>NC_139955.1:28465626-29862374 GCF_963454915.1 Gymnoscopelus microlampas
AGAGGTTACATGCATTCTCATTCTATGTGGCTGTTTACAGCGTCATGCAGACCCATACAGTACGTCATACACTTACGTGGCAGTCAGCTGTCCAATCGGGCAGCTGACTGCTGACTTAAGCTCACTTACATCTGTGTTCTGTCTGCTTTGTGTGTCATAGGTGTTGTCATGCAGTGTTTGCTCCCACCACCACCCCAGCACCACCAGTGGGCTCTGCTATTAGTTCTGTTCCCCATGGGGGGCTGTTATTGCCAGACCCAGGGGGTCGGCCTACATGAGGCTTTGTCTGTCCCTCTTTTCCTCTTTTCTGTCCCTCTTTTCCTCTGCACACACGTCATGCGAAGTCCGGCCATTCAGATTTCAACCACTAGGGTCTGGCAGTACCAGGTCTCCTGGTTCTAGTTATATATCTATCTCCCTGCTTTTAAAGGTTAATGTCTTAATTAGTTGTCTTAATTGTGCTGAGCAGGGAGAAAAATGTAGCAGAGCCTGAATGCCAAAATAAAATATTACATCCACTCTTGTATTCTCATTCTATAATATTGTTTCATATATTTGGTCTGTAATATTGGTTCAATCTATTCGTGAGTTATCTGACAGAACTGTAATTCTGGAACCAGAATTTGAATAAACTGAATTATTCATCTATACTACAACTGGAAGAGAAATCACGGCCAATGCAGCTAGTAGGTCTACAAGCTCACAACATGTCACGGTACGGTGAATTATAAAGTACAGTATTGTATGTTAAGTGAATGTCACTACACCCATCATTCACCCAGCTCTCAGCTGTTCACTCACTCCTCACCTGCACATTATGACCATCGTACATTTTGTTAATACTTGTTGAAGTGGTATAGTTTGGACAGTAGTTTTTAAGTTACAAGAGCCTGCCTGCAGACCTTTCCATTCCATCTGAGTGTATGTTCTGCAAGTTGCATTACACACTAATGGCAGCCCTGTACTGTATGTCCACACACATTGTACCTTGTTGCTAATATGTTTGGTGTTACATTTTCCAGTGTTGGTCTGTACTGTAACTGCTATGAGCTGAAGCAAATTCCCCAAATTACAGTATATCCAATAGCTTTCTTATTCTGATGTCATATTCAATCATATTCTCTGTATTTCTATTTTGTGTGTGTGTGTGTGTGTGTGTGTGTGTGTGTGTGTGTGTGTGTGTGTGCGTGTGCGTGTGCGCAAGAAAAGCAGTCTTGCATAAGTCTTTTCTAGTTGTTTTCTGGTGAAACGCCTTTGGCTACTGTGCAGTAGCGTTGATTGGACAATAAACACTGGGGTTTGGAATATACACACACTTACAAAATAGGCACACACTTTATCTTGGTTGCTTGCAGTGTTGAAAATGTAGGATTTTGAAGTTCTGCTGTTTTTGCACTTGTATTTCACATGCGCGCTAACACTCCATGCACATGCACTCTCAGACACATATTTACGCACGCACGCACGCACGCACGCACGCACGCACGCACGCACGCACGTACGCACGCACGCACGCACGCACGCACGCACGCACGCACGCACGCACGCACGCACGCACACAATTCAAACATGATTGTACAGTACATGCACTCATAAACCGATGCAGACTCACACTTGAGGTGAAAGGGCACGTTGTTAAACTTTTCCCATGGTTCCAAAGTAGAGCCCCTTGTCCCAAAGTTTATAGTCTTTACTTTGCTCATCAACAAGAGGATGTGGAAACAATGTGGTTACACAACAGGTTGGTAAACACACACATTATGCCAGCTCATAAAAGTGGGCTTTACATTTTCTCCCCATCCTCTCTTTACCTTGTTTTTGGCTCGGGCAGCTGGGCCAGCCCAATAGACAGACATGTTATTGACGGACCGAATTACTGACTGACTGACTTGACGCCCCTTGAAACACTCGCATTGCGGATGTTATATCACTGCCAGACTGATTCCACTTTCAATCACTGCCACTCAAAACATGGTATTTTCAAATTTGTCATGCTTGGTCTGACTGGCAATTCTACATGTCTATAATTACAATTCAAGACATTGTGTGTCTTCATGCAATTGTAGATTGTCTGTCAGCACTGTAAAATGCAGAATTTGATCAAATTGTGGTCAGAGATGATCTCTATGGTTAGTGTTATAAGATCTAATCCATAGACTGATCTCAACTAAACTAAGGGTTTAGGCTGCATCTGAGTATTAGATTTCTGTCTGCTTGATTAGAGTTTTGGCATTTCATAATACAGATGATGCCATCAGATTAACTGTGCTGGGAACTGTTAAAAAGCTGACCAGTCTCAGGTCAGAAAGAATTGAGTGACGGTTTTATTTCGTTTAGTCTATGTCAACCTGGTCTCTCAACAAGGGCAAACTGATGACCACAGCATCATAAACCAAGACTGGAGTTAGCCAAGAGGACAGTGGCTGAAGACACAGCATCGCGCCGGTAGAATGCCTTCTCTGGTTCAGAGAGACGAGGTGCCAGCAAAGCCACGAGAAGCCGGAAGGTGTTCACCATAGAATCTGCTTTTGGAAATACCAAGTGAACCCAAAATGTGGGTGTAGGGAGCAGGCTGGCCTCTAGTGGCTGCCAGCAGGGCTTTTTGACTGTTAGTATTGTTTTCCTGTCATTTATGTCTACAGTATGTGCTGTCAGTGGATCTCTCTTTTCTGTCTGGTTATATTCAATTTTCTAATTTGAATCTCTCTCTGTGTATAAGCACACTTGTCTGTCTGTCTGCTCTCTCTCTCTCTCTCTCTCTCTCTCTCTCTCTCTCTCTCTCTCTCTCTCTCTCTCTCTCTCTCTCTCTCTCTCTCTGTGTGACAACAAATACGTCGTTTTCAACTTACTATCCATCTCAATATCACAGTTTTTCCACAGTTCCCATTGTGTCATTTCCGATTCACTTTTGGAAGACTTACTGGGTTTCTCCTTTGGCGTTAGGTGCTAACATTAGTTTTCACAGTGTAGCGTGGGGTGGAAACTATCCAGTGTGCGCCTGACTTCCTCCGAACAATAGGACACGTCTGCTACTGTCACAGGAGCTTTATGAAGAGGTGTGGCGTGTATAGGACCATGCTTGGGTTACTAGTGGGTCCTGGTGAAAGAGTTGTACAGCTGCAGGACTGTCATAGAATGCTTGGAGAGTGATTATTACCATATGTACTGTACATTTACAAGAGACGTACAGTACCGCCATGATGGAGGAATTAATGTACTGTAAGAGGAGAGCCTGTGATGTAATTTATCCTTTTAACAAAGAAATTAAAAATACTTATTGAATATCCCACATACTCACATGTACTCATACTGTACAGTAGCTTCTAGCACACGTTTTTAATTCAACATATACTGTAGAGCCGTTGGGGCTCCACGTCTTGCTGTAGAAGAACTCCTAAAGTGCTGGTGGGCACCATAGATTGTGGTACCCTGTATGTGTTCCCTGCAGTCACCAGCTCTCAGCTATCTTTATAATAAATAAATAACCTGTGCATGTCATCTAGCCCATCTTTCTTTTCTTTTGAGCATGTTCTTTATGGTCATTTGATATTGCCCTCCTGTTATCTGACTTTTCCTTTGTTCCTTTTTCTATTCGTATGACTATATTTTTTAACTGCAAATCATTGGAGCTTGTAGGTAAAAATGTCACCACCTGTTTTACACCAGTAAACTTATGTGATGATAAATTGTGCAGCATTGTTTCTCTGTGCAGACACCTCACATTAAAGAATGTGTTCCTGACAAGGAAAGGTAAACTGCATGTTTTCCAGGTTGTGAAAACACCATAATTTTGTCCTCCGAGCGGCCGGCCTCCTTGGAGACACCCAGACTGCAGTTGTTGGAGGACTTCCATTACAAAGCAGATACAGTGGCTTGGCGCTCCACGAGTATGTTCGGCAGAGCTCACACCTTCCCTCATACTTGCTTGACACCGAAGGAAAGTCCTGGCATAGACCCGGGTTTACTGTTGGTGTGATGGGGTCAACTGACCCAGGTCTGACATGGCTCGGCTTCGGTGTGAAAAGGGGAACTTAGGCCCTCGACCTGGGTTTTCTATTTGGTTACAATCGGAGGCACACTCATATGGCGTAGAGTAGACTGCACTTAACACAAATGTGAGCTAACGTTACCTAAAAAATCTAATTTCATAAAATAAAATAAGATCTTTATTTATTTCAATCTGTGCGCAAGTCAAAACAATGGAAAGTCACTATTGGGCTCTTTCTCCCTAAATGAAGTCAATTTGCAACAATCTTATTCAGCAGTGACATACTGCTGTATAAAGAGAACTTGTTATATTTTCTTTTTACGTGGGACAACTCCAAAACTGAATCCGGTCTGGATATGCTGTCATGCATCAAACCCTGTCTTCAGATCAGATGACTTCCAACCAGGATTTAGAAAATTCCCAAAACGACATGCTCATGACTTCCGCAAATTCCTTCCTTGTGGAGAATTCCATCTCTGTGTACATGCAAATACACTGAGATGCCTATGACGAGGATAGGACAGCCAACGTGTCTGCGAGTCTCCTCCATGCTGCCATCGGACCCAGGGAGCGGCTGAAAGTGTGCCACAGCATCAAATACTATGCATGATGAGTGGGAGTGGATGGGTTCTGAAGTACGTCAATCGCTTTCACAGAACTGCCGCTGGGGCAAGAGAAAGGAGCCCTTTGTTTTGCAGGCGTCCAATTGTTTCTCGCCCAAGCCCCAAAACCACCCAGTCACCACATGAAAGGGCCAAGATTGAGTCAGACTGAATATGGACTCCTGTTTGCTCGTCCCAGTGTTGGTGCCAATGAAAAAAAGGATTAAATCGGATGACTCAACACGGGAGCTGAATCTTTTAAAACCTTTGTGTTTCTTTTCTATGAGCTCATATGAGGCATTTGTAAGGAGGCGTCAATCGTCAAGTCTTTCTGGAATTTTTACGCTGTTATTGCCAGGCAGGCTTATCTTGAGCATCTGATGCGGACTCTATAAGGGCTTAATTCTTTTGCATTTCTGTTTACATCACTGGTTACACTCTGTGATATTCCATCTGACTTGCAGCTATAGAAAGCAGTGAAGCAACAACAAATACCACATGTCCTCTCATGCTTTAGAATGTGTGCATCTTATTTGTGGCATGTGGTTAAATGTGTTTTTCTCGCTGGGGGAAAAAATGGAGCACACAAGACCAAAATGGAGTGACAGAGTAGTTGCCTCTGAAACCAGACGGTTATGATGCCTCTTTGCCCATGCCATAATTAAATAATACCAGCAAGCAACTGTTTTCACATCACACAGTGCTGATCATAGGTACTTTTCATACAAATGTTTTTGTTCTCTCATTTAGTTAAGTTTACTGGGTAGCATATAGTGAAGACAGAGAAACATGCTGTCAAAACAGACAGAGTAACATGTCTGGTCACTGGTCATAATTTATGAGTGGGACTGAGATTACATGTGAATTAATCACTGCTTTCTTTTAAACAATAACTCTTTACTGCAGATTTCTGTCACGCAACGCAGAGTTCTCCTTGCCACTCTCATGGCAGCAAAGACAACTACTGTAATACTGCAGGTGTGGTGCCACTTATAGTCTATACTGTTACAGTACATTATCTTTACATTTTTGTTTGTTGTGTTTCATGTGCTTTGTCCCTGTAATAATGTTTTTTTCCTTTAATAAAACGTTATTAACATAAATATTTTATTGCTATATGACATGCTTCAATGCTTGTCAACGACACCAATACCTCTTAAAATAAATACAAGCTGTATTTAGACCTGGCCAAATAAGGTCTGATGACTCATTGCATTGGCGTCGATAGAAATGTGTAATTCACATATTTATAAGTAAGTAATTTATAAGTACAAAATGAGCAGTGGGGAAGGCTTGGCGGGCAGGAGAAGGACATAATGCTGACATTGTAGTCAAGAAAATGAAATACTATTCAGTTACTAAACATGACTTGCAAACACAGCTAAAGTTTCCACAGTTCCTCAGGGTTGATTAAAAAAAGCTTTGACAACGTGAGTCATCCTCCTGCATTGTTATGTTTTGGCATTCACACTGAAACACAGTAATGTTTTGTCTTTTTTAGTTTTTAGAGACCAGGCAATTTATGAAAAGCATGAAATATGGAGACAGGTTAAGGTTTCTAACAGCGGTGATACATAATAATATATCATATTTTAACACCCCTTTGGTGTATTGTTTGTCACTGTATTGTCTTCCTCTGCATTTACCCATCCTAAATATTAGGAGCAATAGGTGCTAATACAGCGCATGGGGAGCAGTTAAGGGTTAAGTGTCTTGCTCATGGACACTTGACTGGGTGGACTGGAGTGCGAACCCTGGACATTCTTATTCACATTCATTACCCATGCTTAGAGATAAGCCACCTAGCTTTGACATTGTTCTGCAATTTTGCCGTTACTGTAAATTTGGCTTGCTAAAATGTTGTATTTTAGGACTCAACTGGGACTCTGAATTTGACTCTAGACCAGGGACCTTCAACGTGGTCCTTAGGGAAACCTTGTACTGCTGGTTTTCTACTCTACTGGGAAGCTAATTACATTCTCACAGTGTCCTTGTCATTCTACTCCTCTGATCAAGGATCAGGGACACCAGTTGTATGTAATTAACTTCCTAGTAGGATAGGAAAAATAAGTACTTGTACAATGTACAATTGTACCCTGCTGTGGACATTTATTAAACACAAACATGCAGATGTTCACAAGTTCAATCATTTGCAAAAGAGGAATTGAAGCCAAAATAAAAGCTTGTTAGTGAGGATAATTTCTCTCAGTTTCACGATAGTTTTCACTTTTGCATACATGCGTGTGCGTGCGTTGCGTGGGTGTGTGTGTATGTGTTGTGCTATTACAGGTCAATGGGCTTCTGCCTGGCCGTGTCTTCCATCCCAAGTAGCCTGCACCTAAAAGCTTGATCACGAGAACACAAAGCGGCTATTAGGTGTGCGTGCGTGCGTGCGTGCGTGCGTGCGTGCGTGTGTGCGTGTCCTTTATTGGAGGAGACACGACGCTGTCATGTGTCAGATGTATATATGTGTGTTTACCAGATAGTAAGGGTTCATAATGCTCATTTACTGACTGGGCATATGTGTGGGGGGTTGTTGGGTATTTGTGTTTGTGCGTTAGTGTCTATTAAGTGTAAGTGTGTTCATACAGACAGAAAGGGTGTCAATTCTCACCCAAGAGAGAGAAAGAGAGAGAGTGTGTGTGTGCGCGCGTTTGTGTGTGTGCGTGAGGACCCTGTCTCATTCACAAATCGTTTCCACGGCAGGTCAATAGCAGTTGCTTGGAAGCTGGGAGCTTCTGTTTGCCAGTGAACAAACACACACACACACACACACACACACACACACACACACACACACACACACACACACACACACACACACACACACACACACACACACACACACACACACACACACAGAGCTGACACTCCAACTGAAGTTGGAGGTGGCTGTTTCTGTGTTTTTGTGCCAGGGTAAAAATCTCTGCACCGCTTGTGGTATCAAGGTTGTTGTGGAAGCAAAATTTTAAAGAGGGCACACAGGAGTGTGCATGCATGCTTGTGTTTCATGTGGACGCTGTTGGCTGGAAATTGTATGTCCAAAACTGTTACTTTTCAGGAAATATGCTCTACTTTGGGCTTTTCATTTTAGGTGAAAATCTACACAAAAGCGGTAAAGATAGCCCATCTACAAGCTCAAGGAGATGCTCAAGTGTCTATGTTTCATAACCTTCCACAAATAATGCATAAAACATTTTAACTACGTTTCCGCTTGAATTGTTGAATTTATATCAGCCACATAAAGTTCAAGTTGTGCCGGGCGGGTAGTGTCTGTGGCATATCTGGGGAGATATGCTCATACTATGGACTGAACATTCATGACTCCTTGTCGTAGATCTGCAACACCACATCTGTATTGTTAGGCAACATTGTTGGCATCTGTTATATCTGACTCACATGCCCATAGTGTATAGGATATCCCTCGTGTCAGCATGGGCAATGGGAGGACGGATAGGGAGAGAGAGGGAGAGGTTGATCAGCAGGAGAGAAAGGGAGGGAGGGGTAGAGGGAGGGAGGAGACAAAATTCTGTTCGAACCCAACCTGAGACCAACCTGGATCACCTATCAGGCCTGAATCCGATTACAGCCTGACATTTTTCTAAAAAGCAGAAGCAACCTTTTTCTCTTCACTAGATTCTACTGTACAGTGTAGGATTGGTTATTCATCAAGAACAGGAGTCATTCTAGCCTACCTTTTTCCAACTAGCAGTGTCATTCTGTTTTCCAAAGTGACCATCGACAGTTCTCAGATCGGATGTAACACATTAATTACAAGCTGTCAATCTAATCTGTCCATCGAGGAGCGCTGCTGCAGTGCAGTGAAAGCTGAACTGCATTTACTCTATCAAAAGCCAAGATATATTGACATTAACTTTAATCTGTCGGATCCATCAAACATACGTAGGTTAAAATGTTGCTGGCCGCCACGGAATCTCCAATATTAACATCAAACATTAAGGGGAAAACGATCCCTTTATGGGCTGTTCTAGCCATACTGTAAACCCCAGTTTCATTTTTGTTTATAAACAATAGGCTTTAGTCTAGAATATTGCTTTTGTTCTGAGTATTGTGTTCTGTATTGTTACCTCGGCTACATTGCAAATGAGGGCCTGTCCCTCAACTGTACTCCGAGTTTAAATAAAGGTTATGATGAAACCATAGTTCATAGACATCTAGGAAACCACACGGCAGTGGAACATTTTTCCAGAAAGACAGACGACTGTTTAACATTATTTGGATGCTAACACAATGTTCACCTTGTAGGCTGGCTGTAGAGACAGCCACGCTGCACAGAGGCTACTGACGTTAGCTGCACTACATAGAGTATGATAACATTGCTGAGTGCAAGGCTCTTGATATAAAATCCCCCTAAAGCCGAACCTGACATGAGCCTGTGTATGTGAGAAATAAGGACGACCCGAACCCGTCGGGTCGGGTTTGGGCAGAGATCTTAAAGGGATATTTCACTTTCAAAAAAACTTTGGGTAATTTTATCATCTACTCAGGCTTTTGTCAGCCCCCCGTTTTTAAGTTGCATGATTCTGTATTTATATATTTGATAATCATTTTATCAGATCATTCTTCCTATACAAACCCATTATAACTTCAAACTCCATGTTAAAGTAGGTTTTTTCCCTATCAACCAAATATATAAATATCGATACAGGGCGAAACATCACATCGATATTCATATAAGTATTAGAACATTTTCATAAAAGGCGATAAAGAAAAACCAGACTCAGGACACAGGCAGCCATGGATGTAATGAAATATCTTGTATTCAGACAGAGAGAGTGGGAAGGTTACAGTATCACAGTGGTAGGCATCATCGGTCGTCGTCTCTCTCTGCCATTAAACAGAGAAAGCACTGGTCTTTAACAGCGTCCGTTAACATAAACATATGACATCATTGAAGATACATCAAGCGTCCAGCCCTCGGAGGTGTTGTCCTGCCATTGGTGGATAGTGATGAGTACGTCATCGTCAGATGAGGATGATGATGGTAGATGATGAAGATGATGATGATGGTGTGACAGTTTATCTTTGAACAAACAGCGTCCACATGTCTCGAACAACACGTTAGCCTCGGCTCTGACCTGTCTGGTCAGAGGTAACTTCGTGACACTGTGAGAAGGGTTATGCATTGGAGGGGAACACCGAGATATGGTGTTCTTAAAACAATAGATAACCACAGAAAGGCCTGTAACTAGTCTGACCTTGCATAGACAGAGAAATAGCAGAATAGTACATGACAGAGTTTAGGCCAAAATGACAGCATTATATTAATTTGACATTTAAAGCAGGTCTAGGACATTAGACAAATTATGATTAATCAAAATATTTCTATCAAGCCTACCTCTTCATCATGATTTGGATAGGGTCAAAGGGCAAGCTGATTGTACCTTGTGACATTATTCAAACCAAACCAGACACAGACAGGCTTACAGTGACTAAGTAAGGACACAGAGATTTCAAATGACCTAAAGGGCAAATGGATTGGAAGTACAAATATATTTTAAGGACTGTATAATTTAAATTGAAGTGTAGATTTAACAAACCTTACATTGTGACAAAGTGGCTTAATGCCTTTGAAAAAATAAATGGTTAGTTATGTATTTAATATATAGATATATATTATTAAAAAAATGTAAGGGGTTGTATAAGTTATCAACAGATATTACTTTGAAAGGACTGTATATAATGGTTATTCATTCAATTAGGAAGTAAAACAGGGTTATATTTCATGAGATTTCGAGACACATACGACAAAGTTTTTCCCGGGTATTACCTTTTGTTTAGTGGAGTCGTGTCTAGCTCTCCACCTGCAGCGTTCAACAGCTGATTAACAATTCACATCTCCACTAACAAATAATTTTATTATAATTCAAAAATCTCAGCTAATGTACCGTTCCAAAACAAATCTTCTTAATACGTTTGGATTTAATCGATTTTTTAGCACCTGTTATTGACCCATAGCCCGTTTTGGTTGATAGAGTGAGGGGAAATTGACCAGGCTGACAAGTTTTTGAAATTGGACTTTGACAAGACACCTACGTAACTGATCAAAGACGATTCTGGACAATTCAGATAAGAGAATTACCCCTCCTCGTGTTGAGCTGGTCCAGATACTTTAACAAGTTTTTAAGTATTTAAAATGAAACGGTACACTTCTGACCTGTATTTTTACTTTTTGGTAGTAGGGCTGTGTCTAGCCTTCCACCTGCGGCCTTTAGCAACAGTTGATTAACCATTCACATCCCCACTAACAAATAACTTTACTTTATTTATGGAAAAACTCAGTGGAATGGCCCCAAAACCCAGGAAATACTCCCCGAATGTAATACCTCCTGATTGCATGTATATGGGGTTTATTTTGGTAGGAGGAATCATGTTAATGGATTAAGTAAGTACAACCTGAGTAAATACAAACTGTTTGTGTAATTTTCAAATGTTTTCAATCTAAGTATATTCAGCAAATCAAATCAATTATTCATCTACAAATCTCTCCCCTTGTCACATTCAATGGGGAATGGATGTGACATGGAAAAGAAACAAAATGGGTAATGGAGGTGACATGTAAAAGAAACAAATCAGATTTAAACACAATGGGAACATGAAAATGTAAAAGAAAATATGGAAATACTTATTTGAGGTTCTATTCTGAAGGGTACATTCATTTCCACCGAGCTTAGGACAACTGTGAAAATGAATGACTCTTCACTGATTTATTCTTTTATCCTTCATCTAAACTAAAAACAAACAAATGCATTCCAGGATTCGTATTAATATGTAAATCAGTTGTGGGGTTGTACCCCACTTACCTCCTAGGTCTATTTACAGCACAATACGAATTGGCCTGGAACGTGAGGCATACTGTGTTTTGTTCTGAAAATAGACAAACAAAAAAATGACAGTACAAAAGAAAACAAATAAAGAAATACATATATTCATATATCTATATACATATATATAATAATTTTAAACCTTCCAATACCCTCAGATACCCATAACCATACATGGCGTTACATCATATGGATATAGTATATATGAAAGAATTATGATTAAAATGTTTAAAACTAAAATATAACAATGACAAAATTAAAATAAACATATTCGTTGCGAAGAGTTAGAGCTAGATAAAGTACATCAAAATAAATTGAAAAGAAAACACAGACTTTGGAAAAAAATAAAATAGCAGATCTACAAGTTTAGTCAAAAATGATCAAATATCTTTAAAACTTTAAATAAAATAGCAGATCTACAAGTTTAGTTAAAAATGATCTTTAAAACTTTAAATAAAATAGCAGATCTACAAGTTTAGTTAAAAATGATCAAATATCTTTAAAACTTTAAAATAATTCTTCTTATTCATCATTAAAATGTTTCCAAAGAATAGTATAAAGAATATTATAATATTGTAATGTATTTAATCTAATATTCTGATAAGTATTGAATTCAATGGAATGTGTAGGAGTGACCCTGATAAGTATTGAATGTAATGGAATCTGTAGAAGTGACGTGGTAAAGTGACGTGACAGGGAAGCTGATACTTCCTGTTGAATGAATTCTGGGTAATTGAGTCAAATGGAGTGTAAGAGAGACCATTAAAGAAAATCCAAAAAAAATTAGAACTTATTATTTAAGGAATATGTCTATATAGACATATCCATACATGTGGCGAGGGATGGAACTAGAATGGTCAAAATATGGTTACAGAGGTCTGAGTTTAAGATATAAGTACTGCAATGAAACCACAGAAAATAATCAGCATTCCTGGGTTGAGTTTATTAGTCGACTTAGTCTGTCTAGCAGACGAATGAGCTCTTGTGATTGCTTAAATCAACCATTTTTATCGATTAATGGTCTACCACACGTACAATAATTTATGAAAAACATATCCCCGAAAATCAATAATTTGTGAATGCAAGTCGACCAATATTCATAATCCTACAGAGTAAAATAGATATATTAGTTCTCGTGACAAACATTAACACAAAATTAATTTACGCGAATGACGAGGGGTCGCACACTTATCTACACTTGATCCACCCTCCCCTGGTGTGAGACCAGCATAATGATTTATACATGTACCTAAAACGTTCTCGTCGAACACCCAAAGTTTGGATCGTGGGTTATTCTAGATGATATGATCAGAGGTACACCATAAATCCATATACATATATACATACTCATACAAGTATCTATATATAAATAAAGAACTGGAAATATTCAGAAATGAGAATATCCAGCCGCTTAGTCAAACACCAGTGTAAAAAATATGGAGGATGTCCAGTACAGATCGCGTGCGGTTAATGTTAATATAACCTTCTTACGTCATTATCCTACACTTTTTCATAGCACAAGAGGGCTGCCCTCACAAAAAATTACCCTGAGCATGTCAGTCAACAACTTGTCAACACATTAACAGCACAAAAGCAACTACGAGCAGCCTAAATGTTTACCGCGGAGAGGAAGGAAGAGAAAAAGAGAGAGAGAGAGAGAGATGGAGAGATGGAGAGAGAGAGAGAGATAGATATATAGTGAAATATTGTATTTTTAAGAACGTTTAGTCTAGAATCTATTTATGGCAGTGGATACGGGCGCTCTAACAGACTATAGTTAAAGTTTGACACGCTCAAAGCCCTGAAAAGATTCCCCGTTCAAAAAGTTTTGAAGAACGAAAATAAATGATGAGTTATATAAGTGACCGTCTAGACCATATTATACAAAATATATATATTCAAGAATGTTTTTCATGAATTTAAAGGGGGTTATAAAACATTTTAGTTTAAATCAAAATTAATAAAATTAAATTAAATCAAAATTAAGGAGTAGTCTGTTCATAAAGTCTTGTTTGTGTAACATAAATGAAACAATATTATAATTAAAAGAAAAAGATTTAACTCTTGAAACGTAATGTCTAATGATTATCACAATCCCTCTTTTGACCCGACATAAAAGTCAGGAAAATGAGCGATTTGACCATAAATGGTATCTTGCAGTTATACCTATATATACACACATACATACATATGCCTGTCGATATACATATACCCACAGATACAAAGAACTACTGGTATTTATATCCATACGTACGCATCCTGTAGGCATCAAGGTAGCCCCATGCCGGGTACACATACTGTACGTATGTATATATATACAAAAAAAACACAGATCTACGATCTATAAAAAATATCTGTATTTAGAAAAAGGTTCACCAAAAGACTCCTTGTAAGCGTTAATCTGATATAAAGGTTAGTGTTGTATTTTTAGCATGAATCAGTTTCGAGGGAGCGAGTTCTACAAAAATAAGTTTCATGCTAGATGACCCCGGAAACACAAGCTACCGGGGTTTCCCATAAATCGCCCCGGAAGTATAAGCCCGCAATGATTTATGGGAAATGAAGTCATCTAATCTAACGGCAGGCTTTAAGGAAATGAATTATGGAGCGCAACCGAGAAAGAGATAATTTACTCTTCTCGCAGTCTCACCCACATTCATAAACATTCAAAGCATTCAAAGTATTTACAATTATCTGAATTTATGGAGCTTAAGGCAAAATATTTACTGGTTCAATGAATTAGAACAGAAGGTTCAAACGAAGGAATATAAAATGTATTATTATTAAGGCATTAAAACATTATTGTTAAAGCTCAATATATATTAAATGGATTAGATGATTTTAATCTACAGTGGTCAAAATAAAACCGGTCAAAGGTAAAAAATCTATATACGCTCAGAAAGAGACAGATAAGATATAGTAATCAATACGAAATCCACCGAAACAGAACGTAGTAACAACAAGCAGTAACCAGTATATAACAAAAGGACTGACTTGTGAATTATACATGTAGGTAAGAAATCGCTGAAAGGACCTTAATAAATGACCACTAGATAAGAGAATTTATGAGACATTAGGAATGTCTTCCCAGGAATATAGGTGATAAAACATTTTTACTTGACTGACTCCCTGGCGGAGCTGTGTTAAACAGTAATTTAAAAACAGGCTTATAATTTATGAGACAAATCGTTCGGTACAGACAATAAAATAAAATAGATAAAAAGGTATACTCATCAGATCAAGGTTTACATGGAGAAGTTACGTGGAGATCCCAATCACTGGATCATGGTAAAAATGAAAATAAAAAGATATACTCATCAAATCGATGGTTCAGGGATCCTGACCCCGATGGCTGGACCATCTGGAATTTGAGACATGTCGAGAGTCAAGGGGCAAGTCCAAAGGTCCAGCGATCGCGTCCAGGTCCAAAACAAAATAAAATAAAATAAAAATGTGATACTGTTCAAAGATAACCTTCATCTGAATAGAAGTGATAAATCGTTACACCCAGGGCTGGTTCGTTTGATACGTATTAAAACATGGTCTGCCAGGGGAAGAGAGTCTGACCGTACAGTTCCGGTCTCAGTTCCCCCCGTCCACCCTGTTTTAAACATATCCGGCTTCGATCGGACCAATTGTTAAAGTAGGTTTTTTCCCTATCAACCAAATATATAAATATCGATACAGGGCGAAACATCACATCGATATTCATATAAGTATTAGAACATTTTCATAAAAGGCGATAAAGAAAAACCAGACTCAGGACACAGGCAGCCATGGATGTAATGAAATATCTTGTATTCAGACAGAGAGAGTGGGAAGGTTACAGTATCACAGTGGTAGGCATCATCGGTCGTCGTCTCTCTCTGCCATTAAACAGAGAAAGCACTGGTCTTTAACAGCGTCCGTTAACATAAACATATGACATCATTGAAGATACATCAAGCGTCCAGCCCTCGGAGGTGTTGTCCTGCCATTGGTGGATAGTGATGAGTACGTCATCGTCAGATGAGGATGATGATGGTAGATGATGAAGATGATGATGATGGTGTGACAGTTTATCTTTGAACAAACAGCGTCCACATGTCTCGAACAACACGTTAGCCTCGGCTCTGACCTGTCTGGTCAGAGGTAACTTCGTGACACTGTGAGAAGGGTTATGCATTGGAGGGGAACACCGAGATATGGTGTTCTTAAAACAATAGATAACCACAGAAAGGCCTGTAACTAGTCTGACCTTGCATAGACAGAGAAATAGCAGAATAGTACATGACAGAGTTTAGGCCAAAATGACAGCATTATATTAATTTGACATTTAAAGCAGGTCTAGGACATTAGACAAATTATGATTAATCAAAATATTTCTATCACTCCATTTTTAGCATGTTAGATTCATCAAAAACACTTTTTTTTTCCTGAAAATGAAAATAATTTAATACAATTAAAAAATTAAAAAATATCTGGGGGGCTCACAAAAGCCTGAGTAGACGATAAAATGACCCAAAGTTTTTTGAAAGTGAAATATCCCTTTAAGCTCTAGGTTTGAATACTTTATTAGCACGTTTGTTAACAGTAGCCTACAGGTAGTACAGTCAAAGCTTATGCTAAAAGGATAACACAACTAGAAAAAGTGCTCCTCGGAGCACAGGTCTCCGCCAGGTCAGGTAGGTTATTGTGGCCTCCTGGTGGCTCTATAATAGGCCAATGTTTAAAGGGTGCCATTTGTTCTTAGGCCTTGCACGGCAATCGGGCACTGCATTCATGGTTTGAGGCATTTTGTGCAAAAAAAAATGTTTTGCTAAATTAGACCTGTTGGTGGCGCTATAACAGGCCAATGTTAAAAGGGTGGCATTTGTTCCTCAACATAGTGTGAATGTGCGTGCAAAGTTTGACCGCAATCGGACGGTGCGTTCATGATTTGCGGAATTTTGTTAAAAACAAGCCACTAGTGAAAACTTTACATGTCAATCTTAGCCAATGAGGATGGAATATGAAAAATCAAACACATCCGTCTTGATCACATGACTATGGAGATCATGTGTACCGATTTGCGTGAAATTTGGATAAAATTGGAAGGAGTAATATAATAAAATGTGTTTTACATAAGTCGGCCTCCTGGTGGGCTATAATAGACAAATGTAAAAAATGCAGGGCAAAGGTTTTTCCTTGACCTCTAGGGAGTGCGCATACAAAGTTTTACACAGATCGGTGCAGTTATAGGTAAAAACATGAATCTGCCTGTTATAGCGCCACCATGAGGCTGATTTGAAAATGTTCAAGTGGAATTTCTTCCTCGGCATAGTAGAATTAAGCGTGCAGAATTTCACGGAAATTGCATGCTGTGTTCATGATTTGAGGCATTTTGTTGAAAACGAAGCACTCCTGCAAACTTTGGAAGCCATTTTTAGCCAATCAGGATGAAATATGAAAAATCTGAAAGACCCGTTTTGTTTAACGGCACAGTTTGTGCACAGTTTCGCTGCGATCAAGCCAACGGTGGCGGAGATTAGCTGGTCACAGACGGACACACACACACACACACACACACACACACACACACACGGACGGACGGACGGACGGAGGGTAAAACATACTCTCTCGCCATGCCTTTCGGCCTGGCGGATCAAAAGCCCAGGCAGGGGGCTTGTTTGGGTGAGCTCGTTCAGCGCAAGAGAGAGAGAGGGATGGAAATTAAGAGGGGGAGGGAGTGGGAGAGAGCCTATTTCACCCACACAGGTCCGCAGGAAGGGTAGTGCGAGCGGTGCGGCCGCTTGGGGCCGCTTTAAGTGAACAGAATCATATTTATTAAGAGTTATAAAAAGAAATAACCGCAAATAACCACCAAAAACTCGGAAATATCCGTCCAAAACCGCAAAGGACGGAGCGCTGCGTGCGCACGCGACTTCGCACAGGGCCCCGCATTTCTCCCAGACGGCTCTGCACCCCCACAATAAGAGAGAGAGTGACAAACAGACAGACAGAGACATAAAGAGATACTTGAGAGCCTATTTCATCCATGCAATAACTGCTGAGCTGACAAGCTGATAACGTGGCGGATTGTGCCCATATATGGAGATCCTCGACATCACCGCAAATGGCTGTTGTTAGGCAATGCTTGGTATCTTGCCTCAACAAGCTGACTGATACGTTGCCAGCTTGTAACTTTATAAACTTGTGATTCAATTTATATTTTGCTCGCAAAATCTATTTCATTTTAAAATGATTTAATAAATAAATCCATTGTAATACTTGGTTTCAATATGATATAGAAACATCGCGGACGTGAAAGTAGCTTTTGGTAGGGAATACAATAATCTGATTAAACAATTCAAATGAAATCCTTTAATTCCTCTTTTAAAACAAAATCGACATGTAAGTCAAGAACTTTATACCTGTGCTGAAGAAATGTTTGAGAATGAAAGCGTATACCAATATAGAAACAGCAGTGTGTAAACTAAGATTCCATATCCTGACTCCCTCTCTAGCAGCAGTTAGCCCAGTTGGCTCAGGTCTCTGAAACCAAAGTTGTGACTTGTCAGACTAAAGCCTAAACACTTGTTGCGGTGGGACATGAGAAGTTCTCCCTCAAGCTGTGAGCGATCACAATAACAGGAGATCTCAAGTGTCTTTGTGTGTGTGTGTGTGTGTGTGTGTGTGTGTGTGTGTGTGTGTGTGTGTGTGTGTGTGTGTGTGTGTGTGTGTGTGTGTGTGTGTGTGTGTGTGTGTGTGTGTGTGTGTGTGTGTGTGTGTGTGTGTGTGTGTGTGTGTGTGCGTGCGTGCGTGTGCACTCACTTGAACTTTGACCTGATTTCTTTCGTGCATCCATTGCCCTTATGCTTTGGCTTCCGTGTGTAGGCATATGTGTCATCTATTGAAAACAAAAGGTTAAAACGTTCACACACCTTTTTCTTTTTTTCTGCCTGATGATGACCTAGATGGCTGAAACGTTGCACCATTAATAAAATTGTTTGGGAGCTTTAAACTGGTGTGCGGATGTTTTAACCTTTTTTTCTGATTCTTGCCTTGATGTCCAGCACCTGACCTAAATACAGGTACAACATGTGCACACACACAATCTCCTCTTTGATCTATTGAAAACACCCCAAGTGACTTCATCTCTGATGTGTGACTGTGACACATATACCTTAAGGTCAGTGTGGTCAGCGTAATGGGGGGAAAACATTTAAATATTGAATGAGCCTCATCAATAGCTAAGGACTATAATCTGAATGCAAAGCCTCCGGATGTCCCTCCAAAAGCAGCAGGCTAAAGGCTACAAAGGGCATTCCCATTCAGATGGATAACCATGACCAGTTCTGCCCTACAAAGCCAGAAACGGAGAAATAGCACATAACAGTTGTCCTTGTTTGCTCTCCCACCACATAGTAACATGTACAGATTTGAGATAGTGAAGAGTTCCTGTGTCCTGAAATCTAAACCCTTTTAGCTGTAAGTAAACCCTTGATATTTACACACAAATAGCTAAAGTAAAGCAGTTTATCTTTGTAGGGCAGGATTTGGTGTGAATAATTGAATAATGAATATTGAATGAATAATCAAATAGTTGAATTTTCAGTTGAAGTTTATACTTCCCCAGTTCAAGCTTCAACTATTTTGACCTTCAAATGTTTTTGAGTCTCCATTTCCACTCCAGGATTTCCTCCTCTACCAGCTTACTTTGAAGTTCCAGATTACCTACGATTGTTGCAAAGAGGTGCAAGCATTTTTCAGCGGGGATGCAAAACCTGGCAAAACACCAGCAATAAACATTTAGTGTTTATTTTTCATTTGTTAGTTCACTCTGAAACCTGCTCACATCATTTTGTCATTAAAGTGTTTATTTATTTTTCAACAAACAATACACGTGACATTAAAGACAAAGAACAAAAACAAACCCGAAAAATAAAAAACAGACTTAAAGGTTTCATGACGTTCAGTTTTACCACACATTAAAAGTCTTTGTCATGGTCCTTCAAACGTGTATAAAAAGTTTTAACAAAAAAATCCACTCCATTGATCCATGGCAGGTGTTTTTCTCTCACATTTCTAAAGCCTTTTCAACTGCAATGAAAAAAGAAATCTTTGCCTGCGGGTGTCGCTGGTAAGGGATTTTGCCTGTCAATCATCGCCTCTGCTCCGCCCCCCCCAAAGGAAAAGATAGGGGAGGGGAGGGGCGAGGAGGAGAGTGGGCGGGATTAATCGGCTGTGACCTCACTGCCGAAGGGCCAAGCTCCGATTACTTTTCAGCCTAATTATTCAGAAAACCCCAGACCACAGAAAATCCACTGAATGTTCAAAGTTCAGATTTTTTGGGTGTAATTGAGGTCATAAAACCCCCCAAAAAACATACAAAATAAAAAAAGTGAAAATGAATGTCATAGAACCTTTAAACACAACAAAAACAGCCAGTCATACCTAAGCTAAGCAGACAGCACCCCCCTACACCCCTTTACTATCAATGACTTGCTCACATCATGAACTCTATGCGTCTCATGCACCCAACAGCACCACTACATGTCATCATACACACCTCATACTAAAGGACCGCAATGGAAACAATTAAGCTGTGAGCTTTTGTGCGTTATCCTGTTGAATATGGTGGGTCAGATGTTTGTTAAAGATATATGTCTGTGACATATGAGTTTATTTCATGATCAATAAAGACATCAATCAATCAATCAATCAATCAATAATCATAATTCATAAGATTTGGTTAGGGATAAGCTCTTTACCAGAGGGTTAGTGTGATCTCTCATGTATGAAAACCTGCTGGTTGTCCAGTCTGTAAATTAGACACACTGCTGCAGTTATGTTTCTGGATTTGATAAATTGCCTTTGAAACTGGTCAGGAATTTCTAACGATCCCATTGTAGGCATAAGATTCACACAGACATAATGTTGTGCACAGATGGTGCAATAAGTATACGTATGCTTATTGAACCATCTGTGCAAAACGTTATGTCTATGTCGGTCTTCAAGTGCATTCTACGTCCAGCATACTCTTACAGTACAGAGTACACCCAGTAGGGGCAACTGAACTGGCCCCAGAATTCTAAACTTCAGATACTTCATGCATGGAACAAAGGAGATTAAATTGTAGGTGTACCAAAACAGACTACTGCTGTATGATGAGCCAACGTCCTTGAATTATTCAGGCCTAGAAGATGAGAAAGCAAGTAAGTTT
Organism: Gymnoscopelus microlampas; assembly: GCF_963454915.1. Taxonomy (NCBI): domain Eukaryota; kingdom Metazoa; phylum Chordata; class Actinopteri; order Myctophiformes; family Myctophidae; genus Gymnoscopelus; species Gymnoscopelus microlampas. The sequence goes on from NC_139955.1 coordinate 28,486,246, forward strand.
CCCCGATCACAAAGTCTGACAACCGTAGAAGCGCAACCCCTGCTCAAATATTAACTATCAAATATTAACTATTTTGGATCAAGTTGGCAAGCATAGAACAGTGTCATTAAGCTTACTTCTGTGTGAGTGTTGGTTCAGTTGGTACACCCAGATATATGCATTTTTGTATAATTTCATACAGGGGAATAATTTAAAAACATATGGACTCTGTTATCCACCTCAAGTTGTACCTTTACCTACCTTGTCATTCCTGAGAGTTTTTAATCTCACCTAAATCTCAGCTCTGATTCTCATCAGAAATTTGTTGTTTATAAAATTTGCTAAACCACATTTCTATCTCTTCTGCATTTAATTCAAAATAGCTCAAGTTTACATACTTTGTATTGATCCAAGTTCTATGGCCACAAGCTAAGCCAGGAATAAGTGTTTTCTCTAAGAGGACTATCCTCTAGTTTCAGAGGAGTAAGTGGCTTTTCTGTGCGTGAGATCTCAGAGCTATCCTTTTACGTGTCACGTTAACTATTCAGGACTCTGGTCACGTTTCGCTGGCTGGGTGCCCTGTCTCGTGCCACCGCTGATGACCTGTCCTATATTCTGTTCTGGGTGTTAAAGTTCATATAACTCATACACAAAAACGTATATTTTTTGTTGCATATAGGGACCATACGTAGGTTGTATTTGTAACATTGTCGAGATTTGCACCTGGAACTTGATGCTGTGGCAAGTTTCACAATAGCAAATACATGTATGTCTACTTTAATAATGTTTTACTTACTTCATGGGGGGAAAAGTATATATATATATATATATATATAATTTTATATTATTTTATCAATATTACTTTATCTTTATTTGGGAAAAGGTATTTGTGTAAATTGTAAATACATGCCCCAAAATGATTGGATATACATTTTTGTAGCAATGGTAGAAATATGAAACCTTAATTGTCGAATGTTTAAGCATGTTCTAATAATGTAAACATTTCTTTACTTAAAAACATTTTCTGAATATTTTATTTTTTAACATTTTGGACAAAATAGCAAATTTTACATCGAGGTGCCCAGATGTCCCTAGTGCCCACCTATCCTGTTACCCCGCAAGGACTTTTTTGTGTATATCCTTTTAGACCAAGTGTATGACTGTACTCGTGCTGTTTGCATTTATTTCTAATACAGTCAATCAATCAATCAAAACATACACAGGCACAAAAATAAACACACATCGACACTATTATACGTATGGAAAACTTCACTCTGTCACCATGGACAATTAGACATTATGAAGATTATGACGCATGTTTGATTGCCATGAATATTCAATTCATGTATATAATTACATTTATATAACACGTGTTAGTACAGAACCATACTCCAAATATTAATAGTGTGCAAACCCACACTGTCTGATTGTAGATAATATGGCCAGAACATTCTCGCCCTCTCTCTCTTGATAAGCCTGACCAATCAATGTGGAGAGTCAGCACATCGGGCCATCCAGTCCTGACCTGCCCTCACGCAGCTGAAGAGGAAGGACCGCAACAGCTGTGACTGGATTGTTTACTGTTCTATTTACCCATTTTCATACTTGTTGAAGTTATGTGTGTTGCCCAAAACAGCCACACTTCATATGCCCAGCCGCCAGCCTGATAGTGGTTGTTAACTGAACAACTGTGTGTGTGTGTGCTCCACGTGTGTGCAGGTGGAATTCAGTACCTCAGTTTTTTTCTTTTTAGGGTTAGGTTTACTCCGTACGTCAATCATTTGATTTGTTCTGTTCAACACAGTAGGCCCAGTACAAAATGATCAGCAAAACCACACAACCAAAGTACAAACCCTGTCAGTGGTCATTTTACGGGTAAAATTTAATTTGGTAGTGCCTGACTAACAACAAGACACAAGACATGTGTGTGCGTGTGTTGTGCGTGTTGTCCCTGGAATGTTAATAATTTGACTCCACCCAGAAAGAATTACAGGGCCCCCCCATTATGCTGTAAGACAGACATTATATGAATTCCAACCTCACCTGTCACTCTATAAGCTGTGTGTGTGCTACACTGCAACGCTGCTAAATGGACTGTCAATCAGCTTTACCCCTGTGGAAGTAATAAAACTGCCTGTTGAAAGACACTGCTAGACAGGTAACGACCAGCTTTAAAAGCAAGCTCAAGACCCACTTTTTTACTCTTGCTTTTAGCTGATGTTTGAGCCTTTTTGGTGGCTCCTAAAGGCCAAGTTTGAGCTTTTGTAACTCCCTATAGTTTATGTTTGAGCCTTTTGTTGGTGGCTCCTAAAGGCCAAGTTTGAGCTTTTGTAGCTCCCTATAGTTTGAAAACTTCACTCTGTCAACATAGACAGTTAGCCCATTGGTTCTCAAAGTGGGGTCCGGGGACCCCCAGGGGTACTTGAGGGGTTCCAGGGGGTCCCATCTAAATGATGGACAGGAACCAAATGGACCCTTATGGGTCTGTAACTCTGAGAGTGTACAAATGGAACCAAATGGACCCTAACGTGTCCATTTGGTTCCATTTGTACACTCTCAGAGTTAAATTAACATTGGTTTTGCAATGTGAATTGGGGTCCCAGAGGTATAAATGCCATTAAATGGGGGTCCGTAGCCTAATGCATGTCAAACTGTGGGTCCTTGAAATTAAAATGGTTGAGAATCACTGCTAGAGAGCCAAAACCTTCTCTTATTGGGGTCCCTGGCTTATCTTTTCAAATGGGGGTCCGCGGGGTAATAAGTGTCAATTAGGGGGTCCTTGACATGAAAAAGTTTGAGAACCACTGAGTTAGACATACTTATACATAGACAATCAGACATTAGACATGCTTATACATGCGTGTTTGATTGCCATGAATATTCAATTCATGTATGCATTTACACAACACGTGTTAGTACAGAACCATACTCCAAATACTAATAGTGTGCAAACCCACACTGTTTGATTGTAGATATGGCCAGAACATTCTCGCCCTCTCTCTCTCTTGACACGCCTGCCCCATGACTGTTGCACTCTCTCTCTCTCTTGAGAAGCCTGACCAATCAATGTGGAGCCATCACATCGGGCGATCCCGCTCCAGTCCAGTTTATGTTTCAGCCTTTTTGGTGGCTCCTATAGGTGTGTGTGTGTGTGTGTGTGTGTGTGTGTGTGTGTGTGTGTGTGTGTGTGTGTGTGTGTGTGTGTGTGTGTGTGTGTGTGTGTGTGTGTGTGTGTGTGTGTGTGTGTGTGTGTGTGTGTGTATATACATTATTATGTATATAATAGGAAAAATAATATATACAGTATACCATAATGTTATGTAATGTGTGTCAAGAATATAACACTAAATTGCTCTCATTTTGTAAGTATGGATGGACTTCATGTGCTGCTCCCAGTTGCACAGAGAAAATAAATAGACTTTCACCACCACCTCCACCACCAGAGAAAAGGTGTAGTTTCTATTGTGACTGAAATAGAGATAAGCTCTACCTATTCTCCAGTGTTGCACACACAAAGAGAGAGAGAGAGCGCAAAGAGAGTGAGAGCACAGAAAGAGATGCACAGAGAGGAAATGAGAGAAAGAATGAGTAGAACAGCCTTCCTATCGATTTAAGAGCACCGCAGACCCTGGACTAAAGGCCTAAAAACTTTTTTTATTTAGGAAGGAAGGCCTTTTCGAGTGAAATTGTTGCGTAACCACTGTCAGCAATATCCTTTTGTGCTTGACATTTTTAAACCCTGCTTTTAACCTTCTACTATGTAGCACTCTGAGATTCCCTGTGAATCAAAAGTGCCATACAAATACAATTTATTATTATTATTATTATCATCATTATTTTTGTGCGTGCGTGCGCGCGCCAGAGTGCCTTATGTAAAAACAATCCTTTTAGCCAGTATGACAGATGACACATACCGTACATGTAAACAGACAGACCATTAGCGCAGAGCACAAAAACTCACTATGGTGTTCCACCACATCGCTACAGAACAGTATGTGGGTGTATTTAAGTCTCAGCTTGTAAAAGAAAAAAATAACACATCTTATGGAACATGTAGTCTGGATTCCTGGAACATAGCAATTGAATCTGGCAAACAGCATACCCTCAAGATACCTCGCTCGCATGAGTATCACATGTACTCACAGCACATTTACAACTATAAAACACTCCAAATCAAATACACGCACGTCTGGAACTAGGATGAAGAACATATCCATAGGCAACTGTTGCTATGCTACCAGTGCCGAGTCTGCGTTTTGGGGGAAAGGGTCAGAAGAAATCCTAAACGTTCCACAAATTTATTTTAATCTTTAGAGTGTTGGAAATGCTGATCACTGCTAGGTCAAAAGACAACCAAAACACCAGATTACAGTATGTGCTGCCTAAATGCTCCTGGTGAAAAAGCACAGTAAATGTTTAGTGTCTGGACTGTGTCCTGAGGAGTTTTATTACACTAGAGGTGCACCGCCGGTCCGACCGATATGCCCATATATAGAGATCTCTGTATCTGTCAGTCCATTTCCCTTGTATGCCCATATATGGAGATCCCTGATGTCATCGGTACATGCCCATATATGGGCATATCGGCGGGATCACCGTTTATTTACAACTGGATATCCTTAAATGCATATGGGCATATCGGTCGGAACTGCAGCTCTGGACATCCGCTTATCCGAACAACTCGGCGGCGGCACCACCTCGAGTCCTTGCCGATGCGCTCGGCGAGTTTGAAGTCAGTCAGTCGGTCCCATATATTATGCACATCACCATATATGGGCATAGCGGTCAGATCTAAAAGCTGATAGCTTGGTTCCCAATCCACTCACATGTTGGATCATTTGGACATGGTTGACCCGAAAGGAGAGATACCCACCTATGAAGAGATGTGGAATAGAATAGAATAGAATAGAATAGAATAGAAGATACTGGACTGGTATTGTTGTGGTTTACAAAAACAGGGAGCAAATGTTCAAAATATGTATTCAAATGTCAAATGTTTGTCAAAACAAAGCACTGCTGAACAGGGATCTCCATACGTGGGGATTTGTGGATTTATAGATATTTTTGGAGAATCGCAGATCTGACTGATCCGGCTTCAGACCATATCATGTCTGCTGTTACTGGTCCACTATTCACTGATACACACACACACACACACACGTTCCAATTGAAATGGGGCCCGCCCTCAGGGGGCCCCCCGACTGACCATCAGCCCCCCCCCCTTCACAGACGCCTCGATCTCCCTGATGCGCATCCGCGCACGTGTGTTATTGCTCCCGGAGATATGTGCAGAACTGTTCCCACCAGCAACCTTTTAAGACACACACACGCGCACATGTGCATGCGCAAACACATACACACACACACAAACACACGTTATGTGGTCCACAAACACACGTTATGTGGTCAACAAACAAATCATTCCTCCTGGAAAGTGATCGTCAAACAGGGTTCGTACTCTGGGTGGCGTGTTGGTCTGCTGCCAATTAACGTGAAGCTAGTCACACACACACACACACACACACACACACACACACACACACACACACACACACACACACACACACACACACACACACACACACACACATATACATACAGCATATACAGTACGTAGTATCTCTTTCTCATCATGACTTCAGACACAGTTTGACAAGATCTCCCAGCTCTCAGACCATGTGGAATTTGATCTGTGTTGATGTGTTCCAGAACTCTCAGCATTCCAAGGACTTTTTTCTCTCCTCTGGTTCGGGGTGCTCATCCCGCTCCAATATGGATGAACATAGTTGAGAAGATTGCATGTTGATATTAAACTGCACAGAATGTATAATGAAGGCACTTTCCAGGATGTAATGTAACAGCGGGACTGAGGTGAACTCCCTCCGTCCTTTTCTCATTAGTCCTTGATCACATTGTGCGTATGTGTATGTCCGTGCAGCGTGCGTGTGTGTTTGTATGTAAGTGCGTGCGTGCACACACTGCAAACATTTTAATGAGTCAAGAAATAGGAGCTTTATACAATATTTTCAAATTTACCTCTATTCCTCTTCTCTCTCTCTCTCTCTCTCATTGACAGTCAAATACCCCCCCTCAACACACACACACACACACACACACACACACACACACACACACACACACACACACACACACACACACACACACACACACACACACACACACACCATCGCTCTTCTTCATGTTCCTCTTTCCTCTCGGTCTCCCTTTTTGCCCCTCTACTCTCTCTCTTCCTTCTCCTAATCCATGTCTGTTTTTGCCAAGTCAAAGAAAGGGGCTTAAGCTATCCGATGTGGGAGAGAGACGAGACTCAGTGTTCGCTGTCCCTATAAAAAAAGAGATGCCAGAAAACGAGTCAGAAAACGTCTTTCTTTCTTTCTTTCTTTCTTTCCTTCCTTCCTTCCTTCCTTCCTTCCTTCCATCTCCTTTTCGTTATTGCTCCCTGTCTTGCCCTTTCTCTACCTTTCTTTGTCTTCCACACAGTATTCCCCCTGCTCCCATTACTTTGTTGGTTGGTTGGTAGGAAAGTGTACAGTAGGTTCTCTTACAACACGCGCAGAAAATGCAAACATGAAAGATGAAGAACCAAACTGATATCCAAACCTATCCAAAATGCCAAAACAAAATGCCACGATAAGACTACACAGTTGAATACACCGTAAAATCCTGAAAGTGACTTTCAGTTATATATTAACATGAAGATTTTCCTGTATAGGTGTGAACAGGGCCGAAATTGTATCACATTTGACTTGCAATTTGTTTGTACTATTGCACTCTTCTCCCTCAATAAATAATCCAGAATAAAACTCACAACAATAAAATATAAATGCACAATAAAGTGCTGGGTGCGTAATTACTGTGAGTCCTATCTGAACTAATTGTTTGTCGACTACGCCACTTTTGTTATAGAGGGAAGTCCCCTTTGAATACACTTTAACTTCTTCTTCAGGCTTTCACAGGTTCGAGGTTAACTGGTAAGTTTCAATACTTTTGGTTTTTGAGAATACAACACTGGCATGAGAATATCCCTTTAAGAAACTGGACACGAATACAGTGTATCAAAAAAAGTAAGTCATATTTATTGGGTCCCTAATACATTGGCTTCTGTGCCTTAAAAACAATCAAATAAACACTATACTAATAAAACCTATATAAACATACAAAACACAATTAATCTACACAACAACTATAAAATAAATTATAAAGTTGTGCAAATTACGCGGGGCTTAATCACAAGGGTTCCTTAGCATGGGGGGTTTCTGTGCAACAAATACTTTTCAAGTAAAGTGCTGTGTCAATAAAGTGCTTCAGGATACTCAACACGGTTTGTTCAGGGGTAATGCTGCATGTCCATATATGGGGGTAAGATGGGAAAGGGTTTGAGGCCAGTCGTCTTCGTCTTCTCTCTTCTTTCTCTCCGCCTGCAATTATAGAGATCTAGACCAGTTCACTGTGCATTTACACGATACATTTGCGTTGTCTCAGGCAGTGGTTATACAGGGATTCAACGTTGCTTGTTCGAATACTCACTCGCCAGCCAGGTTTTTACACCTGGCGCTGAGTTGGTTGCGTATGCAACGTTATCGCCACTTTCCAGTCTCAGCGCTCCTTATATGGTCTGGTCTCACTCGTCTCTCATATGGTCTGGTCTCACTCGCCTCTTCCTCCCCTTCGGTTCGATCGCTTTCTCCTCTTGGTTTCTCCTTTGAATGTAGGCACACCTCGGCTTCCAAACTCCTAGGTGGCTGGTATGTCTACTTCATCTATGCACTCCTCTACTCCGTGTCTCGGCACAACCTTCCCCTCTGCTGTCCTTCTCCTCACTGACGCCTCTGTCACTTGGGTGCTCTGTTCTCTCTTTCAAACGGTCCCGCCTCCGCTTTTGTACCTGCCAAACCACACCTCCCTCTTCTTTCATTTGTCCGTGGTGACAGTCTGTCTGGGGACATTGGCCATGACCGTGGCCTTGGGCGTGACCGCGTGACTGCCGCTCTGCCACTCAATGTCTCTCAATACATGTGACCAGGGGATCATGGGGAAAACAATTATAAACAATACAGTGCGTAATAATAATTGGTACAAAAATAATAAGATGGTGGGGTTAAATGAGGCAATTATACACATTAAGCACCAATAAAAACAAATTACAAAAGTTTTAAGAACCCCTCATTTCACCCTTGTCACATTCCCCCCTACTTTTTCGTTGGCAGTCCCTGGCAACTGGTTCTAAACGTCATGCCCGTACCTCTCAGGTGGCTGTCCTTGGTTCGCTCTTCCAGAGCGCCGCGGACCTTCAGGTTCCCTAGGACCGGGGAAAAACCCTACATAAGGCGGCCATATTGGTCCCACCGGTTCGGCTACTGGGGCAGGTTCGGGGCTCTCCATCGGTGACCTGGGGGCTATACACACTTTTAATGCATTCCTATGGATCGTTCTATCTCGCCCTCCTTTTTCAGGTCGGATCCTGTATACTAGGCCCGCATCCCCCACCCTCTCCAATACCACAAAAGGTTCTGGGTCCCACCATGGGCCCAGTTTACCTTGTCCCTGTCGGTTCCGGTTTCGTACCCACACCCTCTCTCCAGGTAACAATGGTGGCATACCGGCTCGGCGGTCATAGACCTGTTTACGCTGTCCTGCTATATGCACCATTTTTTTCTCGGCTGTCCTATACGCTGTGGCCATTCGTTTCTGGTGATCTTGCACCCAATCTCCCACTCCCATTCGATTTTGTGACAACGGTACTCCTAATGCTACATCTACCGGACGCCTCAGGTGGCGACCAAACATTAAGTACGCAGGCGCATAACCTGTCGCACCATGTTCAGTATTGTTATAAGCGTGTACTAACTCAGGTAAGTGTTCATTCCATCTGCCTTGGCGATCAGTATCTAGAGAGCGCAACATGTTTAACAGTGTTTGATTAAACCTCTCCACCCCCCCATTACCAGCTGGGTGGTAAGGGGTGGTGCGACTCTTAGTAATACCGTATGTATGACACAATTGCTGCATTAATTCGGATTCAAAATTCGGGCCTCGGTCCGAATGGAAACGAGCCGGGCAACCGAATGGCTGAATAATATGTGTCCAAAGCGCACGGACAGTCGTGGGCGCAGTTTGGTCACGCGTTGGAATAGCCCAACTGTACCTGGTGAATAAATCGGTTGCTACAAGAATATTCTGCCATGCGTCATTCGGCCTACCTAATGTGAGAAAATCAATAGCCACTACCTCCATAGGATACGATACTTCGAATGGCTGTAAGGGGGCCCTGGGCTCTATCCTGTCTTTCAGTAGGCTGCAGGCAACACAACCTCGCTGGAACTGTCGCACCGCCCCCTCCATGCCCGGCCAGTAGAACCGGCGCCGAAGCTGCGCCAAAGTCCGGTCCACTCCGGCGTGTGCCGAGGCCTCATGGAGTCCTTTCCACACCTCCTCTCGTCGCGCCCCTGGACAAACAAGCTGTAAGTAACATTCTTGTGTATGCTGATCAATCACTTGCCTATACAACACATTGTCTCTGATGCGCAACCGGTCCCACTGTCGTAACATTTGCCTGGCTTCCCGTGACCAACTCCTCTTCTCCATAAGGGTAGGCAGTTTCCTCCGCTCTACGCAACTCTTCACCATCTGGATGTCCGGATCTCGATCCTGTGTTCCCCGCCACTCAGCTCCAGCCCAACCGTCCTCTCTCTCCACCGGTGCCAACTCCACTACGGCCACTCCTACAGGTTGAACAGGGAACCTAGACAGGGCATCTGCGTTCGCATTGCTTTTTCCAGGTCGGTACTTTATATCATAGGTGAATGATGCTAGCTGGGCTGCCCAGCGCTGTTCCACCGCGCCTAGTCGAGCTGTTTGAAGATGCGCAACAGGATTGTTATCTGTATAAATCGTAAAATGAGCGCCAGTTAAGTAATCTTTAAATTTTTCGGTCACTGCCCATTTAAGTGCCAAGAGTTCTAATTTAAAGGAGCTATAATTTGCATCATTTTGTTCGGTAGGGTGTAGACTTCGGCTGGCGTAGGCGATTACTCGCTCCTGGCCATCTTGGACCTGTGCCAGAACGGCGCCGAGCCCGCGGCCACTCGCATCAGTATACACTACAAACGGTCGGTCATAATCTGCATAAGCCAGTATTGGAGCCTGCGTAAGGGCAGTTTTAAGAGCATCAAACGAGTTTTGGCATTCAGGGGACCACTCTATTTTACACTGATGGGACTTCACATCATTCGGGACTCCGATCAACAAACTATTTAACGGCCTAGCTATGGCAGCAAATGAGGACACGAAGCGGCGATAATAACCAGCCAGACCTAGAAAAGCGCGGACCTCGCGGACAGTCGAGGGTGGGTTCCAGTCTCTTACCGCAGCCAACTTTTCAGGGTCCGGGCGCACTCCCTCTTTGTCTACAACGTGGCCCAAGAACTTTACCTCCGGTTGGAGAAGCTTGCATTTATCGAGGCGCAGTTTCAATCCGTGTCTCCACAGCCGCTCGAAAACCTGGTCAAGGTGCTGCATGTGAGAGGAAAAGTCAGGTGAATATACAATAATGTCATCGAGGTACACTAATAATGACTCTGTCACCTGGCCACTCAAGCATCGCTGCATTAATCTTTGGAAGGTCGCGGGGGCGTTACATAAACCGAACGGCATACGTTGGAACTCGAACAGTCCTAAAGGGGTGGTAAACGCTGTCTTTTCTCGATCCCGAGGGTCCATACCCACCTGCCAATAACCGCTGGCCAGGTCGAGTGTGGAGAACCACTGAGCCTTGGTCAGGCTTGTTAAAGTCTCTTCAATCCGAGGTAAAGGGAAGGCATCTTTGTGCGTCACGGCATTCAGTTTACGGTAGTCGACAAAGAAACGCCAGCTGCCATCTTTCTTCTTCACCAGGACAATGGGCGCTGCCCAGGGACTGCAACTCTCTTTTATCACTCCCTTGTCCAGCATGTCACTCAATAAGGTCTTCATTTCTCTATACATGGAGGGCGGCAGCGGTCGGTGCCTCTCGCGGATGGGTGCCGCGTCTCCAGTTGGTATTTGGTGTTGCACCACGTCCGTCTGCCCAAAATCTTCATTATGGACTGCAAACACCTTCTTCCATTTACACATCATCGCATGCAGCTCTTCTCTCTGCTGGTCAGGTAGGTCATCTCGCCGGGTCAACGCCTCCATCTCCTCAGGTAAGGTCTTCACGGGTCCCTCGTCTTCGATGCTCACCAGGGACACTTCCACGGCTCCGTCGGTTCCTAGGGACAGGTTCAGGTCTCGTCGTCCACGGACGTCGGCCTCCTCCACTGGATATAGCTTCCCTAACTTTTGGTGTCTGCCCACGGTCACGCTATACGCGTGGGGGTTGCAGATGCGCACGGGGACTCGGCCATTACGCACGGTGACCAACGCTCGGGCCACTCCCAGATCAGTTCCTTCCGGCATGGCCTCCATCAGGGCCTCGTATTCGGCTCCATTTGGACCTTTCCAGGCACGGCCCCATACTACTAACTCACTGCGGGCGGGGACTCGGATTCTCCGTCGGCCGACAGGCCACACATAGCCCAATGCTCCGTCTTCGTGGGTCACTGCCTCCACTCTCCTACAGGCGGCGAATGCTTTTTTCCATGGTGTCCTCTCCTGTTGGCATGGAAACACAGACCTCCCAGAGAGTTTAAATAATGCATGCCACACTGCGTGGACTACGTTCATCCCAATGATCAGCGGCTCAATACAATGTTCATCTTTTACAATTACGATTCCTCTTCCCGGTATTTTCAGTCCTTCTAATTCTAAATCGAATATGGCATAGCCAGAATAGGGTAGATCAAGGCCGTTTGCTGCCCGTAGGCTAAACACCAGAGGCCCATTTTCCATTTTATCTTGCGAGAACTTTTCGTTAAACAAACTCTGCTGCATCAATGTGACTTGAGACCCCGTATCTAATAAACCCCTCATTTGGACTCCCCCCATTGTTATCCCAATTGTCGGACATTCCCCCACAAACACTTCATTGGCCCTTAACTTTTTTTGTGAACGTTGCACCTCTGCCCCCCGGACCTCGGCGACAGGGCGTACTAGTTTAACTGACTTCGGTCGGATCTACAGAATCTCGCTATATGACCCGCCTGTCTACACTGGCTACATATCGGCCTACCTCCTTCATCCCATTCGTAGCGCTGAGAGGCCGTATACCGTCGCTCAGGTGGCGGTGGAGTGCGCGCTCGTGCGTCATTGGTGCCAGTGCGGAGGAGCGGTCTGATTTCCTTCATGAGTTCCTGCGTGAATCCTTGCATTTGAGTTTTTACGTCGTCCATGATTTCCTGTTTTATTTTTTCTCTCCAAGCAGGGTCCTGAGAAGGGTAGGGGACAGAAATAGGATTAACAGCGTGGCACGTTATTTCAGTAGTTCCATGTTCAGCAGCTAACAGGTAGGCTTCTTCGCGTAAAGCAGCAAAATCTTCATCTGGGTGTCGTCGAGCATATATTTTTAAGGCTTGGCCCAGGGGGCCCTCAGCTAAACCCATAACAAACTGATCACGAAGAATGGCTTCGGAGGGAGCGGTGCTTGGGTCGTGCTGCCGCAGCCCACAAAACAGCTCTCTAAGTCTCAGGGTGTAAGTTTGTACATTCTCTCCTGCGCGCTGTGCGCACCGATAGAACAGTGAGCGCATTTCTGCGACAGAGACAGTTTCTTTATATAAAGCATCTAAGTAGTTAAAAACTTTTGCCACTGTGTCGCGTTCGCCCTCCTCAACCACACTAATCTGCCGTTTAGCTTCGTTGGTTAGCGTTTTAATTATAATAGCAACTTTCCTGATTTCTGGTAGTTCCTGGGTACTTAATAATCCTCTAATCTGGTCTTTCCATTCCCTATATTTACTCTCGCCTTCTGTTCCACCAAAGGTGGGTAACCATGGGGCACCGGGATACACCGCCATCATCATCATTCTGAATCCGTAAAGCAAAAAACAAAAAGCAACAAAAACAACCAAACAGTACAGTTTCTCTTAAGGGTATTCTCATGTGTTTGTTCTCAACCAGTCCTGCCGCCAACGCCAAATATGTGAACAGGGCCGAAATTGTATCACATTTGACTTGCAATTTGTTTGTACTATTGCACTCTTCTCCCTCAATAAATAATCCAGAATAAAACTCACAACAATAAAATATAAATGCACAATAAAGTGCTGGGTGCGTAATTACTGTGAGTCCTATCTGAACTAATTGTTTGTCGACTACGCCACTTTTGTTATAGAGGGAAGTCCCCTTTGAATACACTTTAACTTCTTCTTCAGGCTTTCACAGGTTCGAGGTTAACTGGTAAGTTTCAATACTTTTGGTTTTTGAGAATACAACACTGGCATGAGAATATCCCTTTAAGAAACTGGACACGAATACAGTGTATCAAAAAAAGTAAGTCATATTTATTGGGTCCCTAATACATTGGCTTCTGTGCCTTAAAAACAATCAAATAAACACTATACTAATAAAACCTATATAAACATACAAAACACAATTAATCTACACAACAACTATAAAATAAATTATAAAGTTGTGCAAATTACGCGGGGCTTAATCACAAGGGTTCCTTAGCATGGGGGGTTTCTGTGCAACAAATACTTTTCAAGTAAAGTGCTGTGTCAATAAAGTGCTTCAGGATACTCAACACGGTTTGTTCAGGGGTAATGCTGCATGTCCATATATGGGGGTAAGATGGGAAAGGGTTTGAGGCCAGTCGTCTTCGTCTTCTCTCTTCTTTCTCTCCGCCTGCAATTATAGAGATCTAGACCAGTTCACTGTGCATTTACACGATACATTTGCGTTGTCTCAGGCAGTGGTTATACAGGGATTCAACGTTGCTTGTTCGAATACTCACTCGCCAGCCAGGTTTTTACACCTGGCGCTGAGTTGGTTGCGTATGCAACGTTATCGCCACTTTCCAGTCTCAGCGCTCCTTATATGGTCTGGTCTCACTCGTCTCTCATATGGTCTGGTCTCACTCGCCTCTTCCTCCCCTTCGGTTCGATCGCTTTCTCCTCTTGGTTTCTCCTTTGAATGTAGGCACACCTCGGCTTCCAAACTCCTAGGTGGCTGGTATGTCTACTTCATCTATGCACTCCTCTACTCCGTGTCTCGGCACAACCTTCCCCTCTGCTGTCCTTCTCCTCACTGACGCCTCTGTCACTTGGGTGCTCTGTTCTCTCTTTCAAACGGTCCCGCCTCCGCTTTTGTACCTGCCAAACCACACCTCCCTCTTCTTTCATTTGTCCGTGGTGACAGTCTGTCTGGGGACATTGGCCATGACCGTGGCCTTGGGCGTGACCGCGTGACTGCCGCTCTGCCACTCAATGTCTCTCAATACATGTGACCAGGGGATCATGGGGAAAACAATTATAAACAATACAGTGCGTAATAATAATTGGTACAAAAATAATAAGATGGTGGGGTTAAATGAGGCAATTATACACATTAAGCACCAATAAAAACAAATTACAAAAGTTTTAAGAACCCCTCATTTCACCCTTGTCACATAGGCCTTACATTGTTGTACAAGTTTAACCTCCTGGATTCATCTAGCCATAGGGGGGTCCACCTCCTTTGACCAAGAGATTACACAGTATTAGGTTTTGGTCCTCAGGCACTGGTACTCTGTTACAAAAAAAATCAACGGCTTGATTTATTTCACCCTGTAAGTCAGGTTTCCACATTTAAAGCTAGTAAAACATCTGGCAAGAGAAACTGAGTGCACGTAAGCTTGTCCAAATATTTAAAGGTGTTTGTACTACTACCTTCGGACAGCTCTGCTATCCACAGGAGGAAAGATGAAGTGCAGTGCGAGAGAAAGAGAGACAGAGAACAGGAGGGAGAGAAAGAGAGCGACCGATAAGGGCGGCAGAGATGAGAGAGATAAAGTGACAGAAGAGACAGAGCGGGTGAGAGAGAGAAAAAAAGGGATCCAGTTGGTGATGAGGACGGAGAAAGTAAGAGGAGGAGAGGTCAAGAGAGGCTGAGAGAGAGAGAATGAGCCAGAAAAACAGGAAGACAGGAGGAGAAAACGTGATGCATGCTAGAATGTAAGAATGTACTGGATGAAGCAAAAGTAGAAGTGGCCAGCAGTAATCCAGATTGCATCATGATGAGATTAACACGGCCGCCCGTGGGAAAATAAGGACTCTCACGCACAAATGCACACACACACGCACACACACACGCGCGCGCGCACACACGCACAGACGCAAGCACGCACGCTAACATCTGTCAGAGTGTGCCTGATGCAGGCCAGGACATCACAGCCCAGCTCCTTTCGAAATAAACAGCAGCTGGAGCCTAACGATAGTGGCCACTGTAACAGAGCTAGCTGCAATTACACTAATGTCCCCTAGAATGACAGAATCTAAACATTGAAAAAGCGCTCTGCTTGGATTGAATCTAAAACAAACGGCCCTTGATTGAGCTGCAGATCCTGGAGTTATTAGGTCCTTAACTTATCTTCTGTCCTGGGCTTGGTTAGCTCGAAAACATTTTCAAATGGTAGATGGAGAAATGGTCGTGCATATCGTCGCTGTAGTGTGGAAACTTTGTATGTCCAAAACTGTTCAGGGAATGGAAAAAAGGAACCTGTTCCAATGGCTCTTAGAACACAAGCTCTTGTTGATTATTTTCATTGGTTCTTCACACTTACGTACTTGCTTATGTGACACTGTTGTATGACAAACAGCTGCATCAAACAATGGCATATTATTAGCTCCATTCCATTTCCATTCTTGGCCCTACAGCCGCTCTTCTCTCTCCTCTTCTTTCCTCTCCAACTGCTTGGTTTGACGAATTGATAAATAGACAGTCAGCCAAAGAAATTCGACATCCCTCAACATTCAAATTTACGTTTCTAATTTTTCATCTCAATTATACCTATCATTCTCAACGGTCGTTGTGACCAATTCACTTTCTCCCGACCCCCTTCCTTCCTGTGAGACCCATGTGCGTTATTATTTTTCTGTCCCGGTTTCTGGTTGGCACCGAGTTTGTTTAAGCTATGATTCACCATAACAAAGCAATTATTCCTGATTAGAAACTAATCTCACTGAGGCGACATTAACTGGTTGGAAAACGTTTTCATTTTCTCTCTTTCTAGAATCAACGGCCAAAATGGGGGTCTCATCATCTCTTCAGCTGTCACAACAGCAGCTCTGTCTGACAAAGAGCAGATCTAAGTGCTGCATCTGAGAGAAATTACTTCAGTTCATCTCCTGTCATGCCAAAAGTGTTACTGGAACTGAACATGAGTGCATGGTCTATTGTTTAGAAGTATTTCTGGTATAATTGTTGTTGTCATTTGACTCTGACTTAAATTAATACACTGGAATTTACTACGTGTGTTGGTCGATGCTGGCTGATAGAGAGGACATGTTGTTTGTGATGAGTGATTGGTTGTTAGTGATTGTTAGCAGAGTGCATAGAGAGGGCATATTGTACATATACTGTACACTCAGTCACACACACACGCACACACACACACACGCACACGCACACGCACGCGCGCACACACACACACACACACACACACACACACACACACACACACACACACACACACACACGCGTAACAATGCATTGACGTATGTGCTCATGGTTAAGGCACACACACACACCTGAAATTGACAAAGACACAGTAATGCTTTGATCTGCCTGTCAGTCAATGTTAGCTGTAAGTGCCACCCACTCCAAACCATTATCCCCATCAAAGGCAATGCAGAGGCTCTGGAGTGTGTGAAGAAACAACAGGCATGAATTACATTTGACATTTAACAGGGATTCCAACAAGCAGTTTTTTTGTCTGTGACACAGTCATAAGATGCTTGCTTAAAAATACCACCAGTGTTGTTTACCATTTGGTTTCATTGATTAAATTACTTTTTGGCAAAATATATTCAAGTATAAAATCTGAAACAATAACTTAATGATAAGATGAGATAAGATACCTTTAGTCATCCCTGGAGGGAATTGCGGGTGTTATACAGTGGCAGCAACAGCTGTAAGAATGAAACACAGGTTCAGGTATAAGATTAAATGTCCTTCCACAATGTTGCTGTTTTCTTTTTCTGCATTTGATTAATTTGCCCGAAAATATATATTTTTTAACCGTTGTTTGTAACTTGACTAAAGGCCGATGCGCACCGTAAAATATTTCCCAACAGGTCCATAGGATAATATAGGAAGGTCCAAGCGTAAAAAAGAGTGATCCTGCACACTGTCTGGAACTTGCAAAAAGATACTTCAAGAACAATGCTGTGCTCCTTAGGCCTGCATCAGGACCAACATCGAAAGCACAATTATGACCTCCAAATATTTATTGAAAACACCTCTCATAGGGTGTAGGTCGCTAGGTGCCAGCCAGACCCAAGGTTGCATTGCTCATGGGACGGCCTTGCATGCCGTGCAGGAACCTGTTTGACCAGGAGCACGCGCAGGCACACACATAGATTTAAAACGACTTTAAATTCACACCTCAACAAATTTTACAAAGGCTCCCGACTCAGGTGGATGAACATAGGAATGAGCTTGGATGCATATCAATTGTCCAGCATTGTGTGACCTGTAGTGTAGGTGTTCACACGTCATTAAAATAGAGTGCAACCACGTACCAATTCAGCATTGCAACACTGGCCAGACCCATCACCAAACCTAGTTAACACAACCCAGTTAAAATGTACGTCAACAACAAAAATATTGAAAGTAGTCATGAGTAGGTAAATAAGTTACATAAATAAAATAGACACATACAGTAACAATAATAATGAATATAGATATTGAAAATAACGCTAGAAAAATTACCTTAACATATACTGTAATCAAGCAAAAATAAGTGTAGTGTCCCTGCTCTACTCATACTGATCCATTATATTTATGCCCAATATGGTTTTCTAGTATGCTTCCAAGTAAGTTACTTGAAGCGGTATCTTGTACACTACAGTATATGCACACTCTTCTCTTACACAAAAAAGACCATAACTGTACCAGTGGAAAACCAAAGCTTGCTTTGTAACCAAAGTAGAGCCAGTAATAATACAGTACCAGTGTAAAGATGAAACTCAAAAGTTAAATCATCAATCACTCATTTGTTATGCTCAAGTTCACATGCAGTTAATAGTAAAACATGCATTCCATATGCACTTTGAATTTAGAGGAGAGGCTATTGGCTACGACCGGGATACTATGCTAAGAAATAGTTCCAAATGTACAGGTTAAAAAACCCAATACAGCACTCATACGCACACGCACACGCACACGCACACGCACACGCACACGCACACGCACATGCACAAGACGATTCTTGAGCTTTTGCAACACAGAGATCTAATCTTTCTTATGGTTGTATAAACAAGGCAGAATAATCCTATCTCATGTGGTTTGTGCCTGTTACCGCAGCTGTGAAAAGTTCAGATATGCCACAGACACTGAAATAGAAAATCTGATCTTTTCAGCTAGTGTAAATTACGTAAGCCTCTGCCATAAACGTACCTTCTTCAAGGGACATAATACATGCACACATTTTATTTGGGAAAATAAATGCTGTCAGTCCTTTCAGACTTATCTCAGACTCCCCTCACATCAAAGCCTCCCTGCTATTTAAAATGATGCTAGGATGTGGTCTGACTGGGACAGCTTTTAAGCAGCAATAACTTTAAGCAACAACTAAGCACAGTAGAAAGAACTGCACCTAGGGCAACTAGCTCTTACCCTGCACCTGCTTGACTGATGCATCTGATGGACTGATTCTCTCTTTTTGTCTCCGCCAGGCCGAATGCGTGGCCGAGACTATGTTTTGCACCCTGTCTGTCTGTCTGTCCGTCCGTCCGTCCATCTGTGGACAACTAATCTCTGGCACAGTGTGTGTGTGACGTGTGTGTGTGTGTGTGTGTGTGTGTGTGTGTGTGTGTGTGTGTGTGTGTGTGTGTGTGTGTGTGTGTGTGTGTGTGTGTGTGTGTGTGTGTGTCGGAAAAGACACCACATACAAACAAAACATTAGAAACTAATTATAGAACAGAGGAAAATTATTTGGCTTCGGCGTCTGGCTGCCTGACTTGATTAGTCACTGTGTGAGTATAATCAACATGCACACAAAGTAAGTACCCCAATCACCCACGCACTTGTTGCTGATTTGATTACAGTATGTACAGTATATCTATCTGTTTCACCTGCCTCTATCGGATTACCTGTGGTTGTAGCAATCTACATTGGTCTGCTTGTCTTACAAATAATAAGAATTTTGACCTGATGGTCAAGGTTCAATTTATCCCCTGAGCAAGCAAGTAGGTTCTATTAGCTCAATGGTAAAAATGTCAGCAAACCGGGTTCAAATCCGGGGTGGAAGAGGAAAGTTACATAGTGCAGCTTTATTTTAAGATTATATGTTGTTTGTCCAGCTGGTGTCAAACAACTTTTGTTTCTTTAACCACTTGAACCCTAGCATCCTTATTCTGGGGCTATAACATTTGGCGAAAATAGCAGATCTGCAAGCTTGACGCATAGTGTGCTTGAGTAGATCGACTATTTTCAGCAAAGAGAATTAGTGCAGGCCAATCTAGAGCCCTTGGGAATCTGGTCAACTAAGGGCTTGAGTAAAAAAAAAATTAAAAAGTAAAAATACGATCCAGAACATGCAAATGACCTCATACAGGCAGGAAATAAAGTTCTCAGCTTTTAGATGCATAGTTGCAAGTTGAAGGCTTGATGATAAGTGGATGCTAATTTTCACAGTGTTTTGGTTTTACACTGCAGCCTGTATTTAGATACCCAGACACTACTGGCCTGCCAACCCACATCATCCCTCACATGATCTTTCTTTTCGTTGTTGCACCCTGTCTTGCCCTTTCTCTACATTTCTTTGTCTTCCACACAGTATTCCCCCTGCGCCCCTGTCTCTTTTTGCATCACACACACACACACACACACACACACACACACACACACACACACACACACACACACACACACACACACACACACACACACACACACACCTCCATCTCCACAACATATGCACCGTGTTTGACTAAGTAATAAACTGTCCAGTCCTCTATGAATTTACTCTGTAGTTGCACAGTTGCCAAGTCCATTAAAAGCCATTAGACACAGAGCAGGTTGGCTCTCTGAAACAAGTGAAGTTTTACAATCTGGCCAGACGTCCAGGTTTGTGCAAGCAGTGAATGTTACGTGTCTGGTTCGCCGTTCAAAGCCTTTTCCTTGCAGCCGAACTCAGTGGAGTGGAGAGAATGTGAGAGCTGGCCAGAGTGCCTGTCTGTGTGTGTGTGCTGCTGTGTGGAAAAAGTTGGAGGAACACTGCCTTCACAGTAGGCCTACAACATGTACCTGTATTTGTATGTGAAGTGAGCAACATTCATGTTTTAACTTCTTTGATTTGTGGTCAGAAGGACAAAAGGCAAACCATCTGTTTTAATAGATGGGGAAATTATCTCATCAAACATCATTTCAGCTGAAATTGCCTTTTAAGTTTTTAACTGAAACCACAAGTATTTCTCTTTCATTCTCTCTATTTCCTGTCCAGTCAATTAATTTTCTCCTTTCATTGTTCTCCTCTTGTCATTCAGTAAAGCATCAGACCTAACGAACTAAGACAGCAAAGGTTCAACTCATTCTGTGCAATTTAAGTTCAAGACCAAAATTGGTAAGAAGGTGAGTCTGGCAGATGGTGTCTTTTATCCTAAGATGAAAAGGATTACTTGGAAATCATTGGTCTGCAGACTCTCTCCTGTATCTATCCCGCTTTATGTGATACTGATTCATGATTCAAGGTTTGTGTGTCACTCACTCATATAAGTAAATGCAATTAAATATTGGTGACATGCTCCACAGACTGTGCCAAGTCCATACGTAATAAAAACAAAACAAGACAAAATAAAAACAAGGTAAAATACAAGTAAAAAATATAGCTGCAAGCAGCGATAATATGGGGCCAGGAGAGAGAAAGAGAAATGATAATTCCTTTAACAGGTCAGTTCATGAAAGTCCTTGCGGTCTTGTTTCCAATGAGTGCCTGTGAGCAATTAGGGGTTAAGAGTCTTGCTCAGGGACAAATTTCATTTCATCGACACATTTGCTGACCTGGCCTGGAATCGTACCTGGGGCAACCAGAGTCTCTGGCTCCCTAGGCGGGCTCACTAACCACTCAGCTATGGCCACCCCTGAGAGAGAGAGAGAGAGAGAGAGAGAGAGAGAGAGAGAGAGAGAGAGAGAGAGAGAGAGAGAGAGAGAGAGAGAGAGAGAGAGAGAGAGAGAGAGAGAGAGAGAGAGAGAGAGAGAGAGAGAGAGAGAGAGAGAGAGAGAGAGAGAGAGAGAGAGAGAGAGAGAGAGAGAGAGAGAGAGAGAGAGAGAGAGAGAGAGAGAGAGAGAGAGAGAGAGAGAGAGAGAGATAGATAGATAGATAGATAGATAGATAGATAGATAGATAGATAGATAGATAGATAGATAGATAGATAGATAGATAGATAGATAGAAGAGACATAGAGAGAGACAAATGGAATAGATTGAAGAGACATAGAGAGAGACATGGAAACGGAATAGATTGAAGAGAAAGACATGGAATAGATTGAAGAGAGAGAGAGAGCGCCATGGAAACGGAATAGATTGAGTCATGTTTTTTGCATTTCAACTTAAATGAGTCTGCATCAAGTGAGGCTTGAACCGGCAACCTTACGGTCATGAAGCACTCTTAGGTAGCTGCAACACTACCTATAGTGCTATATCTTTGTCAAGGCTGATATTGTCTGTTGAGGATCACAAACTCTTGCCTTCTGTCATGACCCAAGCCCCTGTTTCACTAACACTAAGATCACTCGTTCACAAACCATTTACCAATGAAGAAATTGTACATCTCCTCAGAACCAAAATTAGTGAAAGTAGCCGATCTACAAGCTCACAAACCATTAAAAGTTGTCAGATTGTACATTGGCTATTTTCACAATGAAGTATGTTATACATTGAAAAAACATACTCTCATTGCTATCTGAAAAGTTGTGAGATTGTAGATCAGCTGTATGTAAAAAACACTCAATTAAGTATTTCATGTTATCTTTAACGATTACAGATGTATTCATTGATAGTCATGTTGTGTGAAATGCAACTTAGATGAAGTCTGCACCAAGTGAGGCTTGAACTGGTGACCTTCAGGTTGTGGGGCACACATTTAAGCGAGAAGCCACCAACAGACAAGAGCCTGTGAAAGGAGATCACACAGATGATACAGTTTCACGCAAATAGCTGAAAAATCCTGGGTTTAAGTGTTTTTCAAACTGCTCAAGATTGCGGACAATCTAAGGGCGGTGCTTACTGGTCAACGTGATAGATGTGTTCCTCATTAGTCAAGGCACATGTGTAAGCAGGTCTAATGGCTGTCGGCCAAACGAGGCATGACTTTTGCCTGTTTAAAGTTTCAATTTTCAAAAAATTGCTATAGCGCCCCCGTTTGACCAATTGGAGTAAGATTGGTTTCAGTGATATTTGGAATGGCCCTTTACATTTCTGCAAAGTTTCAAAGAATGGTAAGTCTGCATGTATGTGTTAGGGGCAGATGAATAATTGTCATAAAACTGCAATATTCATTGGCTCATTAAAGCTTCATTTTTTCACTTATGGAAGATATTTTGCAAACGTTTTTTGGTATAGGTCCAAAGTTCATGTGTAAAAAGTTTCGTGCAGATTACTCAAAAATCCCAGGAGGAGATAGGTTTTAACTGTTTTTCATATAATTCCAAATGGTGGGAGATCTAAATGTCAGAGGTCAAAAGTCAGAGGGTGAAAGTTGTTCAGCATGAGGAGACGCATGTGTGCATCGAAGTTTCATGGCTGTAGGTCAAACACGGCATGAGTTGTACCTGTTCAAAGTTGGCATTTTTCAATTGAGTGCTATAGCGCCACCTTTTGACGAAAGATTGTGAGAATTATTTCTTGATCGTTTTTCATGACCATCTATCATATGGCCGAGTTTCATAAAAAGCGACTGCACGGTTCAGCCAGAACTGCCAAAAGTGGCAGAAGAAGAAGAAACGGAATAATGCGAATAACAATATGGGTCCATGCTGGAAGCCTGGCCCCATAATAAATAAATAATGTAGCAGTATTACTGTAAGTGTAGACAAATTCTAAAATAACCTTATACAGTATGTTTGCAAAAAGACATAAATATATACAGACAAATTACTTCATATATACAGACAAAGAATTGCATCTTCCTTGGGTTCCTAGGGAATGTCTTGTTTGCATTTTTTTTTATTTGAACATAATTAAACAGGATTGAAAAACATTTACCTTATCTATGGACAATAATTAATATTTAATAAAGAGAGGTGCAGATGACTCATGTCTATTTGACTGAGAAATCATTAAATTAATGTGACTCCTTCAAAATCCTTTTAGAACTCAAACACCTTCTGGAGTATGAGTCCTGAGGGAAGTCATGGTGCGCTCGGTCAAACGCATCACCATCTGCAGAGCTTGCTGGTCCCGGGAGGAGCTATTCCCATGCGAATGAAGATAGCCCCGTCGGAATGGTAGCCGAGTAGAAGGATGTCATTTTTCAGCTGTCTGAGGTGGTACAGGCACTGCCTGCCCTATATCCTCGCCAGTGTCTGTGTGCAATGTCCATGACAAGTCCTCAGTGAAGTACACACCAAGGCGATTGAAAATGCCCACTGGCCATTGGTAACCTATTGATCAGATGGACCTCTGCCAGTGCGTACAGAAATCAACTATCATCATCTCCTTGGTTTTACTGACATTCAAGAAGAGGCTGTCCTGGCACCACAGTCATAGGTCTGCCACCTCCTCCAAATAGGTGCCCTCGTTGCTGTTCGTGAGTGGGCCCACCACCACTGTGTCGTCAGAAACCTGATAATGGTGTTGGCGCTATTCCTGGCCACACAGTGAGCACAGCAGGAGGCTCATCACGCAACCCAGGTGGGGCTCCGCGTAGTGTAGAAGGCGTGTCTGCCCACATGAATAACAACCTGGGTTCTGGCAGTCAGGAATTCGTGAATTGAACGGTAGTTCAAATCATATCAGGATCAGCTCAATCTACTATTTTAAAAACACTATATATTTTTTCAAATCGAGTTTTCAAATGCTTTTGGAGATTGAAGGTAAAAATGGAATGCATTAGTCGAAAGCTCTTGTCGCTGTTGCGCCTACATTGTCTTTCTCTAAATGCCCCAAGTTGTTGCTAAGTCTACCAAGCAAAGTGGACCACCCACACGTCTTTGGGAAAAAAAATCTATGGGCTTTGGACCAATAACCAATTATTTAACAATGATTGGCTCTCCATTGGTGCACTGTGTGCATGTTTCATTGTACATTTTCACTATGTGAGTTCCTGTGACTCTTGTATCATGTGTGCTTCCATCTGCTGTCCTGAGCTCTACATCACTATGTCTCTCTCTGGTGCAAATATCTTAAAGGCAAAATCTATTGAATTTACTATTCTTGGTAATAGAAGCCTCCTTATTAAATGCTTGGAGAGACATTTCCAATTCTTAAGGGAGACACGCACCTATATGTTGTTGTTGGAGGAGGGACAGCAGAAAGACAGATTGTAATACTATCAATTCTTCCGCCCTGACAAAATAAAGAATGGTAGGACCAGTCGATAAGACCGAAGTCTTTCCTTGTGTACCTTTGTTGTCCCTCATCCTGCACGGTGGTGTTTCCCCGGTAACTACTGGTAACGGCGCTCTTAGCATTCCATGCGGGCCTGTATCGCTATCGGCAATTTAATTTATGATTTAGGAGATACAAGGTTCCCACAGGGCGGTAATGATCAGGAAAAAGGAAGTTACTCATAAAACATACCACGTCAGGTCCCACACAGCTGTTAGGAATCAATTCTATTTAACGGTCCAGATTTGGGATTTTTGGATTAGCAAATGAAACCTGCAACCTGAGATGGAAATGGAAATACAGTTTTGTTCACTGTAATGTAAAGTGGTTAACGTTATGATGTTTACATTGTTGCATTCACGCCACGGGGGGGGGGGGGGGGTTACAAAATGTATATGACGTAAATGTATATGACGTAAAGTGAACGTCACAGTTGATTTGGTCACTGAGGTCCATACACACATACGCACGCGCGCGCGCACACACACACACACACACACACACACACACACACACACACACACACACACACACACACACACACACACACACACACACACACACACACACACAGTGGGTGTGAGAGACATTTCATGGCCACTGGTTTGACTGATGACAGGAGCTGATTGCCTCAGTGTCCAGGGCAGAGAGGTGAATACACAAACAAACACACACACACACACACACACACACACGCACACACACACACAGAACGCCCTGATGATGCAAGATGGTGATGAATGTTGCTTGATCCTGTGATCAGTGCGTCCCAGGTGGGAAGGGTCAGGCCCTCTTCTCAGGGCTATCTTTTACAGGCCAAAGGTTCAGTCTGTTGGCATCCTCTGAACAACAATGGCTTTTATTCATGAATTTAATAGAACACAGTGGAAAAAAGGATGGAATCGAAGAACAGAATAAATGAACAGAAGCAAAGGTTACATGGATTGCATTTTGCATGGCATGACAAAATAGAATGAAATAGAATGCAGATGTTGTCCCTTTAACTTGCAGTTGTCCACCCTTTTAATTTGTGACCAATACAAAGCAATACTTTATAGAACCTCGGGACATTTCCAGGTCTTGCGGTCTTGAAGTGTGGGGGTCGCCATAGCTGAGCGGGTAGAGAGGCCGTCTCATAATGAGAAGGTCGCCTGACGCCTCCTGGCCCACCCATGTCTACTTGTCCCGGAGCAAGGCACTTAACCCCTATCGCCCCTCCTCCCCTCCCCCTGTGCTCATCATGACCATGTGAACCATCAGCTAGGTGAAGCTGAAACTGAATTTCCTACACCGGAATAACACAAGTCTCCCCTTCCCACAACGATGCCCAGTGCAGATTAAAAAACAATGCTGATGATGCCTTGATTGGTCCTTACTCTAAGGGCCAATCAAGGAGGAACTCATGTTTAACATGAGTCACTTGCCCTTAGGCTGGCACACGAAGCGCCGGTTTAGCACCTGCCCACTGCCACAGCTCAAACCATGAACCCTCCACCCATCAGCACCATATGGGTGTGTTTAAGAGGTGAAAGGCTTTGGCATGAGCAAAAAAAAAAGACCCAAGAGTGGCAGTGAAAAAAGATTAGATCGGAATAGATTTGAACTTTATTGTCCAGCCCAGCCAAGATTTCAAGAGATTTGTCTCTCTGGTCACATCACTAAAACGGATAACAAGAAAACACACACACATGCACTCGTGCACATGTGCGCACGCACGCACACACACACACACACACACACACACACACACACACACACACACACACACACACACACACACACACACACACACACACACACACACACACACACACACACATTTGAAATGTGTTTTATTTCCTTGTACTTTTGTTCTTTGTTCTCTCATTTCTTTGTTTCTGTTTAGTTTTTTCTCCTTTTTATTTTTTGATGAATCACGGTGATGTACTAGTTAGTAGCCATTGGACAGAGCATCTATTATTTGATAACTTTTAATTGTAGATAGGGGCAGGTATAAATAAGATGTATCTTCTTCCTGCTCCTTTTCATTTATGGAATATGTAAAAAGTAAAAAAAGAAAATGTAATGTAATCATGTAAACCATAATGAAATAAATAAAGATGAAATGAACACACACACACACACACACACACACACACACACACACACACACACACACACACACACACACACATGCTTGTTCTCTCTCTCTCGCTCGCTCGCCCCCCCCCCCCCCCCCCCCTCTCTGTGTTTTGTATATTTCCATCCACCCCTCCTTCCTTTTTCATATTCTCCTACTTTCTCTCTCGCAGCCAGGCTAAAGTGTTTGATTCGCTGCCTGGCCGTGCATATTAATGAGGAGGGGGACAGCGAGCTGCTTTTTAAAAGCTGCTGCCTGGCCTGCCTCTCCAGAGTCTCTCCACACACTGCACAGAGTGAAGAGGAGAGAGAGAGAGGGAGAGAGAGAGAGAGAGAGAGAGAGAAAGAAAGAGAGACATCCAAACAGCACGGAGTGAAGAGGAGAGAGAGACACACACACACACACACAAACACAGACACACACAAACACACACACACACACACACAGAGACGCGAGAAACGTTTCCACTCTAAGCTCTCTGGACAGGACGCGTCGATCAACGATCTCCAGCGGAATTCGAAGGCAAAAAAAAAAGAAAATCCAAGTTGTTCGCTTACTTTTGCAAGTGGATATATTAACATTTTGTGACATTTTCCTCGGAGAGTGCGGTTGGGTGGTCAACGTTTGAAGAAGTTTTATTTTTATTTTTTTGTTTTTCTACCAATCGTCAGAGATGCACCGGTGTACAGTAGCCTTACTGTTGTTAAGTGTTGCTGTGTTTTTCCTGAGCGCAGAAGGTAAATCCGCAGGTTGTTATTTTAACTTCAACTTTAACTTTTAAGTTAAGAAAATGCAAAGTGGCACTTTGACTTAACGGAAACACTAGGGCTGGTGGCTATGCCTTTCCACAATTTAGCCTAAAAAATGTAATGTAGTCTATGTAAAAATAATAGTTTTATTCATCTGGCACTTTGGTAATCTGCTTTTAATAGGTCAGTTTAGTACTTAATTGAGATTAAATCTATTCAGTTACACCTCCCACTGACCTTAACTAGCTGATAATAATTCATTAATAATATTGTCAGTTTGGCAGTCATAATCTTCCATTTTGGCTTACATTGCAGTAGCCTACAGCGCTTCTTGGGCAAACTCTGCAATAGGGGTAAGGTGGGGGGGGGGGGGGGGGGGACAAATGTTTGAATATTCAGTAGGCCTGATCACAACATTATGAAACCGCTTTTTGTTTTCTCAACACCCTGCCCAGACCTAGCCTTGGATCAAGACTAGATGTATTTTATCGATTTTGACATTTGCATATCTATAAGACTCGATAAAATACACATAGTCTTGATCCAAGGCTATCCCAGACCCTAAAAACTAAAGAGTCCCTACATTTTATAGGCTATACTATGGCATTGTTGTCCCAGTGTTATTGGTTATTGTTTAGCATCTTTAGTATCTTCATTAGCAGGTTTGTTTTGAGACCCATTGACAGATTTGAGCATGCAGTGGTGGAAGAAGTACTCACATTCTTTACTCAAGTAAAGTATCAATAACACAACGTAGAAATACTCTGTTACAAGTAAAAGTTTGGTATTCTAAATTTTTCTTGGGTAAAAGTACAAAAGTATTGGCATTAAAATATACTTAAAGTAGGCTACCAAAAGTAAAACTCAACATGCTGTAGAATGTCCCCATTTCACACATTTTCAAATGTATAAAAATATTTAGAAAATAGCCAAAGTACATAGGGCTGAAGTGGTTAATGTATGTTTTGTAATAATCCAAATCTACAAAGTAACTGCTAACTAACGTTTTCAAATAATTGCAGTGGAGTAAAAAGTACAATATTTGCCTCTGAGATGTAGTGGGGTACAAGTATTGAACATTGGAAGTAAAGTAAAGTAAAAGTACCTCAAAATTGCACTTAAGTGCAGTGCTTGAGCAAATGTACTTAGTTACTTAGTTTCCCCCACTGATGAGATGCTGAGATGAGGTAGCAGGTGCTGAATGAAGGAAGTCTTTGATCTTCTATCACCAACAGTACATAAACTGGTTCACACAGGCCTACAGTACATAAACTGGTTCACATACATACAGTACATAAACTGGCTCACATGCGGTGGTGGAAAAGGTACTAAAATTCTTTACTTAAGTAAAAGTACCAATACTGCAATATAAAAATACTCTGTTACAAGTAAAAGTCCAGAATTCAAAATTTACTTGAGTAAAAGTACAAAAGTATTGGTATCAAAATGTACTTAAAGTACCAAAAGTGAAAGTACTAAATATTTGAAAATAGCAGATCTACAAGCTCACAACGCGCAATGTGAGCTTGTAGATCGGCTATTTTCAAATAGCGTATGTATAGAATAGGGTTAAAGTGGTTAATGTATGTTTCATTATATCATAATTTATATCTGAAAAGTAACTAGTAACAAAAGTTTTCAAATAAATGTAGTGGAGTAAAAGTACAATATTTGCCTCTGAGATGTAGTGGAGTAGAAGTAAAAGTATTGGAAATACTCAAGTAAAGTACAAATACCTCAAAATTGTACTTAAGTACAGTACGTAAGTAAATGTAAAAGTAACTACAGTTACTTTCCACCACTGCTCACATGCAGCACAAGCAAGTCAATCACCCTTGCAACTCAGGCAGCGAGCAGTAGGACCCATGCCACAGAAAGAGAACAGACCCCAGGGAATATACATAGAACATTAGTACATACATAAGGCTTTTCTTTTCAATGTAAACAAAGGGCAGAACTCGTTCTGTAAAATCAGTTTCTCTCATGATAATTTGTTGAAAATGCAAGACATTTTCAAATCGAAGCCTTGTTGTAGCCATTACAGAATTCCTCTGTGACTGAAGGTAAGGGAGTCGCATACCTGTATATAGCCAAGCTATTTAAAAATAGCTCCACAGTTGACATGCAAGTGCAATCCACCTGAGAAAAGGGTGTGTATTCTCTGAATGAAATAACCACAAAAAGAAGTGGGTATAACTGCTGCCAAAACCACTGTCCTCATGAGGGTGGAGTAAAGACTCCTTGGTGGGAATTGAAACATGTCTGCATTACATTAAAAGTTACAGTTTCTCACTTGCTCCACTGGTTGAATATAAATTCAACCAAAGTTGTATAGTTTATATCAAAATCTATTACCTGTATTCTACTGGTTACACATCTCAAAATGGTAAAAATACATGGATGTTTTTTCGACATTGCAGGAAAATAAATGTTTTAAGCAAATAAATTGTTAGTTTAGAACAGTAATTGTCGTAATTAAATTACAGTTCCTTCAATTAACTTATGATATCAAATGCCTTTGGCTGACTTTTTTTAATGAAATGGATTTCCTCCTGGCTCCTGCAGTCAAATCTTGAGTGTTACTCTGAGAGTAAATTGACATTCTGGATTTTATGGCAGGGACACACTATACGTCTTTTAAAGTCGGCAGGTAGTCATAAGATCGGAATGCATAGCTGATGAGCAGATACACTTTGTGTTTGATGTTTTGTCAATGACTTGCCCAACTTCAGTTCTTCTGACAATAGTTATGACCATCATCACATGTCAATGTAAGTTTTAGACTCTTTTGTGGTGTTTTGGCAAAGACCGATTTATTGTCAAAACATGCACATGAACCTTTAGGTCAATGCAATTTACTTATGTGATTGTGAAAGTCGGTCTAACGGATGCATTTGATTTGTCAGCAGCCTACAAGTGCAGGTGCACCAGAAAAGGACCAAAGATCAGGTACAAGGATGTTCAGAAGCTGGAGATCAAACCCAAACACCCGTTCTGTCAGGAGAAGATGATATTGTGAGTCATTATTGTTAATTGCTCTTCATTCTCTATCATTATCCACCCTCTCTCTTTGTATCACTCTCTTTCTGTCTCTCTGCCTCTCTTTCAGTTTTTTCTTGTTTTTTCAGTTCTCTCTCTCTCCTCATTCGTCACTGCTCCTTCTGTCCTACTCCATCTCCTTGTGCATGTGGTGTGTGCGTGCATGCGTGTGACCAAGTCATCATATCAGTAACAGGTTTTCTTTTCAACCAGTTGTGTTTGAAACACCCCCACCCATTGAACAATTTGGCTGCTACAGAGGAGCTGTATCCAAACATCCTACTGTCAACACTTAAGATGATTCATAGTATCACACATAATTATATGCCTCAATCAGAGGTTGGCTTTGTTTAGGGGCAGCTGGGGCAATGATTGGGGGGGGGGGGTTCTGCTCAGTCTGGGTACTGTTTAATGTTGTTCCTGCTATTCGGGAGGGTGCTATAGCTTTCTACATGTTTTATGGGTGTTTATTGATGCATCAATGCATTACCAATCTGGGAACCCATTCGGTAATGGTTTTTGCCTTTTGCTGTGTTTTGGGGCACCACTGCCTTTTATGTGTAGAAACAGGAACTCAATTTGTCTCCTCACCTTTCTTAGTCCAATTTCTCCTGGGTGCTTGTGTGTTTATTCCTACTAACAACATTATATGTTTAGAGCAGATTCTCTGTCTTGACTTGAGAGATTAATGCATTACTAATGCCACATTAATTACATGATCATATATTTACATATAATACAGGACAGAGGATATCTAGTACACATGTCGCATATACATTATATATGAATAATTGTTGCTATGTCATATAAAAGCCTGAGTAATAAAACAAAAACAAGTATTTTCATTTGACACCTCTATTCCTAATGTATCCTGTTTGAAGATCAGTTTCTAGTTTGCACCATAAAACCCTCCGTCTTAATTTAACTGTGAAAGAGAAATCGACCAGGTCTATATAGATGTAGATGAATGTGCTTTTAGGTTGGTTTTCGTTTTAAGCCTAGATCACTGTACAGCAGATGTTAGGGTTATGTCATCTAATCTGGAGTCATTTTTGGTGTTCAAGTCAGCTCTTTTCGTCTGTAATTATTAATAAACGATGCTGCCTCCTACTGGTATCCCAGAGTACTTACACAGAGAACCCAGTGGGCAAAGACAGAGAAGACAGATTTTCTGTGCAATGTTTGAATGCAAATGTGCTTTCAGCTTCTGCACCCAGTACAGAGTAACCTGGGCTGAGACATGGAAGGCCCCAGAATCGATTTTGGTCATTTTGGTACCTTGACTACCTTCCCAATTAAAAACATTAAATACAAATGAATGAACAAAGTAATAACTTATACGTGTATTACACTTATACATATTTATGATACCAATATTACTAACATATTAGCAATTACATATCAAATTATATTAAAAACCCTGATGAAATACATCATTCTTCAACAAACTGCACGCAAACGCACGCACACACACACACACACACACACACACACACACACACACACACACACACACACACACACACACACACACACACACACACACACACACACACACACACACACACACACACACACACACACACACACACACACACACTGTAAAACCCTCAGGGTTAATTCAACCCTGAGAGTTGAATTAACATTCAATTTGGGTCAGTTTGTACACACACACTTCCCTGTGATGGACAACACACACATGCACGCATACATGCACGTGTATACACGCAGGCACGTACGTGTGCAAGCACACACATACACACACACACACACACACACACACACACACACACACACACACACACACTCACACAACTCTGAGAGAGTGTCAAAATGGACTCACTTGGTTTCATTTTTGCACCAAGTTTGAGTTAAATGAACACTGAGGATTTTACTGTGTGAACACACACACAGCATTCGCCACACAACTCTTATTTAAGGCTGGCCATTAGCATTAGATGGTGGCCACCAGCCACTGGCCCCCAATGAAAAATGAGCCCCAGCAGGCTCCGGAAAGACAGAAAGAAAAGGAGAGAGAAATAGAGAGAGAGAGAGAGCCCCCCCTCTCTCCCTCTCTCTCTCTCTCTCTCTTTAGTTGAAGCCACTGGCTTATGGCACTCAGTTTAACATTCAGAGGGGCCACTCCTACACACACACTGGGAGCCCCCAAACCTCTCTCTTTGTCTCCATCTTTTGTTTCTCACTCGCTCACTCTTTCTTTCTTTCTTTTTTCTAGCTGTCACTACTTCGTTTACTTCACTTTCGTCCTCTTTCTCATCATGCACCATCTTTCTCTTCTCCCCTTTCTTTTTCTCTCTCTGTTCCACTTTTACATTTTTTCTTTCTTTCTTCTCACTAATAATTTGCCTCACCCATTTTTCTCTGTCCCTCCTTTTCTCTCTGTCCCTACACAGTAAAATCACGGCGATTATTTAACTCTTAATAATGAGGAGAAACTAAAGCGTAAATTAACACACTAATTAGGTTAGATTTCACCCAGATTCCCAAGCAGCTATGGGCAAACTCAAATTCACACACAAATTCAGTGTGCGTTTAGCGCAATCACATCGCAATAATGGGTGCCCACATACACACACTCACTTTATACGCACACACACAATGACATTCCCAATCGCTCTTTTTCTCAGAACACCCCCACTTACACAGCATGGAATAATTCTTCATTAGAAAGCACACAGAAGTGGGTAAATAAAAGCTCAATAACCAGATGAAATGACAGTTGAATGGGCAGCAAAACAAGTGCAAAAGCCCCTTCAATCAAATCTACTCGCTACTCGCTAGTATTGAATGCATCTTTTAACACAAGTCAAGCCTTCTCTCAACTCATATCTTATGTTTTGGCCAGCCATTGACTGTTTCTCTAAATGTCAAGGCACCGTGGAGTGGCTGGTGTTTTTCCCACATTTCTGTTGCTCTGCCTGAATATGCCACATGCAGGCAGCCTGTCTCTACTGCTGCCCTGTGCACCCAACACTCCCATACAGCCAGGTTGGCTACAGCCAGACTCAAAAGACTCATAGAGCTTGGACGTTGAAGTCTAATTTTGGCTTCACATTTCAAACGTTCTTTTTTTTTGTGTCAAGCCAAAAACATGGTGTGATGCTATGCGGCGCATTTTTACAGGCGGCTCTGTAGGACCAAAACCAAAAATATATTTTTGGATATTAAACCACATTGTTTTATAATGAAAGTCAAAGAATGTTGGTTTCTTTTTTTTTTCTTCGTTTTTTAAGTGTTTTAGTTTATTTTTTGTTTTTTTGTTTTTATGTAACATTGACTGACATTACTTTATTAAAACCTCTTTCTGTCTCTTCTCTCTCATTTCCCCAGCGTAACAATGGAGAATGTGTCACGGTTCAAAGGTCAGGAGTACTGTCTTCACCCCAAGCTTCAGAGCACCAAGAACCTGGTCAAATGGTTTCGCATCTGGAAGGACAAACACAGGTAATCCAAAATACATCAGTATACTTTTAATGTCATTTAATTTCTTGTATCCCAATGGGATTCATCTGTATTAATACAGGTACAAAAAAATAATAAATAACAATGAATACAGCAGATCACAGCAATGCTAAGGAAAGCTAATCTGAATTATACAGCAGATGGATGTGGGGTATATGGGGAGAAAATAATATTTTATGATTAAATGATGACAAAAACAGATGACAGTTACAGTATTGTATGCTGTCTGAATGTTAGTTCTACAAACTCCTGTTGCACGATACAGGATTTGTCATGTTCACTATACTGTATTGGCTGTCCTGCATTAATAATCTTGAACTACCTAAATGGAGCTACAATGTTTCTGTTTTGATTACCAGAGCATGCAATATTTGCAGTCACAGAGAAATGAACACACTTCTTTTGCAGGGTTTACGAAGCCTAAAACCTTGGCTTTCCAGCACATGCGGACTGACTGAGAAAAGTGACACCACCCCCGGGACTGTGTTTTTGTTTTGTTTTTTATTGGTGACGTACAAGACATAACCTACAAGAAGCCGTACTTCTATCTCTTCTGTCTGAGATCTATCACACAATTTAAGAGATATCTGTAACTCATAATAGCCAGTGGGACCTATTGTACTATAGGTGGCCATCACGCCACACTAGTTACTGTCACTCACCACTCCACTCTTTTCAACTGTACTGTAGTTACCTGTCAAATAGCAGATGGAGACACGACATAGCCTCTGTGTTCACATTTGCCGTTTCATCTAGTCTTTTGTACTTCTCTCAAGGTAAATCTTTAATGTTTGAAGGAACAAACAAACTATCCCTTTAAAATGCTCTGTTGATATTGTAAGTCTGTTAAATATGATAATGATGACAGTTATGATATTTGTTCATCGCCAACAGCCACAGCAATTTGAACAGCCACACATCTGTTTACTGGTTTTAGAGAGGCAGGAGGTGAACACAGAACACAATAAAAGGGCCTTGTGAATTGGGGGCAACATTCTATTTTAGTCAGTCAGCGTCTTGTTACATATAATCCAGGGGTTATATGATGTCTGTGCGTGCATGCGTGCGTGTGTTAGGCAGATGTGTCAAACAAACTATACTATTCAGCCAGGTTTATCAGTCTTCAGCAACCATCTTGTAAAATTCTGTCACTTTCAAATTGCAGGGCATAGTTTAGACATGAGAATTATTATTATTATTATTATTATTATTATTTTGTTATAGTAATAATGCCTATATGATCACTGATGAAATGGCAGAAACCACAGAAATGGAAGGGATAGACATGGAACTACCGTTGACCCCAAAACGAGTGTTAAGTTCAATATGTGAAGCTCAGAAAGCCTTTGTACCTTGGTAAATGGAACCGTTATGGCTAAGCATTCCAACATTTGTTGTGTAAAAAAAGAAATCAATCTTAAGCCTAATTTATACTCCATAGTACGATGGTGGCACACTTTGTCAAACGTCACTGTTGTGTGATTAAGTATAAATTAAGCCTTACTTGCTGTCCCTACTGTATGGCACTGTACAAAACAATGCACATTGCTGTGCACCATTTTAGCTCACACGATAGACTTGCCAATCATAATTCACTCCACCTGAATAGATTATCATGTCAATTCAGGTGTAGTGAATATGAGTGGCAAGTCTATCTGTCCTCCTGACTGAGTTGTGTTGTATGGAAACTAAGTGGTTGACGAGTTTTATAATATTACTTATCCTGTTGTATATCGAATCAACAATATTTTCAAATGTGTTATTTTGTACACTATGCATAGACATTGTAATCATGACAGTTCTGATTGTTTTGTTGTCACCAAACAGAATCCATACCACATTTTCTTTACTTTTCTTTCCAAGAATGTGCATTACTCTTGTTTTATATCTTATATAAATATATAAATAAACATTTCTTTTGTAAATAGACCAATATAGCCTATATGTTAGTGAGGATGGATTCATCTTATGACTTTCTAGTGTAATGTATATTGTATTACTGGGTTAGAGTTGTTTTGCTATTTAAATTTGGATTTGGTAACAAATACTGTATTTGGAGGGTATAGTTGTTTGGATGGACCCACCATCAGCACGCAGTAAAACATTCCACTGAGTGTAAAACCATAAACAAGCAATAAACTGTCTAGAACATCTCAGCCTACATCACTTCCTTCCATTCCTTTACAGGCTTTGTCAATGTAAGATAAGACATTTAATAACCTTAACTTAAAGGTAGGGTAAGTGATATTCTTTTGTTTAAAAAGTGTTAATTAGCTCTATATAGTACTCATTGCTGTATATACTATAGAGTGTTTGTTCAGTAACAGGAGTCTCCGTGTCTCTTCAGCTCTTTGGTAAACAGAAAACTAATCTTCAGGTAGGGATACCAATTTCATCAAATCAGGAGAGAGAACTTATACAGGATAAACAACTGCATTTGGAAGTGATGACACAAATAAATAAGTACACAACATTAGAACTGTAACACCATAATTATTTTGTTGATAAATGGGTTCTCTCTCCTGATTGGGGGATCTACAAGCCGATCTACAAGCTCACAATGCGTCGCGATGCAACGCATTGTGAACTTGAAGATCAGCTATTTTCAGAGATTTTTATACATTTTGAAAACTTGTGAAATTGAACACATTGCATTATGCATGAATTCCAGATTTTTTGTAAAAGAGTATTTCTACATTGCAGTATTGATACCTTTACTTAAGTAAAAAATGTGAATACTTTGTGTGTGAGAGCAGTGAGAGACAGGTGATCCGCCTTATTCTGAGGTTCGCCACTAGGTGGTAGTATATACTTCGGTATGCCAAGAATTGGCATCAAAATGTAGGTACCAAAAGTAAAAGTACTCATTGCTGAATCGAATGGCTCTGTGCTGAATGCCCGTTTCACAAGTTATCATTATGTCTAAAAAATTTACAAAATCTTTTGAAAATAGCATATCTACAAGCTCACAACATGTCGCATTGTGACGGGCTGTGAGCTTGTAGATCGGCTAATTTCAAACAGCCAACGTTTAAATTGGGCTGACGTTTTGTAATAATAATAAAAATCTACAAAGTAACTTGTAACTAAAGTTTTCAAATAATTGTAGTGGAATAAAATTACAATATGTGTCTCTGAGATGTATGGAGTAGAAGTAGCCTACAGAAATGTGGAAATACTCCAGTAAAGTAAAAATAGTCTACCTCTAAGTTGTAGGCGACCACTTAGCCGATAGTAGTAGGCTACTTGAGTAAATGTAGTTACTTTCCACCACTGGTAATACGTACTCAAGTTTACTCTACATTTATTGGATATATAGTTGCCGATTGAGATTAACAATATCTAAACTATAATCAACAAATAAATTAAGATGCATTATTATAGATTAAGATAAAACTAGAAAAAGTGCTCCTCGGAGCACAGGTCTCCGCCAGGTCAGGTAGAATCGGCCACCTGGTTGCGCTGCAGGCCCATGTGAAAATTTTGAAAGTTTTGGGGCAGAGGTTCGGAATTGGCATCCGGGGAGTGTGTGTGCAAAGAGAGAGAGAGAAAGTAAATGCATAAAACATTTTGAGATTGTAACACAGCGATTAAGAGCTATACAAATAAATGTGACTTGATATGAAAGGATGGACTTGCTCAATGAGATAATTTTTTTGGACAACAATACTTTTACATTAGAGACGAAAGATGAGGCAAGAAGCGCAGCAGCTCAAGAGAGATGATGAGTGAGATAAATGA
This sequence comes from Gymnoscopelus microlampas, assembly GCF_963454915.1. NCBI lineage: Eukaryota > Metazoa > Chordata > Actinopteri > Myctophiformes > Myctophidae > Gymnoscopelus > Gymnoscopelus microlampas. The sequence continues at coordinate 28,524,040 of NC_139955.1, forward strand.
TGGATTAGGTCAGGTGCCACCTGTGTCCCCCGGTAAAGACATTATAGGCCACACTCATGGCCATTTTCATGTTACATAATGGATCAGCTCATTCTAATAAATATCAATTTAGTTAATTACCTACACCCTAGGCTACACCAGGATACAATTGTCTGAACTCTAAATCAATGTATTTGTAGTGACTTGAATAGTGGTTTGTTGTAGCATATTCTGTGTTTTGTTGATACTCATTACTCCTTTGTAGGCTGCTTGGCCTCCATGTACAAACTATTTTTAGCTGCTTTATTATTTAATATGATTTGAATTATTGATCTGATAGCGCAGTACACCATTATTGATCTGATATAGTGTAGTACACTATCAGATCAATAATTCAAATCATATTAAATAATAAGGCAGCTAAAAATAGTTTGTACATTGAGGCCAAGCAGCCTACAAAGTATGGCGTATCAACAAAACACAATCAGCACAGAATCTAAGCTACAAAAAGCCACTATTCCAGTCATTACAAGTACATTTCAGACAATTGTGGACATGTCATGACATGTCCACCATCAGTGGTGTGACGTCACGTTCTCTCTAGGATAAGTTTAAAAAAAAACACATGCAGCTTAAACACTAAGCCTACTTTTTGATTGATTGATTGATGTACTTTATTTAGTAAGACATGAGAACAACAGTACATGGAAGTACAAATTCACAATATAAGGTCTACTAAACTGGGAGACTCATGTTTTATAAAGAGCTGGAGAGACAAGGAGACTCATTTTACTGAACAAACACTCTATAGCAATGAGTACTATCAGAATATAGACCTATTTAACACTTATTTTAACCAAAGAAAATCACTTACCCTAGCTTTTAGACAAATACGACACTGCCCAGTAAAAAAAAAGTGTAAATTACATAGCCTACATTATGAATGCAGTGTACTTTTTTGACCATATTACATAATGTAATATGGTCAATGGTTTGCATTGTATATCTCTGACAGAAAGAAAATGTCAAATTGTGTGCGCGCGCGTGCAGGATAGCCTACACACATACATAATGAAATGAATGCCTGCTCTTGGGCTCTTGCGTGTGTGCGCGCGCGCAGTGTTAGTGAGCGCGTGTGTGTTTCCACGGGGAGGCGGGGACAGACAGACTTTGGCAGCTCCATCTCTAGTGGGTGTGTGTGTGAGAGTAGAGCAAGAGGAGCGACCTGCTGCAAAGCAAAGCAAACGAAACGAACGGCATCGGATCGAAAATAACAGGAACCACACACACACATCGACCACTTTCTTTCTATTTCCAACCCTCCGTGTGTGATTATGCTTTCAACGGTATTCTGCCCACGGCGTCTACATTGATCTTCGCCGAAGTTAACCGTCGTCCGCCTGCAGAGACGTCTCAACGGTCAGCCATAAGAACCAAGCAGGAGAATTCCTGCATCTTGTGCTGCTCGCTGCCTCGTCCGTCGCTGTTCCGTTGAACCCTGGTAGGTTACAGTACCCCGACTATCTTGTGTGCTCTCTTTGCTAGCAGCCCCGAAAATAGCAGATGTACAGTACAAGCTCAGAACGTCTGCTATTTTTCTGGGGGTGGTTGAGCGACACCGTCGTGCGACGACATAACAAGTAACGGCTTCAACTGACCAGCTACTGTCTGTTAGCCAGCTAGGCTAACGCCAGTGAGCGTGTCGTTTTATTTATTTTGACTTGTGTTTAAACTGTGTTTATGAGTGTAATTGTGGAGTTTACGCCGTTAATTTGCAGACCCTAACCAACTTAATTGCCTTTCTCCCCCTTCTTTATCGAGTGAAGGTCCTCAAGAAGGGTTCATTGTTTTCAACTTGGAGCTAACGGTGGCTACTAGCTAGCTTAGAGAAGCCGTCACATCTGTGCTCCTTCCCTGTACTGACAGAGTGGGTTTACCTATAGACAGAAATGGAGGGGGGGGGGGATTATTATTGTATATATTTTTTTAAGCGACTATTTAAAACAAAAATGCTGCACACGTTCAACACGTTTCCATCCAACATGATGAATATGTTGCATAATATATGTTCACATTAGTACTTTTGTATTTATACTCCAAGGTCTTGAAGGCTTGAGATGGAGAAAAAAAATAATTTATATATACAAAAAACAAAACCCTTTTAATCACCGTTTTGGATATGATTCAGAAACGGCAATGGTTTCGTTTCTTTGGAGTAGACGTGTTTCCATAGTTTCATTTTCTGTCCTGGCAGTTTGGATGCGATGATGCTTCTTGGTACCATTTGCTCTGCTTTGCTGCCTGGGAGTCTGCAGGCGGGGTGCTTTGGAATGTTCTAGTGTGCTGTTGACAGTTTTGCTGTCTTGATGACACACAACATATGTAGCCGAGGTCAAAATGTAGGCATTTTGTATGAAATGGAGCCCGGCCCGGTTTGTTAACAAAAATGTGTGTTTGAGCATTACATGTAACAAGTGGGAAGTGACTGGTGATGTCTGTTCTTAATCTGACTCAGTTTTGAGTTCTGACCGCTCGTTGTATAATCGGATCCGGGGACATGATTGGAGGGTCTGTTCATATGGTGTACTAGGGCCATTGTAATACTAGGCTACTGTATGCTGTAGTATATATGGTTACAACAATATGGTTACAACAGCGGCAAAACCAGTGATGAAAAGTGCTGGATTTCGTGAAGATGATATAAAGTCTGAGGCATGTTTTAAGGTCTAAAACATGCCCACAGCTCAATAAAGGTTAACTAGATTGGTTGACTTGGTTGTTGTGTAAGACAAAACAAAAAGAGAGTCAAGGTACTTGTAGCAAAGGTCAGCTGTAGCTGCGGTGCTGATGTTGGAAAACATGTTATCTAGACTGTTGTTTGTTGTCAACTGTAAAAGCTTTGAATCTGATGTAATAAGGTGTAATAACCTTGTAGTGCTGGGAGCCTGCATTAAGGTGGTGATAAATTAGGCAATTATTGGGCCCATTTGAGGGCTGATTTATACTTTGTCGTACAGACATGTTATCGGTGAGAATAACTGATTTTCAACACATAAAACGTGATGCAATTGGTTGAAAATCAGTTATTTTATTCAACTGAATTAGGCTAAAATGGGCAACCTTCCCAGAAACAAACGATTAAAGTAAGATTTAAGAATCTATTCTGATTATTCCTGTCATAGTCTAGAGAGGAGGTTTATGTGATTTAAATATACAAGATAGTAGTTGCTTTTTTATATTGTCACCCATCACAGACGCCTGAAAGACTACTCTGTGTCACTCGGCCTTAAAGCTGCAATTCACATAACATTTTGGTGAATGATGTTATTTTGTTGGGCGGACCACTACTGGTTGCTCTCTATAGGTACACTCTCACAGTAAAAGTTACTTGGGGAATAGGGTTCGAATCCCGGGTAGGACATGAAGTTAACCTTGTTGATTGCAGCGTAGAGTAAAACTGTTCAGGTTCTCATTTCTCTAGCATTTTCTGCCTGGGACTCAAATGTAATATTTGTTCTCCTATAAGCCAAATGAACTGACTAATAGAAGCTAATGATTTTATTATTTCCGTACTGGGCCCTGTTCCATTGGTTAGAAATACAGTTAAAGAGAAATATGAGCAAGGTAAAACCAGTCAGCAGAATGGAATCCCGCTATTTGGGTATTTCAAGACCTACGTTTAGGTCAGTGGGACCTGCGGTCTGTGGGAAGTTGGCTTGATCAGCAAGAATATTAATCAAGAGCCAAGGCAGTTTCATTAGTATACACTTGTCCTGCAGTGTGTGTGACTAAGACAAATCTATAGTTTTTCAACTGAAAGAACATGCATTGCAATGACTTTTGACACACACACGCACACGCACGCACATAGAGAGAGAGAGCAGTGTCATAACTAACCAGGCTCCTGCTGTGTGGGATTGTTGTTGCTGGGCCAGTGTGTGGTTGTACACTGTGCAGAACAGGGGCCAAGCTAAATCAAATGTTGTCCAAACATCTCTTATGGCTAGACCCACATTACCAGATTTGTATCGAATTTATCCCCTGCTTATTAGTTCTTCCCTGTCCAACAACAACAACAATGTTTCTTGGACAGCAATGTGATATGTACAGTAACGATGAGCAACAAATAAATTAAGAAAAATATGACACCCAAAATCATCACTCATGATTAATAATCATGATTACAATACTAAGCAAAATAATCTGGATCGCCATAATCATGCAGCCCTGCCCTAACATGCATATTTAATGCTACTAGGACTGTGTAGCGTCTTGTTCTTCTACTTTTATTTTAGGCAGCACATCTTGTCAAGTTGTTTTAGGCAGCACATCTTGGCATGTTGTTTTAGACTGCACCTCTCTTACTCAAGTTGTTTTAGGCCGCACCTCTTGTCAGGGTGTTTTGAGCACAATACCCTCCAGGATCTTTAATATAATTTAAGTGCAAGGCAAGGGGCAGTTGTGCGGCAAATGTGCTGAAGACTAGAGGTGGATACTGATAGTGCTTTATCAATATGTTTGCTGTTGAAACCTAGAGCATGAACTTCAACTTACAGTGTGTGTTAAGCCAGATAGGACTGAATAAGGAGGCACAAAGGGGCCCTGGAAGCTGCAGAGTTTCACAGCGGCATGGTGCTGACCCAGCCCAAAGGTTCAGTAAATGGAGATGTGGCAGCTGAAATAATCGAGAATGCTAGGAAGATTCTTATTTATTGGTGTTGGGTTGCACAGTTAATTGAAAAAATATTGATGTTACAGTATTGACTACTGCAATTTCCATATAGCAAGAGACTGCACTTTTTTCCTCCTTTTTGAGGGAATGGTGTTTTAGGCCTCTTAAAAAAGAAAAAGTAGCTTTGTGTCGTGCAGAATACCTAGCTAGTGCGTTAAAGTTCCACTTGGGTGAAAAGCTTTTTAAAAATGTACCTTTTCAGGCTGTTGCACCAACTCACTGTTGTCAGGCCGAGGATCTAGAGCAGATTGAAAAGTGCCCTGCTGGGGCAGCTGGTTGGTTGGTTACTGTAGTTAGCGGCAATCTTAACAGAAGACTCAGCAGGTTTTAAATGGCTGGCCTGCAACCTGCTAGCATCTGCTGAAAGCTATCCAAAGACCAAAGATAGAGAGAGATGCACACACATAGAGGGACAGATAAGCTATGCAGGAACCAGTCAGACATTTTTCTTGGCGTAGGAAAAAAACATCTGCGACCTTCCCTTCAATCGATTTAAATCACCAAAAAAAAGCCTACTACCATGAGATGTGGGTGGAACACACTCCCAGCCTCCCAAGTTGAGAGAACCACTGAACACATCAGGTCACACGCTTGGTGATGGCTGTTTACTGTTTACAGACTGTGAATACAACCATTTTTTGTGTTGTTACTGTGTAATGTGTCACGTCAAGTTTATTATGATTATTTATTTTTACCTCTATTTCTGGATTTGGGTATTGGTTGAGCAAATGATGTGGGGAAAAAAAACATGACCTGCTGGTTATATTGTTAAAACCATTCACACAAGGTGTCTGCCCTGTACAACCACATTCAGTCCTCTCCCTGGCAACAGCACAGCTCCATTTAAGCAGCTTGGGGTTGCATGCATTACATGCACTAGACCATACCCGGTGAAGGGCGCAGGCGAAAGTAGTTGCAAACTTGGGGTTATTGCACGTCCTGTTTTGAGGTCGTCACCCCCCCCCCCCCCCCCCCCCCCCCCCGCAGGTCCCGTTGCGGCGCCCGACGCGGTCATAAATAACTATATATTACTTTACAGGCACAGTTGCCTGTCTCCAATAAGTTGGCTCTGAAACCAACCAGGTCAGAGTACAGCCAGCACATAAGTAGTAGTGGAAATTGGCATCATGCTGAGCATAGGCCTACACCAGAAGCTGCACCTTCTGTAACTTAGTGTAGATCATGTAGCGTGGTCTTGAGGCTTGGGTGTTCTCTTGTTAAGCCGCTTATACTTCCTGTATGTGCTGTCAGCCAAGCCCTGGATGTGCACTGTCACTGTTTGCTTTGTCACTGTTTACATGGAGCTCGCTGCGCTCAGTTGTCAGCTTATTGTCTCACAGCTGCTGTTTGAACACACACACACACACACACACACACACACACACACACACACACACACACACACACACACACACACACACACACACACACACACACACACACACACACACACACACACACACACACACACACACACACACAGATGGATGTGACTTGACACGTTCTGTCCTGTGTAAGCTATTTGCTCCCATGTTAATTGAGTCCAAGGTATTTTTCTGTGTATTGAAGTAAGTCTTTATTTCTTCTTTTTCAATTACAGACATGACAATTCATGTGCCTGTATTATAGTCTTATTTCATCATTGTGTCACCTCATTATGCTGCTTTGCATCTGAAATAAAACAAGCGAGACAGAGCAATAGCTCCTGCAGCCCGGCAAAGGGTATTGGCTGGTATTGAGCTTGCCGGGTGTGTGGAAATTTCCATTCGTGTGAGAGAGCGAGAGATGGAGTCAATACTGAATCAATAAGGTTGAATGTCATTGTCTCAGACAGGGTGGCTGAGCTCTGCTAAGGGTAATCAACTCAAAGAAATTGTCTTCATTATTTTAGCAGCAGTGGAACCACACCACCCTATGTCATTTCATCCAAAATAAACAAACAAGCTGGTCAGTAATATCACAATGTACTATCCAAATTCAGTCGTGTTTAAACTACAATATAAATACAAATAAGGCTGTGAATAGGGCCAAAAGCGAACCCTGGTTATAAAATGTGTCCTTGACACAAAATAAATAAAATATTGTGCCTTAGGTGTAAACATAGGAACACACAGGATGGGTTTCCTTGTGGTGCTCGGGAAAGATGAAGAAATCTTTGATTGCAAATCAACCCTCAGGCGGCGCAGCAGCGTATGTGACCCTTCACCCAGATAGCAAGAACAGGAAGACAGGCAAATTGTACGCAAACGTCAAATTCAAAATGCACTATGATTCCACTCCCACATTTGCAGGTGCCACGTCCAGCGTGACGCACCACCAGAGTAGGCAAAACGACAGCATTTATTTATTTCAGTGCATCAAAGATTAGTTGTGTGCCACATTTGCATAGTAGATATGGAATATGTGAGACCAGAACTATCAGAGAGAAGCGAAATCATGTGACAGGGCATGTGAGCCATATTGGACAGGGTCAGGCTTTCCCCTCAGAATCTCTCTTAGCACCGGCACCAACCAGTACATACTGTTCCTGGGGGAAACCTGGCCAGGATGTGAGGCTTTAGCATGCTGAGCTACTATGGCTAGATTAGAATAGCCTTTGCTACTATGCTTCTATATATAAATAATGGGAATGCTCAATTCTGTAACATCCTGAAGAAGCTGTGAGTTTGAAATGTGCTCCGCCAGCACACAAGGCCCCTCCCACCTGTTTGTGACTTCTCTTTTCTACCCATCAGTCTTTTTGCGCTATACTGTACTTTGTGATGACACAGGAATATCCCTTTCTTTGATTGGATTCTCTCATAATTGTTTTTAAAAAAGTACAAGAAAGGAAGGTAGTGTGGTTGCCAGGCGAAGGCTGGAGATAAGGCGGCCTCGTAAAGTTCCCATCCCCTGAAGACATGTGCTTATTAATTTATCACTGACGGGAGAGGCTGGGTGCAGCAGCCAAACTAGGCTAGGGCAGGATGCTGATGCTGCTGCTGCTAGTCAAGGACAAAATACACTTTAGTATCTTGCCGTATTAGTCTTTTTTCCTCTCTTCTGCAGAGTGGGCAGTCCACTCCCCTTTTGTATTTTGTCTTTATTGAAATAGAACAAAGGAAAGGTGAAAGGGACACGAAGGGCTTCAGGAGAGAAGCCTCTGGCATCCTGCCAGAGGCTTCTCTCCTGCAGTGGTAAGTCATCAAGGTGTTAACCTGGGTTTGGAAGAGCACCATGCTCTCACTGGAGGACACCGGGCACCCTGTTAGTCATTCTGTCATCTAAGGATGGTACAAAAAATTACAACTCAAAACCATTTCAAAATCAACCGTGCTAAATAATCGTGGTAAATAATCAATACAACGATGGCAAAATATTGATATTGTATTACAACATGCATGTGTGCTATGGATTCCCCCGTTGCATTATCTATCTCCACCCCTACAACTAGTTTCTTTACATGGCTGCATGCCTCTCACCTTCTGGCCTCTTCTTTTACCTCTATTGGCTTCTCTCGATCAGATAAATACCACAGGTTTCTCCCCTCTCATTCTCTCTCTCTCTATCGCTCCTGCACTGTAAATAAACCTTGAGCCATTAGTCTGTCTGTCTGGTAGTCTTTGTGCTCCGATTACAGTATGTGTTCATAAGCCCCTATCAGAGGTAGCTTTGTTTGCAACAGATAGCAGAGGCAGCCGATTAAATACAAATAAGAGCAGTAATGAGATTTTTGACCATGCAGACAGACAAAAGGTTATTGGCAAAAATAGGTTGACTGGTAGATAAACGAGTAGACAGACACAAAAGGATTGTATACTTCTTTTGCTATGCTAAATGTTGAAATTTAACAAGCGTTTGTGTAGTGTTCTGTCTTTATCTTGTGTGCGTGTAGGAGAACAAAATAGATTCTGTTGAGGCTACTGTGCAGCAAGGTCAAGATTGGTAAGAATAAAGATTATGTGGTATTAGAATATGCTGGTGAGAAAAGTCAACTGCCGTGTCCTATAATTGATGTTCTCCTAAGAGATGTTAAGACTTCTCCAATGCTTGCAAACAAGAGTGGTGGATGTGACAGAAACACAAATATAGACAACTGGATTGGCAGATAGATGGACAAAACAAGCAGACACATGTCGAGCTTTGCACAATCTTTGGATTTGTGTAATACTATTACTATTTGGGTAATAGTGAAAGCTTTGCTGGGTTTCTTTGATGTTGACCTCAGCTAGTGTCAGGGTTAAAGCGGCAAGAGTCCAACTGAACAAGAACCTTTTTCAGTTTGCCATACCAAATTATGTTCGGAGAGGCCTCAGAACTCAGCTCTGAGGCACATATAGCTCAATGAATCTGCCTAGCAACACCACAGCACGTCTCGAGCCAGTGAAGCAGTGTACACTACAGCCAGCGCTGGATCTCCCTCCTACATGCTGTGGAAATTCTGTCTCAAATGTACAGAATTTCTGCCATTTCTTGCGATAGGTTGTGTTTATGCATTGTGACTCAGAGAGGGATTACAGAGGTGTTTGTACCTCCTGAAGGTTGGCTCATGAGACTAGAACCTCCTAACCTTCTCTTCAAAACTATCACTGCTGCTGTGCTGGCCAAGTTCTGACCAATCACAGTAGCTGAACTTTCCTCAGCTAGTCTGAACATTTTGAAGGCGCAAGAACAGCCAAACAAAGTTCTGATAGTCTCAGTCACTGCCGATGTTCTGAATGACGTCATTTTGTATTTATTGCCTACCCAGACGAACAAACGTTGGATGTCGGTTGGAAGTATGTAGTGAGCTTTAGTCCCTACCACATCTGCTCGTTGACTCTTGACCCCTAGCTGCTGTAGGTACGTTATTATTCTACTTAGTATGTAGCTGGTATGAGAGAGGCAGTGACAGACAGTGGGATATGTGCACAAACTAGTTCTTGGACAACAAGCTTTAACCACTTAAACCCTCTATTACTAGTAAAACGGACCAGAGTTGCAACTGTACTCGGACCGCTTCTTTCAGTATTCACCAAATGTCAGTGCCAAAACTAGCTGATCTACAAGCTCACAACACGTCGCGACGCGTTGTGAGCTTGTTGAGCTGCTATTTTTGGCTTGTGTTCCACCCAGGATATAGACGCTGGGGTTCAAGTGGTTAATTAAACACCATGATTTGCTGTGTGCGTGTAAACGTGTGTGTGTGCGCGTGTGTACAATTACAAATTAGGCAATTATTAGACTGTTGGCCATTTACAAAGTCGTCACAAATGACAGGGTAACTGGTCAGGTAGAGTGCAAAGAAAACAATTACTCCTGAGTGCTAAAAAGTAACTAGGATACCAGGTAAACATGAAGCCTAACATCTAGACACCATGTTATCTAAGTAACAGTTCCAGTTGGAACAGGAGCCACCAGGATGTTGTCGATGGAAATGGAAAGATCCTGCATTTTGCATGTATATTTTGGAAATCAGTGGTAACTTAATTCTTTTTGACCGCGCACACACACGCACGCACACATGTTTTTGTGTGAGGTCATGCACATGTTTTTACCTCTCGAAATAATGACCCCTCTCACACACAAAAACACACAAATGCCAGGCATTAATTCCCTTCCTGTTGGTTTGCTTAGCCAGGAGGTTAAAGTTCACAGGGCTTGTTTGTTTCTGGGTCAGAGACTTGTGGCCCAGGCCAGTTGACTGTAGAGGGTTTAGCCATTGGCATCAGCATTTGCCTGTGCACATTCATCACCCCAGATATTTGCTCATCAAAGTAGGAAGGATTTCCATGTGTTGTCTTTTGAATTATTAGACTTAATCGTGCTTTACCATTTTGCTGGCTCACCACCATATCCCCTTTTAAAAAGAAGTAAAGATAAAATGGTGCAGGATTACAGATTTGGACAGACACAGATGACAGTGGACTGTGCTCATATTCAGAGCATGTTTTCAATTTTGAGACAGAGTTGGAAAGCTGAGAGGAAGACGTTTGTTCTCAGTCCAACAGGGCCACGTATGTCCAGAGACAGCGGCCTTAATTGGAAGGTTCCCGGTTTGATCTCTGACTCCACCTGGCTTTGTGTTTAAGACAGTATCCTTCAGCAAGACACTTAAAGCCGCGACCTATTAGGGCCTTACTTAGGTACCCCTGCCGTCGGTGTGTGAATGAGTGGCTGTAATGTACATTGTATGGATGTTAAAAAGGAAACGGCTATTGATTAATTGCCTTAAAAGAATTACTTGGTTAAATTGACCAATTCATTCAACATTCTGTGGTTCTGCTTCAGCCGTTCATTATCACATAGTACAAAAGCTACATATCTATAGCTTGACCTAGGTTATGTGGCTATGTCACAGCCGCGAACAGCCTTTTTCCATGCAGTTGAAGCACAAGGGGGCGAGGGGGCAGGGCTGGCGGGCTATGTTAGTGCAGTGAGTGGCAGTTGGGGCAAACGCAGTCCCCACAACATCATTTACGATTCTATGCCCATCGGTACATAACTCGGACGGCGCTTAGTCGACTAGCAGAACGTCGGCGCGGACACGCGCGCTTGGGTGCGCCTCCTCGGCCTCAAGGTCTGCTGAGTCGGCGCGCCTCCGTCATGGTCCAAAACTATACTTTATCGGCGAAAAAAGTCTGCGGTTGTTTGAAAAAGTATTGTCCCAAGCGGGAGACGAACCCAGACTCCCAGTGGTAATGGATCTACCGATCAGGCAATATGTAGTATGTAGTTATTTATCAGTTAGTTATAAGTCATAACTAACTGATAAATAACTACATACTACATATTGCCTGCTTGGGGCCATGCAAGTCGGGAACGATGCAAGTCCTTAAAATAATGTGATTCTTTGCACACAGGAATTCTTCAGTGTGCAACGAGAGAGCAGATGCACAGGTGTCTGCTATCACACAGGGAAATCAAGTCTGATTTGTGATGCATTTGGATGGACACACATGGTGGTTGTTCTTCACATTCGCAACACATAAAGGGCAAAGTGGACCTACTAGGAAGAACAGGAAGGAAAACATCAAAACAATAATAACTAAATGGTTTTCACACTCTAGTTCTCTGTTCGCTCACCACTCTTATTTCGGTTTTCCCTTTTTATCTGCCAATGACTCATTTCTCTCCCCCCTCCCCTCTCTCCTTTCCTTTTCTTTCTCCTCTTATTTCTCTTCCCAGCTTCTTCTCTTTAGTCTCTCTCTAACAGTGCTTCTCATTGTGTAGCAGAAGGTTGTCGCGCATGATATGTGGGATTAAGGCACCGCCTAGACAGACAGAAACACACAGCCATTCTAAAACGTTTCGTTAGCGGGCAAATCCGCTGATTCTGAGACATTTAAGGGTCAGTTTTCATCCAGCACAGGGCGGAATTTGAGGGGAAAATATTTAGGGCTGTGTTGCATTGGCAGAATGTTTTTTATAGCACATTACATGCAAATACAACTCGTAACCATTTCAACTATTTTCATTGTTGAAATTCATAGATGAGAGTTTCTGTACAGAACTGCACAGTACATGCTAATTAAGGGTAATTCAGACCGCTGCGATATAGCATACCTGTATTAGCTCACAATCGGCTGCATCCACGACGCGTTGTTGTGAGGTTGTAGGTCAGCTACTAGGTGCACAACAGCCTCATACAATGAAGTATTAATCGGGCTTAAAGTGGTGAATCCTTGGTCTGACTCTGAACCAGGTTTGAGGAGTTTAGTACACATTTACCTCTTAGGAAAAAGTGCAGCGTCCTGTGATTTTTTTAATTGCAAGTCAATGTTGTGCTTTGGATTTGTTTAGTAGAATTTGAGTTCCAATATCAGGATTTGCCTTTCAAAGAGGCTTATGCACAAGCCTTAACCGTTAACAGGTTTTGCCAGGATTTTGTCTTAAAGATTACGCAACCGAAACAATACCTTTTCAATAACCTGTAAGTAAAGTTTATTTGAAGTTAGACAGACCAGATCCAAAATACAGTGAGAATATTCCCTTTAGTGTTATTCTGAAGGACTCCTTGGTGGGATCCCTAAGAGGTCTGTAAGCCTTAACAGATGCTTCTATTAGTGATTCACAATACAACTAAAGATATACCACATTCTATCTGCCTAGTTGTCTTGAGCAATGAGAAAGTTGTCTGGTGGATTTGGACATAATATCCTTACTTCACTGAAGAATTAATCCTGTCCCTAAAAGGCCATATACAGATAATATACTGAGCTTCCCTTGAGTTCACAGACGAGGATTAATGCATTAGTCCTTAAAAGGGTGAGAAGTGTGTGTGTGTGTGTGTGTGTGTGTGTGTAGGGGGAGTTTCCCTTATCTGTCAGCATTAGTAGTTTAGATTTGCTTCAGTTCAGTATTGTCTGCAGTAAGAAAGTATGTTTGCACATACAGATGCACCCATTACACCTATGACGCCTGGTTGGGGCTCTTCTCATATGGTAATAAATATTAATCATAAAATCATAAAAGGCTGCAGAAAATAAAATAAAAAATTAAACATTCTAAAATAATAAATGGGGAATCTTAAGAGGTCCCTCATACACTATATAATGTGCAATTGCCTCTGTAAAAGCCTGACTGGCTGCATTTGTAAGACTATGGATGCTAAAATGATAATATTATTACAGGATACAGTTCCACAACTGATCACCACCATGGTTGATATTTTTTTATTCTAGTCACTTAATGTGTTGGCACTCCACCAGCAAGGTGCCATTCATGCTGGTTACTCTGCCTCAGGCCTCTGATTATAACAAAAATGACGGGTCATTGAAGATGTCTGGGACGTAGACAATCTGCCTTATTGTATCGTTGGTAGTGAGTGCTTAATTAGCAGTTAGCTGGACAACACAACAGCCTCTTGACTCCTGATTGGGAGTTAGAAAGCACCCTTTGTTAGAAGAAAAAGAATAGTGTGAGAGCGAGAGGGATGAACTTGTAGAGAAGCGGGCAGACAGAGACATAAAAGGAGAGCAAGAAAGTTGGATAGAAAATGGAAAGATTCTGCCCTTTTTTTTCTGTCCTCAAAAGCTCTAGGCCAGTCTATGTCTCTCCTCTTGACATGGTGGAGGTGATGCAGACAGACACTGCCGAACTAGGTCAGGTGACTTACGTAATGCATGCAAGAATGATGAACCAGCGGCAGGAAGGAAGAGAAGAGGCTCAAAAAGGAGAACGGAAGAGCAGAAAAGTCACACACTAATTATTAACATCTAGACTACTGATACTAAGGGTGCAATGGAAGGGCAGCATCAAATGTACGCCACTGTCCAGGCACTGAAAAACACACAAGCAGATCCACATGCATATAAGCGCATAAATCCTCCGTTAACTCTGGGAGTGAAACAAATTGACCCAAATTGACTTGAGATTGGTGTTTGCATCTATTTGCATTAGTGGTATACACATGCATGAATGGAACATCTTCGCAACTTCCATTCAATTAAAAGGAAAGAGAGAATGTGGCAGAGAAGCGAGGGTAAAACTGAAGCAGAGAGAGGAAACAAGGTTATAGTGATGTTTTTAAATGGTCTATTTCCATGGTGATGTTAAATTATAAACCATCCTTGGGCATTGAGGAAGCAGAGCTCCGGGTCCACAGGCGGAGAGCACAACAAACACATCAGATTTGCACTGCTTCAGTAGCCTTGGGGGGCTAAAGTGTGTGTGGACCCATACTAGCAATGTCTCCAGTCCAGGTTGAATCCAATACACCTCACCATTTATTTGACAGACTAATCTTATCCTTTATTATTTTTGGTTTGATTAGATTACACAGATTACATTTGTTTGAAGTATGTCAATTGGACCACCTCTTCTCTTTGACTTTGAAACATTGACTTTCTCCTTCGATCTCTATAGAAAGATATTTTGCCGTAGGCTCGTTTCTGGAAAGGATGACATAACTGCACTGACAACCGCAGAACACACTGTCTCAAGCTGATGCACGTACGCACCCGCACCGAAGGCGGGATACAGAATACAGATTCGAAGTGACAGTGTGGGCACACATAACACACGCACACAGGGAGGCCACATGCAACGTGCGCACACAAAGTTTCTTAGCTGACTCTGTCAGTTTAATTATTGTATCGTGCCCTCACCTCCAGCTGACTCCAGGACAGCCTGAATGGCTCAAGTATCATGGCGAGGGGGGCAAGAAGGGAGGGATTTCAGAGTAGAGGAGGAGGGGGAAATTGAGGAGAGACGAGGAGGTGAAAAAGAGTGAGGGCAGAGTGGAAGACGGAGGTGAAGCGTACCAGAGAGCAGTAATGGTGAAACGTACCAGAGAGCAGTAATGGACTGAAGAGTGTGGCTGAGCAGCGGGAGAGGAGGTAAAGAAAGGGGGAGAGGGAAGGAGGAAAGGGGAGAAGTAGAGGGAGGGAGGTAGAGGAGGAGCAAAGTAGAGACTGGAGGAGATGGAGGGAGGTTAGGATGGAGAGGAGAAAGTTACCCTTGTCATTTTTGTAGTTCTTGGCAGTAAAACGAAGTGAAGCGAGGAGGCCAGAGAGGCCGGGCTACAGTATACACCTGGCTCCAGCTCCCCTTTGTACTATTCTTCTAAAGGACACACACAGTCCTTTTCAAGAGGACTTGTTGATTTGTATGCCTGATGGTTACCTGCTGCTTCGCTGTACTGTTGTTGGGGTGTCATGTGTACATACTGTACTGTCCAATGCACCCTAGTCTGTTTCCTTCATTTGGTTCATGTAAACTTTGGTTTTGTATTGGGTTGCTATGTCGTCGTTTTGTCACGTCAATAAATTGTGTGAGGCTAATTTTTACCTTCCTGTCCCCCCCCTCCCCTCTCTCTGTTTCTCTACATTTTTTTTCAGTGTAGCCTGGTGAAGGATCCTGCTCGAGGGATTAGCAGTCCGTCAATGAGGAATTATAGGCTCATCTTCTGCCACAACCTGAAGCAGCCATAGATGACTGACTGGTTCACTGGCTAGGGGAGGAGAGGATAGGACACACTTTCACTGCTACACGGTGAGTAAGAATATGACCATGATGACGTGCACATGCAAACACACACACACAACAGTGTATATGCTACAGTACGATTGGAAAACCAGTTAGATTGAAAAAGGTGCACTCGCTTTCACCGACGGAGGCGCACCGTCTGAAGGCAACTTGAGCCACGAGAGGCACCGCAGAGCAAAGCACCGCCGGACTTATGCCCCGATAGGGACAGAATCATCGTCCCCCCTAGTCTCGGTACCTCCGAGACGTCAACACCGCCTCGCACGCGTTTACGGGCCCCGCCCCCCGGGTGGTGAACTTGAAGAAAACGAGCACTCCTTTTTCAATTTGACTGGTTTTCCAATCATTCTGTAACATATATAACCATGGTAACACATCCAATCGAATTGATTGTCGATTATAAAGAATAAGAATCGATAGTTGCAGCCCTACAGGCCTAACACTTGAAAATGTTGACCTTTTACAGAACAAGTCATTCTTAATTTCACGCCTACAACCTACAAACGTTATTAATATTCTCTACTGTTTCCATACAGAAGTCATTTTAATTTCTATTTATCTTATTTGCGAGTTTGTGACACACCCACTAAGCTCATCTGCGACACTCCCACAGGCGTCACACGTCGTGGAGTAGATGTGGGCTAGAATCTGCCAATCCTACCATCAGCCTGAGATGAAGTAATACTTTAACCCATTTAGGGCGGGAACCCCTATTTGTAACTATACCTTTCAAGACGGGAACCCCTTTTGGGGTTTTTGTTTTTCAGAAAACTTAGGTCAGGATTTAGATTTAGAATCAGCCTCAGGTCTCAATGGGTTAAACATTAATAGATGCAACATCAACATTATGAATGAAACTTTTAAACTTTTAATTATTTTGTACAGCTCTAAAAATGACACATAATAGAACAGAAGATCCTGTTGAGACACTGTGCATTATGAAACAGACAGGTGCACTCAACACTGGACGTTGTCATGAAACAAAACATTATTCATTCTCACAAATGTACATGCCAACAACTGCTCACTCCCTCTCTTCCCACACACACACACACACACACACACACACACACACACACACACACACACACACACACACACACACAAAGAGGGAGAGATCAGTCCTGTTGGGTCACTCATCTTCATGCAGAACAGCGTAACCACAGCCCTGTTTTATGCTCTGTTTTTGCACAAAAATAGCCGATCTATGAGCTCACTGCACTTTCTTTCATCACCGTAACCCATTAAGACCTGAGGCCGATTCTACAAATGCCTTCTAAATCAGTACTTAGTGAGATTTTTCAAAAATGTTCAAAGACAGCAGATGTACAAGCTCACAACACTTTCTTTCTTCACCTTAAATGACATTCCCAAAACAGGGAGACCGGGTTGAATGTGGTTAAAGGAAGTGTAAGTGATATTTTATAGTTAAAACAAAATGTTCTTTGTTTAAAAGCTATAATCTGATAGGTCAATAACAGGGCTCTCCCTGTCTCTCTAGCTCTCTCTCTATATCAGAAAATACATTTCAGGGGGTCGCCAATGTCATCCAATCAGGAGAGAGTACCCATTCATGAGCTTCAATGTTATTGTGTTAGAGTTCCAATTTTGTCAGCTCATTTCTTTGTGTAATTACTTCCACGTTCATTGTTTATCCTGTATTCTGTATGAGTTCTCTCTCCAGATTGGATCAAATTGGTGTACCGACCTGAAAATGCCTTTTCTGTTTAACAAATACCTAGAGAGACTGGGAGACTCTTATTACTGAACACACACTATAGCAATGATTACTATTTAACTCTTCATTTAACACAAACTATATCACTTACTGCACCTTTTAAATGATGGTACTCTTCTCTGAATGTTTTACGTGACAGCTTTTGAAAGTCATCACTACAGACTAGTAGGTTTACAGTAAGTACTGGCTTAGGCCTCCAACTGTCCAGTGTGTTTTCAGATGATGCGCACAAACGTGTAAAACCACAAGCACTGGTGGCAAGTACATGACTGTCTGACATCCATGTTTTAAAAGTTAATTCTGTCCGGCTGCTGTTGGACAAACTCAACCGGTTTAAACTGGTTTTGCGCCGCTGTGAAGAAGGTGACACTTTTCACGTGACGAGAGCAGAGAAGTTACAGTCCTGTCATACCGCATACCATCAAGTGTGACTGATGACCACTGAGAGTGAGACCAGAGTGTTGAAGCATTTTAACTCTCTTATATTACAAACTAAAATCTCCTTTGTTGAATTCGACTCAAAAGAATGAAATGGTCGGATCTTTGATTTCTGTGATACTTATGGAGCAATCTGGGTACCAATCTGGGAACCAATCGAGAAAAATTATGATAATAATTGAGACCGGATGTCGGCCCGTTCACTCTCCTTCAGCCCAGTGTTAATTTTGAGAGCAAATTCAGTCTTAGTCTTTTGAATAACACACCATTTAGTTTTAGTCCTAATTTAGTCATCTGAAAGTCTTAGTCTAGTTTTAGTCAACATAATTAACACTGCTTCAGCCCTCCTCTTCTGGTGGTGCTCCTTTTGTTTTAATTCCTAATAACAACAACTCTACACGTTGTAATTGGAGTTGCCGACAGATTCAGCTGCGGAGCTCTGAATGTGTCTTTTGAGAGATTATTTACGGACTGATGCAGCTCTTTTACACTTTTAGAGTGTCAAAATGGTTCCGCAGGTGTCACTTTTAACTCAGAGTTTAACACTCTCAGAGTTGACCATATAAATCCTAGCATCCTATTCTGGGCATGTCATAATAATAGGCATACAGTATATTTAGAGAAATTGGAAGGTCTACAAGCTCACAACCCGCCTTGATGCATTCTGCATTGTGAGCTTGTAGATCTGCTATTTTCGCCAACGAGATTTGGTGGTGTAGAGGGATGAAAGGGAGGGGGGCCAAGTATAGACCCCTGGTGGACCCTGGTGAACGAAGTGTATCGTCTGTCGGGTGGAAACCTCATATGTCCAAAACTATTACTTTTCACGATTTAAATAAAAAAATGGCAAAAGTAGCAGATCTACAAGCTCAAAGCGCGTCGCTTCGAGCCGCGTTTCAAGCTTGTGGATCTGCTACTTTTGATACTTTTGTGTGACGATGTAGTATGATCAAGTAGGGCGTTAATTTACGAAAAAACACAACAAGTTATAATATGGAGATAAGAGGTTTCTGCCCGACAGCAACGATAAAGAGTTTTAAGTGGTTAAATGTATAACTCTGTATTTTTACTGTGGGGGAGAGGAGAGCCAGGTAAAACTCATCAGAAAAGTCTCATAATGCAAGCACAGTTCTGCCAGTTCAATTCAGATATGTTGCATGAATGTGTCAATTTGCCTAGACTAGAGAGCTTTTTGACATACAGTAATGTATATATATGACACACATGAATCTGTTTTTTTCTATAATACTTATAAGCTATGTTATTTTAGAGACAGTTCGTCTAATGACATGGTCAAAATAGTGACACCAGATTGATGTGGTTAACAAACACAGAGGTTAGGGGTCTGACTGTGCACCTGTTGATCATGACCAACTACACATGACAGCAGTTGCACGTCGGTTACGGGGACCACCAGGGGTCCAAATAGACCCTTATGGGTCTGTAACTCACACGGTGTAACAAATTTCTCAGAGTAACAGACCAGACGTTGAGATCCAGTTGGCTAATTGCAAATTCCTCGTTCTGCCTTTCATCCGCCTCCTAGCCTGGTCAGGTGCTGCTCACCTGTAAGCTTTTAGCAGCTTCTCTCTCTTCTCCTCCTCCCACAATCTCTGTGTCACATGACTGCAGGGGGCGGTCAATTGTTAGATCCGCCCTTCCTTGATGTTATGAGAGTGTGTGTGTGGTTGTGGTTGTTTTTGTTTGTGGACATAAGAGGAGGGGACTAGCTCTTATCTCCGTCTCTCTCTCTCTCTCTCTCTCTCTCTCTCTCTCTCTCTCTCTGCCAGTGTGCCATTAGTTACATGCTTCTCTCTGTGTTGTCTTCAGTGTGACTCTGAGCTCAGGGATGAGGTTGTGTGACTTGCAGTGTGAGTATGACCGAAGGGGAATGGGATGTTGTTGTTAGTTATAGACTCGGGCACTCTCTGTCCTTTTCTCCACTCACAACAATACTAACCGTCACTATTGTTTTTCTCTCTTCACTCCGTCACACTCTCCATCTGTCTCTTTCGCTTATGATGTTAATCTTGTCAACTTTTTTTCTTTTTTCCTTCTCTCTTTCTTTCTCGCCCCTCTCTCTCTCTCCCCCTCTCTTTCGCTCCCTGTAGACGTGAGGTCTTGGTGGGGCTGTGGTGAGGAGGAGGAGGAGGAGGCCATGAGGAAGAGCGTGTCTCCATTGCCAGGCAACGAGGGCAGGAGCTCAGCCGGCAGCACACGGGTGTTTGGCGTTCCGTTGGAGGAGGTGACCCACGCGCACACCCTGAGTGGGCACGAGGTCCCTGTGCTGGTCAAACACATCGTCGACTACATTGACGAGCACGGTACGTCACGCACGCACACACACTAATGAAGTGTCTTAAACAGTGATATTACAGATGTTCTTGTGCTAGCCGCTTAACTCAGTCATGGTTAGTTTATTTTAAGATTATGACAGAGTGACTCTGATGTGGTGGCATTTGAACAATATCGTTTAAGAATCATTTATCATAGCGAAACTTTTTTTTTTGCGGGGGGGGGGGGGACTCGCATTTATAACTGTGGATCGAAATCAACCGATATTGGACTACTATGACAAAGTGGACAAATATCGTGGCCAATGATGAGTTTCTGACTGTATCAATCCAGCGCTGACACAAATGTTTCTGTACTTTAAACAAATTCCTGTCTAGGGATTTCTGTCAAAACAGCCAGTGACACTGAGGGCCCTTTTTAGACGATCTAGGCCAATTTAGCCAGATAACGCTATTTATCCTATAGTTAGTGCGTTATCTAGTTGCTGAGGTTGGGGATGTATTAAACCTCTGAATTAGTCATCATGGGTATGTTTTATCCCTTCTCTCTCCCTCCCCCTCTCCTCACCACTCGTCTCGGTGCAAAGAAAACACTTACAGTATCTAATGCAATATATTGATAATAGGCCCAGGTCATTTATTATTTTTTTAGACTCAATGTGGAGTCCCTCAGTCATGTTATCCGTTGAACATGGGTGTTATTCTGTTGAATTCAAATGGATTTTGGTTGAAACAGACCAGATGCCATGCGGCTTGTCAAAATTCACGTCTTCCACCTGTAGTCTTCCACACTGCTCTCATATCCAAGAGAGAGCAGTGTTATCTTCAAGTATGAACTTAATACACATATGCTCACTCTCACACTTAAATCAGGATGGATGCCTGCACGCTACATGCATCAGGAGCCCCAAATTTGATGGTGACCGGTTAAAATAATAAGAGCATATCTGCTCGTAACATAGCGGTGAGTCCTGATTGCATCAGACCACGGCTAATTTTAAGATCAACATGCCTGTGGGTGTTGAATAGGCACAAGATCATTCGCTATTTAGACCATTGGTTCCTCAAAGTGGGGTCCGGGGACCCCCAGGAGTCCTTGGAGGGGTACCAGGGGGTCCCCAGCAAAATTAGGTAATATAGTGTCACAAACATTTTAACCACTTTAACCATATTTTATAGTTTTTGCTTTTCAAAAATAGCAGATATTGAAGCTCATAGCGTGGCACCAAGTGCTATGAGCTTGTAGATCTGCTATTTTTGAAAAATGTAGCAAATTGATATATGTATTTTTTTAAGCGAACATTTGTAACTCAAATCTTTGCTTCTGGTAGTCCCTGGAACAAAATATTTTGAGATGGGGGTCTGTGGCCAAATACACGTCATTTTGGGGGTCCTTGACATGAAAAAGTTTGAGAACCACTGATTTAGACAACGTGGGCGCTGGCTGTAAAAATGACAACTGCGTCGGTTGTAAAATAGCACTCACAGTTGCACTGCACCCAGTGCCGCTTGCACTGGGTAGGGCCCTGAGTCTTCCTGCTTCCACTTAAATGCCTCATTCCAGACATATCCTCAAGATTTCAAGAAACATCCTTGCTGAATCTGGCTAAATTGTCAAGAAATATGTCCTGGTAAATAATGGTCAAGAGTTTCTGAACACGTCCAGTGCACAAATAAAAACAGTGCAGTTCTCTGAGGCAACAGGCCTTAAACTTTTTATAATTTCGGGTCATGTTAACGACAGATTACCCACAGTGTTTGTTAAGGTTATCCATCATTAGCCTTTTCACTCTGTCAGTGGTTCAAATTGTAGAACAGGAATAGATTTGGAAGAATGACATTCCTGTACTGATGAGTGTTCTAATGCTATACTTCTTCAAATATTTGTGGAAATGGGACTGCTTACACAAAAGAGATGACCTTTGTTTGTGTTGAGAATGATTTAACCAAATGTCAGGTCAGCGGGGAAACTCAACTGGACTTTAACCACTTAACCACACAACAGTGTATCTGTCTAAAGGCTCACAACGTAGCACACTGAGGATTTTACTGTGAATCCTCAGGGTGATGCCTCTGGGTTAGACTTTCGGGAGTGAGTTCTGTAGTGTGTTTTTGTGTATTTGGTCCAGTGTTGTTTTGATGTTAGGCTAATTCCATTTTTGGTCTGGTCTGTGTATGTCAGGTTGTATCACATGGATCGCAGCCCACATGGTGTTGTATTTGGTAAGATTGTATTCTTTCAACCGAAACATTGTGAGCCGTGGCGATATTTCAGACATTCAGATTGCACATCAGAAGAGACAGACTGGAAAAAATTAGCTAAATTCAAGACTAAGAAATGTGTCTTGGTCTTTTACTATGAGACAGATTTCTCCTATGGGCGACAAATAAACAGAACCTTGACCTTGAAAGTAAAGATGCTTCAGGTGTTCTTTGTGATTAAACCAGTGGTTCACAAACAATGGGTCAGGCAGCACCCATTTTTATCACGAGCAAATATCCCCTTTTATTACACAGCTTGGTTGAATGCTCGATTCTGATTGGTCAGTCATCGGTCATTATTTCTGGATAATGACCGATGAGCTCTATAACGGACCGCTGTGTAATCAGAGACTCAGAACACCTGCTCATGTCAACCTGTGCTGCTTGGTTATATGCTTTATCCAACATGACAGCCATGTAAACAAACAAACAATGTCATTTACAACTAAACGTTGCTCTCAAGAATGTTTTTGAAAACATTTGAAGTGAGAAATAGACGATGCAATAACCGAGAAGTCATTCTATTTGATCCACTGCGCTTCCTTGTTTATCGTGGCACAACAACGGGGGAATACCAAAACGCTCGCCCCAAAACACAGTCGCCCCGGGGCAAATCCGGCGGTATTACAGGCAAATCGGCAGTAAATAGAATGGGGGGCGAGTGTGTTTTGGGGCGAGTTTTTTTCCATTTCGTCATTTGTTTTTGCGAGGCGAACTTGTCCGCCCAGCCCAATACTTATGGAATACTTTCATTGCCGTAAGCAAGGAAATACTTCGTTTTGTTGTTACTTTTGGGTAAATGTATTTATGTATTTATTAAGTAGCCGTGTAAGTAGGGCGATTAACGACCTCGGCTGCGCCTCGGTGGTTAATCGCCCTGTCGGGCTTTAAATTTCAATAATGACTACCTCCCCATGCATTATCCCTTGCTTACGTTTTGTATATACATTATAATTTTTTTCCCGACATTTTCAAAAAATAAGTATTTTCTTTTTTGAAAAGACACCGGTGTCATGCACACATTTGTGAAACCGTTCTTGCATCTTTAGTTTTTTGATGTGTTTCATTACAATGGAGAAAGACGACAAAGAGAGGTTTGAGAAGACAAGGTATAGTTCATTTCATACACAGAGGCTATTCAACATTTAAATGCATCACAAATGTGCATAAAGATTAAAAAAAGATTAGAAAATAAATGGCATAAAAAGAATAAAGGTCAAAGTGAATTACAGTTTAACCGTTTCTACTCAATCAAGTTGCACACCATCAGCAATAAACTGATACTCTGGACGAAAACGTATTTGTCAAATGTATCATATTTTTTCAAGAGCATTTAATCTTCTGTTCAGCCACCATATGTAGAACATATCGTGATGTCATTACTGGTTTAGTGTAATGGGCAATGATTGGTGACGCAGATGTTCAAATCCAGTATGTCTTGATGATGTGTTCCTCATGAGGTTTTATTGAACAGGACCTTTAAGAATGACAAAAAATACACTGGTTCTCAACATTAGGTCTGGGGATAGCTCTGGTCCATAGCGTTAGAAGGAGTTCTCCTTAACGCTATGTGACTTTTCGGGCATTGCCCGCATACCTCCGGTAGCGCAGCCTCTTGACAACTCTGTTGTCATGTGGTTTGAAATAATACCAAGGGGATTTTGACAAACACATTTCATGGGCCCCTGGCTTTTGAATCCCACTAAACGAATGAAAGACTTGTACACAGAGTCCTTTTTATTTGCTTGTAAAAAACGGAGAACGAACATTTAAATCAAACGCATGTTTATTGTGACCTTTGGACACCTACGTACTCTTAAATTGCTGTCCGACGAGTGGCTGTCCGACGAGTGGCTGTAAACTTGGGATGGACCCAAAGGAGGGAAGCTTGGTGGAAGAACCTGCTGAGTCAGGTGTTTTTTTCGTTTTTTACTCCAGGGCAACTCAGCTGGCCAGTGAAAAGTCTGTCTGACTTGGGCGCATCCAACATGACAAGTATTGACCAGTAGTAAAGACTACAATAGGTCAAGCCACAGCATTCAGAATTGGACATTAAGCTAGCGTAGCTAATTTATACTTTGTTGTACGACCATGTCACTTGCTGAAAATACCTTTTCAACCAGCATGTAATCTGTGCTTAGCTGTGACCAGCTCTTGGCTTTCACCGGCTTCTACAGTACTAACTGCATGGTCGTAGCTAAAAACATGATGCATACAACAAAGTATGAATTAGGCTTTCAACGTTTGAGTTTGTGTACTGTGGCACACCACACAAGGTCATGTAACACTCATAACGTTATCCCTCCAGGGCCTCTACTGACTTATTAATGATGTTCTCAGGGCGTGGCAAATCTGGCAATATATCGATATTTTATAGAATCGATATCATGATGTAAGACTAGATATCGTCTGGGATTTTGGATATCATAATATCCATGTGTTTGCATAAAGTGTTGTCATTTACTGTTTTGAAAGGCTGTATTACAGTAAAGTAATGCAATTTTCGGAACTTACTTGATTGTTCTAGCTGTTTCTATTCACATTAAAGTCATACTGTGTAACATTCATTTTAGCAGTGTTTTTGACGACACCTCTGGTAGCTCCGATGTCATTACAGCGTCTGTCTATGGTCTGGTAGAACTGTGATTCCCAGAATTCATTTCGAAACCGAAGTACTGCTCCAAAACTAATGCTGCAGGATCCTAGTGCTGGGGATATTTTAGAAAGCAATAACAACAACAACATTGTCAGAAACGATAGTATTAACTTTGAAATACAAAAGGTATTTCTGTTATACACTCACTACCAAAAATAGTCTTTAGAGAGGTTTTCAATATACACTGTGTGTGAAATAGTTATTGTGAAAAACATGCCAGTGGTGGAAAACTTTTCTTTAATTGAAAATATTACACACTATGACTTTAATCCTGGCATCTCTATTTTGGGAAAACTTTCCAAAATGTTTCATTTTCTTTTATTAAATTTTCGAAAATGGCAGATCTACAAGCTTGCAGTGCATCATGCTGCGATGCATTGTGAGCTTGTAGATTGGCTATTTTTGTCAAAGTAAATAGGGCTATAATTACAAGGGTGTCAACAGCACACACTTAATGACTGTTAATGTGCTTGTCTAGAAATGTGGTCAGCCATCTGTTAGCCTGTTGCATAACATACCAGGCCTGTAAATTCAGAGCCGTACATGACAGTACACTTGCATACTGGAGCTAAAAACAGCATCGGTCTGTAGTACTTACTACTACTAGGCAGGTGTTCATTGGCATTTGGTGTTCAGAGTTAATAAAGAAATATGAAATATAAAATCTGATTTAAAAACGAAACAAAGCATTTTGCTCAAGGCATATATTAATATACAAACTATATAATTATTTTTTATAAATATTATGTCTGTCCTCAGTTAGGTATTCCCCGGCCGGGCATTACAACGCCATGAATGCAAATAAACATAGTGCTACATGAAACCGGTGCAGTCACTACGTAGTGTGTCCTCAAGAAGCACCCTAAATGTCTCTATTGAGACCAATCAAACCAGTTTCTAGAGAGTCCCGAAGTGTGTGGAGCATAATAAATGAAAGCAGTCTTTCCTTGTTCACTGTTCATACGTGGACTGGTACATCTAATGTGTGTCTGTGAACGTGTTGAAAGTCCAGTAACATTTGGTTTTAAAAGCGAGGATAGATACAAAGAAAGCTTGTCACACAAGGCCTTCTAAATAAATAAAATACAATGTTGCTCTCCACGAACTGCAAGAGATGACATCCCACTTTTTCATATCACATACAATGATGGGTGTGACAATCATCGCCAGTAATGCATCCTAGAGCACTGTGGTTGGCTGCTTCAAGAGGCTTCAATGGTTGGATTGTGGGTAATTCCCTGCGACATACTAGCATTATGTCCAGGGGGTGTACTTGTACATCATGGCTGGGAGATGTACTTGTCACGCTGTTGAAACGGGAGATATGCTCCTGCCCTATGGGCTCAGCAAGGCTTTACCGTTAGGCTAAATAATGCTACAGTGTATCCAGTTCCCCCAACCACAACGTTTTACCCCTCCACTGACCACTGTCATCTGTATACACTAGGGGTGTGCCGATACACTAATTTCACGAAACGATACGATACGATATTTGGCTCACAACTTCGATACGATTTCGATACGATACGATACGCACTTTTTTTATTATGAAAATATATGGAGGAGAAAAAAAGAAAATGCAAACAAATAATTCTGTTTTTGCATTATTCAGACATGCAAACTTGTAGCTTTTCAGCTACAATAGCCGTTTTGAATCCAAATAGTATGACACCTGACCCGAAAAAAAAACATGTTGTCACTCTTTTCACTTCGGGGCCGTTTGCATGCCTGATTATTATGATTGTAAAAAAAAAAAAAAAAAAAAAAAATCTTTTCAAAAACGATATTTTTTTCCCCCAAAACGATACATATCGTCGCGAAAATGTATCGCGATATATCGCGGGACGATATATCGGCACACCCCTAGTATACAGAGGAAACCCTGCTTTGAATCGTCGTCTCTTCTGAGGGTAGAGGGTGGGGGTCTACTGTAGAGTGTTATGTAATTGCACTCCCACTGTTGAGATTCTAGATGTTTATCACATTCCAGGATCAATAGGAAATTGTCTAGTGCAAGCTCACCCACACCCTGGTACTGAAGGCACTTGGGAGAGTGCTCTGCCTCTGTGTATAATTAAAGCATCTTTCATGTTCACAACTGTGAGCATTGCTGTCCCAACAGTAGCAGTGGTCGTACTGTCTACCAGCAGTCAGTCACATTACAGCGTCGGTTCTCAAAGTGGGGTCCGGGGACCCCCAGGGGTACTTGAGGGGGTTCCAGGGGGTCTCCAGCTAAATGATGGACAGGAACCAAATGGACCCTTATGGGTCTGTAACTCTGAGAGTGTACAAATGGAACCAAATGGACCCTAACGGGTCCATTTGGTTCCATTTGTACACTCTCAGAGTTAAATTAACATTGATTTTACAATATAAATTGGGGTCCCAGCCAGGGATAGAAATGCCATTAAATGAGGGTCCGTAGCCTAATGCATGTCAAACTGGGGGTCCTTGAAATTAAAATGGTTGAGAATCACTGCTAGAGAGCCGTAAAAACTTCTCTTATGGGGGTCCCTGGCTTATCTTTTCGAATGGGGGTCCGCGGGCTAATAAGTGTCAATTTGGGGGTCCTTGACATGAAAAAGTTTGAGAACCACTGCATTACAGCAGCAGTTGTTGCGGTCTTTATTATATTTTGATAACATGGTGGCTCAGTGGTTAGCACCGTTGCCTCAAAGCAAGAAGGTTATGTGTTTGACTCCAATGTTCTCCCCCTGTTCATGTGCGTTTACTCCGGGTGCTCCCCTCGCCTCCAGTAACCCAGAGGTCCCCTGGACCTCACTTTGAGAACCACTGCAATAAAATGTATGCAATACTGTATGGTTGAATTTGTGTTTTATCACACATTTTAGGCACAAATGTGTATATATATTTTAAATATAGGAATCGTTAAGGGGAACCGTTAAGTAATCAGACCGTTAAAATCTTAAAGGGCAAAAATACATTATAGGAACAATACAAGTCATTGCTGTAAAAGAGCATTTGTTCTCAACCTACTCAATATAAGTAAAGGCTAATGATTACATAATTGTGGGAGAAATTGCTTTTTTATTATATGGACACAATACAACACATAACAGAAGCATGACCTTCTATACAACAACGCCCTTTTCCTGAGCAACTGACAATGAGTACAATAGCAATAAAAAAACATTATAGAGAGCATGGTTATGTCATTAACATGAAGGCATGTTGTTGTCGAACCCTTACTAGTTGGCTGATTCAATCGGTATGTTATCCATGTATCTTATCATCACATGGTAGTGATGTAAGTGGAGTAAGGAATGATGATGATTATCAATAGAGGCATGCTTGGCTTCCAATGCTTCCCACGGATTAGGCTGCTGTAGAAAACATCCATGGCAATACACACACACACACACACACACATGCATATAGTATATAATACAGTATATCGTGTTGGGTGGAAACCTTGTATGCTCCTTTTTCAATTTCATTTATGAAATAGTGAATAGCCAATCTACAGTCGTGGGCTTGTAGATCTGCTATTTTCACTACTTTAAAAAAAAGAAAAATATATTTTTGGGGGCTTTTTTGCCTTTATTCATAGTTTTCAGTAGAGACCGACAGGAAACAGGGAGAGAGAGATGGGGAGAGACATGCAGAAAATATCATCGGGATCGGTACTTGAACCTGTAATGCGCTGTCAGGCTACTTTGGAGCCTGGGTGACAAAAATGTCACACAAAAGCAATGAAAATAGGCCCGGGGCCCTATTTTCATTGCTTTTGTGTGACATTTTTGTTTGATGTCACGGGGGCGGCAGTGGCTCAGGGGTAGAGTGGCCGGGTAGAGTGAACTGGAAAACCGCAAGGTTCCCAGTTTGATCCCGGGCTGGGGCGCTCCCCTAGAGTTAGTGTCGAAGTGTCCTTGAGCAAGACGCTGAACCCCTAATTGCTCCCGATGAGCAGGTTGGTGCCTTGCATGGTTTCCTCCGCCATCGGTGTATGAATGTGTGTGTGAATGGGTTAATGGCACAATCAATGTAAAGCGCTTCGGGTAGAAGCGCTATATAAATGCACCATTACCATTACCATGATGACATTAATTTATCAAAAAAGTATGGAGATACAAGGTTACTTTTGAGTTTTCATATATATATTTTTTATTTTTATTTCAGATACACATAGGTCAGTGTATAAAGACAGGAAACCAAGGGTAGAGAGAGGAGAGATGCAGGAGACAAGACGGTCAGGTTCAGACTTGGGTCTTCGCACTCACAGGGATCATAATGTGGTCCTTACACCGGCTGGCTGAGCCGCCAGACACACGGCACATGCAGAGTTGTCAAGTGGCCGCCACTGGCTGGCGTTTGAAGCATTTCAGCTTTGTTTTGAAGAAAATAACGAAGTCACGGTAGAACAAAGAGATGACTTCCTGCACAGGTCATGAGCCGGATTTGAATCCACAACGTGGTGATTCGGTCTGTGTGCCATGCATGCTTACTGGCTGAGCTGCTAGGATGCCTTTTGAAGTCTCAATATTTATGTGCCAGTTCAGATTTTGATTTTGTTTTGCAGCTAAAGTCGGCTTTAAACAAAATAAGGATTGATTATACTCAGTTTGGGACCATGCCACTCTAACTAGGAATTGGCATCCTTAACAGACAGCCAAGGTTTGCCAGTGTTTGGTTGATGTTGGTTTCCAGCCTCACAGCCGGTGTGTACCGGGGTGGGTACATTAGCTTGAACTACAGAACACGTCAACACTGGCATGTTTTTTCTCCTTAAAAGCAGACTGTGGACAGTGATTAATTCCTTATTAAGAGGAGAGAAGGAGACCATGTAGGGGAAGACTCTTGGTAGAATTCCATCCCACCAATAGACAGACAGGGTTTTGTAAAAGTCTTATTCACTACGCCATCAGGCCACTACTGCCATGTTTTTAGTTGTTCCTTAATACCTCAAAGCAACAATAGGTTGCTGTGAATTTTAGCTATTCTTTGAGAGTCTGTTCTTTTTGAGTGTGCTCTGTAGAAATAAGTGGATGTTTACATTCAGGATTTGTAGGGCAACCTTATAACCACAAGTACAGTACAATAGCTGGCGCAGCATCTCTGTTGAGATGAATGGTATAGTAATTTGAATATCAAGCCAATACTGAAGAGTTATTAAAAATCAGTAATTCTCAAGTCACTCTTAAACAACTGTTTGTTTGGAATTGGATGCTGGCCTGCAAAGAACAATTAATTGGCAGTGGAGGACAGGATGCTGGGTTGTGTAAACCGAGGATGTTTGCTTATTAACCGTAACCCATGTCTGAACTTGGTGAACTTTATTGATCAGAAGTTTTTATTGATTGTGTGTGTGTGTGTGTGTGTGTGTGTGTGTGTTCTGACAGGCGGCCTGGACCTGGAGGGCCTCTTCCTGGTCAACGGCAATGCGGAGCGTGTTGACTGGCTGCGGCAGCGCTATGACAGCGGCGAGGAGGTGGAGCTGCAGAAGGAGGCGGACCTGGCCTCTGCCGTCAGTTTGCTCCGCCTCTTCCTGCAGGAGCTCCCTGAACCCGTCGTCCCCACGGCCATCCAGGGACACATACTGCAGCTCCTCCAGGGTGAGTGACTGAGAGTCCTCTCTCTCCAGTGTAGGGGTGGGATCCGGAACCTGAAGGAACCGGATCCCACATTAAGGAGCCGGAATCGGTTCCGTCACATTTGGAACCGTTTCCGGGAACCGGATCTTCACAGATCTACAAGCTCATAGTGCCGCGCTTGTAGATCTGCTATTTTTGAAAAATCGTGTTTTGAGTATTATATTTTTTTAAGCAAACATTTTGAACTCAAATCTTTGCTTCTGGAGGTTCATGGAACAAAATATTTTAAAAATATTCGCTTTAAAAATATATATATATTCAAAGATTTGCAGAGATTTTCCACGATTTTTCAAAAAATAGCAGATATACAAGCTCATAGCGCTATGAGCTTGTGGATCTGCTATTTTTTCAATAGCCAAAGAAATCTTAAAATGACCACAGATGCGTTCCCGGTCTTAATGGGTTAAACCGTGTTGTTACCTGGTCCTTGCGATGTCTCTCCCTGTTTTCCCACTGCCTCATTTTTAATGTTGAGCAGACTTTAAATTAACAAAATGTACATTTATAGTGTTGCGGTGCCATTCACTTTGCCATGTCTCCATTTGGGAAAAGGCTCGATTTCATATTTTTCAATAGCTATTATTTCGTGATGGTTTAATATGCTATCAAGAGTATTGTATGTATTAATTTACTACACGTGAAAAGTGTAGATTACTCCTCTACACGTCTCCCTCACACTCATCTATTGTTGATCATTCTCTAATGATCTCCTTTCCAGCGTGATGGTTTTTCCTGTTGTCTGACACCTTGATTAAGAGTGACGGAGGATTGGACTGTTTGTTTGTGTGTTTGTCTGTCTCGGTGAACATCTCACGTCTCTCTAATCTATCTGGTAATCCGTCACCTGACTTGTTGTCTCTCTTTAACTCCTCCTCCGTTCACCTAATTCACATCACGTCATAGTCTCATGGATCTTATGTGTGTCTCTTAATCTTATGTGTTTGTCTACATAACAAGAAAGGAGCTGTGTGGGAGCCAAACAAAGTTGTACGTGCAGAATTGATAATTGTGCTGCCAACGCCCCTCTGTTTATAATTTATTGCTGAGCATAAATAAGCGATGATGCAATGCAAGGTACTTCCAATATTGGAAAATAAACAAGAAGGTTTATTTGTCACCACTGATACAGGTACAAGGCAAGCAGCGAAATGTTTAGCGCTGCAATGGCCTGCAGTGGACAAAATTCCTACCAAAACGAACGTTTTCCCATCTCAAAAGTTCTGTATCTCTGTCCTGATGGCATGATTCTAAAGTGAAGGTTGAGGGGATGATCATTTTCATTGGTGTTAGTGCTAAGCGTGTGCTGGCTTTACCATTCATGTCAGAAAGTGTGTGTGTGTGGGAAGGGCCAATAATCTTGGAGTGTAATAGGTTCTATGCACAGCAGCCATTTTGGAGAGAAATTGGGCCTCTTCTTACTTCCTTCACAGGTATTACCAATGATACTAATGAAGGCTCTGTTCCATTCTGGTCAAACAGAGGCAGGGTGCTGATATTGTGCATGTTGGCTCACTAGAAATACTAGTGGGTCTCAAAGTGTGGTCCAGGGACCCTCATGGTTCCTTGAGGGGGTGTAACTCTGAGAGTGTACAAATGGAACCAAATGGACCCTCCCGGGTCCATTTGGTTCCATTTGTACACTCTCAGAGTTACGGGAGTCCTTGAAATGTAAAAGTTTGAGAACCACTGTGCTACACTAAATGGAACAGAGCCTTAATTAGTATTATTGGTAACACCTGTAAAGGAAGTAAGGCAGGGGCCCAATTCATTCCCAATATGGCTGCTGTGCATAGAGCCTGTTCTTTTTCTTCTTCACGATAAACGATAACGACTATCGTCCCATCCCTAATGCTTTGTACGCTTGCAGAAGACAGCGGCGAGGAGGAGGTGAAGAGGAGCATGCGCTACGTGCTGCAGCAGCTGCCCCAGCAGAACTACGGCCTGCTGCGCTTCCTCTGTCGCTTCCTGGCCAGCGTGGCGTCTCTGCAGCCCGACAGCTGGACCGTCGGGGCGCTGGCCGCCGTCTTCGGACCAGACATATTCCAGTGAGTTGACGCCGCGCACGACGGGGCACACCACCCCGTCCTCCCCTTCTTCGCCCCGTTCTCACGCCGCCACCAGAGCGGTGTGGGGCGTGGGGGGGGTGGACCTTTAACCCATTGAGACCTGGAACGCAGCTTTTTGATTTGAGACAAAAAAAAACATTATTTTACACTTTGGGCTTTTCAAAAATAGCAGATATACAAGCTCATAGCGCGGCACCGACTGCCGCGCTACGAGCTTGTACATCTGCTATTTTTGAAAAATCAGGGAAATGTGTGCAAATCTTTGAATATATATTTTTTTAAAGCGAACATTTTTACTCAAATCTTTGCTTCTGGGGGTCCCTGGAACAACATATTTTGATGGGGGTCCGCGGCCAAATACATATGATTTTGGGGGTCCTTGACATGAAAAAAATTGAGCACCACTGATACGTTTTTCAGAATACTGTTGGTATTTAGGAGACATGTAGAACCGGCTTCAGGTCTTAAAGGGTTAAGTTCTTATTTATTTGTACCACTTTTAGGGCTGTCACAATTACAAATTTAAGTTGATGATTAACACATTCACTGCCAGGGGTTTTCTAAAACGGGCTGTAGCTTCTGCCAGTATTTTTTTTAGCATTCTGACTAATCTTTCAAGAACCACAGAATATTTATCTCCAGTATGATCGATCCCATGATGGTTGCTTATCACGGAGGGTTTCACTGTGCTTCCTATGAAGAAGATAAAAATGTCATCGCGACCTCCCATGTTCGCTCGTTATACGCAGTTGAAAATAGCATGTTTCACCAAAAATACATAGTAAAACACAGGAGCCGAGATACAGAATATTTCCCAAATACTTTAACCAGGAAGTGAGTGGAGTAGTAAATCTTTGGATCGCGTTATCTCTTGGTTCTGTGTGAAAAACTGGATTTTTTTTTTTTTTTTTATGACGGACTGCGTCAATGCTGGGTAATGTGTTAATTGTCACTAAAATAATTGCGATTAATGATTTAATTGTGTGTTTGGCGTTGAACATTATGAATACAAATTACATTTCTGTTTGTCTTTTAGGCTTCATAAAAAAAAAATCCACAAGGCAGATATGACAAATAACTTAAATATGCAAAGACGTTATTGACATATTTAATAATTTTATACATGTAAAAATTGCAGAAATAGCAGATCTACAAGCTTACAAGCGTCATAAGCTTGTAGATCTGCTATTTCTGCTATTTTTAATGTTTGAAAGTGTGAAAAAAAAATTCTACATAGAAACGATTATAATGACTATGCAAAAATAATTGCGATGATCTCAAATGATTGCGATTTATACGATTATGTAATAATTGTGACAGGCCTAACCACCATTATATTATTGTTAAAATAGTTAGTTAATTAGTTGCCATTTATTTGGGGGGCACTTGCAATACCCTTGCGGCCCACCAGTGGGCCCCAGCCCACAGGTTGAGAACACCTGGTTTAAAGTGTGTGTCCGTGTGTGTGTATGTGTGTGTCCACCAGTCTGTCGCTGGAGGGCGAGGACCTGCGGGAGGAGGCGGTGAGCAGGGTGCTGGCCGAGCTGCTGGACAACCAGGAGGAGCTGTTTGACTCCGAGGAGGACGACGTCTCCACCACCAACGACTACAGCTCCATCAACGAACAGGTACAACTTTTAGATCTTTTTTTGGGGGGTTCTATACATCAACAAATTGACGCAAATATACAGTACAATATAATCGACTAAATAGATTGATTAACCACTTAAGCCCTATGTTATACTTATGT
The DNA here is from genome assembly GCF_963454915.1 of Gymnoscopelus microlampas. Lineage (NCBI taxonomy): Eukaryota > Metazoa > Chordata > Actinopteri > Myctophiformes > Myctophidae > Gymnoscopelus > Gymnoscopelus microlampas. Next base: position 28,558,514 of record NC_139955.1, read on the forward strand.
AGAACGGTGTCACGCAAAAATGGCAAAAGTCATTTGACGAATCAACCATCTTTCTCTCCTCCGTTCATCCTTCGTTCCAGTGATTGATCTACACCAATTCACACACACACACACGCGCACACCATTTGTCCAACATTCAAGCCGGGTACATGAGAGACTTTGATTGTACAAGGACATTGAATGTTACATCACATCCTGTGTACTGGTTGGAGGATGTGACCGTGTCTAGTTGCACTCTGTGTTAGTATTACTCACAGTGATGAGATGAGATAAGACGGTAATCATTTGCGGTCAAACATTGCGTGTGAATCCTGAAAACGTGAAAAGTAACAGTTTTGGACATACTGTTACACGTGTGACGTATGAGGTTTCCACCCGACAGCGCCGACATATATACGTTTGGAGACGATCATTCGGCAATATCGGAAAATCTACAAGCTCGCAATGCCAGGCTCAAGTGGTTGAAATTCAGTTTTAAGGACCTTCCTATCAAGGGTTAACATTTCGTGTTACTTGGTCCAGCAGGTCGTTGGGATTTCCTGTGCTGCCCTTATATAATCGTACAGTGCTTTGCGTGACATTTGCGAGGTAACTCTGTAACTTTGCTACGCCTGGGCCCATTTCTCTGAAGTTGACCTTCCCACAGAAAAAAAAAGCGGAGAACCTGAAAATAACCTGAAATTATGTAACGGTGCCTCTGACACATAGTTCAGTGTGTCCCAGTATGTGCACAATCATCATGCATGATCCCTGCATTGTGCTACAGCGTGTGGTACGTACTCACACGCTATGTGTGGAATGTGGTGGCTCAACTAAGTAAACACATGCAGTTCCCCAGTAACACTCGCTCCTGCTGGATGGAGAGGGATCCATATCAGGGGTCTTCAGCAAAGGGTCCGGGACCCCTAGGGGGTCCTTAGAGTTACCACAGGGGGTCTGCCAAATGTTTGTGTGATTGGATTTTTTTTTTACATTAACCACTTGAGCCCTATTATCCCTATTCTGAGGAGAATTTAAGCCAAAAAATAGTAGGTCTACAAGCTCACAACGCCTCGCGCTGCGAGGCGTTGTGAGCTTGTAGATCGGCTATTTTCGGCAAAGAGGTTTGGTGTTGGTCTATGAAATCTATGAAAATACAATTTTATACAGTATGTAGTGGGGTTCCTTGCTTCATCTCTCTTTCAGCTAGGGGGTCCTTGGGCTGAAAAACGTTGAAGATCCCTGCTCTATATGACAGCACACAGCACGTCAGTGGCTCTCATACTGGTGTGCCGCAAGGGTATTGCATGTGGGCCCCTAAAGAAATGGCAAAACACTTAAGATTTTAACAATAATATAACATTAATATTAAGAAGTGGTACCAATAAATAAGAAACGTAAAGTATACTCCAAGCCCGAAACGCAATCGATTTGATTGAACATTAAAATAAACTGAACTCTAAAATTGCACCCATCTGACCACTTAACGGCTGCCGTGTTAAGTGGCCCAGATGGGTGGGCCCGCGAACGCTTTCATGATGATGTTCAAGTGGGCCACTGATTTTAGATGAAGATATAGCCTAATGCGTTGCCAGGTAAATAATGAACATGTGGTGACATGATTATTTTCCCAAACCCTTTTGCTGACACACGTCTTTCGTTACAGGTTACAGTTGTTTCCATATGCATTTTAGGTCTGTGCATTGTTCTAGAAACCTACATTGTGTCTAAGGAATGTAAGTGCCAGACTAAACAAATACAAAAGCATTCACTTAGTGCTGAGTGATGTGATTCCCCACCTAGTGTTGTGTCTATACAGTTTAACCCATTCAATCCGGGAACGCATATTTAGCTATAACCATTATTTTTATACTTTGGCTATTGAAAAGTAGCAGATCTACAAGCTCATACCGCTACGAATGACTGCTATTTTTGAAAAATCTTGGAACATTTGTGCAAATCTTTGAATACATCGTTTTTTAAACATTTTTTAACTCAAATCTTTGCTTTTGGGGGGTCCCTGGAACAACATATTTTGATGGGGATCGGCGGCCAAAAAATATAATTTTGGGTGGTCCTTGACAAGAAAAAGTTTGAGCACCACTGATATATTATATAGTAACAATAGTTTTTAAGAAATATGAAGACATTTGTTGAGACATGTGACAGTTACAAATGTTTGCTTAAAAAACATATTCAAAGATTTGCACACATTTTCAGCTCATAGCGCGAGCTTGTAGATCTGTTATTTTTGAATAGCCAAAGAAATCTAAAATGACAGAGATGCATTCCCGGATTGAATGGGTTAATGACTGGTTTCTCTGCATACCGTAAAGAGCAGCAACAAAGGCATTTGAAGACCATTGATTTAGATGGTGGGAGGCTGGCAAATTGACACTCCTTGCCTTTTAATGAGCACTAGCACAGCCATTAGAAAACCATTAGTTGATGACATGTTTTTGTGGGCATCACACAAAAGCCTTATCTGCCATAGCCTTTGAAATCCATGTCTGCCATAGGCTTTGAAATCCATACAGTGGGCTACTCATAAAATAAAATAGATTATTATCGCTGTGTATTAATCGGTGTATTAACCTTTTGGGGCACTATGGTAAGTACACAGTAATACTATGGAATTACCTAATGGAAATCCCCCTCACGATTTGTAAGTGCAAGTGATTCTATTGTACACTAAGCTGAAGTTGCATTATGTCCTTAGAACTCTTAAGTTATTATAATCATTAGAAACATAATGTTTCTGTTCACGCAATATTATTTGCTTATATGTGATTAATAATTATAAAGACACATTAAGTGACTTTAAGTGTCCCCTGAATTCCTGAAAAGAAAGTACAGTTTGTATGTCCAACTGTCAATTGAATCATGCATACACCCTTTTAACTTAATGCACAAAGGCCATAACAAAGCAAGAATATATCATATTTTTTAACAATATGGTGTATGTATGTACACTATGTTTAATACACATACAGTACATACTGTATATACACTATACTGTATGTGTACAGTATATGTAGAGAGAGTATAGTGAAAAATTATGGATGTCTTCCGTCCTTCCCCATTAGTCCCAGGCCAGCACTAGAGACAAGCATGTCTTTTACTGACTGACTGACTCAAAGAGTGATGGAGTTAGAATATTGGTTGTCCAGTTGGCTCAACAACAGACTAGTCAATAGCAGAATAGCAGAGCAATCATACTTCCAGACTTTGGGATGTAGTCTTTCCTCATTTGGCCTAACACTACAGTAACTAGCTGGATGCAGATCAATCATCCCTCCAGCCTATGTGATGTAATGTGCTGAGTACAAACTTATGGGTCCCTGGCTCATTTTGGCTTTTCCTCGTCATTGACACTCGTTTCCATAAATTGCATTCATCTTCTCTCTCTCTTTCTCTCTCTCTCTTTCTCTCTCTGTCCCTCTCTTCCTGTCTTTCTTTCTGCTTGAATGGTAATTGTAAATCATACGTTGACATTATATTTTAATTAACTGAGTTTTTATTTTATTCTCCAATCTCCCCTGTGGAGGGCGGCTTTGCTCTGTTATTTCAGTGGGGAAAAGACAGTTGAGCTTAAATAGAGCCCAGTATAATATAGTAATCCATTACAGTCCATCCATGTTACTCCTTTTTCTGTCTTTCACTTAATGTTAACAGAGAGGGAGAGAGTTGAAGAAGAAAGCAGACAATATGAATGAGAGCAGTCATTCGGAAAGAAAATGCCTCCATGTGTGTTACATAAGAGAGAGGCAGAGAGAGTAATGGAGGGGAAGGAGAGAGGGGGGGGGCAGGGAAACCAGGAGGAGGGAGGGAGATGGAGAACGATATCGTCGCTGTCGGGTGGAAACCTTGTATGTTCTAAAAAAAACGTTTACTTTTTTAGGAAATGGAAAAAGGACCCTGTGTTCCGATGCATCCAACGTGGTTATTATTTAGCCTTGTAGATCGGCTATTTTTGCTACTATTGTGTGAAACTGTAGTATGACGAAAGGCGGGGCATATTGACGAAAAAACAAGACGAATAAAGTTGAATATACAAGGTTTCTGCCAGACAGCAACGATGTGAGAAGGAGAAAGAGAGGGGGGTCTTTGAGGTGATGATGATGTAACCATGGAACTGACACCTCCAGCTTTTCCACTGGGATCAGCTCCCTGTCAGAACAGACCCTTGAGAAGGAGATTAACACGCATGAAGCAATCTGTAAATAAGCTATGCAGCACAAAGACCCACAACTTGCTAGGAAAGAGGAGGTAGATGGAGTCATTTTTGCATAACTGTGATTGGACAGTCCTTTCCCATGCTTTTGCTACATGTCGATACATCCAGATGAACCCTATTTGTCCCTATTCTGGGACAAGCGTCCTGTGAAAATAGCTGATCTACAAGCTCACAACGCATCACGTTGCGATGCAATGTCAGCCAAGAGATTTGATGTGAAGGGAAAAAAGGGGCCTGTTATAGACCTTTGGGGGACTCGGGTCAATTAAGTATATACGGTTTGAGTGGTTAAGAAAGCTTTATAAACTCCAAAAGGCTTTGGTATTAACTGACATGAGGAAGTGAGCTTTTGTTTTGTTTATGTTTGACAAAATGGGTTAGCTGTATTGCTGCCAAGGTTCATGTGTGTGGCTGAGGCTATGCTTGTTGTAAGAGCAGTAACATCAGTGGATTTGTTTTGAGTATGTTATTTTTCTTTTTACTTTTCTGTGAAGTGGATGCATCAAAATACATTTAAAAAATACACCGTGAAAGAATGTTTAATCAAGTAAAGTTGACAGAAAATGTATTGTTTTTCCACTATCAACCACGTTCACACCTGTGAGTCGGCCCCATTACAACCACTGTTTTTTGAGTCGGCCTCAGGTCTAAATGGGCTGAGGGACCCCCTGAACCACGCCTCTTGGCAGTGTGCCACCAGTATGGCAACCAATGTGGAAAGCTTGCTCTGTCTGTGCCATTGAAATAATACCCTGCCTCTCTGTATCCAGGGTGACTGCTAATCTTGGTTTGGCTATTTGGCTTGAGCTGAGTTGGACTGTGCTGGCCAAGATCATGTGTTGCTGGAGTTAATGGAAAATTATTATACTCAGTCTGTGCATTAATAGTAACAAAAAAACAACCTTGAACTAACTACTGTATGTCTGCTACTTTACCACAGCAGTTATCCAAAACCAGGCATGGCCTACACGGCTAGGTTTGAACTAGGACAATTCCATAATATCACAACACATTGTAAAGCAGTGGTTCTCAACCTTTTCTGGATCAGACCCACTTGAAAATCTCAAAAGCGTTGCCGGCCCATCCATCTGAGCCGTGTTAAGTGGTCAGATGGGTGGGCCAGATGCATTTTATTTTAATAATCAATCAATCAATTGTGTTCCGGCTTGGATCAATTTACGTTATTATTTATCTGTATCACAATCACAATGAAAACATACTTTTCAAGAAAGAAAGAAACCATTGTAGTTTTTCTTTTACATATATATATTTTTTTTTCTCTTATGATCATTAAAACATTTTTTTTTTTGATAATCACTTTTGTAAAGCAAGGTGTTGATGTCCTATATATTCTAGGCTGGAACCCAATGAACTACATACTGCTGGAACACAGTGTAATACTATGCAGCAGCATTGTATATCAATTTAGAATGAGAACGTGCAGGCATTTGCTGAAGGCTGTGTGACGGCCTAGTTGGACTGGATCCAGGGTGGTAAAGGGACCATATGAATGCTATAGTTCAGTGTCAGGTCACGAGCTGCAGTCACGCTGTAATCTGTTATGCACTTTATAACGTGTCCAGATAACGTGTCACACCTGCATCTTTTGGGTCAGAAACAGCATTATACCCTGTGATGAATTTACCAGGTGTAACTGTTGATCAAAGTCTTGCAACTTGGTCACGTGTCCAACGGAGAGCCTGGCTCACACAGAGCGAGCGACGAAAGAGGTAGAACAACATTTTTCCGACCAGTCACCCAGTGTACAACCTGCTGGAGCGTAAGGCTAGCAGGTTGATCGCTATTGAGGAAATAAACGGCACACCCATGAGGGCTGGAATGAGGCAACACTGAGGAGTTTTTTATTTGTTTTTGCTTTTGTTGGGGGGGAGGAGGACTGACTGATTGAGATCCAAATAGCTTGCCCATGTCCTCATGATGAAATACAGGCTGGATAAAATGTTTACAGTTCATTTTGAAAACAGGACTTTTACTTGTAACAAAGTATTTCTACCTTGTGGCATTATAGTACTTCCACCTCTGACAGTAGGCAATAGGCAAGCTGGTTTGCATCAGCAGGGGATGTTGTTTTCATCTTCCTTAACTCGGAACCACTGAACTGGACCACAGTACTGGCGCCAAGGCTACGACCTTCTGTTCCTACACTACATTCCCTGCCCTCTCATGTGACTGCACTGTGGGCGCACAAATGCACACAAACAAATGCACACTCATTTGCACCACACTCATTTGCAGAATTAAAATAGGGTTGTGCTCGCACACAAGTGTGCACACGGATAAAACACACTTGCATGCTCATACTACCCGCATCCGTGCCTCACACACTCACTCACTCACACTTAATAAAACTCTCATTGTGTTAGATGTTTCTGGTCAGGTCTGCTCGTTTACAAATGTGAATCTTAAAATGTTCTCTCTTTAGTCCCCCCCCTCTCTCTTTCTGTCATTGCATCAGGCATTCCTAATATGATATGATATCATAATATTATATGATATAATATCCTAAATAGGAATTTACATCGTTAACCTGCTCATAAGCTCTCTTATCTTTACATCATCTGAAAGGCTTTGTGAAGGTGATTATCTATTCACTCCATGTGACTGACACTCAATTTACAAAGAAAAAAGTCCCTCTGGTCCAGCAGACGTTTATGTACTCAAGGTGATATTCATTGTGTCAATATGAATCACTTATAAGAAGAAGAAGAAATGCACTCTAGGGGACTATTATGTATTTCAAAGTGATATTTATAGCCAGTTTTTACTACGCCCGAGTAGCAGTTTTGGCAACAACGAGGCGGTCATTGAATAATTTAAGGTCATATTAATGTTGTTGAAGAAGTAGCATCAAGTAAGCTGTGTGTGTGTGTGTGTGTGTGTGTGTGTGTGTGTGTGTTAGCTACACATGGATATACATATTTGGCCTATAAGTGCCTGCTTTGTGGGCTGTTAATTTTGTAAACCAATAAAAGAGTAATTTTGGTTGTATTCCATGAACACATAAATGCTCAACATTCTGCTTGTTCATTTGCCCTCTCTCTGTACTACACACACACACACACACACACACACACACACACACACACACACACACACACACACACACACACACACACACACACACACACACACACACACACACACACACACACACACACACACACACACACACACACAGAAGTATGAGTCATCCACAGATCTGCATGCGCCACGGTGCGAGAAGAATTCTCCATCAGCCAATGGGAATGAAGATGTTGCCGTAGCAACATGGGGGCAGTGACGGGCAGCAGCTGGGGTTGGCATTGAGAGAAGGAAGAAGGACAGAACTAGACCAGAGTAGAGGAGTTAGATAGAGATAAATCTGTTGGGTGACCCTTATATTTTTAGTGTTGTGGGTTCTCTCTGTTTCTCTCTGCCTCAGCCCACTCGCATCCACTCTCTCTCTCTCCCTCTCTGTCTGTCTGTCTCTCTCTTTTCATTTATTTCCTAATCATCTCTCTAATGTTGACTAAACTAAAATACCGTTGCTGTCAGACAGAAACCTCTTATCTCCATATTTTTTTTCATAAATGATCCAGTAGTATCATACTAGAGCATCACACAATAGCATCAAACATAGCAGATCTACAAGCTCAAAAAGTGTTGCTTCGCACAACGTTTTGAACTTGTAGATCTGATATTTTTAACAGTTTTGGACCTATTGTGTGTGTGTGTGCCCTGTTGTGAAACGCTAACGCAAAACAAAAGGACGTACCACTTTTCATCTCCATTTGTTTCTCACTGCTTCTATCCCTCCTTCCCTTCCGTGAACAGCCTGTTTGCATGTAGTTTCCCCTATTGGGCGGGCGGTAGTCTGGGAGACTTCGCCTCAGAGCCTGGACAGCAGGGGCGCGGCCACATTCTAATACAGCGCGAATACCCAATCTCAGCACCGGCCTCAGTGGCGCACCTCGCTAATCATTAGACTCTAAATCCACTTCCACTGGGAGTCTGGGTTCGACTCCCGCTTGGGATAATACTTTTTCAAACAACCGCAGACTACTTTTTTTCGCAGATAAAGTATCGTTTTGGACAATGACGGAGGCGCTCCGACTCAGCAGACCTTGAGGCCGATGAGTCGCGCGCGAGTGCCCGCGATGACCGGCCGATGGTCTGCTAGTCGACTAAGCGCTGTCCGAGTTATGTACCGATAGGCACAGAATCGTAAATGATGTTGTGGGGACTGCGTTTGCCCAAACTGCCACTCAGTGCACTAACATAGCTCGCGTTGCCAGGCTCTCTCCCCACCCGCCCCCCACCCCCTTGCGCTTCAACTACATGCAAAAAGGCTGTTCGCTTCCCTTCCACTCTATCACTCACTGTGTCCCACCTTCCTTTCCCTCCCTCCCTTCCCCAGCCCGGCCCGGCCACTCCCTGCTTTACCCTTCTGTCCTCCCCCCTCCTTCTCTTTCCTTCTTGCCTCCTTTCCTCGCTCGCTCCTTCTACCACCTTTGCTTTCTGTCTTGTCCTTTCTGGTCACCTTCATCCTCGACCACCCCTCTGTCTCTGTTCTCTCTGTTCTCTCTGACCTATCGTATGTCTATCTTATCTGTCTTATGTCTACCTGATCTATCTTATTGAACTATCTTGTCTGTTATCTAGCTGTCTAAATGTCTGCCTCTTTGTCTGTCTGTCTGTCTATCTAACTATCTAGTCTAACTTATCTACAGTATCTCATGTCTATTTTATCGTATGTCTACCTTATGTATCTTGACGGTCTTATCTATTTTATTTCACGTCTATCTTATCTATGTATCTTATGTCTGTCTGTCTTATGTTGTAAATGTGTTGGCCAGTGGTGTGTTCTACCGTCAGATGCTGTGTACGGCGTACACCTTGAGATTATTTTTCGTCGCCATCGTATACCTTCAAAAACTGTTCAAAACAGCGCATCTGATACGCTGTGATACGCTGTGATACGCTAACTGCCCAAGGCAGGGGGGGCAGCAAGAATGTGGGCTAACTCTGAGTTGATGGCTTATCAAGTGTGAAGCTATTGTTCTTGAGGTGATAAGTAATGGCTGCGACGGAATTCACACATTAACAACGACGCGAATACTAATGAAGTACTTTAATCAGGCGCGTCTGATGCGTCTCCAGAACAGCCTCCGTCTGCTGCACCAGAGGCAGAGACACGGCCACTGTCCCGGACAGAATCGCTCTCTCTGCTCTCATCTGTAGCCCCATATAGTACCTCTCCCTCCGCTATGTAGCTCCGAGATGAGGTCCTATATCGTTCTCTGCCGTTCGGCTGAAAAATGTCCGCACATTTGCCACTTTACATGTTTCTTACCCCTTTCTGCACATCGTATCCAAAAAGTAAATGTATTCTGAAATGATCACAGATGTTTGAAATTTTAACTCACCATAAAATCTAACAAACGAGTTGAAAAAAGTGTTTAAATCGCTTCTCTCCTGAGCCGGTTCAATAATATTATGCATTAGAAGATGCAATTCAACATTTGACCAGTAGGGCAATCAGTAATGTTATCTCTATGGGCGCAACTCTTGCGCAATGTCTTAAAAACATGTAACCGGCGGAGGAGAGAGGCGAATAAAGTGCTTTTTTCAACTCGTTTGTTGGATTTTATGGTGAGTTAAATTTTCAAACATCTGTGATCATTTCAGAATACCTTTACTTTTTGGATACGATGTGCAGAAAGGGGTAAGAAACATGTAAAGTGGCAAATGTGCGGACATTTTTCAGCCGAACGGCAGAGAACGATATGGAACCTCATATCGGAGCTATACAGCGGAGGGTGAGGTTCCGATTGGAGCTACTCTCATCTGCTGACACTACACTCAATAAGGAAAACCAGCCTGTCGATTCCAGCGTTGCTCTTGTTTTCACATTCAATATTTTTGTGGGCCACGAAAATGTTCACATTTTGTGGGAGGCAGGGAATAATCATAGTATACCTTCAAAAAAAAAGTAGAACACAACACTGGTGTTGGCCATTAGCTTTTCTATATTTAGACATCCCTAGACCAACACGTATGCAAAAACGCTTACCACACACACACACACACACACACACACACACACACACACACACACACACACACACACACACACACACACACACACACACACACGCACAGCTTCTACCAGCTATCAGTATTCGTGGGTGTATCAACACCTTCAACTCATGAATTCAGGGGAGCAGAAATCCCCCAACTGGAAACATTATCCTCTCCCATCACCTCCGTACCACTCAATTACTTCACGTCCAAGATGAACGCGTTTTGTTGAAAACAAAATCATCACCACTGTGTCCATTTCTTTCTCAATTATTATCAGATAATATCTTAAGGATTTGGATTTTGGCATGGTTGGCAACAATGGAGCCCAGTTAGTTTTCAGAGGTCTTGTGATATTTTGCTGCCAATTCAGAGAACTAATGTCCTCGAGCAGGAAATGAAACCATCTCCACTGGGCAACACTTATGTTGAGACTATTAAATAACTGTGTCAATAAGCGGTTTGGCTTGTGCTGAATTTTTCCCTCAACAACAAAGCTTATTAAATCCTGTTTTAAAACTGTATAAATCCCCGGAAAGGGATTAAACAGGAAGGAATGCACTTCCGTGAAAAACTGTAATTATACACACACACACCATACAGTTAATAACCGTAGTTTTGGAAGTCCCTGACATTCTGAATGGAAAGCACCTTTCAGTGCTTCTATTAAAGGTGAAGTGGTCACTCCATTTTCTCTTTTAGTTTCTACAAGCCAGTAGCTGAGATGGGCCATAAAAATGGAGACCAGGAAATTAGATGGTCCTGGCGGGAATCGATCTCAGGCAAGCAATCAATGCTACATGTAGCTCCACAGATTGGGCTCTTAAGCGCTGTACCATTTCTGGAGACAACTTTGGGCTTAATTTTTATTCTGTAGGTTAGCATACAGGTGTGCACATACAGTACGGGCAGGCGCAGCTTGTGACTTTGTTTCTTTGTCCTAGACAATTTAACTACGGTATATGTTAAACCTTATGCAAGTGGAAGTAGTGGTAAATCATTGTTTTTAAATAACCAGCAACAGATCAGTGGTATAAATTGACTGGTGCATGAAATTGTACATTTCTAAACTTGCATAGCCAAAGTGAGACACAAGTGCATTTAAGTGTAATGAATATTATAATGCCTTTTGATGCTAACCTCCAGGGTGTTTCTTTCTATCTCTCTCTGTAGATCACAGAGCTGGATGATGAGAAGGGTGAGACGGAGTGCGAGGAGCTGCCTCAGGACGGAGAGGAGGGCCCTGCCCCTTCCCAATCACATGATACCGGCAGCCCATCAGACAGGTAGCGCACACGCTCGCTCGCGCACACACACACACACACACACACACACACACACACACACACACACACACACACACACACACACACACACACACACACACACACACACACACACACACACACACACACACACACACACATCAAACACCTCTGGGTCTCAGTGCTCATCCACCGTTCCGATTAGCATCAAAGCAATGTAAACCATCCGCCGTAGTAATTTATGCTGTCAATTATTAGTTAAATCCTGTCAGACAAGGCCCTGTCAGGCCAGGCATTCATGTTCATAACACTCTGATTATGCGTTACGTTCCTCTCAATTTACTGTAGGTTAAGTCCCCTCTGCCAAAGGCAGCCACTAATTTAGTTATGCAACCATTGGATTCTGTTGAGAACAAGTGTAAAGGGCTACAACTGCTGTCTTTGGGGCTATGGTGGGCATCTGAGGCGAGGACATTTTCATTGATTTAATTTGTCAGCAAGTGTGGGAATAGTTTACCACATTTTTATATGTAAGCTTACAAGCTTAAGATGCATACAGTATTATGTAGGTGTGATAAGCTTTTGCTTTCGTGCATAGCTGTAAAAACATTTCTTAACCTTGAGGAGGGGACACATGTTACTGTCAGTCAAGTAAAGGAACAACAAAAACAAAACAGGCCTGTGTTTTACTGGGTGCTTCAACCACAGTTCTTTGGCTCAGGGTCCGGTAAATCAGAATCAGAATCAGAATCAGGTTTATTGTCACATCACAGGTTTACAAGGTAAAAAAGTGGGTGAAATTCGTTTTTGTATAACACTCCCATCGCAACGTTAAATTCCGTAGAAAGAAGAGTGGGGAGAGAGAAAAAGAAGAGGGGTAGGGGGTTAAGTGGGAAGGAGATCAACAGAGAACAATAGAAGGCCAAAAACAAGTTATCTACATATTTACAAAGTACCTGAGATAAGAGACAAACTAAGGTGCCTGAGCATAGCAGCAATGTATGTATACTGTGCATGATATACTTATAGACGCTAAGGTGCTTAGAGAGAAAAATAGCGCAATAATAAAAAATCAAAAAAAGTTTGTGCGTTATACATGGGGATTAAGGTGCAGAGGGTCAGTGCGTGTTCACCTAAAGGGTGGACTGACCCTGGTATAATCCGCAAGTAGCTCCATGAAGGAGAGCAACAAAAAGTAATCTTTAGCATTTTGACTAAAGCTTTTGCCACAAAGAGTACAATTAAAGCCCTTTCTCCTGTGTGTATCAACATGTGTTTCTTAAGATTAGCATTTTGACTAAAGCTTTTGTCACAAACTGTACAGCTGAAGGTTTTTTTTTTTTTTTTTTTTCGCTGGTATGATTCCTCATAAGTCCAAGTCATTTTCCTGGTATAATAATCCACAGGTGTGTTCAGGAAGAGCCAGAAAAGTCTGCAACCAGCTGGGCAGTACCGCCTGTTGTCAGGCTGCTGAAAAGGGCTCATGCTTCATTCAGCATTCTGACAGCAGCCGGGTTAAAACTATTCCAGAACCTGGTGGTGGAACTCTTGATACTGTGGTAGGTCCCCTTGCCCGGTCGCGGTCGTTGTAGGGTTCTGAACAGTCTGTGACTTGGGTGGTACTTGTCCTTGATGATGCGCTTGGCTTTGACCACGCACCGCTTCTTGTACAGATCCTGAAGCGCTGGGAGCTCGCTTCCCATTATTCGCTCTGCCGATCGCACTACTCGCTGTAGGTTGATCTTCTCTCGGGCAGTGCAGTTCCCGTACCAGGCCGTGATGCAGCCTGTTAGGACGCCTTCAACCGAACTGTTGTAGTACAGCTTGAGGATGCGCTGTCCTACTCCAAGCTTATTCAGGCGGCGGAGCCAGTACAGTCTCTGCTGAGCCTAGAGCCTAGAGGTTGAGTTACATACTGTACAGGCAGACTTCTTGGTACTGTTGGAGTTGATGGGACTGTTTAATTGGAACAACTATAATAAATCTATTCAACACCTAGTAAATTGCTATCTCATGTTCCGAATCCAGAACCCACCACTAGGGATGCAACTATCGACTATCTTCTTAGCAATGATTCTTTCGCTTATCGAGAAGCGTGCTTTTTTTATTGTGTATTTTTCATCAACAATCCAACACAAAATATAATGGATTATTTATAATTGACTTAATCAATTTGTTTGATCAATCTATTGATATATCTTTTGTATATCCCTATTTTATACTTTATCGTACAAGAAATGTTGCACAGAAATACAGATATAGCCGATCTACAAGCTCACAACACATCACAAGGCATTTTTAGCTTGTAAATCGTCCATTTTCTGTATTTTTTTTAATTGATAATTGTATTTAAATTGATTATTTGTAAAGCTTTTAAGTTCAATTAACTGTTGCATCCTTACCCATCACCTTAATTGTTTTTTTAGTTTTCATGTGCAAATCTTATGGTCTATTATTTTCCCAGTTTCATTATGTGCAAGTCAAGCACAGTTGAGAACACCAGAGAATCCGACAACATAATGTTCTGGCATCGTTAACCAGTGGCAGACTTGGTTTGAGAATTTGGCCACTGACTTGACAGGTCATCTCAGACACCACATGCACACAGTAAAATCCTCAGTGTTAAATGTATTCAGAGAGAGTTCAATTGTAACCAAATGGAGAGAAATATGCATTAAACACTTATTTTTGGTGTAATACTTGAAATTTGTTTTGTATCATTACCACCCTAACTACGCACACTTAGGACAGCTTTTTATTCCAGAAAAGGCTGCGGCTCCTGTTAATGTCTTCCTAGTTCACCACTTAATCCCTTTATACTTCATTGTTGCCAGGCAGATACTGAAAATAGCCAATCTACAACCTCACAACACAACGTTGCGATGCGTTGAGAGGTTTTAGTTCTGAATGTTTGCCCCATTTTCGCCAAATGTTTGTCCGCCAATTTGTGCCAAAATGTATGCCTACTTTAACATGCCAAGAATAGGGACGCTAGGGTTAAGCAGACATTCTGAAAACCTGAGCTGCGAACTGTTGACATACGGCTACTGTCTAGTCTGACAAGCTTACACAGACTCATACATAGGATAAAGAGTATATTCTTCCAGACTGAGGGTCCTAGGGTCATGGTTCAATCTCCCAGGAAAAATATGCTGATCCTCTCTGCTCTCCTGACCTTGATGATCTGCTTTAAATGGCTACAGACCACCACACCACATCCAGAATGACATTTCATGGTGTGTGAATGTGAAATACATTGTAACGTACTTTGGAAAAAGGCGCTGCTATATAAATGCAGTCCATTTACCATCATTCCAACCGCCTGTCTCTTTCACCATCATTCCAACCGCCTGTCTCTTTCACCCTCACTTCTCCATACGCCTCCCCTGCAATATGTAAACTCGTCGCAGTTTTTGAAAACCCCTGCTCTAGAATGTTACACCAATCCTCCACCCGACATCTATGGACAAAGTTAGGGTAGCCATTGTTGTAGCTAGTGCGCATGGTCACCACCTCCCTCCCCAAAATTCCAAACAGATCCTTTCAGGCTTCACAGCTGCGTTGGCTTTTCATTACAAACATGCCATCATGAAAACGACTTTATTATTGCCACTTTGACCTCAAGGGTGATGGTTTTATGTGCTTAATTTGGATTGAATGACAGTAACAAGTGGGTTGTCTTGTTCAAAGAATGGCATGGCATAGATTACATTTAGTCTCCTTGTCCTTTGAAGTAGGTCATGGCTTTGTAGCGGTGCAACAGTTAATCAATTAAAAAAATAATTTATCCCTGTTTTAGGCAAACATTTTCAAAACATTTTTAAAGTAGTGACAATGGCAGATCTACAAGCTCACTGCCACGCATTGTGAGCATTTAGATCTGCTATTTTCACAGTTTTTGCACGACACCGTTATGCGACAAAGTATAAAATAGACCTCAAGTGGTTAATCGATTCATTGATATATACATGAATAAATAAGTAAATACATATATTACTCGTAGCTGAAGAAACCGAACTATTAGAAATGAAGGATTGTATTGTCTTTACCATGCACAGTATACATATTAATCACATTGACATGGCCATTGATTTCTAGTTACTCAATACCTAGTTTCCTGTAAGATAAACACAGTTATAAACGCAGCACTTTGAAGTTAGAACTGCTCTGTGGTTTTTCTATATCGCAATATTGGGTCTGTTTTAGAGCAGGAGTCTGATCACAGCCGTGCGTGTGTGTGTGTGTGCGTGCGTGCGCTTCACTGGGGGGTTTATTAGGTCAGGGTCATGCTGCCAGCCATGTTCCACTGGCCTTAAGATGATTACATGCACTAATCCATAATCCACAGGCGCATACACGTACGTACCCACAAGAGTCACGTAGGCTTGCCTTGGCACAGTTGGCAGAACACTGCTTGCATGAAAGATACTTTTGACCCCCATAAACGTTGAGGTCTCACGTAGACACTCTCTCTCACTCACTCACTAATTTTGTGGCTCTCCAAGTACATGGCCAGCTGAGCTAAAAGCATGCTTGTACACATACATCACTGCATACACACGCATAAGCCCAAACCTCTTGGATCCATGTACTGCAGTCACTCACTAAAGCTCCCAAACATACATCCGCACAAACCTCATGCATGCTTCTTATTTATAAGACAACACTGAACATGTTTATTTGCCAAACCAGGCCTGGGTTTAACAACTTCTGTTATGGAATGTGTACATTTGTGTGTGAGCTTTAGGTAGCTGCTGCCCAGTTGGGGCTTAGATAAAACACACACACACACACACACACACACACACACACACACACACACACACACACACACACACACACACACACACACACACACACACACACACACACACACACACACACACACACACACACACACACACACACACACACACACACACACACACACACACTTTTATTGTTGTATATAGAAGTGGAGAAGTGTTGTAGCAATTACTTGTCGTGTGAGGTCCACCATGTGGGTAATTGTATGTAGTATCATTCAGTATTATTAATGTGGTATCTACAGTAAAAGTAGTCCGTACCGCACTGTCTAGTCTGGGAGGACCCTTGTTCTCCCCAATTTAGTCGTTATGGCAAGTGATTCCTCCCCACACACATTTTCTGTGTTGTCACTGCTGTCGTATCCTACTGACTCACCTGTCAGTGAGAACGTAGAACCTTCGTCTTACTTCTCCCGCCCAACACTCCCTGCTGACAGGTGCCACTCCAGCCCGTAGGATTATGTGTAATGACCAATATCACCCTCCCTGCCCGGCTTCCCTCCTCCGAACACGGGCCAATTGTGTTCGTGTTGTAGATGCTTGACAAAGCCGGATGCACCACGGTGGATTCGAACCCACAACCTCCGTTGTGGTGGGCAGGGACTTTACCTCTGCGCCACTCGAGCACTACTCGGTGCCATAAAACTTAACCGTCTGGCGTCTGCCCACATCCAGAAGTCACTTTGCAGTATGCACTGATATGCACTCAAACACACAGGTGGGTGGGGAAAACCCCAGGTGGCAATCCATGTTTACGTATCAGAAACCACCTTATGCCTACACCTCACCTCTGCAACTGACCTATACTGTATTACTAATGCTGCTATGGTTTTGTGAATGAAGCCTCTTTTATATGCAATTTAAAAATGTTATCGTGTTAAAGCCCATTGTATAATTTGAATGATGATTGACACTCTGGCAAATAAAGAATGGAGGTTTATCTTGTATATGCAAAAAAGGTTTTACTGAAGTAATGTACACTTACAACTTAACCGCTTGTAAAGTTGTGCATATTCATGGAGTCATTATGGACAAACAGGCACAACAACGTGATGTGTTTAAAAAACACAGGTCTTCTCTCGCACTCTGAAACTGAGAGAAAGTCTGAGTTTTTCTTGACAATTGATATTTTGGATGCAGCGTGATTCATTGTGCATAATCTTTCGTCCACTATTAGTCATATTTTATTGGCAATATTGAAACCTTTAACCACTTAAGCCCTATTTTATACTTTCAAGGATGTTAAAAAAACCTACCAAAAAATGTACAAGGTCACAATGCGTTACATATGTATGACACATAGATTGACCATTCTTGCTATTTTTTTAAGCAATAACAGTGGAGATGGGTTCTGGAATAATCCTGATTTAAAGACTGTGATTATTAATGGTGACCCCTCTCCCCGTATTACATGCAGCCCCACAGATTTCATACAGCAGTGAGCCTAGCTCACTATGTGCCAGACTGAGATGTCTTATTTGTTGCATTATTACTCACCACAATATTTCCTGGCAATATTTCCCACCCACTCTGCGTCACTGAGATGCCAATCCCTGCCCAGAACCAGAGCCGTGTGCGCACGCGCTCTCATCTGTATTGAATGGACTTGAACCTATAAAACTGCACTTTCTTTAATTCACTCTCAACTGGTATGGGTGTTTAAAACCGGTTAGTGTTTAATTTGTCTGTCTCTCCCAAAAGGCATGTGTTGGGGAAGTGAAGTGGTTCTTTGAACATATTTGTTTGTTTGTTTTTATGCTTAGCTGGTTGTGACAGCTCTGGGAGAGCGGGAGAGAAACCTCATTCAGTCACTCAGCAGTAACTGCTCATGTTGTTTGTCCAGTGTTTGACAGACAGGGGAGTGTGCCCTTGACGGCCATTGCTGTGCTCCTTTAATAGACTCTGACAGCCGCCGCATGCACGGGCGCGTGCGTGCACACACACACACACACACACACACACACACACACACACACACACACACACACACACACACACACACACACACACCATAGATTTCGACAGTCATTGCTCACCTCAGTTCTTTATATAATACCATGGCACTGGATTTCCAACTTTTTCTAGTCTCGCTCTCTCTGCCATTCTCCATCCATCTCTGTCTGTGGCTATTGACTGTAGTCTCTCTCCATGGAAACTATTTCTCATGAGGGCACATAAATAGGTGTTTGTGTGTTTGTTTTGGGGATGGGGGGTCAGATGGGGTTGTGTAAGGGAGGAAGGGGGGTTAGCAAGAGGGACATGGACTGTTTGGGGAGTTGTTACCAATGAGAGAGAGAGAGAAAAGGGTTGTTGTGACATTCAGGGTGTCCCACAAGTGCCGGCCACCGGCTGGATGGCCGAACACAAAAACTACATTGACTGATCATCCCATCGATATCACAAAAACGAAAGAATTCACTGCTAGTTATGTGCGCTTATCAGACACATTTGTCCAGCCACCAACTATGTTGGTGCTCCCCTTGTATTCAAAAAGCTAAGAGCCCCAGCTGTGTAGAATATCGTTGCTGTCTGGCTGAAACCTTATACATACCGTATGTCCAAACTGTTACTTTTCAGGAAATATATAAAAAGCTGTGTTGCAGGATGCAATTTACTTATTACTCAGTCACAAGCTCTTGTTAATAATTTTTCATTGGTTCAATATTTAGAAAACCCACAGGCAGACGTAACCACTTTTCACTTTCAAAATCTTACAGATACAATGCCCTGTATCTGTAACTTTTACCGCTGTGCTGACTCTGGTGCCTGAATTTCCTCTGCGGGATCAATAAAGGCAACTAACTATCTATCTATCCATCTATCGTATCTATTTATCTATCTAATTATCTAACTAATTATGTCTGCGTTGTGAGCTTTTTGATCAGCTATTTTCGCTTCTTTTGCAAGACCCACGATGAAGTACGGCATTAATTTAAGAAAAACACAATTATATATGATTATTTAAAATCTACAGTAAGTCTTACACATAATAGGCCTATTGTGACAGAACCTGATCCATCCATCAGTCACTCACTAAAACACACACACACACACACACACACACACACACACACACACACACACACACACACACACACACACACACACACACACACACACACACACACACCAAATAATATACTGTACGAGAAAAAAGCATGTGCACATCCAGACCCAAGTGTGGGAGGAGGTGCGGGTCAAGTCAGTTTACATAACAGTAATGCATGTAAACTGTATGTATGTTTCCACTCAGCAGCTTGACATTGAATACACTTAGTAAAACACCCTGGACATACTGCAGTTCCTCTTTCCTGGGTGATCTTACGCCATGATTTTACAGTGTAATTTGCATGTTTTTGCCACCATGCAAAAAAGACTTCCTTGTCACTGTAACTCATTTTGGTCACTCACTTCTACAACATGGTGCCATGCTCCTTGTAACCGTGGGTAACCATGGGTCACTCTAAACATTCCATGACAGCAGATCTACGTCTAATGTGTCAGACTTGACCTCGACATTACATGTGGTCACACCCACTTGTTTTCACACCTCAGTACATTCCCCGTCCTATGCGTGTCTTGTTTGCCTGCATGCATGCGCTATATATACATATACTGTAGTGTTATAGTAGTAGCAGATCTACAAGCTCACAACGCATCGCTACTACTTTAGTGCGACACTCTTGTATGATGAAGTGGGGCCTTCATTTATGAAAAAAAACATAAAATGTTGACATGGAGATACAAGGTTTCTGCCCGACAGTGACTATAATTATGTAAGGCTGACCTTCAAAGCTTTTTGTCTAGTTTGCAATGCATGCATGTATGTGTTATGTCTGTAGTGTAGGGCTGACCTTCATAGCTTTTTAGGGGTGTTTGAGCTATTGGCCCAAAATTCTAATTCTATAACTTAATAAGTTTAGGAATTAATGAGTCCCAGCTCACTTTGCTTGTCTGCTGCTCTAAACTGCTTGAAACTGCAGAAGTTAAATAAAACATGAGTTGCAGCCTCAGACTGTAAAGCACAAAATATATACATTTTATGCATTAGACGACAAAGCTTATACTGTAACGCATTAAATCCGGGGACGCATCTGTCATTTTCTTCTTTCTTTGGGCTATTCAAAAATATGCCGCGCTATGAGCTTGTAGATCTGCTATTTTTGAATAGCCAAAGTAATCTAAAATGACAGATGTGTTCCCGGATTTAATGGATTAAAGCGAGCTGCGTTACGACGCTGCTGAAAATTGGAAATACTCCAGTAAAGTAAAAAATACCTCAAAATTGTACTCAAGTACAACACTCAAGTACGTGCAACCGCATCTCTCTTCTCCGTCCATATGGCGCAAGCCTGTACTAAAGGAGAGGGAGGTGCATGGTTGAAATGCCTTCCCATGGCATCGAACGAAGCTCTGAAGGTTAGAAGTAATTGGGTCAGCCCTCCTTGTAATGTGTGTTCATGGGCAAACATTCATGTACTGGGAATTGTACCCAGGCCTATAGATAGCTGTGTCCTGACCTACAGTGTACACATCTATCATGTGTGTGTATCTGCTTATGTACAGTTTATAGATAGCAGTGTCCTGACCCTCAAATTCTTCCGTCTACATTGAGCCCACCTGCTTGTTTACTGCAGCTGAGATGCCTATAAGTATACAGAGCCAGTTTGGGCGCCAAACTGGTAGGCCTGTCACAATTATTACATAATCGCCTAAACACAGTTATAAGAGATAATCGTGATAATTTGTTGCATAATCGTCATAATAATTTACATGTTTCATATTTTCCCAAAAAATCCCAAAATGTGGAAATAGCATATCTACAAGCTGAAAACGTGTTGCAGCGCAACGCGTTTTGAGCTTAAGTATAAAGTAATTAAATATGTGTTATTTGTCATATCTGCCTAGTGCTGCATTTGTTTACAAAGCCTAAAAGCCAAACAGAAATGTATTTTTTATTCATAATATTCCTATAATGTTCAACGACAGAAACACAATTAAGTCGTTAATTGCAATATTTGAGTGACCATTAATCGTCAATCGTGTGTGTGTGTGTGTGTGTGTGTGTGTGTGTGTGTGTGAGTGACGTGTGTCCTATATTGAACACCCAGATTCAAGCTTGGCGTGATGTAGTACTGTGTCAGTGCTACTACAGTAGATTTTCAGGCTACGCTGAAAATCTAGTATACGCACACACACACACACAGTGTCAGACTAGTGCATATATATAGTACAGTATACTGTATGCTTAGGAGCAAAACCCCTTCCTGCGGCTGCATCACCCACAGGAGGTAGAGGACAATTGGAGCGCTCATGTATTGTTATATCCTATTTTGTTTTTTAAAGAAGAAGTTCGTCCTGACTTGCAGTATGTGTAAACATTACCCACCGTTTATGGGTCGGCCTGTGCATCACTAGTGAGTTCAGTAGGTTGCCACAGCAGTGAAGTTAGTACACTCACTGAGTGGGGATTGACCAAGTGCGCTAGTTGACTCCCATCAGATTATGCGTGTCAATAACTCCTCACTAGCAGTAGACAGACCTCTTCTTTCAATGTTTCTTCTTCCCTCTCCCATCTCTCATCCCCCTGGCTTCAGATTATGCCAAGGCTCTGATACCTGGTACAGTTACAGAATATGATATACCAGCCAGTCTAGATAACACACACACACACACACACACACACACACACACACACACACACACACACACACACACACACACACACACACACACACTCACACCTTATCAGTTGTCACCCACAGTACTGGCACTGCTATTTTACCTTGAATATGGAAGGCGTACCCAAATGTTTGTTCTCAAGACGGTTAAGGAAAAGAAGGAGAACGTATTGCGTCTGCTGATTGCACCATGAACTGCTATCTGCCCTGTTTTAAGGTCTGATTCCCAAAACTATTGCGCTAATGATAACACTCCCATAACGTTTTGCAGCTGAGTGCAATTTGCCCTGGTTTTGCATCTCATAGCAATTATTCATGTGGCAAAGTATAAATGGTGGCTTTGTTCCAGACTATTTATTTGTTTACTGATGCACCTTTGACTGTCACTGAGGAGTTTGTGAAGCTGTTGCTGTCATTATGTAGGCCTAGCAAAAGCCTGAAAATAGGCCGTGCCAGTATAGTAATCAAAATGTTAAGCGCAATCAATCATTGTTTGGGAATTTGTTTCTATTTGAAATATGATCTAGTTTGTAATGGGAGAGATCACCAGTTGTTGACTGACACTATCCTAAATAGTAAAATAAATAATAAAAAAAGAAAAGTTTTCTGACCATCTACTAAAATTGGAAGAAGAATAGACAAACTTGAACACTTTTGAACACTTTTTGACTTTTGAATTGTAGATACTAGACAAACATCTCTCAGATGGGTCCCTGGGCTATGAACCCCCCCCCCCATCTCTCTCTCTCTGACTTGCTATCTTATTATTATCTTGTTTTATTTCTAAAAGTGGTATATGATGTACAAGGAAAGTGATAACCATGATAACATGCAAATAATAAGACGGATTACTTCTGTTGCACATGTGATTAACATTGCAGAAGAAAAGGAAGTATGCATACAGTATGTGCAGAAATAGCGTCACAGTCTCTCCTTGTGTTGACACTCACATTGTGATATGAGATTAGATATCATCTTGGATGATTTTCCTATTTTCAAATGGCCGAAATACATATAGGTCTGAAGTGGTTAGTGCGTGTTGTAATAATAATCAAAATCTACAAAGTAACTAGTAACTAAAGTTTTCATATAATTGTAGTTAAGTAAAAGTACAATATTTTCCTCTGAGATGTAGTGGAGTAGAAGTAAAAGTATAGAACATTTTAAATACTAAAGAAAGTTAAATATATCTCAAAAGTACAATACTTGAGTAAATGTGGCTTTCCACCACTACCTGAAACCGTTCTTTTGTGTCAATAATTTCTGAAAGCACCAACAGTCATCCCCTATAACCACTCGCCAGAGGATGTACTGGCGAGTGGTCAGTACTGGTCAGTCCAGTCAATTATCGAACAAATATGTTATTGTTAAGCCAACGGTAGCATGGCAGATTTAATGTCCCTCCCAGAGAACCCAGATTATACCGCAGAACTCCGCTATGATCTCATAAGCTCTTGTGTAACTTTTTAACTCGGGTTGTAGTGATGTTGATCCACTGGAGAACACGCTGCTTGACTCATTGAGTCATTATTATATTTAGTGAGTCATTAGATGCACAGCCATGTTTATCAGTGTGCATAAAAACCTCATCACAGATCTACAAACAGAGATCAAGGTTATCAAACGGAACAGACAGTGAGATTCATCATAATATGAGTTCCATTTGCGCCCCGTTTCTCTCCCCTTCTTCTGTCTTCGTATCTCTTTGTCAGTTTTGCCTTTCCCTCTTTGGCCCGATCTCTGCCTCTAGCCCTAATTCCTTGTTTCCCTCATGCTCTTCTCTCACTTTCTCGCTGCGTTAGCTTCCTCTGTCCTCTCTCCTTCCCTCCGTGGCTGAGGGCTCCAGTCGGTCTTTCACACTAATAAGAGTGAGATTCTGTTCTGTTCTGACTGTCATACCAAAGGGCTTATGGTCTTACATAAAAGAGACAGGTCTATGTATGCGTGCACGTGTCCGTGTATTGCCTGTGAATCCCTTTGTGCTTGTGCCCCTTAGTGTATATCTGCAGCCGTGTGTGTTTGTCTGGCCGACTGGCTCGCTGGATAACTGCTGAGTTATAGTCAGTGCTGAGCACAAACCCCCTCCCACTTGCTGCCCCATGATTGGCTCTCAGAACTCAGCCCCTGCATATGATTGGCTGTCATCTTCAACCCCTTCAATCCGATTGGCCCTCTGGGGGTGGTTGCCTGGAATTGTCTGGGGCTTGTATATTTGAGCAGAGCTCTGGATGTTTACTGCAGCACTTTTACAGAGAGTGCAGGAGTGAGATTGCTGTCTCACTCACTCTCACACACTCACACACACCCCCACACACACACATACATACATACATACATACACATGCACACACATATGCACTATTACATACAGACATACCCCAACAGTACCCTGGCTCTGCTGCTAGACCTTCTGGTACAGACTTAAACGCTGCAAAGTGCTCAACTAGGATAACCTACAGTACTGCTGTGGATAGCCTATCACCTGAAGACCTACATCTGTAATCTACCAGCTGGATCTGATTCTGATTACTGCAGCCTATAGGCTCTATGTCGTACTGTGGCCTAGCAACAGAAAGAAGAGAGACAGACAGACAGGCTACCTACCTGCTGGATGTGTACGGACCACAAGACCCCTACGCAACTGCAATAAAAGCTCACTGGCTACAGACAGAGAGAGTAGGGAAAATAACTGCAGAACTGGCACACACATCCTACAGGACAACAAAAGGAACTTGAAAGACTTACAGAACTGTAATAACCTACAGAGAAACCAGTGGAAAGAAGCTCCGGGACATTAAGCCTGCTGACGGCACTGACACAGCTACGGACCGAGTGATCCACCCCGCCAAGCACCACAGCTGACTGAATCAAGCCAAGATGAGGATGTATTGCGACGTTCTGCTGCAGAGGTAAACAGCACCAGGGAGGGCTGGGGGCCAGAGGTACACTATAAAAGCCTGTGTGTGAATTAAACTCTCATGAGTATCAAAATGGAGCCTTGCTGGGTCCATTCTTAATGGATTAAGTTAACACTCAGGATTTTGCAGAGTTATGCAATCTCTCCACGCTGCCGGGGATGAATGAAGGATGATGAATGAATGGAATACAAATTTGATTGATGTGACAAAATGAGTGAATGAAATCTTAAGAATGAATGTATGGATGAGAAAAAATATGTGCATCTATTAATGTATGAATGGAAAAAGTGGATGAGTTGGTAGATGGATTGGACAGAGGCATTAGGGAATGGATGACCTGAATGGATTTCTTATTCTATCAATTACTTTTTTGATCATTCGAATAATCGAGAAGGGCATTTTTAATATATCAACAAATCGATGAACCATTTAAGCGTTATTTCATAACAGCAGATCTACAAGTTCACAACACTTTGTGTGAGCTTGTAGTCTTGGCTGTTTTCAGTGTTTTTGATTTTTGATTTATTTTGTTTTCACTTCAACTAAAATGACAAAATAGGAATCGATTATTAATTATGTTATTGATTATCGGTTGTTTTTAAATAATCTATTAGTTTTACTGTTGCACCCTACTAGTGTGTTGCCTGAATCTCCATTGAAGTTGACTGAATGTCAACTACAACCTCGTCCTTGTCCTTTACTTTGTTTTTTAACAGTGGCCGTGACATTGTCCTTGTTTATTGTGCTTACGGACATAGCGAACTTGACTTCAGAAAACGTTAATCATGCTGATGTAATGAACGTCAATGCGTGCCCATGGATCAATGCATCATGGGGATTATAGGAACCCTGAGAAAGGCCAAAACTTACAGACATTGGAATGTTTTCTGCCATTACGGGTTGAATCCTAACCATTGTTTTCTGTGTGTAGACTATGATAAGCCAACAACAATTAACTGAAATGCACGTCAACAGTGTGATAGCCACTTTTAAGCCTGAAGGATAGTGTTTATAAATGTTTACTGTCTTAAAGGCTGAGTTCAGTACGGCTGTTTACAAGATGTAAGATGATACTCAGGAGAGTGTCAGTATGTGTTTGGTAGTGGAACTCCGGGGGTGGTACATACTCAACCAGTGATATATACATCGTGTATGTGTGTCAGGGAGGGGGACGATGTGTAAAATAGATTACCTGCTGAAACATTGATTTGTGTGTGTGTGTGTGTGACTGTGTGTGTGTGTGGTGTGTGTGGTGTGTGTGTGTGTGTGTGTGTGTGTGCTCTCCTTTTTATATGGGCAAATAAATTGTTAAAATGTGTGTGTGTGTGTAATGCGTATAGTACCAGAGTAAGGATTGCTTACTACAGCACCTGTGTCAAATCATGGTCTGTCACACAGGGAAGGCATGTACACAGACACACACACACACACACACACACACACACACACACACACACACACACACACACACACACACACACACACACACACACACACTGACCTTATACTGTACGTCTCTGTGTTACAGAAAGGGAGTGTTTGCATGTGTATCTAGTCTAGCTGGAGGTATACATGCCAGCTGTCTAGTTAGTGAAGGCCTTGGGCCTTTATCTAGTGGCAAACCTTCATTGGCCAAGTACATATTGTCTTCTGCATTTAACCAATGCGATATGGAGATAGGAGGTTTCTGCCAGACAGCAACGATATATGATGCCAGCTTGGGAGCTGGGATCGAACCGAATCCCAGGCATCTGCTCCACCTCCTGAGCCATTGCCTTAATAATACTGGGAGGTGTGTGTTGATGGGGTCGAGCAATATTGACAAGTATTACTGTTGTAAAGCATCTTTGGATTATAAAAATGGTTTAAAAAAGTGAAAAAAAGCAGTAATTTGTATATATTTTAAGGTAGTAGAATTGTATGCTGTCATTAACCCGTTCAATTTGGGAACGCATCTCTGTCATTATCGATTTCTTTTTTTTTAAATCGTGAAAATGTTTTTATGTGAACATTTGTAACTCAAATCTTTGAGTCTAGGGGTCCCTGGAACAAAATATTTTACAAATGTTGGCTTTAAAAATTACATATTCAAAGATTTGCACAAATGTTATAATAATAATAATACCACCAGCTAATATTGGAGTACATGGGATCCATTTTTATGTTCCTCATGACCATCTGACCTCATTGAGATCAAAGCTGCCGTTTGTACTTGTGTCCTTTTCTCAGTGCAGAGAGAAAATGCTCAGTCATTGCTATTTGGTACTGGCTTGCGAGTCAGCTGACTAGGGGCATGATGATAACGTATACCGTGAATTAGTGGTGGAAAAAGTACACAAATGTTTTACTTAAGTATACTGCAATGTAGAAATACTTTTACAAGTGAAAGTCCAGAATTCAAAATTGACTTGAGTAAAAGTACAAAAGTATTGGTACCAAAATGTACTAAAAGTACCAAAAGTAAAAGTACTAAAATGTTTGAAAATAGCAGATCTACAAGCTCACACTGCGTTGTGAGCTAGATTGGCTGTTTTCAAATAGCCTAGGTATAAAATAGGGCTAAAGTGGTTAATGTATGTTTAAGTAACTAGTAACTAAAGTTTTCAAATCATTTTAGTGGAGTAAAAGTACAACATACATTTGCCTCATGGAGTAGTGGAGTAGAAGTAAAAGTATAGACAATTGGAAATCCTCCAGTAAAGTAAAAGTACTTCAAAGTTGTACTGAAGTACAGTACTTGAGTAAATGTACTTAGTTACTTTGCACCACTGCCGTGAATACAGGTCAGCTCACTCTCACACTGATACTTCACTCTCAGTCTCTGTTATGGGTTCTGTTTCACTCTGCCTTAGCTATGTGGCAGTGATATGTCTGACCTATATATGTGATATATTACTACCATCCATGCTGGTGTGTGTGTGTGAACTGTGTATATATACGTAGATATTATGCAACAGCACAAGCACTAGAAATAGGCATTCACAAATGAATGCTATGTCAAAGAAAGAAATTGAACGTAACACTTGACTGAGCTTGTAAGGGATAACTTTTTCTGCAGTTCTTTTAGAGTTGTTCCGATACCGATACTAGTATCGGAAAAGGTACCGATACTGCCTAAAATGCTGGTATCGGTGAGTATGCCAGTCTGAAACCACGTTATTTATCACATGATGATATTTCATCTACAGTCATATTTTGATTGCTTCAATTGAAGTTGCGCAACTGTTTACGTTATAATTTTACGAACTTGTAGCTGCACATTAACAATTATTAATGGGATTCGTACTTACTCCTAGATCAGTGGTTCTCAAACCTTAATTTCAAGAGGAGCCCCATAACTCAGAGTTACAGACCTGTAAGGGTCCTTTTGGAAACCCCTCAAGGAACCCAGGTGGTCCCTGGACCCCCACTTTAAGAACCACTGTCCTAGATTTGTTTAAATTACACACTGTTATCGGATCGGCACTCGGTATCGACCGATACACAAGTTATGGGAATCAGAATCGGTAACGGGAAGAAATCTTTTTTTGTTTATTACATTTGATAACTCGGGCTTCCCACAATAAGCTGTTCAATAGAGCTCTTCCTGTTGTGATCTCAGGGATCTGGTAAGCATTAAGCACACATCAGATTATCGTACTGTGATCTGATAGAATTAGCCATGAGGGAATTACTCATGAGGGCATCAAGCACTAGATTAACTCTACTGCCCACCTTGGCTCAATAGGACCTGCTCATTCTGATGACTGAATACTGTCAAATAATCATGAATGTAATGTTGTTCTGTTGTTCTAATACTAATATTTGTGGGTTCTTGTCTGTTTATCAAGGATCGTTTACGGCGGTTAACACAAAAGTATTGTAACTTCTGATCGATCTGATGAGTTACTTATCGTTATCGACTTAGTAAAAAAGTATTGTGTAGTATATTACTTTTGTAAAGTTACAAGCCCAACACTGGCTGTAACAATATTGTCTTATTGACAAAATTGGTACATTGACTCGTAAATTATTGGTCTGCCATGACGTGTCAGACAATAATAATAATAAGACCAATAATATAACACAAATTTCCTCTAGATTCCTATAGATTAATACAATCTCTACCTCTGAGCACTTAATCTGTGTCTGCCAGTTAACAGCTAGCTAAAGGTGTGACTCACTAAGTCTTTATCAAGGTCTTATCTCCCTTAGCCACTGCTACTGTAGGAAAACAGTGCGATGTTACCTGGCCTGCTTAGAGTAATGTCAAAGGCTTATACTCTACCCGCCACCTTGTGCCGCTTTAGGCCTCCACCAGGAATGACTCCTTTAGATGCAGACTTCTCCATGAAAGAGAGTACAACAACAGCATATTTGGAAGATGTGTTTGTAGCCGGAGGCAATATTATAGCCTCTATGATGAAGATGGTTGATGCTGTTTAACCACATGATGGGTTACACATAAAAAATAACCTTATGGTAAATATAACATAGCTACATGGTGGTAGATTTGAGGTTCATGAATAAGGCCTTTTGCCAGGGCAAATCCTCAGACCAGCCAGCTGAATGTGGGTGTGGTTAGCCAAAGAGAAGGGCATAATGTACATAATGTCAAGCCTCCATTTAGCTAGGTTAAGGTATTGTAGCCACCAACTCTAAAGGGACCTATAAAAACACAGTCCACAAAATGTCTTATGAAGGCCCTGCCACAGATATTATCTGTGGTACTGAGGGACACTAGTCACCATAGGATCTGCTATTTTTGAATAGCCACGGTATAAATGGATAAAGTGGTTTGTGATTGTGACGCTATATTAACTGCTTTTCCCCAGGACCCCCTGGAGCCCCCCCAAGGACCCCTGGGGGTCCCCTGACCCCACTTTGAAAACCAATGCTCTAATGTATACTATGTGATATAACCTCCAAACAGCGTCCCATCGATTGTTTGCCTGAAAATCTGTTTATGTTTATTTTTTTCCCGATGGAGTATAAATCAAATGCTGAAATGACCCAGCTGTTATGTAATCTCAAAGGAAACGAGAGAGAAGGACAAGGAGAGCACATTGGAGGGAAGAGGGGGGGCTGGGACCTCAGTGACCTCTACTTTTTTTATTCCCATGCTTGACTAACCTTTACTCTCACTTTCTCTGGATTTATGGTCAGCCTATAGAGGCAAAGGGAGGGTGCCCACGTGAGTTTATGAACACATATCTCAGGCGTGGGCATTTCTCAACGTGTAGGGGTGTGTGTGTGTGTCTTTTTATTCGAGATAGTCCAAGGCTCAGTGTTTGATCTCTACAAAACACGCACATCCTCATACGCACAGAAACGTCTCAAGATCACAGTGGCACAAGGGAATCTGAGATCGCATGAGATTAACGTATGTAAACAATATCAGCTGGAAACGCTGGGCTCAGGACTAGAATAGGTGCGTCCCACCAAAAAAATACATTTCAAAGCACTGGTTTGCACACAATGAAAGAAGGACTACGTACTGGTATTTAGAGAGAGAGACAGAACATTACAAGTCGGAATGAGAGAGGAGAAAACAGTCATAAGGAGAGAGGTATGAGGGAGGCAGCGTGGTTTGCTATCAGGCATTAATAATGCAGTCTTTATCGACCTACCTGATGATGGCGTCTCTCCTTATGTGCATGTGGGTGTGCATGAAAAAGAGCACATTTGTTGCCCTTGTTGCTGCCCACTCAAAAACACACACACACACACACACACACACACACACACACACACACACACACACACACACACACACACACACACACACACACACAGACAGTGCATAACTTTAGCTGCCAATTGTGGGGATGTGTTTGACTCCGTGTCTGCAGTAACATACAGTAGTTGAACAGTTCCACCTACTTCCGTCCGAGGGAGAGTCACACATTTACACTCACAAACACATTCTTTGTGTATTTTTTTGTGTTGGTGTGCTCACATACTGTGTGTGTGTGTGTGTGTGTGTGTGCGAGAGAGAGTTTGAGAAAGTGACTGTTTCATAAGGCTAGGTCCCTGGAGGGCCCTGGAGTGTGTGTTTATGAGGCCAGCGGCACACCACCAATTCGAACACATACCTGTATGCACTATGCATACATACACATGCATGGCATGGCACCAATGTACATATCTGAGCTTCTACCTCCCAATAACCCTTCAAGGGTCTTGAGGTCTACCAACCAGTCATTTCTTGGTCCCACAAACGAGGCTGAAGACCAGGGGAGACGGATCATTTTCCGCTTTAGCGCCCAAACCCTGGAACGATCTTCCACCCCATGTTGGAGCGTCTCAAACCTTGTCTGTGTTATGTTTTTTTATGCGAACATTTGTAGCTTCTGGAGATTCTACAAAAGTCATCTAAATCATAACAGTTTTTAGAAAAAAAAAGAAAAAGTATATTGCTATAATATCAGTGGTTCTCAAAAGGTTTCATGTCAAGGACCACACAAAACAATTACTGGCCGTGGACCCCATCTCAAAATATGTTATTCCAGGGACCCCCAGAAGCAAAGATTTGAGTTACAAATGTTGGCTTTCGATGATTCAGGCGCCCTTACCCCTGTTTGTTGTTTATTGTTTTACTCTTAGTACTTACTGTGTTTTACTGAGTGTACAGCACTTTGGTTTAATGCTGTGGTTTTAAATGTGCTCTATAAATAAAGAGGATTGGACACACACAGCCGCTCACACGTATGCAGGCATGTATGTATGCTCATAGTATATACACATTGTTGCACATAGTTAAAAAGCATATGTCAAGACACACACTTGTGATTATTGGAGTACACAGGGTTCTGTAGCTCATCTGTCGACAGTGCACAAAGTGTGTGCATGCACGTGCCTAGGAGTCCAGTGAACTCGTGGCTCAACCTGATATACTGTATACACACACACACTTACAGTACATATGCACGTATACAATTACAATTGTCCTCATTTCTCTCACTCACACACACACCTGATCCCAAGGTCATAGTGTGCCAGCAATTGGTGGATAGTAGTTGGTGATGTTCTAACCACATTTCTTGATTCTCTCTTTTCTTCTGTTCCTTTAGCTCCCACCTCCCACCCATCTCCATCCTGCCTGCTGGCTCTGCTAAGTAAGTACACACACACACACAAAACGTTCCACACACACACTCAATTTTTACACAACACCAAAGGACGCAAAATACGTCTAACAGGGACATGGAGGGAAACGGGACACATTGAGGACATACAGTGAAGGAGAGAGAGAGTTAAAGGAATCAGGAAACACACAGAAGCAGGGAACAAGGGAAGCGAGCATGCATGCTCTTGGTAATTTGATGACGTCGCTAAAATGCAACGTTTTTGCACAGCTGGCTTGTTTTTTCATCCAAGGACATGAGCTCAGCATCACATGGTTCCCTCTCCTGACAGCCCTTCATAGAAGTCAATGCTTGTAGTTAAACTAAAGGTAACAGTCTGTTTACAATGGCCTTATCCCTGTGTGTTAAGATGAACTGACCATATTCACGCGGCAGCCATTTTGTTGACTTACGTCATAATAGTACAAATAGTACACAGAAATGACTGATGAAAACCTCTCAAATAACTAGTATATTGTTGCTGTCGGGCAGAAACCTCTCCATATTCTAACTTTTTGTGCTTTTTCGTAAATAAATACCCTACTTGATCATACTGCAGCGTCACACAAAAGTAGCAGATCCGTTTTATGTTTTTGTGGTATGCTTTATGTATTAAGGAATTTATATTCAGTACTATATTATATTACGGTATACACATTATTATTGTGTACTTAGAATACTGTCCATTGGTTAATACACAAGGTAATGCACTAAAATAATGCCATTTAAAAAATGATTGAACTACCACACGGTATATCAGTTCAACATTAGTTTGTGGTGGTGGGAGCTACGTTGATCTGCTGGCTAGTTTGCAGCTAGAAATTAATTAGCCTGGAGGTAAGCATGGCACATAAGTGATGTTTATTCATAAATAAATTAAAAGCAGGGCTTGATTTCCCAGCTTACTGTAGGAGACCGTTTGGTGCATTATGTGTTCACGCGGGTCTGTGTGTGTGTGTGTGTGTGTGTGTGTGTGTGTGTGTGTGTGTGTGTGATTAATGTCTGCACTTTCCTCCGGCTACTAGGCTGTGTTCAAAAACTCTCCACAGCTTGGTTTAGAGTCGGTGTGTGTGCGTGCAATGCATGCACTATGAGTGTGTTGAGTGCATAATAATGATTAATTGTTGCGCATTGAACAGCAGGAGCCCAAACAGCTGCTGCTGTCCTAAATGGGCACGTGGCTCAAGCACTCTGTATGTATGTATGTGTGTGTGTGTGTGTGTGTGTGTGTGTGCGCGCTCCTGTAGTATTTGTTCGCCTGGCCCTGACAAATCCATCAAAACTTAACTTCTCGCTGCTGTGGCCAGCAAACACCTACAGATAACAAGTACAACTTAAACCAGCAGCTTCAGCAGAGATAAGAGCTTTAAGAGCCAAAGCACGAGATGAATGGACTTAAATAGATGGTGCTGCCATGAAAGTGGAAAGTAACATTATTTTACATACAGTATGTTAAAATCCTTGGTGTCCCTGTTGTGTTATAGTGAGTGAGGTAGGCATTTAGTGTCCTGATCATTGGTGCCTAATGCATTTTATTCTAGTTGCCAGTATGTTAATGTGTTTGTGTGTGTGTTCGTTCCTGTTTCAGCATCATTGAGCGGACCATCAGGGCGGCAGTGGAGCAGCACTTGTTGGACCTGAAGACCTCCATCGACCAAGACCTCAGCAGCTATGAAAACCAGGAGTAAGAGCACCCCCCCCAACCACACACACAAACACACACACAGAACTTTTTTTTTGTGTTAGATACACACTTTCAGCTTAATTTTACTTAATTGGTCAATTTAAAAAAATACTCAGACATTCTGAACCGGTGTACAGTTGAGTAGAAGGGATGTGGGGCGGTGGTATTTTCTAATTGGGTTGTTGTTGATGCAACCCAGAGAAATGGAATTGTTATTGAAGGGATGACTCCCGACCCTTGCCACTGTGACCCCTGCCGTTGTCAGCTGACTCTATTTTGGCCTTTACTGACGCACACAGCTACCCTCTCATAGTAACCTACAGTATGTGTTTACAGTGTATAGTAAATCACGCTAGAGAGCTTTATGGACTTCAAACGGTTTTAATCGTATACTCATTCACAGGCATTTTTATACTTTTTTTGAATACTTACATCTGTTTATACTTTTTTGTTCCGTATTTCATTTAATCTTTTCATTGATTTGTTTTATCTGTGTGTCTCTTAGGACGGCCCCCGATGATCCTCCGCCCCAAAGTAGCCATGAAGATAATGAACAGCAGACAGACCCTGAGGACAGCCCCTGCTACACTGATGGGGAGACCCCAGTCACACAGACTGAACAGCATGCAGAGCACAGCCAGCAAGACACACAGGTCAGGATATACACGCATGAATACAGGATATACACACATGAATACAGGATATACACGCATGCATACAGGATATACACACATGCATACAAACACAGGCAGAAAGAAACTGAGGCATGCTGAAAGCATGTAGTCTTTCATTCAAACACGTACAATCTCACACTCTCAGTGAATAACATACAGATACTTCCTCACTCACCCACAGAGTTAAGGGCAAAAAGTTCAATGTTAAATCAGTCGAAGATGCATCCAGGACAGATGCATCTCTAACACACAGTCACTCATAATGTGTCGTTTAGCTGCATATTTCCCAGTCTGTATTGTCAGTCTGTCGGCCCATTCCACGGCTATTTGATAAACACAGTATGCCCTTGTTCTACTGGGCCACCATAGAAAGTACGTATGGTTAAAATACCCTCTGCCAAGCAGCAACAGAAAGAGCTTTCTCATTTTCACTCCAAACAAGCAGGGAAATTTGAAAATTACATTTATTGGCGTGACTTCTGGTGTGTGGGTGTTTTTACGACGTGGCCAAAGGCCAAGCCATCTAGAACAGATGGCCTCTCTTTGTCTGTCTGTCTGTATGTAGGTCTGTGCCCTCAAAAGTACAACTTATGTCACTTCATGCATGATGTCATGAAAGCCACCTCTGGCCATGAATTGCCTGAGGAAGTGATGGGAAAGTGAAACTAAGCATGTAAAGAACAAACATTTTCATCAAATCTATTCGTTTTTTGTGAAGAACTTTTGGCCAAACAAGACGTAAACCTTCACCACACTGACAAGCTGCCAGTCTGTATATTGTGGCTTCGTCACTGAACACTGCAATGTGATTTGTTCACACACACATATAGGCGAGGAGTGGACAGGGAGGCGACGCCGTTCTTAAACTCGTCTAGTTCTTTCTTCTTTCCCTGTCTTGTCTTTTGTTTGCTTTGAGATGAGAAGTTTATACAATCCTCTCAGGGATTGTTTGTTTTACTTCTCCTTTGTATGCTCTCATTGTATCTCATATCTGTGTGTGTCACTAAACTGATCTGGTCTTTCATTACAATAAATCAATGACTTTTCTGGCAGGCTGTGGAGGGCTCTAGCGCCGCCCTAGAGGACAGCTCAGGGATGGATATGGACACAGAGGCCCTCATCGACGCTGAGAACAACATCAACACTGCCAGGTGGGTGGATATGATGTATTATTTGATCGTAAGCATAGGTGGCCAGAGTATCATCTTTAGCTTCAGGGGCTGTGGTTGTTTAACTTCAGGTGAAACAAGAGAAGACAAAATTCACAGGTTGGGTTACATGTGCTCAGGTCTTTTTTTTTTCTTTTAGATTTTTTATTCAGCACAGGTGATAGGGCAAATATAGAAAGAACATATACAGTACATATGCCTTTTCTTCTTTTTCAAATACAGACAATTTAGTATTATTTGTGCAGAAGTCTTAAAGGTCAAAGGAACAGCCTGGGGCACCATGTTTATTGATTTATCTTTTTTTCTGTTAAGGGCAGTGAGTGATGCAGACAGCTTTATTCTTGTAGAGGTGACAGGAGGAGGTTCTGTCTTCAGTCAGCGTCAGAGTTGCCAGACGCACGCATAATCTTAGAATCTCTCACAAAAACGAGCACAAACATGAGGCAGCCATTTTGCCTTGGGTCCAACCAGATGCATGGATCACTTGACAAAATGTCATGTTGGCTCATCAATTTAACATAGTCTGTTGGATCAAATGAAACATTGACACATATGTGTGTGCGCGCACACACACACACACACACACACACACACACACACACACACTGACTCTACCATGCCCTTGCCAGTATGCCACAGACAGTATGGTAAGCCATGACGCACTCTGCTGTTCGCTTAACCCTTTAAGACCGGGAAAGCATCGTTTGTGTTATTTTAAGATTTATTTGGCTATTCAAAAATAACAGATACACAAGCTCGAACTTGTAGATCTGCTATTTTTTCTAATGGTGAAAATCTGTGCAAATCTTGGAATATGTATTTTTTTTAAGCGTTTGAAAACGTTTTGGTTCCAGGGACCCCCAGAAGCAAAGATTTGAGTTACCAAAAAAAATCAAATATTTGCAGATGATGCGTTCCCGGATTGAATGGGATAAACAACTACATTCACTATTATGCCTTTTCATGCCAGTTTGTGAAAACAAAATGATCAACTAATTGTTTGTGTTGTATTGATGCCTGACATTGCTCGGGGGATTCACACAATACAAGAAATGTGTTCTTGGTATTAAATTCGTCCCAGGAAATGCCTATATTGTGGAAAGGTTTAAACGGGTCCCCAAAACTGTGACACATTTCAGAAGTCATTATCTTGCATGTATGCTGATGACATTACTCTTCTGTGTTTGTAGGAAGGACAGTCAACCCTGTGATAACATGGGACAGTCTGATATCATGAGCTGTGTAAGTAGAAACGTATAATTATTTATTATTATTGTTGTTGTTGTTAATTAATTAAAGCAGACTCATGTATATTCATGGATGTATTCTTTAATTAAAGCAGACTCATGTATATTCATGGATGTATTCTTTAATGTGATGAATGGCATGACATTATTAAAGCTAGGACAACAGATAAGGGACAACTTCTGATATTATTTACACACTCTAGTCCATATCTAAAATATCAGTTTCTTTTTACATATGATTGCATGGAAATGTAAAAAATGGAAAGAGATGACCCTACAGGTAGCAGAATGGAACTGCACAGTGATTACTTCACAGGTTGAGGAAGCTGCTAGATGTACTGCATTACCAGGACTTTGAGTATAATATTGGCCTATAGATATTATACTAATATACTTTAAAAAAAAAACTGAAAACATTCTAGCATTCAAAACCAGATCTGAAAGCCTCTACTACTTTTTCCTATCGATTACACACTCCATGGAGACTTGAATTCAGATTTTTTTCGGTAGGAGACTCAAAGTGTCAACTTTGAGTCTCCTACAGATTTATTTGTTCAAACACCCTTTTCCAACATTTTTGAGAATGACAAATCATAACATAAGTGCTTTTAAAATGTTCGGGAATATTCCATCATTTTCACATTATGTCCTTCCCTCTCTCTCTCTCTCCCATTCTAGGACCCAGAGTCTCGTCTGTGTGACCAGAATGCCAACACCAGCGAGGCCAATAGGAACCATTTGCCACCATGCCAACCAAACATCGGCTACTCCCCTCACCTTCAGCTCTTCCCTGACAATCAGTGGGAAGGTACATAATACTCCTCCATCCTGTCTTGGAATGTCTGTAACAATTAGCAATTGTTGAAGCAAACTGAGCCGGAGACACGTCACATTGTAAGATAAGAAGTTTAACCCAATAAGACCTGAGGCCGATTCTGCAAATGCCTTCTAGATCAGTCAGTTCTCAAACTTTTTTGTGGCTAAGGACCCCCAAAATGATATATATATATTTGGCCGCGGACCCCCATCTGAAAAATGTTTTGTGCCCAGGACCCCCAGAAGAGATGATTTGTCTTAATTTTTTTCTGAACACAATATCAGATGTACAAGCTGTGAGCTTGTACATCTGCTATTTTTGAATAGCCAACACTAAAATCTAAAATGACACAGATGCTTTCCCTGTTTTAATGGGTTAATACGATGAGCTCATGGGAGAAGTACGTTAACCCTTTAAGACCGGGAACGCATCTGTGTCATTTTAGATTTATTTGGCTATTGAAAAATAGCAGATATACAAGCTCGCTATGAGCTTGTAGATCTGCTACTTTTGAAAAATCGTGACATTTTTTGGGACAAATCTTTGAATATATAAGGTGATATAACTCCGCCTCATTCTCCTCCAACGTGGCGGCATGTCCCTTTAACCCATTTAGACCGGCAACGCATCTGTGTCATTTTAAGATTTATTTGGCTATTCAGAAATAGCAGTTATACAAGCTAGCATTTGTGCAAATCTTTGTTAGTATATATATACATTTTTAACTCAAAGCTCTGATTTGCACAAATGTTCATGATTTTCCAAACAATTGTAGATCTACAAGCTCGTAGCACTTGGTGTTGCGCTATGAGCTTGTACATCTGCTATTTTTGAATAGTCCAAAGTATAAAATAATGGTTATAGCTAAATGTTAAAATGGTAAATGGTGCATTTATATAGCACTTTTATCCAAAGCGCTTTACATAGATTGTGCATTACATTCACCCATTCACACACCCATGGCAGAGGAAACCATGCAAGGCACCAACCTGCTCATCGGGAGCAATTAGGGGTTCAATGTCTTGTTCAATGTCTTGCTCAAGCTAAGAATCTGAAATGACACCGCACGCGTTCCCGGATTGAATGGGTTAACACTACATTATCTACACACACACACAGACATGCTAGATACAGTAGAACAAGTGCTCTTTATATTGGTCATTCCCAGCCCTCGGTAGAAGAAGCTGAATGGCAATGTCATTTAGGCCAGTGGTTTTCAACCTTTTTCGCGTCAAAGACCCCCACATTGACACATATTAGCCCACGGACCCCCATTTGAAAAGATATGCCAGGGACTCAACCATTTAGGTTTCTTGGGGGTCTTAATCTACACTGTATCATCACACCATTAGTGTTCATTTAACT
Organism: Gymnoscopelus microlampas; assembly: GCF_963454915.1. Classification (NCBI taxonomy): domain Eukaryota; kingdom Metazoa; phylum Chordata; class Actinopteri; order Myctophiformes; family Myctophidae; genus Gymnoscopelus; species Gymnoscopelus microlampas. Next base: position 28,597,542 of record NC_139955.1, read on the forward strand.
CTGAGAGTGTACAAATGGAACCAAATGGACCCGTTAGGGTCCATTTGGTTCCATTTGTACACTCTCAGAGTTACAGACACATAAAGGGTCCATTTGGTTCCTAACTATTAATTTGTCTGGGGACCCCCTGGAACCCCCTCAAGGACCACTGGTGGTCCCCGGACCACTGGTTGAAAACCACTGATTTAGGCTAATGTGTTTTGAATTCCAGACTTTGAGATTGAGGAAAGCAAAATGATATGATGCTATTCAATTGCGTTCTTTTAGCTGTATAAATAAATATCTCGAGATAAAGCCTGGTTAGATATCTAGAGTTCTGGTGTGTGTTTGTGGAGGAGCAGATGGTTTGTCTTTAAATGAAGACAGCCTGTGCACACAGTGAGTGAATGTCCATGAATGAATGATGATTGACACCTCACTGCAAATATTCTCCACTATCTCTCTGTCCTTTCTTTCTTTTTCTTTCTTTGTTTCTCTCTACTCCTGTCCCTCTCTTTTCCTCTTTTCTTATCTGTATCTCCCTCCATCCGACCAGCATCACCCCCCTCCCATCTCCACCTAATAGATTTCTCATGTATGCACCTGCAGAGGGAAGGCCACGGTAAGTAGGATGACATCCATCCATCTCTCTTTCCCTCACTGTATCCCACTGATCTATCCATCCAGGTTCATCTATACTGTATATCCATCATCCCCTCTAGTCATCTGTAACCTTCCATCTGAACATCCCTCTATCCCATTAAAGCAGTTCCTCTCAGGCCACAACCTCTCCTCCAATCTTTCCATCTTTCTCGTCTTTTCGCACCCCTTTCTTCCATTCCTCATCCTCTCTTTGTATTCTACTGCCTCTCTGTAGTGGAGTGGAAAAAGTAGTGCAGTTTGAAGAGTGAGTCAGAACAGGAGCATGCATGTGTTTTTGACCGTCTGCTCCGACTCAAATCCCCCTCCCTGGACAATTGGCTTTTATTCCTAACCTCTGTCTGTGTGTGTGTGTGTGTGTGTGTGTGTGTGTGTGTGTGTGTGTGTGTGTGTGTGTGTGTGTGTGTGTGTGTGTGTGTGTTTATTTGTATACGTTAAGCTACTTAATGCGGCCTGTCAGTCATTCCCTCTGTCTCTCTCCCTCACAGACCCAGTGCCAGCCTACAGGGCGTCCTGGCAGGACGACAGCGAGAGCGGGGAAGCTCAGCTGTCTCCCCTGGCTGGTCGCATGGTGCCCCTGCCTCCCCTGCCCCTGGACGAGGAAGACGAGGAGCACCTCCTGGCGCGGCGCTTCCTGGACTTCGGGGCACATGGCGCCCAGCGGTTCCTGCATCAGGACCCTGACGCCATCTCGCCCACCAAGACACAGAGGTGAGCAGTGTGACGCTGCATCATGTGATAACAACACTTACATTTTGTTGTAATAAATTATTACATATTGCAGTTGTTGTAACAAAATATGGGAGTTGCACTTTAAAAAAAACTGCTAATTATAGCAGTAGGGTCTGAACACTGTCCTAAACCTTAAATATTGTATATATGACCTTTAGTTCTGTTCTAAGTCTTATATATCTACCTTTAACACTGTCCTATATATAAAATGTAATGCAGCTCTAAATACTAATAGATATTCTACGGTATATTATGTAACATTAAACGCATCTTTCGCGGTTTACACACACGCACACACACACACACACACACACACACACACACACACACACACACACACACACACACACACACACACACACACACACACACACACACACACACACACACACACACACACACTAGTAGTAGTTGAAAACATGTAGGACTGAGCTCTTATTTCAGGTGTTGGTGCAAAACCCCTCCCTCTGCTGTTCATAAGTGTGCGCATCTGAATGTCATTAGATAGATAGATAGATAGATAGAATTCATGTGTGTGTTTGTCTTCCAGGCCCCGCCGAGCATCATTTGGCTCCAAAGAGGCGATGAGAGGAGGGGACTCTGTGTCCCACCAGCTCACCAAGAAACTGCAGCACCTGAAGAAGAAGATCAAACAGTTTGAAGATCAGTTTGAGAAGGAGAGGAACTACAAGGTAAAGAAAACGACAACTATCTAAAAGTCGTTTTACATGTGGACTGTGACGTGCTGACCAAAGAAAAGCATTTTTTCCCACAGAATATTGTCATTATACAATATACATCTTCAGATCTTACAGAATGTCTTTTTTTATTGACATTTGGACAAACTAAGTATGAGACATTTTGTTGTCTTGGACAGTTGTACTTCACGATACTCACCTGTTGCCTCTTTTTCCAACATGGCATTCATTTTGTCCTCACCCCTTCTCCACTCCTCACCCCTGTCCTGTCTCTCTGTCTCTCTCTCTCTCTCTCTCTCTCTCTCTCTCTCTGTCTTTCCGCAGCCCTCTCATGGAGACAAGGCAGCTAACCCCAAAGTTCTCAAGTGGATGACTGACCTCACCAAGATACGCAGGCAGATCAAAGGTATGTGCACTGTGTGTGTGCGTGTGTGTGTGTGTGTGTGTGTGTGTGTGTGTGTGTGTGTGCGTGCGTGTGTGTCCTGGGTTGATCGTCTGTGTGGCATCCTGTTCCTCATCGGGCAGCTTGACCCCCTCACTTCTAACCCTTGACTTTTGTGACGGTACAACACTGCATGCATGCTGGCCTCACACACACGCACACACACACAAACACAAACACACGCTCCATTTCGTGGACCCATCATCGCGGTGCTTCCTTGTGAATCCATCATCTGCTTCCACAGGCGTGCATTCAGCATGCTCAACCATAATGGTACCTATTGTATTATAAACTATTTGAATGGGCTGAGTTTGAAAACGAAACACACAATACCTTGGAAATTGTGGGTATTCTTTATTTTAGCATCATGTTTAGCTGCTGGTAGATCTGAAGCTACCTTAAAAATTAGATGCTGACACCCCCCCCCAGAAACCAAATTATTATTTATTTCTTAAAAAAACTTTTCGACATTTTTTTCCCTTGCGTTTATTGACAGCAACAGTGGAGAGAGACAGGAAATGCGGAGAGAAAGTAGGGGATGACATTCAGCAAATGGTCCGGCCGGACGGAAATCGAACCAGGGACTTGCTGATCAGAGCATTGTGCCCATGTGGCATGCGCCCTAGCCACTCGGGTCACCCCCCCAGATACCAAATTTGACATCCGTCTATGAGAAGAGATAGGCTCTGAAAATGGTCTTATAATGCAAGTCTAAAACCAGAGTCTACCTAAGTTACAGAGATGTCTGCTCTCATTAAACGGTCGTCTGTTCTACACTTCTAGTAATTTAGCTACGTGTGAGCAAATTTAATACCCTTGATCTACACTTGGTGGGATCGAATGTATGCGGTTTCACCTTCCCAACAGAGACTCCTGGTGTACAAGTTAGTCTGTCCTTCTTGTGATGGCGGCAGCTCTCCTTGCAAGTAGAACTCCGTGAGCCGAAGCGCTTCTCTCTCTCTATTTCTCTTCTCTCTCTGTTTAAAACAAACAAACAAACAAATCAATAAACCAGACCAATAACGGCAACACCCACTCTCCTGCTTCCTCCCTCCTACTCCCGCCCACCGGCCGGTTGATTGATTGACTGATTGGGCCAACCAGGACGCCAGCACCACCTATTGCCCCGAAGCACCTTGAGGCACCAGGCGTTGCTCCATTCACACAGACGCCACCACCCTCCCTCCTTCCCCTCCTTCTCCTCTCCCCACACACCCCCCCATCACACGCTTGTCCCCCAGCCTCACCCCTACTCTGGCCTGTGCTCTAAACCGTACCACCTCAGTAAGTACCCAACCCTCAGTAAGTAGAAAACATCCATAAATATATGTACCCTTATTTTACAATGTTGCTACACCCACAACTTACCAAGTGGTAACTCTGTGACACGCACGCTACTTCAAGGGCTTCCACTGACCCGTGAAGTAGTTTTGATTGTTTTACCGACCACCGTGGGGAGAATGTCTTGTTTTTGTTTCGATTTGTTTCGTTTGGTTGATTTGTTAGCGTTGTGGTGGTGAGGTTTGGACTTGGTGTTGTGTGGCTGTGTGGTAGCTGTGGTTTCATTCACTGTGTGTGTGTGTGTGTGTGTGTGTGTGTGTGTATGTACGTGTGTGTGTGTGTGTGTGCATGCGTGCTCTGAGGGCGGCATTCCCTCTATCCCTGCATTGTGATTGGCTTATTGTCACCATGGCAGCTGTCCATCAACCTCCTGCATGCCTCAGCCGTCCAGTTGTGAAGTGAGACCCTTTCTGACAAAGATGGGCTCAAATTATTCTCTCTCTCTCTCTCTCCCTTTCTCTCCTCCATCTCTTTCTGCCTTCTGTCTTGCACTATTCTTTCTTTCTTTTCACCGATCTCTTTAATCTCTATCTTTTGCTCCCTCACTTCTCTTCTACCTTTTCTCCTTTTCGCTCTCTCTCTCTCCAGATGCTAAACACCGTGCAGAGAGTGAGCTCGGCCCGCTGACTCGCCCTCGCAGCAACACCCTGCCCAAGAGCTTCGGCTCCACGCTGGACCACGCCACCCACGATGCACCGGGGGAGGCCCGAGGTCAGCGGCCCACCAAAGAGGAGACCCTGGAGCTGATCCAGCGGAGGGTCAGAGGGAAGAGACAGGAGGATGGCTGGCCCGATGATGTCAAGGTTAGCAGAGTGACCCTGCGTGGGCCATTATACTGTTCTGGGGTCAGACTTTTTTTCATACCACGATACAGTTCTGAGCTCCACGAGCAATGATTGTAGACGTGTGATTGTAGACATGCCATATTTGACAGATAAAACATTGTTACGACTATCAACCTATTTGACTATCAAAATTATTATTTTGACCATCTCATTATAGGCGAAAAACCAATTGCCTATTAATTATTCGCAAATTCTTATTTTTTACTTTTTAAAATACAGAAAACTAGTGATTTCATCCTGTTGGCGTGTCCACGGTCTTCATGTGCTAATGGTCAATAGCCACGATGGAGTTCAGATCAATTGCTCAACCCATTGAGGGAGAAAAATGAGGATTAGACAGACTGACTGAATATGATAGCAACTCTACAAGCTCATATAGCATCACAGTGCGATATGTTGTGATCTTGTAGATATCTACTTTTGCTATTCTGCATACGTCAAAGTATATACTGTGCAGTGGTTCTCAAACTTTTTCATGTCAAGGACCCCCAAAATGATATGTATTTGGCCGCGGACCCCATCTAAAAATATTTTGTTCCAGGGACCCCCCAGAAGCAAAGATTTGAGTTACAAATGTTCGCTTTAAAAAATATCTATTCAAAGATTTGCACAAATTTTCAAGATTTTTCAAAAATAGCAGATCTACAAGCTCGGTGCCGCGCTATGAGCTTGTATATCTGCTATTTTTGAATAGCCAAAGTATAAAAGGTCATAATTATTCTGATGCTATATTTACACATTTTGCTTGGTACCCCCTGGAACCCCCTCAAGTACCCCTGGGGGTCCCCGGACCCCACTTTGAGAACCAAATGCTGTAGTGGTTAACATGTATGTTTGTATAAAGAGCTGGGTGGACTGAGTGACTACAGTATAACAGTGTTTCATTGTAAGAATCTATGTTGTCCATGTAGACAATGACCAAGGAACAGCTGTCGTGTGAGAAGATGGTCCTACAGAAGAACCTACTGCACTATGAAGGCCTGCATGGAAGACCTGTAAGTTATTACCTTTTTTTTCCCTCCCCAATATAGTTGTTATGCCAATTGATTCCTCCCCACACACATTTCTGCTGTTGTATCCTACTGACTCACCTGCCAGTCACGAGCAGTGGTTCTCAAACTTTTTCATGTCAAGGACCCCCAAATTGACACTTATTAGCCCGCGGACCCCCATTTCAAAAGATATGCCAGGGACCCCCACAAGCGAAGATTTTTTTTACAGCTCTAGCAGTGATTCTCAACCATTTTAATTTCAAGGACCCCCACTTTGACATGCATTAAGGCTACGGACCCCCATTTAATGGCATTTCTATCTCTGGGACCCCAATTCATATAGTAAAATCAATGTTGACGTAACTCTGAGAGTGTCCAAATGGAACCAAATGGACCCGTTAGGGTCCATTTGGTTCCATTTGGACACTCAGAGTTACAGACCCATAAGGGTCCATTTGATTCCTATCCATCATTTAGCTGGGGACCCCCTGGAACCCCCTCAAGTACCCCTCCCGGACCCCACTTTGAGAACCAATGGCGTAGAGCCTTCGTCAACCCTAAACCTAATTAGATGAATGGGTAGACCTTCTCTTGATAGCCTTCAGAGACCTTCACTGACTGTCTTGTGTTTATATCTGTTAATTGTCCTCTCATATCATGCATCATATAAACATGACTGTATCGATCAGACGTCTTCGGTGTATTTTTGTCTCCAGCTTAAATTGACATACGACATGGCTGTCTCTCTCGCTCTGTTTCTCTCTCTATCTCTCTCTCTCCATCGCTGTCTGTCTCTCTTGTCTCTCTCTCCATCTCCCAGGCGACCAGAGAGGATCGTTTGGTGGTCAAACCTCTGTATGATCGTTACAGACTGGTCAAACAGATGCTCACCAGAGTCAGCATCACACCTGTTATAGTATGTTTATTACACACACATACACACACACACATCCATATACAGACCTGAAGTATATCAAATGTACACTAACCACATGAGCCCGAGCACCCCTATTCTGTGGCGAACATTTGGCAAAAATTGCACATTGGAAAATCTTATTTTTGTTCGCCTCAATAAATGTCATTAAAATAATGGAGAAATTCCTTTTACATCACCTTCAGATCACTGCTTGAACTTTTATTTCCACACATAGATAGAAAGAATTGCCTCGCCTCACTCTCTTCTCTCTCTCCCAGGCGTCTCCCACAAGTAAGAGGCGGGGCCAGATCCTCCAGCCAATCATCGAAGGAGAGACCGCCCACTTCTGCGAGGAGATCCAGGAAGAAGAGGAGGAGGAGGTGAAGGCAGGAGGTCAGGGAGTGGAGGAGGAGAAGAAGGATGAGGTGGAGGAGGAAGGAGGAGGAGAGGTGCCCAGAGACAGCTCAGAGGTCGTCATGGCTTTTGACCCCGTGTCCCCCCTGACCGATGCCGGTACAGTGAGCAGCCAGAACCTGCCTGATGGACAGAGCGATTGTCCAATCGGGGACAAGGGCCAGACGGAGCGTCCAATGAAAGCAAAACCCGAGGAGGGCTCGGGGAAACTGGCTTTGGACCTGAGGCTGTCTAGTTCCAACGCCTCGTCCATGTAAGGAGATATGCACACTACAAACACGTACATGGTTTAGACACACATGCACCTCACATATGCATTATTCTTTATGCATAACCATTATCCATGCACTTCCGCATGATCTTAAAACGCAAATGTTGACTTAACTTGCACAAATACACATTTAAGCACACAGGAACATGCACATGATCGTGATCAATCATGTATATATATTTACAATAATGAGCGAAAGTGTAGAAATGGCCAAACTTGCTAATAAAGTATTGAATCAATAAAAAAAAAAAACATTTGAATGAGTTGAATGAGCTGATTTTTTTCGGTGGACTCACCTTTAGACTGAATGTTGTGTTAGAATTGTCATAGGGCTAGCTGTGCACATGAGACTGAATTCTGCTGTATTCCATCTTTCCCCAGGCCGGAGCTGCTAGAACAGCTGTGGAAGGCCCGAGCGGAGAAGAAGAAAGTAAGGAAAACCATCAAAGAGTTTGAAGAAGATTTCTACCAGCACAACGGCAGGTAGGTGGAGAAGACTGTACCACAGTTTGTACCACTGCAACGTCATTGATTTAGTGTGTACTGTAACTGCTGAAAACGATACTGTAACTAACTATAGACACACACTCACACACAAAACACACACTTCGGAAAACCCTTAATTACCCACACGTTGAGTTGGCTAAGTACATTTGTCTCAGGACTGTTACCTATCAGTCAGGGATGAAATGCCTTGTTCAAAGGGCAGAGCATCTTATTTTCCACACATTCATTATGTGAATATAATCTCTCACTTCCTCTCCCCATAACACTCCCACTTCTCTCTCCTCCTTGTCTTCCTGCTCTAGGAATGTTCAGAAGGAGGACCGTGTGCCCATGTTGGAGGAGTACAGGGAGTACAAGAGAATCAAGGCCAAACTCCGCCTGCTCGAAGTCCTCATCAGCAAACAGGATTCCTCCAAGTCCATCTAGTGTCGCACTCCCAATCAGAGAGCATCATCACCACTGAGAGAATGCACCCTCCTCCGATGGCCTTCGTCGTCCGAGATTAGCCGTTGAGAGGGCTGCGCGAGTCACACCGCTGACCATATATGACATCACATCCTACGTGACCCCCGTTTTCCCCCCACAATCCCAACGCTTCCTCACCTGCTCTCTAAGCCGCAGGCCCTCACGTCTTACAGAGGAATATTTGTCATCATTGTTGTCGGTTGTCATCTCCCATTTCCTTCCACCAGAGAAAGGAGAAACAAAACCTCAGAACCCAGAATTTCTGTTTCACAAACTTTAACTCTTATCTGCGTTCTTTTTCATGTGTGTTCTTTTGTTTGTTTTTGACATACTGAGAACTGGCATTTTAAACGCTTTTCACTCAGACTCATTGTTCTTTGTTTTGGGGAGGCCGCGAGTGGAGGGAAAAGTCCTTCCATTCGCTTCCCCTTCCTTTTGGGAGACAGCACCAGTCAAACGAGCCACCTTCCAAGCAATGCCTTTGGGCCTCGAGAGCGATACGATTGGTTGTTTTTATCTGTCAGATTTTGAGACTGGTGTGGATGGGACATCCTGGATGTTAGACCGTCTGATTTGTTTTATGACTAGCCCGCAGTGATAGAGTTTGTGTGTGTGTGTGTGTGTGTGTGTGTGTGTGTGTGTTCTTGTTAAATCTGTATACACACGTTTGTATGCGAGACACTGTAATGTCCACATTTCTTGAATGAAAAATTACTTTTGAGTTTCACTCAAATTACATTTGAGTAGATAGGTGATAAGCACTTGTAACTCTGCGATAAAGACAGTCTTATGTTTGAGTGATGCTGACATGAAACCGATTTGAAGGCACAGCTCACTCAATTCACAACTCATTCTTCCGTATTTTTCTTTCACTGTTCTCTGTTTTTATTTTCTCAGGAAGAAAAAAACAATAGCATAGGTTCACATGCAGTAGTGTCCTGTCATCTCTTCACTGTCCAATTCTGTCTGCAAAATAAGTCTGGACTGTTTTTCTGTGAAGTCCTATTGTCTATGACAATATCCTAATGAGAATGCGGTCATGGGAAATGCAGTCCCATTGTTTTGTTTTCTGCTTTCTGCTGCTTCAATGTGGCTCCATTCTGGTACAGTCTTTTGGAATATGGTGCAGCGCGAGATTTAAGATAGAACCAGGGTGGGGCAAAGACTTGTGCAACTGCTACCACTAGCATGAGTATGATTTCTTTTCCCCCTTAAACACATTTTTACTTGTGTTCTCTTCCTTGGTTCATTTAGTGTGCGTGTGTGTGTGTGTGTGTGTGTGTGTGTGTGGGTGTGGTCAATCTGCAGAGGACTTATGGGGTCAGTAGGTACATAGGTGGGTCAGCAGGTGATAGGTGGGTTCCGCATAGCTGTAGATTGAGTGCACTTGGCTGGTTTTGAAACTAAAGCATGGTTGGCCACGGTCAATATATATTTTCCATACATTGAACCAGAGGACACTATCTTGAAAGCTACAAAACCTAGCTATTTACCAGTATGCAGAATGTGATATAAAGTCATACTTGCACCACATCCTGCTTATTGTTAAATGAGTGCCAATTTGTAAGGACTTACCTGACATCATCACTGCGTGTTTCCCAGTATTCTAGAATCTAGCTGGAGTAGATTCAAGCGGTTATTTAGCAACAGCCGTGGACGGAGATAGAGGTGCTAACATGGTTGCCAGTGAAGATTGCTATGGTCAAAGTGCATCCGTGGATGATCCATCATTCAGTACTTGATCATAGCTTCTAAAGTCATCTTGCCAAATGCTCCCAATGCAGAGTTGTACTTTGTTATTAGTCGACGAAGGCAGGTAGTTTGAACAGAAAATTACAGCTCACACAATAAGAGTACCATTTGACAAAAGACACATTGATATCTTCTAGTGTTAGGTGTCCTGGTGTTTTCCTTTACCCCTCTCTTGTCAATACTGCAAACAGCTATCAGTGCCCCCACACTGACTCCCATTCAGTGCCGGGGGGATGATGATGATCAGCGTGATAGCAGGGCTAGAATGATGTCAGCGGCTGCTCGGGAAATGTCAATGTGGGAGGTTTGGTAAGAGTCTTTGGAATCAGTGGAGAGCGAGATATGCCTGATTTTACACTTGGTTGCACGTCGGTGTCACGCACCAAAAATAGCAGACCTACAAGGTGACACGGGCGTCGCAGTGTGTTGTGAGCTAGTAGTTGCAACTAAGTATAACTCAGGCTATCCTGTCCATGGAAAGACGCCTCACCCCTGTGAGCTTTTATTCCCTGGTTGGAGATGGTTTGAGGAATGAGTGAGGCAGATCACACAGTCAAAGTGGAGGTACAACACAGTTAAGAACTGCAGATAACTTCATGCCCTCAAAAAGTTCAACTTGTTGAGGGTGAGACGCATATTATTTGTTCTGCCCCAACGTCTGAAAGAGTTTCGTTTTTTTTCCATATTGCCTTCTCCTTTTTCTTTATTCTGGTGTTTATTCCACCCGTTGTTAGCTAGAGCCAAATGCTGGTATTGTTTGGCTGTGGCGGGTATATTTACTCTGCCAAGCACTTTGGCGGGTACCCAGTTCTAATTTGTAGGTCTTATTATATTTTTAAGTGGCTTGTGAATTTTGGGATACCCTGGTCTCTGTGGTCAGTTGACGAAAAAAAGCATCCGTTTCCTGCCCTGGCTGGGGAAGGGTAACACTAAAAGTAAAAAGGCTTTTTACTGTTTGTCCAGCGATGATTACATTCAGGAAAGGGGCTGGGAGAATGATCCCATGTGAGGCAGGCCAACCCTGGAGATGGGTATGGACTGGCCAGTATGTGTCACAACTTTGATAGTTTGTTGATACACTCCATGGAGATTGAGAACCTAGCAGCCCATTGTCTTGTGTATGGTGGCTTATGACATTTCTGGCTTTGAAAAATGCTCTGAACGAGCCTGCGAACAGAGGCTCTGTGAATGTGTGTGTGTGCGTGCATACATAATGCACACAGACGTGTGTATGTGGTGGCGTAGGTGAGCAATGTCAGCATGGTAGTGGGGGGGTGGGTCGGGGTGGGGTATATATACCTGTTATTTGCACAGCATTCAGAGAATGCAGCCCTTGTGTGTTTGTCATTTTTATTTCTAAAAAAGGCACTACTATATATATACATATGTATGTATATATATGTGTGTATATATATATAAAATCTCCGAAGGAATGAATGTCAGAAACATTTAAATTATTTCAAACGACACGTTTGGCTTCCCTCTTTTATTTTCACCGTTTCTGAGACACCCTGAGAATGTGTTTTAGTTTTTTTTGTTTTTCTATTGCAATTACTATCATAACCATTATTTTGTATGATTATAATATAATCCTTTTTGTATCCTCATACTAATCTCACTTGTACAAGCAGCTGTAGTTGCTAGACCTGGCGATTTGACAGCCAGACAGATAGTAATCAGCCCCCCCCCTTCTGTGTAATATAAGCTAATCTAGATGCAGTACTGTAGTAGGCTTGCATGGCAAAAGAAAACATAATAATACTAGTATGAGTACCATTGTATTGTTTCTATCATTTGTGCCATGAAGAAGAAGCAATAATAAAAGAAAAGAAAAAATATTATTGTATGTGGAAAGTCTACAGTATATTGTGTTATGGCAGTATTTTCGGGTCAATGCGTGCGCGCGTGTGTGTGTGTGTGTGTGTGTGTGTGTTTACATGTTTGCATTACAGTGATTCATTTATTGTCCCCGCAGTCTAAAAACTCACTCACACACAAGCACATGCGTACATACGCACGCACGATGGAAGAAACCTGTTTGGACATCACAGCGCAGTTGTGTTTTTACCACTGCTGTTTGCATAATAGGCTCATGTGTTTGGTTGTTGCACTGTAGAAAAATCTAAATCTAAAAAATAGATTACAGGATATCTTTATATAAAATATGGAGGCATTTTGGACAGAATAAATTATTCATATGGACTGCCAACAATTGAAGTGTCATACCTGAAATCATAACATTCCAGTTTATATCAGAAAGTGAAAAAAACATCAGTTAACTCCTGTCAGTTCCAAAGGGCTTTATTTTATCTTTAAAAGTTGTTTTTCCTTGATTGCAAACAGGCGAACGATTGATTCCTTTTGCACCCTATTTTCCTATGTATATTTTTCTCCAGTTCAACAAACCTAGGATGTTTGCCCTGCACTTTCAACAGAGTGGTAAAGATGGTTGTTCGTGGTTGTTCATCCGTTGTGAGCTGATGTATTTTTGACCCTGTTGGTAATGCCATCTGTGTACATTCTATCACAAACACACATATCCAAGGCAACAAACGCTTGTTCGATCAACCTTTGTTTAGGAATTTATAGCAGAAGTCCAAGAGAAAGATATGGTAGAGCCCCTGCAACTCTATTTTGCCCTTGTTTTTATTATTTTGAAGACTGAATTGTAAGTCTTTCTGTTCATGTCCACTGTCCAAACTGTTAGCGACAATAGTGAAGTTTAATGACCCTACATGTCGTCTACAGTCATTTGTGTGAATGCTTTATCATATCTTTGAAAATGGATTCTCCTATAAATTCCTTTGGCCAAGTTTTTTTTTTATTTGGGGGGGGGGGGAAGGGGGGGGTCTATTGGCACTGACCAACCCCTCCCCCCTCTCCTTTTCCAATTTCATATGATAGGCTACTGTCTTTTATCACATCATTATACTCTACGTATGAACGTATCTGTAAATGTTTTATTTTGCGAATGTTTTTTTTGTTTTGTTTGTTTTCCCCATTGTTCCCTCATTTACAAAATGATGACGATCAAGTACAATCAGTACAGAATACATTTTAAAATGTAAAATAAAAGATTGTCATTTACAAGCCTGCCACATCTGCTCTCTTGGTATGGATTGACTATGACGGAAATTCACCAGAACCTGTTCAGTGACTAAAGTATTAACAGCACAAGTATAACATTTTCTGTATTTGACAGTAGACCAATTAAAAGCTACATTGTTATGTAGTATAATCTAGTTGTTGCACGTTACATGATACACAGTAATAAAGAATAATAGAGGTGAATGGCAAAGATGGTTTTATAAAACATTACCGCTAGGCTAGGTAACCCTGCTGTCTCAGCAGTGGCCTCTGGTGGTAGTTGCAGAAAGCTGGAGGACATCAGGAAAAAGGCATAAACTACTTGATAACTAGCCTGGTATCCAGCCTGCTTCGCTACGTTCGGTGGACTTTTTTTTCTCTCTTCGCTTCTCAGTCTGGAATGCACCCCATTGACTCGTTTTGCAGAACTACACTGGAACTACATATGTTACGTTAGGCAACGTCGTTGCTGATTGGATGTTGTTCAAACGAATGACGAATCACAACGATCACACTGTTTTTTTTGTCCCGCCCCGCACCACAGACCAATCAGAAGCCACGGCACGACTCGAAACGTTTGCCATGTCCCGCCTGCCGCCTCCCTTGGAGATAGGAGGCATTCCAGACTGAGAAGCGAAGAGAGAAAAAAAAGTCCGCCGAACGTAGCGAAGCAGGCTGGATACCAGGCTACTTGATAACATGCCATTCAGGTATCTGAGTTTATTAGAGCTCTATTCAATTCATTGTGGTAAAGAAGTGCATAGTAAAAAAAAAAATCAAATTGTGTATAAATATACTGTATATATTATGTTTTAATGTGTCCTGTCTGAATGTGATTTAATAATATACCCCTTTTAAACACCTGTAAAACAAAGAGGTTACCTGGTGATTACTTAAACTGAATTAAGAAATTGTAGAATAGTGTATATAATTATTTAACTGAATGTTAAAACATTCCTTCCCTTCCCTCCAAATCTATCAATATTATATAAACATATGATTGCTATGGACTACCATAGAAGAACATAATGGGCTACATGTTGCATAATTTAAAGCAATAAATAACAGTAGGCCCAAAATAATTCTAATCAAAACATGGAGTACATGGCGTCACGTGACTATCAAGTATTTTGGATTTGACACCACGAGTCTTGGGACATCCAGGGCCTCTGGTTTACCAAGCAGGCCCACTAACCACTCAGCTAAGGCACTCTGATTAAAATATTGTCAAAAAAATGAAAGGAAACAAAAGGCAGACTATACTAAGTCAGAGTCAAGCTTTACAAAATGTAAGTTGTAAAAAAACACAAAATTTGAAGCCTGACTATACTAAGTTGTTTAAATAAATTAAAAAAGTCAAACTATACTAAGTTTTTTTTTTTAAAGTCAGACAATATACCGGACAATACCGGACTAATAAGAGCACCGAAGTCTGACGTAATTTACACATACTACCTGGTTCGCGGTTTTTCACCCCCGTTCTGAATCCCCATAGTCGTATTTAACACTTGGGGTGCCAGAGTTTTATTAAAAAAGTGTACGTTGAGTGCCTGGATTTTTAACCATTTTTGAACCTTTTTCAAGTAGTCACAAAATATTTTCAGTGATCACCATCCTCACGGTGATCCCCTCATTACACACATAGAGGTCTCGTACAATCGGGGGAAAAAAATTAAAAACATTCGGTAATCCGTTCCATAGTTGCAGCCAGTTGAAAATAGTCAAAATACATTGTAAAAAAAAAAAGTACACAGGAGCAGAGATAGGCTACAGGCTTTTGAAGTCATAAGTTAACCAGTTAACCAAGTGGATTAAAGTCTAAATCTTTGAAAAATCATATCTCTTTAATTTTTTTCTTTTCAAAAAACGTATATATACGGTTTTGGCACTCGACGTCAGTTTTTGAAAAGAAGTATATATACGGTTTTGGCACCCAATATCGCGTCAAATAAGAACTGTGTTGCAAAAATAAACAAATGACCCCGGCGGTTTGACTCTTATGGATATGAAGCATCAACTGAAGGTGAGAAAACGCTAATGTTACTTCCACCGAATTAGTTACATTTTCGCCAGAAACAGACTGTATCAAATATAAGTGACTGACTATCATAAACGATACAGAGCCACCTCCCTGACAATATCGCCGAGACAGTTTGTTTATTTTTGGAACACAATTCTTATATGAAACGATTCTAAGATGACCCAATGTTCGTAAAGTAATTTCTCCATAGAGAAATTACTTTACGAACCAGGGGATGAACAAGTGACGTCAGGACTTCTGTACTCGCACCAGCCAAATTTAGGGAAAAAAACAAATGTGTACTCTGTACTGGACTATAAACCACAGGTGTAAAATCCATAGATTTAGAAGGTCCCCTAGTGGCCGTTAGCTGTAAAAATCCATAGATTAGCCGCACCATTGTTGCAGGGTTCAAAGCATGGGAAAAAAGTAGCGGCTTATAGTCCGGAAATTACGGTACTATAAGTTTACAAAATGTACTAAAGTACAGTGAATGTCTGTGCGGTTTGTCTCCATCACTGAAAATAACATACCAGACATAAAACTGCTGTCCTGTGCAGTTAGGGTGAAAAAACAGAACCATTTCACTCCTAATAATAATACTTATTAGATCCTATGGGGGAATGGCATCTTTCCGCTTCACCCAGTTGATGCCTGCCATCAGAGGAGCAATTAGAAATGTCTTGCTCAGGTACATCCTGACATATAGCTGTGATCGGGTCTTGAACCTTTGACCTTCGGCTCAATAGTCAGTCTCTTTATCCATTTACCCACAGCTGTCTCTTGGAGCATTTATAGACAACATTTTGTTGTCAAGGACCCCCTTGTTGTCAAGGCGTGCGTGCGTGCGTGCGTGCGTGTGTGCGTGTGTGCGTGTGTGTGTGTGTGTGCGTAAACTAACCTGACTTTTTTTAAACACAAGAGCTGTACTGTTGTCATGTTTTATATCATTGAAAAATGACACCCAAAAAAAGACTGGTTCAGGTACAGAGAAACAGCAACTAGTATTATCTGTTAAAAGTGTTATTGGGTGTCATGCTTGGTGCCTTTAGATTTTTGGCTGATGGCTGCTGGGACTGATTCTGTGACCTATGAACTACGAATGAGACACATGACCAGACAAGACCACGGACATGCAGCCAGTGACCGGTGACCACAGGGCACGAGGGAACCAGGCTGAGAAAGTATGCTGTGCATATGGTACGTTCAAAGTGACTGTATCTCTTAAATCAAAAACCACCTAAGTGGAAAAAGCGGCACTCCAAAATAAATACTGCAAGACAGTGGCTCAGTTTCTCATTTTATTGCGAGAACGCTAACGCGTTTCGGCCGTAGCCTTCCTCATTCTATGATCCTATAGTTTACTGAGACACTACACTGTCTCTCTGTATTCTATGATCCTATAGTTTACTGAGACACTACACTGTCTCTCTGTATTCTATGATCCTATAGTTTACTGAGACACTACACTGTCTCTCTGTATTCTATGATCCTATAGTTTACTGAGACACTACACTGTCTCTCTGTATTCTATGATCCTATAGTTTACTGAGACACTACACTCCCTATAGAATGTAGCTGAATAAATAAATGTAATGCCTAATGATTTGTGGGTTAACAACAGTAATGGTACTGTAACATCTACAGATATAAATTACTATATTATAAAATATACATTAACCACTTTAGCCCTGTTTTATACATAGGCTATTTGAAAATAGCCGATCTACAATCTCACAACACGTCGCGATGTGACGCGTTGTGAGCTTGTAGATCTGTTATTTTCAAACATTTTAGTACTTTTACTATTGGTACTTTAAGTATATATATATATATATATATATATATATATGAATATATACTATACATATATATGGTTCCATGTGTACACTCAGAGTTACAGACCCGTAAGGGTCCATTTGGTTGTATTTGCTCTCTTAGAGTTACAGACCTGTAAGGGTCCATTTGGTTCCATTTTTACTCTCAGAGTTACAGACCTGAACATGAATGATGTTGACGTGTGAACATGGTCAACCGAGTCGACACACTCCCCTCTCTGTCCACAGGACCTGCAGGCTCAGATGGATGAGGAGGTCCGTATGCATGAAGACTACAGGGAGGAGCAGGTGGTGAGGTGACACTCTGGAGGTCAAGTAAGATGTACCTCGATTCCTAATAAAAAGCAACACACTTCCACGGAAAGACACACTCAACTCAAAGGGCTTGAGGTTGTCTTGTGGTTGAAATGGGTGCAAATTCTTGACAATACTGTCAATACTTGACACTATACTGTCTCTCTGTATTTTATGATCCCATGGTTATATATATATATATATATATATATATATATATATATATATATATATATATATATATATATATATATATATATATATATATAGTATATTTGATCTTTAAGTTCTTTGGTTTTACAGTTGCCACCTGATGTGGTTCAGAAGATGGAGGGCAAGAAGGAGAGCTACCCTGACAACGGATTAGGATTGCTGCGCTTCATAAGCAATCTCCACATGCACTAGTATGTTGAATAGGTTTAAGAAATAACACAAAGTGTAGCCGCTCCTGCCCTGCATACAGATACATATTTTCGTCATGCAGCTGGCGTTCCACAGCCTAGGGGCCCGGGCCCCAAAAGCTCCGATCATCCTGAGTTGCGAGGCGGGTTGTAGGATCCAAGAGAGCCTTACCTGATAGCTGTGATTACTAAAATAATTATCGTTGTCTGTTTACAGTGCTGAGGATGCTGCTGCTATTGACCTGTTGAAGATGTTATCTGGTCTGTTTGAAAGTGTCTACATGTTTGCTAAAGATCAAAGCTGGAAAAATTGTGTATAAATATACTGTATATATTATGTTTTAATGTGTCCTGTCTGAATGTGATTTAATAATATACCCCTTTTAAACACCTGTAAAACAAAGAGGTTACCTGGTGATTACTTAAACTGAATTAAGAAATTGTAGAATAGTGTATATAATTATTTAACTGAATGTTAAAACATTCCTTCCCTTCCCTCCAAATCTATCAATATTATATAAACATATGATTGCTATGGACTACCATAGAAGAACATAATGGGCTACATGTTGCATAATTTAAAGCAATAAATAACAGTAGGCCCAAAATAATTCTAATCAAAACATGGAGTACATGGCGTCACGTGACTATCAAGTATTTTGGATTTGACACCACGAGTCTTGGGACATCCAGGGCCTCTGGTTTACCAAGCAGGCCCACTAACCACTCAGCTAAGGCACTCTGATTAAAATATTGTCAAAAAAATGAAAGGAAACAAAAGGCAGACTATACTAAGTCAGAGTCAAGCTTTACAAAATGTAAGTTGTAAAAAAACACAAAATTTGAAGCCTGACTATACTAAGTTGTTTAAATAAATTAAAAAAGTCAAACTATACTAAGTTTTTTTTTTTAAAGTCAGACAATATACCGGACAATACCGGACTAATAAGAGCACCGAAGTCTGACGTAATTTACACATACTACCTGGTTCGCGGTTTTTCACCCCCGTTCTGAATCCCCATAGTCGTATTTAACACTTGGGGTGCCAGAGTTTTATTAAAAAAGTGTACGTTGAGTGCCTGGATTTTTAACCATTTTTGAACCTTTTTCAAGTAGTCACAAAATATTTTCAGTGATCACCATCCTCACGGTGATCCCCTCATTACACACATAGAGGTCTCGTACAATCGGGGGAAAAAAATTAAAAACATTCGGTAATCCGTTCCATAGTTGCAGCCAGTTGAAAATAGTCAAAATACATTGTAAAAAAAAAAAGTACACAGGAGCAGAGATAGGCTACAGGCTTTTGAAGTCATAAGTTAACCAGTTAACCAAGTGGATTAAAGTCTAAATCTTTGAAAAATCATATCTCTTTAATTTTTTTCTTTTCAAAAAACGTATATATACGGTTTTGGCACTCGACGTCAGTTTTTGAAAAGAAGTATATATACGGTTTTGGCACCCAATATCGCGTCAAATAAGAACTGTGTTGCAAAAATAAACAAATGACCCCGGCGGTTTGACTCTTATGGATATGAAGCATCAACTGAAGGTGAGAAAACGCTAATGTTACTTCCACCGAATTAGTTACATTTTCGCCAGAAACAGACTGTATCAAATATAAGTGACTGACTATCATAAACGATACAGAGCCACCTCCCTGACAATATCGCCGAGACAGTTTGTTTATTTTTGGAACACAATTCTTATATGAAACGATTCTAAGATGACCCAATGTTCGTAAAGTAATTTCTCCATAGAGAAATTACTTTACGAACCAGGGGATGAACAAGTGACGTCAGGACTTCTGTACTCGCACCAGCCAAATTTAGGGAAAAAAACAAATGTGTACTCTGTACTGGACTATAAACCACAGGTGTAAAATCCATAGATTTAGAAGGTCCCCTAGTGGCCGTTAGCTGTAAAAATCCATAGATTAGCCGCACCATTGTTGCAGGGTTCAAAGCATGGGAAAAAAGTAGCGGCTTATAGTCCGGAAATTACGGTACTATAAGTTTACAAAATGTACTAAAGTACAGTGAATGTCTGTGCGGTTTGTCTCCATCACTGAAAATAACATACCAGACATAAAACTGCTGTCCTGTGCAGTTAGGGTGAAAAAACAGAACCATTTCACTCCTAATAATAATACTTATTAGATCCTATGGGGGAATGGCATCTTTCCGCTTCACCCAGTTGATGCCTGCCATCAGAGGAGCAATTAGAAATGTCTTGCTCAGGTACATCCTGACATATAGCTGTGATCGGGTCTTGAACCTTTGACCTTCGGCTCAATAGTCAGTCTCTTTATCCATTTACCCACAGCTGTCTCTTGGAGCATTTATAGACAACATTTTGTTGTCAAGGACCCCCTTGTTGTCAAGGCGTGCGTGCGTGCGTGCGTGCGTGCGTGTGTGCGTGTGTGCGTGTGTGTGTGTGTGTGCGTAAACTAACCTGACTTTTTTTAAACACAAGAGCTGTACTGTTGTCATGTTTTATATCATTGAAAAATGACACCCAAAAAAAGACTGGTTCAGGTACAGAGAAACAGCAACTAGTATTATCTGTTAAAAGTGTTATTGGGTGTCATGCTTGGTGCCTTTAGATTTTTGGCTGATGGCTGCTGGGACTGATTCTGTGACCTATGAACTACGAATGAGACACATGACCAGACAAGACCACGGACATGCAGCCAGTGACCGGTGACCACAGGGCACGAGGGAACCAGGCTGAGAAAGTATGCTGTGCATATGGTACGTTCAAAGTGACTGTATCTCTTAAATCAAAAACCACCTAAGTGGAAAAAGCGGCACTCCAAAATAAATACTGCAAGACAGTGGCTCAGTTTCTCATTTTATTGCGAGAACGCTAACGCGTTTCGGCCGTAGCCTTCCTCATTCTATGATCCTATAGTTTACTGAGACACTACACTGTCTCTCTGTATTCTATGATCCTATAGTTTACTGAGACACTACACTGTCTCTCTGTATTCTATGATCCTATAGTTTACTGAGACACTACACTGTCTCTCTGTATTCTATGATCCTATAGTTTACTGAGACACTACACTGTCTCTCTGTATTCTATGATCCTATAGTTTACTGAGACACTACACTCCCTATAGAATGTAGCTGAATAAATAAATGTAATGCCTAATGATTTGTGGGTTAACAACAGTAATGGTACTGTAACATCTACAGATATAAATTACTATATTATAAAATATACATTAACCACTTTAGCCCTGTTTTATACATAGGCTATTTGAAAATAGCCGATCTACAATCTCACAACACGTCGCGATGTGACGCGTTGTGAGCTTGTAGATCTGTTATTTTCAAACATTTTAGTACTTTTACTATTGGTACTTTAAGTATATATATATATATATATATATATATATATATGAATATATACTATACATATATATGGTTCCATGTGTACACTCAGAGTTACAGACCCGTAAGGGTCCATTTGGTTGTATTTGCTCTCTTAGAGTTACAGACCTGTAAGGGTCCATTTGGTTCCATTTTTACTCTCAGAGTTACAGACCTGAACATGAATGATGTTGACGTGTGAACATGGTCAACCGAGTCGACACACTCCCCTCTCTGTCCACAGGACCTGCAGGCTCAGATGGATGAGGAGGTCCGTATGCATGAAGACTACAGGGAGGAGCAGGTGGTGAGGTGACACTCTGGAGGTCAAGTAAGATGTACCTCGATTCCTAATAAAAAGCAACACACTTCCACGGAAAGACACACTCAACTCAAAGGGCTTGAGGTTGTCTTGTGGTTGAAATGGGTGCAAATTCTTGACAATACTGTCAATACTTGACACTATACTGTCTCTCTGTATTTTATGATCCCATGGTTATATATATATATATATATATATATATATATATATATATATATATATATATAGTATATTTGATCTTTAAGTTCTTTGGTTTTACAGTTGCCACCTGATGTGGTTCAGAAGATGGAGGGCAAGAAGGAGAGCTACCCTGACAACGGATTAGGATTGCTGCGCTTCATAAGCAATCTCCACATGCACTAGTATGTTGAATAGGTTTAAGAAATAACACAAAGTGTAGCCGCTCCTGCCCTGCATACAGATACATATTTTCGTCATGCAGCTGGCGTTCCACAGCCTAGGGGCCCGGGCCCCAAAAGCTCCGATCATCCTGAGTTGCGAGGCGGGTTGTAGGATCCAAGAGAGCCTTACCTGATAGCTGTGATTACTAAAATAATTATCGTTGTCTGTTTACAGTGCTGAGGATGCTGCTGCTATTGACCTGTTGAAGATGTTATCTGGTCTGTTTGAAAGTGTCTACATGTTTGCTAAAGATCAAAGCTGGAAAGCACAGAGGCACATGTCTTAGTGTTTAACATTAAACACACTGAGGTACATGTCTTAGTGTTTAACATTAAACACACTGAGGTACATGTCTTAGTGTTTAACATTACATTATTCCATCATTAGCCTGAGATTACCATGGTACCATGGAGGAGGAGGAGGAGGAAAACCAGCCTGGCGGAGATCTGCACTCCCAGTTGCACTATTATTATTATTATTATTATTATTATTGTTTCATTTGTCCTGCCTCTCACATGTTAGTTCCCTGGCCAGCTGCCCATGTCACCGATGCCTAAATCTGCCCCTGGGCCTGTACTAGATCTAGAACACCATGTAACTGTATGAACTGTAATATAAAACAGTGTGAGAGAATGAATGATGCTAAGCTGAAAAGGTACAAAGCACTGCAATGTATCTTGTTGAACCACAGCCTCAGAATGGATGTTGTTCTGCTACTCAAAGTGCATCACAACATCACTGTGTCTTTGATGCGCAGCCATCAGACTATACTAATAACATTCAAATCACAACTAAAATACTTTTAAAAGAACAAGGATGCCTTCCTTCACCCTGCCTCTTCCCAGTGTTAAGTTCATAGCAGTCACATATCATAACAAATATAATTATATTGGATAACTAACCTAACTAATTAAATTGTCCTGACTAATCTTCATCATCATCCTTGTCTTCGGAGCTGACAAGAGAGGACAGGAAGCCAAGGCTGAAGGTGAAGAAACGGCCCTGAGAGGAAGAAATGACCCAGACAGTTTGGCCCTCGACAAACAAGGTCCTGATTCATAGCGGGAATGGGCATCCGAAGCTCATCCAGGCTCCTGCTGCCATGCATCCCCGAACTGCATCCATAACACAAAGGGTGGGGCCTTCTTACACTCTGAAGTGTAAGAACTTACTTTTCACTGTGATCAAGCTGGTGTCTAATTCAAAAGAGCTGGTTAAGAACCTGCTTGAGGCCAAGATTGAGGCAGAGGAATTCACCAGCAGGATGTACATTTACAATGTACTTGTTTAAAGTAAATGTACAATTTTCATTTCTCTCTCTGTAGTCTTGAAGCCAGAGCAGAAGCATCAGTCGCTGATGTTCACCTGATGAATCACAGTTCCAGCCCTTCCTACTTCCTTCTGTACGTATTCAAACTACATTTAATAACAAATCTAATAATATAGCTGCAAGCAGCGATAATACAGGGCCAGGAGAGAGAGAGAGAGACATGGAAACGGAATAGATTGGAGAGAGACATGGAAACTGAAGAGAGAGAGAGAGAGAGAGAGAGAGAGAGAGAGAGAGAGAGAGAGAGAGAGAGAGAGAGAGAGAGAGAGAGAGAGAGAGAGAGAGAGAGAGAGAGAGAGAGAGAGAGAGAGAGAGAGAGAGAGAGAGAGAGAGAGAGAGAGAGAGAGAGAGAGACATTACTATTGCCATTAACAGGAATCGAACTCTCAACCTTTGGACTAATAGGCTGCAACACTACCTATAGTGCTATAGAATTGTCCAGGCTGATGTTGTCTGTTGAAGATCATAAACTCTTGCCTTCTGTCATCATGAACCAAGCCAACACTAAGATCACTCGTTCACAAACCATTTACCAATAGAGAAATTGTATGTCTCCTCGCAACCAAGTGAAAGCAGCCGATCTACAAGCTCAGAAACACGTTGCTATCTGAAAAGTTTTGAGATTGTAGATCGGCTATTTTCAGAATGAAGTATGTCATACATTGAACAAACGTACTCTCAAATAAGCATTTCAGGTTATCTTTACCATTTGCACATGTATTCATTGATACAGTCATGTTGTTTGCAATTCAACTTGAAGTCTGCACCAAGTGAGGCTTGAACTGGCGACCTTGAGATTGTGAGGCACCCTCTACCAGTTACTGGGAAATGTTAAGCTTCTCTACAGGGAGACGCCATTGGACCAACAGACAAGGAACTGTGAAAAAGGAGATCACACAGATGATACAGTTTCACGCAAATAGCTGAAAAATCCTGGGTTTAAGTGTTTTTCAAACTGCTCAAAATTGCGGACAATCTAAGGGCGGAGCTTACTGGTCAAAGCGATAGATGTGTTCCTCATGAGTCAAGGCACAAGTGTAAGCAAGTTTCACGACTTTCGGCCAAACGAGGCATGACATTTGCCTGTTTAAAGTTTGCATTTTCAAAAAATTGCTATAGCGCCCCCAATTGGAGTGAGATTGGTTTCAGTGATATTTGGAATGACTCTCTACATTACTGCAACGTTTCAAAGAAATGTGAGTCTTGCATGTATGTGTTAGGGGCAGATGAATAATTTTCATAAAACTGCAATAGTTAAAATCTATTTCCTCCTGGGATTTTTGAGTAATCTGCACGAAACATTTTACACATGAACTTAGGACCTTTGCCGACAAAACAAAAGCGGCAGATTTTCCATAAGTGAAAAAATGCAGAAGTTATGAGCCAATGGCTGTTTTTCATATAATTCAAAATGGTGGGCGATCTAAAGGTTAGAGGTCAAAAGTCAGACCACGAAAGTTGTCGGGCATGAAGAGACGCATGTGTGTATCGAAGTTTCATGGTTGTAGGTCAAACAGGGCATGAGTTGTACCTGTTCAAAGTTGGCACTTTCAATTGAGTGCTATAGTGCCACCCTTTGACGAATGAGTGTGAGAATTATTTCTTGGTAGTTTTTCATGAGCATCTACCATATGGCCGAGTTTCGTAAAAAGCACATGCACGGTTAAGCCAGAACTGCCAAAAACAAGTATTTTTTAAACTGCTCAAAATTGCGGACAATCTAAGGGCGGAGCTTACTGGTCAAAGCGATACATGTGTTCCTCATGAGTCAAGGCACAAGTGTAAGCAAGTTTCACGACTTTCGGCCAAACGAGGCATGACTTATGCCTGTTTAAAGTTTGCATTTTCAAAAAATTGCTATAGCGCCCCCCTTTGGCCAATTGGAGTAAGATTGGTTTCAGTGATATTTGGAATGACCCTGTACATTTCTGCAAAGTTTCAAAGAAATGTGAGTCTGCGTGTATGTTTTAGGCATAGATGAATAATTTTCATAAAACTGCAATAGTTAAAATCTATGGAATCCTGGGATTTTTGAGCAATTTGCACGAAACCTTTTACACATGAATTACCACATTCTGTACCACTGTTAAGTTCTGCCCCGTTGACGATTTTAAATCAAATCTAAAGACCCACCCTTTTCTCGTGGTTTTAGCTCAGTTTGAGGTTGCCCCACCTTTGATGTTTTCTCGAGTCCACTGAATGTATTTAATTTAATTTATTTGTAATACCTTACAGCGTTTTAATCAGTTGTTTGTTTTGTTTAGTTACTCTTAATAGTCTTGTGATTTACTGGTATGTGTTTTACATTTTAGTCTTGCTTTTGTGGATTTTACAATTTATTATGGTTATCGTGTGTTTCATTTGGCCATCCTCGATTGGAAAGAACTTTGGGTCAACTCCTATCGTTTCTTTATGCTCAAGTATGCTATATACTGTACATAAAGATTACTTGACTTGATGGTGACTTCCTGTGCATCCTGTACTTCCTGTGTGGTGATAAGCATTTTCCAAAGCTTATTTTTGTACTTCCTGGTTTGCAGTGGTGTAAAGTGACTAAGTACATTTACTCAAGTACTGTAATTAAGTAAAATGTTGAGGTACTTTTATTTTACCGAAGTATTTCCAGTTGTCTATACTTTTACTTCTACTTCACTATATCTCAGAGGCAAATATTGTACTTTTACTCCAGTACAATTATTTGAAGTTACTAGTCACTTTGCAGATTGTTACGGGTATGGTTAAGGGGAGACTGTATGTTTATGGGGAGACTGTGTATGCTGTTTTTCTCCCTGCTACACTCTGCCTACTTCTCTGTTCACTCACTCTCAGGTCCAGCCCATTCACTCAACTCAACTCCGCCTCTCACCACCGGTTGGTCCTTCCCCTCATCACTCCACCAATCACCTCCATCGTCATCAGATATAAAGCACCTGTGACGGCGGCCATCTTTCTCTTTCCCCATCATGCTTCCACCAGATAATTTGTTTGCTCCATGCACATGTCCTAACTAATTCACCTCCAGTCTCTTAAAGACTTGTTGACCTTTTTGCCAAACGTTTAGTACAGGGGGGGTAGTTTAGCTCTGGGGTACCCTGTACATATTGCATGTAGGTAATTCCCGTGTTTAATCCCACTAGTCTAGAGGTGAGTGCCACCCATTGTATTTTCCGTTTATTGTTGGAGTAGGAAGGATTTTTGTTTCTCTTGAGTTTACTACATTCTTTCCTTTGGCACCACCTGACCCTCCCTGTATTTGTTACTTGGCATTTATTTCTGTTCACTTCAGTTGGTTAATAAACAACCCTACTTTAACCTCATCCTATGTCTGTCTCAAGTATATAATCTGGGTATATGTTACCGTCCCTTCCTCCTGGACCACCATCTGGGACTTAACACAGATATAAATTATTACATTATAAAACATACATGAACCACTTTATACCTAGGCTATTTGAAAATAGACGATCTACAAGCTCACAACGCGTTGCGGTGCGACACGTTGTGAGCTTGTAGATCTGCTATTTTCAAACATTCGAGTACTTTTACTTTTGGTACTTTAAGTATATTTTGATGCCAATACTTTTGTACTTTTACTCAAGTAAAATTTTGAATTCCTGACTTTTACTTGTAACAGAGTAGGCTACTTCTACATTGCAGTATTGATACCTTTACTTAATTAAAACATTTGAGTACTTTTTCCACCACTGCTGTAGTTATACTGTAGCTCTGTTTGCATCCTGTAAATAACTTTTCCATCCACGGCACCACCTGAATGACAATGTTACTTTAAAGCGCCTTACATTCTTACAGTCTTTCCCCCAAAGATACAGCATGTCACAGGGAAAACTTCATATCAGAATATCAGTTTCCTTTAAATTAGGACAGATTGAAAAGGACTTTATACTCGTCGTTTAACCACCTGAACCCCAGCATCCCTATTGTGGGGGCAGTGGTGTAAAGTAACTAAGTACATTTACTCAAGTACTGTACTTAAGTACACTTTTGAGGAATTTTTACTTCACTGGAGTATTTCCAATTTTCAGTACTTTTACTTCTACTCCACTACATCTCAGAGGCAAATATTGTACTTTTACTCCACAACAATTATTTGAAAACTTTAGTTACTAGTTACTTTTCAGACATAGATTATGATATTATGAAACATACATGAACCACTTTAGCTCTATTTTATACATAGGCTATTTGAAAATAGCTGATCTGCGACGCGTTGTGAGCTTGTAGATCTGCTATTTTCAAACATTCGAGTACTTTTACTTTTGGTACTTCAAGTATATTTTGATGCCAATACTTTTGTACTTTTACTCAAGTAACATTTTGAATTCCGGACTTTTACTTGTAACAGAGTACTTCTAGATTGCAGTATTGATACTTTTACTTAAGTAAAACATTTGAGTACTTTTTCCACCACTGTGTGGGGGGAACATCACGTGTTGTGAGCTTGTAGATCGGCTATTTTTGGCAAAGAGATTTGGTGTAGCCTACAGTAGATGGAAAAAGAACGCAGTGAGGTGAAGTGGTTAAACTGAAGTGATATATTGATGATTTGCAAATATTATCAACGTATTCTGCGCCCACCCTGGGCCCTGGACTTGTGTCACGGCACCCTAGGGTGCAACGGGGGCCGGGGCACCTACTTTGAGAAACCCTGCCCTTGGACAGTGGTTCTCAACTTTTTCAGGCCGTGACCTTCCAAAATAATCATATTTGAACTGGGGACCCCCCAAAATAATCATATTTGAACTGGGGACGCCCCAAAATAATCATATTTGAACTGGGGACCCCCCACCCTGACAAGAACTTGGAAAGTAGGAGTTGAGGCGTTACATTTAGTTTGATTCCACAGATAAATGTTGTGAAAATAACAGATGTAAAAGCTCACAACGCCTCACAACGCGAGGCGTTGTGAGCTTGCAGATTGGCTATTTTTTTGGGCTATTTTATATTATTTGACAATTTGGCCAATGTTTGACCAGTTTTTATAGTATTTTGTTGATGTTGGGTTTGTTGATTACTTTTGATGTAGTACTTGTGTTTTTGGTATTAAAAAGGTCTTAAAAGTCCTTTATTTGTCACTTCACTGTCAGGGAACCCCCCCCCCCCCCTCAAAAAAAATCATGTGGGGTCCAGACCCACAGGTTGAGAACCACTGCTCTAGGAAGCAGGGAGGGGCGGGGCTATTAGAGTCCTTTAATTGTCAGCCCCTCCCCCTCACACCTTCCAGCAATCACAAATGTTTGTGACCCACTCATAGAGCTAAAAGGACCCACTCTGTTTACAAGGAAAAAGACTCTTATAGTGAAATAAACAACTCCTAAAGTAACGTTACTCCACAGGGACGTCGAGTAGAGTTATCAGTGTTTAACAGGTTGGTGAAAAAAGCTGTTAAAACACACTGTGACCAGACTGTGAAAACATCTCCATCCAGACCACAAAACAGGTAAGTGTTCTGCAGGTGTGTGTTAGCTACTTAGCTTAGCTAATTAACTGCTTAGCATTAAGGAATTGATGGAATTGCGTATAATTTCACTGTTATTTGACTTGGTAAAAAAGCAACAACTAGTGAGGATGAAGCATTGCTGTGTGAAGTGAATATGAACCGTCTTTATTTTAGTCCTGAAACATGACTGACTGTCATATCATGACAGTCATGGATTAACTTCAACCTGGTGTTTGCAATTTCTCCATTTACGGTCCGTACATCTACATTAACGATCATATTTCAAATATAAAGTGCTTACTTCATGGCCACGGATGTTATTCTAGTGTACGGGCCCTCAGAAGTACCTATATCCTCCGTATTTTTCAATAAAAAGCATTTTAATCTGATGGGTGGCCATTTTCTCCGTCTATTCACCACATGCTTTAAACTACGCTACCCTATCGGCTGGGAGGTGTATTGCACTATGCTACATTATAACTCTATGAGGAAAATGGCCACCGATCGGATTAAAATGCTTTTTAATGAACAATACGGAAGATGCAGGTACGTTGGAGGGCTCGTACATAATTATAACATCCGTGGCCATGAAGTAAGCACTTTATATTTGAAATTTGAATGTTTATGTAGATGTACAGGCCGTAAATGGGGAAGGTGAAAACACAAGGTTGAAGTTAATCCATGATGGTCGTGATGCTGACACCAGCTTTGCAGGCCTAGTACGGTGTAAAGTAACTAAGTACATGTACTCAAGTACTGTACTTGAGTACAATTTTGAGAAACTTTTACTTAACTGGAGATCCAATTTTCAATACATTTACTTCTACTCCACTATATCTCAGAGATAAATATTGTACTTTTACTCCACTACAATTATATGAAAACTTGAGTTAGTAGTTATTTTGTAGCTTTTGATTATTACAAAACATGGACTAACCACTTCAGCCCTAAACACTAGTGTGTGTGTGTGTGTGTGTGTGTGTGTGTGTGTGTGTGTGTGTGTGTGTGTGTGTGTGTGTGTGTGTGAGAGATAGTAAAAATAGCAGATCTACAAGCTCACAACGTGTTGCTTTGGTGTGAGCTTGCATTCTTGATATTTTCAAAATATTTGAATACATTTTGAAAACTTTAAGAGACATTTCTGCAGAATGAGTACTTTTACTTTGGTACTTTGAGTATATTTTTGATGCTTATACTTTTGTACTTTGACTCAAGCATGTTTTAATACAGTACTTTTACTTGTATTTCTACATTGTGGTATTGAGACTTATTCTGTTACAAGTAAAAGTCCAGAATTCAAAATGTACTTATGCAAAAAGTACAAAAGTATTGGCATTAAAGTACCAAAAGTAAAGTACTCATTGTGCACAATGTCCCATTTCAAGTTCTCAAATGTATAACATATGAAAATAGCAGATCTACAAGCTCACAATTCGTAATGATGTGACACATTGTGAGCTTGTAGATGGGCTATTTTCAAATGGCCGAAATGTATATAGGGCTGAAGTGGATGTATTTTTTGCAATAATAATAATAATCAAAATGAAAGCTAAAGTAAAGTTATACTAATGTTTTCAAATAATTGTAGGAATTGTGGAGTAAAAGTACAATATTTGCATATGAGATGTAGTGGAGTATTGGAAATACTCAAGTAAAGTACAAGTCCAGTGGTACTGTATTTGACGCTCAACAAAAGCTAATTCATCCTTATATTGCATAAACTTGTGTTGCTTTTCATTGGTTTCATGTTAATGTGTATTTTCAGACATTTAACCACTTAAACCATCAACACTAAGTAAACTTTCACTCTGTACTTAGTGTGCTCTTTTCCCCCTCTCTTTGCCGAAAATATCTACAAGCTCACAAAGCTTGTAGATCGGCTATTTTCGGCTAATGTTCCCCTCAGAATAGCGATATAATATTCAAGTGGTTAATGTACAAAAAAAAAAAAATCCTATCACACAAAGATTTGGCGGACCCCCTGTAGTAACTCTGAGGACCCCCTAGGGGTCCCGGACCCCCTGTTGAAGACCTCTGCTCTAATGGGTTTATAAATATGCACACATGTGTGCACCGATGGATGCCTGTTGATGCTGTTTGCCTAAACATTGTACGGCACTTTGCACAGCTTCTGATGTTTTGAACCCATTAAGACCTGGAACGCATCTGTGTCACTTTTTCATTTGAGCTTAAAAAGCATAATTTTACTCTTTGGCTTTTCAAAAATAGCAGATATACAAGCTCATAGCGTGGCACCGAGTGCCGCGCTATGAGCTTGTAGATCTGCTATTTTAGAAAAATCGTGAATATGTATGTATGTATGTATATGTATGTATTTTTCTTTTAAAGCAAACATTAACTCAAATCTTTGCTTCTGGGGGGTCCCTGGAACAAAATATTTTGAGGTGTGTGTGTGTGTGTGTGTGTGTGTGTGTGTGTGTGGGGGGGGGGGGGGGGTCCGCGGCCAAATTCATGTCATTTTGGGGGTCCTTCACATGAAAAGGTTTGAAAACCAATGATATAGAAACATACGTTTTTCAGAGAACCTTTGACATTTGGCAGAATCGGAACCTCAGGCTTCAATTGGTTAGATGTGCTGTGTGTAAGGGCAAGTGATGCTGGTGTTCCGTTATGCAGATTACGCATTATTTGGTGTCAGCCCTGGTACCATTTGCAGGCAGGTGTGTGCCAGGCACAGGTGTGTGCCAGTCACAGGTCTGTGCTAGGCACAGGTGTGTGTGTGTGTGTGTGTGTAGGTGTGTGTGTGTGTGTGTGTGTGTGTGTGTGTGTGTGTGTGTGACTGGCACCTGAGCATGGGTCCTGCAACTTTGACATCTGTCTTTGGTACCGTTGTGCAAATCTTGCCTGTAAATCTATGGTTCCTCAGTGAAGCAATTAAGGGGTCTTTGGTTGTTATCTTCCTTGTTGACTTCACCAGTCTCGCAGAACTTGGTCCTAAGTTTGGAAATGACATTTACTTGTAACTTGTACATTTAGTCCATGAGCCAGAGCCCCAAAATTGAGCAATGATTATCGAAAGAGTGGGCAAAACCATACCTATATTAAATTGTTTATAGGGTCAATACAAGTAAATAAATATATGATAACCTTTCCACAGGAGCAGCTTTTTCATATTTATCACACATTTTGTTATTTTCCCCATCCGTACATGACAGGTGAAAAAATTACAACATTTAAAAAATAATTATAATAATGAAACTTCCCCAGTTGATTACTTACATGAAGACAATGATTTATTGTACTACAAGTTTTCTGAATTTGTATATTTAAATATGCAAATTGGGCATTTAGTCCATGACCCAGAGCCCCAAAATGTAGCCAGATATTGAATATTCCCTCGTTAAAAAAACCTTTGACTCCAACATCTTAACAAAATTAAATAAGAATGTTGACTCTGGCTTTGTCCAATGTTGATTCTGGAAAGTTATGCAAATTCGGGCATATTTTCCTAATGCATAACTTGTAATACGATAAATCATTGTCTTCATGTAAGTAATCAACTGGGGAAGTTTCATTATGATAACTATGTTTTAAATTTTGACATTTTTTCACCTGTCATGTACGTATGGGGAAAATAACAAAATGTGTGATAAATATGAAAAAGCTGCTCCTGTGGAAAGGTTATCATATATGTATTTACTTATATTGACCCTATAAACAATTTATATAGGTATGGTTTTGCCCACTCTTTCGATAATGAAATCTTGTCTCATGGACTAATTGCAGTATTAAGTGTGATGACATGAAGGCATGAATGCAAATTTGACTTGATTTTAGCAACGTTCCTGAGCTGGAAGAAACATGATTGTGCAAACCCCTGTCACTTGACCGTTGAAGGACAAAGTGTGCAGTGGTGTAAACTAAGTACAAGCTCACAATGCACGCAGCGTGTTGTGACCTTGTAGATTGGCCATTTTTGGCGACTCGATTTGTGTAGAGTGAAAGAAGAGCATACCAAATAAAATGCAGTCTTTACAGGTCTGTGTTATCAAGTACAGAGGGTTTAAGTGGTACTGGATTTGACGCTCAACAAAAGCTAATTCATCCTTGTGTATGACGGAGGACAATTTCACAATAAATTAAAATCTCTACGATTATTGTGTGTGTTTTTAATGATAACGATTATCGCCCCATCCCTTGATTTTATTTTATTTTATTAGACGTTATACAGGAAAAACATATGTTACATCATGTTCATCGTAGAAACGTCAAGGATACAGACGCATAAAAGTATTTTCATTGTGGTCCTTGGTCTGAGACAAACAGACAGCACTGCAACAGAATACATACAGTTAGACAGTACAGTAATAAATAAAACAATCAAAAGCTACACTACCTACAGCATAAATACATATAATCGCATTGCTAACACATAGGTGACCCTACTATTCGGCAACATTTTCTAAAAGCCATGCTTTGACCCTTATCTTAAAAAGGAGATGGCTGCTGGTGCTCTTTATAGTCAGGGGTAGAGGGTTCCAGTTGACTGCTCCTCCAAATCTAAATGAGCGTTTTCCCATTTCAGTGGTGAACGTGGGCATGGTCAGGTCTGCTATGCTGGCTTTGGTTAGGTTGGAATGGGCTTCGCTACGCTTCTGAAAGAGCTTACATAGGTACACAGGGGCGCTGTTTATGTAGATGTTATGCACCAGGTTCAGCTGTAGTTGAACTGACCTGGCTGCCAGAGGGAGCCAACCCAACTGGTGGAAATTATGTTGGTGGGAATTATGTTTTCCAACATGGTCCCTTGCAGACAGCCCCAAGACAAGCCTGACCAACCTATTTTGAGAAACCTGCAACTTCTCTTTTAGGGCTTTGGTTAGGCCACTGTACCATGAGCCAATAGCATAGTCGAAACAACATAAAACCAGTGAGTTTGCTAATATGCGAAGACTGGCCGCGTCCAGAAACTGCGCTTCCCTGGCTAAGAATTTGGTTCTGCCATTTACCTTACTGATGGTCTTAAGAGCCATTGTTTCACCACCCAGCCTGCGATCTAGCTGACAACCAAGGTAGCTGACTGAGGGTTTAGCTGGAAAGGACAGGCCCCAAGAGTGATACTGGGTGAGGCCAGTTTGTGCAACCTGGGCTGAGAACCAAGTTGTGACAGGATACAGTATACGTATTGCCTCACTTCACTGTCTCCCTGTCAATTTTAGAATTGATTTTAAGGTCCTTTTTATTTGCTTTTAGATCTTTAAACAGGTTAGTAGTAATAGCTCCGCTGTACCTCGCTGAGCTCCTGGAACCATTACACCCTTAGCCAGGGCTCTGAGGTCTTGCCGCTCAGTCGTTACTGGGCGTTGGCAAAGACTAGCAAAAAGACCAGGGGTGGCCGCACTATGTATATCTGCTATTTTTGAATAGCCAAAGAAATCTAAAATGACACAGATGCTTTCCCGGTCTTAATGGGTGAAAACCCACCTATTATCTTTGGATTTTAATGTCACTGGATCTTCTAATGCAGGGGTCTTCAACGTTTTCAGGCCAAGGACCCCCTCTCTGAGAGAGAGGGATGGAGCAGGGACCCCCTCTATATATAGCATAAACTTGTGTTGCAGATTAAAGCTTTTCATAGATGTTTCATGTTAATGTGTATTTTCAGACATTTAACAACTTAAACCATCAACACTAAGTAAACTTTCACTCTGTACTTAGTCTGCTCTTTTCCCCTCTTCCTTTGCCGAAAATAGCCGGTCTACAAGCTCACAACGCCTCGTTGTGAGCTGTGTATGTTGTGACAGGATACAATCTACGTATATATCTGGCTCTCGTCTCTCTTGAATTAATATTTGTTTCTTTCTTTCTTTCTTTCTCAGAGTGGAGACGGACTGTGCCGAGGTTGTCCTTGTGCCATAAATGCCTAGAAGACTGAGGCTCTCACCTACAGTATAACACCCTCCCAGACACCAGGAGACTGAGGTTTTCGCCTACAGTATAACCTCCCAGACACCAGAAGACTGAGGTTCTCGCCTACAGTATAACACCCTCCCAGTACATCCACCTCTAATGACTCACTATCTGGTGAAGCTACAATGTGCAGGTGAGATTTTTGTGACTACCTGAGGAAATTATGTGTGTGTATGTATATATATATATATATATATATATATATATATATATATATATATATATATATATATATATATGTATATATATATATGTATATATATATATATATATATATGTATATATATATATATATGTATATATATATATATATATATATATATATATATATATATATATATATATTTTTTTTTTTTTTTTAAGGGTGTCACGATACGTACCGAAATTGAAAGCCGTATCGCGATTCTCACTGTCCTGCGTCCAAGGCAGTGTTGCCAAGTCTGCTTATTATAAGCTACTTTGGGCTCGCTTATTTTGGACTTCTCTTTATAGACCTGGTTGCTTGTTTCTCTCACAATATCTTGCAACGCTGGTTCAAGGGAAGCCATGCGTTCGCTGTTTTTTCTGTTCATTCCTCCTTCCGACGGGGCAAAGGGAAGCCTCACAGCCGGGTTGACAGAGAGAGAAACCGCGTGTTTCTTCCCATACTCTCACATAATTCGACCCGCGGATCTTACTCAAGAAATAACGAAACGAGCGCAGTCTCGTGACATGCAAACCTTTTCAGTGATGGAGAACGCTGGATTTGAATATTCAAACAGTGTATCTAGAATGTTATAAAGGGCCATGGCAGCAGTTCGCATTTCAGCAAAAGTGTGTTCCCTGCGATGTATGAGAAATTAAGGCAAGAGTTACTAAAGGGCTGAGCCATGTAGAATTAATGGACTGTCTTAACTAGAATGCTCCTCCTCATAGCAGAGATTTTCGCCAATCTCCGCCAGGCCGGGTTGTCTACCCAGGGCCCACAAACTTTGGAATGGGAAAAAAACTTAACTTTTCAAAGAATGTTAACTAATCTTCTTAAGGAATAATCAGAAAAGGACAGTTGATAAAACCCAAAGTTTATATTGTAACGCTGGGGGTACTATTACACACCTCCCTCCATCGAGGGAGGTGTCACTGATTTGGGTTTTGGCTACATGTGTGCCGGGGAGGGAAAAGAGTTAAGTTGGGCTGTTCTGGGGTGCTGTAAGCGGGACTGAGTGAACTGAGAGACGGCACACGTCCTCATTATTACTAGCCTTGGGCTAGCCACCCTCTTTTTGTTTTATGTTCAGTGACCCTCAACCTCGGGTTAGCTTTGTGCCGCGGCAAGGGAATAAATCTGGGCTGGCAACTTGCACATCGTCTCCTCGCCTCGTCTTTCCAGCTGCCCCGCAACGTTACAATATTATTAATATGTTAACAAATTTATTATTCTAGATTCTCATTTTGAATATCGAATCGTGAGCTTAAAATCGAATTGTGGATTAGGCGTATTGTGACAGCCCAAATAAACCCCCCTTCTAGTGTGCGAGTAGACCGGGTTTTTGCAATAAGTTTTTTCATTTATTTACTTTTTTTTAACAGTTTTGTTCTTTTTGAGAAAAGATTTTGTAAATACATAAAAAACAGTAATTGAAATGGAGTTTGAAGTTACAATGGGTTTGTAAAGGAAGGGGGTGTGTCTGATACAATGAATATCATTAATATCTAAATACCGAATCAAGCAATTTAAAGTGTCTGGGGTGAATCACAAAAGCAGAGTGGACGTTAAGATGAGCTCAAAGAAGTTTGTAAGTGTAATATCCCCTTACGGTTATTTGTCATGTGCAATTTGTTTTATTACGAAGCCTGAAAGCCAAACAGACATGACATTTTATCCATATGCAGTGGTGGGAAAAAGTACTCAAATGTTTTACTTAAGGAAAAGTATCAATACTGCAATATAGAAATACGCTGTTAGGGCGCGCTCCCACCACACTTTTATTTTACCTCTGGGGCAGAATCTGCCAATGCTTTGTCAATGCAAATGCGTGGATTCACGCAAGAGCAGATTTTTCCGCTTGTCGCGTAGACCTTGCGTTTATCCGCTCTACACGAAGAAGCATTAAACAGCTGGAGGCAGGAGCTGATTTTCCTCCTCTGTCCAATCGGGTGAGTCGAAGGCGGACCGTCCCAAGACTCAGGAAGCAACAAGGTGCTCTCAGTGGACCAACTGGTTGTAGCTGTTGCATCTCACCCAGTACTTTATGATTTGACCATGAAAGAGTTCCATATGACATTAAAGAACTGGCCTGGTTACAAGTCAGTGCGGTCGCAAAGGCTTCAAGTTAGTGTAGTAATATATTTAGTGTAATAATATTACTCTAACTATATATTTAATAGCCTTGTCAGTAAAGTCTTCACTTTTGCACTTGGGGTTCGTACATCTACATACACATTCAGATTTAAAATATAAAGTGCTTACCCCATGGCCACGGATTTTACAATCATGTACGGGCCCTCAGAAGTACCCGTATCTTCCGTATTGTTCAATAAAAAGTTTTTTTAGAATCCGCTGGCTGCAAAAAAACTGTGGCCGCGCACAACCTGCGTTTAACAGCGGCCAGCCAACTTTTGGGGCGCGCTCTCATCAAAAGTTGGCTGCCAGCGGATTCTAGAAAAACGCTGTGACGAACCTGTCACTCACATTCATGACCATCCCTGTAGGTATCCCTGTAAGTATCTGTATCTTCCGTATTGTTCAATAAAAAGCATTTTAATCCAATCAGTGGTCATTTTCTCCGTATGCTTTCAACTGCGCGACCCTAGCGGTTAAAGAGGTGTATTGCACTGTTGGTACATTATAACTCTATGGGAAAATGGCCACCAATCGGATTAAAATGCTTTTTATTGAACAATACGGAAGATACGGGTACTTCTGAGGGCCCGTACATGATTGTAAAATCCGTGGCCATGTGGTAAGCACTTTATATTTTAAATCTGAATGTGTATGTAGATGTACGAACCCCAAGTGCACAAATCATAAAGTACTGGGTGAGATGCAACAGCTACAACCAGTTGGTCCACTGAGAGCACCATGTTGCTTCCTGAGTCTTGGGACGGTCCGCCTTCGACTCACCCGATTGGACAGAGGGGGAAATTCAGCTCCTGCCTCCAGCAGTTTTATGCTTCTTCGTGTAGAGCGGATAAACGCAAGGTCTGCGCGATAAGCGGAAAAATCTGCTCTTGCGTGAATCCACGCATTTGCATTGACAAAGCATTGGCAGATTCTGCCCCAGAGGTAAAATAAAAGTGCGGTGGGAGCGCGCCCTTACAAGTAAAAGTCCTGGAATTCAAAATGTACTTGAGTAAAAGTACAACAGTATTGGCATCAAAATATACTTAAAGTACCAAAAGTAAAAGTACTAAAATGTTTGAAAATAGCAGGTCTACAAGCTCACTACAGCTTGTAGATCGGCTATTTTCTAAATAGCCTAGGTATAAAATATGGATAAAGCAGTTAATGTATGTTTTATGACATAATAATTTATATATGCAAAGTAACTAGTAAACTAAAGTTTTCAAATAATTGTTGTGGGGTTAAAGTACAATATTTGCCTCTGAGATGTACTGGAGTAAAAGTACTGAAAATTGGAAATACTCCAGTAAAGTGAAGATACCTCGCAACTGTACTTAAGTACAATACTTTTATTCTGTAAAGCACTTTGAATTGCCCTGTGTATGAAAAGTGCTATATAAATAAAGTTGCCTTGCCTACTTGAGTAAATGTACTTACTTACTTTACACCACTGTCCATATGTTCCAATGCCAAAAAACACAACTAAATGGTTAATCACATGTATTTGTATGACAGGCGTCAACTTAAATGTTTTAATTGTCACAGCCCTAGGCATAGCTTACACCAAGAGTCTTCAACGTTTTTCAGGCCAAGGACCCCTTAGCTGAGAGATGAAGCAGGGACCCCCACAGCAGGGACCCCCACTACATATTGTGTAAAATTATGTTGCAGATTAAAGTTTTTTCATAGATTCATTGACTCTCTGTGTCAATAGACCATATTCACACAGCTGCCATATTGCCAAGTTAACTCATTCAGTGCTAGACTTATTTCTGGTGTTTGCCCACTGCCAGTGGGCAAACACTTCGATTTTCTTACCTTTTCAAGTAGTCGCAGAATATGTATCTCCTCTATGATTGATCCCCTGATAGTTGCTAATCACGGAGGGTTTCATTGTGCTTCCGCGAAAGTTTGTTATACGTTGAAAATAGCATGTCTCGCCAAAAATACATGGTAGAACACAAGAGCCAAGATAGAATATTTCCCAAATACCTTAACCAGGAAGTCAATGGAGCAGAACATGACTCAAATCTTTGCTTCTGAGGGTCCCTGGAACAACGCATTTTGAGATCCGCAGCCAAATACGTATAATTTTGGGGGTCTTTGATATACATTTTTTGTTCCAGGGACCCCCATAAGCAAATATTTGAATTAAAAATGCAGTTTAAAAAAAATCTAATTCAAAGATTTGCACACATTTTCAGGATTTTTCTAAAAAAAAAGCAGATATACAAGCTCATAGCGTGGCACTCGGTGTCGCACTATGAGCTTGTAGAACTGTTATTTTTTAATAGCCCAAAGAAATCTAAAAACATGACACTCAGACACGTTCCCAGTCTTAATGGGTTAATCTGCAACACAATGTTATACAATATGCTTCATCCCTCTCTCAGCTAAGGGGTCCCTGCTTCATCTCTATCTCAGCTAAGGGGTCCCCGCTTCATCGATCTCTCAGCTAAGGGGTCCCTGCTTCATCTCTCTCTCTCAGCTAATGGGTCCCCGCTTCATCTCTCTCTCTCAGCTAAGGGATCCCCGCTTCATCTCTCTCTCTCTCTCTCTCAGCTAAGGGGTCCCCGCTTCATCTCTCTCTCTCTCAGCTAAGGGGTCCCCGCTTCATCTCTCTCTCTCTCAGCTAAGGGGTCCCCGCTTCATCTCTCTCTCTCAGCTAAGGGGTCCCCGCTTCATTTCTCTCTCTCAGCTAAGGGGTCCCTGCTTCATCTTTCTCTCAACTAAGGGGTCCCTGCTTCATCTCTCTCTCAGCTAAGGGGTCCCTGCTTCATCTCTCTCTCAGCTAAGGGGTCCCTGCTTCATCTCTCTCAGCTAAGGGATCCCCGCTTTATCTCTCTTTCTCAGCTAAGGGGTAATTTTTAGATATGTATTTGGCCACGGACCCCCATCTCAGAATGTTTTGTTCCAGGGACCCCTAGAAGCAAAGATTTGAGTTACAAATGTTAAAAAAAATTATATATTCAAAGATTTGCTCAAATTTTCAAGATTTTTCAAAAATGGCAGATCTACAGTACAAGCTCATAGCGCTTGTATATCTGCTATTTTTGAATAGCCAAAGAAATCTTACAATGACACAGATGCGTTACCGGTCTTAAAGGGATAGTTCACCCCAAAAATAACTTATTTTCTAACGATTTGTCACCCCTGAAGACTTGAATTTGTGGATATTTTGTTGTTTTGTCTCATTCCTAAGCCAATAATTTGATGACGGTAGCGGTTCCGGTAGGAGACACAAAGAGTCTCCCTTGTTTCTCCTACCGGAACCGCTGCCTACCGGTCCGCTGGTCATCAAATTATTGTCTTAGGAATGTGACAAAAACAAAAAGATATTCATGAATTCTAGTCTCCATGGGGTGACTATTTTGATAGATTTTTTTTTTTTGGGGTGAACTATCCCTTTAATGGATTAATGTGCTGCCTGCTATTCTCACTGCTATGCTGTGTAGGGCAGGCTGTGTCACCGTTACAAAACGTAATAATATAATAACACCTAATTGTGATTAACCATTAATTGTGTTTTTGGCTTTGAACATTGGAACATAATACAATGCCTTTCAGCCACACTGTGTATGAGGATACAGTATACGTATACTAGGCTGTGTATGAGGATACAGTATACGTATACTAGGCTGTGTATGAGGATACAGTATACGTATACTAGGCTGTGCCCTGCGAGTGCTCAAGAGTAGTGAAAATAAACAAAACTACTTATTTTTATTTACTCCACAGTGCCCTCTACAGATCTGGAGGATTTGAACTTACCATTAACCAAAAAAGCTTCCCACCTCCGAGAATAGACTTTCAACAACACAAAACAGCCTTTGCTTCGGTGAGTAGCGAAATGGTTTTGTTTATTTTCACTACTCTTGAGCACTTGCAGGGCAGTGGAATTCCTTGTACAAGCACAGAGCCCTGGGTCTTCCAGGGCGTTAGAGGGAACTCACTAACGCTCTGAACCAGGGCTATGTAAGAGGATACAGTATACGTATACTAGGCTGTGTATGAGGATACAGTATACGTATCCTATATTTGGCTCTTGGTCACTTGAATAAATCTTTGTTTCTTTGTTTCTTTCAGATACTCAAGAATACATCCTGGCAGAGGTTCTTCACCCTCCTGTGAAACACCCAGCCTGCACCCTCCTGTGACTCGTCTCAGCCTGCCTCCGCCACTGTCTACACTTAGGTAAGTCTTTTGAAGAGCCGCTGTCTACAAAGTCTTTCGAAGAGCCGCTGTCTACAAGTCTTTCGAAGAGCCGCTGTCTACAAGTCTTTCGAAGAGCCGCTGTCTACAAGTCTTTCGAAGAGCCGCTGTCTACAAAGTCTTTCGAAGAGCCGCTGTCTACAAGTCTTTCGAAGAGCCGCTGTCTACAAGTCTTTCGAAGAGCCGCTGTCTACAAGTCTTTCGAAGAGCCGCTGTCTACAAGTCTTTCGAAGAGCCGCGGTCTACACCTCCTGTGAACCAACCCAGGCTGCCTGCACCCTCCTGTGAACCGACCCAGGCTGCCTGCACCCTCCTGTGAACCGACCCAGGCTGCTTGCACCCTCCTGTGAACCGACCCCGGCTGCCTGCACCCTCCTGTGAACCGACCCCGGCTGCCTGCACCCTCCTGTGAACCGACCCCGGCTGCCTGCACTCTCCTGTGAACCGACCCCGGCTGCCTGCACCCTCCTGTGAACCGACCCAGGCTGCCTGCACCCTCCTGTGAACCGACCCTGGCTGCCTGCACCCTCCTGTCCTGTACTTAAGTACGGTACTTGAGTAAATGTACTTAGTTACTTTACACCACTGTCCATATGTTCCAATGCCAAAAACACAACTAAATGGTTAATCACATGTATTTGTATGACAGGCGTCAACTTAAATGTTTTAATTGTCACAGCCCTAGGCATAGCTTACACCAAGAGTCTTCAACGTTTTTCAGGCCAAGGACCCCTTAGCTGAGAGATGAAGCAGGGACCCCCACAGCAGGGACCCCCACTACATATTGTGTAAAATGATGTTGCAGATTCAAGTTTTTTCATAGATTCATTGACTCTCTGTGTCAATAGACCATATTCACACAGCTGCCATATTGCCAAGTTAACTCATTCAGTGCTAGACTTATTTCTGGTGTTTGCCCACTGCCAGTGATTTTTCGATTTTCTTACCTTTTCAAGTAGTCGCAGAATATGTATCTCCTCTATGATTGATCCCCTGATAGTTGCTAATCACGGAGGGTTTCACTGTGCTTACGCGAAAGTTTGTTATACGTTGAAAATAGCATGTCTCGCCAAAAATACATGGTAGAACACAAGAGCCAAGATAGAATATTTCCCAAATACCTTAACCAGGAAGTCAATGGAGCAGAACATGACTCAAATCTTTGCTTCTGAGGGTCCCTGGAACAACGCATTTTGAGATCCGCAGCCAAATACGTATAATTTTGGGGGTCTTTGATATACATTTTTTGTTCCAGGGACCCCCATAAGCAAATATTTGAGTAAAAAATGCAGTTTAAAAAAAATCTAATTCAAAGATTTGCACACATTTTCAGGATTTTTCTAACAAAAAGCAGATATACAAGCTCATAGCGTGGCACTCGGTGTCGCACTATGAGCTTGTAGATCTGTTATTTTTTAATAGCCCAAAGAAATCTAAAAACATGACACTCAGACGCGTTCCCGGTCTTAATGGGTTAATCTGCAACACAATGTTATACAATATGTAGTCGAGGGGTCCCTGCTTCATCCCTCTCTCAGCTAAGGGGTCCCTGCTTCATCTCTCTCTCAGCTAAGGGGTCCCCGCTTCATCTCTCTCTCAGCTAAGGGGTCCCTGCTTCATCTCTCTCTCTCAGCTAATGGGTCCCCGCTTCATCTCTCTCTCAGCTAAGGGGTCCCCGCTTCATCTCTCTCTCTCTCAGCTAAGGGGTCCCCGCTTCATCTCTCTCTCTCTCAGCTAAGGGGTCCCCGCTTCATCTCTCTCTCAGCTAAGGGGTCCCCG
The DNA here is from genome assembly GCF_963454915.1 of Gymnoscopelus microlampas. NCBI lineage: Eukaryota > Metazoa > Chordata > Actinopteri > Myctophiformes > Myctophidae > Gymnoscopelus > Gymnoscopelus microlampas. The sequence goes on from NC_139955.1 coordinate 28,640,330, forward strand.
CTTCATTTCTCTCTCTCAGCTAAGGGGTCCCTGCTTCATCTTTCTCTCAACTAACGCCAGGGGTCTTCAACGTTTTTCAGGCTGAGAGATGAAGCAGGGACCCCCACAGCAGGGACCCCCCCCACTACATGTGTAAAATTGTGTTGCAGATGAAAGTTTTTCCATAGATTTCATAGATTCATTGACTCTCAGTGTTTTGTAAATTAGTGGCAGACATTTAACCACTTAAACCGTCAATAGACCATTTTCAAACATCGGCCATATTGCCATTAAGTTAACTCTTTCAGTGCGATTCAGTGCCAGACTTATTTCTGGCTGTGTTTGCCCACTGTCAGCGATTTTTCAATTTTGTTACCGTTTCAAGTAGTCACAGAATATCTATCTCCAGTATGATCGATCCCCTGATGTTAAAACCAGGATACAGTATACGTATCCTAAATGTGGCTCTCGGTCACTTGAATAAATCTTTATTTCTTTGTTTGTTTTCTTTCAGATACTCAAGTATACATCCTGGCAGAGGTGTTGCAGGGGGGGGGGATGTCTACAAAATCTTTCGAGGAGGAGCCGCTGTCTACAAAGTCTTTCGAGGAGGAGCCGCTGTCTACAAAGTCTTTCGAGGAGGAGCCGCTGTCTACAAAGTCTTTCGAAGAGCCGCTGTCTACAAAGTCTTTCGAAGAGCCGTTGTCTGCAAAGTCTTTCGAAGAGCCGCTGTCTGCAAAATATTTCGAGGAGGAGCCGCTGTCTACAAAGTCTTTCTAGGAGGAGCCGCTGTCTACAAGGTCTTTCGAGGAGGAGCCGCTGTCTACAAAGTCTTGTGAAGAGCCTCTGTCTGTAGACAGAGGCTCTTCACAAGACTTTGTAGACAGCGGCTCTTCACAAGACTTACGCTGTCTACAAAATCTTTCGAGGAGGAGCCGCTGTCTACAAAGTCTTTCGAGGAGGAGCCGCTGTCTACAAAGTCTTTCGAGGAGGAGCCGCTGTCTACAAAGTCTTTCAAAGAGCCGCTGTCTACAAAGTCTTTCGAAGAACCGCTGTGTACAAAGTCTTTTGAAGAGCCTCTGTCTACAAGTCTTTTGAAGAGCCTCTGTCTACACCTCCTGTGACTCTCTCTATCCTTGGATTTAGCTGCATGGGGGTTTCCTCTGAAGACGCCTTAAGGTAGGAACCTCTTTAGGGCTGTCACGATTATGACATTTAACTTGACGCTTGATTGATTGTCGCTCAAATAGTTGCGATTAACTATTTTAATTGCGTCGTAGTAACATTTTGAATAAAACTTTGTCCGGCTTTTTTAGGCTTCGTAAACAAAAGCCGAACTACAAGCTCAAAACTACAAGCTTTGAGCGTGTAGGTCGGCTATTTCCACAATGATTGGAAAATGTTTGAAATTGTATGAACATTTTTCAACATGGAAACGATTATGACTTATCCCCAAAAACGTATTGCGATTATCTCAAATACTTGCGATTATGTAATAATTGTGACGGTCCTAAAGACAATGACAATTTTCCTTTTCCTTTGCTGGATGCTGCAGTTGCTTCATGCTGCAGTTTGTAATGGATGATGCTTGTGGTGGATGATGCTTTTGGTGTATTTCATACTGGTTGGATGTATGAAATACGAATTGTCGGCTGTCTGTTGATGTGGTTAAAGATGTGTGCTCTTTTTTTCAGATTTCAAGGCTGACGTTGAATCTAAGACTATGTTGGTAGTGTAGTTTGTTTAGTTTGCATTCAATATTTATTTTGATGTGGCAAATCCAGGATTTGGACCTGGTGGTCCATAAGACCAAAGGTCACTTTTTGGTAGGTACCAAAAGGACACTGTTTGGTAGGTCCCAAAAGTCACTTTTTGGTCGGTACCAAAAGTCACCTTTTTCTGGCTGGGATGGGGGGGGAACTGTATAAATCCGGGCCTGGACCTGGTCATCTTAAAGATCACGTTGTTCAATTTCTAACCAATGCCACTCGCCCACCCGTGGAGTGAAATCACAGCAAGGTAACTATACAATACACACACACACACACACACACACACACACACACACACACACACACACACACACACTCTAATAATGAGCATTTTTCTTTTTTATGTTTGGTAGCTTTCTTTCAGACGAGAAGAAGCCATTCCGGTACACTAAGGCAAAAAATAGAAGGCACATCCTTGGATGTATTCATTACACTGTGAACCGACCCAGGCTGCACCCTCCTGTGAACCGACCCAGGCTGCACCCTCCTGTGAAACTACCGCTGGCTCCGCCAAAGACCTCGGCCCGCGGGGGGTTTCCTCTGAAGACTGCTCAAAGTAGGAACCTCTTTAGGGCTGTCACGATTATGATTAACTTGACGCTTGATTAATTGTCGCTCAAATAGTTGCGATTAGCGTTTTTAATTGCGTTGTGGTAACATTTTGAACTTTTTTCTGAATTTGTAAACAAAAGCCGAACTACAAGCTCAAAACGCATCACGTGGTGATGCGTTTTGAGCGTGTAGTTTGGCTATTTCCACAATATTTTGAAAATGTATCAAAATGTTTTTCAACATGGAAACGATTATGACAATTATAACTATTATCCCCAAAATAGTATTGCGATTATCTGAAATACTTGCGATTATGTAATAATTGTGGCGGTCCTAATTTTTCCTCTTCCTTTGCTGTATGCTGCAGTTGCTTCATGCTGCAGCATACAGCAAAGGATGAAGTGTTTGTGTTGGATGCTACTTGTGGCGTATGCTGTTCTAACCCTAACCCTAACCTGCTGGGGTTTTTTTTCAGGTTTTTAGACATAGGCCTTTGTAAATCCGGGCCCCTACCTGGTCATTTGAAAAGGTCCAAAAGACCTGGTCATTTGAAAAGTCACTTTTTTTGGGTGTTAAGTCGTGGTGGGGGGAACTGTCTAATTTCTTGCCCAAAGAAGAACAAGAATCATATGAAGCTGCTACATTTTATTTCTTGCCCAAAGAAGAACAAGAATCACATGGAGCTGCTACATTTTAATCAAGATGATCTACGTTTTTCCATTTAAAAGTTTTAATTTCTTGCCCGAAGAAGAACAAGATCAAGAACATCATGTCGATGTGTCCCAACATACCTGAACTGAGTCAACGAGATGTAAATTTTGAATGACAAATGTCTAACCAATGGAGCAACTATTTTGTATTTCTTGCCCACCTTTGGAGTTACATCATCGCAAGGTAGCTATACAATCCAATAGCAATACAAGTGATCAGCAGTTTGCACAAGCATACTGTGCTGTCTACCAGGCCCACTTCTTCATGTATGTTTTGAAGTGTCCAACCCCAGTACGCAGTCTGTTCAGCTAGGTCAATTTCCAGCATAGCAGATCTCCCTCCTTTGATGCCGTCTCCTGGGTCCCAGATGTAGCGGCGACAACGTGTGGGCCCATGCAGAAGACTCCCACTCCTACTTCCAGGATGCCTCCATCCATGCCTTTGTAGACAGGTCCTCAGGGATAGAACTGAGCATCTCTTGTTGTATGGGTGGCGGGACTTGAGTCTGTTTTGAAGGCAATGCTGTCATAGTGTTGTCATGCAGGATATGCCAGTCATCTTTCTGGGCTATCCTTGGGGCGAGGATGTGAGGGTAGCAGTCTCTCGTTGGAGGCCGGTTGAGGCAATTCCTGCTAGCATTGGGAAGTAGAATATAGGGGTGGGATTCAGGCAACCAGTTATAATCCGGAGAACATTGTTAATGGCAGCATCAACTTTTTTGGCACGTGGGCTTCCACACCAAGCTATGGCACAGTGTTTGGCTGCAGCAAAGACCAGGGCTTGCGTGGGGATTCGTAGTACTTTGGCAGAGGAATCTCAGGACGTACCAGCGAGACATCAGATTGGCGAGACCTTTGATGACACTTTGGCCTCTGGGTGTTGCTTAGAAGACAGTGTCCTATCCAGGTACCTTGGGGCTTGCTGGAACTCCAAGTGATTGTGGTCCATGAACACGTCCAGTTCCCGTTTTGCTTCGCTGTTGTTGACGTGATATGCTGCCAACACTGTCCTCCCAATGCTGAGCTGCAGGCGCCACCTACGAAGGTAGGCTCCTAAGATGTCCATGTGGACATGATGGAAGTCATTTGGGGTAGAGCGGCTGAGTTGGATTTTACAGACCAGGAGTGTTGGTATAGGTAGAGGCATGGCCGAAGAGCTTTGCCCATCACTCACTTCTTGCTGATGCCGAAGTCAAAACACAGTATTTCCCTCATTGTGATAGCTCTAAGTCTGCAGTACACCTGACTGGCGGCAATAGCCTGGTTGTGATGCGTATATGTGATCAAAATTATTTAAAAAGACCACAAATGCCGCAACAAATATCTCAACTGTGGTGAGGTTTTAAAGGTCTAAGGTTTTTAAGGTCTAAGGTTTTTAAAGGTCTAAGGTTTTTAAAGGTCTAAGGTTTTTTAAGGTTTTAAAAGGTTTAAGGTTTTAAAGGTTTAAGGTTTTAAAGGTTTAAGGTTTAAAAGGTCTAAGGTTTTTAAAGTTTTAAAGGTCTAAGGTTTAAAAGGTCTAAGGTTTTTAAAGGTCTAAGGTTTTTAAAGGTCTAAGGTTTTTAAAGGTTTAAGGTTTTTTAAGGTTTTAAAAGGTTTAAGGTTTTAAAGGTTTTAGAGGTTCTAAAGGTTTGAAACATGTAAAAGGTTTAAGAGGTTCTAAAGGTTTGAAACATGTAAAGGTTTGAAAGGTTCAAAAGGTTTAAAAGTACAAATGATTTCAAAAATTCAAATGGTAGCCGACATGTCCTAAGTAGGCCAAACGTTGTAGAGTTGGAACAGAGTTTGTAGCTAAAATAATTAAGGGCTAGTTTGCCGTCAAAGAAACGGATGGAACGGGTGGAAAATCCCATTAATTTCAATGGGGAAATTCAAAGTGAAATGTCTCTAAAAAAATGCAACAACAAATTAGCTTATATCCACTGCAACGGCCAAAGAGCTTACCCTGATTGATCACATCTACGCATCACAACCAGGCAATTGCCACCAGTGAGGTGTACTGCAGACATACAGCTATCACAATGAGGTATATACTGTGTTTTGACTTCGGCATCAGCAAGAAGTGAGTGATGTGCAAAGCTCTTCAGCCATGCCTCTCCCTATACTAACACTCCTGGTCTGTAAAATCCAACTAAGCCGCTCTACCCCAATGACCTCCATCATGTCCACATGGACATCTTGGCAGCCTACTTTTGCTGGTGGCGCCTGCAGCTCAGCATTGGCAAGACGGTGTTGGCAGCATATCACCTCAACAACAGTGAAGCAGAAAGGGAACCGGATGTGTTAATGGACAACAACCAGCTGGAGTTCCAGCAAGCCCCAAGGTATCTGGATAGGACACTGTCTTTTAAGCAACGCCCAGAGGCCAAAGTGTCATCAAGGGTCTCGCCAATCTGATGTCTCGCTGGTACGTCCTGAGATTCCTCTGCCAAGGTACTACGAATCCCCACGCAAGCCCTGGTCTTCGCTGCAGCCAAACACTGTGCCTCAGCCTGGTGTAGGAGCCCACATGCCAAAAAGGTTGATGCTGCCATTTAGCTACGTTCTCCGGATCATAACTGGTTGTCTGAATCCCGCCTGAATGTTCTACTTCCCAATCCTAGCAGGAATTGCCTCAACCGGACTCCAACGAGAGGCTGCTGCCCTCACATCCTCGCCCCAAGGAAAGCCCAGAAACATGATTGGCATATCCTGCATGACACCTCTATGACAGCGTTGCCTCCAAACAGACTCAAGTCCCGCCGCCCATTCAACAAGAGATGCTCAGTTCTATCCCTGAGGACCTGTCTACAAAGGCATGGATGGGAGGCATCCTGGAAGCAGGAGTGGGGAGTCTTCTGCATGGGCCCACACGTTGTCACCGCTAGATCTGGGACCCAGGAGACGGCATCAAAGGAGGAAGATCTGCCACGCCGGCAATTGACCTAGCTGAACCGACTGCGTACTGGGGTTCGACACTTCAAAACGTGCATGAAGATGTTGGGCCGGCAGCACAGTATGCTTTAGCAGACGGCTGATCACATAATCACCTCTCTGTGTCCTCTACAGATCACCATCGGAGGCCGGTCTCTTTGATGTGGGACCTGAGACGAGAGCGTTGCTGCACGTCATTGAGCTGGACATCTGATGATGATGATACACGAAAGAAGAAGACGCCCAAGTCTCATACAATTATGAAATATCTGTTTGCTATGTTTGTAATAAATGTTTCATGTTGTCTCGTCCCAATTGTTGATCGCCGGGGAGGGGGTCCCCACTCTCGGCCTGCACCTTGTCGTGGTGAGTGGGCTTTAAACCAAGACAGGCCATTTAACCACAGTTGTAAGGTAACTAAGTACATTTACTCAAGTACTGTCCTTAAGTAAAATTGAGTTATTTTTTTTACTTTACTGGAGCATTTCCAATTTTCACTATTTTTTCTTCTACTCCACTACATCTAAAATGTAAATATTATATTTTTACTCCACTGCAATTATTTGAAAGCTTTAGATACTTGTTAATTTGTAGATTTTGATCATTACAAAACATACATTAACCACTTCAGCCCTATATACATTTTGGCCATTTGAAAATAGACGATCTAACACACTCACAATATGCATTGTGAGCTTGTAGATCCACTATTTCCAAAATTATTTTATATATTTCATACATTTGAAAACTTGTGACATTCTGCATAAATATTTTCAATAATTTCTATTTTTGGTACTTTGAGTAGATTTTTATACCAATACTTTTCTACTTTTACTCAAGTAAATGTTGAATTCCGGGACTTTTACTTGTAACAGTATTTCTGCATTGCAGTATTGATACTTTTATTTCAGTAAACAATCTGAGTAATGGGCACTTAACACATCTCTTCTGGGTGGAGCTCACTACAAGCTCACAACGCGTCGCGAGCTTGTAGATCAGCTATAGCCAAATAGGGCTGAAGTGGATAATGTATGTTTTGTAATGATGATCAAAATCTACAATGATAATCAAAATCTACAAAGTAACTAGTAACTACAAATTTTAAATGATTGCAGTGGAGTAAAAGTATAATATTTGCCTCTGAGATGTAGGGAATAGAAGTACAGTAAAATAATTGGAAATACTCCACAAGTAAAAAATACCTCAACATTGTAGGCCTACTTAAAGGAGGAGTTCACCCAAATAAATGACTTATTTTCTATCAATTGCACACCCCATGAAGCCTTGAATTCATGGATTTATTTTTTTGTGGCATTCCTAAGCCAATACTTTGATGACCGAGTGTGTATCTGGTAGGAGACGCAAATAATCTACTTTGTGTCTCCTACCGGATACATTAGCCGGTAGGAGACGGGAATCAAATTATTGGCTTAGGAATGCCACAAAAACAATCATGGGGTGTGCAATTGATAGAAAATAAGTCATTTTTGGGTGAACTACTCCTACGCCTTTAAGAGAAGTTCCACTGCTCCTCAAAAGGACAACTTTATTTTCCATCCTCGATGACGAGCCTACTATTATTATTGCATGTGGAATAACTGCAAGCCAATGTTCAGAGGCATTGTCAGTATTTGTCTTAATTTCTTGAGTTCCTATTTATTTTATTGCCAATAATTCAACTGTAAGCCAGTGTTTTTGAGACATATTGTCTTTTATTGCTATGCTATAAATAGTAAAAAGAAATTCTACATGCATAAATAATAATACAAAAGCTAATAATAAAATCAAATGAAAATAGAAAAGTTAATGTCGAGACCTGTCTTGTTTTAGTAGTGCTGATGATGTCATGAAAAACTGTATTTGGTTAGGTCAAAGCTATGCTAAATCCACCCTTGCCCACTATTAGCTAATATCCGATGACTAGGTCACTTGTGTTGCGCCATAAAAAAACAAACGCAACAAACCAAAACAACACAAAAGGCACTGGTCTGGTTCTCCTGGTTTTACTAAGACAGGGTTCAAATCCCTGTGGTGCCCTGCTCATGGTTTGCGTTGCATTTCCATTTCCATGGTGGATTAGAAGCGACTATAGTCCACATAGCACTTCAAACCTATTTGAGAATAGCCGATCTGTAGATCGGCTAGCTATTTTCACACAGCAATGCAGCTCTCCGGGGAAAAGCTCATTGTGCGTATATGAGCATGAGCGCGAGAAATGTGTTTGGATTAGGGGTTGTAATATTATTAATTTTAAATTGTATTTCCATATGCTGTGTTTACTTTGCTCATTTCTTTTCTTGTGTACCTACTTTTTAATGTATATTCCATTCCGTCTCCCTTTGAGAACGGTGAGAAAGCACTATACTGTTTGTTTACGGTGAGAAAGCACTATACTGTTTGTTGACGGTGAGAAAGCACTATACTGTTTGCTGACGTGAGAAAGCACTATACTGTTTGTTGACGGTGAGAAAGCACTATACTGTTTGTTGACGGTGAGAAAGCACTATATTGTTTGTTGACGGTGAGAAGGCACTATACTGTTTGTTGAAGGTGAGAAAGCACTATACTGTTTGTTGAAGGTGAGAAAGCACTATACTGTTTGAAGGTGAGAAAGCACTATACTGTTTGTTGAAGGTGAGAAAGCACTATACTGTTTGAAGGTGAGAAAGCACTATACTGTTTGTTGAAGGTGAGAAAGCACTATATTGTTTGTTGACGGTGAGAAGGCACTATACTGTTTGTTGAAGGTGAGAGAGCACTATACTGTTTGTTGAAGGTGAGAAAGCACTATACTGTTTGAAGGTGTGAAAGCACTATACTGTTTGTTGACAGTGAGAAAGCACTTTACTGTTTGTTTACGGTGAGAAAGCACTATACTGTTTGAAGGTGAGAAAGCACTATACTGTTTGAAGGTGAGAAAGCACTATACTGTTTGTTAGTGAGAAAGCACTATACTGTTTGTTGACATTGAGAAAGCACTATACTGTTTGAAGGTGAGAAAGCACTATACTGTTTGTTGAAGGTGAGAAAGCACTATACTGTTTGTTGACGGTGAGAAGGCACTATACTGTTTGTTGAAGGTGAGAAAGCACTATACTGTTTGTTGAAGGTGAGAAAGCACTATACTGTTTGAAGGTGAGAAAGCACTATACTGTTTGCTGACGGTGAGAAAGCACTATACTGTTTGTTTACGGTGAGAAAGCACTATACTGTTTGTTTACGGTGAGAAAGCACTATACTGTTTGTTTACGGTGAGAAAGCACTGTACTGTTTGTTGACGGTGAGAAAGCACTGTACTGTTTGTTTACGGTGAGAAAGCACTGTACTGTTTGTTGACGGTGAGAAAGCACTATACTGTTTGTTGACGGTGAGAAAGCACTATACTGTTTGTTGACGGTGAGAAAGCACTGTACTGTTTGTTGACGGTGAGAAAGCACTATACTGTTTGTTGACGGTGAGAAAGCACTGTACTAATAATAAAATCAAATGAAAATAGAAAAGTTAATGTCGAGACCTGTCTTGTTTTAGTAGTGCTGATGATGTCATGATAAACTGTATTTGGTTAGGTCAAAGCTATGCTAAATCCACCCTTGCCCACTATTAGCTAATATCCGATGACTAGGTCACTTGTGTTGCGCCATAAAAAACAAACGCAACAAACCAAAACAACACAAAAGGCACTGGTCTGGTTCTCCTGGTTTTACTAAGACAGGGTTCAAATCCCTGTGGTGCCCTGCTCATGGTTTGCGTTGCATTTCCATTTCCATGGTGGATTAGAAGCGACTATAGTCCACATAGCACTTCAAACCTATTTGAGAATAGCCGATCTGTAGATCGGCTAGCTATTTTCGCACAGCAATGCAGCTCTCCGGGGAAAAGCTCATTGTGCGTATATGAGCATGAGCGCGAGAAGTGTGTTTGGATTAGGGGTTGTAATATTATTAATTTTATGCTGTATTTATTATGCAGGCAATTTAGAGTTGATTGGTAGTACCATTTGTAGCGACTTTTTTTGGTCCCTAACATTCATCGAGCTCTGGACTTAGTCAATTTATTTTTTCACCATTGGGTCACTACCGAAACGAAAGTTGGTCACTACCGAAACGAAAGTTAAATCCGAAAAAATCACTAAGTGTGGAGGCCAAAATCGTCCCCCCAAAAGCCTGTTAGGAGTACGTTTCAGGCAATTTAGAGTTGATTGGTAGTACCATTTGTAGTGACTTTTTTTGGTCCCTAACATTCATCGAGCTCTGGACTTAGTCAATTTATTTTTTCACCATTGGGTCACTACCGAAACGAAAGTTGGTCACTACCGAAACGAAAGTTAAATCTGAAAAAATCACTAAGTGTGGAGGCCAAAATCGTCCCCCCAAAAACCTGTTAGGAGTACGTTTCAGGTAATTTAGAGTTGATTGGTAGTACCATTTGTAGTGACTTTTTTTGGTCCCTAGCATTCATCGAGCTCTGGACTTAGTCAATTTATTTTTTAACCATTGGGTCACTACCGAAACGAAAGTTGGTCACTACCGAAACGAAAGTTAAATCCGAAAAAATCACTAAGTGTGGAGGCCAAAATCGTCCCCCCAAAAACCTGTTAGGAGTATGTTTCAGGCAATTTAGAGTTGATTGGTAGTACCATTTGTAGTGACTTTTTTTGGTCTGTGGTCTGGTCATATGAATGACTTCTTAGTCTATTTTTAGAGGTAAGAAAAATAAAAGCACCTAATAACAACATATTCATTTTTATTAAGCAAAAAGGTAGGCAGAAGTATAATGTGTCATGACGTTAGCACGGAATAGCTGGTGTACAATTTATGGTACAGTTCTGTGGTAATGAGAGGTAATTTGTTCCTAATAACAACAAAATATTTTTTATTAAGCAAAAAGGTAGGCAGAAGTATAATGGGTCATGAAGTTAGCCCAGAATGGCTGATGTACAATTTACAGTACAGTTCTGTTGAAATTAGATGTAAAGTAACTTGAAGTAAGTGGAAATAACATTAAACTAGAAAAAGTGCTCCTCGGAGCACAAGTCTCCGCCAGCAGACTTGTGTTGGGAATGTTGGGAATGTTCTAATTCTTATGTTCTAACTGTCCTATCCGTCCTGTCTGTATAAGTGTCCGATCCGTCCTGTCTGTATAAGTGTCCTATCCGTCCTGTCTGTATAAGTGTCCTATCCGTCCTGTCTGTATAAGTGTCCTATCCGTCCTGTCTATGTAAGTGTCCTATCTGTCCTGTCTGTGTAAGTGTCCTATCCAATTGTTACAGTATCCGCCATTTCTCAGAACATAAGAGAACATTAGAACATGTTCTCTTATGTTCTAATTCTTACAAAAAAATCCGTCCTGTCTGTATAAGTGTCCTATCCGTCCTGTCTGTATAAGTGTCCTATTCGTCCTGTTTGTATAAGTGTCCTATCCGTCCTGTCTATGTAAGTGTCCTATCCGTCCTGTTTGTGTAAGTGCCCTTATCTGTCCTGTCTGTGTAAGTGTCCTATCCAATTGTTACAGTATCCGCCATTTCTCAGCCATTTAGTGATTATTCCTGTCTTACCTCACTTTGAAAGAGGCAAAGACTCTTTCAAAGTGACACATGTATTTATAGCCTGTTATAAATGGTTAAAATGTTTTTTTTTTTAAACGTGAATGTTAAAGTTGTTAAACATTTATCAAAATGCTAAAATGTATAAAAAAGATCTTGAAATAAAAGATTAAGAAAATAGAAGAGTATTTATGTATTACCTATATGTATTTAAATAAAATATTTCGTAGTTAAACAAAAAGTGTGCATTAAAGGTGAAAAGTTAATTAACAATTACCAAAATCTAAGACGGATTCTTCAAAAGGTGATATTTTAATTACCGTAGTTTGGAATTTTGTTTCTTCATTGTATGTATGGGCTGCAACTTTGTTGAAAAAGATATGTTTTCTAGATGATAAATTTAGAAAGATATCTTTAAAAGAAGAGAGATTATTCTTTTTCATTTCTGTCATAGAATTCGCGTCGTAGCCTAAGTTTCAGCTGTCTTCTCAAAACAAGTTATTCACTGTTCGTCTGTATCATCGATTATTTTCACCCTTAATGCGAATCGATAAATATGCTGTGTAACTTCGTTGCATTTCGTACAGTAAAGTTCTTCCTGCTTTTCGATGACCTTAGTTTTACAAGTCGGGCAAGATTTATAAAAACAAGTATTTGATTGACTGTCACAAATTTCTCCCACAACTTTATAAAAATAACTTCTCCCCTTTATATGTGGTTCTTCTGGACTTTTCATTTCTCTCAACGTTTTCCATGTGTAATTCATATCGGAGGAGAGCTGGCTCATGTAAGGAGTAATTATGGTTCGTTCGGAGGGTAAAACCTTACTATTTTCATCCAAGACAATTTCGTAATCCTTGTTCGCCGTCAAGTATTTTGGGTTATTCTTTTGTAGTTTTCCAGGCGAAATACAATATACGACGTCTTTTTTCACTTTCACTGAAAATTCCTCTGCATATTTGCCAAATGCTACTACTCGAATTGCCGCGCTTTCATCTGTTACAGTGAAACTATATATCTTCCCCTTTCCAAAAGCATATGGTTTAATTTCACATGTATTTATCACAAGTCCTCGAATTTCCCAGGTATTATTAGATAAACTCAGTTCAGCGATCGGAGTTATCGAAGGATTGGCTTGTATTTCTGTATTTGCATGTACCTTGCTGTCATTTATTTGTAACTGACTGTGTGCCCTTGAATTCGTAGAGCTTAACGATCTTTGCTTTGAATCTATCTGGATCTGCGAACTGGCTGCATTTTCGGTTTTAGAGGCGAGAAGTCTCTCTGTTAGCAGTCGTATTTGATCAGCATGCTCATTCAATTTGTTTTCATAGCACATCATCATTTTCCTGATGTCCTCTTTATCAAACATTTCAGGGCTTACGAGGGAATAAGGGGCTGAATTCAGAGGTGTTTCTTTGATGTGTTCGTTGTTCGTATGTTCGTCTGTACGTTCGTATGGCGTGGGAAATGTCGCGGGATCCTTGAGATCCTCGAGACAAATGGGGTCAGTATTTGACTCTCCGGGTGAAGTATTTGACTCTCCGGGTGAAGTCGGAGAGTCGATGTCTTCTTTTCTTGTCTCGACAGCAGTATTCTCAGAAGTATTCTCCTCTATTTTCCTTTTTCTCGTCATCTTCGGCACAATCTTTAAGATATCGACCGCCAATATCGACCTTTGTCTGATAACGGGGAATCTACAGTGAGACAGGCCTGTCGTCTTTCAATAACCGATGCAATCTAGGTGATTAATCAAAATGATTAGCAAAATAAAATTAGTCAATATTTCTGATTTAGATCATTTTATCATTCATCTATGTTTTACAGTTTATATTGCTAAATATTTTTGTATTCATGATGTAATAGCGATGTCATGAATAGTTCGCTATGCCTATTTATTCGTGTGAGTGCCTGAGTGTAATGCGAATGGTTGGATTTCTCCTGACATAGGTAGGGAAGGAAAACTACTAATCAGCAGAAGTCTTAAGTGCATTTTCTGCAAAAAAACAAGCAAAAAGAGTATATGTATTGCTAAGGACTGCTAAGGATCTCAAACAAATAAGTGTATCGATTAAACAAGATCCAATAAAACAATACAAAACTAAAACAAGAGTTCGTATAACCAGGCAAAGAGGAAGGGCAGGCACTTACGAACGTACGGATGGATGGGGTGTATTTCTCCTTTCCGACATGTCGCCTTTCCGACGTTGACGAAGCCTATACCTAACCCTAACCCTAACCCTAACCGCACGCGGAAGCCACTAGTCGGAGTGGTGAGATGTCGGAATGGAGAGTGAACACCGGATGGATGTATGGACACACACAGTCAGATGTAGAGTGGCTCGCGGTATGTATATGGGTTAGGGGTCAGCTATAATGGACTAAATCTAGTGTTGAAATGGGTTTAGTATTAAATACATGTATCATCAGTTTTAAGATAAATCCAATGTTATATGTATTAGGTCATGGTCTGAATAGTAGGTGTCTACAACATGTGTGGAGACTTTCTGGCTGTTGACATACACATGGTCTAGCAATGAACCATTATCTGTAGTTGGTGTTGTGACAAATTGACGGAACCCATACTTTAACATGATCTGTACAATTACGTGTTCTGAATCTGTGCTGAGGTTGTAGTTGAAGTCACCTGTAATTACTGTTAAGGTGTTCTTTTCCAGTAATTCTAGGAATTCATGAACATCGGCAGTGAATTCTAAGAGCTTCCTTTTTGGTGGTTTATACAGTGTGATTAAGTTGATTCTACTTCCACATTTGGATAGTGTTAGTGCTATGTGTTCCACCTTGTTAAGTGATTTGTTTAATTGTGTCGGAGAAAGGTCATTTGATGCTATTGTCATGATCCCGCCTCCTTTTTCTGTTTTTCTGTCAGCTCTGAAGCAGGTGGAGTTTGGTAGGATGAGGTCATCTGCATTTAAGTCGTTGTGTGGTTTCAGAAATGTTTCCACTAAACATAACACATCAAATTCTGTCAGTGTTGGATCATTTTTCAGGTCAGGTAAATGTTCCATGTATGATCTGATATTTAACATGGCGATACTTAGGGTGGATTCTTTTGCAGCATGTGGGATCTGTTGGGATACTTCTAGTTGGTTGTTTCGTAGTCGAGTCATTTCTTCGAGTACAGCAGGGTGAGTTTTGATATGTTTGGCATGAAAGCTGAGGAGGTACAGGCCTCGTAGTGATGTTACTCTGCTGAGTGCAACATATACCTGACCTGAGTTGAATAAGCCGTTTTCCTCTACGGTAACTACGATCTTGTCCAATGTTTTTCCTTGGACTTTATGAATTGTGCATGCCCATGCCAGATTAAGTGGGAATTGTACTCGTATTGCTTCTACAGAGTTTTTAGTACCGGTGTAGAAATGTGCAGTATGCCTTTGTACTGTATGGGTACCGCTTCAGCAAAGTCTATTTTGTACTGACTGGCTATTTTGGCTGCTTTTCCTACACGATCACTGTCAAAATTGACCAGGATGGTTTCGACTCTAGTCTCTCTTTGATGGATGTGAACAACTGTTCCGCATATTCCATTGGAAAGTCCATCAGAGACTTTGATGTTGTTTGTCAACATGACTCTGGCCCCGACTGCTATGGACACGATTTCCCGTAAGCCTCCTGTCTGCGATGGGTAGCTCGATAATGTAATATTAACTAATCCGGTCTTACAATCTCTTTTCGAATCAATTGCGGTGATGTTGTATATTTTTGTTGGCAATTTCTTTAACTTTTCACCATTGAGTGAATCTGTGGCTGCATTTGTTCTGAAGACATGCAATGCGTCACTTGGGTACGAAGGATCTGTTTTTGAGATGATTCTCGTGTGTAGCGATGCAATGTCTTCTGCACAGCATGTGTTTGTACGAACTCTCGTAAGCAACTCTGCATAGGGTTGGTCATCTTTCTGGCGCATTGTTTCTGTTAGTTCAAATAGTTGGAAGTTTTCTTTCCACAATGAACCATGTAGTCTGACATAAGCATCAGAGGGTGCGTCGAATACCTGTTTCGCTTTTATTGGTGGTAGTTGGTACAGGTCACCGACAGCAAGGATACTGACATTGCCAAAACGGGACTCTGGGCTGGTTATACCTGTGATGTCTTGAAGGCGTTTGTGAATGAGATGTAGAAAATCTGCACCCACCATGGAAACTTCATCAATGATTAGCAGTTTTAGCTTTCCCAACCGCGAGCGCAATGTATTTAATGCATCTTGTTTTGGAGGTTGGTATGCCATTGATTTAGTCATAGGTGGTAAGTTGAGGGCAGAATGAAGTGTTATACCGTCGATGGCACACGCCGCTGTTCCGGTGAATGCTGTCAAAAGTACAGTATACTATATACTTTGAATAACTTCTGGCCATTGCATGTCCGCCGCACTCAACGTTACAAAGAAGGTTGGTATTCCTAATTGTCTGATTATTGCTAGTAAATCTAAAAGAACATTTTGCCAATAGGCTGGTGAACCTCTTGTGTTTTTCAGGAATTTGAAGGCTATATCTGTGAACAACATTGTTTGTACATTTTCTTATGATTTAAATATGCCAGCATTAACCCTTTGATTTTGGAATGTTTTACCGCGGCTTTGTCGTAGTGATATCTGGACTTGTTCTTTGACTTGTTGTGCTTCCACCATGTACTGAGCTGTCAGGAGATAGTCTATGTCTTTAGCAAAACGACCATCACAATGCAAAAGGCGTTGGTTAAAATATTTTCTGTGTGTGATATTTTTTGCTCTTTCAGTTTTTAAACCACCACGGCCATAAGGGTACTTTGATGGATTTGACAACTCTTCAAAGTTCTCGTCTTGGTAGAAAGCGCATGGTTTTTGGTGTTCTGCAGGGGCGACTGAATATGTAGCGTCTGTATCTAAGAAATGTTCTTCTTTAAGTAATGTGTCATGGAAGTCCTCTTAATTGACTTGTTTGTTCAAATGCTTGTCTGTCTTCTTCATCTTCATTGTCTTGAATAATTTCAACAGTTGATTGGTGTGTTTGATCTATATCACTTCTTTTTAGTGCTACATAATGTATTTGATCAAGGTGGCCAATTGTTACAGTATTACAACTTCTGCCTTGTTTTGGAAGCACTACAATTCTATAGTCCTTTTCTGTGTTACTATTGTAGATGTCTATGTTGATATTCAGCATGTTTGCCACAGCATTTATGTCAATGTTGTCTGCCCAGTCGCCTTTGCGTATCTTTAATTTTCAAATTCATTTCCTGCTGCTGTTGGAATATGAGGTCAGATGAATCAATCACATGTCTTTCAGTATTTGGCAATGTGAGGAATTCCATGTAGTCCTGCTGGACCTCCAAGTCTTCTAAATAAGTAACCATTTGTGTACGCATCTCAGCACCTGTAATAGTTTGTATACCTGCTGTCTCAAGGGAGATTGCCACAGCATGGTAAAAACTTCCCATCTGCTGGAACATCATAGATGGTCAAGTCACTACACTTAACATAATCTGTTAATTTCTTATACAAATGTGCTAGATTGGGTATAGATGCAACTATAGAGGTGGTTTCATTCTTGTTTGGGTAAGGTTCTTCTGGTGTAGTTGTCATGGCTTCCCACAATTCATTATTTTCTTGGATCCAACGGTCCTGCCAGTCATTGCAGATCTGAATGTCCCCGTATAGAGGATTGTGTTTCTTTAGCCAACCTAGGGTGTCAAGGACCTTCTTTGGACGCACAAATTCATGTATATAGTGTCCCTTGTACGCAAGTTTTCGTTTCAATTTAAGGGGAATAACTTCAAGGGTCTCTGGAAGTCTTGGCAGTAATTTGATAATAGTGTCTAAGTCAGATGGAACATTGACTGCATTACCGTGAATTGCCTTTTGTCTGCCTCTTGGCAAACCAACAAGTTTCATGAAGGCAATACGTTGACTTATTAACCTTTCTTCTAAAGGATGCAAATCCTGCAGTTCTCTGGGAATGGCATCAAGTACTGTAATAAGTTGTCAGCCCAAGCTTGTGTAGGGAGTTTTCCTCTTTTAATGTAGTGGTGACATGTGTGGCAGATCTAAGTGTTGTTCTGATTTATAGCTGTTGGGTCTTTGTGGAGGAGATCCACAGTATCCATTGTTGCTTTGTACTTTGAAGGTTTGAACTCTACCACTGATTCTCTGTAGAGCATTCGTTCGCAGGAGGAACAGACATAATTGGGTCCACTTTGTGACATCTTTTTTAAGAATGCAGCAGCAGCTTTATCAACTTCAACGTCTTTAAGTGGTCTAAGGCATCTCTTCTTATTGGTATTATATAATTCCAAATGTGACCAAGGACTTCTTTTCCTTGTGGTGTCAGCTGCTCGTCTTCGTTCTTTGTCATTTTCAGATGCGAGTGTTCTTCGTCTTTGTTTCTCAGCTTGGTCCTTCTCCTGTTGGCGTTGCGCCTTTGGTTCTTCATCGGTTTGCACATAATGATTAGCTTCTTCAGTTTGCATAATAAGAGTTAATTGCACTGTGTCATTAACTGTGATCTCAGTTTGTACTGAAATGTATTGTTCTCGATTAATCCTGTCTAAGCTATTTATAATACATATTGTGATGACACCAGTGTGTCTACATGTTGTAATGCTCCGCCATTTCTCAGCCATTTAGTGATTATTCCTGTCTTACCTCACTTTGAAAGAGGCAAAGACTCTTTCAAAGTGTCACATGTATTTATAGGCCGCTATACGTCACTAGCCAATCAGATCGCACTATTTCACCGTATTGTCAAGTGTCACGTGAGGCTCGACCAATGTTTGCTTGGCTGACGGAAAGTGAAAACAAACTCTCTTGGCGGAAAAAGTGACTTGTGCTCCTCGGAGCTCCTCGGAGCACAAGTCTCCGCCAGCAGACTTGTGTTGGGAATGTTGGGAATGTTCTAATTCTTATGTTCTAACTGTCCTATCCGTCCTGTCTGTATAAGTGTCCTATCCGTCTTGTCTGTATAAGTGTCCTATCCGTCCTGTCTATGTAAGTGTCCTATCCCTCCTGTCTGTGTAAGTGTCCTATCTGTCCATTTCTCAGCCATGTCAACTCGAAATCATGCTCGCTGGCTTGGGCGCTTAGCTGTTAACTAAGCATTTGTAGGATCGAGGCCTTCCCATCTAGAGAGGCTTTAGCTTAATTAAAGTATCTGCTTTGCATGCAGGATTGTTGGAACTGTCTTACCTCACTAGCCAATCGGATCACACTATTTCACCGTATTGTCACGTGTCACGTGAGACTTGACCAATGTTAGTCCCAGTTTCAGAAAGTGAAAACAAACTCTCCTGGCGGAGACAATAAAGGCCTAATAAAGAACACATTGTTCTAACGAAACCCTTATAGTACACTAGCCTAACATCACATCGTGTAGTTAGTAGTTGCGGGGTTGTAATGTGACGGTCAAGTAAGTGGAAATAACATCTTAATAGGCTTTGTTAGGTCTTATTATGCTTATTATGCTCTAGGAATTATGTTCCATAATTAGCGTATAACTGTGTTTGTTTGTTTCTGTCTAATAGCAGAGAACACCATTTCTAATAACGCCTTTTGTTACGTTTCATTCAATTTCTAATCAAAACAATTAAGGGATAATAGTGGAAAATAAGGGTATAACAACGTTTGTTTCTTTCTAATAAAAAAACATTATTGCTAATAAGAAACACATTATTTGTAATAACAGCTTATTATGTCAAATTAGTGTACCGTAAATTGTGCTGCGACCCATTCTTGTTCTCTCTCTCACCGTGAAGCTCACTGGGAGCACTCCAGCCTTTTGGATTTTGCTTGTTAAAGAACAAGATCACTGTGGTAGAGGTTTGGGTTGTGTAGTTACCTTGTCATGATGTAACTCCAAAGGTGAACAAGAAATCTAAAATAATTGCTGGATAATAATTGAATAGAAATTGATCATTCAAAATATGCTCCTCATTGACATTGTACGGTGAAACGGCTCTCAAAGTCACTCTTTTAGCACGTAAACGAACACAAACAAAGCTGATTCAGTCAATATAGAACATCACCAAACCCAGTACTGTTTTTTTTTTAATAAAAATGTCAACTTCCTGTTGATTTTACTATTTGAAGATCCAGATCCGCGGATCCAGTCAGAGTTCTTTTAAATAAAAATAGCAAAATCAACAGGATGTTAGCATTTTTATTTAAAAAACAAACGGTACTGGGTTTGGTGATGTTCTATAGTCTGAATCAACTTTATTTGTGTTCGTTTGTGCTAAAAGAGTGACTTTGAGAGCTGTTTCAGCCTACAATGTAATTCAATGAGGACCATATTTTTTTATTATCAATCGAGCAATTATTTTAGATTTCTTGCCCACCTTTGGAGACCAGCATTTTTTGTCATTTTTCGTCACCAGCATTTTTTCGTCACCAGCATTTTTCGTCATTTTTCGTCACCAGCATTATTCGTCACCAGCATTTTTTGTCATTTTTCGTCAACAGCATTTTTTCGTCACCAGCATTTTTCGTCATTTCTCGTCACCAGCATTTTTTTGTCACCAGCATTTTTTGTCATTTTTCGTCACCAGCATTTTTTCGTCACCAGCATTTTTCGTCACCAGCATTTTTCGTCACCAGCATTTTTTCGTCACCAGCATTTTTTGTCATTTTTCGTCACCAGCATTTTTTCGTCACCAGCATTTTTCGTCATTTTTCGTGACCAGCATTTTTCGTCACCAGCATCTTTTCGTCACCAGCATTTTTCGTCATTTTTCGTCACCAGCATTTTTTCGTCACCAGCATTTTGTCATTTTTCGTCACCAGCATTTTTTCGTCACCAGCATTTTTTGTCATTTTTCGTCACCAGCATTTTTTCGTCATTTTTCGTCACCAGCATTTTTTCGTCATTTTTCGTCACCAGCATTTTTTCGTCAACAGCATTTTTTTCGTCACCAGCATTTTTCGTCATTTTTCGTCACCAGCATTTTTTCGTCACCAGCATTTTTTGTCATTTTTCGTCACCAGCATTTTTTCGTCACCAGCATTTTTCGTCATTTTTCGTCACCAGCATTTTTTGTCATTTTTCGTCACCAGCATTTTTCGTCATTTTTCGTCACCAGCACTTTTTCGTCACCAGCATTTTTCGTCATTTTTCGTCACCAGCATTTTTCGTCATTTTTCGTCACCAGCATTTTTCGTAATTTTTCGTCACCAGCATTTTTTTGTCACCAGCATTTTTCGTCATTTTTCGTCACCAGCATTTTTCGTCACCAGCATTTTTCGTCATTTTTCGTCACCAGCATTTTTTCGTCACCAGCATTTTTTGTCATTTTTCGTCACCAGCATTTTTTGTCTTTTTTCGTCACCAGCATTTTTCGTCATTTTTCGTCACCAGCATTATTCGTCACCAGCATTTTTTGTCATTTTTCGTCAACAGCATTTTTTCGTCACCAGCATTTTTCGTCATTTTTCGTCACCAGCATTTTTTCGTCACCAGCATTTTTTGTCATTTTTCGTCACCAGCATTTTTTCGTCACCAGCATTTTTCGTCACCAGCATTATTCGTCACCAGCATTTTTTCGTCACCAGCATTTTTCGTCATTTTTCGTCATTTTTCGTCACCAGCATTTTTCGTCACCAGCATTTTTTCGTCACCAGCATTTTTCATCATTTTTCGTCACCAACATTTTTCGTCACCAGCATTTTTTCGTCACCAGTATTTTTTGTCATTTTTCGTCACCAGCATTTTTCGTCATTTTTCGTCACCAGCACTTTTTTCGTCACCAGCATTTTTTCGTCACCAGCATTTTTCGTAATTTTTCGTCACCAGCATTTTTCGTCACCAGCATTTTTTCGTCACCAGCATTTTTTCGTCACCAGCATTTTTCGTCACCAGCATTTTTTCGTCACCAGCATTTTTCGTCATTTTTCGTCACCATAATTTTTTCGTCACCAGCATTTTTCGTCATTTTTCGTCACCAGCATTTTTCGTCATTTTTCGTCACCAGCATTTTTCGTCATTTTTCGTCACCAACATTTTTCGTCACCAGCATTTTTTCGTCACCAGCATTTTTTCGTCACCAGTATTTTTTGTCATTTTTCGTCACCAGCATTTTTCGTCATTTTTCGTCACCAGCATTTTTCGTCATTTTTCGTCACCAGCATTTTTTCGTCACCAACATTTTTTGTCATTTTTCGTCACCAGCATTTTTTCGTCACCAGCATTTTTTGTCATTTTTCGTCACCAGCATTTTTTCGTCACCAGCATTTTTCGTCATTTTTCGTCACCAGCATTATTCGTCACCAGCATTTTTTGTCATTTTTCGTCAACAGCATTTTTCGTCATTTCTCGTCACCAGCATTTTTTTGTCACCAGCATTTTTTGTCATTTTTCGTCACCAGCATTTTTTCGTCACCAGCATTTTTCGTCACCAGCATTTTTCGTCACCAGCATTTTTTCGTCACCAGCATTTTTTGTCATTTTTCGTCACCAGCATTTTTTCGTCACCAGCATTTTTCGTCATTTTTCGTCACCAGCATTTTTTCGTCACCAGCATTTTTCGTCATTTTTCGTCACCAGCATTTTTCGTCACCAGCATTTTTTCGTCACCAGCATTTTTTGTCATTTTTCGTCACCAGCATTTTTCGTCATTTTTCGTCACCAGCATTTTTTCGTCACCAGCATTTTTTGTCATTTTTCGTCACCAGCATTTTTCGTCACCAGCATTTTTTCGTCACCAGCATTTTTCGTCACCAGCATTTTTTCGTCACCAGCATTTTTTCGTCACCAGCATTTTTTGTCATTTTTCGTCACCAGCATTTTTTCGTCACCAGCATTTTTCGTCATTTTTCGTCACCAGCATTTTTCGTCACCAGCATTTTTTCGTCACCAGCATTTTTCATCATTTTTCGTCACCAGCATTTTTTCGTCACCAGTATTTTTTGTCATTTTTCGTCACCAGCATTTTTCGTCATTTTTCGTCACCAGCACTTTTTTCGTCACCAGCATTTTTTCGTCACCAGCATTTTTCGTAATTTTTCGTCACCAGCATTTTTCCGTCACCAGCATTTTTTCGTCACCAGCATTTTTTCGTCACCAGCATTTTTTCGTCACCAGCATTTTTCGTCATTTTTCGTCACCAGCATTTTTTCGTCACCAGCATTTTTCGTCATTTTTCGTCACCAGCATTTTTTCGTCACCAGCATTTTTCGTCATTTTTCGTCACCAGCATTTTTCGTCATTTTTCGTCACCAGCATTTTTCGTAATTTTTCGTCACCAACATTTTTCGTCATTTTTCGTCACCAACATTTTTCGTCACCAGCATTTTTTCGTCACCAGCATTTTTTCGTCACCAGTATTTTTTGTCATTTTTCGTCACCAGCATTTTTCGTCATTTTTCGTCATTTTTCGTCACCAGCATTTTTTCGTCACCAGCATTTTTTCGTCACCAGCATTTTTCGTCATTTTTCGTCACCAGCATTTTTTCGTCACCAGCATTTTTCGTCATTTTTCGTCACCAGCATTTTTTCGTCACCAGCATTTTTCGTCATTTTTCGTCACCAGCATTTTTTCGTCACCAGCATTTTTCGTCATTTTTCGTCACCAGCATTTTTCGTCATTTTTCGTCACCAGCATTTTTTTCGTCACCAGCATTTTTCGTCACCAGCATTTAAAAAAAAAGTATCTATACTACGATGTAGAAGTACTCTGTTACAAGTAAAAGTCCGGAATTCAAAATGTACTTGAGTAAAAGTACAAAAGTATTGGCATCTTAAAGTACTAAAATGTTTTACTGAAGTAAAAGTATCAATACTGCAATGTAGAAGCACTCTGTTACAAGTAAAAGTCTGGTGTACAAAAGTATTGGTATCAAAATGTACTTAAAGTACCAAAAGTACTGAAGTACTGAAATGTTTGAAAATAGCAGATCTACAAGCTCACAACGTGGTAGTTAGTTACTTTCCCACCACTTAGATTGGATACTTTCAAACAACTGATGCATAAAATAGGGTCAAAGTGGTTCAACTGATTTTGACAGTTTTTCGTTTCGGCAGTGTCACTACCGAAACGGAAAAAAAAATTACTAAGTCCAGAGCTCGATGAATGTTAGGGACCAAAAAAAAAGTCACTACCAATCAACTTTAAATTGCCTGAAACGTACTCCTAACAGGTTTTTGGGGGAACATTTTTTTTTCGTTTCGGTAGTGTCACTACCGAAACGGAAAAAAAATTACTAAGTCCAGAGCTCGATGAATGTTAGGGACCAAAAAAAAAGTCACTACCAATCAACTTTAAATTGCCTGAAACGTCACCAGCATTTTTCGTCATTTTTCGTCACCAGCATTTTTTCGTCACCAGCATTTTGTCATTTTTCGTCACCAGCATTTTTTCGTCACCAGCTTTTTTTGTCATTTTTCGTCACCAGCATTTTTTCGTCATTTTTCGTCACCAGCATTTTTTTCGTCACCAGCATTTTTCGTCATTTTTCGTCACCAGCATTTTTTCGTCACCAGCATTTTCCGTCATTTTTCGTCACCAGCATTTTTTCGTCACCAGCATTTTTCGTCATTTTTCGTCACCAGCATTTTTTCGTCACCAGCATTTTGTCATTTTTCGTCACCAGCATTTTTTCGTCACCAGCATTTTTTGTCATTTTTCGTCACCAGCATTTTTTGTCATTTTTCGTCACCAGCATTTTTTCGTCACCAGCATTTTTCGTCATTTTTCGTCACCAGCATTTTTCGTCACCAGCATTTTTTCGTCACCAGCATTTTTTCGTCATCAGCATTTTTTGTCATTTTTCGTCACCAGCATTTTTCGTCATTTTTCGTCACCAGCACTTTTTCGTCACCAGCATTTTTCATCATTTTTCGTCACCAGCATTTTTCGTCATTTTTCGTCACCAGCATTTTTCGTAATTTTTCGTCACCAGCATTTTTCGTCATTTTTCGTCACCAGCATTTTTCGTCATTTTTCGTCACCAGCATTTTTCGTCATTTTTCGTCACTTTTCTTCTGGTTGCAAGTCCTGTTTCCAAACCACTGCACCACAGAGGTCCTTACCTGTTCTGTTGACTTGGAATTTTCTGAAAGATTATATAAAGGTAAAAGCCCCAGGTAAAAGTTAGAAAGATGTCCTTGCGGCATTTGAACTCAGGACCTTCAGTATGCAAGGCCTGAATCTTAACCACTGCTCCACCATGGTACATACTTTGGTAGCACTTTACAATAATGACCCGTTATAAAGCATTTATAAACGTTTATAAGTAGTTTGTAGACTATTAACAAATCATTAACAACCTGTTTGTTGACATTCGTAAATGATTACTAAAACCTTTATAACTACAGTTACAAATCATTTATAAAGTATTAGTAAGTAGTGAACTATTCATGAATAAGCCATTTATATACATCTGTAAAAGATTATTAAATTATTTGTAACGACCCATTCTAAAGCATCTATAAACGATTACTAAAACCTTTATAACTACGGTTACAAATCACCTATAAAGGTATTTTATGACTATTCATGAATAAGACATGTATAATACATCTGTAAATGATTATTAAATCATTTGTAACTGATGTTACATAATATATACAAGCTATTGGTAGCTTGTTCATGTTTAACATATGTTTTGTTAAACATTCCTAAAGTATCTATAAATCCTTAATACATGTTATTATGTGCCCTATAGTAAAGTGAAGACAGTTCATCATTTACAACTGTCTGTTAATGTGTTTGTTCATGTTTAACATACTTTGTAAAACATTCCTAAAATATCTAAGACTATGCATTATTATACTCTACCAGGAAGGCTGTACTTGTCAGCCATCTGTTAGCTCAATGGGTTGAGACGCAGTATTCATGATCCAGAGGCCATGAGTTCAAATCCCATTGATGTCTTTCCTATGATTCTTTCCTTTGCAGACTGGCTTCCAGAAGATCAACTGAAAACTACCAGGAAGGCTTTACTTGTCAGCCATCTGTTAGCTCAATGGGTTGAGACGCAGTATTCATGATCCAGAGGCCATGAGTTCAAATCCCATTGATGTCTTTCCTATGATTCTTTCCTTTGCAGACTGGCTTCCAGAAGATAAACTGAAAACTACCAGGAAGGCTGTACTTTTCAGCCATCTGTTAGCTCAATGGGTTGAGACGCAGTATACATGATCCAGAGGCCATGAGTTCAAATCCCATTGATGTCTTTCCTATGATTCTTTCCTTTGCAGACTGGCTTCCAGAAGTTCAACTGAAAACTACCAGGAAGGCTGTACTTGTCAGCCATCTGTTAGCTCAATGGGTTGAGACGCAGTATACATGATCCAGAGGCCATGAGTTCAAATCCCACTGGTGTCTTTACTGTGATGCTTTTCTTTGCAGACTAACTTCTAGAAAAACAAGTTAAAACCACCAGGAAACCTGTAACTCTCAGCCAACAGCATAGCTCAACTGGTAGAGCGTCTGTCCAATAACATGACTTGACTTGACTTGAGTGGGTTCGATTCCCACTCTAGTCAAGTGTCCCCGGTAACTTGGGGCAACGGATAAATTGACTGATATCCTTAGTGATGCTTCCCTTTGCAGACTAACTTCTAGAAAACAAGTTAAAACCACCAGGAAACCTGTAACTCTCAGCCAACAGCATAGCTCGACTGGTAGAGCGTCTGTCCAATAAAATGACTTGACTTGAGTGGGTTCGATTCCCACTCGAGTCAAGTGTCCCAGGTAACTTGGGGCAACGGATAAATTGACCCAGGACCGAGCGGTCCTGGGTTCGATTCCCACTAACGTCAAGTCCCCGGTAAATTGGGGCAGCGGATAAATTGACTGATATCCGTAGAATAACTTGTAGGAGTGTCCTGGTTCAAATCTAGTCACCACCTTAGTAACTGAAACCGAATCTGGCCAATTTACCGGGGACTTGACGTTAGTGGGAATCGAACCCAGGACCGTACTGGATTTGAACCAGCACACTCCTACAAGTTATTCTACGGATATCAGTCAATTTATCCGTTGCCCCAAGTTACCTGGGACACTTGACTCGAGTGGGAATCGAACCAAGTCAAGTCAAGTCAAGTCAAGTCATGTTATTGGACAGACGCTCTACCAGTCGAGCTATGCTGTTGGCTGAGAGTTACAGGTTTCCTGGTGGTTTTAACTTGTTTTCTAGAAGTTAGTCTGCAAAGGGAAGCATCACTAAGGATATCAGTCAATTTATCCGTTGCCCCAAGTTACCTGGGACACTTGACTCGAGTGGGAATCGAACCCACTCAAATCAGGTCAAGTCATGTTATTGGACAGACGCTCTACCAGTTGAGCTATGCTGTTGGCTGAGAGTTACAGGTTTCCTGGTGGTTTTAACTTGTTTTTCTAGAAGTTAGTCTGCAAAGGGAAGCATCACTAAGGATATCAGTCAATTTATCCGTTGCCCCAAGTTACCGGGGACACTTGACTCGAGTGGGAATCGAACCCACTCAAGTCAAGTCATGTTATTGGACAGACGCTCTACCAGTTGAGCTATGCTGTTGGCTGAGAGTTACAGGTTTCCTGGTGGTTTTAACTTGTTTTTCTAGAAGTTAATCTGCAAAGGGAAGCATCACGAAGGATATCAGTCAATTTATCCGTTGCCCCAAGTTACCGGGGACACATGACTCGGAGTGGGAATCGAACCCACTCAAGGAAAGAATCATAGGAAAGACATCAATGGGATTTGAACTCATGGCCTCTGGATCATGAATACTGCGTCTCAACCCATTGAGCTAACAGATGGCTGACAAGTACAGCCTTCCTGGTAGTTTTCAGTTGAACTTCTGGAAGCCAGTCTGCAAAGGAAAGAATCATAGGAAAGACATCAATGGGATTTGAACTCATGGCCTCTGGATCATGTATACTGCGTCTCAACCCATTGAGCTAACAGATGGCTGAAAAGTACAGCCTTCCTGGTAGTTTTCAGTTGATCTTCTGGAAGCCAGTCTGCAAAGGAAAGAATCATAGGAAAGACATCAATGGGATTTGAACTCATGGCCTCTGGATCATGAATACTGCGTCTCAACCCATTGAGCTAACAGATGGCTGACAAGTACAGCCTTCCTGGTGCTTTGACTTGAACAACAAACAAGACAAATAACTTTAAAAAAATGTGTCACATGTGTGACACTGTCCATCTAAATTCTAAAAGGCGGGTTAAGGATGACGTTCCCAATTGTAACTTCCATGCCAGCGTGGCTCAAGAGTTAAACACAGGTTCTGAAAGTAGAAGGTTTGGGGTTCAAGGCTCCTGAAGAACATTTTCACTGTCCATCTAAATTCTAAAAGGCGGGTTAAAGATGCCGTTCCCAAATGCACTTTCCATGCCAGCGTGGCTCAAGAGTTAAACACAGGGTCTGAAAGTAGAAGGTTTGGGGTTCAAGGCTCCTGAAGAACATTTTCACTGGCCATCTAAATTCTAAAAGGCGGGTGAAGGATGACGTTCCCAATTGTAACTTCCATGCCAGCGTGGCTCAAGAGTTAAACACAGGGTCTGAAAGCAGAAGGTTTGGGGTTCAAGGCTCCTGAAGAACATTTTCACTGTCCATCTAAATTCTAAAAGGCGGGTTAAGGATGGGTTAAGGATGACGTTCCCAATTGTACCTTCCATGCCAGCGTGGCTTAAAAGATAAATCAAAGGTTCACAAACTAAAGGTTCGAGGTTCAAAGCTCACTCAAAACAACTACTAAATAAAAACTAAAAGGGTAATACAACAAAAAAACAATGGAGCTGTGGTCAATACAAACTGGTGATGAAAAAAAACAATAAAACAAATTCTCAAACAAATTCATGTGAAAAAAACAGTGGCCATAAAATCACAAAAAATACTAAAACAAAAATCTTTAATTAATATGTAAATGTATTAAGCTCCTCCCCCTGGAGGTGGGCTCCCTCCATGCTCCTCCCTCTCCTACCGGAGCTAAAAGAGGGCGTGTGGAGGGAGGCGGGCTTCATCCACGGTTCTCGCCTTAAAAAGACCGAAAATTGAGATCTTCCCTGACCAAGATTCAAACCCACAACCATCCGCTTGTGAAGCCTATGCTTTACTCTTGCACCACCAGGCCTTTCACATTAACTAGGATTTCGAGGTTATATTTAAAGTTAAAGCAAGAGGTGACAGGTCAAAAGATGAAAATCCACAGCACACACCTCTACCCCTGACAGAATGACTGGATCTACTAGATACACCCTCTGATGATCAGGGAAAGTGTTCATTATGACACGACTGAGATTTAGGTTGTTTAAAACCATCTGTTAGAAAATGTTTACTCTGACTGAGTCTGAACCCACATTTACACTTTCATTGAAAGGAAACAGAGAGATGTTTCGTAATGTCATAAAAAATCATACCCTTTTTGTCATTTATAAATTCCTTAGTTTCAGATGATCAAAACTGTAGCAGTTTTGGTGTTAAATCAAGTAGGCTACATTGTTCTCACTTTGGACTGGACATTAAAAAATATGTCTTAAGTTTTCAACTATAGTTCCTCAAACAGTGCTGTATTATGACCACAGATCCTCTTTGATTAACTGAATTAAGTTTAAGAAAATACCACTTCGCACTCATGGCATGCAGCATATCAATCAAATCAATGATCAATTATAGGCCGAGCTCCATACTTCGTTTTGAGGTATTCTAGTGACTCAGGGATAACAAATTACATAAATTCAACCACTTAAATGTAATGTATTTATTGCAACAACCAACCAAGAGTGTTGCAAACGGCTGAGTTTGTAACAAAATGAGGAAACTCACACAAACAAAGAACGTTTAAAGTATTTTATTAAAACTAACTTAACCCCATATGGGTAACCGGTGAGCCTCAGGGCTCAATACTAGTGTATTTTCTGTTTTGTGTTATTATGAGGAAAGTTTTGGCTGAAAATAGCCGATCGACAAGCTCACAACGTGTCGCAGTGAGCTTGTCGATCGGCTATTTTCTGCTAAAGCTATACCCACAATACGGATACTGGGGTGGTTAACAGTGCTTAAAGGGCAAGACCACTTTGGTAGAGGTTTGGGTTGTGTAGTTACCTTGCCATGATGCATCTCCAAAGATGGGCAAGAAATCTAAAATAATTGCTCCATTGATAATAAAAAAAATCACACCTGTGTGAAGGTAGCGGCGCCTTTGATATATTTTGTCATAGATATGTGTTTATAATGTGTTTATAGCCATGTGTCACGTGAAGCTTGACCAATCACTTTGTTGACGGGTCTGACCAATCAGAACGTTGACGGGTCTGACCAATCACTTTGTTGACGGGTCTGACCAATCAGAACGTTGACGGCTCTGACCAATCAGAACGTTGACGGACCTGACCAATCAGAACCTTGGCGAGCCTGACCAATCAGAACGTTGACGGACCTGACCAATCAGAACCTTGGCGAGCCTGACCAATCAGAACGTTGGCGAGCCTGACCAATCAGAACGTTGACGCAAAAGCCAGGTATAGAGGGCTAATATCCGCTCTATACCTAAAGGTATAGAGCGGCTAGCGCCGCTAATAGAGCGGCTAGCGCCGCTAAAAATATGCTCCTCATTGAATTACATTGTAGGCTGAAACAGCTCTCAAAGTCACTCTTTTAGCACAAACGAACGCAAATAAAGTTGATTCAGACTATATAGAACATCACCAAACCCAGTAGGCTACCGTTTGTTTTTTAAATAAAAATGCTAACATCCTGTTGATTTTGCTATTTTTATTAAAAAGAACTCGGACTGGAGCCGCGGATCTGGATCTTCTAATAGTAAAATCAACAGGAAGTTGACATTTTTATTTAAAAAATGTTTTGGTGATGTTCTATATTGACTGAATCAGCTTTGTTTGTGTTCGTTTACGTGCTAAAAGAGTGACTTTGAGAGCTGTTTCACCGTACAATGTCGATGAGGAGCATACGTTGAATGATCAATTTCTATTCAATTATTATACAGCAATTATTTTAGATTTCTTGTTCACCTTTGGAGTTACATCATGACAAGGTAACTACACAACCCAAACCTCTACCACAGTGATCTTGTTCTTTAACAAGCAAAATCCAAAAGGCTGGAGTGCTCCCAGTGAACTTCACGGTGAGAGAGAGAACAAGAATCAAGTCCAGCCACCTCTTTTATAGAGGACAATCCAGGTGGGCCAGGTCTCCACTGATGACACACTCCGCCCTCCAATCATTCTGACACACATGACACATGGTTAGTAACCATGACAACCACACCAGTCACCCTGACAACTCCTCCAAGGAACAGGCCATATGGTGTAGTTGGCAGGGCTTTATTGAAGAAAAGGTGACATTAAAAACAAACAATTAGACAAATAATCATACATTGATGATGATAATGAAGTGCACATTAGCATTCACACTGATTTACATGTCAACCTTAGAGTAACATCAGACAATGAGCATGAAACTGTCACTTTTAAAAACTGTAATAAAAGTTATCCTTGCCTGGGCGTACATCTGTGCTGGAGGCTGACGACAGGGGAACAGGTTCTCCTGAGAGCAAGAAGCTGTGATGGAGAGATGAGTGAATGACATGGTCCAAGGAGTCTCAGATTCACTGAAGCAGTTAAATTTAAAAAAAAGTCCAGAGCTCGATGAATGTTAGGGACCAAAAAAAGAGTCACTACAAAGTACTACCAATCAACTCTAAATTGCCTGAAACATACTCTTAACAGGTTCTCGGGGGGACGATTTTGGCCTCCACACTTAGTGATTTTTTCGGATTTAACTTTCGTTTCGGTAGTGACCAACTTTCGTTTCGGTAGTGACCCAATGGTGAAAAAAGAAATTTACTAAGTCCAGAGCTCGATGAATGTTAGGGACCAAAAAAAGAGTCACTACAAAGTACTACCAATCAACTCTAAATTGCCTGAAACGTACTCCTAACAGGTTTTCGGGGGGACGATTTTGGCCTCCACACTTAGTAAATTCACTATTGGGTCACTACCGAAACTAAAGTTGGTCACTACCGAAACGAAAGTTAAATCCGAAAAAATCACTAAGTGTGGAAGAAGTCCCCGCCCGCGCCCCCGCCCAAAGGGGGAGACGCAGTGCACTTAGAGAGATGGCTGTCTAATGGCTGTGCTCATTAATTATCACCTCAAGAAGACAATAGGGCTTGAGGTAAGGAGGTGTCTATCTCAATGCCCTTTGGGCTTGTTTCACCCTGACAGACAAATAATAATTGTTTGGTAAATCAATGTACATATTATTATTATTATTATGTCTCTGTCACTCTCTCTCTCTCTCTGTCTCTCTCTGTCTCTCTCTCTCGCGGTCCGGGTCGAATTGTCCGGTCCAACGGGTCGAAAGCGGGTCGAATTGTCCTGGGTCGAATTATCTGGTGACCGTTTGGAGTAGCCTGGCATTGGCCAGACTGATAACATGGATTCACTCTCACGTTTCTCCCCGGCATCATAACTATACTTCGGCCAATAGGGAGCGAGTATGAGAAATCAGAAAATGATCGGGCCAATCAGTGACTGCGAGAGGAGAGAGGAGAGAGAGACCCTAACAGCTGTAATATAGTTGAGTGAGAGAGTCCACTTAAATGCTTTCACATTTATTCAAGTGCAAAACAGGATTAACAGGAATATATGATTACTAACCAAAAAACCCAGCGGAACAGGTAGAATGAATCAATCAGTTTATTTCAGTGGGTGTGGTGGTAAGACAACAGCTGCAGGCTTGGGTGAACAGGCTCATGGGAATTGTAGTCCATTGCTCATAGTACACATCTCATTATCACAATTAACATTAACCATAGAAACTTATACATTGTGATTCATTTCTTGTACTGCACTGTATTCTCGCATTTATTTTACCTTGTTTTCATTTTCTATTATCCTAACTCTTGTGTATTTCAAAGGCTTTATGAGTTTCTTAATACTTTTGTGTAAGGCACTTTGAATTGCCTTGTTGAAATGTGCTATACAAATAAACTTAACTTGCCTCCTTAAGCCAAAGACACCTGATAAAAATGCAATTCTATTCAATAAAACTATCAAGTAACTCCAGTACTCAGAAACCAGTAAGTGAAGAAATTATTTTTGGCAATACTAAGTGCTTGTTCAGCAATGATGACACAGAACACAGGATTGTTCAACTTTGAAAAAGGTAATTCTTTCTTGAACGTTATATATTAGGCATATCGTCTCTGTCGGGTGGAAACCTTATGTCCAAAACTGTAACTTAAAAAAAAAAAAAAGAGTAGCAGATCTACAAGCTGAAAACTTGCCGCTTTGCACCATGTTTCGAGCTTGCAGATCCGCTTCTTTCTATACTTTTGTAAGCCTGCTGACACAAGGTTAATACTTTTGTGTGACGCTGTAGTATGATCAAGTAGGGTGTTAATTTACAAAAAAAACACAAAAGGTTAAAATATGGATATACAGTTTCTGGCCAACAGCAACGATATTATAAAAGCCTAACATAGGGTGGTCTCCAGTTCTACAACCCTTCGTGTCCCTCATGCCATCAGATGAACAAATACCCAACTGTACTGTACATGTTTAGTTCACATCACGTCCATTAAACTAAGTTGAGATATGTTGTTCACAACCCTGCCAGAGGATATGCTGCTCAGAGTCAAAGATCAAGCTGCGTTCTACATTAGATCATTCTATCGCTTTAAGTAGTCTGTCGGCCATGAGACAAGAAGCCATTTTAATTTTCTGAAGATAACATTTCCAAAGTGCTAAATGCATAATGTGAGCGTTTTTGGAGACCAAGAAACTCCACAGTCCACACAAATCAATTCAAAATACGAATGTTAGTGACATTAAACACCCCTCAACTATGACAACTGACCTCTACATGCGAAATCATCCATTCATGAACCAGGTTAATGTGTTTGCAAGGCTACCCAACACTCAAAACCCAAGTGTTTTCAGGTTAATACTTTGAAATCAAATTTCCCAAATTACTAACTATTGTAATTTCTAGAAGAGGCTGATTTTTGTTCTTCCTTTTGAGGGAAAGGTGTTCAAGACAACAATGTGTTGAACAATGTACTGTTGAGCTGTGCAGAAGTAGCTAAAAAAAAACATTATACATAAGGGTTGTGATGTCTAAATATTTGCCATTATGGATCCTTCATAGGTTTTGCAGTATACATTTTGCAGTAGTTTCTACAGTATATCTGCCACAGTTCTAAGATTAGAAATAGTATCACATTCTAGATAATTGTAGAGATAATAAAATCAGTATTACCTCAGTGATGTTAAAAGTTAGCATTAATATGAGCATAGTATTGCATGGTCCTTCTATCTCACCTGCTTATTGGAACATTTTATGGCTAATGACTCTACTGGCCAATTCCAAGATGATTAAAAAGTCTGTTGGTTTGTTGTCCTATACATTCAGTCCATTCCATTACAGATGAGGATTGGAAGGCGATAGGTCAGTGCCATCCAATAGACAAGACAATCAGAAAGTCAGTCATGTTGACAGACTGGCAGATGTAAAGCCATCAGTGACATAGCCAAATGGAGATGGGTGCACATTAGGGCTAGGCAATTAACCGAAAATATATCCAAACCAACATTTAGAACCAATAACCCACTTAATCTTGCTCATGTACGTTAACAGATAATTCAAGGTTTTCTTTATATAAAAAGTGTTTTAATTTCTTACATATCAATGGACCGTCACGGAAAAAAGTTCAAATGTTTATCGACTAAATCAATAGCGAAAATAGCGGTAGTGATGCGTTGTGAGCTTGTAGATTTTTTTTTATAAATCACTCATTACCGTAATCGTATGATCACGGCTAAAGTTTGAAATAATCATGATATTGTCATATCGCCCAGCCCTAACATCCGTCCGATCAACCAGCCTACCTGCCAGTGCGTAGAAGGGGATTCATACTTTTGTTTTGCGCACAGGTGTCGGCGAATCAAACATAGCAGCTCTACAAGATCACGTGTCGTATGTAAGCGCGGCGTGTTGCCAGCTTGTAGATTTGACATTTTGGATGCATGACACCCGGGTGCAACTAAGCATAACATAGGCTCGACAGTCAGCGTACGTCTCCAGTGCATTAGTAGTAGTGACCTTTGCTTGCATCTACGTGCACCACTGGTTCTCAAAGTCAGGTCCGAGGGCCAACCAGTGGGACCAATTGGACCCTTCAGAGTCTGTAACTCCTGAGAGTGTACAGTGGTTTACGTATGAGACCTGTAAACACTGTAAAAATCCAGTGTTCATTTACCCCATTAAATCCGGGAAAACATCATCAGTGTCACTTTTGCATTTGGCTATTCAAGAATATACAAGATCCCAGCGCGTCACTTCGTGCCGTGCTGCAAGCTTGTACATCTGCATTTTTGAAAAATCTCAGAAAAAGTGTGAGAACTACTGATTTAGACGGCATTTCCGGTCTGGTTGGTGCTACGCTATGGGCTTATATATCTGCTATTTTTTATAGCCAAAGAAAAAAAGAAGAAAAAAACACAGATGCGTTCCCGGTCTTAATGCGTTATTGGATTAACCGAGTGTACAAGTGGAACCAAATGCCCTCTCAGAGTTATAGACCTGTTAGGGTCCATTTTGGACCCCTAGTGGTCCCCGTACCTGACCTTGAGAACCAGTGCTGTACATGACAGTGGGGACATACTGAATACACCCATCACACCCATGATTTGTGCAGAATGTTGTAGTTGATCTCTAGTAGATTATTTAGACATTCCCTTTTCAGAACTTTTACATAGTTGTTTTTTGTTTTTCCCCCCAGAGGAAGTTGATGCAAATAATTATTTCACAAGACAAAAAAAATAATTAAATATGACACTAGATTTGCATATCAGAGTTTCTCTACATTCTTTAAATACTCTTAATAACCCCTAGTATTATATCAGAAAAACTCTAGAAAGTTCAAGTCCCCAAAAGTTAAGAACAGTGTTCTACAATAATGTTAGGCCACAACTCCAATTCATTCAGATGACCATTAAAACAGTTTGGTCCACCGTTTGGCAACACCACCGACGCCACAGCAAGCAGTCAATTAGCTCAAACTGTCCCACAGAACGGCTGTAAAAGGAGAAAAGCCAGAAGCTGTGCATAAATACAGAATTATGTTTTTTAAAATATCTGGCAGATGGAGGTCATCATTTCGGTTGTCGGTTGTTGGCATTTGTTTCTGTTAACAAAGACAATTGTTGTCAGTGTGTGAGCACCGGAGAGAACTGGTGGTCCTTCCATCAGTTAACAGAGTTGGTCACTTTGTCCTCTGCATTACGGAAATGTTCTGTGCCATTTAGCTTAAGGAAGTCATTTCCTAGCCTGGTAAACCCTCCCTCCGGAAATCTCATTTCCATTTGATTTCAGGAGTGAGTCTGGCCTGAACCGCCTTTCTGCAATAATCGCTCTATACGCCGAACTGACGAGCCTATCAGCGTCGTCGCACATCGTTCTGTGATTGACAGCGACAGTTGGCCAATCAGGTGGCGAGTTCGAGTGAGCCCGAATGAAGCCGAGTGCAGCCTGAGAGCCGCCGACAAAAGACGAACGGCAGCCATTGTTGTTGTCCGAGTGCCGTCACTTCTTAGTTTCGTTCTTAAAACGGTCTCAAACTTCTTTTTTGAGGCACGGAATTTACTATTAACATATCGTTTGGATAGAATTTAGTTGTTTAACTTCATATATGTGGTCAATTAATCATGACAGAGCCTATTTAAAAATATAAATTTAGAGAACCGGCAGGGGCGGGGAGTGACACGCATGTATCCCAATAAGGCAACCTATTTTCGGCATGGCCGTCCCAAAAGTCCCGTTGCGTCACATAGTCTGGAGCTCGTCAAAATGAACTGCTGATTGGCTGAAGGGGAAAAACGATCATTGGTTGAAGGGGTTGTCAGTCAACGGTATTACTCCCGCCCAACTCCAGCCCACAGCGAATATTGCAGAAAGGTTCAGGCCAGACTCACTCCTGAAATCAAATGGAAATGAGATTTCCGGAGGGAGGGTTTACCAGGCTAGTCATTTCCCTCCAGCCAATCAAAATCTTTGCAACAGCAGTTCAAAAATGAGGGTTCAGCATCTCAAACTGGACCTGTGACCTGTCAGGGTCAGGTAAGAGACAGGAACAAAGCACTATGGGACCCTGACAGATTGTACATACACCTTTTTGGCATTTGAAGAACCTTCTATCGGAGGATAAAGATTTCACAGAGCTGCTATCGTGTAGCCAGTACTTCAAAATTCAGAACCAGAGCAAAAACATGTCCCTCTCCTGCCAGAATCTCCGCGGAAAGCAGCAAAATTATCACATGGGGCAGTACCCAACCTCGGGGGAAGTACCCCATCCTCAAGTCCTGTTGGCACTCTCCGT
Source organism: Gymnoscopelus microlampas (assembly GCF_963454915.1). Taxonomy (NCBI): domain Eukaryota; kingdom Metazoa; phylum Chordata; class Actinopteri; order Myctophiformes; family Myctophidae; genus Gymnoscopelus; species Gymnoscopelus microlampas. Next base: position 28,677,112 of record NC_139955.1, read on the forward strand.
TTGGCCAGTGTGCATCTCTGACAGTACTTGTCCATTTGGCAGTTTGTGCCTCAAACCTCAGAGAATCTGAGTTCTGTTGCCATAGTGTTGGTGTTCTGGGGGGGCCGTCCATCAGTGGCCCAGGGGTCCCTTAGTCATAATGGCTTGTCAATCACTGCCACTCCTGCAGGAGAGAGAGAGAGAGAGAGAGAGAGAGAGAGAGAGAGAAAGGCAGACACAAAGAAAGGACTTGTGATAAGATAATATGTTTATTGTCACTGTATGGGACATACAACGAAATTTGGTTTAGTGCACCCAGTTAAAATCATATAGCAGCATCAACAACGAAATACAGATACAGGATCATTATGCCATAAACTGTTAGGTCAGGTCAGTCATAGTCAACATAGTCATCATAGTCTGTTGTGTTTAATACTTTAAAGATCAGTGCGGTTCAGTGTTTTTTGTTGGAGGTTGGATTCACCTGCATAGCTGCGTCCATTGCTCATGTTGGTGGGGACCAAGCTCCACTTGTCCGTGGCCGGGTTGTAGAACTCTACCGAGGACAAGTTACAGGACCCGTCGTCTCCTCCAATCACATACAGCAGGCCGTTGATGGCACACACGCCTGCACATAATCACCATCATAACAACTTTTCATGTGATCACATGCAGACTCTTTTCATGGAATGTTTGGAGAGTGTACACTGTAAGTGGTTATGAGCAAGGATCAATTTGTATTTTTTTATTTTTTTAAACAGGGTTTAAGCGGCGTTCACACCAAGCACGGTAACTATAACAATAACTATGTTGAATAAAAAAATCGTTGGATGGCAGTCCACACCACAACTATAACGGCAACGATAGCCATAAACGATATCGTAATCATAATCAGTTAACCCATTCAATCCAGGAAAGCATCCGTGTCATTTTCTATTTTAGCTATATTATTTATATAGCAAATTGGTTCTCAAAGCACATTAGGCTATTAAAAAATAGCAGATATGAAAGCTCATAGCTTGTAGATTTTTGATAAATCAGTAAAATGTGTGCCAATCTTTGAATATATATATATTTTTTAAGGTGAACATTTAACTCAAATCTCAGGGTCCCTGGAACAAACTATTTTGAGACGAGGGTCGGAGGCCAAATACATATACTTGTGGGGGTCCTTGACATGAATATGTTTTTTAGAACCAATGATATAACAGCATACGTTTTTCAGAAAACTGATTTAGAAGACATTTGTAGAATCGGCCTCAGGTCTTAATGGGTTAACCTAGTCTGCTTGTACATAGCGTGACCTCTGACCTGCGTTGCGGCGACACATGTTCATGTCACACACCAGCCTCCAGGTGTTGGACTGGGGGTCGTACACCTCCACACTCTTCCTGACCAGGGGTCCATCGTGGCCCCCTGCTGCATAGAGCTGACCACCCAGCACACCCACACCTATACGCACGCACGCACACACACGCACACACACACACACACACACACACACACACACACACACACACACACACACACACACACACACACACACACACACACACACACACACACACACACACACACACACACACGAGTAAGCAAAGACATACAAATTATTGTAATATCTATACATGTCATTTTCTTATCCTATACACAAGGATAAAATTAGGATAAAAAAAAAAGAAAGTGCATTTACTCAAGTAATGTACTTAAATACATTTTTTAGGTATTTTACATTTTCAGTACTTTTACTTCTACTCCACTACATCTCAGAGGCAAATATTATAATTTTACTCCACAACAATTATTTGGAAACTTTAGTGACTAGTTACTTTGTAGATTTGTACTATTATTACAAAACATACTTTAACCACTTCAACCATATATACATTTCGGCCATTTGAAAATAGCCGATCTACAAGCTCACAATGCGTCACAATGCAACTTATTGTGAGCTTGTAGATCTGCTATTTTCAAAGGATTTGTATACATTTGAAAACTTTGATAGCAGTACTTTTGTATTTTTACTCAAGTAAATTTTGAATTCCGGACTTTTACTTGTAACAGTATTTCTGCATTGCAGAATTGATACTTTTACTTAAGTACAAATTTTGAGTACTTTTCCCACCACTGATACGCACACACACACACACACACACACACACACACACACACACACAGGAGATAATGAGAAGGCAAGTATAGATAACTTCATTATGTTCTAGTTGTCATACAGTGCAACCGCATGTACTGTACTCAGTATACTGTACACACATATGGAAAGGGACAACACAAAAAACAACACAAACACACAAAATTGTGGGATAGATGTAATAATACTTGTGGTAAATGTATGAGTAGTTTTCCCGTCCTTTATCTGGCCAATCAACTTATCTACTACATCCAGCGACAAAAAACATACTGACTTGATATAGTACAGAATCCATGTAATATGTCCACACACCACAAGATGGTGCTGTTGCTGCAAAATGCCAACATTACATTATATTTCATCATGTTAATGTACTGTAGAGAGAGAGATTTAATGTGAATCTGTGTGTGTGTGTGTGTGTGTGTGTGTGTGTGTGTGTGTGTGTGTGTGTGTGTGTGTGTGTGTGTGTGTGTGTGTGTGTGTGTGTGTGTGTCTCTACCTGCCCCACTGCGTCGTGTGCCCATGTCAGCTACGTAGCACCATTGGTCCGTGACGGGGTCATACTCCTCCACTGTACTCAGACACTGACGGGAGGCACCGTCATATCCTCCTACTGCATACAGCTTGCCTGTGACCAAGACACAAACACATACACATACACATACACATACACACACACACACACACACACACACACACACACACACACACAGTGTGTGCTAGTTACTTATCAATACCGCAATGTAGAAATACTCCTCATAATGTACCTGAGTAAAAGTATTGGCATCAAAATATACTTAAAAGTACCAAAAGTAAAAGTACTCAATATGCAGAATGTTCCATTTCACACGTTTTCAAATGTATAAATGTTACTTTACAACACTGTGCGCGCACACACACACACACACACACACACACACACACACACACACACACACACACACACACACACACACACCTGTCACTAGACTGTTGCTTTGCGCTCCACACATAACATTTGCAAAAGAAAATAAAGAAGATAATTTCGTGCCAGACAGGTGAGGTATTTCACAGTATGAAAGACTGGCAATATTATCCAACAGCAAAGTAAATTCAAAGCCAGTTTACATGCCTTTTCTGGGATGAAAAACTAGCAGCTAAACTGTTAAGGCCTTTGCAGACAGGGTGCGATTATTCGCACGGAAAAAACGTTCAATAACATTTTTTAAATGAACACATGGTTCTCAATGACCTCATGCACACCCCGTGCGGCGATGCGGCGATGCGGCGATGCAATGCGTTTTTTTTTTCAATCGAACCCAGTTCGATTCGTGCGTCTTTTCGCATGTGGTAAAAACTGATTGACTAATCACCCCCTGTGTGCAAAGGCCTTTACTCTGATATGTTCTGAATTCAGATGAAATAATCTGGTATTCCACATGAAAACAAATGCAGAGATACGTTGTTTTTTGTCTTACCGTCGACCACCCCCACCCCGACACTGCTGCGCCGTGTGTTCATGGGAGTGACATACATCCACTCATTGGTCTTAGAACTGTAGGCCTCCACTGTAGACAGGCCTAAGAGAGAGGGAGAGACACCACGGATGAAAAGGGAGAAATAGGCTCTGTGCAAACTGTAACTGTAGTCCCAGGTTTCCAGAAGGTGGCATACCCATTTCCTGTTCATTTTCCCCACCGCTTTGTTTGATTTGTTCAATCAGCAGATTGGAACCTTAAACAAATGTGAAGGCGTCATATGTGTTTCCGGGATCAAATCTGCTGCCGAGCCAATTAAAATAAGTTATGGGAAAATGAACAGGAACAGATATGCCAGGCCAGGACAGTAGTTATGCAGAAGAGGGGCTGATGCCTGATGGAGAAGGAGGGAGAGGGAAAGGAAAGGAAAGAGTGAGTGAAACACAAGAAACACCAAGACAACAATACAGGGATGGACATACGAAGGCAAAGAAGAAGAGAGTGTATGAGCGATCCACCCTCCTGCTGTATTCAGCGTAAACCTGCATTGTGCTCTAGTGCAAGGGTTCTCAAACGCTTTGGGCTCAGGGCACCCCTGTCAATAACTTTTTTCATCCACAGAACTCCTCAATTACAGCACCTTAGATTCACATTATGTTCTGTAAATATGTAAATCTTTCCCCCTAAGATACAGTACGTCACGAGGAAAACTTGAGTTCAGTTTCCATTAGGACAGAAAATAATGTTATACTTGACATCTAACCACAACATTTGCCAAAAATAGCAAATCTACAACGCGTCGCAACACGATGCATTGTGAGCTTGTAGATCTGCTATTTCTGGCAACGAGATTTGGTGTAGATCGAAAAAGAACGGATCAAATAGTTACAGTGCAACCCAGGTATAGGGGTGATAGTGCTATTGATGAATTCCAAATATTATCCAAGTATTCTGCGGCACCCCTGGACTTGCGTCAAGGCACCCTTGGGTAAATGGTGCATTTATACATAAAATGGTGCATATATATAGTGCCTTTATCCAAGACGCTTTACAATGATTGTGCATTACATTCACCCATTCACACACACCGATGGCGGAGGAAACCATGCAAGGCACCAACCTGCTCATCGGGAGCAATTAGGGGTTCAGCGTCTTGCTCAAGGACACTTCGACACTAACTCTGGGGGAGCCCGGCATCGAACCGGGAACCTTCCCGTTCCCAAGCGGCCGCTCTACCTCCTTAGCCACTGCCGCCCCACGGCACTCACTTTGAGAAACCCTGGTCTAGTGGCAATGAAAGAACAAGGATAACACACTGCACATGGAGTGTTACAGTCAAACCATTTAGAACAATGAACCTGCTACTACCTCTGCACACACACACACACACACACACACACACATTACTGATGCCCTACTTTTTTGCATCGCTGACGGGAGCAGCAGTAGCCTCAAGGTGAGAGAAGCTGGCATGTGACTGGAAGGTCATAAGTTCAAGTCCCCAAACCCACTAGGACGTCCGTACATAGGGTGGAAACAAGCAGCTACTGTCGAGGTGACATTGAACGAGTCATTTAATGCTCAGCTGGCCAGCATTAGTCGCGCATAGGGCAGCTCCCAGTGGTCAATGTGCATAAATGAATGAGTGTGAAGGAAGGTAATCAATGATTTAAAAAAGCAATGAAATTTCTAAATGACAATTTAGAGACATTAAGCAGATGTTCTTATCCATAGAGACGAAGTGCAATATCAGAGTAATAGGCATGAACCCAAGTCGACCAACAACGGGGGTAAATAAGAGTGCCAAGTTCTGCCAACAAAACAAGTAAGTGGTACAAAGTAAATAGGATGGCAGATAGACATAGACATAATCAACATAGCATCTGCCTAAATAACATACAAAAAAGATATATATACTGTGCATCTGTGGACAAGCAAACTGCCTACATCGATTTAAATAGTGTACATACACATAGTATTATGTGAAGAAGTAAACAACATACAGTACTACTGGATAACATGACTACTGAGTAACATAACTCCTGTCCCATCTATTTAAATAGGTAACAAAGTAGGACATTCATTTACAAACTAAAAACGTAATGAAAAGTAGAAAAATGGTCTACAATACAAGCCTGACAGCAAACCGCACTTTGGGCATTTAACCAGAACGCTCTTAACCAGAACGACCACAAACCTACCATCAGTCTAAACGATATACTATAAAGAAAATGATAAACTATAGGACACCAGGTAAAGAATGAACCTAGCATCTTTTCTAAATAATCAACATTTTAACATTGTAGCCAAGAAAAACAAGCTTATCCCATTAAGACAGGTCAAGATCTCTGTCATTTTAGATCTCTTTGGCTAATCAAAAATAGCAGATACACAAGCTAATCTATTCGTTTATAGATCTCCTATTTTTTTTTTTATCGTGAAAATGTGCGCAAATCTTTGAATATATTTTTTTTAAAGCAAACATTTGTAAAGTATTTTGTTCCAGGGACCCCCCAGGAAGCAAAGATTTGAGTTACAAATGTTCGCTTTAAAAATATTTATATATTCAAAGATTTGCACAGATTTTCTTAAAAAAATAGCAGATCCACAAGTTCATAGCACGGCACTCGGCGCCACGTTATGAGCTTGTATATCTGCTATTTTTGAATAGCCAAAGAAATCTTAAAATGACACAGATGCGTTCCCGGTCTTAATGGATTAAGTAACAAAAACATGCACACAAACACAGTACACTACCTATGCTTCCATTGAAGCCGCCCACAGCGTACAGAAGGTCCCCGAGCACTGCGGCTCCCAGTGTGCTGCGTCTCTCCTGCATGCTTGCCACTGCGCTCCACTGGTCCCTGACCCCGTCGTACACGTCCACCGTGCGCTCCCGCAACGAGCTGTTGAAGCCCCCGACGCCGTACACCTGACCCCCCATGGACACCACACCTGCAAAGAGGATGGTGAGGGGAACACACGGAAGGGAGAGAAGGAAGAGGAGGACATTGTTCACATCATTCTTTTTTTTATATATATATCTTTGGGGCTTTCTTTTTGCATTTATTTGGATAGTAAAGTCAAAGATGGTTGATTTAGAAAGATAGACCATTCCAATTGGAGCCACTAGAGGCAAGATTTATACACAAATCCTACAAATGGTCTCCTAAGTGGGCGCCGTTCTGGCGGGAGATCTCACGAACGTCCTATGTTTACTGGTGCTAGATCCCGCGAGAGTGTGTTGCTGGGACAGAGAAAGGTTGAGTATAAAGCAGATTTTCTGCAAAACTTTCTTTCTCTCTGAAAAAAAACATTTTAATATGAAAATCTTAGTTCAGTGACCATGGGGCTGAAGAATGGTTCAGAAGCTGTGATCACGTTCACTCTTCCATTGGAAATAATAAGACTCCAACCTGTCCTGCTTCCGGTCTCCTAAAAAGGCATCCACCCACTTCACGCAGCAACGGGAAGTAAACCAGAGAAGGCATGTCTTTCTTTTTTTGGTGTCTTAGGTTAAGTGTAGAGTAACAGGAAACGGGGAGAGAGACGGGAAGTGACATGCAGCAACGTTCGTCGAGCTCGGGGATCAAACCTGCTTCTCACTCTCAGAGCCTACATATGGTATGCACCTTAACTCTTTGCCTGCCATGGATGTGTTAACATGTCGAATTCTGCCATGGCTTTCCCTGCCAATGATGAGTTTTGAGGAGTTTTTGTATTCAGTGGTTTCCCACTAGATGGCGCGGTTACCTATCCTATGGATGATGCTTTCACTGACAGACTCCCAAATGACATAATTAAAAAAAGTAAAAGCTTGTTTACTTTCTGTTTATTTCCTGCAGTGAAATGGCTATATTCTCTGCTAGATCTTCGTTCCTCCTGCTTTACGGCAAAACAAGCCTCATTGAAACGGCCATAGCTCTTGAATGGAGGATCGCGACCGGACAATATATTTTTTCCTCTACTTTCCTCTAACACCGTGCGTGTGATGAGCTGATCTCCGTGAGGACGGCGGTCACAGAGAATATTCCAAGATTTTTCAACGGTATAGTAAAATAGGTTTAACAGTTACTCAAACCGACCGGTGATAATAAAACGTGATCGATAATCGATAATTGAATTAAATAATCGATTAACCACTTGAACTCCGGCATCCAACATTAGCCAACAATAGCAGATCTGCAAGCTCACAATGCATCACATTGTGAGCTTGTAGATTTTTGGTGAAGAGATTTTTTGACTTAACTTTAACTTTTTGCAAATCTTTGAATATATATTTCTTTAAAGCAAACATTTGTAACTCAAATCTTTGCTCCTGGAACAAAATATTTTGAGATGGGGGTCCGCGGCCAAATACATATAATTTTGGGGGTCCTTGACATGGAAAAGTTTGAGAAGCACTGTTCTACAGTAGGTGGTGATGGACATGGTTTAATATACAGTACATGAGATCATGAGGCAAAGTACAATAACACTCAGGTCGATGGCAACCACTCAGGTCTGTTCTGCCAACGAACTCAGGGATCAGACATAGTTATACTTGTTGCTACAAGGACAAGCTGTACCATAACAAGTCAGGCTGTACCAAAACAATAGCCATCAAGCCTAAATTCTTCCTCATAGGTGAAACGTTTTAAAAACATTTCACAAACGTTAAAAAAACACACTTGTCAATTATTCGATTAATCTAAAAAGTAATTGATCGAATAATCACTAAGAAAAGAATGGATAGTTGCAGTCCTACTTTCTATTACGGTTGGGATCCTTTAGAATTTTTTGAGGGGTTCCAAATGAAACCTTACAGGACTGCAACTCTGAGAGTGTACAAATGGAACCAAATGGACCCGTTTGCACACTCTCAGAGTTAAGACGGTTCTGGAAACGGACACTGACCTGCACGACAGCGTCTGGACGGGAGGTCTGCTACCTGGTACCAGCGGTCTTCTTGGAAGTCATAACACTCCACACTGCGGATGGCCTTAGGAGCCTGACCCCCGACCACAATCATCACCTACACACACACACACACACACACACACACAAACACACTTGATCAAAGCGTTGTTGTCGGGCAGAAATCTCCATATTCTAACTTTTTGTTGGTGTAAATGAACGCCCTACTTGATCATACTAGTGTCACACATCAAAAGTAGCAGATCAACAAGCTGGAAACTTTTGAGCCTTGAACAGATCTGCTACTTTTGCCATTTTTGAATTTGAATCTTGATAAGTAATATTTTTTGGACATATGAGGTTTCCACCGGTCAGAGACGAAAGTTGGTCCGCTAGTGTAGAGGTCCTCAAACGTTTTCATATCTAGGACCCCTAAAGTGATACGTATTTATTTGGCCGCAGACCCCCCATCAGAAAACATTTTGTGTCAGGGACTATTATATAAAGGGAATAAAAATAAAGAAAATAGCCAATTACAATCTCTCAATGCTTCACGAAGCGTTGTGAGCTTGTAGATCGGCTACTTTCATCATTTCTGCACAACACTGTTGTGCGACAAAGTATAACAACAAAGTATTAAGTGGTTAATCGATTAATTGATACATATAAAATATAAAAATATATATTCAAATAAATACACTATACAAGATAGGGTAAGTGATATGTTTTGGTTAAAACAAAACGTTTTTGGGTTTTTTTTGTTAAAAGGTTAAAGATAATTACTATAGAGTGTTTGTTCAGTAACAGGGGTCTCCCCGTCTCTCCAACCCTTTAATAAACAGAAAATACATTTTCAGGTAGGTGACAACATTTCTGCCAATCAGGAGAGTTGAGAACCCATTTATCAGCATTTTTATAAAGTTTCAGATGCAATTTTGTCTGCTCATTTCTTTGTGTCATACTTCCAATTTCACTTTTCACTATCCTGATTGGATAAAATTGGTATCCCGAACATGCATTTTCTGTTTAATAAAGAGCTGGAGAGACATTCCTGTTACTGAACAAAATACTATAGCAGTGGTAACCAACCTTTTCAAGCCCACTTTTTATTCCAATGTGTGAGCCGAGATCTACCACTACAAATGATGGGCCAAAAAACACTTACCAAGACATTATTATATTTACGTTTGCAATTTCTGACAGGCAGTATGTGGCAACATACATCCACACAAAGGATAGTAGTCTAAATAAGAATAAACATGGAAAGCTGTGTAATCAATGCCAAAATATTTTAAAAAAATACAACAAAAAACTTAAGTGTGCACTTTTTTGTATTTTTAAATAAAACAAATTAAAACTCAAAAGGGACATTAAATAAATTGATAGGCTATTAAGCCTACAGATATCTTCTCTTCAATGCTAATATTGAGTTTCACAGTTCAATGACTATGATTGATTGAAGGGTTTGATACAAAACCAACTATTTGACTCATGTCACAATTCTATTATTGGACGCACGTCTGCGATGCGTCCAATAATCAAGCATAAAGTTTAGTTTTGGTGGTCCAAGCTGAACTAGCCGGTCAAGTAAAACAACAGTAACGTTGCTGGCACGGGCCAGCCGGCAGCCTGAGTGCAGAGTACAGTCAGCCACAGACAGCCAGAGCGCTACGCAGTACGCAGCGAGCAAATGTAGCTTATTGCTCCTCTCAGACTGGGTCAGTCCACTTTCAATAATTTGAGGGGTTATATGAGCAGCCCCTGCCTCTTTGGACTAATCCTAATTTTTACTGAGATCGGATTGGCTCTCCTCACGGCTTCAACAGATACCAGACTGGGCTTCATGCCAGAGCCACAGCGCCGGCATTGAAAAGAATGGCCGCGCAATACACAAATCTATATGTGTATTGCGATCGAATGTGCCGGCCTTGACGATCGACAAGTACTTGAGTACTATCAGAATATATAGCTATTTAACACTTATTTTAACCAGAAAATGACTTGCCCTACCTTTAATCAAAAAGGTAAGTGATAGAAAAAGGGATAAGAAAATAATGGCTAGCCCTAAACGGTGTGTGTACCGTACCTTTGGTATACTGATAGGTGTGCGTGGTCGTGTCCTATCGGTCTTTATAAGGTGCCTCTGGTCAGCTGGCAGTAGGTGATATTTCATGGCCTCTATGAGGAAATCCTTGCAGGTGTTGTTGTTCTTGATCAGAGCTTCCTCCTCCACGATCTGACAACCCAAGCAAACAATACATTTACACTTGACTTATGATGGTAGAAGTTAGGGCTGGGCAATCAACAGGAAATATATCAATATATATAATTATATACCGATTTATATAAGCAAAAACCAACTTAATCTTGCTCATGTAGGTTAATCGAATAATCTTTTTTTCATTTCTTTTTTTATACATCAGTCGACATGAAAAAATGTGAATAGATCTTTTTATAATCAACTAAACTAAATCAATGATTCTGATTAACCACGTTACCCTGTATTATACTTTGTTGTACAATGGTGGTGTGCAAAAATAGTGACAATAGATCTACAAGCGCACAGTGTAGATCTGCTATTTCCACTTTGTAAATCTTAACCGAGGCAAACGTTTGAAATAATCGTGACAATGATTTGAAGTCATTTCGCTCAGCCCTTCCCAAGGTCAAAAAAACATACAATGCATGAAAACAGGCAGGGGATCAGAGGGACACTGTGACATAAAGACATAATGGCCTGGTGAACAGATCAACTCTGGGGCAGTCTCAATAAAACTACAGGCCTCAGACTATACGTCTCAACAGAGACGATACCAGAGGACAAAGGAGATTGGGGAGAGATGATTAGATCAAAAGCAGAGGAGAGTGGGAGGAGGAGAGTATTGGCTCTTTTCCACTACAAAGGGTAAGCCAAGACCTTCCATAACCTGAAACTTAACAGAATCTGTGTAGTTCTATGATGTTTTTTTGTTTAAGCTTCCATTATAACCAGAACCGGGGAGGTACGTCATAATCAAGACTCGGAAAAAGACAAAAATAGCAGATCTACAAGCTCACAGCGTGACGCAACATGGTGCACTGAGAGCTTGTAGATCTGCTAAGTGGTGTCAAGTGGTCAGATGGGTGGGCCACTTGCAATTTCAGAGCATGTCTATTTTAAAGATCAATCAATTAATTGCGTTCCGCCTTAGATCAATGGAACTAACATACTATTATGTTATTATTATTACTAAGTTCCTATTTATTGGTATAATACTGAAAACAAAATGGTCAAGGTTTCAAAGAAAACATAGTATGACTTTTTTCTCCATAATTCTTTTAAATAATTAATGTTATATTATCATGCTTTGCTAATTATTTGAGGGCCCACTTGCAGTATCCTCAAGGCCCACAGGTTGAGAATCACAGACTTAGTTCTCGTAGAGGAGAAGAGCCCATATGTTTACCTGTACCAGGTAGTCCCTGGACTAGTTCTTGTAGAGGAGAAGAGCCCATATGTTTACCTGTACCAGGTAGTCCCTGGACTAGTTCTTGTAGAGGAGAAGAGCCCATAATGTTTACCTGTACCAGGTAGTCCCTGGACAGCAGAGGCAGTCTGACGTGCTCCATCAGTTTGGGCATGTGCTCCAGACGAGACTCTTTGTCGTTTTTTATCCACGCTATCATCGCCTCAAACACCTGAGAGATGGATCCAACATTATAGACAGACAGAGGGAAATACAGAAAGATGGAAAGAAATGAAATGGAGAGAAATGGACAAAAGAGAGGCTATGGTGTTAAAACAGATTATTGAGTCCAAATTCAATAGCCCCTCCAGTATTTTGAAGGGTTTTCCGTGTTTAATTCGTCCCAGTGATTCCAGAGACACCACAGACCATATAGATAAATAAGAGCATTTTGAGGATGAAGTTCAAAATTGTAGGCTTTAACGGAATTTGGATAAAAGAGATTAGACCAAGCCCATCATCTAGACTTCAGGACTGTGACTGCCAAGTTGAACATCAAATCCAAACTCTGCCATTTTGGATTTTATTTATAAACATGAATCTGGTGTATTGTTTCAGTACAGGTAGTACAGTCAAAGGTTATGCTAAAAGGATAACACGAAAAGCTCCATTGTGGGCCATTGTACTCAATTCATCAGTAACACATATACGGTAATACATACAATACAATACATCTTGAAGAAAACTCAGCAGCATCATAAGATATATACAGAGAAAGGAGGGTTGGGGCAGGGGCAGAGGATGCTACTACCAAGGTGTTCAGGGAGTTAAACTATGCTCAATTCAGACAGAAGGCCAAAAGTTATTTTGGACCTTCGTACAGTCACATTCACTCCTGGGACGTCCCCTGTACAAGTCAGTGCACATTCCAACCCATGGACTTCCCCTTCAGTTTCAAGGATACCAAATCAAATCTTTATAGAATCTTCTATCAAATCTGTTGATCATTCTATTTCAGTGGTTCTCAAAGTGGTGTCCAGGGACCGTCTGGGTTCCTTGAGGGAGTTTCAAATGGACCCGTACACGGGTCTGTAACTGTGAGTGCGCAAATGGAACCAAAACCTTTGGTTCCATTTGTACACTCTCAAGAGTCATGGGGGTCTTTTAACCCATTGATACCTGGAACGCATCTGTGTCACTTTAGATGTCTTTGGCTATTCAAAAATAGCAGATATACAAGCTCATAGCGCGGCACCAAGTGCCGCGCTATGAGCTTGTAGATCTGCTATTTTTGAAAAATCGTGAAATTTTTTTTTTTATTTTTATTTTTCAGAAAAACTGTTAGGATTTTGAAAATGTTTAGAAGCGGCCTCAGGTCTTAATGGGTTAAATCAAAACGTTTGAGAACCACTGTTCTATTTCATTCAGACACATATTGCGAGGCCTGTCTGTCTGTTTGTCTGTCAAAGCCCATTTTATACTTCAGTGACAATAACTGAGGCTTGAGCCTGCCGTCACCGTGGCAGATGTTGCTATAGTCTGCTGTGACCAGTAGGATGTCACACAGCTGCTCCCCTCAATCACTCTCTTCCTGTTGACCAGTGAACACAGCAGACAAGATGTGTCACTGCTTGGAACGAGCTTCTCGCCAGTGTCAGGAAATCAGACAGTAGGAGGGGGAGTGAAGACTCAAAACTCATGACAGCTTACAATCGGTCTCAACTCTCCGTGAATGACGCATGCACACACACTTACGTATGTTCCTGCGTGCACACACAGTTGTCCTATCTACCCGATGTGTGATACATTTGTACTTCCAGGTTTAGACGATCTTTTGGAAACACTAAAACCTCTGGGTTGAAAGAGCTTCATAAATCAATGTGACTTCAATCAGACAGGTGCCCAGGCACCAGTAGGCTCCTGCACGTACCTAGGTGTGTTTGCACGTGCCTGGGTGTGTGTGCACATGCCTGGGTGTGCATTTATACCTACCTTCTCCTCAGTGGAGACTGTCAGTTTGTCACTGGAGATGAGGCTGCAGACATGCAGAAGGGACAGACCAAGGAACTCCTCTCCCTGTACAACCTCCACAAAATGCTGCTCTGTAGACACACGTACAAACAATTAACATACACAAATACATGCATGATAAGGGCTACTTCGACATTTTCCTGACAAACTCTGCATAATGACCCCCCCCCCACACACACACACACACACACAAAGTCACTGACCAGCATATGAATGAGCCTGGTTGAGAAGCTGTGTACAGGCGTGCAAGTCGGCGAATGCCCTGATGCCGAGACAGTTTGTGGGGTGGAGCTGAGACTGGAGGAACTCGCAGCACACCTGGCGAACATCCATCAACTGGAGCAGGCTGGCTGCTGGCAGCAGAACCTGGCAAACATTTAAGTCCAAAGTATGACTTTATTATAATATGACGTTTATCAATTTGGCAAAGCAGGCAGTTGGCTATGAACTCCTCTGACCTGACCAATAACGTATCTTCCAATCCAGTATCCTGGTCACTTAACTGATCTACCAGCCAGCCGGCCAGCCAGGGAGTCAATCGGGAAAGTTTAAATAAACAATACAAAAATGTTGTAGCCATCCACAACAAAATACAACTGCATGTGTCATGTCTCTTTCCCCTCACAAGACGGATGTCATATTTTCAGAGATACTGTATAGCGTCAGGCTGACATAACAAGAACGTTTTTTTTATGATTGGTTCAACGTTTTTAGTGTGGTGCTTTGTCATGTAATTTTTTTGTTAACACACCACGTTTGCTGCCATTCATTTTTGACTGCCGAATCACTGGAACAAGTTGTCAAAATGTACATCTGAACGCAGGACTCTCTCCATAAGCTAATGTCCATGCTTCGATATCACTACTAGTCATTGTTTTCACACAAGTCATACCACCTTGTGTAAAAAAATAAAAAACCTACAACTATTCCTTTATCGTTCAGCCAGACATTCCACTAATGAGTAAAGCTTGTAGATCTAATATTTTTGGTGCTCAACACTGGCGCAGGCTTAACCCTGCCAATGACGCTGCCAGCGGCAATTTCAGGCTAGACCGAGTCTAGCCTGAAATCAGTCAGCCATTCAATCATCAGTCCATCAATAGTCAGTCAGACAGTCAATATTAGTCACCCAGTCGGTGTACTGTTGATGGTGCAGTGCTGCCATTTGATACATCTATATACAGGCTACTTAACTAGGTCAGAGAAAGACAGAGAAGAGGCTCTGCTCTGAAAAGCCCTGCATTCTCTCACACAGTCTTACCTTGTGTTTTTCCCTCTCTCTTACACTGCCCCACACCCTCTCTCTCGCACTAACACACAGCTTTACCGCTTTCACTCACCCTGTGTGTGTGTGTGTGTGTGTGTGTGTGTGTGTGTGTGTGTGTGTGTGTGTGTGTGTGTGTGTGTGTGTGTGTGTGTGTGTGTGTGTGTGTGTGTGTGTGTGTGTGTGTGTGTGTGTGTGTGTGTGTCTCTCTCTCTGACATTTTCTGCCCTGGGGCCTTCTGTCCTAACAGAGAGCATGGACATGACTGGGACTCTGCTTTCAGCAGCTGTAACACGCTTACACATTCTTGCATGCACGAATGCATGCTCACACACTCTTCTCTTTTTCCTTTCAAAATAGCAGATCTACAAGTTCACAATGCGTCCTGATATGTGAGCCAATAGGTTGGCTATTTTCGTTCATTCATCTTCTACCACTTATCCTGATTCGGGTCGTAGAGGTGGTAACAACAACTGGGACTCTGCTTTCAGCAGCCGTGACACACAGACATGCGTGCTTCTGGGTGCAGCACATGGTGGTCACAGTGGTTGATGCAAGTAGAACGTCCTTCAGGTCCAATCTAAAATGGCAAGCGACCAATAGACAATTCTAGGATCAGCCCTGAGCCCTGATGGTATTACTGTGATTGAAGAACGATAACCAAAACATATAACAGTTCTAGGATCACCCCCGATGGTATCACTGCATTAGAACGACAAAAGATTGAAGAACGATCACAAAACGTTCTGCATTAAACGTTATTATGCATTGAACAATGCATAATATTCTTCCATAATATGGTTTGCGTTCATGCAAGCAGCACATACACAAGCAGTCAAGACATGATTGAAAGAAAATGAGCGAAAATGAGCTGTCTTACTGAAAGTTGTACCCACACACACACACACACACACACACACACACACACACACACACACACACACACACACACAAGCCCACTGTTAACAGTGAGAGGATTTCCTGTTTCTCTCCATGCACACTTCCTGTACTAATAATGACAGGAAGTATCCTGCCTGCTGCCATGGACACTGGCTACAGCCATTTGTCTACAAATATTTTCATGCCACCCAAATCCATAACAACCTAACCCTGTGCATTCACTATGGGCCCCTTGAGGCAGCGTTCTTATGTCCCTCGCAGGCAACCTTTTGGTCCTTAACAGCCAATACAAGTCTAGGCTGAAGCCAACGGTTAACTACTACACCTTCGCGGCCCACACTAGGTTTGGAAAAAAAAAAAGACAGGCTTGTGATGTAAAAATCTTTGTCACTTTTCGGATCATATCTATCTATCTTGATTAAAAACACATCCAAGATTGAAGAAAAAAGGGGGAAAAGGATAACAATAGGTCTAGTGTTGTGGTTTAGAACATGGATGTTCTATAACTACGACACTATCATAGTCACATTATCACTTTTATCCTGAGACCAACCAGCCTGGTTTACAGACCAAAAAGGTCAGAGAAATGTGTGACCAGTCACATTCTGTGATGTTAGAGATCGAAGATTAGGATTAACAGGAAAAGAGCTATTTCCTTAAAAGTCTTTTTTTTATATATATATTGGCAGAACTCTCTTTGCATGCATTCGTGTATGTGCTAAAAGAGTTGATTTTGAGACCTGGTACTTCCTTCAGTGAGTGTACATGGAGACAGAGAGAAAATGTCATTTCTATTTCCCAGTCACAAGAGCGACAGATAAAGATGCAAGACAATATTTAGTGTTATATCATGGCCATGGTAGCTACACAACCCAATTTGATATCCAACAACAGTTCAACAGCACTTTAAGAAAGTGCAACTTATAGTACATACTGAACTTGCTCTCAGTCAGTCCCACTGTAAATTCAACTGAAATTCCCTTTCAGGTTGAGAGAGGACAAGACAGGAAGTGCTTCAGAAAGAGAAAGACCACATGAGGATATGGGAACTTAGGAGAGCCCTGCTGGAGGGTATGACAATTAGAAGCTGTAAATAAATAACAATAAACGTTAAAAGTACGATTCAAAGCTGTGTTGGACAAGTGTTTTATAAACACTCAAGTACAGTAGATGCCTGGAAGCCATGAATCAACAAGAATTGTCCCGTCTCCTTAACACTTAAACTGACCTGTACGTTGTGCTCTGTGACCTCTATCTCAGCCGTATAGATGTAGTCCACCAGTGTCCTCAGCGTTCCACCATCCACCTCTCTGATCTCCACCTGCTGGGCTTTACTTTCACTCATATCACCTATGCACCGCAGTGCGCACGCACGCACACACGCAATTCTGTTGTTAAGCCGTGACGTAAATGTATTATAATGTTGTTAATAATAATAAATAAATATGTATATAAATATATCTCTGCTGTCCGGCAGCAACCAGCTAACTCCAAATTGTAAATTTTTCAGGAAATGACAAAAACAGGAGTTAGAAGGTTTTGTTCATCATTGATAAGAACAGCTGAATGGACCTCCAAGCTCACAATGAGGTTTGAGGTCAAAGGGGGTGGAGCCTGGAGTCAGATGAACCAGCTAACTACACCCCCCTTTGGTGAACTTAGCTGGTTTAGCAGAAAGTTTGATTATCCAATGGGGTTAGCTGGTTTTGTCAGAAGCGCTTTTTAATACTTTTCATTGGTTCAATAATTTTTTAATCAACACACAGACGTAAAGGGTGTTCAATGGCCCTGTTTTATGGGAAAAAATGCAAAAGCCGAAAAATGGAGTTCGCTGGTTCCTGCCGGACAGCAACGATATATATATTAGCCTACTTTTAACTGTCTATGATATTAGCATTAAGACCCTTAATATTAACCCTCAATGGTTCTATTCTGAAAAGGAGGTTATTGTAAAAAGATTTACGGGTTCCGACATGTTTGTTTACAATGAAGAGTCGACGACGCTCGGTGCCTCTTGGACCCGGAAGTGACTACAAAAAGACGTCAAAAAAACGAATTACATTTAAAGAAAAAAGTAACTACTGTGCAACAATATATCAATTTCATGCTAGACTGGCCATCTTTGAAGCCTGATTTATTTATTTATTTACTTAGTGGCGTGCCAAAAATAGCAAGCTCACAAACGCACCATTCCCGGCACGCAACCAAGTATAAATCAGGCATAACATTGTGATGACACGCCATCACGGATCATCTCACACTTTTCCCCTTGAACAGACATCCTGTAGTGTATGGTAATGAGCTGCAGTGGCCTGACTACAAACTAACTGTACCTGTGAACATGGCACAGAAGTAGGGACTACAGGAGGCTAGGACCACCCGGTGAGCTGGCACCTCCACGCTGCCCGCTACCAACTGGACATCACATAAAAGGTTTTTACTGCAAGGAGACAGGGAGAAAGGGAGGGAGGAGGAAAGAAAAACAGTAATAGCAAGAACAATGAAGGAGACAAATAATCAAAGCGGATAGAAGAGAGGTGGAATAGGAGAAGAAAAATGGATGGAGAAAGAATAATGAGACAGTAAGCCTTATTTATATGCAGTCAACAAATAAATAAACAGTAAAATTGACAACGGATTGATAAATGCAGACAGTTGCTTTGAGATGATGACTGTATGGCAAAGGTTGCTAAATGAGGGCTAGGGCTGTCACGATTATTTTACTTGATGATTAATTGTCATACAAATAATTGCGATTAACGATTTAATTGTGTGGCTTTTAGGCCTTGTAAACCAAAGTTGCACGGGGCAGATATGACAAAAACTTAAATAAGCAAAGAAATTACTGACAATGACCAATAAGCAAAATAAATCATGTATTATGGCCAAAATACATCAAACTTTATATTTTAGGCGTATATGTTACAAAATAGTGGAAATAGCCAATCTACAAGCTCACCAGGCGTCGTGAGCTTGTGGATCTGCTATTTCCACAAGTTTTGAAAATGTTTCAAAATGTATAAACCTTTCTTAATATGGAAACGATTATGACGATTATGCAAAGAATTAGTACGATTATCTCAAATAATTGACATTAGGTGATTATGTAATAATTGTCACAGGCTTAATGCGGCCAATGCATTTCTCAAATTCTACTATACTTGTAAAGACCATTAACCCTTACAAGCAATACAAGTGCAAACACACATGTGCACACACGCACACACACACACACACACACACACACACACACACCTCCTCAGGTCATTCATGAGCTGGAATGCCTTTCTGGTGTGTGTCTGGTTGAAAGTGTGCATCCCTCCATCCACAGCGTCCTCCTCTGAATCCCCAGTAGTTGAGTTTGGCCGCGGTGAGCCTGCAGTGGCCATGCGGCTGGTCAGACAGGACAGGCAGTGTCTGGATCATTGAGGAAAATAATGAGCTTAGAATTAGAAAAACATACAAAAGCATATGTACCCTTGCATTTATTAAAATAAATCACACTTTTCTCTGAAAAATGTTGTCATTAAAATATATTTTATTATTCATATACAAAAAAGTCTGTCTCTGGTTTGCAACATAACAAAACAAAGATGTTGTGAAAAATGACTGAATTCTTGATTATTCTTGAAGACATTCTAAAATAGCTTGACCAAAATTATTGGTACCCTTTAGAACAGGGGTCTTCAACAGACCCCTAGGGGGTCCTCAGAGCTACTATAGGGGGTCCAGCAAATCTTTGTGTGATAGGATTTTTTTTTACATTAACCACTTGAACCCTAGTATTCCTTTTCTGAGGAGAACTCCAAAGCCAAAAGATCGGCTATTTTTGGCAAAGAGGTATAGGTGTAGAGGGAAAAAAGAGCAGACCAAGTAAAAAAAAAAGTTTAATCTGCAACACAATTGTATACAATATAGAGGGGGTCCCCTGCTTCATCTCTCTCTCAGCTAGGGGGTCCTTGGCCTGAAAAACATTGAAGACCCCTGCTTTAGAAATTGTATGAAATAATTGTACTGTAGTGAGTACATAATCAGATACATAATCATTCACTCAATCTGCTGCTTTGTGCCACTGGGTGTATCACATTGAACGTGGAAGGAAAAGCAGAGAGTGGTGGAGATTAGAAAAGGGTAATAATAGCCAAGCATGGTCAACATGGTCAAACACAAACCAGCTCAGTGGCCTTGTGGTTAGAGTGTCCGCCCTGAGACTGGGAGGCTGGGGCTCAATCCACGACCGGGTCATACAAAAGACTATAAAAATGGGACCCAATACCACCCTGCTTGGCACTCAGCATCAACATACTATGCCCAGGGAATGTAGTACATCACGCTGCCTCACGCTACAGAAACAAAAGATAGGCTCTTATGGGCCACATGGCTCGGCAAGGCTCACTACTTACTATGGTCAACATAAAAGGTTACAAGACCATCTCCATAGAGCTGGGTGTTCATGTGACCACTGTTGCTAATATTGTTAATAAGATAAGCCCATGGGACTGTTGCAAACATCTCTGCACATGGTCACAAGAGGAAAATTGGCCCACGATTGCACAGAAAGATAGTATGAATGGTCGAGAAGAACTTCAAAACAGATCCATGCTGATCTTCAACCTCAAGATACAACAGTTTCCACCTGCATTATCTGATGTCTGACACAACAAACTGGATTAAAATTTACCAAAATGCATGTTGAAAAGCAACATTCCTTCTGGGAGAATGTTCTTTGCACCATCTCTGTGTTCATAAAATACAAAACAAAGCTTTAAAAAAAAACAAACACCATGCATACAGTGAAACATAGAGCAGACTCTAGAGTGATGTTTTGGGGATGCTCTGCTGCCTCAGGCACTAGGCACCTTGACTCTGTGCAGGGCACAGTGAAATCAGAAGACTGTCAAGGCATTCTGGAACCCAGTGCCAGAAAGATGTGCCTGTGTTAGTTGCAGGATGGACTTGTTCTGACCCGAAACGTTTTGATTGATTGATTGATTGATTGGTTGATTGAATACTTTATTAGAAATGTAAACAGCATGTGGTACAGTCAAACACTAAGGCTAAAATGGTAACACAACAAAGTCCTGGGGACTTGAGGTCTTGGGACAAAAAAAAGCAAGCCACGAACTGCTATGAATCCCATTTAATATCTGTAGAAATAGCTGAACCTACTGTAAAACAACTGAGAGAATTGGATCAGTTTGATCAAGACGAGTGGGGTAATGTAGAAATCGTATTCAGTTACACTAAGCTTTTGATTACAAGTAATGCCTCCAAAAGGATGTGCCACAAAATATTAAGTGCCAATATTTTTGTCCTGTATATAGATGTACATCAAAAGCCGAGTATATGTTCTAGTCCATGCTAAATAATGATGGATAGTACTTCTGGCAGTTTTATCTTGAGTCACTCATACAAAAGATGACTGAGACAATGTGTGTGGCACCAAGTAGCCTAGGCCCTAGTATAAAGGCCTTTTCAATCATAACAAGAGGACCTCTTTAATCATTATATATGTATATATATATATAGATATAGATATAGAGAGAGAGAGAACGGCTGGCTGGATTAGATGATAAACAATGACTGAAAAATAACAAACAACAATTAAAAAAGCTCAGTTTATTCATGTCCCTGAAAAGTTTTTGTGCAAGTGGCTGCAAAATACATCATCCAGAACAGAACGCTAGTATGAGTGGGGTTTACTTTCGAATAAACTACACGCCACCATCCGTTCCATAGTTCCACAACAATAAGTCAAAGGAATACACAGACATGACAAACCTTGGGAGCCTTGACAATGCACATCTGGACATGTCAACTTCATCAGAAAAAACGTTGCGGTTCTCTGAAAAATATGCCTCTAAACCTAAACTAATACAAACAACTCTGAGATCATTCAAACATGATGTGCATCACTATGCTTCATGGAGCACAGCGTCTCTCCTCCTCACACTATTCAGCAGTGGTGTAAGGTAACTAAGTACATTTACTTAAGTACAATTGAGGTATTTTCTACTTTTACTTTTCTGTCCTTTTACTTCTCCTCCACTACATCTCAGAGGCAAATACTGTACTTTTACTCCACTACAATTATTGTATGCATTTGAAAACTTGTGAAATGGGACATTCTGCATAATGAGTACTTACTACTTTTGGTACTTTAAGTACATTTTGATACCAATAATTGTAACAGCGTATTTCTACATTGCTGTATTGATAATTTTACTTAAGTAACAAATGTGAGTACTTTTTCCACCACTGCTATTCAGGGTGGGAAGAAGGATGCTGTCACCATATGGGTCATCATCACTGGCAGCCACCTGCCACCAGAGCCATAAATCCTGATCTGATTCACGACAATCAAACATAATTCTCCTGTGTGTGAGACACTGTTGGTTGTGGTAATATTGTTCAGTTTCATTGTATGTCCTTGTCTTGGGGTCCGTTATTGTGACGAGCTGCTCAGCTGGCTAACGTTACCTCTTAACGTCGCTAACAGGCTAACTTTACTGTCAACATTCAAATAACTCAAGTCGTTATCGTCACAAAACACTGATCAGCGTATAAAGTAGTCTGCCCTAACAATGAACCAAACACTTTTCGAGAGAGAGAGAGCTCTTTCGCGCAAGCTATATGTATATGATTAGCTCGAATGCCAAAACGCTCGGCCCAAAACACAGTCACCCCGGGGCAAATCCGGCGGTATTCACCTGGTATTCCTAAAACGTAACCTCAGTAAACTATGCCTAAAACCTAACCTTATTCCTAAACGTAAACTCAGTAAACCTATGGCTAACCATAGACTTATTTCTAACCGTATCCTCAATAAAATAATATTTAAAAAAAACAAGAATACAAGAACCGCTGGTCCACGACACAAAACATGGGGGCGAGCGTGTTTTGGGGCGAGACTTCCGATTACCATTAGCTCGCCTAGTTTATTTAGCAACTTACAGTTAGCCAACAATGCTAACGTTAGGCTAGTGGGCTCCATCGGTGGGCTCCACACACAGTTTAGCTGGTTGCTTAATTCCAACCCAACAGTTAAGTCATGATCCGACCGCTGTAGTAGCAACATGAATCACGCATGGCCGTGGAATCACAGCCTGGTAATCTTAGTGTAATGTAATCCCCGCTGCCGCGTATCATCAACTCACCCCAACGATACACTCTCCATGTCCACAACACACAGAATGGTGCTGATGCATCCAGCCCGGTCTGTTCTGTTCCTCCTCTTGTCTAACTAACTACTACTGCTGCTGCTGCACGCCAGTGATGGAAGAAGTACTCACTCACGTGTTTTACTTAAGTAAAAGTATCAACACCCTATTATAGAAATACTCCTCTGTTCCAAGTAAAAGGCTTGTGTTCAAATTGTCACTTGAGTAAATTTACAAAATATTGGCATTACAATGTACTTTAAGTAGAAAGTACTCATTAATGCAGAATGTCCCGTTTCACAAGTTTCAAATATATACGTGTATTAAAATATTTTGAAAATAGCATATCTACAAGCTCACAATGCAATGCATGCATAGCATTGTGAGCTATTATTTTCAAATGGCCGACATGTATATAGGGTTGAAGTGGTTAATGTATGTTTTGTAATAATAATCACAAAGTAACTAGTAACGTTTTTAAATAATTGTAGTGGAGTAAAAGTACAGTATTTGCCTCTGAGATTTAGTGGAGTAGAAGTAAAAGTACTGACATTTGGAAATACTCCACTAAAGTCAAAATACCTCAAAATTGTACTTGCAAATAGTAGGCCACAGTACTTGAGTACATGTACTTTACACCACATGCATCCCTTGTGTGCTACTGCCCTCCACAGAAAGAAAAAAGAAAAAAGTTACAATTAAGTGTGGACACATTGACACCGAGAAGTTTATTGTGTATTTTGAAACCCAACCGTAATTCTTCACACAGTAGAATCGTAATAAAAGTATTACTATTTACTGCTTTCCATTTTATTTTGTTATATCTTCAGATAAATAAAAAACAAATCCCGGTTTCACTCGCTCGTCAAAGAGAACAAGGCTCCATTATTTCTGGGGATAGCGTTTTAACGTTAGATCACTGCAATACCCAATAACCCAGTGGTTCTCAACCATTCCAGGCCGTGACCCCCAAAATAATCGTAATTGAACTGAGGACTCCCAAAGATAAATAGTGAAAATAGCAAATTTCAAATGTTTTGCCTCTTTCTTATATTATTTGACAATTTGGCCAATGTTTGGCCAGTTTTTATAGTATAGTCTGTTGATTACTTTGTATGCTGTAAAAGCTATTAAAAAGGTCTTAAAGTCTCCAAGATCATGTGGGGACCCCGACCCACAGGTTGAGAACCACTGAAATAACCAAGGACCTGGTGAGTGATTTAATCACAACGTTGAAGAGATTAAGAGGTTACAATTTACAACCATATCATGGTCACATCTGACCGGTGAGTTACAGGTTACAGCTGGTATATCAGCCAGGACACCCAAAATAAAACCTGATATATCCTGATAATCCTGCGGTTATTTTGCAATTAAACTGTCGACGTTTAAATGTACCACTCGGCGGGCTTTGTAGCGCCATCATCGTAAAATAAAAAACAGACCACCGAACAATTCACATTGTATAGCCTATAAGGCCTGGGTGGGTCCGCGGCTAAACTAACATGAACTCACAGAAGCCTGTTCCATTGGCACCAACTTCTTGAACCACCATTAACCCTTTAGTTATCACTATTTTTGCAATATATACTTGGACTTTTGTGTAAGCACGAGGTGCATACAACACAGGTCTCCAGTGTAAGAGGATATCTGGGCACCTCAATGTAAAAGTGGCTATTTTGTCCAAAATGTAAAAAAAAGAAAAATGGTCTCAAGTATAGATACACACATTAGAAGTAGAACATGCTTAAACATTCGACAAGGTCTAATTTCTACAACCTATATCCAGTCATTTTGGGGAATAACGAGTTGAAGGATAAATACCGTGCAGTCATATATACTTTAAGACCATTTTTCAAATATTTTGCCCAGATGTCCCTAGCGCCCACCTATACTGTATCCATCTCCACCTGGAAATAGTGGTGTGTAGATCAGTAGATGACATTGATCCTTGCACTAAATACCCAAAATAAGTAAATCACATGGGGTGCTGGTAATACTTTGTTTTATTGATTTTCCCGGCACAAACTAACATGTCATAATTGTGGCTGAGTTAAGTAAAATGGCCGATGAATGGATGGGGATCAACTGTAGGATCAACTCAGGATTATAAAGAAAATACTCCCACCTGGTGGCTAACTGTGATCTTAGTAGGCTACATCTTGAGAAGTAAAATCAGGTCATTATTGCAACACAGCCTAGGCCACAGATCCACGCCTTCAGGGTTCAGACTACCTGCAGTCCATTTACCTTTCACCAAGCACCTCCATTATACCGTGTGCATACCTTTCCCTTTAAGAGCACAAACCCGCCAAAAAACCTTAACCATGCTAAACACAGATGCAGTACCACTGGAATTAAAGTACAAGGAGAGATAATGGCCTTTAAAAAACATTAAAAATTTTAATGAAAGCAAGAACAGTAAAACATAGGGGTAAAACTGAACACATGAGTTTCAAACATTCTCCAAAATGCAACATATGAAAAAAGAAAAAAAACATGAAGAAAGGGGCATCGTGTCAATTTACAAACAAAACGGCATGATCAAAAAAAGTGACTTTTCAAGACTCAAGCTACACTGCCACACACCGATACCCTGAGTTCAGGATGCCAAAAAATAAACGTATCTGGCTGGTTTGTAAGACAAACAGCTTCCATTCTAAGGTTTTCGAAGCAGTGACAAGATTTACACATCCCTCAAAACAGAAAGCAATTTCCCCAGTGGAATAAATTACATCTCAACACTTAACAAAAAAAGAATTTAGTTCTTGGTAGTTAAAGTCCACAATGTCTGTTCTCTGCAGAATGGTGGCAGATGGGGTCCAGGGGGGAGGGGCAGTTCTTATATCATTCGGTGTGGGTGATGGGCACTGCTCCCTCATTGAGAGACACAAAGAAAACGGTGCCTCTCGACCCGCGCTTGGGTTTGTGTGGAAATTCGGTTGTTTTTTTCAGATTTTCCCTATGAACATTGCAATACTAAGACATTTAATAGCCGCCATATCCACCATATCCACCCCGGCCGCCGCCACTTCCGCCCCCTCGAGCGTAAGGAGCAGCGCCGGCGCTCCTGTTTGAATAGCTACCCCCCTTCATGGCACCATAACCGGAGGACTGCTGTCCATAGTCACCGCCAAAGTCACTGTAACCGTTCCCGTATCCACCCCCCATCTGGCCGTAGCCTCCCCCGTATCCTCCCTGCTGGCCGTAGCCCCCGTTACCATAACCGCCACCACCATAGCCGCCGTCGTTGTAACCCCCGCCATAGCCTCCGTAGCCGCCTCTTCCGCCGCCATAGCCGTTGTACGACATGCCTCTTCCTCCTCGCCCTCCTCTTCCTCTGCCGCCGCCGGACGCCTGCATCTCCTGCTTGGATAGGGCTTTCTTCACCTCTACCTTGTGCTCGTTGATGTTGTGGAACTTCATCACCACGGCCTTGTCGGCGGAGTCGGTGTCTTCGAAGTAGACAAAGCCGAAGCCTCGCTTCCTACCGGTCTCTTTGTCGGAGATCACCTCGACCTTCTCGATCATGCCGTACTGGGCGAAGTAATCTTGGAGGTGCTCCTCGCAGATGTCGTCCTTTAACCCGCCGATGAAAATCTTCTTCACTTTGGCGAGCGCTTCTGGTTTGTTGGCGTCTTCTCGGGACACGGCCCTCTTCACCTCCACGGTGTTGCCATCTACGACATGTGGCCTAGCGGCCATTGCTGCGTCGGCCTCGTCGGTGTTGGAGTAGGTTACGAAGCCGAAACAGCGGGACCGCTGAAGCTGCTGGTTCAGCACCACCACGCAGTCGGTTAGCGTACCGAACTGCTCGAAGTGCTTTCGGAGGCCATCGTCCGTGGTCTCTATGTTCAATCCACCGACAAAAAGCTTGCAAAGTTGATTCGTCATGATTGAGTCTGAATTGAAAGTGGGACCTGCTAACTCAGATGGTCTCCTTCTTCAATGGAACGACGTAGGGCGGGGCGTCGTGAGCCGCGCCGTGCGTTGTACTACGTACTTGACGCTGATTGGTGGCCTCGAGTGCGTCTCCGCCCACCCACACTGACGTTACCGCTTGGCGGAAATAGACGATTTACAAGCTCAGACTGCGTGGCGGATGCAACGCGCTGTGAGCTTGTAGATCTGCTATTTTCGGGGGATTTATTATTTTTAATTTAAGCAGCTCAAATAAAATGGTACTTGAGTTATTAACAAGGTTGCTAAAAGCACAGCTCTGCATGGCAGTTACTAAACCATGCACCTTACTTTATATAAATAATGGTATTACATCTATTTTAACTGCCTCATACTGCTTTTCTTTCTTTCCCACTTTCCAAATATAAAACTGCACTGAAGGTACTTGTATGACCAAACGTTTCACCAATTTTCTTTACACTAAACGTGTGATATGACGTTGAAGACCAACGTTGTTGATCCAAGCAGACCTCATAAGCTTAAGGCATTTAATGTGTTTGTCCAGCCCAAGTGGCTCTATCCCTTATATATTACTGTGGGCACAATATCACTTTCCTCTCTTGCCAGTTGGAATAATGCTCCCTGTGCAGTAATGTGACATACTACTTTTCAAAATGCAATGTTAACTTTCTTGATCATACACAATACAAAGACTTATTTAAAAGTTAGACAAGGACATCGCAATCAAACTGGTCCTGTAAACATATCCAATCTACTTTATGCCATTGAAAACATTAATTTAAATATTCTGACCATATAAATCATAATCAACATGACTAACAACCCACAGGTAATGTGGGAAATCACCTATACTGTAGAACTGGAAAAGAAAAATACATATTGGCACATACCTAAATACAGAAATACATCAGTACAAATTTGTTTAAATATATTTATTTTTGATTCCAATAAAAAAAATAAGTTATCATTTTTTTGTACAAATTGTACATTTGACAAGGCTCCTTTCTCCAAGCACTTCTATCCTACAAAAGAGGTAAAGAGAACAGTAAAATTCATTTCGCTGCCATGTATATAACATGCAATGTAAACATCTATCATGAACCAGGTCATTTGTATAACAAATTGAGTAGGCTCAGTGTACAAACATACAATACCTTAAATTTCATTACATCAGTGACACATCTTCACAACTCTTAGTTCCAGTCCAAATTCACACCAAATTGTGAGCAATAAATGCCATCATCTTAATTTCATAGGGGATTCTCTTTAAGGCCCTGAACACTGTAGAACAGTGGTCAACATTCCCCCCCCCCCTTAGCTGAGAGAGGCGAGGCAAAGCAGGGACCCCCCACTACATAAACTTGTGAGAAAGCCTTCCATGCAACTTGAAAAGGTTTTCAATGTCTGAGACATTTGAACTTAAGGATACAGGATAGATGGGCACTAGGGACATCTGTGCACCTCTATGTAAAATTGGTTATTTTGTCCAAAATGTAAAAACAAAATGTTTGAAAAATGGTCCAAGTAATGTAAAGTATATACATGATGGGAACATGCACGGTACATCGTCTTAATTTTATCCAGCGCATTCTTATTGATGCCTAAAAAGGACTGGATATACAGGTGTTGTAGCAACCTTAGAAAGATTAGACATTAATTGTTGAATGTTCAAAGCAAATTCTAATGAGGTATACTTTGGACAATTTTTCAAATATTCTATTTATTTAAAAATTTTGGACAACAGACATTTTTATGTCAAGGTGCCCAGATGTCCCTAGTGCTCACCGATCCTGCTACCCATTTGAAATTAGCTTGAAGGTACACAGGTAAGTGACTAGGGGGTTGCCTCCAAGTGGTGCATCTTTGATGGCTTCATAGATCAATCTGACAGCACCATCAATGTTAAGTAAAATACATATTTTATGTTTACACATCTTTGCCAACAACATGTTGGATTCAGGTTGATGTGAATTACTGACATTTTGACTAAACAAAATGTTCCCATCAAGAGACATTTGGCAGCCACCTGTAGTAACTGAGGACCCCCTCAGAGGTCCTGGAACCTGTGTTGAAGACCTTTTCAGTTACTCGCTGATTACACTTCTAAGTCAGGTTGAAGCTATGCTATGCTGACATTTTTAGGTCAAGGTTGAAGTTAAAGTGAGGCAGTTGTCAATCAAACCCAATTGTGCATGCCCACAGCCCTGAGAAGAGTAACTAATAACACCTGAATTCAGTGTCCAGGACCTTTATAATCAGTTTTATTAAATGATAAGGTTACACATGCATATTCAATGATAGTGCTACATCCACATACCCTTATATTCTAGATTTAATAACAGGTTGTGTGGATGGATAGTACCGTTGGAATTACTTGCACAAAATTATACATCTATATATTTATTGAATCCAGAAGGCTCATTTGTCACAACTCATACAGGTACAAGCAGCAAAATGCAAGTGTGGTCATCAATCATCTTTTCAGCATTTCTAAAATCGATACAGGTAAAAACAACCCTGAAAAACTCAGCAATGTGCTTAAAACAGCAATTGTCAGGGATTCTGATTTGAACCTTTTCTAATTTCCATAGAAATTTAAATAGGTGACACCATTTAATCTTAATGAATGGATTAAAAGGCAAAAAAGACCATCGGTCAAATTAATTGATGACTGTGCTTGCATTGGAAAAACACTGCAAATGGACCAAATCCTTTCTGGAGTCACCTGTAGAAAAAAGGAACAGCCACCTCTCTGGTCCCTGGTTGGCATGGAGACACCCCATTCCATTATTGGGGTGATGCCCTGGAACCCAGGTTACCATAGCAACCTGGAGAGACAAAAGAGGTAAAATGAGAACCAAGACATGGGACGACTTCCTCAAGAGACACCAATATCGTTCCATTACTTCAGTAAATGAGGAACAAAACGTGGGTCTCCTTCCACCCATATAATCTTGATTTAGGACCGAATTGAGCAGACCCCGCCCCGTTTCATTAAAGAATCAATAAGACGCATATTAAGTAAGAAACTATGAGTAAAAGTTATATTAAGAAAATGGTGCATTTGCACACCATCTCAAAAAGGCAAATTCCATACATGGTTGACCAACACATAGTGAAGACAGGTTGATTTACATACCTAGGTTGCTGGATGAGGATATCCTAAAGAGATATTTCAGAGTCCTATATCGACCCCAGGTAATCAACAGGGTCCTGATGTAGCCTATAAACAAACTGCTACGGTGCTATTTTTGCTGGGATAGTGGGATACGAGTAAGAACACCTAAATATAGGAATAATCAAAGATGAACATCAACGCCCCCATGTCCACAATAGATTAAAGTCAGTGATATTCAAAAGTCAAGGGTTAGATGAAATAACCATAAATAACTTTTAAATGTACAAGGCAAACCCTACAAAGCCTACATGCATTGGCTGTGGGTAGACTACAACCGTTTTTATCCATTTCACCCACCTGGGAGTACGCCTAAACGGAGGGACAGATGCCATGTAACTAATGTGCAACGAGATGGAAGTCATAATCACTTCTATAAACCTGTGGAACTTAAGGGCAACCTGGTTAAATGAGTAAATAAACTAAGCTAAGTTTGTTTAACTTTTTATTTAAAATGAACATACATTAATAATATGCATACCAAAATTCAACCAAAATACCAAAATACAATATACATGAGATATTGCTGCAAGTGAATGGAAAAGGAACAATATTTAGGAAGGATGGTGATAACTGGACACTATGTGTATGTGCGATGGGAAATTACTGACGTTGACTTTTATACACAACATGGTTGGATAAGAACAGGGACGCTGCCTGGATACTGCAGCACCATTTCCCGCCTTTACTAAATGAGCTAAGAGCTACAAGCACTAAGCAGTAGTTACACAAATGTGTTACCAAATACATAACTATAAAAAAAAAAGAGAAAAAAAAGCAAACCATATCACATGCGTCCTCACCCCCATACATTGGAAACACACTAAATTTTTTAGAATGAAAATAAACGAAACCATTTGCTTTAAAATGAAATGAATCATATATAGAATATTTTCCAACAAAACAGTCCTACATCGACTAAAGAGGTTCCAAAAAAATGTACGCATGAAGCAGATTCCAAATGTATAAACGACAGCTACAACGTGGGAACATAAAGGAATACTCTGAAATTCGTAATAATCGAATCAATGTGTCCTAGGAGTACGGCAACAGCTCTGCTCGTGCAAACCAGGTTTTCTGGGAAGGGATCTTCCTACCTGTTTGGGGGTTTTGAGGTCTTCGTTTTGATTAGGGGAGGGGGTCACAGTGTCCGATAGTTCTGCCGTGGTTTGGACTTTACGGCAGACGCCCCATCATTAATTATTTTATTTCATTTTTTGTTTCTCGTCCAAATCTGGAGGTATGGCGGAGGGGTTTGTGGAGGTTTTCTTCTGAGAACAGTCTGTCGTTACGGAGGGTGAAGGAGGTGGTCTAGTAGCCGCCACCATAGCCTCCTCCTCTCTGGTACCCGCCGCCGCCACCGCCGCCTCGGGTGTATGGTGCCGCGCTGCGCTGAGCGCCGTAGCCCCCGGGAGCGGCACTCTTCATGGGGCCGTAGCCGGAGGGCTGCTGCCCGTAGCCGCCACCAAAGTCATTGTAGCCGTTTCCTCCGCCATAACCTCCCATCTGGTCGCCATAACCACCTCCATAGCCTCCCCCGTAGCCACCGGCACCTCCGTATCCGCCGGCGCCACCGCCATATCCACCTCCATATCCCCCTCCGTAGCCTCCGCCATAGCCGCCATCACCACCCCCGTAGCTGTTGTAGCCTCCTCTGCCACCGCCGAAGCCATTTTGATTTCCTCTCATGCCTCTCATCCCCCCTCCTCTTCCTCCCCTCATCATGCCACCGCGGCCCCCTTGCGAAGCCTGCATCTCTTGCCGGGTGAGGGCTTTCTTCACCTCGACCTTGTGTCCATTGACGTTGTGGAACTTCATGACGACCGCTTTGTCCGCGGAGTCGTTGTCTGTGAAGTAGACAAAGCCGAAGCCCCTCTTCCTGTTGGTCTCCTTCTCGGAGATCACCTCGGCCTTCTCGATTTCGCCAAACTGACCGAAATATTCGATTAGGTGCTCCTCCTCGATGTCGTCTTTAAGCCCCCCGACGAATATCTTCTTAACTTTAGCGATGGCCTCGGGCTTGTTGGCCTCTTCCCTCGCCACGGCCCTCTTCAGCTCGACCGTGGTGCCATCGACGACATGTGGCCTCGCCGCCATTGCAGCGTCGGCCTCCTCGGCCGTCGAGTAGGTTACAAAGCCGAAACAACGAGACCGCTGCAGCTGCTTGTTCACCACGACGACGCAGTCCACGAGTGTGCCGAACTGCTCGAAATGCTTGCGGAGCCCATCGTCGTCAGTGTCGACGTTAAGTCCACCGACAAAAAGTTTACAAAGTTGGTCAGTCATTTTCGTATTTTAGCTAAAGACTTGTTGACCGCAGAATGAATGTAAGCAAGAGTCTGCTGAGCTTGAAGGTGGTGGGGGAGGAGTGCAGCGCTTATTTATACACCCACTGTCTTGTGACGTCAGAATATATTAAACACGTCACCGCCTCTTCCTTTTGCGCAGAATAAAGCCCTGGTGTATATACTTCGTCGTACGACGGTGCCCCGCAGTGAAAATGACAGATCTATAAGCTCACAATGAGCTATGGATGCGTGTATGGAGTACATGTGAACTTGTAGACTGGCTATTTTCAACGCACGTCACCGTCGTAAGCACATGCATTATAGTATTATTTTTGTACAACCATAAAGCATTTTCAAGATTTTAGGTATACCATTTTTGATAGTTATATGATAGTAGGCTAAATGGAAATAAATATTACAGTACAATAACATTAGCACATCATAAGTTCCTTTGTTATCTGTCTGTCTTGTCTGTTTTATTTTATTATCTATCTATCTATCTATCTATCTATCTATCTATCTATCTATCTATCTATCTATCTATCTAAATTATCTGTCTGTCTGCCTGTATGTACTGTGTGTGTACAGTTATATTATTGTTTTATATATATAAATATAACTGTGTACACACACACAATCAGGCAGCGGGACATATACACAGCACCTTACACACAATACACTATTATATCATTTAAACACATCCCACACAGGTACCCAACACTTATATTGATGTATGTGTGCATTAATGTGTGTGCACGTGCAGCAGGCAGTCAGAAAACAATGATGTGTAAACTGTAAACCCGCAACAACCTGTAAATATAGATACATAATTAACTCTGATAAAGGTGACTGTGTGTTGTTTCGTTCATTTGAAATGCAGAAGTTACAGTAGATTTCATTATCTCATAACCTCCTCGGCATACGTCTGGACTAACATGTAGGCTAAACATGTAGGCTACAAACAATGAGATTTTTCTTTCGTTCTATTTTCCTGACGCTACATTTAGTTTTGATATAGTTAAAGCTGCACTGTAACTTTCCTCTTCTACCCGGGATTTGAACCCGGTTTCCTGCGAAAGTACAGACATTTTTACCATTGAGCTAATGGAGCCGGCCTGCTTGCTCAGGGGGTAAATTGAATCTTGAACATCCGGTCAAAATTTGTGTCAGATCCTGTGTCTAGGTGAGCCATGATGACCGTTGACATGATCTAAATGTCTCAATAGAAGAGCACGGAGACTAAATACAACCACCAATTTTATAAGTTATATTGTATTAACATACTCCACCAGATTGGACAACATTTTATTTTATTAATTAAAAAAGGTTACATAGTGCTGCTTTAATACATTTGTGAGGAACATAGGATTTAATAAATACATTATTTACACAGTAGAATGTCAATTCAAAATATAAGACTGAGGGCTCTATCTTGCGGGGTCTTACCTTATCCCTTATGCCTAATCTTATTAGGCATTTTTTATTATTTTGGAGGAAAAAAAACATTTTGAAATGGTGAAAATAGCCAATCTACAAGCTCAGAGCGTGTCGATCAGCTATTTTCACTAAAATGTTTTTCAAAATACTAAAACATGTCTAATATGATTAGGGATAAGGCAAGATAGGGCCCTGAGTCTGAAGTCAGACTGAAAGTTGTAATTGTTCACTACATGGGTATAATACTTTTTTTTAAATTAAAATATTTATTCTTAATGTGCAAAAAATCATAAGGGGTGCTTCAGTTGAACCTTTGAGACATTGAGACAGATGGGGTTCAGTGCTCAGAAAAGGTTGAGAATTTACATGAAAGAATATATCCTTCAAGAGACTGGCCTTCTGGCCTACTTTTGTCGGGGGGGGGGTGGGGGGTCTGAAACTGTGGAATTCTTGTTTATGATAGTAGCTATTTACACAACATCAGAACCTGAGACTGCATCTGGCCCACGGGACAATGGTTGTACCAACTCCTACTGTGCTGGCTAATTTGTATATGAATGGTATGCAAGGTCCTCCCTCACCTGGGACAGATGTGTGTTAGCATTTGATATGTAGAATTGTGTGTCTGGAAGAGGGCATCGGTATCAAGGCAATTGACAAAGGGTAACCTTCATCTTCCTTCATCATCGTCACCCTTATGCAACTAAAATAACCCATTACATAGGATACATATAGGATTTGTGTACAGATAGCCACAAATGTGCAAGTGGTTATGGAGTCTATGAGAAAAGTATTTGTTGGAACTTTATTTCATGAATCATGACGTACGTATTTGTTACTTAAAAAATCAGTAAAGTGTGTATATAAATAAATACAAATATTTGTGAATTCATTCATTCCAGTTCAACACTTGAATGTCTGTGATGTAACAAGTGATGTGGAGGGAAGTTAAGAAAGTAACATGGGGCATAAAATGTCTCCAATCTACAGGATATGGTTTTGCACACCTAGGTTAAGTCTTTGAAGTGGGACACATTTTCCCCACAATAAATACTAAGTATGCAGCTAAACATTATCCACTAACAGTCTACACTGAGGCCATATCGTTTGTTTACCATAGGATTAGTTAATATCTCACTCATTTACCTGGGGTTTTCACCCCCAGTCAAGCCCATAAGACACCCAAAAATGTGTATACAGCGCGAAAACTGTACACTTTTTAAATCGGCATCATTCTCCTGACTTAACATGTTGACCTTATTTGACATTCGTCTATGACATAGGTATCGGCATACACTCTACCAAGGACAATTTTCTGTAGGGTAGCTTTTCCAATCAGAGATTTTCGCATACATTCAAAGGGCTTGAGTTGGTTGATTATTTTCCACACTTCATATTTGCATGTGATACCTGTAACAAAGAAGAACAGTGGTTTCTGGTGACACTCAGGGACATTTCCATGTCAAATAAACGGGATCACACCCCCCTGGAACATGACAATGTTGACTGATTAAATAACTACAGAACAGAGTCAATGGCAGTAGGATGATAGTGTGTAAGAATTGGAACCATGGGGGGAATGTATAGCAGCCATTGTGCTCGCCGACTGCAGCCTGCAGGTTTCTAGCTCGCATAATGACTGAACCCTGCAGGGGATGGCTAGTGACAAGATTGCCATTGCCATGTTTATTGTTGAAAAATATGTATGAAATTAACAGGTAATGTTGGACTGACTTCAACCAGTCGGATTGTTAAACTGAATAAATATACAAAGTTCACTAAATTAACCCACTCTTTTCTGTTGGTTGAGGGAGAGAAATAACAAATTCAAACCACACACAACCAAGGAAGTCCACAATGACTTGTACTTAAAAAATCATGTGGATCTCGAGATCCACATGAGAACGGCGTGGCTCCAATGTGGATCTTGGACTTCACCTTTGACATCAGTCATCTACCATGTCACCAATGACATATCTATGATGTATGACCCCAAATGTGGGCACGGTTTCAGCATGATTAGAGCCCCCCATTGACAAAATGTAAGTTAAATATTTGTGAAAAGTATAAAACATTTGTGAAAAAATATTAATGGAGGTACTTCTGTAGCCTACTGGTAATGTGCTCAAGAAATGTAGCACTGATCATTCCAGCAGACAAACCGACAGACCCTCTTCTAGATGGCTACACTCCTGCAGAGCCACGCATTAAAAAACATCAGAGATGATAATCTTACACTGTGTAAGGATCTTTGTTATTGTACTTGAGTACACTGTTCAGACATTACCAGGTTCAAACCTAATAATTTCCCTCGAGAAGAGAACAAGTACACTGAATACTGAGTTAATTTCAGCATATTTTGAGCTGGGTCATAGTAGCCTGGCATCACTGCTGCCGAGGGCTATTATTATTATTTTTTTTGCACTGGCAGATTTATCTGGTTTTGTCTAGGGTCATAGGTCACTAAATATTAAGACTTGTTCAGCTCACAGAGCAATCTTCTTGAAATGTTTGCCCTTGTCATCTCAACATGTCAACAGGAACTAACCCTAAATTTGTATTATTTTCTAGTATTTACATTAAAAGTGGAGCCTTCAGCACTCTTCACCACAAGTCCCTGGCTTCAGTCAGATGAGAGGGGGACAGGATGCAAAATGGCAGCCAATTTCATGGTTAATTCCTCACATCCCACCCTCCCCCCAAAATGACACACAAGATGGCTACACAACAAAAGGATGTCAACAGGGTGCATCATAGGATGAGATGCCACCTTTTAGCATCATTGTATAACTGTACCTCTGTACTTTTTGCAAACTGTTAATAAAGTATTCAATCAATCAATCAAACCATGTGACCAGTCAGCCATGATTTTTGAAGAATAAAAGTAAAAATGGTCCAATCCCTCTCTAGACCAGTGGTTCCCAAACTTTTTAGCTCAAGACCCAAAAGATAAATTAGAAGTTTGCCCGGGACCCAAACTAGTGAAAATAGCAGATCTACAAGCTTGTAGATCTGCTATTTTCACTACTTCTTCTTCTTTCTTTTTTTATTTAAGAAATACTTTTTAAAATCTTTTGAAATAATATATTTCTTTTAAATGTAGGAAACGGAAAAAAGGGTATATTTACTTGCGACCCATAGAAATTGGCCCACGAAACAGTGCTCTCTAAACTAGACTATTGGTTAAACCAAATGAAACTTTAAACTTAGTTACATATCTCTCCAAATTACTTTTCCTGACACAAAATGTAGTTAATTAGTTAGTTGATGTAATTAATTAGTTAGTTTGTGCCAGGGTCACATTTAAGACAAGTTCCGATGCATTCTCATATAATGTGAAGGGGGTGGTGGGTCTGAAACTGTGGAATTGTCACAGTAGCTATCAACATGAGTCAGTGTGACTGCATCTGGCCCATGGGACAATGGCTGTACCACCAACCCCTGCTGTGCTGATTGATTTGTATACAAATGGTATGCAAGGTCCTCACTTGGGACAGATGTGTGTTAGAATTAGAGCTTTGTGGCTGGAGTCGGGTATCGGTATCCATCATCACTCATATGCAGCTAAAACCTACACCCACATTACAGATAGGATGCAAGTCACATATTTTGCATCTGGTTATGAAGTCTAAGAGAAAACTGTATTTGTGAATCCATTCACTCCAGTTAACTGTTAAACTCTCAGGAAGATGTCTTTCTGAATGTATGTGAGGTAACAAGTGATGAGCAGGGAAGAGAAGAAAGAAAAGCAGGGACTTAAATGTCTTCAATCTCTACAATAAGCCATAGCAGAGCTTTTTCAGCCTCAAGGAGAAGTTGAACTGTTACTGGAACACTGCTTACTGCCCAGTGCAGGAGTTACATTTAAGAAGTGACCCATTTTCCCCACTACATTTCATATTGAGGTACGCAGTCAGAAATTATCCACAAATGTCTCATTTTGTATTTGATAACTGAAATAAAAGCAAAGACTTGAACAATTCAACCAAAAAAAAAAAGCAGAAGGCTAGACACTGAGGATTAGTTAATATTTCACTCAGCTTTTCACTTCCAGTGAAGCCCCCTAAACCTGAGAAAATGTAACGCTCCTTTGAATTGAATATGATGCTAGTGTAAGTAGTTGGCATACACCACCATGGACAATTTGCTGTGGGGTCCTTATTCAATTAGGTTCTCTTTTTGGCATACTTTCAAAAGAAAGTGAATTTGAATGGGTTGATATTTTTATCACTTCATATGTGCGTCTGATTCCAGTTCAGAATGTCCCACCATTTCACAAAGAGGAGCAGTGGTTTCTGGTGGAAAACAAAACACTTGAGGACATTTCCATATCAACTAAATGTGCTTGAATGAACAGGTCAGGCCCATGTGATCACACCTCCTTGGAGCGTGTGTAAATGATGACTGATTAAGTACCGGGGGTGGGGGGGGGGGGTGGGCGGGGGCGTCCACACGCAAATGCCTTTTTGTCCCCTGAAAACTAACTTTTTTGAAAACGGCATATCCCTTACATTCTCTCTAGCCCAACACCATACAACATTGTATTGATGTATTTAATACTCAAACTCAATAGTCAAAAATATATATACAAAAATTGTAAATAGACAAGCAGCCCTCGATTGTATTTTGTTGGATATTAAAATGGTAGTGTGTAAGGATTGGAACCTAGGTGAGATTGAATAGCTGACTATAGCTTGTTAGCTCCCTTAATGATTAAACCATGTAGAGTGACAAAGCTGCCTTAAGAATAAGAAAAAATACAAAATTGAGGGAACAACTCGGCACAATCCTTCTCTTTATTGTCATGTTCATTGTTGAAAAAATATGTATGAAATTAAAAGACAGGTAATGTTGGACTGACTTCAACAACTCAGTCAGATTTTTAAACTGAATAAATATCAAAAGTTCACTAAATGAACCCACTCTTTTCTGTTGGTTGAGGGAGAGAAATAACAAAGTCAAACCTCACGCACAACCAAGGAAGACCACTTGTTCTTTAAAAAACAACAACATCAGAGATGGTAGTCTATTATATTGCGTAAGCATCTTTGTTATGGTACTAAGTACACTGTTCAGACATTACCAAGTTCGTCAGCAAACCTAACAATTTCCCTCGAGAAGAGAACTGAATACTTTGTTATTAACTTCAGGATATTTTAAACTGGGTCTTAGGTCACAAAACATCAAGACTTGTTCAGTTCAGAGGAATCTCCTTGAAAGGTTTGTCCTTGTCGTCTCAACACGTCGATTTTCGACGATTATTTTCTAGTATTTACATTAAAAGGGGAGCCTTCGGCACTCTTCACCTGGCTTCAGCCAGAGGAGGACAAGATGCAAAATGGCCACCGGTTTCAGGGTGAATTCCCCATATCCCACCCTCCCCCCAAAATAACACACAAGATGGCTACACAACAAAGGAAGTCAGTCAGTCAACAGGGTAGTGCATCATACAATGAGATGCCACCATGTTAACAGTCAGCCAAGATTTTTGACAAATAAAAGACAAAATTGTCAAACCCCAAATTTAGTTATTTTAGTCAATGAATGGAATGTACTCTATTGGTTGAAATCAAAGGGGTCAAAGTAGCATCAATGCTTTGCTTTAATGAAATCAAACGTTCTACTTTGCTTAATTTGCCCCCTCAGTCTTTTCCTGTAGTAGCTTGCCTTCAGAGGTTGATTGCCTGAAGAATCATGGCGATGCCGATTGAAATGTATCGTCGCTATTGGGCAGAAACATTGTACCTCAAAATGTCATCTTTTTACGTAGTTTTTCTTCACAAATCAATGCTCCGTTTTATACTCCATCCTGTGACAGTATCGCACAAAAGTAGTCAATCTACAAGCTCACAACATGCTGTGTGAGCTTATAGATCTGCTACTTTTGCAATTTTTTCCCCTCTCGCCTATACCATGCCCAAAATAGGGACTTCAGATTTAAGATGGTTACATGTGTCTATGGGTTTTGTAAAAAATATTTAACCAAACAAGAAGAGCTTGTGACTAAATTATGACTCCATTGGAACACAGTTCTGTTTTGTCCATTTCCTGAAAAGTCACAGTTTTGGACATACAAGGTTTCTGCCCAACAGCGATGATGTGCTTCAATGGACAGGGCAAGATGAAATAGATCTTTTAATCTGCAGCTAAGACAAAGATTGAGCGAGGAAGAGGCCAGTTTCAGTACAGTAGAAAATAGTGTGGGGAGGGAATGGGATTGGTAGGTGTCTGGGTACTTCAGCTCATTAATGTCCTCGGAAGGGGGTGGATAGAAGGCAGAGAGCAGGGCCATTGAATCGAGGTTTCACAGGCGGCTTTTTGACAAGACCAGGTCACAGGTGACGAACAAGGGGCAATATCTAATCGTGTTGATGCTCAGCTGGAGGGCAATCTGACCCATCACATGATGTAGACCTTCTCAGCCTGAGAGAAGTTAAAAACCTCTTTGGTTCTGGGGCAGATCACCTTGTCATCTTGGCGGATGGATAGAAGTGACTGGAGGGAAAGAAAGAAAGTAGTTGTCTTTGGCCACATTGTTTAAGTAATGAAAACAAATACGTACCATGGCAATGATTGTACCCAAATGTCTAAATGTCAATCTGGCATGTGGACTATAATTCTTAATAGTTGTGAGCCGAATGGTTTTGAGGTCTGAAGCTTCGTTCATTGGATTGGGATTTGGAATTGTGCAGAAAGATGCACATCTTTTACCCGGCTATGAGCAACCCCAAAATGAGTCACAATGCAAATGTCACAGGCCAGAACCCCTGACAGATACAGTTGTTCACTATTCCATGTGTCTAGGGCAAAGCACTAAATTAATGAACAGATAAAATTAACCTACACAGTTATGGTGAACAAGGCAGTGCTGAATCAAGTTTCCGTAACTTCTTATTTCTCACCTCAAATGTTTTCGGAAATATATTTTAGTGTACTGTTTATCTTCAGCCATCTCTGTTTACATTCCACATGCAACACCGCCCTCTAGTGTCTAGCATAATTAATTACAACTCTGTGTGGAAGATGGATGACATCATGAAACACGTGCATGGCGATGTTTGAGAGGAAGTAATAAAGTTTTTTCCCTGGCATATATTGTTAACCATGTCCCCATTATGGCTGTGAGAAACATATTTTTCATTTCAGCTGGACTTTACTAACCCATTAAAACTGGGAAAGCGCGTGTGTAATTTTAGATTTTTTGCGTTGGCTATTAAAAAATAGCAGATATACAAGCTCACAGCGATTTTGACAAATCTCGAAAGTGTGAGAACTACTGATTTAGAAGGCATTAGTAGAATCGGCCTCAGGTTTTGGGGAGTGTATCACAAAGCAAATGGGCCGGCACTGAACATTGCACCAATGCAGCATTCAGCTATTTTAAATGTATGTACCAGAGATGCTCATAGGCCTGCGTCCTGCGTCTCTGACGCACCATATTGAAAAAGGACGCATTCACGGCACCCTCGTTGCGTCCATGGGACGCACTACAATTTAGCGGAAATTACCGCGGATTTGAAGGCCATCCGTGGATTTCAAAGCCGTCCGCGGATTACAAGGCATAGTGCAGGAAACAAGAAAAATCTCGGTAAAACACCGCCGTATGGAGAAGTATTCTCACTCTGTCTCAGGGCATTGCGAGCTGCTGCTAGAGGGAGAGAGTGAAAGTGCTGCGCAACTTACAGCCCAACTTCAAAGCAAGTTAACGATGGCTCGTTGACCCCAATTTGACCACTAGGCAATCAACACTGAACAGCACTAATTAATGGCAGCTGTGATTCTTGTGTCTTTCCGTGCAGCCAGATATCAAATAATTCCCTGTAGAGCAGGGGTCTTCAGTGTTTTCAGGCCAAGGACCCCCTAGTTGAGAGAGAGATGAAGCAGGGACCCCCTCTATATTGTATAAAATTGTGTTTCAGATAAACTTTTGCTGCTCTTTTTTCCTTTTACACACCTATAACTCCAAAAATAGCCGATCTACAAGCTCACAAGTGTGAGCTTGTAGATCTGCTATTTTTGGCTAAAGTTCTCCTCAGAAAAGGGATACTAGGATTCAAGTGGTTAATGTAAAAAAAAAAATCAAGTACTACAAGTACTAGTTGTCGGATTTGGAATTGTGTACTTTTCTTTCAGATACATGTTCTACATGAATATAACCATATAAGATGAAACACGAGTTAAACGCTGTGCATTTTTGTGGGACCCATAAAATGTCCCTGGGACCCATCTAAAAGACCACCCTTGCATCCCAGGACCCATTGCATTGAAAACCTAGCAACATCACTGATGTACAAGTGTTTCTTGTGCATACAGTGCAAGTGTATGGGACATACATACAGATGTGGGACAGAGGGAGGACATTTTAATCAATGTATTACAATAACAGGAAAGGAAGCAAGGAGGCGAACATGCTTACATAACTCTAATCCCTTATGTATGTATTAACATTTTCAGTTCCAAATATAGCTTTCCTAATTTGAATGTGTCTGTTGTTTTTATGAATACCCCAAAAGCTAATTGCCCCACAGGGATTATTAAAAGTGGTACTAAAATGAATTGAAGGACTTCCTTAAAATGTTATAATTTCATGTGTTTTTTTCCCTTTTTTCTCAATAGGGACAGAATAATCACATGACTACATGCCATAAACGTTTCCCTATTGTAAAACCATCACTAAAACAATACATTTTATGATTAACCTACACGCTCAAAGTTTGGCTACAAATGTAAGGATTGACTTATTTGACCACTAACAAAGTTATTGTCAGAACTACAGAAGCTTCCACTGTAAAGACTCACATTGTAGCCGTAGACATATCCGTTGGGCAGCATCATGGGGGGGTTGTTCTCATTCATGACCTCCCCAGAGATCTTACACACCAGTCTGGAGTTGGCACAGTGGGCCATGGGCAGAGGCTGTGCCAGCTTATTCAGGGACTTGCTGCACACTGGGCAGTCTGGGTTCTTAGAGGTCCCGTCCTCCTTGTAACACTGACTGGAAGTAGAGTAAGTAGGTGAGTAAGTAAATGTTATAGCACTTTTCACAGATAACACACAAAGTGCTTTACATACAACAGAAATAAGAACAGCAAGAAACATTCAAATGTTTAGAAACAACAAAAACACAAACTATAAAATGCATCTCAGGAAAAACAAAACAGCAGACACATTTCACACCTGGAGGAGAAGCTCAATGACATTCCCCAAATGCACGTTGAAACAGTAGTGTTTTTAGATGGTTCTTAAAAATATCCACAGACGCTGCAGCTCTCAAGCCATGAGGAAGGACATTCCAGAGTATGGGCGCTACAGACTGAAAGGGTCTGTCAACTTGGTGATTAACCTGGTACGAGGAATGACCAATAGATCCTGGTCAGCTGACCTTAGGGTCCTGCTGGGCACATATGGTTCTAGCAGGTCAGTTAGATATTCAGGTGCCTGACCATGCAGAGCTCTAAAAGTGAGCACCAGGACCTTGAACTGAACCCTAAAAATAACAGGAAGCCAATGCAAAGAGGCCAGGACTGTAGTAATGTGACACCTTCTGCTGGACCTAGTTAACAGTCTTGGAGCAGCATTTTGAATTAATTGGTGGCGGTCTATGGACCTTTTATTGAGGAATGTGAAAACCAAAATGCAGTAATCAAGGCGAGAGGAAACCAAGGCATGGATAATCATTTCTAGGTCAGAATGTGAAACAATCAACCTGAGCTTTGCAATATTCAAGGTGGAAAAAGAAGGTACAGGACTTGATGTGCGTGCTGAGGCCACATTATTTTTGAAGGACCCAATGCAACGCTATCAGAGGCCACAATGAGGACCTTGGTTTTAGCCTCATTCAATTGAAGGAAGTTGCTTGCCAACCAGGCCTTAATGGCAGACAGACACTCATTTAAAACAGTAGAATTAAAATCATCAGGGCAGTCAGAGTTAAAAGTTGGATATCATCCACATAAAGGTGGTAGGAGTTAATAATGTGTCCTAGTGGGAGCAAATACAGTGCAAATAAAATCGGACCAAGTACCGAGGACTGCAGGAAAGGGGGAAAGGGGGGCAGACGCCCACTACAGCTGAAAAACATCTACCTGTGAGATAGGACTTAAACCAGTCAAAGGCACTCCTTTTGACACCAACCCATTATCTGAGCCTGTTCGTCATAACACTGTGGTGTGGATTCAAAGGGTGTAGTTAATCGATTATAAAAAAGAATGAATTCTAATAAAAATAACTGATGTTCATTCTCTTTGATTTCACAAAGAGAGGAACATGATACAAACTCATCCTGCTGGTGACATTAACAGTTGCCAAGGAATAATATGCATTAGACATCCATGATAATATGTCGGTCATCAGAATCGGATAA
This sequence comes from Gymnoscopelus microlampas, assembly GCF_963454915.1. Lineage (NCBI taxonomy): Eukaryota > Metazoa > Chordata > Actinopteri > Myctophiformes > Myctophidae > Gymnoscopelus > Gymnoscopelus microlampas. The sequence goes on from NC_139955.1 coordinate 28,721,575, forward strand.
TCATTACATAAAAGACATTATCTGTATCGGACAGATATGAAAAAGAATCCCGATATGCTGTACCAATATGATTGATGACAGATTATCCGTGATGCATTGGTGGAACAACAGCTCATGTTAACCTACCTACACAGATAATAAGACGAGGGAGCCAGAAACAGTTGATTAATACAGAACTTAACCTGAAGATCTGACATCCCAAAATACAGCACTCCTCCACACATCCGTAGTGCAGAGGAGCACTATATTTTGGAGATTATAATCACAAAAGCATATTGCGATTATATAACTGACACTGTGAGAGCCAACCCAGGGCACAGGCAGGAAAGAAAAGAGGCGCACCACCTATGTACGTACCACACTGCATTGCTCAAGACCCTCATGCTAGACAGAAGGGTGTCAAAGACAACGATTCAGTTGGTCCCGAGTTGGTGTTGGCTAGTTCACACTCTCGCATAACGTTGTGATCATATCTGAGATACTCAATTTCTATATTGAAGCTCATTTTTAAATCTGGCCGTTGGAAACGTATACAATAAGCCTAATAAATCAGGTCATAACAAAGAAGCTTTTTTTACCTGCCTCTGTACGCAGCGTCACAGTTATAGTATAACAAGTGTACGGTAAAGTGTACGGTAAAACCGACTTATGGAAACTACTATTGCAATATCGGTATCTGCCGGTATGGCAAAATCAGTTATCGGACAAAATTTCAATATTGTGCATCCCTGCTCCCTACTGCAAATCTCAAATTAGATAATAAATATAATGTCCTGTGTGCAGCAAATCTGTCATCTACTGGTGACTTACGGTGTCTTGATGGCAGAGAGGCCAGCCTGTAGGGTTATGGTGAAGACTGAGTTGTTGCCCAGCTGATGCAGCCTATAGTTGTCATATCGAAACTGTTGGATCAACATCTTCCAGCGGGCTGGGTCCAAAAGGTCCTGGATATATTAACAGACAGAGAGAGAAAGAGAGTCACAGGAAAGTGTGGCATGATACAAATGGATAGACACAAGACGATGATTGTAGACTGAATGGGAAATAAGGTAAAAGAGGGAGAAAGAGGCTCCACAAGTTCTTTTCGACTGCAAGAACTGCAGTAAGTGAACCATGCCGTGCCCGTGAAAGGTATTTCACGGGTTCAGGACTTGTTTCCATACACTACTTCTCGGTTTCAGATAAGGTTGTCAGAACCTAATTTGGGCCCTACTCAGGATGCGGTGCTAACCCTGAGTTCTGGGAATCCAGAAATTAGAAGAAAATAGCGAATAGCAGATCTACAAGCTTGTAACACATCACAGTGCGACACGGTGAGATCAGAAATTGTAGTTTTTATGGTGTACCTCTCCCTTCAGGGGCGGTTCTGATTATAATGCAAACGTAAACAAAAAAAACATCACAGAACAGAAAAAAAACATCACAGAAGGGTAACCCAGGGCCTGGGTTACCCTTCAGAGTGGAAAAGAGCCATTACATAGAGTGCTATAAGTATAGTGGAACAATGTTCCCAAATATTTCCACGTGCATATTCGTACCTTATAAGGGGAGATATGTGTGTCTGAGGGGAAGGCCAGCATGCCCATCACCTGCCGAACCTCATCCAGCTGTCCTCCCTCTGCTTGGCTGAAGTGTTTCCTTGCATGTCTGGTGTGGACGGGGACGGACACACGCACACACGGACACGGACACACACACACACACACACACACATCAACAGGTAATGTTTGAAAATATGTTTATCTGACAACCACTTGATTGTACTTTGAGAATTGAGAATATTTAGTTGCGTATCAAGGGAATAGCCTCATTCACATAATAGAAGTGTGTGTGTGTGTGTGTGTGTGTGTGTGTGTGTGTGTGTGTGTGTGTTCTATGACCCCCTACCTTACAGCATCCATGCGTTTGTTCTGTCTGATGAGCTCAATGAACTCCTGAATTCTCAGACTGAATTCCAGACAACTCTGTAAAGCAAAGGATGGCACACTTTGTCATATACTTTGTGTTACCAGTGTCATGCACAAAACATTCGATTCTGCTTGTGTTGTATCTCTGTCTCTGTCTCATTCAATAAAGTGGACAGAACACATTTTCTTAAGCACCATATTAGTCTAAAAATCCTAAATGACCCGCTAGAATTTTATGCATGGCCCAAATGGCCTCCCACTTTCTTGGGGGAAAAAAAATACATTTATTTACAGACATAATTTCTAAATCTGTCCATTAAAAAGACTTGTTTTGTTTTTCTATGGTTAATATTTATTCCATTTTGGGAAAACAGGATCATTAGCTCAAGTTGGCTGGCACAATGCTATGGCTCTGAGTTGGTTGAATCATACTGCCCTCTAGTGGATGAAATGGTTGAACCTCAAACTAAATATAGACCAGCGGTTCCTAACCTTTTCTGGATCAGGTCCCACTTGAAAATCTTGAAAGTGTACATGGCCCACTCATCTAACCATAACTAGTAACCAACCACGACCACTTGACATGGGTGGGCCACATATATTTTAATGATCAATCAATCGGTTGGGTTCCATTTTGGATCAATGGAACAAACATACTGTAGTCCTACTATAAAATGAGGAAACCTGTCCTTCCATCCACTTTTCTTCCTCAGTGGGTTGACCAATCGATCTGAATTTACACACAACCATTGACCACTAGCATATGAAGGGAGTGACCAAGCCAGCTTTTAACTTTTTTTTATTAGTGTTTTTGTGAACTCTCATACTGTAAGCAGCAGGGTTACTTTGCACATGCAGCCACGGGCTATGTTGTTACGGTCCCCACAGGCTATAGGATCTGTATCCGGTGGGTGGAACTACAGTACAAACACACGCATGCACGCGCACGCACACGCGCACACACACACACACACACACACACAGAACGGCAGCACAGACAGACCTGGCTCAGCACTACAAAGTTATAAAGAAGTTTGATTTAGAGGGCCGTATCCACAGAAAGGGTCAATGTCAGGTTGTAAATGGCCGGGTTGTCAGTCACAGCCAGCAGGATCAAATGAGCAGCGCTTCTCTCCAAAAGTTAAACTATGCATAACGAGTGCATATACCCAAAGTCTGCATATAGTTTGGGCACGCATGTCCGGGTAATGGGTATGGAATAGTATGCAGTACTTTAAATTTGTATTTATCAGTATCACAATGAAAACTATATTTTCAAGGGTTTAAAGATTATACATTTTTTGTACATTGTTTTTATATTTTTGCTATTATATTATCATAAAAAACACTGTTTTGCCAATTATTACTTACTTAATTATTAGTACTGATTCCCAACTGATATGTTATACAGAGGATATACAGAGGAGAGTATGTGAATACATATGATTGAGTTTGGCACACATGGTGGACACATACAGTATCTGTTATTATGAACAGGAGTATAAATGGGCCTTTATGGCTACAGCTCGACACATGTTTGTATTACTAGTTCAATCAACAATGTGAGCTAAACCAGGCTATTGAACTACCCAACCAAGACAAATATGTGGACTCATCATCAGATGAACATGGCACAGTTAAGAGTTACACTATCACTGCACATACAAAACTATTAATGGCTTGTGTTCTGGTAAAATGCAACACAATCACTTAACATTACCTACCAGTGGCTAACCAATGAATTACTTGTAAAATAAATGAGCTGACTTAGGAATGAAAGCTGATCTAGGATGAGGTTTTCCCAACCCCCAGTAATTAGTTAAATTGCCAAACTGATACTAGATCAGATGACTCCGGGACAGCGAAGACTATGCAAGTGACAACAACAGAGGGACATGTTACACTAATTATGTGTGGATGGTGGCCGGGGAACAGACACAAAAACATTGTTTTCTAAAAATCACATTGGTATTGCTAATTTCAACGTCAGAGAACTTGTTTTCCATGGCAGAATACATTTCAATGATTTCCCATGATGTGTGGGATCCCTGTTGAAACCATGCAGCTCACTCTGTGTGCAATGAATGTCAAAACTTGTTACTAGTAACCCGAGTTGAAGGTGTTCTAAATTAATTCTGTCTCAAACAGTGCACCCAGCTTTACATTCATACAGCTAGAAAACATTAACATTACTTGAGAACTGCCCAGTCCAACCACCACAGACAAAACTACTCTACTGATTCTCACATGCAACAACCCTGTCACGGCATGGCTCAATTTTGAATAACCCGCACACACAAGGCTGCATGCACACAAGTGGGGACAACAATTGCACAACACTTCTTGGCAGCCATCCTGAAATGCAGCCCCTGCCGCTCTGTGGACGTTACGGTTTCTCAGGCTCATAAACTGTGCGTGTACATTTTCTTTTTTTATTAGAATTTATTAGACTTTCACTGACTTTCATCTTGCGGAGACGGGACTTATTGTCATGGCACCAAGCCAGGCAAGTGGCCGTTTCCTGTCTCTCCAGAGACTCCTCCACTTCCTTGGCAGTCAGGAACATCTCAATATTCACCAGGTCCTACCACACAAACACACACACACACACACACACACACACACACACACACACACACACACACACACACAGGAGAGAGCGGATATGAAGGACTGAAGTCTGTCTACAACGCATGAAGAATCAGAGAGACACTATCCGATAAACAGTAAAGTTTCATGTGAAAGTCCATGAGGCAAATCCATAACCATGACAATGAAAACACACACAGACACAACCAAACAATTGAAACCCATCACATTTTGTCAAACGTAGCCTTCATCAAGGGTGGCGTTGGAGAGATCCAGCTACACAAACACACAATCCATCTCTCTCACATACAGTACATGCACACAACAAAATAGGAAAAATCTTGAAAGTGTAAGAACTACTGATTTAGAAGGCATTTGTAGAATCTGCGTCAGGTCTTAACCCATTAAGACCTGGAACTGTGTCATTTTTTGATTTGAGCTAAAAAGCATTATTTTACACTTTGGGCTATTCAAAAATAGCAGATATACAAGCTCATAGCGCGGCACCGAGTGCCGCGCTATGAGCTTGTAGATCTGCTATTTTTGAAAAATCGTGAAAATGTGTGAAAATCTTTGAATATATATATTTTTAAAGCGAACATTTGTAACTCAAATCTTTGCTTCTGGGGGGTCCCTGGAACAAAACATTTTGATGGGGGTCGGCGGCCAAATACATATAATTTTGGCATGAAAAAGATTGAGCACCACTGATATAGAAATATACGTTTTTCAGAATACTGTTGAGATTTAGGAGACATGTAGAATCGGCTTCAGGTCTCAATGGGTTAATGGATTAAAGACAGATACAGACAGTACAGTCCTACCTCTATGCCACTCTGTCTGGCCAGTTTGACAGCCGTGTTGTAGTATCCACAACGAAGCAGGTGCTCCACCATCATGCGGTCCATGCGTTTCTTCTTCCACAGGCTGACGGAGGCCGGCTGGTCACTGCTGTGCTCCTTTAGGTGCTCAATACGACGCTTACACAGCTTGGCACTCTCATCTTCAGCCTGGATGGACTCGGCAGCCTGCAGGGGAGACACACAGATGGACATGCAAGCACACGTTCAAGATCAGGGCTGCACAATTTTGTCAACAAGACAACTCATATTATGCTTATTTTGCCAAATACTGTAATTGCAGTATTTGGTATAAGGAGGGATGAGAAGGATGCTGAAAATGTAACTGCCAGGTAAGAGGAAAAGAGGCCAAAGAGGAACTTTATGGATGCGGTGAGTCCAAGACATCAGAGACACATACTTCCCACAGATTAAAACCACACACGGAGATTTTGAAAACATGACCAATGACAAAAAACTCCCATATCTGCTGGGCGAAGTACAACAATGTGCAAACACAGCAGCAAGATTTGTGAGTTGCTGTGATAGGAGAAGGGTATCAAACGGAACACAACCACCCTAAAGACTAATCATTGTGTATACTCTTGCACTATACCTGCACACAGTGATCTTGGTACATAGAAATTGATCTATTGAAGATTCTGACTTTCAAATGTACGTATTTTCTGTTTTGATTGTATTGCCGTATTGTTGTATTGTGCTTTCTGCTTTGGCAATGTAAACGTATTTTTTCTCATGCCAATAAAGCCCTTTGAATTGAATTGAATTGAATTGAGAGACGACATGCAGGTGACAGGAGTGACCGAGGAAGACGCAGAAAACAGAACCAGATGGAAACTTGATGACCCGCTGTGGCGACCCCAAAGGGTCTAAGTACGAATGAACGTTGTGTCTAATTGCAGTTACTGCAAATATATATTGTTATGTATAGACCCTTTCAAACCAGGAATCATCATTCATCATTTATTTTCTTTTACCTGTACAAAATAAAATTGCATCCACTTGCAATATAGAGAATTGCTGACATAACCAGTGTCCCTGATTTCATTTTCTTAGGAGGTGTTGGCTAACACAACAACGTGCCCTGCAGCATTCCACTGCAGACAGACACCAAACATCCCAGGCTGCAGCGAAGACATAAGCTGGAAGCCACAATACAAGCGCTGTATTCACTAGCGGAGAACAAGGCATGTCTGTAGCTGCAGGGGCAGGTATGTTTTTCTTTTTGAATGAAATGAGAAATGATACCTTCCAATATAGCTTCATCTTCAGAACTTTGAACTCATGCTTTGAACACTCAGGCAGCATGCCAACAGTTTATTTTTAATGATCTATTGAAAGATAAGAATTGGCAAGCCGTTCTCCCATTGCTTTATATGTATACTAATTCTTGAAAAAGATTAGTGCGGAGGCAGGAAGCAGCTAGCAGCAGCACAGGCCACAGGGAATGGCTCTGGGTAAACTAGACACTTTTCTCTTCTTTTTAAAGGTGCCTAAAATCACCATAACCAGTCCACGGAATGCTCTCTGATTAGGTTGTGATGCCTTATATTTGACACTACGGTTGAGTCTTTCAGGTTTCTGTGAAGTGCATGTGTGCATCATCATGAGATGCATCATTTCAAATGTTTTTATTCTGTACTGTAGCACCTAAGTGCAATATAAATAACATGTATTATTATTATTATTAGTGCATGTGTCAATGTGTGTATGTCTCTGCCTGTAACAGACCTTCCTCTTGAGGGCGCTCAGTTTCTCCACCACGCCGTCGAGCAGCGACACCACCGAATCCACCACTGGGAAGCTGCTCAGGGTCTTTTCCAGCTCAGCGACCACCATGGTCACGTGACTTGTCTCCCGGTCAATGTTCTTCTGGGCCGCCCGGAAGCGCTTGTTCAGGGTCTCGTACGGGACCTGAAACACACAAAGTATCCATGGGAGATTGAATTAGGTGGAGGGCAGAATATAGCTCAGCATAATATAGTCTCAACTAGTTCAACAGGTTTTCCATAGCAAAATGACGCACATGTCTGGATAATCCTGATGAGAGATGTAATTGAGCCGGTATAACACAAAGAACAATGATTATACATATACACATATATGGAGATCCGGATGTCCCGAACCACCTATCCTACCAATATGCCCATATCGGTACCGACCAATGTCAAACTCGGCACACGCATCAGTGAGGACTCGAAGGAGTGCGGTGCCCGGTGTCGAGTAGTTAGGACAGAACCGCCGATCCGACCGATATGCCCATATATAGGCATGTCGATATATATGACATAAGGGAACTCCAAGGATTAATATCTATGATCTACAACTCAAACCACTACTAGTACTTACACGATAATTTTAAGGAACAATAGGCTAGACACCTACACACTCAATCTACAGGGTCTCTGATAGCCGATACCGATAATCGATGTCAACATTGCTGTCATGGTCGATAAACCAATATTTACAGATGTCGAATATCTGTATTCAAATTTTGTCTTTTCTGGAAAAAGGCATATGAACACTGAATTTGAAAAAGCAATGCCTCATTATTCCAAAACTAGGGGTTGTTGAAATGTTGGCCCATATCTCAACATAAACACAGCTTGAATGTAGTATTTTTATTTTAAAATGTTCCAACATGTTGTTGACCCTTTTGAAAGCTTCCTAAGAAAACACTGATTGAATCTGCAGCCTTGATCATCATCACAAAAGGCGTTTTCAGCTTCCCATTCAAACATACTTATAACAAAATAAGATATTGGCTCAATTGATCCTGCCAAATGTTGTATTGAAAAAGTCTATACATTTTATAACTAGGCATTTAACCAATGCTCTTGTTCAAACCAACGTACAAAGAGTGCAACAGCTGCGGAATAAGCTTCATTTCCTAGATTCCAATCCTACATAGTAAGGAGTACAAAGGTCAGAGCCAGAGAACCCTCCAACATTTCTATGACCATAGAATGATCATATAGGCCAGGCTGAGCCTCAAGACATTTATTACCAACTTGAAACCTAGCATTCTTATTCTGGTCTAACATTTGGTAAAAATAGCAGATCTACAAGCTCACACTGTGAGCTATTTTCGGCAAAGATATTTGAGTGAAAACAGGAGGGGACCTAGTGTAGAGCCCTTGGGAATATGGTGTTGTGAACTAAGTATAGTAATTCAGGGGTTACTACATTTTCACATGTATATTATGCAAGCATTCGGCAAAGCACAGACAATATAAGAAATAATCTGACTTAAGAAAACCCAGATGATGCACAGTGTTTGCAAGTCTGCCATTGATGATGAAACGCCGTTATGTCATAACACTGTAGGCCACAGCCCCATAAAGGAGGGCTGACTATGAAACCCATGTTCACTTGAAAGATGGAGATATTTCTTTTTTGGGTTCATTAGCAGTAGAATTATTTAAAGTAAATTTGAATGTGAACATAACCACTTAAACCCCAGCATCCGTGTTGTGGGGAAAGCTTTAGCAGAAAATAGCAGATCGACAAGCTCTCAGTCTCAACACGTCACAACAATCTGCTATTTTCCTGCAAAAGCTTCCCCCACAATAACAGAAAACAGACAATACACCAGTATGGAGCCCCGAGGGACTCTGTTCAACCATAAAGCGTTTAAGTGGTTAAAGGCAACCATTACACCGCTCCACACACCCAGTCTCCAATTCACTGTCAACTGAGTTGTCAATACTGCAGGAATGTATAATCACCATCACTGTGCCTTCACTTTTCACCTCTAAAGTACTAAAAATGGATGAACTCTAGCTGTCTCTTGATTGACCTCAATAAAGGCTTGGCTATGCTTGGCCTTTTTCCAAGTCAGCAAAAACAGTTCAATTTCAGATGCCCCAAACTGTAGGACTAACGTCGGAATTATTGTAAGGCCTACTACCTACAGTAGACATTAAACTTGATGCCTGGGGAAAGGCCATCATTGAGCCACAACACGCAAGGCATATTTTAATGTAATTTATATCAACCAACAACTGTCTGCCATCATGATATAGCCCTTCTGTGAATCCTTTTTTAGCTTGATCCCATTTTCTCCACCATGAGCCAATTTCCCCCATCATCACTGCCTCAAAATGGTTCCTACCCACCAGTAACATCACTTTTACAGCAAAATCCAGGCAAAAAGTAAGGAAATGCTACAAGTTAACCATTTTAGCCAGCAATATAATATAACCCTAAACAGAAACGTCTGAACACCAACAGTTGACACACACACCACATCAAGCCATTCCACTATTACATCAGCATTAATAACCACCCAGCCAGATTCCATGTTGCCTTGCTACTCACATCCCTGCTTATATCACGACGCCTTCTTTGATGCTTGACAAAAGGAGACAGACAGACAGACACGGTATAATTTCCACTCGCCCCTATAAAAACGGCGTGTCGCAGTATATCTCTGTAGGTAGAATCACGCATCTATCACCACAAAGTGATTATTAATGCGTAATGTGCGACAGCAGCAGGCTGTGGAACAGGAACCATTTTGAAGTGGAAAGAGGCAGTCAGTTGCAATGTGATGACACTGCGCTAACTGGGCATGGATGGAGGAGTGCTTCCATGTGCATTCCTACATAACTCAGGTTAAATCAACCCATGTGTGTAAAAAAAAAGAGGAGGAAAAAACACAGTCGAGGCTGACTATACTTCCAACCCATGTGGATTCATAATAATAACAATAAATCATAAAGATCTAGCCATATATGGCTCTCATATGGCTAGATCTTTATATATAGTTATATCTTTATCTCTATATCTTTATATATAGCTAGATCTTTATCTCTATATCTTTATATATATCTAGATCTTTTGTGTAGTGGTAACGTTACATCAACCATATCGTCTGCACAACATCCATGTCCGTCTTTGACGTCGTTCATGCCTGGGTGGTTGATCATTATCATCAACATTACGGGCATCCATGATCATAGCATGTTCTTCTCTATCTGAATTCACAATGTTTAGTAGCTCGTATCGGATAGCTATATAATGTTTAGCAGGTTCAACATTCGTCGCCAGACGACGAATCCGTTAACTCCTAATAACTGTATATTAATACTAATGGAATCCAAATCAAGTTGCCATTTCAGTGTATACATTAAAATGCAATGATCATCTGGCTAACGCCCAGTATTAAAATGACAGTTTGTGTGCAGCAGCCATAGCTCTGTCTCCTCTGGGTTTAAAGGCTGATCGGTGATCACCAGCCATCAGACAGAAGCTAGTCTTCTTTAGCCAGTCAGCTTATCTTTATGCTATTGTTTTCTAAAGAGCTAGTAGCCATGGTCTGGCTGCTACGTGGAATGTCAAGGATGGCACAGTGACGTCGCAGACAATCAGTGTGTGTGTGTGTGTGTGTGTGTGTGTGTGTGTGTGTGTGTGTGTAGCGACGGTCAAGCATGCTGTCGAACAACCTGCTCAACCTGCATAAACTTTATGCAGGTTGACAACAACATCACTTTATTAAAGTGACAACCAGTGGTGGAAAAAGTACAATTCACAAAATCTACAAAGTAACTAGTAACTTAAGTTTTAAAATAAGTGTAGTGGAGTAAAAAGTACAATCTTTGCCTCTTGAGATGTAGTGGAGTAGAAGTAAATTGTTGAAATGTGGAAATACTCCAGTAAAGTAAAAGTACCTCAAAATTGTACCTAAGTACAGTACTGAGTACATATATTTAGTTACTTTACACCACTGAATATAAATCATGCTTTCTTCTATTGTGAGATACAAAAAAACAACATCCGCTACGGTCCGCTCAGCTGTGACGTCACGATCGACACCTTGGCGATCCGTTCTGCTACCCACTGAGTACCCAGCTAAAAGCTACCTCAACTAGCCTCCCTGTCAGCTACCGCTGGCCTGGTTTAGCTTTAACACATAATAATAATGTATCACTGCTCCAGTGATGCAAAACATAACCTACGGTTTGTTAATAACACAGTCATGGTCGTATCACTATCTGAACGACACCAGTTTCTTATTTTTTTTTACCTTTAATGTGGGGTATTCTTGCACTTTAAGAGCCATGGAGAGTTGGGAAGCTGTTTCTTGCACCGCCATCTTGGTTTTGTGATTTTCTTGTGGTTGCAGCGTTGCCATACTGTGTGAGAGAAACAAGCAAGCAGGTCTAGGAAAATAAGCCTAAAAGAAGTAACTACGGCAGGCCACACATGGCTATTTGAAAGTAGCCGATCTACAAGCTCACAACGTGTCGCATGATCTGCTAAAGTCTGGTAATAAAATGTGGACTATTTGGAATATTTTAGAAACATTCTAACAACACAAATGCTCCATGTGGCACAACACTTTTTCATGAAAATATTTGAGAACCACTGGTTGAAATTGTGGAAGTAAGCCAAAATAAGAAAGTACACTTTAGAAACAAGCCCAAAAAACCGCAACTGCCAATTTTTACAAGCAACTTCACAGAAAACAAGCCCAAAGTAGCTTATAATAGGCCGACATGGCAACACTGCTTGAGGTTGTTTTTTTCTGTCAGTGTGGTTTGGCCTTGGTGCTCACTACTGCCACCCGGTGGGATGGTGTAAGTATGGCCTTGGTGCTCACTACTGCTCCCCACCGGTGTGATAGTGTAGGTATTATTGGTGCTCAATAATGCCACCCGGTGGGATGGTGTAGGTACTGGTGTTTTTATTATTGAACGAACAAGACAAGCCACACTCGAACTGACAGCACAGCAAACAAGGCGGTATACAAATCAATGTTTGCAGCCGGTAAATCGGCCATAAACACGTGCAAGTAAGTGCGTTTAAGAATAAACTCCATCGATGCTATTTCATTTTTTCCCCATCCAGGCACCAATTACATGTTTTGTAGTAACTGATGTCCCAACATCTCAATCTTTAGCTTAATATGTCAAGATGGTGCATGTGCCAGCCCAACTCTTTAAGGGTTTTAATCCAATCTCGACACAATTTAAGTCAGTCAAACCTCCATTATGCAATAAAAAAAAATCATCAAGCATTATCTGTTGATTGATGAGAACAGCTTTATTTGTTTGTTCAATCAATCAAGAAATCGTTTTTCTTGTATCTTTCAGGTTTGCTGTCTTTGATCATCACAGCATAGCAGGGGTGAGTTTTTGGTCATTGATAGTTGGCCTAATTGATATATAGTTTAATGATCTAATTAAAAGGGCTGTTTTCTCTTATCTATACAATCTTATGATACACATACACATACATGTATTTATTACACATTTATTTGTGTAACCACCACAAATACATTTTCTAAATACTCTCAATAGTAAAGTAAAATACATTTTATTTAGGCCTATATAATACCAAATCACAACAAAAGTTGCAAATTTGGTGTACTCAAATCATTTTGTATTCAAGTTGGAGTGTAACTATTTGGCCTATTTCCTCCTAAATAATGATCATTAGGTACTACTCTCTTACAAATCCCAATAATTATATATTTTTTCTTCCAAAAACTGTACATTCAACATATCAGTGGTTTCCAGTAACATACAATGCAAACATTACTCTGGTGGCTGGATTACATCCAAGACTGGATTTGACTTTTTCACTGCCGTACTACATGTCTCACCTAGACTGGGATCAACATGTTTTGCAGTTTTTTGATCCGGTCTAGTGAGAATCAGCGTGTACGGATATAGCCTGTGGTTCCAAAAATAAGTTGGGAAAATATGGCCTAGCCCTAGACCAAATCACAATAGTTAGTTCGGAATAAAAACCAGGCTTTCCGCAGTGTGGACATGAAGCGCATATTACACTCTAATTGTAGGTTGATAGCATGAGGAGAGTGAAACTTCCCATAATATTCTACCTCACTTTAATAACTTTGGAGAAACTTCTCCTCAGGGGTGCGCAGTAGTAACTTGAAAGAAAGCACTTTGAAAAAAGCACTAAGATTTTAGAGTACAATTCCCATTTACTGAGGTGAATGACCTGCAAGTAATGACCTACAATGAATGGTAAATGGTGCATTTATATATATATTTTTAGACGCTAGCGCTAGCGCGTCTCTACAGACAGTCTGAGTAGACTTTCGACACCTAAGCACTCAGGGGTCGACACCTAAGTCTCATTGGCTGTCCTGGCTGTCCTTCACACTTCCCCCCCTTTAAGCCAATGGGGAGTAAGTTTCCTTTAAAGCACCCGCCTCTCCTCCTTTGCAGGAGCGCGAGATTAGCAGCAGAGTCAGAGAGAGGGAGAGAGACCCCCCCCCCCCCCACACACACACACACACACACACACACACACACACACACACACACTAGAGATGCCTTGATCCGATTTATCAATGAAAAAATGTGGATCGGATCGGATCGGATTCCAGCAAAAATGACCGATAAAACGCTGCGATTAAAGCACTCCATTCCAGTAATCCGCTCCAGCACTTTGATCCTTCCTACTCGGAGCACGTTGGCTACAACCAGTGTTGCCATGTCGGCTTATTATAAGCGAATTTGGGCTTCTTTTTCTGTAAAGTTGCTTGTAAAAATCGGTAGTTAAGCGTTGCGTTTTTTGGGACTCATTTCATCGTGTATTTGCTTATTTAGGCTTGCTTACTTTTTTTTGTAATTATTGTTTAAACCAGGGGTTCTCAAATATTTTTTATAAATGTTTTGTGCCCAGGTTTTCCTAGACCTGGTTGCTTATTTCTCTCACAAAATTTGGCAACACTAGCAGCGCACCGGTGTTGTTATTAGCACTACTGGAGGCTAGCTCTGGCCCATGTAGAATTAGCAGAACTTCAGTACGAGCAGAAAGAAAGCAGCGATGTCAGCCGTGTGGGAGTTTTTCGGGTTAAAAGCCCAAACGGACCCAACAGCCCAGTGCAAGTCATGTCTAAAAGACGTCCCACGCGGTGGCAACGTCGGTACACGGTACAACACGACCAACCTTATTAACCATCTTAAAAAACACCATAAAGCCCTATATTTGGAATATGAAAAAGCTACAGAAAAGAAAAGGCGACGACACGCTGGCCCCCAACAACCAACGTTGCCAGAGACATTTGAAAAGCGTGAAAAACTCTCAAGAGAGAGCAAGAAGGCAAAAGAAATAACAGAACACATTGCCCAGTTTATAGTGCTGGATGACCAGCCACTGTCTGTGGTAAATAATGTCGGATTTCAACGCTTAATAGAGCACCTAGAGCCTCGCTACGTTCTGCCCAGCCGCAGTTATATTACTGACACAGCCATCCCGCAGATTCACAAAGAAGTGCGAGGTTTTCTGACGGCATATGTGGACAGTGCAGAAGCAATTAGTTTCACGACCGACATCTGGAGTTCAGATGTAAGTGCCTATATATAGCAGATCTACAAGCTCACAACGCGTCGCGATGCGACACGTTGTGAGCTTGTAGATCAGCTATTTTCAAATAGCCTTGGTATCAAATAGGGCTAAAGTGGTTAATGTATGTTTTATAATGTAATAATTTATATCTGCAAAGTAACTAGTAACTCAAGTTTTCAAATAATTGTAGTGGAGTAAAAGTACAATATCTGCCTCTGAGATGTAGTGGAGTAGAAGTACAAGTACTGAAAACTGGAAATACAACAGTAAAGTGAAAAATACCTCAAAATTGTACTTAAATACAGTACTTGAGTACATGTAGTTACTTTACACCACTGATGACATGCCTGTCTAAGACAAGTCCCAGAGTATTCCTAAAACTGTATATATCTGTAGGCTATTTTTATTTAGTTATTATTGTCCATTTTATTTTCTTGCTTAATATTTTCTTCTCTTCATTATATCAATTATATGTAGAACCATCTGTGGTACAAGTTCCAACAACATTTCGCTGCTTGTATCTTTATGAGTCAGTAACAAATAAAGCTTCTTGAATTCTGCACAATCCTAATGTTGTAATTAACTGCAGAAGGACTTGTTTTGTACCACAATAGGTAGGCTAGTCCTATACCAGTTACTTATTTTTATTTTAATGTTAAGACATTTATGCTTGAATGACAGTGATTAGGCCTTAACATGTTACAGCACTATAAAAAAACAAGACATGACACAGTCATAATATAGCCGCAAAATGTCATATTGAGGTATGCCATTTTTTGGCAGAGTTCTTCTACATTGCAGTATTGATACTTTAACTTGAGTAGTTGGGGGGGGGGGGGGGGCACACACACAATACAGCTGCTAATAATATGAATGTCAAATCATATTCAAAAGGACATATATTTTTTCAAAAAAGTTTTTCTTTTTTTCTTCTTTTTTTAATGTTTTTTCAAAAAGTTTTTTTTTTCCATTTTTTTTATTTTTATTTCAATTTCTCAACGGCAGATTGGGGCAAAAAAAGCCTGCCACTAGCGGCTATATTATGACTTTAGTCATTTCTTGTTTTTTGGTAAACAAGCCAATGGTAAACAATGGCAAACAACCGACACTTTGTGTATATGGTAGGCCCTACTCCTACATGATGCACATGCTTGCCTCAATATATTCCTAGTTGTCTCACAAGTCATAGTGATTACAGCCTTGCTAACCGAAGCACACCGATGCAGCACGCACAACATCAAGAGAAGCACTCCTTGATTGTCTCTTGTGATAGAGCTTGTCTGATGTAAAACTTTTGCCCACTTATTTGGTCTCTACAAGGATTCACAATTTGTCTCACCTACTTGCTCAGTGGCCCTGTGGTTAGAGTGTCCTCCCTGAGACTGGGAGGTTGGAGTTCAATCCCTGGCCGAGTCATACCAAAGACCAGTGGTGGAAAAAGTACTCAAATGTTTTACTTAAGTAAAAGTATCAATACTGCATTGTAGAAGTACTCTGTTACAGGTAAAAGTCCAGAATTCAAAATGTATTTGAGTAATAGTACAATTGTATTCGTATCAAAATGTACTTAAAGTACCAAAAGTAAAAGTACTAAAATAAGTAGGTAAGTCCTGCAACAGACTAGCGTCATGTCCAGGGGGTGTACTTGTACATCAAGCTACCTCATGCTACAGAAACAGGAGAAGTACTATATGGGATATATATATGGCTCGGGAACCATTGGTTCCCAACGCTACTTCCTGACTATAGAAAGGACTACTTATTTGCCATTTATATTGCAAAAGTAGTTGTTTTCTAAGGAGCCATGTCACCAAAAATGTCCATAAAGGGTGCAGGCTAACTTGAACAAAAAACATGCAATAACAGAAAAGTGGCTGCACAGTTGTAGCTTTGCTGTAAAATATTATCTTTCATCTTGAGGTAAAATTCACATAGATCCACAAGGGAAAGTAAAAGTAAAACTTGGACTTGTATACGAGTACACATGAGTGAAATTATTCGTTTTTGTTCCTCAACATTGTAGCAGCAATAATAAGCAATAGCAAAGGAATAATTAAGAAAAGCAACACTTGTAAGATTAAGATGCTAAAAGTATGTACATTTGCATCATAGTACAGTACACTTTTGAGGCGCTTGAATGAGTACACTTTGAGGTGTTTGAATGAGTGTATGCTTGAATGAATGTATGCATGAGTCCTACTTCAAAATATTTTCCATATGTGTATGTGCGCACTGTTCAGTGTCTGTGTGTGTGTGTGTGTGTGTGTGTGTGTGTGTGTGTGTGTGTGTGTGTGTGTGTGTGTGTGTGTGTGTGTGTGTGTGTGTGTGTGTGTGTGATATAGATAACCAGTTCTCCAACCTGACAAACACCCGCCCCCCCACCTTCTAGCACCCCCACCCCTTCCTCTTCTCTTTCAGTATCATGCCTGCATTTCTTTTCCTGTGTGACAGAGCAAGAGAACCCTCCCACAGGCCTGCTGAACATATTGCCATTGGCCGCTGTCCAGAGGCAGCCCAGGCTGATTGGCTGGCATGTAAAGTAAGCTCCTATGATTGGCCAACTCTTTACTGCAAGCTTCCCCCCCCTCCTTAGCCTTGGAACATAGTGGAGCAGCAGTGGACACAAACAGAGGAGGGTGATGCAAGGTTCGTGTTGTATTTTTGCCCCGTATTCAGTGGTTCCTGTGTGTGGTGCGTTCCTGTTGTGTGTGTGTTTTGTGTGTTAGTGTAGTACGCGTGTATGAGTGTGTGTGTGTTATAGAGCTGGTCTCCGCAGTGCGTGTGTAGGTGACGAATAGACAATGCTGACAAGTCAAAATCAGGTGTAAATAGGAGTGAGTGTGTGTGTGTGTGTGTGTGTGTGTGTGTGTGTGTGTGTGTGTGTGTGTGTGTGTGTGTGTGTGTGTGTGTGTGTGTGTGTGTGTGTGTGTGTGTGTGTGTGTGTGAGAGAGAGAAAGAGAAAAAGAGTGTGTATGTTGGTGAGCATGTTTGCCTTTATGTGTGTCTGTCTGTTATTATTGATGACTTCACCTTTTAACCAGGCTTGAGACTGAAATATTATTGAGCTAATGGATCAGCAGTGATTAATTACTGTGAGGGGAACCAAAATCCTGAGAATAGTCTATTTTCATGAATGAAAATAGGCTTGCTATGTCATGCAGCCATACCAATTTCCAAATATTTACCATGTAAGGTAAAATGCTGGAGCCGGAACATTAAGCCTGAATTATACTTTGTCTCTCAATGAAAGTACCAGATTTTCAACTGAAAAATGGAAAACAAATAATTAGGTAATCAATGTATAATAAAGTAGTTAACTATTTTCTTTTTACTGTGTGAGCTTACTCTGAATGAATCACCCTGAAAGAAAATGAAGTACATTAGTTAAATTGTATGAAGTGGTTACTTTTAAAAATGTGTGCACTGCACACCTACTCTCTTTGAGTTATTATGTTCACAACTCCGTATGGGGGATCTACATTCTGCTACTGTTGGCCATTTAGCAACATCACTGTAACAGATGAGTTGATTAAGTGCCTTGTTTAAACACTTAAGACCTGGAACGCATCTGTGTCACCTTTTGATTTGAGCTATTATTTTACACTTTGGCTATTCAAAAATAGCAGATATACAAGCTCATAGCGCGGCTTGTAGATCTGCTATTTTTTTTTAAATCGAGAAAGCGAACATTTTTAAATCAAATCTTTGCTTCTGGGGGTCCCTGGAACAAAACATTTTGAGATGGGGGTCGGTGGCCAAATACATATAATTTTGGGGGTCCTTGACATGAAAAAGTTTGAGAACCACTGATATAGAAACATACGTTTTAAAGAAAACTGTTAGGATTCAGAAGACATTAGTAAGAATCGGCCTCAGGTCTTAATGGGTTAAACACTACGCTACATACTTTGTTATTCGACAAATTTAACAATTTGTTTAAAAAAAAGAAAATAAAAAATCTCTTTCTTTTTAATGTAAAAGACTGGTTTGATATGCATTATTAGGCCATAATAATAATAATAGTACAAAAAGAGAACATCAGCGTATGTACGCGTGCATATGATCTTGGTATATTCTATAGATATACACCACCAACAGCATTTGTTCAGTAGCTGCCACTTACTTTAATTAATTACGGTATAATTATTTTAACTCTAAGAGTGAACGAATGGGGTCCATTCAATGAACCCACAAGGATCCATTTGGTTCCATTTATACACACTCAGCGTTACAGACCCATAGGGGCCCATTTGGTTCCTTACTATCAATCATTGAGCTGGGAAGCCCCCAGAAGCCCCCAGAACCCCCTCAAGAACTCATGGGGGTCCAGACCACACGCAAGTCCTTTTCTGCCTGCTCCTCTCATCTCACCTGTCCTGCTTCCTCTTGTCTTTTTTCAACTCATTCCTTTGTTCTAGTCTCTCTTCTCCTATAACCATTCCTAGCAGTAATCATAATGTAACTTGGATCTACAGTATATGTATCCAATTCACCTGCTTATCTTGCCTCTCATGTATATTTAACCCATTAAGACCTGAGGCTTTTTTTTCTTGTTTTCTGAAAAACGTATGTTGCTAAATCAGTGGCGCTCAAACCTTTTCATGTGAAGGAAAATTAAATGTATTTGGCCGCGGACCCCCTATCTCAAAAAGACTTTGTTCCAGGGACCCCCCAGAAGCAAAGATTTGCAAACATTTTCAAGATTTTTGAATAGCCAGGGCGCCCGCTGGCCTAGCGGTCCAGGCGCATACCACATATCTGGTAATCCAGTCTTAAAGCGTGTCGCGGGTTCGACTCCCGTTCCCGACGACCTTTGCTGTGTGTCTCCCCCCCATCTCTCTCCCCATTTCCTGTCAGCCTACTTTCCTCTCAAAATAAAGGCAGAAAAGCCAAAAAAAAAAAAAAGTTTTTTGAATAGCCAAAGTACAAAATATGGTTAAAGCGGTTAAAATCATTTTGACGCTATATTAACTAATTAACCAGAAAAAGCAGCTAAACCGCTTGCAAACGTCTGTGCAATATCTTCTATTATTTTGTAGCTGTTACCGTTACTAACACTCTGAGGGGTGTTTGGGTAATTGTCCAAGATTAGCTGGCTGCACATTTTTACAGCACCTTGTAAATATTTTGCCGCCTTGTTTTGTATCACTTATGTGTGGACATACATTTGAATTATTAAATGTGTGTGTGTTCATGCATGCCTGCTGTAGCTGTGTCTGCATTCAAGTGTGTCATGTATCTTTGAGCGTGCATGTTTTGTTTATGCATCCTCACTAGTGCATGCATCTCTTTGCATACTGTACAGTGCGCGTGTGTGTACACACAGGGTCGGGGTGGGGGCCAGCAGCAGGCTGACTGTCTTGATAAGGCCAGCGATGGGAAGCCACTAGTCGGGGACGGTCGTCTCTGGTCTCCCTCTGCTTGGTGTATCTGCTGAGGAGCAGGCTGAACCATTTGGACACGCTGCAGTGACAAGAGAGAGAGACAGAGAGAAAAGAACGATAAGATGGGCGGTAGAGGTGTGAAAGATGATGTGCACTTGTGCAGCGTTAAAAGAGATGGAGCGAGAGGATTGTGTGTGTGTGTTGGAGTGGGGGGCAGAGAGGGTGAAGTGGGAAGGAGAAAGAGGTGAGACGGGGAGACAGATGGGAGAGAATAGGGGTCGAGAGAGAGAGATATTGGAGAGGGAACAGTGTGCAAGGGAGGGAGAGGGGGAAAGAAAGACGGCAGACAAAAGAGGGAGGGGAGCAGCGGAGTGGAGCAAGGCTGGGGGGGCTTCAACCCAAAATCAGCTGTCTTGAGAAAAACACCTTCTCCTCTCCTCTTATATCTACATCCTCTCTACCCATTCCCTCATTTCCTCCAACCCCTCTACTGCAGGGGTTCTCAACCTTTTCAGGCTGCGACACCCCAAAAAAGTCTTATTTGAACTGGGGACCCCCCACCCTGACAAGCACTTGGAATTGTAAGAGTTGAGGCATTACGTTTTGTTTGACTCGGTTCCACAGATAAATATTGTGAAAATAGCAGATTTACAAGCTCACAACGCCTCGCAAGCTTGTAGATCGGCTATTTTCAAAATGTTTGCCTCTTTCTTAAATTAGGCCAATGTTTGACTATAGTTTGTTGGTTACTTTTGATGCAGTAATGGTAATTTTTTTCCTTTTATAAAAAAAAAGGTCTTAAAAGTCCTTAAATTGTCACAGCACTGCTATCTGGAGACCCCCCCCCCCCCCCCCCCAAAAAAAAATCATGTGGGGTCCCAACCCACAGGTTGAGAACCACTGTACCCGGCTCTCCTCTCATTTCATTTCCTCTCCAGTCATCTCTCCTCCACTCATTCTTCATTGAATGAATTCTTCATTCATGGGCATCACATATCCTACTCATCATTCCATGCATGACTCTAGGACTCTGCTACTAACTAATTACTAAAATATTTAACAATAAAAAAAATGTCAGCAGGTAATCAAGATATGTCACAATGAGACATTATAGATTTCACATGACATTAAATTCTACAAAAATGAATCCTCACATTAAAGTAACGCATTATGAGTCATTATGAGTCACCTTTTTATTTCTAGTTCCTTTTTTAAGAATAGCATCATCTGTGGTTTTGAATCATCAACAGATAAAGTTGGACTTTCCCCCCCCACCATAAAAAACGCAGTTTAAACAGTTATTTTTTCAGACACACCTTTAGGCATTTTAAGAAAACCCATTTAATTCCTCTATGGTGTACTCATAGTACAGTAGTTATATATGCTTGATCTATGACACTAAACCAAACACAATAAGGGGCAAAGAGAGTTGGTGCTTAAATTACCGCATTCCGAGCTAAATATATGTATATTTAAATGCTTCCAAACCATTATGGTAAAATGCAACTATTGGCAGATAGTTGACATTGTCATTAATTCTGGAAAATCAGTGTGGATACAGTACAGTTACAGCTCATTAATTTGTGTAATCTTGTTGATGCTTGTAATTAATTCATTTGAGTTGCCATTTAGTAATTTCAAGCGTAATTACACTGATATAAGACCAGAAGTTTGACTATTTAAGAATTGTACAAAGACTTTGTTAAACTTGAACTTCATATGAACAGATAATATTTCTTAGTGCAAGAACTTGAATACCATATCGTTCTTTATTTAAGTCCACCACATCCGGATAACAGAGCGTACAACATATAATACTTTATTTTGGTTCACTACGAGGTTTCTAATTTCAGCCTGTCATTGCATAAGTCCTTTTCCGCCGTCTTTCAGGAAACAAAAGATTAATTTTGGCCAGATTTAGCTCCTCCCTATTCCTGCTTTCTCTTTTTTCTCCTTTCCATCTTGCAGCCACCCCTCTCTCTCTCTTTCTCTCTCTCTCTCTCTCCCACACGCACACACAATCATTCTCTTTTTTTTTCAATCTGGCTCCCATAAATGCAGTGACACTAGCATTCTGTGAGTGCATGTGTTACTGACACACAGAGAGAGAGGGAGGGAGGGAAAGTCAGTGAAAGGAGGTAGGTTAGAGAGCAGAGGGAGTGAGGGAGAGCAAGTATAAGCGAGCAGAAGGGGACGGAGGCGAAGGGAGGGGGAGAGAGAGAGACAGAGAAAAGAGAGAGAAAAGAGAGAGGGGGAGCACATGTGTATGCTTGTCACTAAGGGGCTGGGAGACGGAGTGAAGGAAGCGAGGTAGCTAGCCACAGCCGCCATATGCTGAGTGGATTCCTGTCCATGTCTGTCTGCTCTGGGAGGACTGTAGGTTCTGCGCTGTGTGCTGGGAACACGCCATGGGAAGCTCACATCTCCTCAACAAAGGCATGCCTCTAGGTAAACAACCAGCAATTGCCTTTTATGTCGGAGCAGCGCATGTGTGAGTGTGTGTGCGTGCGTGTGCGTGCATGTGGATGCCCCCTGTGTGTGTGTGTGTGTGTGTGTGTGTGTGTGTGTGTGTGTGTGTGTGTGTGTGCGCGTGCGCGTGCACAGATATTTGTGAGCTCAGTGTACATTATGCCGTCTCTCCTTCCCCTCCCCCTTCTCTCCCTCTCTTCCTTCCTTCCTTACTTTCTTCCCCTCCCTTTCATCTCCTTCTCCCTCCTTCTCTCTCTGTCTCCCCCTCCATTATCTTCTTCATCTGTGCATTAAATGCGCCCCCGACCGACACACTGGAAAGGCTTTCCTTTTTTCTTAGCTGTGTGAAACGTGTGTGTGTGTGTGTGTGTGTGTGTGTGTGTGTGTGTGTGTGTGTGTGTGTGTGTGTGTGTGTGTGTGTGTGTGTGTGTGTGTGTGTGTGTGTGTGTGTGTGTGTGTGTACATGCGTGTAAGTGCATGTGTGTAGGAGCAAATCTCTTCCATTGAAGACCGCCTGAACACCTCCGTTTGTGGAGACAGAAATAGATCTCTCGTTCTCTCTGTCTCTCCTTCGAGGGCTAGCAAGGACATGACACATATTTCCCTCTCATTGTGCTTCTGTATGGAGACACACACACACACACACACATGCGCGTGCATACATCAACACTCACACATATATACATGATGTATACATATGGCACACACAAGCATACAGAGATCTATGGTACAGGTACAGGGAGAGGGTAGGGAAGGGGAGATGAGAGTATTCTGGAACAATCTAAGCATAGGAATAAGGTATAGCCTTTGAAAAATACAGAAAACAGGGAAACTGAAATACATTTTCCAGGAGATAATTGAGAATGAAAGAAAAGAGTATTTACATAGTGATGCTCTTCTAATGTTAAGATATTTCAGTCATTATATGTGAACATGAAAAAGTCTCTCCTGAATACTAGAGGCCAGACATTGTGTAGAGTCAAATCTGTGATGTCATCAACAGGCTCCAGACTTTATCTCTCGGTGACATCAGACTTAGATTACTTTATGTTCACAAATAACAACTGAACAGTCCACGGTCACAAGAATAGCATAAGGATTGTAACTAGAGCCCGACTCTATTGATATATCGGTCTGGCTGATAAATTGGCCATTAGTTAAATTTTTTGACGACATCAGTTTTACAGCCAATGTGTTCCAATTTTAACCACTTTGGCATCCCTATTTTGGGCATGTCAAAACAGGTAAAAATTATAAAAGATTTAAAAAAATATCGGCATTGGACAAAAATAAATTGGCATCGGTCAGGGTCTAATAGTAACAGAAAGAATAAAATCAAGATTTTCCCTTTCAAAGTGCTATGGCAACATGAATCACTTTAACTGCCAATGCCAGGACACTGATATCATCTTTAGATCTATTTAAGCTCGCCAAGGAGGTCATTGAAACGTTTCAACTGTTTGGTAATTGTTAGCTTGTGCCTGATGATTGATGCCTGTTGGTGGCTCTTGTCTGGACTGGCAGGGGTTCTTTGATCTGTGAGCATTGACTCATGTCTGATCGGATTATCAAGGCCCGCCTAGTGTAGTGACACAGATGCATGTCAGTCACCCCCTGCAGAGATCTGGTTTGGCTAGATAAAAGACCTCATTGGCGTCGAACCTTATTGGTCAGTTCAAAAACCTTTTGGGTAATTTGATTGGTCTTTTTGAACCTTGAGAATCATTGGCTGATTAAAAGCTGTGGTACTGTATTTGTGGGGTTTGACAGGCACCGAGTTTTGACTGGCTTAAAACTTGGTCACACCGTTACATTGAATTATGAACACTCAATGTAATTCCATGGAAGGATTCATCTCTGCGGCATTCTATTATAAAAGAAAAGACAATAAATCAACGTTATTTTCAATCAGATCTGGGTAATGAAATATTAATATGGGTTATGAAATGTTCTCCTTTGAAGGATGTATTTCCAGGTATAACACCGCCAGTAGTTTATGAATGCACATTATCAAAATTTTGTATGTTTGGGCCCCGGGGAGATCCCACATTTCTCTTTTGGGTTTCGATGTGAAAAAGTCTGGGAACCCTTGCTCTATACGACTGCTTTATAATGCTTGTATCAGTCTAATAACAGTAGGACAAATGTACTCTTATTCCACCTGCAGCTGGCACATGCAGTAGTGAAGGCTAAACATAAAACAATGAGAAATCAATGCAGTACATGGACATACGTACAGGGCATTGCAGAACATACAGTACTGTACATTCAGTAGTCAGCTGCACTACCCAACAAGACAAGAGCTGTTTCACCCCCCAAATCAATTCAGTCAACACATAAAATGGAACTACTAGAAAGCTGTACCTGTACCTCTGTACAGGTTCCATTTTAGAAAAATAAAAATAGAATACAAAAATAGCGTAAAAACATTTAACATGCGGTATTTGTTACAATATGTAAGCGCTTTAGAAAGGACTTGCATTGCATACTATACTTTAAAAAAAAAGGCATTCATTAGTTTTGTTTACAGGTAGGT
The DNA here is from genome assembly GCF_963454915.1 of Gymnoscopelus microlampas. Taxonomy (NCBI): domain Eukaryota; kingdom Metazoa; phylum Chordata; class Actinopteri; order Myctophiformes; family Myctophidae; genus Gymnoscopelus; species Gymnoscopelus microlampas. The sequence goes on from NC_139955.1 coordinate 28,746,647, forward strand.
CATTGTGTAACATTCTCTCATATGTCTAGATTAACAGTTTTTTGTTTTGTTTTGTATCATATGCTACTGCTGTCATACGTAATGGGAACAAAAAGCTGCCAAACCTGAAATGGCTTACTGATACAGTACCTGCAGATCAAGAGCTTGGCGTATTGTGTGTGCGTCCATGGCGTGCATGCATGTGCATGTGTGTGGGAATGAGTGAGAGAGGGACATAACGTGTGTGTGTGTCGTGCTTGTGCGTGTGTGTGTGTGTGTGTGTGTGTGCGCAACACAGTAAAAGCTGTTAACTCTGAGAGTATAAAAACATTTAAATGGTTAAATTAACACTAGAAGTCTGTCCTTGCGGGTGCCTGCACACAGTCCCTGTATACAGTAGGTGTGGGGGTAAACTGCAGATATGGGTACGTGTTGAATGCACAGCTGCAGTTGTGTGTGCACGGATGGATGGGTACATTGAAAGTCTGTGTGTGTGTGTGTGTGCGTGCGTGCGTGCGTGCGTACGTGTGTTACATGAAGGAGGGAGGAGTGGCAGTGCCTGCGTGCTCCTCTTTCCTCCATGGGAAATGATCCGTGAGGAGAGAGGGGAAAAGGGAAAGACACTGTAGACATTGTCAAGACTTATCTGTTACCAAAAATAAAATAAAAAACAAGAACAGCATCTAACGTACTTGGTTGTCAGCAGGCTAGAACCGGTGTGTGCCTGAGAATAGGAGATGATATTGCAAAGAGAGAGAGAGAGAGAGAGAGAGAGAGAGAGAGAGAGAGAGAGAGAGAGAGAGAGAGAGAGAGAGAGAGAGAGAGAGAGAGAGAGAGAGAGAGAGAGAAACTGTAAAGGAGGAAGGCAGAGATGCATGCAGACAGAGATAGGCTGTGCCACACCATGCAAAGCCTATAATCTATGCTCTGTTATATGCCAATGATTGCCAAAAATAGCTGATCTACAAGTTAACAATGCGCCATGGTGCAATGCGTTGTTGGTTTGTAGATCAGTTATGTTTTGTTAAAGACACCCTCACGCGATGGGAGTACTGTGTGTGTGCCACAGTAGTCAGGAACATCATAAATCACAGGCAGTGGTTCTGTGGCTGGCCTGTTGCTGTGTGTTGTAGCAGGCTGTCAACTGATCACAGGTGTTGACAGCAGTGCTCCTCTCCTCCTCCCCTCATCTCTCCTTTCCTCAACTCCCCTCTCTCATCTCCTCCTATCCTCTCCTCTCCTCTCTGTCATAGTGGATGTGGAATGCGGGTTTGTAGTCTGCTGGCTTTCATTCTCTGACAGTTTAGTAAGGAAGAGAGACACAAGAGAATGAGAATCAGGAAGTGGAGTTTCACTTCCAATCACCCCAAATACACTAAAAATAATAAAGCACCAGCTTTAAAGCAAAGACAGGCAAGAGGCCTATTTTCAATAAAATATACAGTAGATAGATACCATCATACATTTTATAGTAACATGTTATTTACAATATATGGAAACAATGATTCCTTCTATCTGAGGAAGAAGTTGATCTTCCGAATTCAAAATCTGAAATTTGTTTGGCGTGAAGCAGGATTCTCACAAGTCGTTTCATCCAAAAATAGAGATCTAAGATATTTGGAAATAAGTATGAATATCTGTTCTATTGTCAGTAAATGGATTTCCGTTTCTACTCAGGACCATGTTGAAACCAAGACAGTAAGCTATCACCAGCTTTGATTTCCATCTGGAATCTAGATAGTCTATGTAATCTGAGATGTACTAAATCAATAGTTGAATACATTTACTAGCTCATACATGCTGTGTTAATTATGATTGGGCTGCTGAGTATAGTCTGTCATTTGGCTGTGAAACAGGGGTGAAACGTGTGTGTGTGTGTGTGTGTGTGTGTGTGTGTGTGTGTGTGTGTGTGTGTGTGTGTGTGTGTGTGTGTGTGTGTGAGAGAGAGATATTCAATTGTATTGACGGTTCTGGATGCCTCCTTTCAGGTTTATGTATATTGGCGTCAACTTTTTTGGCAGAGTACCTGCTACTGTCTCTCTCTGTGTGTGCGCGCGCGCATGTGTGTGTGTGTGTGTGTGTGTGTGTGTGTGTGTGTATGAGATATATTGGATATATCCACTTTTATTGACAGTGAATGCTACCACTGTTAATATAATATTACATATTGTAGGAGGCTTCATGCTTACCTGGCTTTCTACCGTTTGCACTCATTCCTGCTGTACATGTGGACATGTTTGACTCTGGAGTGTGATGACACAGTACACTTAACAGGTCTATGTCTAAACCAATTGGCTTCTTCTACCTTCTTTGGCAGATCACCTGCTACTGAGGTATCGTAAATCCCCTGTAACATTTAAAACACATGGAAATGATTCATCTTTAATATTGCCTGTGTGTAGAGTGTTGACTGTTTGTGCATGTACAGTACTAGCAAAAACATGTACTGTAAGGGCTCATGTCTCATTGGGGACAGAAATACATTCTCTGGCCTCCTAAAGCTGCTGAAGGACAGCGATAAACAGGCAGGCTACAAGGCCTTCCTTTGACAGTGGCTGGCAGACAGTTAAATAGCCCTTATCAGTCGTTTTTCATCTTCAACTGTCAATCTGATGCTGTTAAGTGTTCAGATGTTGTCAATGTCATTTTAACAGCACTGGAAAGTTTTCCAGGGAACTCTGTATCATATCGGTGGAACCCATCTGGTGTTCTAGACTCTAGTTGGGAAAGGCATGTCTAACATGATGTACAAGCAGCATTCTGATGTTGGCAACAATTCAGTGGTGGAAAGTAACTAATTACATTTACTCAAGTAAATGTACAGTTAAGTACAGTTTTGAGGTACTTTTACTTTACTTGAGTATTTCCAATTTCCAATACTTTTACTTCTAATTCTGACCCATTTACATGGATGTGAAAACTGACATGTTGATTAATGTGCACTGTCTCTGATTGATAAATAGATAGATAAATACATAAATCACGAGACAAATATTGTACTTTTACTTCTCTACAATAATTTAAAAACCTTTTTACTGGTTACTTGAATTATGGGTCTGCTATTTTTAAAATATCTTATGATACCTTGTGAAACGGGCCATTCTGCATAATGAGTACTTTTACTTTGGGTACTTTAAGTATATTTTGTACTTTTGTACTTTTTAAGTGAATACCGGACTTTTACTTGTAACAGAGTATTTCTCCATTGTAGTATTGATACTTTTACTTAAGTAAAAAAATAGTCATTTTTCCACCACTGCAACAATTACAATCAACAGTACTCAGTACATTTGCAGTAATTTCAATGTAAAATGAGACATCTGCCACCTACTCTTACATATTAATGATCATGTCTTCTTAAATGATAGTAGATGACACACGTCCTCATCTATATCGTGGACATACTGTATAATGGTGCACTTAACCCATTCAAACTGGGAAAGCATCATGTGTCATTTTAAATTTTAGACTTTAACCACTTTAACTATTATTTTGTACTTTAGCTATTAAAAATATCTATACTATTTTTGATAGAATCATTAAAATGTGTGACAAATCTTAAAGTGAACATGTTTAACTCAAATCTTTGCTTCTGGGGGTCCCTGGAACAAAATATTTTGAGATGGTATACTGATATAGCAACATAAGTTTTTCAGAATACTGTTAAGATTTAGAAGACATTAGAATCGGCCTCAGGTGTTAATGGGTTAAGGCAATGACCCTCACCATTCACACACACTAAACCCTCCTGGCAGAACTCCTACATTTCTTTTTGCTAATGTTGCAACATTATCCTCACGGTCCATAACAAAGGGTAACATACACCACAAATAATTGATTGTTTATAGATTACTCTTCTTTTCAAAAAAAAAAGAAAAAGAAATCACGCAAACGACGTTGGCACATTTCACCTTGTCAAACGTTGTCAAATCAGAGCATGCACACACACACACACACACACACACACACACACACACACACACACACACACACACACACACACACACACACACACACACACACAGAAGGCATGCGATTGCTTCCACACTATGCACAAATAATAATGCATGTCATGGGAAATCCAATACACTACATTTCATGCTTGCAACTTTCATATTTACCATACACTTTGTATTTGTATGAAACTACATTATTGCACAATAAGTATTAGTGCTCTTACACGATATGCACAAATGTTTCCAGTTACACAGCGCATGCGTGGACACAAATAAGAGACAGCCGTTGCACGCACGCACTCGCACATGCACACACACACACACACACACACACACACACACACACACACACACACACACACACACACACACACACACACACACACACACACACACACACACACACACACACACACACACACACACACACACACACACACACACACACACACACCGAGAGCGAAGTTGGGTGACATGCGACTCGCCTTTTCCGTGGTGAACACCGAATTTAAATGTAACAGTGTTCTAGAACCACGTTACAAAGTGCCAAACTGATCGTATTTGAGCACAAGTGTGTTGCCTGCGATGTATGAGAAATGAAGGCAAGACAACAGTTACTGAAGGGCTGAACCATGTAGAATTGATTGCCTTTACTAGAACGGTCCTCCTCAGAATGCAGATCTCCACCAATCTCCGCCAGGCCGGGTTGTCTACCCAGGGCCCGCAAACTTTGGAAGGCAGTCAGTCACTTCACAAAAAATCTTAACTTTTCAAAGAATGTTAACTAATCTTCTTAAAGAAGAATCTCAATGACAATGACAGTTGATAAAACATGCTAAGGAGTTCTCAAAGCAGCCACGCTCAAATATGGAGTGTGTTGTCTAACCTCAATGTGTCATCATGGCATCAGTCACAAACAAATCACTCAGCTCCATACATGGCCACAAAAGGGGCCATGCCCATATATGGCCATATGCTAATGACATCAGGGATCTCGATTCATGCCCATAAAAGTGACAAGGACTGACAGATACAGAGATCTCCATAAATGTCCATATCAGTCAGATCGGCAGTGCAACATAGGTGTGAGGTCCGCGTAGCGGCCCGAACCTCTAGTCTCAGTAATTAGCAAGGAACAAATAAAGACATCCAATGGCACACTATCTACAGCATATCCCTGAACAGACAGACACCTTATAGATTTGCCTGTGTGTGGAACAGCCCTCCAGAGCCTGTAGTCCGACCCATCACAGATAATGGTCTTCAGGCCGTTAAATGCATGAGTTCATAGACCATCTCCTGACCAGACCACCCCTCATATTGACTGTTGAGCTGCAGTGAGCCGTATGATTGGCCAAGTGGACATATCTGACTCGGCTATAGTTCACAATTTCCGATGACAAAAATACTATTTAAATAAACGAAGCTAGACTGTATGTCAAAAACAAAGACAGAATTCAACCATTATCTTCACTGCCACCACCTCTTGGACTTTTGCATGACTGTCCCTCTGCATTGTTGTTGCCCATGTATATCTTTAACTGCAATGTGAATCAAAGGGTGAGTGTAACACAACCCTCGGGGGGTGGGAGGTGGAGGGGGGGTGAGTGTCAGATATAACCGGGGGTGGTGATGACACTGGTATGGTACTGGTGAGAGAGCCCATGGGGGATTTCTTTTTTTCTTTTTTAGGACTAAGCAGAGAAAAGAACAGAGGGAAGAGTGGGGCGGATGGGTATTTACAATATGGCATGGAGAGAGAGAGAGAGAGAGAGAGAGAGAGAGAGAGAGAGAGAGAGAGAGAGAGAGAGAGAGAGAGACAGAGAGAGAGAGACAGAGAGAGAGAGAGAGATATGATGGCCATGTTAGTTGTTTTTAGCACCAGTTGGAGAGAAACCCAAGCGAATGTGATGAGAGAGAAAATAAATGAGCAGTGAATTTACAGTAGTGACAGAGAGACAGAATGAATTGCAATAGACTACGTTGCCATGAGAGAGTCTGTGAGAGATGGAGAAAGTGAATGGATGAGTATTTTAGAATACAGTACCACTCAGCAGCACTCAGTAGCGCTGGCCCTCCCAAGGTCAGGCTTGGTTCTGGAATGAGAGCTATTTCCTCTCTCTCTCTCCCTCTCTCTCTCGCTCTCCCTCCCTCCCTCTCTCTCGCTTTCACTGTGTGTGGCTTAGAAATGTCTGGAATCCCTGTTACTCTCCTGAATCATTCCCAATACTCTTACATATATGACTTGTAACTTGTAAGGCACATACCGTAGCTAAGTACAACCAAGCTTGTTATCTGTAGTTGCTTTGACAAAAGGATAACCAAAATTGGGCGACATTTTACCATGGCCTTTTTACACTGTATTGAACTGTGCATTGCTAGTATTGAACTGTGCATTGCTAGTATTGAACTGTGCATTGCTAGTATTGAACTGTGCATTGCTTGTATTGAACTGTGCATTGCTAGTAAGTGGTATAAGCATAGAAATAACACTGTGGGTACCTGATGAAATGTCATATAATTGTGGCAAAGCCTTGGACAGGAATGGAGCTGGTTGTGCAAATACAGTACTAACACAGCATTATTGTGTACTTCGCCATATACTTTAAACCCTCTAGACTTGGTAACCTGGATCTGAGTTGGCTCTGTGCGTGGACCGTTTTGTCTGTCGACACAAAATCTCTTCACCAAAAATAGCCGATCTATAAGCTTGTAGACCGGCTTGTAGATCGGATATTTTGGGATAATGTTCCCCCCAGAATAAAATGCTGGGGTTCAAGTGGTTAAAACGCAAATAAGGCTCATAGTTGAAGTTTGATTTTCTTTTTGTGTCGGTCTGTCTTGCAGCCCGTATCGACATCAGATCTCAGTTTTCTCAGTCACCATTGATTTGTACTGATGTGCAGATGGAAGTGCCTCTAGGCTGATCATGTTACATTATAGCTAATGTTTTACCAGGCTCCACTGGGCCAGTGAACAGGACTGGAATTTCACCGTAATGGCATAGGTCACGGGACTTCAGAATTACAATAACCTGTCGATATGTCTATGATGAGCGTATTGTTAGTGAGGGGGGTAATGTGTGTGGCCACTGGCCAGATGTTTATGTACGCCTTATATCATTTTCTGTACGCACTGATCCCAAGTTTAAACACACCAATTAGTCATTTCTATTGCTTGTTTGCGTTGCGGACACTTGTGAGAGTGAGAGATACAGAGAATGAGAGCTTCAATCAACCTCATTCATTTATCAATAAATCGATAAATGAAAGTTAAAAAAAAACCCTGTGTGAAATGGACTAGCTTTGTGGGATCTGCTGTCATGGACACAAAATGTATGTAATTCATATTGTATGACTAAAAATAAACCATTCATTCATAAATTCATTCACGCATCACATACTTACATTCAGACCTGGGAGCTAACCAGGTCAACCACATACAGTATACAGTATGGTCAGTCACTGTCACTGAGCAGCCGGAGCACACATCTCCACAGCAGTTGTTTAGGGAGGAGAGAGCATTCACTCACTTTCTGGTCAAACTGCCAGCCTCTTTGTCACAAGGCAAACCTTGAAGCGATCGCCACCACCTGGCGTTTCTGAGAGGCTCTCTAGACTGAGCCTGACAATGACTCATGCAGTGACTACCAGTGGTGGAAAAAGTACTCACATTTTTTACTTAAGTAAAAGTATCAATACTGCAATGTAGAAATACTCTGTTACAAGTAAAAGTTCAGAATTCAAAATGTACTTGAGTAAAAGTATAAAAGTATATGTAGGCTATATATATATGTACTTTAAGTACCAAAAGTAAAAGTACTCATTATGCAAAATGTCCCATTTCAAGTTTTCAAATGTATACAAATCTTTTGAAAATAGCAGATCTACAAGCTCACAATGCGTCGCATTGCGACATGTCATAGTTTTCTTTCGATTCTTTCCAAGAATAATTTGAGTATTCTAGGGGTAATGGCTATTTAATCATGTGGTCAACATATGCTGTCAGAAATTAGCAACACATACAGCAGCAGAAACACACATCTGCCCTTATCTCGCCTTAACCACCTAAACCCTATATTCTTCACTGACCGGGGTCTCCCAGGCCTCTGTCCTTGGCCCACTCCTTCTTTCCCTCAACACCAAATATCTCAGCAGAAAATAGCTAAGCTTGTAAAATCAGCCATTTTTGCCAAATGGTCATCTGTTAAGGAGTGCCCAGAATAGGGTTCAAGTGGTTACAATCCCTACAGGTCTGTAACTCTGAGAGTGTATGATGTCTCACCTCCTCTGTAGGAGGTGAATGTGTAACGTGTGTCATGTGAATGAATGTGTCATCATCTCAATGATATGAAGCTGTCATTCTGAATTCCTGTCAAGCCTGCTCTGCCTCAGACACTGCTATTATTCTGATTATTCTCACCTCCTCCTTTGGCTGGACCTTAACAACGTGAATATTTCTGACTGAGTCACTGATGAAGTTACACTATTGTTCGGGCTGACAGACTGCTGGAGTTTCCCCCATTTGGCCATTACTCTTCCAAAATTATTCAGCGCAAAAAAAGAAGCTCTACAGTCTTCAGTTACCCGACAGGAGTCTTCTATTTCGTCCTCAGCATCTTCAGAAAGCGAGCAATGGTGTAACTTAATCACTCGCCTCGGCCGAGTGATGCCAATGCCTATAACCGTTATTTCAAATTAAAAGCTCTTGTGCGTTTCATACAAGGTCCAGGTCCACCCACATCATAGGTTCTCACCTAGTCTTGTTTGTCTCCGTCTTGGTCTTTATAATTTCCTCTTGTTGTCTTTTGAGCTTCCCCTTGTACTCTCATACTGTCCATCTGTTTGTCTTGTTTTCTTTTGGCCTGCCTGTGCTTCTATTATATTCTTTCTTCTGTGCCTCTCCTTCTCTCACCATTTGTCACACACACACACACACACACACACACACACACACACACACCTTTATCTCACTCACTCTAGATCTCATGTTCATGTGTGTGCTTGTATGACTGTCTTGTGTGTGTGTGTATGTGCGTGCATGTGTGTTTAGGCATCAGGCCGCCCATCATGAACGGGCCCATGCACCCGCGCCCCCTGGTGGCGTTGCTGGATGGGCGCGACTGCACGGTGGAGATGCCCATCCTGAAAGACGTGGCAACTGTGGCCTTCTGTGATGCCCAGTCCACACAAGAGATCCACGAAAAGGTAGCACGCACACGCACGCACGCACGCACGCACGCACGCACACACACACACACACACACACACACACACACACACACACACACACACACACACACACACACACACACACACACACACACACACACACACACACACACACACACACACTACAAGAAATGTCCAAAATAGTGAAAATAGACAATCTGCAAGCTCACAATGCCCCACGTTTTGAGCTTGTAGACTGGATATTTTAGCTATTCCTCATTATGACAAATAGCTTTTAAAGGGCTTATGTGGTTGAACTGGTCAACGTGTTAAAGCTGACATAATAACAAAGAGTACAAGAACAAAAAAAAAAGAAGAAAAAACAACAACATAACAAACACAATAACAAATGACAGGACAAATGAAGTGACTTCCAGCAGCGGTCACAGCATACAGCATAGCTCCCAGCCACTGTGGACTGTCTGTGTATCTGGTCGGTTTCATTGGGTCTCATTCTGGGTGACTGCCAGACACACTCCCTCTGTGAGCACACTGCCTGGGCCACAGGGTGGTACAAACAGATGGTACCGGCTCTCTCCCCCCTGCTTTGTCTCGGTTTCTCTCGCCCCTCACTCTGTCCATCTCCCACTCTTTCTCCCTCTGGCTCTCTCTCTCTCTCTCTCTCTCTCTCTCTATTAAGCAGCCAGCTCATTGCCTAAATAAAAGCTCTTTAATTGTAATTGAAACGCATGTTGCTTTTGCACGCACGCACACAGAGGTGACAGAGCAGAAGATGATTTTCTGGTGTGCTGAATATTAGTTGAAAGGTCAGCGCACGTGTGATGAGACCACATTTTTAGGATAATATCTCCTTTCTAATAATAACCAACCACAAAAAGCTGTCATTGTAAAAATACATCAGCTGAAATAGGGAGACATGATTCTGCCTCATGTTTATTTCTGTTGTTTTATCATGTGCTCTGTGTCAGCTTTCACATCATATGCCTCACACAAGTGACATAGGGGCAGATAGTGCAACAATACACACACACACACACACACACACACACACACACACACACACACACACACACACACACACACACACACACACACACACACACACACACACAGTAGTGTAGTAGTGTAGTAGTTTGGTGAGGGCCAAATGTCCCCGCAAGTACAGTATAGTAGAATTTGAGAAATAGACTTTTATTCACTGACGATTATTATGAGCATAACTTTGGTTGTTTTATGCCGGCTAAAGGGAATTTGAGAGTTAGGCATATAAATCAGAGATTCAGGTTGGGGTTAGAACTAGGATTAGACAATTAGAGGTTTGGTTTATGGTTGGCGTCAGGTTATGTCTGATTTAGACTTGTGTCGGCTTTAGGGTTAGGGCTAAAAATGGCAAAAAATATAATTAAATTGCATTCATAAAACTGCTGTTCTGAAATGTTTGCTTCAGTATGTTTTTGTGTTCTTTTTCAAATTATTTTTACCCCACCAAAAAATGACACGCTTTTTCTCCCGATCGTTATTCCAATGAATTCCTCCCCACACACATTTCTGCTGTCGTATCCTACTGACTCACCTGCCAGTGAGGAGCCCCCACCGGGAGGACGTAGAGCCTTCGTCCTACTCTTCCCGCCCAACACTCCCTGCTGACAGGTGCCCGCCCACCCCGTAGGAGTACATGCAATGACCAATATCACCCTCCCTGTCCGGCTTCCTCCTCCGAACACGGGCCAATTGTGTTCGCATAGACCCTCGGGGTGCTCCTTCCATTCCGACATCTCGCCACTCCGACTAGTGGCTTCCGCGTGCGGTTAGGGTTAGGGTTAGGGTTAGGTATAGGGTTCGTTAACATCGGAAAGGCGACATGTCGGAAAGGCGAAATGCACCCTAGACCCTCGACAAAGCCGCATGCACCACGGTGGATTTGAAGCCACAACCTCCGTGGTGGTGGGAAGGGACTTTACCACTGCGCCACCCGAGCGCCTTGTTTTTGTTTATGTTTTTTGTCTTCTGTTTGTGTGTTCAGGTATTGAATGAAGCAGTAGGGGCATTGATGTACCACACCATCACCCTAATGAGAGAGGACCTGGAGAAGTTTAAAGCTCTGCGCATCATCGTTCGCATCGGCAGCGGCTACGACAACATAGACATCAAGTCAGCTGGGGACCTGGGTGAGACAGACACGCACGCACGCACGCACGCACGCACGCACGCACGCACGCACACACTGAAGCTTTCGTTTCTGCACTGCTTACATTAAGGTCCCCCTTTCCTCAGTTTTTATACCTCTGACCAATTCCCATCAGCAGTAAACTGCTTAATGGTACGAAATGTGGAGACTGTGTAGTATTCGGATTCTGACCTCTATTAGTCTACTACATAGGGCTGGGTATTGCCTACAACCTCACAATACGATACGTATCACGATACAGAGGCCACGATACGAAATGTATCGCAATACCCGTTGATTTTGAATAATGACCATGTCCTACTGAATTTACAACAAGAGCTCTTCTTTATTATTCTCTATAATTTATACTATACTATATATATACTATATCTACACTTATACTTCAGGCCCTCACAGATTAATTAAAATAAAATATTATGTTTATACTTAGTTCTTATTAACTCTCTCAGTGCCAAGCCACGAGTTATCCCGAGTTTATATATATATATATATTTTTTTTTTAAATGTTCAGAATTCAAGATATCATTATCTGAAGATTTGCAGCTCCATCCACTCCTTGTTTAACTTATAACTGAAAAGGGCTGTATCTCGCTTCCTAAGCAGCTAAAAAATTGCGAGAGTTAGAGTTATGCAAATATATATAGTTTTTACTGCAACTCATGTCCGAGTCTCAGCCACAATGTTTTTTTTTCAAAGCCACGTCACACAAAGTACCGTATCGAAAATGAATACGATATATTACCTTATCGATTTTTTGGAGCACAGCCCTATCTACTAACACCTCTCTCCTCTTGGTTATTATAAACAGCAGTATGAGACCTAATATGAAAGGAAGCTGCTCACGTTACATCAGTGCATGATCACTGTACCTCTACCAATCAGGATAGCTCACACAAACTTGAGCTATTTTTCCATGAATGTTTCTGCCAATAGGTGGCAATACTTTCTCAAATGCCAGCAGTATCAGTTCAAAGAGCCACTGACTCACAGCCTCACCATGTCTCTCTCCACCAGTCTAAATACAGTGCCACTACAGAGAGACACAGAAAGAGGTTTTTCCCTCAGACTATCAGCTCTGAACAACGACCCAACTGCCAGGGCAACTGTCTTTACCCTGTAAATACCCGCTCATCAACAGAGCACATATGTACAGTATTTTTGGACATTATCTCGCACAATCCCCTTGCATAAGCTGTACGCTGTTACATACTGTATATAGGGCAGAACTGTTATAGTTCACCACATTCTGTAATACTGACTGCTATGTGCACCATGTATTTACTCGGTTGCTAAGTTGCTGCCGTACTGACATTTAACTGCTCATACACGTATGAGTATGAGACAAATAAGGTCTTTGAATCTTTGAAATAGGACAGTACATGCTGTCCAGTGTCCTCCCTCATCTAATAGACAGCAGTCTTGCTAACCTCTACTCTGGTCCAACAGGCATCGCTGTGTGTAACATGCCAGCGGCCTCTGTAGAAGAAACAGCTGATTCGACGTTGTGCCACATCCTGACCTTGTATCGGCGGACCACCTGGCTACACCAGGTAAGGGGGGGGTGGTTACACTTGATCTGAACTGTAGAGAATGTTGACATTTAGAGCAACCTTCAATGAAAGAACAATCATAGGTTCAGTCTTTTGTGGAAAGAAAAAGCCTTCACCTAACCTTCACCCTCACTGCAAATGGGAGGTATTTGAACTTATAGATGGTCATTGTAATCAGCCATTTTAGTTATTGGCTGATTTTACAAGTTTGACACTAAATATGTTCATTTCATACAGATACTACCTTCTGTATAGTTACACAGAGATAGCAACTACTGTATATGCCATTTTGGTCAGCACTTTTATCCAATGTTTGAACCAAACATGAGTGCATACACTTTTAGCATGGAAGGCATCAGGAGGAACAGAACCCATTAACCCCTATATACTTCAAGATATTCAAACGCACAATGCGTTGCATCGCAATGTGTTGTGAGCAATTTAAAAAACAAACAAATTTAAACCATAAAAAAAATGTGTGGTTAACTACCCACTGAACCCACACAGGGAATGGTGACCTCAACCCTCGCAGGGTATTTATTGCCATGCTCTTCCTACTGAGCATCCTCACTGTGTATCATGTTTTATGGTGCGCAGTGTTAATCATCCGCTCTGTGCACCAGGCTCTCCGGGAGGGCACGCGGGTCCAGAGTGTGGAACAGATACGAGAGGTTGCATCGGGAGCTGCAAGAATCAGAGGAGAAACACTGGGACTCATAGGCCTCGGTGGGTACATTACGTTTTAAGATATAAGATATGCAGAGAACCAGAACCGTATTGGCATTGAATTTCTAACTATAATATAGTTATATATCGTTGCTATCACCCGTGTTCTGCTCTTCTCTCTTGTTGATACTTTTCATTGGTTCAATATTTATAAAACCCACCAACAAACAAAAAGAACAGCAGATCTACTAGCTCACAATGCACCGCAATGGGACACATTGTGAACTTGTAGATCTGCTACAAATTAGGGCATTCATTTACTAAAAAATAAAATGTTGAAAAATGGCGATACAAGGTTTCTGCCGGACAGCAACAATATTTAAAATATTAAGTTTGGAAAGCAAGTGTCAGTGCATGCATTTCAGATCTTTCTATTTTTATTTATTCTCGGCACTGGGTTAGGCTTGATATACTTGGTATACTTCGTTGCGGGTGGTGTCGCTTGCTGACAATAGCTGATCTACAACCTTACGATGTGTGACGTGTTGTGAGCTTGTAAATCAGCTGTTTCCGGAGCGCGACACTGGTGCATAATCAAGTATAAATCAGGGTTTGAATTTCCTGAGAGCTGTCGGCAGTGAGAGTGAAGCAGGACCAGAATGCAAACCTCCTCCTTTCACGACTCAGAGCTTTTTCACTAATAAATGCTCGGGCATATCCACATTATGTAATACATGTGGGAGACTAAATGTAATGAGGGCATAGGATGCATTTAGTCTCTATAAAACACTTGGTATTAACTAATCGGGGATGCTTTGTGCATGTGTACTATGTGTGTGTGTGTGTGTAGGTCGTGTGGGCCAGGCGGTAGCCCTGCGAGCCAAAGCATTCGGCTTCAATGTGATTTTCTATGACCCATATTTGGCTGACGGAGTAGATAAGTCCCTTGGACTACAGAGGGTCACAACGCTACAGGTAACACACACACACACACACACACACACACACACACACACACACACACACACACACACACACACACACACACACACACACACACACACACACACACACACACACACACACACACACACACACACACACACACACACACACACACACACACACACACACACCCACACACACACACACACAGTTTTGTTTATACTTTCAGAGCATTAACACTCAGGTTTTACTGTTTACTTTCCACCACAGAAGTTATGACAGAAATGGCACCAGAGACTATATGTAATATAGATAACAACAACACTACATGTTTAGGGCAAGACAGATTCCGCTGTTAGCAGAATCTGTCTTGAGAGATTAAATAGAGGAACATCTGATGCTTAAAGTATACTACGTTAGTTCCATTGATCTACGCCGGAACACAATCGATTGATCATTAAAATAAAGATGCTCTGAATATGCACGTGCCTATTGGCTGCCGTGTTAAGTGGTCAGGTGGGTGGGCCGCAAACGCTTTCAAGATTTTCAAGTGGGCCGGTGGTGCGGCGATGTCCAGTCTGAGTACATGAACTCTTCTCTCTTTAGGACCTGCTCTTCCACTCCGACTGCGTGTCTCTACACTGCAGCCTGAATGAACACAACCACCACCTCATCAATGACTTCACTATCAAACAGGTGTGTGTTGGTTTATGTGTTCTACTGTATGTCACTGGTTCTCAAAGTGGGGTCCGGGGACCCCCAGGAGTCCTTTCCCCCAAAGGGGGTACCCAGTTAAATTAATTAATATAGCATCACAATATAGCGGCACAAAATATTTTTGAGATGGCGGTCCGCACCCAAGTACATATATGTGTGTGTGTATGTGTGTGCGTGTGCGTGTGTGTGTGTGTGTGTGTTAGATGCGTCAGGGTGCGTTCCTGGTGAACACAGCCAGGGGAGGCCTGGTGGATGAGAAGGCCCTGGCCCAAGCTCTGAAGGAGGGCAGGATACGTGGAGCTGCTCTGGACGTGCACGAGACAGAGCCCTTCAGGTAACACTGTGCACACACACACACACACACACACACACACACACACACACACACACAGGTATTACATTCTGGATGAGGCAGGCTTCCTATTATTCATCATACATCACCGAATCCACTGCATTTTGCATAACCTTGCTGTCGGGCAAGAAACCTCTTAACTCCATATTAAAACTTTTTTAAAGATTATTTTTTGGCTTTTCTGCCTTTAATTGATATTTTACAGTGTAGATGGACAGGAAACAGGGAGAGAGAGATGGGGAGAGACATGCAGTAAAGATCGTCGGGAACGGGACTCGAACCCGCATGCACTGTCAGGCTACATAGGAGCCTAGGTGCCTTTTTTCATAAATGAATGCCCTACTTGATCATAGTACAGTGTCACACGAAAGTATCAAAAGTATAGCAAAAGTAGCAGATCTTCAAGCTCAAAACGCGTCGCTTCGCGCAGTGTATCGAGCTTGCAGATCAGCTACTTTTGCCGTTTTTGAATTTGAAGTAACAGTTTTGGACATAAGAGGTTTACACCCGACAGAGATGAAAGAACTAGTGTACATCACCAACAACCACAGGTATCACGTTTACAATAGTCAGAATAAGCTAGAACTCTGTATATGAATGTGAAAATCTTGAAATGTAAAGCTCTAATCAATGTAAGCTCTATTTAATGTTGTCTTGTTGCCTCTATCAAACGACTGGACCGACCAATATGCCTAAGTAGATAAAACTGCTGTTTTCTTTTGAAGATATATCTTTTTTTAAAGCGAACATTTGTAACTCAAATCTTTGCTTCTGGGGATTCTACAAATGAACAATCGAACAATCAATGGTTCTCAAACTTTTTCATGTCAAGGACCACCCAAAATGATTTGTATTTGGCCGCGGATCCCTTATCTCAAAATGTTTTGTTCCAGGGACCCCCAGAAGCAAAGATTTGAGTTAAAAATGTATATATAAAAATTTCTGCACACATTTTGACAATTTCTTTTTAAATAGCCAAAGACATCTAAAACTACACAGATGCTTTCCCAGATTGAATGGGTTAAGCATGTGTATGCATCTTCAGTTTCAGCCAGGGCCCACTGAAGGACGCCCCTAACCTGATCTGTACACCGCATGCTGCCTGGTACAGCGAACAGGCCTCTCTGGAGATGAGGGAAGAGGCCGCCAGGGAGATCCGACGAGCCATCACTGGTAACATACACACTCGTACACTGTACGACCAGTGGTTCTCAACCAGTGGTCCGGGGACCACCAGTGGTCCATGAGGGGGTTCCAGGTGGTCCCCAGCAAAATGATGGAGAGTTGGCAACCAAATGGACCCTTATAGATCTTTAACTCTTGAGATCGTAAAATGAAACCAAATGGACCCGTTTCATTTTATGCTCTCAAGAGTTAAATTATTGTTAAACATCTGCATTACTTAATTTACAAGAAGTCTAACACAATTAGAGAACGTAGTAGAATTGTTATATTGATCAACGTTTGCCTGTTATCTCTCCTATGGTACCACATCAATACAGCATGGAATTGTGGACAAAATCTTATCCAACGATAACAACTATTAATCGAACAAAAACGTCTCTTATGTGGGTTCCTTGGCGTAAAATAATTTCAAATGGGTGGCCATGTCATGGATTTTGGGGTGCTGACATGAATATGTTCGAGAACCACTGCATTACACCCCCCCCACACACACACACACACACACACACACACACACACACACACACACACACACACACACACACACACACACACACACACACACACACACACACACACAATGCAAGAATCTCCACTTCACACACACACACAAACTAGCACCTGTTTTGTCACAGAGGCATGTATTGGATACTATGGTAATGGTAACAGGATATTGAGTCTTGTATTCAATGACTTTCACTGTGAAATTCCATAACGAAGTATAATTATTAATTAAAGTTTATTATTATTAAAGTAATTTAAGGACAGTACTGTAGTGACTATACTTGCCATGTTTGGTTAAACTAATGTATAATTATCTCCCTGTCTCTGGCTCTCTTCCTTTGTCTCCGACTCTTGCACTCTCTTGGTCTGTCCCTCTGTCCTCTCTCTCTCAGGTCGTATCCCAGATAGTCTAAAGAATTGTGTGAATAAGGAGTTTCTAACACAGACCAACCACTGGGCAGGAGTTGACCCTGCCACCGTTCACCCTGAACTCAATGGGGCTTACAGGTACGCACAGCCAACCATCTACACTACAGGCTTCTAAACCTTGAATTGAATATTTTATTAGACAAAAAGGCAAACCAGCACAAGTACAGTCAAACACTTGGTCTAAAAGGACAACACCAAAAAAGTCCTTGCTGTCTTGTTTCTATTGGAGTCCTATGTATTCAATGCATCAACATATAAACAATAACACCAAAATGCAATATCATCGCATATATCACATATATAAAACACTACGTACAGAGTAGAAAAATCACACCCAGTGTGAAGTGGGCGGTGTGTGGTCATCACAACATGACTCACTTTTAAAAAAGGGTGAATTCCTTTCTTTAAAGTCCATACTGCTATTCATAGGGCTGCACATGTGTCATGTGTTTCGCTAGCCAATCACAGTCCTGGATTTGCAAAGTCAGCCAATCACATTACAGTTAGTGGTGATGACACTAGCTGTAATGTGATTGGCTGACTTTGCAAAAGTATCGATTTGCATTAACAATGGAAGGGTTAGGGGGTATACAATGCGTTGTAGACTATTGGCCAATCACGGTGCAGGATTGGTCAGTGTCCAAAACTCACTTATAGGGGGCGGCTACACCGCCCCAAAAAAGGAGGAGGTGGGGGGGGGGGGTCGCCTGTCTAAGGGAGAAGTGATAATTACCTCCCCTTTGGTCTCCTGAAAGGTGAATTTTCAGGGCTGTTTTAAAGGAAGCTAGTGAACCACCAATGTTTGGCCAATTTATTATATTCATTTCTTAGTGTCATTGCTTCCAATTTCACTTGTTTAATCTGTATCCTGTGTGAGTTCTCTCGCCTGATTGGATACAATTGGTATCACGACCTGAAAATGCATTTTGTGTTTACTCAAGAGCTGGAGAGACAGGGAGACCCCTGTTACTGAAAAAACACTACAGCAATGAGTACTCAGAATCAGAATACAGAGTTATTCAACACTGAACACAAAACCGTAGTGGAAAAGCCCTCTTATTTTAACAAAAAAATATAACAATACTCTATCTCTCTCTGTCCCTCCTTACTTCAATTCCTCTCTCTGTTTCTCCAGGTACCCTCCAGGGGTAGTAAGCCTGGCCTCGGGCGGCCTTCCCCCGTCCGTGGAGGGCATCATGCCCAGTGCCGTGCCAATGGCACACGCCCTGCCTCCCGCAGCCTCACACCCTCCCCACGCCCCGTCGCCCGGCCAGAACACCGTTAAACCACCAGAGGGTGACAGAGAGCAGCACCCCAACGACCAACTGTAGCCATACACGAAAAAGCACGAACACGTGCAAACGCACACACACACACACACACACACACACACACACACACACACACACACACACACACACACACACACACACACACACACACACACACACACACACACACACACACACACACACACACACACACACACACACACACACACACACACACACACCTGTCCATGTTGCCTGGTAACCGGTGGTTTCCACAGCAACCAGTGTGTTAGCGATTAAGTTCCCTAGCAACAAGTAATTTAGGGGCAGGATTGGTAGAGTGATAGATTGACAGCTTGAGTTCCGAGTAGCGATTTTACAACTCACGGGTCGAGCGGCGACCAGTTCATAAGTGGCCATTTCAGACCCCAAAGATGAGGAAGAGAAGAGGATGATGGGATAGCTGTCATGTGCCCCAACGAGGGAGCAAGGCAGTTGTCCTCTGACACGACCAGAAACCCTGAGACACACCCACTTGTGGGATCAAAGTTATTCTGCACCTACCGTTACTACAGCAGTAGTACTGTCAAAACAAGATAAAATAATAACCTGTCGATCTGGGGAAAAAAAGAAAAGAGATATATAAATCCTGCTGTCCTTAGACTGTAGTTTGTCCAAAGTTAGGAGGGCGGGTTTCATGTCTTTCTTTATCTATTTTCTGTGTCCTTCCCTTAGTTTGATGTACAAGCAAAAGTAGTGGGTTATGAAACGAATGTAACCTGTCTATGTACAGTTTTTAGACTTAAAAAAAAGAAAACTGATGTTTGTATGCAGTCTTAAAAAAACATGAGTGATGTGATCTCTCAATGTAGCCAAACTGGTTAGAAAAGTAATACAATATATTTTCTTTTTGTGTGTGAGTCTCCATAAATTAACACGCCCCTCCCCCCCAAAAAAGAGGCAGCTTTTTGCACACCTTCTCAGGAAATTAAGTTTCCCGTGTTTATTTTTTATTTCAAATTGATTTTAGAGTCCTCTCTATGCCAATTAGTGCATTGTTTTCTTTTCTACCTGCTTGCCTTTTCGTGTCCCGTTACATAAAAAAAGAGCTAAAGTTGATTCAAATTTTGACTTTGTTTGTTATGTTGAATAAAGAGCATGAATGTGCTCTTCAGACTGTGTACTGTAAACCTTTCTGAGGTTGACCCAAACTAAAGGGTTTGTTGGATGGCTTAAGGGTGGAGGCAAAATGGTATGCTCGTCTGGGACAACTTTATCCTAAACCCAGAGCATAAATTATGTTATAGCAGTGGTTCTCAAAGTGGGGTTGGGGGACCAAAACTAGTTAATATCGCATCAAAATCAATTAACCACTTTAACCCTACACATTGGCTATTTGAAAATGGCCGATCTACAAGCTCACAGCGTGTTGCGATGTGACACGTTGTGTGCTTGTAGATCTACTATTCCCCCCCCCCCCCCAAAAAAAAAAAATCATGCACAAATCTTGTATGGCACAAAATATTTTCAGATGGGGGTCCATGGCCAAATACATGTTAATTTGGGGGTCCTTGACATGAAAAAGTTTGAGAACCACTGGTATAAAGTATTAGCTTGGTTTCTCAGACAGACAATACTATTATGTTGGTGACTAAAACACTCAGTTTGCTCCCTTAGAGTGTAGTATCTTTACTTGCCCTCTGCCTATCTCTGACAGAAGTTTAACCACTTCTTAAAAAAACTATTACTGTCCACTTCAAGAACACAATAACTTCCAAGGATAGCACATGCATAAAGAATAAACTGAACTATACAAATGGTGCACAGCAGCCGAGAAACTCAACTGAGATTTTAGCTTCATGCTGCTTTGTTTGTTACTAGATTAATCCTTCTAGCTATGGACATAATAGAACCGTCTGACAGACATGGGGGAAATCTGAATGCATTTCAAAGACCAATTTGCTACTTTTCATGTACAGCATTTTGCATCCCCAGTTTAATTATTAACCACTTGAACCCTTGAGTCCTTATTCTCGGGTGAACATTCAGTGAAAAATAGCTGTTCTACAAGCGCAAAATGCACAGTTTGTGGATCGGCTATTTTCTGTGAATATATTTAGTGTAGAGCGAAAACAGAAGGGCGCCGAGTTTAGAGGGGACTTCAGTGAACTAAGTCTAGGGTTTAAGTGGTTGAGTGGATATGTTACACAGAGGGATGCAAAGTCGTCAGTGTAATAGTCACAACGGAGCAGTGACATCAGGAGTAGGTACAGGAAAGAAGTTGAGGCATTAGGTTTATAATAGGGTGAGCTTTGGGCCGTTGTGTGTGTGCGAGCGAGCGTGCGTTTGTGTGCTTGTGTGTGTGGTTAAGCCAAACATATGTTGTATATTTTGGTCTGCTGCCAAACCGACCTCAAAAGTTTCGTTTATTTTTTAATCTATGACATCAGGCTGTAAAAAAAAAACTTGCTGTCAAAAGCTAAATTTCATCAATTTTTCAAAAAAGGGAGTAACGAACCACTAGTGAGAGCAACAAGCAATGGTTGAATACAAAAATAACAAAAGTCAAATATGCACAATGATTTTTTTTGTTTTGATTTTCCTTTTGACCAGGATTGTTGTCTATCATTATAGCATGGCCAAAATGTACTGACTTGGATCTGAACCATGTGGTTCTAGTATGTAGCATCCCTTTAACATTTCACTGATCTCTGCTAAGCTTGATTTATACTCAGTCGTACGATGGCGTCCAACTACGAAAATAGTTTCTATTTTCGGCACGGGACACCGTCGTACAACAGAGTTTAAATGAAGCATTAGAGAGTGATGGGTCCGTCAGTATGCCGTCGAGCCACCCTCGTGGCCTCTGTGTCTATGTGTAAATATGGTGTTCTGCCTGCCTGTGTCAATGTGACTTGGTTGTATCTGTGTCTTGGGGGGACGCTCTACAAAGCACCATTACAAACACTGCCAGCTAAATATACAACTAAAAAGTCCCAAAATTCTGTTGAACCACACTTTTCGTGTTCAGACCTTGAAAGGGTCTTAATAACTCATGCATGTTTTGAAGGAACTTTGCCACCAAGAGTACCCCTCGTAAAATTGATTATTTCATTGGGCAAGGTCAAGAAACCAGTTAACATCTGAAAACAAAACAAAGAAATTGTTTTGTTTTTTTCATTTTATTTTTTAAACCGAATTCCTGAATAAGTGTCGTTGAGGTGAGCAGGCTAGTTCGGTGGTGGTGCTTTTGGGTCAGTCCTGCCAACTGCTGAGTAGTCCAAACAGGACCCTGTTGACTACCAGCTTCTTCATGGTAAAATAGTAGACGTACTGTAGCAACCAGGGATGGAAACGGAAATAAATGTTAAGTTCTTTTGAATGGTGTCTGGACATGGTACTTAAGTAATAGCTAAACATTGCTACTAGGCTATAGTGCTCCTAAGTCCTCGAAAGCATGCACTGTAAAATCCAGTGTGTTAATTTACCTCTGAGAGTATACAAATGGAATTAACACTGAAGATTTGACTGTTTGCTGGGATATTTCTGAATTATATTCTGTTATTTTTTCTAGACACTGTCATGTTTTACTGATTTACTGAAAAAAAAAACAGCTTGTTAGCGTTCCAACATTTGCGATTGGAACCAACTGCTACTGTAGCTACAAGACAAAACAGCAGAGTATAGGATTCACAATGTTCCAGTTTGTGTTGAGGTTCCATCCCTGGTAGTAATAAACTGTCCACTGTTACCTACCTTGGTCCCCTTTACGGTAAAGTAGTAGGCGTAGCAATATACAGTATACATATTCTATATTCTAAGGTAAATATCATTATTTTTGGTCAAAAAACTGACAACCTGACAAAGATATGTTTGTGACTGTATGCATTTGTATGAATTATTTTAAAAAGAAATAAACTGTGGAAAAGTAGTGTGTTTGTCTTGGTTCAGACCTCATTTACATGTGTATAACACAAGTTTGTTATCGTCAGGTCTAAATATCTTAACGCCCAACCTGGGATTGTTCTGCACATATAAATTACGGTTATATTATTCACATACCGGTACATAACATTACATTCTTAAGGCCAGTCCACACCAATGCAACTCCTTGCAACCGTTATCCCCAAATGGCAGTTGCAAGTAGTTGCATTGGTGTGGAATGGCCTTAAAACGGGTTTGTTGCAAGGAGTTGCATTGGTGTGGACTGGCCTTTAAAGTTTGATTTGCAGATTGAAAATATACTATTTTGATTTTTTTTTCAATCACATCATACAGCAAATCAACATATGAGTCAGTTTTATTCCAATGTCTACAAAAAGTTAACAAAAATGCACCAAATCAAGAGCTGATCAACTAGAGAATAGAAAGCTAAAATATAGATCACATGCATGTTAAACAACACAAATACATAACATAGTTGTGGGAGAAAAGCTTAATAAAATCCTGAGTTACTTCAAGAGTGTAAAAATGGCGGTGGGGTTGTATCACTGTACTTAGAGCTGTACTCCAGCTCTAAGATCTGCATTGTTTCATCATTTATGAGGATTACAGTAAACACTTGTGTATAAAAAAATACTTATTAGAAATAATTGTACTTTGTAACTGACAAAACATTTTGAAAGGAAACATGTGTCACCCTCCTGTTCTGAATATGAAGTTATGTTTCTGTCCACTAGATGTCAGAAGTGCAGCTGTCAGATCCATACTGAGAATAAGTGTGCAAGTCAACTGCAAAATGTTGCTCAGGCATACTCTGCAGGCTTAGAAATAAAGCACCGGAATAGATGATTTATACACAGGTACATGTTGGTACATAAATCACATGCAACTAATGTATATCTCTGCCCTGAATATTTGTGTATTGTAAAATATGATTAATATTCCATTAATGCCAAGACTGACGCTCACTTATAAAACACTGAGAGGCCTAAAAAAAGGTGGTCACTGGTCACGGTTGTCTATTGATACATATGGTATGTTATATCTTTATGATATATCATAAATCATTGGCTCCCAGTTGCTGCCCACACAGAGAGCGAAACACTGATATTGGCCTACAAAGCAACCAAAGGTATGGCACCCCCATATCTTCAAAGTCTGATCCAACCCTACAACCCCTCCCGCTCACTCAGATCAGCTAACACAGTAAGGCTGTCAGAACCTTCGCTAAAACATCCGGGACAACGCTCCACACGTCCCAGACTCTTCTCCCTTCTGGCTACCAAACTGTGGAATGAACTCCCCATTGCAGTTAGAACTGCAGACTCACTCCCAATCTTCCGCCGTAATCTGAAGACTCACCTCTTCCACCTTAGCCCGTAGCACTTGCCGTTGGACTTGCCCTAGCCTCGATGACCTTGCAGGCTTATGCAAAGGCTAGATGCATGTTATTAGACAGATGCCAGGTCATTTGTAGACCTGGCATCCTATAGTGTGTATAGTTTCAATGTACAGATTATTGATTTTTTTGAATATTCTACCGTTTAGACTGATGATACGTTCTTGGTTTACCTATGATCCTAGATTACTATTTCTATGCATTTGATGTATTACCTTGTATTTTCCTGGATTAAGAGCATCTGCTAAATGCCTAAATTGTAAATTGTAATCCAATTCTCAGTTTAGATGTACTGTATCAGTGCTCTGGTTATCACAGTGATGTTCTTGTCAGGGAGTGTTTTCCAAACACTGGGGGGCGCAGACCCATTTTAAGGGTAATGAGTAACACATCCCATTTCTTTTCGATTACTAGAAAAAAAAAAGTAGTAATTTCAAATAATTTTCAAAACAATCTAAGAAAATTGATAAAAAAGTAGAGAGGTAAGAGATAAGAAATAGCCATTGCGATGCGACGCATTGTGAGCTTGTAGATCAGCTATTTTCACTAGTTTGGGGCCGGTGAGATCATATTTCTCTTTTGGGTCTCGAGCTAAAGAGTTTGTGAACCACTGTTCTAAGGGACACGGCAGTGGCTGCTAGGCTGTATCGTCCCAATTATGCAAGACCTTGTCTTGGACCGACTGTACCCGTCTGCTGGCACAGACGGCGGAAAGACATCTCTACCTCTCTCTGCTCCTCTTCCCTTCTTTCAACCTCCCTCTCTCTCCTTCTTCTTGTCTTTCCATCTCTCGTCCTTCCTGCACACTCCTCTCTAACTGCTCTCTCGCTCTCCCTCCCCCGTCCATCCCTCTCTCCACCCTCTGGTTCTTCCATTCAGAGTTACAATCATTGGAGCAGGCTCTCTGACAGCTGGAAACTCCAGGATAGTTCAACTTAAAAACTTTCAACAGGATGGGAACCAGATGCAATGAAAAAGGCCTAAAGGTGCGTTCCAGTGAGCTAGGATAGGGAACTAATGACATTTTCATTAAAGCTTGATAAAACTTTTAGGAAAAGAGATTTGCAGTAAGGCGTTGGTTCATGTGAAGGACCCCCAAATGTATATGTATGAGGTCACAGACCCCCATCTGATATTTTTTTTTTGTCAGGGACCACGATTAGAGAACATTTTTCGGAAATATCCGACTAGATCGACAAGCTCAGAAAGTGTTGCATCGAAACGAGTTGTGAGCTTGTAGATGAAAAAAAAAGGGAAAAAAAATAAAAGCGCTCCTCGGAGCACAGGTAAAAAGAAGTTTTGCAAAAATCGGCCTCCTGGTGGCGCTATAATAGGGCAATTTTAAAGGGTGGCATTTGTTCCTCAACGTAGTGCGAATGTGCGTGCAAGGTTACACCGCAATCGGACACTGTGTTCATGTCAATCTTAGCCAATCAGGATGGACTGTGAAAAATCAAACAGATTTGTCTTGATTACATGACTATAGACATCATGTGTACCAATTTGCGTGAAATTTGGATAAAATCTGAAGGAGTAATATCAAAAAAGTTGTTTTACATAAGTCGGCCTCCTGGTGGCGCTATAAAAGGCAGATGTGAAAAATGCAGGGCAAAGTTTTTCCTTGGCCTCTAGGGAGTGTGCATACAAAGTTTTATAGCGCCACCATGAGGCTGATTTGAAAATGTTCAAGTGCCATTTCTTCCCCGGCCTACTGGGAAAGTGCGTGCAAATTTTACGGAAATTGCTTGCTGTGTTCATGATTTGAGGAGCACCCCTACAAACTTTGGAAGCCAATCTTAGCCAATCAGGATGGAATATGAAAAATCTGAAAGACCTGTTTTGTTTAATGACTATAGATACTGTATACCGATTTGCGTGATGTTTGTACAAAATCTGTAGGAGTAATATTAAAAAAAAATGTTTTGCAAAAATCTGCCTCTGCGCTATAACAGGCCCATGTGAAAAAATTGGGGCAGAGGTTTCGCGTTGGCCTGGCGGAGACTAAAAGTAATTGAAACAACTCGACCCTCTCACATATTAGAAGGACACCAGAACCAGGGATGTGTATTTTTAATGAGTCTAACATGATTGTGAATGAATGTATCTGAAATCAAATATCTAAATATTGACAAAAGCCAGAGTTGATGTTAAAAGGACTCCAGAAGTGATTTAAAGTGAACTACCCTTTTAAATGCAGTGTCCTAGGTCATGTCATAATGTGCTGCCAAACATAAAGCAGAAGGTATTTTAAAATAGCCCTAGATAATAATAAATTAAACGTGATCGGAAATGTACAATTTAAGCATTTAACAGATGTTCTATCCAGAGCAACTTATAAAGTGTAAGGTCAGAAAGGGTAAGTAGTCGAGGAATTATAGAACTCTATGAAAACAAGCACATGCCACAAAGCAAGTCCAATAGTAGGTCTACACATCGAACCTAGCATAGTCTCTATATCAGCGGTTCTAAAAGTGGGGTCCACAGCAAAGTGGTTAATAATCACAATTGGTTTAACCACTTTAACCTATTTGATACTTTGGCTATTCAAAATTAGCCGATCTACAAGCTTGTAGATCAGCTACAATTTGGAAGATTTGTGAAAATAACTTTGAACATTTTAAACAACACAAATCTTCTCTTATGGGGTCCCTTCCCTGGAACAAACTCTTTTCAGATGGGGGTCCGCTGACAAAAACATCATCATTTGGGATAATTTGACATGTCTCCCCCCTTCTCCGCTCCCTCCATTGGCTCCCAGTTACTGCCCACACAGAGTACAAAACACTATTGGCTTACAAAGCAACCAAAGTCCGATCCAACCTTACAACCCTACCCCTCCCGCTCACTCAGATCAGCTAACACAGGGAAGAGCCTTCCCTAAAACATCCGGGATGACGCTCCACACGTCCCAGACTCTTCTCCCTTCTGGCTCCCAAATTGTGAAAACAATTAGAACTGCAGACTCACTCCCAAGCTTCCGTCGTAATCTGAAGACTCACCTCTTCAGACTCCACCTTAGCCCATAGCACTGACCCTAGCCTTGACGACCTTGCAGGCTTATATGCAAAGGTTAAAATGTTATGTAGACAGATCCTATAGTGTGTATAGTTTCAATGTACAGATTATTATTGCTTTTTATATTATACTGTTTAGAAACTTTAGACTGATGATAGGTTCTTGGTTTACCTATGATCCTAGAATACTATTTACTATGCATTTGATGTATTACCTCATGTTTACCTTGCTTACTGTAAGTCGCTCAGGATTAAGAGTGTCTGCTAAATGCCTATGTTGTAAAATAAGAGTGTCTGCTAAATGCCTAAATTGTAAATCGTAAAATAAGAGCATCTGCTAAATGCCTAAATTGTAAATTAAGAGCGTCTACTAAATGCCTAAATTGTAAATTGTAAAACGTTTGAGAACTACTGCTCTAAATAACATAACTACTAACATCTATCTAAAGAGTCAACAAATTCAAGAAGTGGAAAATGGAGTGACAGACAGTCGTCACTGACCGAAGGAGGTAATTCCACTACTGGAGAGCCAGGAAGGGGAAGAGATTCTCAACCTGTGGAAGGGGGCCCACTGGTGGGCCAGGAGGGTTTTGCTAGTGGCCCCCCCTAAACAATTGGCACAACACTAAGGTTTCAATGATAATAAAATATTATTTAAAGATAATTATGTGTTTTCATAGTGATACCAATGAATAATAACTTAAAAGTATACTACGATGGTTCCATTGATCCAACACAAATGATTGATTGATCATTAAAATAAATGATAAATTCTCTGAAAATGCACCCATCTGACCAGATTTCAGCTGCTGTGTTAAGTGGTCAGATGGGTGGGAAGCGAACGCTTTCAAGATTTTCAAGTGGGCCCTGATCCAGACAAGGTTGGGACACTTGGACTGGAGTGATGGCCAGGCTGTTAGGCTGTCGCTGGAGGGCGTTTTCTGACCGTAGTGTGCAGGAAGCGGCATGTCGGTTGGGTGGAAGTGAAACAATGCATTCTCAATTACAGCAATGACATTGGAGGTCTGCACTATACCTTTTCTTTCCATACTTAAATCACGGTCTTGTCATGTATGTTCCTGCTTTACTGTGCGTCTGCGGTGGTGGTACCATATGGATGTATTCAGTCTCTGTTGGTGGTGGTGTGTGTGTGTGTGTGTGTGTGTGTGTGTGTGTGTGTGTGTGTGTGTGTGTGTGTGTGTGTGTGTGTGTGTGTGTGTGTGTGTGTGTGAGAGAGAGAGAGTCTGGTGAGTCCAGTTGGGTTCAGTTGTGATTGACGTGGAGGAAACCAGTAGATTTTCAGACATCCCTTCTGGATCACCTTAACTCCTCTCTCTCCTTTCCTTTCCTCTTCTCACATCACAGCAACTCTTTATTCCTCCCTATCCCGCTCCTTTCAGACCTTTTTCCTCTCCTCACCATCCAAATAAACCCAACAAGAAGCAGACTGCTGTCAATGTCTGTGACCACCCTGACAGACTGCAGGGTCCAGTGGTCACCGCAGCATTGAGTACACTATTAAAACAAAAAGGGGTGGGTAAGCCACTCAGCCTGAGGGTGATACTCCCCCACCTGCTAGAAGTTAATTACTACACAACAAAATAATTGAACTCTGAGAGGTTCGAAATGTACCCGTTATGGGGCATTTTTACACTCTCAGAGTGAAATTAACACTCCATATTTGACCGTGCAGTATCCATTTCAGTGGAGACTTTTAGGATGGAATGGCCTACATGCTGTTTTTTCCTCCTGTTCCAAGAAAAACGATTAGTGAAGAAAACTCTGCTGGTTTATAAACACCAACCACATCCACTGTAAAAGTTTGGCTGATGCTTTTTAAAAGGTACCAACTCTCCCGGCAGTCACAGTGGCAGGTCACCAACAACTGTGGCAACTCACCAACAACTGTTACTTTGTGCCTCAAATTAGCACATTTTTGAGCTGCAGTACTGTAGCTTTAGAGCTCATAACTAGAGCTCATAATTCTTAGCTCTGACACTATAGAAAGAATTGAGAAACTGAGTCATTACAGCATTGAATGATTTAAAGCTAGGGACTACTTTGAATGAATAAGACATTGTTACTATAAAGTAAGAGTATGTTAATATTCAGTAACTAGCATAGATGCAGTGTTTAGAGATGGTCTCTCTACTCTTCCATTGAAAGATTTCGGCCCGAGTGGTGGGTAGGACACCTACTGAAGTTAAAAGAAATTGGGAGAAAATTGCGGACCAAGTACAGTGCAACTCAGGTCCATTTTATGTATAGAGGGTTTGGTTAAGTGGTTAAGAGGATAATATTTCGAAACGTATTTTACTATTAAGCTGATAAGCTTAAAGTAATAGGTTTGATAAGCAATAGGTTTGATAAGCTTAAAGAAATAGGTTTTGATGATACGTCGGTGAGCTGGATGGGATCCTATCTGGAAGGGAGGGAACAAGTGGTGGAAGTAAACGGCACCCAGTCCCCTTCCCTCCCAGTGACTTGTGGTGTTCCGCAAGGAAGTATACTAGGACCTTTACTGTTCCTGATATATGTGAACGATAGGTCTTCAGCTTGCGACTGCAAACTGTTCCTGTTCGCAGATGACTCGGCTCTGCTGGTCTCGGACAGGGACAGGCTGCAGGTTGAGAAAACTCTCTGCTCTGAACTTGACAGGATCTGTATCTGGCTCTCCGACAACAAACTATCACTACACCTGGGTAAAACTGAATCCATCCTCTTTGGGTCCAGTTCAAACCTTAGCAACGCTGAGAGTTTCACGATCAAATCGGGTGATAATGTTATCACATGAAAGGAGGAAATTACCTACTGTACCTGGGTTCCATCTTGGAGGCAAACCTCTCCGGTGACAAAATGGCCGAAAGAGTAATCAAAAAGGTCAACCAAAGAACACGCTTTTTGTATAGGATTGGCCGTCTAGTCAGTAAGAATACTCTTCTTGCAGGGGCCCTCATACAAGGTTATTACGATTATGCATGCTCCTCATGGTATCACACCACCACCAAGGCCTTAAAAAAAAGGCTCCAAACATCCCAAAACAAACTACTAAGGCTCCTTCTTGGCCTCAATCACAAAACCCATCTAACCCATGCTCATTTTGCTAGGATTGGATGGCTCAGGGTTGAGGACAGAGTACAGCAACTTGCAATGGGCCTGGTCTTTAAGATACACCACAACATTGGGATCCCCCTGTATTTGTCAAAATACTTCCAAAATGTTAATGAAGTCCACGATCATAACACCAGAGGCAGCTCCACGAATCACGTTCAACCCAGATTTGGCTCAACAAAGGGAATGAACTCATGCTATTCAACAAAAATGTGGAATGCCCTACCAAAAGGAGTAAAGGAGTGTAAAACCCTACTCACTTTCAAAACTGCCCTAAAGATACACCTTCAGGAGGCTGCAATTCGAAAATGGCCCCTGTCTAAGTCTTAACCTACCCGCCCCCAAACCCCCCCTCCCCATTTCTTTTTCTTCTCTTGTACATATTTTTCACTCTTCATACCAGTAACCTGTAAGCTGATTGTATGACGTTCTGTATAGTAGTGTGTATATCTGTCTGTCTCTTATATGTCATCATGATTTGTGTGCATGGGGATCTCACCTTAAACAAGCTCAGTACTTAATGAGTCTTCCAGTTTAATTTGTACTTCCATGTACTGTTGTTCTCATGTCTTACTAAATAAAGTACATCAATCAATCAATTAAAATCAAAAGGTGCAACCTGACTTGTTGCATCACAGGTATGGAACTGCACTGACCTCAACTGCTAAATACTGCAGAAGATCATGTAGAGCACATCAGTGGATGTGAGTGAGCTTCCCTTCGTCAAGGACATCTGGTCGTTATCAAAGATCAAAGCCATCCCACCTTGGAGTGCAGCAGTTCGAACGAATCAATTTAATATATTATAAACAAGAATCGATAAAAGATCACTTAAGAAAATGATCGATTAATAATCAATCCCTATTTTGGGCTTTATGGGCAAAAGGTTTGAAAAAAGTTTGAAAACAAGTCGATCTACAAGATCTGAGCTTGTAGATCTGAACAATTAGCGTCTCTATGCATCGTATCGAGACGCATTGTGAGCTTGTAGATCTGCTATTTTCAAGATTTCTGCACGACAAAGTATGGAATAACACTTAAGTGGTTAATCAATTTGTTGATATAAAAATATTTTAATTAATTGAAAAAGTAATTGATAGAATAACCTTTAAGACAATGATCGATAGTTGCAGCCCTAATCCCAACCACAGAATGTTTCATATGCTACCAGGAGGCAGCTGGCTTCGTAGCCACAGAGCTAAAGGCAGAGTAGACTGATACTTCCAGGCAGCTACTGTTCCCAGACAATCAGGTTTCTGAACGAAGAAGCCAGGTAAAAGTCAAATAAGCATGAGAAACACACTGACTACCTGTCTGCGGTAAAGGGCAGCCTGTGTGTAAAAAACATGCCAAGGTCAGTGGCAGTTCAATTGACAACTTTTACATAGGATACACGTAAATAGAATAACAACTTTGCACAAAGCACCTTCAAGCACCTTAAGTGCACAAGGACCAGCATAGACGATACCTGAGGGACCGGAACAAAGGACTTTTCTTATGCACCTGTACACAAGACACAACAAAAAGAAACCCTGATCCTTTTAATTCATCAACCACCCCTTGGTCTGGCAGTCTGGGTTTTGTTGCTTTCATGCCTTTGAATTCCTTGTGCTATAGTCAAAGCTTTAACAAGGCAGCAAGACTCACTCTCACTGTTGACCTGACTCTGTAAAATGGATTATGGTGTTATCTGTGGCCTACTGGCTTTATTTGAGATCAGACATAAAGTTGGAGGAGACTGCGATATTTTATATGAAAACTAAACAGGCCACTGGAAAGAGAGTGAATATTTGCAGAAACCAAAAGACGAAAGAAAGGGAACGAGAGACAATAGGACACAAAGAGGTTTAGAAAATGGAGAGGGAGAGAGAGAATGGAGAATGGAGTAGAGACAGAGTAAGGGGTCATTCAGACCGCTTTGCTTTTGCTTGCAGATTGGCTATGTTCAGCATGAGACACTGTTGTACGATCGGGTTTAAAATGGTCTTGTCTCATCGCAAATCTTTGATCTGAACTAGGCTTAAGACGTAAATGTTAGGAGACTGCCATGCGCAACTCTACATCCCAAGCAACTTTACATGCAGTTTTCTCCTAATGAAGGTCATGTTGTGTCCTCAACTGACCTGCATCAGACTGCATCATTATGTTATGACAACATCCCTGTGGACTTAACAGACCCCACTGATTGGTTGATTGATTGATTAATTGATTGAATACTTTCTAGTTAGTTAACAGTACAGGTAGTACAGTCAAAAGTTATGCTAAAAGCATAACACAAAAAGTCCCAGGGGGCTTGTTGCATTGTGTTCCATTGTACTCAATTCATTAGTAAAATACATACAATACAGAACAGTAAAAGCTACAGCAGCAGCAAAATGTATATTTACAGAAAAAGGAGGGATGGGGGTGGAGCGGGGGATGCTATTACCAAGGTGTTCAACTAAGCCCACTTGTATTTTGAGATCAGCAATGGTTTTAGAGTCGTTACTCCAGCTTTCACCAGGAAAACAGGCCAGGGTGTAAATATTTGTTTTTCTCTTCTATGCATGTACAGTTCACTCCCATCCCTATAATTTTTGGGGGGAATCGGGACACATCGGCTGCATAATTGCCAACAGCAATGTTGTAACAATAAAAAGTCTACTAATGGCCGATATATCGGCCAAACCAATATTGGTCTGGCTATTTTTCTTGGGATTTTTTTCCTGGCTCCATTGAGGGTCTAAGGACCAGTGGCTGTCATTTGTTTCCTTTGTTAGATGTGAGTCTGGAAGCAGGAAATGTTGAGATTTCATCCACTTAAATCATCTCTTAATTCCTCTGTTTATGCTGTTCATTTGGGGTCACACAGTCACATTTTCTTCTGTTTATGCTGTTCATTTGGGGTCACACAGTCACATTTTCCCTCGACATGTGTTTCCCCCTCAAGTCTGTGGAGGTGGTGACCCAGTTTCAGTAGCCAGGTTGCTGGGTGTTTGTGTGTTTTGTCGGCCCACAAGTGTCGGGTTTAGGAGGAGCTGACAGCTGATGAATGCCATGTGGTGTACAACAACAGGCACACACACACACACACACACACACACACACACACACACACACACAAACAACCCTCACATAGGCCTACTAACAAATTAACATGCACATACACACAGGCATGCACATGTAAAAACATGCACAGTCTCTCACACACACACACACACACACACACACACACACACACACACACACACACACACACACACACACACACACACACACACACACACACACACACACACACACACACACACACACACACACACACACACACACACACACACACACACACACAAACACACACACACACACACACACACACGAGGCTGGGCCACTTATCCTTACCATGATCACATTTTTACCCATGTACTGCCAGGCATTACTCAGATTATGAGTAAAGCATATGATATTGTCCCAGTGAGCAGTGAGTCTGAATCTAGCACATATTGAAGGCAAAATATTTCTACAGACATGGGTGCTTTGCAGAATATTATACTACAGTAAGCCCTGACCTCAGAGGCTCACATTCTGTGTGCCGATATCTCCTGATAACCGCTCTTTCTAAATATAAATATTATGGTAATAATGAAAAGTGTGGTATAATCGCAATAATACACTCGGGTCGTGCTTACGTGTTCGATATTGGCACTGGTGTGCTTATCTACGATGCTCTGCCTTTTGGCCTCATACCTACAGTACACTAGCCTGGTAAACCCTCCCTCCGGAAATCTCATTTCAATTCGATTTCCGGAGGGAGGGTTTACCAGGCTAACAGTACACCTGCAGTACACCAGTGCCAATGTCTCTGACTGTATAGCACAGCCTCGAGTGTATTATTGCTATAGTAATACTGTGTGTTCATTTTATACATTTGAAAACTTGTGAAGTGGGACATTCTGCATAATGAGTACTTTCTACTTTTGGTACTTTAAGTGCATTTTGATGCCAATACTTTTCTACTTTTACTCAAGTACATTTAGAATTTCTGACTTTTACTTGTAACAGAGTATTTCTACATGGACCAAGTGGTGAACATGTTTGAAAAAAAAAAAAAAACAAGTGTGTGCGTGGTTAAGAGGGTAATATTTCAAAACGTATTTTACTATTAAGCTGATAAGCTTAAAGCAATAGGTTTGATAAGCAATAGATTTTGAAGAAAGGGCAAGAAAAAACAAAAATCTCAATTTAGTGACATTTAATTGTGCAAAGTCTGCCATTTAACTAACAAGTTCAAATTCTAAGGCCATGTAGAGATGTTTATCTCAAGTCAAACCAGGACATTAGTAGTTACTCATAGAGTCATAATTAATGAGCCACATGTCATGTAATGTTTACATACCGGCTGTATCGCAGAACAGAAGTCAGTGTTTCTTTTAACACTCTCTGTCTTTCCAAGATAAAACCACAGCAGCAGTCTTAACTCCACTTGACCCTGACTCAGCGCTTTCCTAGAAACATTAAACAATCTGGAGACGTGACCAGCATTGTGTTTGAGAAATCAAACCCAGTTTTATTTTTCTCAGGGAATAAGTGGAGGACAAATACAGATGGCAGGGAAGATTCCGTCATAGGCTGATTAATAACAGCCGGGTTTCCGACCATCTCTCCAGAAGGCCTGTTTTGGGAGACACTCCTATTGACGTTACTTGCATCATAAATGCCTGTACAGATAAAACAAATACAACGTTTTTGTTGCTGCTAACTGGCATTGCTTGCATTGCATTTCAGGACCACAATGGAAACAAGCCCCTAGGCCAAGGGCTTTTTGTGTTATCCTTTTAACGATCATTGTAAACCGCACCTACAAATTGCAAACTGTCAATCAATCAATACTCAGAAAGTCAGAATTAATCTTTGAACACTTAATTTAGAATCAGAATTAAACTTCATGATCACATGATCACTGGTTTACAGATGTAAAGAAGTGGGCGAAATTCGCTTTAGGGTAAACTCCAATGTTGTTGTTTTCAAGAAGAAACAGGAACTTGGATATGATACCTGTATTGAAGCAGGGCATTCTACTCCATAACTAGACAGCTAACTGGTTTGGCCCCAAATTCTCAACTCACAGGTTGATTTTTAGTTCCCCGGGTTTGGGCAGATCTGGGGAAAACTGCATTTTCCTACTGTCCTACCATGGTCATGGAATAATCTACAAAAAGATCTCAAATTGGACACATTTATCTCCATTAATGTATTTAAGGGTATCATAAAAGATGTTGTGAAAGAGGAATGTCAATGGTTTTCTTGAGATGCCAAATGTTTGAATAGCTTTCTTATTGTTTTTTTTATTGTGGAATAATATACATCTATACTCAATTACTCATATTATATTTTAGTGTGTTGAACTTGTGAGTATTGTTTTATATCGCTGCTATCTTGACCAGGTCTCTCTTGTAAAAGAGATTTCTGATCTCAATGAGACTTAAAAACAAAACAAAAGAAACACGTGGATGCAAAGGCAATCAAGTAATGGCTGTCACATAATGTCACAATACATTGTCCATCATCCTCCTCTTTTTGACTCATATTGGAACTGGTTGAAGAAATGGTAACAGTCTATGGATTTCATTTGGCCATACTGTAATTTCCATTCAACAGTGGCTTCAAAGACTGGCACTGCATTGATTGTAGAGAAAGATCTGGCCATGCAAGACTGAGTTATCCCTGACCTGACCAGATGCCTCTATTATCTAAGCCAGTAGTACAGATGCAGATTTATGGGAAGAATACTGGAAAAAAAACATGCTGTTCCTGTCAAATGGACCCAATCAGAATACAACTGATCTACCAATGCAAAAAACTGACTGTGCATCAGTAAGGCGCAGTGTGAAAGAGTCAGGCATGTACTGCAACAATCATTATCTGTTATCTCCGTTTCGAACAGGAAAACTTATAAAATATAGGCGTTGACCGTTAATGGCTGACACTTCAGTTGCTTGCTGATTTTAAAGGGGGTATGTTTGCGATTATGCAGAAACACTGCCAAAACGATCATGCATGTAATAGCCGAGACGCTCAGCCCTGCTGCAATTGGCGAGTTATTTTCCAGATCCTGGAGGGATGCTCATCCCATAGCCTGGAGGGACGATTGCTCTGTGATAATAATTGCGTCAAATTACATAGTTACATGAATTACATTTAAAAAAGTATTTGAGGAATGAGGTCCATGGCCTGCTGCCAGCGTGCACAAGAAATATGATGCTACTCAACCTAGTAGTTTGTGAGATTAGCTGCGGAGCGCAGACTGACCTGAATAACCTTGATGGAATTCTTTATGGATTGTCATGCTTTTTTTTTTTTTTAACCTGACTTTTATTGTCTTGAAATGTTTTTAGCAAGACTGTACATGTTTTTATTGTCTTGTGTTATATGTTATATGTATTGTCATGTTTGTTGTGGACCCTAGGAAGAGTGCTACTTTGGTGGCAGATAATGGGGATACGAATGAATAAAGACAGACAGACAGACAGACAGACAGACAGACAGACAGACCCACACACAGCAGAATGCAAGAATCTCCTTGCGGAGATGAAAGATGTCAGCAATAACAATGACTAGCCTGGAAACCAGCCAAATCTGCCAGAGCTAAAAATATATGTTAGTATGGCCATGCCAGGCTTAACAATGACATGCATGGGACCTCTTAAATTAAGATGGATAACCCAATTTAATCTATCTATAAATCACCCATGGCAATAGGGCCCTATATTATCCATCCCACAGGCACCACAACTCATGGAAATGACATAGAATACTCATCATTTCCTCTGCTTCTGCTCTGTGTGTCTGTTGAACGTCAAACTGAGTAAGGCTCTGATTTTATTTTCATCATGACATTGCAGTGATCCCACAGTGATCCTATCTCTCAACAGCCTCACAGACAGAGATGTGCACTTAAGATGAGTTGACAGCATTATGTTAAGTCGCTCCTCCATGAAATCTTCTCTTTGGTTCTGGTGAATGTCAAATGGAATGAGTTTCTGATTCCAGCAGACAAGCTTGATTTGTTTTCAATTTCACGGAAAACGCACACTGTTTTCATGATTTGAGGCATTTTGTTCAAAACGGAGCACTCCTGCAAACTTTGGAAGTAAATCTTGGCAAATCAGGATGGAATATGAAAAATCGTAAAGACCCATTTAGTTTCATGACTATAGAGATACTGTGTACCGATTTGCGTGATGTTTGGACAAAATCTCTAGGAGTACTGTCAAAAAAAAAGTTTTTCAAAAATCGTCTTCCTGGAGGCACTATAACAGGCCCATGTGAAACATTTGGGGCAGAGGTTCAGCTCTGGCATCCAGGGAGTGTGTGTGCACAGTTTTGTTGCGATCAAGCCAACGGTGCCGGAGATTAGCTGTTCACAGACGGACACATGGATGGACAAACGGACGGACGGACAGACACAGGGTGCAAAACATAGTCTCGGCCATGCCTTTCGGCCTGGCGGAAACAATAATGAAATACAATCCCCCCAAAATGGGCACAATCTCTGTTCCTACATTTGAAAAGGGGCCATGTGGTATGTACATGCAGTAGTGATGGCTACATGTTAGTTAATTGGTAAATAAATGGTAAATGGCGCATTTACTGTATATAGCACGTTTCTCCAAAACACTTTACAATTTTATGTTTTGGCAAGTCATAGCAATATCCTCAAACGTACAGCAACACACATGCATGTGTGTGTGTTTGTGTTTGAGAGAGAGTCTGTGTGTTGCATAACTATGTCTGCATTTCTGTTGCTACAGTATAATGGTAGAACGTTAAAACATCTCATATTATTTAGATTACATTGTGACAAAGATTCTTGTATTGGTAATTTGCACATCTGTAGACAATCACACAATAATAACACGTTGATGCCTGGGGTGATTCATTTGGCTTACTACCACACGCACTAGGGAGATCTGCTAAAGATTAAAGTTTCTATGACTTTATGTGCACACACGCACACACACACGCATGTGAAGAGTAAAAAGATAGAGACAGAGGGGGCGAAGGAGAGTAGGTAGAGGAGAGAGAGAGAGAGAGAGAGACAGACAGACAGACAGACAGACAGACAGACAGACAGACAGACAGACAGACAAAGATATGAAAGGGTGAATTTAATTTATCTATTTATAATTATTCTAATTATTAGAAGAATCAAAAAAATAAATGAAAAAAGAAGGTAGACTAAAAGAGATTGTCAGGCTCTGTCAGGTTCATGCTTAGGAAGCTTCCAGATCCTTAAAGGACAACTTCACCCACTTTCATCTTCATATAATTGGTCCTCACTAATGCTCATTATAATATAGTAGCATTTTTGTCTACCCTGTCTGTGTCTCAGAGTAGGGCTGTGGACAGTTCAGAAACCCGCCTACCAGTGACATCATCGATATGGAATCCAAGCCAATAGAAACTGCAGGCTTTCTATTCCTGGAAAGTTAGCATGATATAATAATCAAAACCATTGTTCTCGCATAAATAAAAATGAAATATTGTAAAAAATAAACCTAATGATGATGTCTCTGGTAGGCGGGTTTCTGAAGTGTCCACACCCCTCCTATGAGACACAGACCGAGTAGATTTTTTTTTACCATTTTATCACGAGCATTAGTACCAATATATGAAGATAGGCTGACAGTGTAAAGTTGATGCTTGGGTAACTTCCTCAGAGGGGTTCAGCTTTTTTGGATTGAATGTTGCACACACAACATGGTATCAAAGCTTTGACGTGAAGGCCAGGTGTTCCTGAAACTTGTCGTATTGCTTAACTGTCCCTACAGTAAATCCCTGGACACAGGGACACTGGAGACACTGTGGCTCAATGTGTGTGTGTGTGTGTGTGTGTGTGTGTGTGTGTGTGTGTGTGTGTGTGTGTGTGTGTGTGTGTGTGTGTGTGTGTGTCTTCATTGTCAATTGCATGTGTGTTCTTATGCTGTGTCTTTTAATTTGTCATTTATGTGACACAAGTACACAGTACGTACCTTGTGCATGATTACAGATTTCCTCGAGAATAAATTCCTGTTTGATAATCTAGTAAACAGAGATGTCAGTGTTCTGATGTGCGCACGACTGTGCATGTGTGCGACTGTATATCAGCAGACTTGCATTTCAGGATTTCTCTTGAAGTAACATGATGTCAAAAACAGAACCTCAACCTTTACAATTCTCTCTAAAGTTTAAGCTGATGACTGATATCCTGTCTGTATCTTTTTACATGCATGTGTGAATATTCCCCTGTATGTGTCATCTGTATGTGTGTCTGTATTATGCATGAGTGCCCAAACGTATTCCTACAACGCTGTGCATGTGTATGCATAATATGTTATGTTATGTCAAACTACATGTGTATGCGTGCGTGTACGTGTGTGTGAGAGTTATGTGTCTCCCGTCCAAGTCTCTCCAACAGACCATTAATCAGATGGTGATTTACAGTACTGACTAAAGGGAGGCTCATTTATATGCCATCAGGGGATCCAGAGTGAACCATCTCGGCCAATAAAATCTATCACTGTCCAAGTGTTATTACACAACGGTGTCTCTTGGATTTAAACATTTACATGATCCCAAAAGTGAGGTTTGTGACTTTTAGGTCAGTGGTTTAAAAAGCCCTATCAAAAGTGTTTTAAGTCAAAATGAAACCGAGGGCATTGCTGTGCGCGTTCGGTCTCGAGACACTCAACCGCTGTAGCGTGGGGTAGAAATTTTACACTTTTCATCTATCACCTTGGAGTCTGAAGTCAGTAGATTAAATCATACAAGCTTTCACCTGCTTTCACTTGGCCAGTACTGTATATTTCATGGAGAAAGCAGGTGCAAATAACAAGTTACAGTATATGCTAAGATCTAACAGTAATGTGTGTGTGTGTGTGTGTGTGTGTGTGTGTGTGTGTGTGTGTGTGTGTGTGTGTGTGTGTGTGTGTGTGTTTTCTTAGAGCCTAGGGCAGTATAAAATATTCATGGAAGGTGTTCCATGAATGTTTTATAGTTTTTTTCCACAGCGTTTTATAGTTTTTTTTTTCTTATTTGTGCAGGTAAATTTATTAGGAACACATTGTTTTTACAGAAACAGCCAAGGTACAACCACAGCCTCACTGTTGGTCTGTGAAAAAGCACGAATACGTTGAAGCCCATGGCAAAGAGGTGTGGCCATTTAGCCTTCGCAGGTTCGCATGCTTAGCCATGCGGATTTGCGTAGGCGCCATTGCAGTTCGATTTACACAGGCGCCGTGGCTAACCGTCTATGAGTGTCCCAAATTTGGCATTGTATGCCCACGGCTTGATGACCGGCACCATTGTACAACCTTCACTGGAGCAGTTACAGGTTGAGTATCTTGCTCAAGGGCAGCTTGATGTTATGTTATGTGCTGAGGGAGGATGTAACATAATTCATTCATTCCCACTGCCAAGATAAATGAAATGCACCTTCGTTTAACGTTATTTAGGAGATCATCGTTATGTAACTAAGATACCTCACAAACACTGACCCTGACTTTGGGTTGTATTGATCAAAGGATTTATGCATGCATGCTCTAGTGGAATCTTGATGTAAAAAACTGAGGCCCCTATTCTCTTGCCCATCCCATTCCATCATTAGACACAAGCCAAGTCCCCCTGGAAGCTTTACTTAGATAGGTAATAGGTTTACAGTGCAGGTGCGTGCCAGAAAATATGACAGTTGAACAAGTACACACCAGTCACAAGAGTGAGATAATATAGAACCAGCAAGTGTATTCATTACAGCACTGGTTCTTAAACTTTTTTTAAATTTCAAGGACCCCCATAACTGAGAGTTAATATACAGACCTGTAAGGGTCCATTTGGAAACGCCTCAAAGAACCCTGTGGGGTCCCCGCCACTTTGAGAACCACTGCATTACAGGAAAAGGTGTCTTTCCAATTAATATATTGGACCTTATCTAAAGTCAGACAAGGCAAATGTCATTATGATCAAACCTGGACTGTTTTACTCTATTTACTATATGTTCCCCATATGGAAATCAGCCAGTACAATTACAGTTACGTAGCAACTAAATTTATGTAATTGTTATGCTTGAATTACAATGAGATAAACCAACCTAGGACACGACACGTTTGTACTTTCATTAAATGTAGTTGCTCAATTTTTATGGGTTCCTTAAATGTAGTTGCTGGTACTTTATAGGTTCCTTATATTGTAATAACTGTACAGTAACTATATTCAATTAAAGCAAAGGGGTGGTATCTAATAGTCATGTGAAACAGCAATTTCTCTTTACAGACATTTTTCAAATGCAAAAATATTTTTTTAAAACTCATTGAGGCCACAGATATGCTTTTATCAAACATTCTAGGGCTCAAGAGTCAAGAAACTCACAGGACATTCAGTATGAACTGCAATTTCTCAATAAAGGTCAGCAGAATGAAACATCTGCAATGAGGGATTTTAAAACAGTACAGCAGCGACACGTGAGTGTGTCATGTTTCTAAAAGAAGAAAATAGCACATGGTGACTTTGTATCAGCAGCCAGCAATACATGGACATTCTGGCAATGCCTTGAAAGTAATAGCTTTAATACAGTCCAATAGCACTTTGGTTCTCAACCTGTGGGCCGGGGCTGTGAGGGTATTGCAAGTGGGCCCCCAAATAAATGGCAAAACACTAAGATTTTAATAATAATAATATAATATGAATATTAAAAAGTTATACCAATAAATCAAAAAAAACTTAGAGTATACTACTTTGGTTCCACTGATACAAGCCAAAACACAATCGATTGACAGATCATTAAAATAAACAATTAAACATGCTCAGATGGGCGGGCCCAAGTGGGCCCTGATCCAGAAAAAGGTAGAGAACCACTGCAATAGCACCATGTACAGTTCCAACAAGGCTGCAAACCTACAGTAGGTGCCCCTGTGAGCTGCTGGACCCATCAGCAACACCAGTTATAGAACGACACAGTGTCGTCTTAGTATATCAATATATAAATAATATTAAAGGGCCTACACCATGAAGTTTAACTTTTTCTTCTTTTTTGTGTGTTTTTGGTCTCCCCTACCTCTCTTCTATACCTAAAAATACCCCAGTTTGAACACTCAGGCTTTCACAGCAAATCTGGGGTTTTCTGTAAATTGGTCTCAAAACAGGCCAAACTGATTTGCACCCTGACGTGACGTGACGTCAGGGTACAAAATCCCTCCTGTTTTTCAGTTCCACCCCCCCCCCCCCAATATGGCTCAATAGGTAGATCCTTCAAAAACATTACCATTTTTATAGATTGGCTATTTTCTCTATTTTGGCTTAAAGAGCATGCAACAGGGGCACGGTGGCGCAGTTGGTAGCTTGTGGAGTTTGCATATTCTCCCTGTGTCTCCTAGGGTAGTTAATACCCTCACAAAAACATGTAGTAATCCTGGTCGCTATACCGCCTCCCCCATGACAGCCGGGGCGCCTGATGGAGGGGAAGGGAACTGGTTGGAATAACGTGTTCCTTCCACGCGCTACGTCCTACCGGGGAAACTCCCCCTGTCAGGGGACAAGAAGGTCAGTTGGCTCTCTTGGACTGAAGGAGGCACGAGCTCGACCCTGGCCTCCCTAGGCTGGTGGGGGGAGTGTAGCGCCCAGGATCACTTAAAAAATTGGCACCGGGTGAAAAAACGGTTACAAAATCATGGGATAAAAAATGTTTTAAAAGAAAGAGCATGCAAC
The DNA here is from genome assembly GCF_963454915.1 of Gymnoscopelus microlampas. NCBI lineage: Eukaryota > Metazoa > Chordata > Actinopteri > Myctophiformes > Myctophidae > Gymnoscopelus > Gymnoscopelus microlampas. Next base: position 28,789,764 of record NC_139955.1, read on the forward strand.
TCAGAAGAACACTGTCTTGTATTATGACCAGCACAACTGAGGTATTTGAAAATTAAGTATAATACAATTTGAAATCTGCTTACAGTAACAGACTATATACAACAGAGTATAATTCAATTATAAATATCATTACAATGCGGGTGAAATTGAAGCTTTTGCCAGGAGTTGCAATTCTTATAAATGATGTCACATGAAAAAAAGGGGGGAGAAAAAAACTAAGCAAAAAACGTATTTTCAACTGTGTTGAAGTGTCATGGACAGCTGTCCATTAAACACAAATCAGGCTTAATGGACACCTGTTAAGACCATTCTTTTCTTTTACACTTTTACACTCTCTTTCAGACTATCTCTCAACCTACGCAAACTCCATGTTTTCTCCAAGTCATTCCATCAAGAGGCCTGTCAACAAAACCCACCTGCAGACAGGCCATGTCCATTTTATCACTGTTTTCAATTCCAGTGGAAATGGATTTTGGAACTTTTGCACCTCGACAAAACGAGACCACGGCGTGCGGGTGCCAGAGAGTCATATATCAAGTCAAAAAGGTTTTAGGGGGGCAGAACTCACAATGAAATGACAAGACTACCACACTGGAAATGGATCTCTCATTTCATTTTTTTTCTCTATTTGGTTGTGGAGAGGCCCTGTAAATCATGTCCTTTATACCTCCGGCCGGGGGTTCACCGCAGGGCGAGAGGAGAGCATGATGGGAAAAACAGAGGGATCTCAACTTAGTGGGTCAGGGATAGAAGAGAAGAGAAAAAAGGAAAGAGAAAGAAAAGACAGGGAGATAGAGGACAGAGAGCTGGGGCAAGACAGAATAGGGGGCAGGAGAGAGTGGTATCTGTCTATTGGGTTATAATAAGGGGCAGGAGAGATTGGTATCTGTCTAATGGGTTATAAGAAGACAGAATAGGGGGCAGGAGAGAGTGGTATCTGACTATCTGTCTATTGTGTTATAATGAGAGAGTGGTATCGGTCTATTGGGTTAGAACAAGACTGCATGTATGCATGTATGTACTATGTATGTATGTAACCTTTATTTTACCAGGAAAATCACGTTGAGGATCGAGACCTCTTTCACAAGTGCAACCTACAGTAGTAAAGACGAGGCCTAAGCTGTATAAAAACAACAAGCACAAAAAAACAATAACAGAAATATGCAAAAGATACAAAATACAAATAAAGAAACTACGAACAGTTAATTATTAACACTAAACGTTAAAAACATGAGCAAGACATGGACAGCGTGTTCATTATCCGCCTAAAAAGTATAAAAGAGATTACGACAAGGAGTATGGCAGCAGAGATTGAAAGACAGACCAAGCAGTTACAGGAAATGGGAAATAAGAATGTAAATAAACGAGATACGATAAATTTTCAAGGACACAGACGAACTGTATGTTTGCACAAGTTGCCATAACTACCCAAATTTCCAAAACACTACAAAGCAACGGACAGACAGTTGGCCCATTCAAAACGGACATATTAAGAGGAAGAACAGAGGAAAACACCATAAATAATGTCATGATGAGTGAGGTAAACAGGGTCGACACAGGGTCCATACAAATTGGTTTAAAAGAACTACAAATTGAAGGTTATTATAAAGAAAATATGAATGCATGCTTTTTTTTTAGGTGCAATTACAGTATAACTACCTTCCAGCCTATAGAGACCATTTTCTTATGCCCCTAAGACCCTGCACTTAATGTGTACTCAGTACAAGTGCAATAATTCAGTCATTGATTTATACTACTAGTCCATACCCGGTGAAGTGCGCAGGCGATAGTAGTTGCAAACGTGGGGTTATATCGCGGCCCGTCGCACGCCATGTCGCGGCAACCGTTGCGTCCCGTCAATATTCTCAGAGCTACAAGCCAAATCACAGGTATTAAATTCACTGCCACAAGCCAATTACGGCAGATTATTCGGCCCTCCATAAAGGGGCGACACTGAAATGCCAACTTGTCAAAGTTGCATTAACTGATAATCTATGCATGTAAAAATCATATATATTTTTCAGTGAATCTCTCAGTTATACCAACATTGAAGGTACACCCGACACAACAATCAGACTTTGTGGATTACAGAGATATTTGAATGACAGAAATCTGAAAGAAAGATGAGATGGTAGACAAAATGTCAATGTACAAGACAATGTACAGCGGCAGACAGTGGAGATGGTAATCACATACCATGCTACTTTCATGTTTGTACGTAGACAACCTACTGCACACAATGCTATTATCATTATGGTATGCCTCCTGGCAGAGATTTGTGCTCCTGTTTAGGGCTGCAACTATGCAACTAATCAACACAAAATAATTTGAATAGATTATTTTTTATAATCGACTAAATTAATTAGTCTAATTAACCACTATTACTGTTATGGGAAACAAGCCTGTGACAGTTACAGAAGTGACTAAGGAGGACAGGCCGCCCAGCCAGGTCTCTTACTGTATGCACTATCAATGTGCAATGCTGTACATACAATACCTGGATTAATACAACCATTGTGAGCTATACCCAGTATAGACTTGTTCTCTTGCAGTGGGGTTCCAATGATTGATGGTGCAAACATTCACAACGTAGCAAGTTACAATCAAACACCAGTGAGAAACATAAGAGTCTAACAGGGGCATACAGTATAAAATGTCAACACGTTGGCTTCAGGCCCACCGGACATCTGATAGACATTATAGCATCTGAATTCCACATCATTTGTTTGAGAGTGAGCACTATGGAAGTTAGACGTTTTGCTCAGTGACGATGTACTGTAGCAGTTAAGACCCAGGCCTCTGAACTCATATGTTTTTTTTTAATCTTCCTGGTCATGGATGAAAAGCTTTAAGCAGTATTTCATGATCGGTCGGTTCAGACGATACACACTAAGTCAACATCATAACATGCTTTTCTCCCTTCTACTGTAGATTTATCTATATTATTTTCTAAATTAATATTTGAATGTTCTATGTAAAGGTATATACGTTCACAGACTACACACATACAGTAGACGAGAGAGAGAGAGAGAGAGAGAGAGAGAGAGAGAGAGAGAGAGAGAGAGACAGGGGGAGGGAGCAATAACCTCAAGCTGATAATGCAGCGCTTTGCATGGATACATTTATGTACTATTGTGCAGCAGTAGAATAACCTTAAATTCCAAAAAGCAGCCAATAGTAAGAAAATGCGAAGTATTGTCACGTACCATCAATAACAGTGAAGAAATTATTTTTAAAAACAGGAAAAAACTATATATATTTACATACATACATACACACATATAGTATATACAATTTTACCCCGTAACCAACTATAATAAATACATTTGGTCCAAAACTGGATTGATGCCAGTTGGAGTTGGACACTACAGTAAAACACAGTCCAGAGGAGTGCAGTGTGGATATCCAATATCACCACAATGGACTGAAGCCCACCTGCCTGCCGTCTCCTCTTTCTGCTCTAAGCTGCAGCTTCCATTAGCTCTACAGGACACACACACACACACACACACACACACACACACACACACACACACATAGGACACCTACGCAGTATACACAAACTCATACACACAACACCTACACACAGACTTAAAGAATGAAAAAGTCCAAATGCACAGAACACCTCCTACACACCCGGATACGCATGAACACTTTGAATTTACATACAAACTTCACAAATGCACACTTATATATACACACGCGCCACACACACACACACACACACACACACACACACACACACACACACACACACACACACACACACACACACACACACACACACACACACACACACACACACACACACACACACACACACACACACACACACACACACACACACACCTGTACTCTGAACACACAATAGCACACTCATACACAGTAGCAAAAGATTTACACAAACACCTCCCCAAAAGACACACCTGCACTTTGAAATGTGCATAACGTGTTCAAGGACGAACACACAGACATGCACGCACACACACACGCACGCAACCACACTCGTGTGCGCATGCACGCACAGACTCACACAGACGCAGATTGCTCCCACACAGTAGAGGAAATCGTCCTCGGAAATCATTGGTGATTATTGGCTTAACAAAGCCTCGGGGAGCCATTGGGCAGAGGCTAGGTGCAGCCGCAGTGTGAAGGGAGGTGAATGTCTTGACCAGGTGTCAGAGAGAAGTGTGTCTGAAAGTATGTTTGCGTAAATGTCAGGTTTTGTGTTAAACTGAATATCTGTGTTATTTTCTTGTCTGTAGGTATGCTTGTGTATATCGTGTGCGTACGTACATGTTATCATATCGTCGCTGTCTGGTAGAAACCTTGTGTGTCCAAAACTGTTAGTTTTCAGGGAATAGGAAAAAGAACCTGAGTTCCAGTGGATCCAATGTAGTTAATATGGTCACAAGCTCTTGTTAATACTTTTATAAAAAACACAGTTAAAAAAAGTTCTGAAATATCTAAATAGCAGATCTAAAAGCTCACAACGTGTCACGGTGCGACGCGTTGCGAGCTTGTAGTTCAGCTATTTACTCACGTCACTCTTCAACAACAAAGTAAGGCATTCATTTTACGAACACATGCATTGTTGAAATAGGTTTCTGCCTGACAGCGACAATATACAGTATATCACCTTTTCTGCATGTCTGTTTGTCAGTGTGACCCTGCACAACGCAAAGGTGTGAACATGTACTGTATGTGGGTGACGCTGCCCTGTCTGCCTGTATTACAACATACATCTGGGTATCAACCTTGACCTCAAATCCCTCAACCGTGGCAACGTTGGACTTTTAACGCTACATCAACAAATTTTGTTTACATGCTGTCGGGTCCTTTACAGTTACACCATATGGCAGCCCCTGGTCCCCAGTCCCCTCCGGGACCTGGAGCTTCCTGGCTGGGCTAGAGACATTTATCCAGAGATACTGTGGTTAGGGCTGGTCAATTAACCGAAAATACATTAAAAACAAAATTTTGACTTAATCTTGCTCACGTTGGTTAATCGATTAATCGAGAAGTCTCTTTTTTTATACTTTATTTCTTATATCAACAAATCGACAGAATATTTGATTTTTTTTTCTCATATTACTATGACTCAGTCATAACCATATAAGGAGTTCCCAAATATGGAGCGTGTTGTCTAACCTCAATATGTCAGCATGGCATCATTATTACAGTCATTACAGTCATTTAGCAGACGCTTTTATCCAAAGCGACTTACAATAAGTGCATTCAACATAGGTAGGCAAGGAAACTACTAATCACCAGAAGTCTTAAGTGCATTCTCTTCTAAAAAAAGCAACTAAGAGTATACCTAGCGCTAAGGTAAAAGTGCAATATATCAGCTACCTACTTTCTTAAACAGTTGAGACAAATAGGAAAATCAAATGAGCAAGAGCTAAAACAAATAAGTGTATCAAATAAACAAGATCCAATAAAACAAGAGCTCGTACAAATAATTGACAACTGAAATCAACAAGGCTCCAACAGTTTGACCCAAATACCACAACAAATACAAACTGATTTGATCTTGGCTGCATCATTGCACCAATGATCTCCTACTAGTCCTGCAGCCTTGAGGGAAAACATTGAATTCCTCACACCACTTGAGCCCTATTTTATACTTTCATCGTGTGGTGGAGTCACATGGCGATAATGACCAAACTACGAGCTCACAACGCATAAATGGTGACGTGATGTGAGCTTGTAAAAAAGAAATGTAATTTCTTTTTACGTTTTGAAAATCTTTGCCTGTAATAAAATGTGCAGAATAGGGAGGCCAGGTTGTTGAACGTGGCTAATATCACAGTAGATCAAACACTTACTGATACTAATTAAGACCAACCACCACTCCACCTGATGATTAGCCTCACTCTACGACCACAGGACTTCTTGGGTTGTCCTGACCTATATTATCTCAAGCCCTCCTCCCTACTGTAACTATTTACTACTTCCTTCAAAACAATAACAGGGCTGGTTCCCAGCCCTGTTTATGTTTCCTTCCAGTGCATAGTCCCGGCTCAGCACGCCACAGCTCTACCCTAATTTTGTGTCTTTCCATTAGTACCTGGTACACGCAGGGTCTGAGTTCAATGTGGGCTGAGCGGAACTGAGACTATATCTCCATTACCACCATTATCACCATTATCACTAATGGTGATGTGTAAATGCTGCTGGTCACAGATTCCTCACAAGGGACTCAAACAAAGATAGACGCACATCCATGGACGGACTCCATGGAAGCTTGCGAGTGGTGAATACTGTTGTTGAGGCCACCATTTATTGTTTCATATTTGTACTTTGTATCTTCTCTTTGCGAGGATGTCCCGTGTGTGTGTAATTAGTGGTGTGTTAGAAATCTATGAGATAAGACTGCATTGTGTGTGTCTATGTTTGCTGGATGATGAGCTCTAATTAAGAGAAATCAGTGCAGTGGAAAACCAAATAAAACAGAGTAGAGGCTAGGCGAGCTGATACAATGTATGGAAAGTAGGGGTGCAATAGTTAATCAAACTAATCGATAGTATATCGATAATATATCAATAATCGATAAGTTAATACAATAATTGATTAATAATCAATCCTTATTTTGGGTATGTCCTTAAAAGTAAAAAAAAAAAGCAAAAATCTTAGTCTTAAAAGTAGTGAAAATAGCCATGTTTTTAGCTACTTTTGCACGACACCGTTGTATGGCAAAGAATAAGATAATGCTTAAAGGACAACTTTGGTTTTTTACAACCAATGTTTATGTTTTAGATTGTAATTAAAGTAAATAAAAGATGAGTGTTAAAAATTTTAAATGTACTGCTTTCTATAGTTTTAGCAATTTTCACAATCTTTTTTACAGTGTTTTCACAGTGGGCGGGGGCATTCTGTCCGGTGGCTAAATATGTATTTTTTTAACACATTAACCCGGCGTTTTCTTTATTATTATTTACAGTAGCTCTTCTAGCCCCCAATAACTCACATCTGGCCATCTCAGACAGCCGGACCTTTTTTATTGTTTAAAAAAGGCATATTTAGCCACCGGACAGAATGCCCCCGCCCACTGTAAAAAATATCGCAAAAAATGCTAAAACTATAGAAAGCAGTAAATGAAAAAAAAATTACACTCATCATTTATTTACTTTAATTACAAGCTAAAATATAAACCTTGGTTGTAAAAAAACAAAGTTGTCCTTTAAGTGCTTAATCAATTATTCGCTTCGTTAAAAAAAAGTAATTAATAGAGTAATTGCTAAGTGAATAATCTATACTGCTCAAAGAAATGTAGGGAACAGTTTGATCCCTTAATTATTTTGAGTTTTCATGAACTGTGTACATACTGCTAACAAAAACTGCTCAAAAGAATTAAGGGATCAAAGAGTTCCCTTAATTATTTTGAGCAGTGTATGTTTGCAGCCAAAGAAAGTTCCAAATGAAAGTGTCAGCCCAGACAAACCATAGTCTGTAAATCAAGCTCCCTGCAGGTGATCTGGACTCAAAGGATCAGGAAATACAATGCATGCTGCCAATAATGAAATTAAATGGGATTTCTGGAATTACAATCACTGTAAACAAGTGTTATTGTGTGGTGCTGGAAAGTAAAGTAAGTAAGTAAGTAAGCATTGCCGAGCCATGAAGCCCATAGGGCAGGAGCCTATCTCCTGTTTTCTTAGTGTGAGGCAGCTTGATGTACAAGTACACCCCCTGGACATGACGCTAGTATCTCACAGGGACTTCCCCCAATCCAACCCTTTGATGCTGAGTGCCAAGCAGGGAGCCATTGGGTCCCATTTTTATAGTTTGGTATGACCCGGGTCCTGGACAGTACATGGGCAATATTACTTTTAGCAAGTATATGAATAGGCAAATGGCACAAAGCCAATATGGATAGAAAAAGTGAAAACAATGCTAGTCATAATTATGCATTGTCTTGTACTGCATATGGATGTGCCATGAGCTCAGGAAGAATCGTGGTAGAATTCCTCGACATAACACAGTTCCACACATCCTGGTATGTCACAATGAAATTACAAGTTGATTACCGTTTGCAATCAATTATGGTGTGCAACAATTACAAAGTTTCACACTGAAAAGTCATACCGCATTGATTTTTCAGGGGGATTAAACACATAAAACACAAGAACTACAGTTTTTGACAGTCCAAGTTGAAAACATTACTGGGTTCTGGAAATCAGATAATAAAATCACAACCACGAAGGGTCAGGTGTCTGTGTGTGTGTGTGTGTGTGTGTGTGTGTGTGTGTGTGTGTGTGTGTGTGTGTGTGTGTGTGTGTGTGTGTGTGTGTGTGTGTGTGTGTGTGTGTTGTACAGTAGGTGGGAGTGATGTGTGTTATGAGAAAAACGTGAGCATATGGAAATCATTAGATGTGGGCAGGACTTTAAAAGCTGATTCAGCAGATTGTGTGCGCATGTGTGTGTGCATGTGTGCATGTGTGTGTGTATTGCTTCCTCTAGAGCTGGGCCCTGCAAGGTAAGTGGGTCAGATGGCAGTTGTGTGCGTCACACAGGAGTCTACAGGCGGGTTGTCTGCCATCTCCAACCACTTGGCATTGCCATCATGTCTGCAAGCTAATTATCAAGCATCCACTCTAATGCCTTGGCAGGTAAACTGAGAGGCAGCCCACACAGCATCCAGGAGAAACTACTGTAGCTGCTTATTCTGCAGTCCAACGCCTACTGTACAGTAGGTGTGGCCCCAACGCTTAACACCCCATAAAACATCATGTGACAAACACAGTATCCTCTGTTTCTCGTCTTTGCAAACTGTGACGCGTCTTGGCCAGAGGTCAACATGTGACTTCTGCGCAGAGGTGGGATTTTGAAAGGATACCGGTTGGCCCCAGTGCAGTGGGCATCACGTCGAGAATTCCAGCAATGTTATTTCCCTAAGAGGCAGGAACATCAATTAACAATATCATACCGAGTAGTTTACCCACCAGCCAACTTGGCACAAGAGACTTCTAGACAGTTCTATTAAAGCACTACATGTGTCATAATTGTGTGGTAAGTAGGTGGCAGACGGAGACCCTGCATACTGTGATCTGACGCTCGACCCACTGAGCTACACATGACCCCTGGCTGTGTCTCCAGACCTGCTGAACAGATCAGCCACTCCAATAGCTTTTCAAATGGAGAGGGAGAGACAGGGAGAGGAGACCAGCAAGGGGGCAAAGACTGACAAGAAAAAAAGATCAAGTCAGAGAGATAAGAGAGAGATGTAAAAAGAGGCAAAAAGAGAGAGAGAATGAGAAAGGAAAAGACAGGCAAGGCAGTGAAGTGAAGTGAGAGGGGGTGGACTGGGTTGGGTGAATGAGACGACAGCCAGAGAGGAGGGGGTGGGTGAAGGGGGAAGTAGGGAAGCGGGTAGGGAAGGAGGGGTAGTGAGGTAGAGGGGAGAAAGCGGGTGACACCTCCTAGAAGGTATAAAAGAGCTGAAAGTGGACTTAAGAGATCGCAGTCCCTCTTCCAGACAGCCACAAGCCCTGCTCTCCTCCTCTCCACTTCAGCAGTCCACCTCTCCACTCCTCCTCAACCCTCTGCAATCCATCTCTCATCTGGAACCCTGGGCAGAACCAGTGAGTAGTCTCTCCATTGTATCGCCTCCCATCTCTCTATAACAGTATAGGCATGATACTTGTTTTCCAATTTACATCATGAATGAATGAAGGAATGGATGAATGACAACATCATCATCTGTGTTGCAGGGCACTGCAAGGCATGCATGTAGCAGTCAAATTATTTCTGCAACAACATTGTGTAATTTCATGCCAAAAACATGTATATTTCAAGGAAAATGTTGTATGGTAAGGCAAAGTAAGACATGGCATAAGATACATTTATCAGAATTGCTGAGTAGTCAGTAATGTACAAATTGCCACATAGTCAGTAATGTAAGGCCCATGATGTGTCAGCTAAGATGGCTGACTGCATAGACAACCTGGCAACCACAGAACATTGTGACAGCTGAATTGAATTCATGTAAAACCCTTGCGACCAATCATCCTCTCCAAGACAGGCTTTATAGCTCACAGCTGAGTTGTAGAAAATGAGGTGGTGTGAAATTCTTTGGCTGTGACTAACAGGGCATGCTTGTTAAAACCTGTGACTGATGCTGCTGCCAGACGTCTGCCCTTTCTCATCTGTTCCCTCAACACTCGCTCTCCTCCTGTCATCATATATGAGCGGGGGTCGGGCAGCCAAGGGGCTTAGGTTCAATTAAGCATAAAGCAATAAGGGGCAGATGCAACTCTCATACACCCACTCTCATACAAGGAGAACAAAAGGGTATTAGTGTGCGTTGCATTTTGAGGCACACTGTACATAAATCATAGAAAAACATCAGATCTCATCACTCAAACAGAACTGAGCAGGTAGGACTTTCCAAACAGTGGTTTAAAGTTGTCTCTAAATACTCCTTCTGAGCGGGAGTAAAGGTGCCACACAGTAGACTAGGTAAATTGCAGCAACATTGCATAGGAAACTCTCAGCTACATCTGAGTTTGATGGAAGCATCAATAAAGTCCCAGTGATTTGCACATTACATCATGGCATACATTCTAAAATGGCCCCACTGACTGCTCTCTCCCTTTTTATCCCACTTAACCTAGACCTTGGACACTACCATGGACACCACAAAGCCCCTGTGTTTGGTCTCTGGAGCGTTCCAGAGTCTCTCCAGCGTGACCTCGGTGCTGACCTTGATCTTCTTGGGGTACGGCGTTCAGGCCATGCCCGTACCCACTGACACGCCCGTCTGCACCGCCTCCGACACCGCCCACTACAGCCTCAGCTTTACCGGCAAGTGGAGCCAAGCTGCCTTCCCTAAGCAGTACCCGGTCTACCGCCCCCCTGCGCAGTGGTCAAATCTGATCGGTGAGTGGCCAGACAGTGTTCTGGTTGGTTCAGTTACCCTGAAAGTAATGTGCAGCTATTTCTTCAGCCTTCGTTGTGCACACTGTTCACCGACTTGAAGAATAGCCTTCACAGTGAAATCCTGAAAATACTTTAACACTGATTTTGTAAAGACGGGGGTCTAATGGGTGAATTTATACTCAGCATTAAATTCATGCACAGGATGTACCAATGTGTTCAGCTAAAACTAATCCACACCATATTTATGTACTTATAATGCTGGCTATCCCTCCCTCTTTTAAACGTTCTCTGGCTATTCCTCCCTCTTTTAAACGTTTTCAAGTCTTTTCCCTCACATTGTCAAATTCTCTACTTTCTCTCTATCTCTCTACCCCCCCCCCCCCCCCATCTCTTCACTCTCAGGGGTGACCCACAGCTCTGACTTCCACATGTGGCAGCGTAATGACTTTGCCAGTAACGGAGTGAGGGAGTTCACAGAGAAAGGCGAGGCCTGGACGCTGATGAAGGAAGTCCAGGCGGCCGGTGAGCGCATCCAGAGTGTATACGGGGTCTTCTCAGCTCCCGCTGCTTTGGGAGGGACCGCACAGATGAACACCGCGTTCGAAGTCTTTGCCAGGCACTCATATGTAAGCTGCTCTAACGCTTGGCTTCTTTCCAAACAGTGAGCTGAGACCAAAAGTGTTATCTAAACACTATATTCACATGGGGGCCATTTTGCTCTTGCATCATATTCGGGGGGTGGGAACCCCCACTGAGTATGAGGTAAGAGCAAATTGGCCTACATGTGAATAATGGTCAATAGTGATGCAGCTGCAGGATGAGAGGTAATAATATTGTCGACCAGAAGTTTAAAGTTAAAATGAATTACGTATTTAGGTTCCGGCCGGAACAACTTGGAAAACCTCAAGGTTATCCCCAGACTAAGTGCTGGACCTAGGCTACTTAGTATCCCACTGTTGTTTCAGCCTGGCAATAACTTAGTCTACTTCTATTCCCAGTTGAAGGTTTAGCCAACTAAAATGTACAGCGGAGCATATTACATAACAATGCTAAACTGGCAAGAAGGATTTCCATAGTGTCTCTAGTGGCTGGCAGGTTATGGGGTGTAGCACACTGATTTTCAAAGTGGGGGCCAATTGGAAAGAAAGGAAAAGAGGGGAAAATGAAAAACTAAAAAGAAATAGGCTATTATAAATAAAATGTTTCCTTTCATAGCATTATTTGTACCAGTTTCCCTATTTTTGGCAGATCTACAAGCTCACGTGTCATGCTGCGAAACGTTGTGAGCTTGTAGATCTGTTATTTAATGATATTTTCAAAAAATGCAAAAACAATTTCACAATAGAAGGGCCGCAGCGAGAGGCTACGGCTATTTAGGGGTCCTTGGAATGTTAAAGTTTGGTAACCAATGGTGTAGTACAAAATGGCATAAAATGAGATGCATAATTAGCCTAATTACATCATTAGGCTAATTATGCAGTAAACTCATACTTGGTATTTCCTACTGATGGGCATCCTGGTGGGCCATGAAAGATGTGGGATACATCTGAGTTAGTGTTGGAGTGGAGCAAAGGAGCAAGGTGGGAGGAGATGATGGACACAGAAGTGATGGAAGCAGAGTTTGGAGGAAAGAGATATGCAAGATGAGCGCAAATATAGGTCATACTTCTTTCTGGCATTATGGATAACCAGAAGAATGTACATATGGAGAGAGTTGAAAGAGTTCATTGAGGTCAGCATTTTTCAAATTGAAGCAAGTGAAATCACCTCTCGCTCTCTTTTTGTCCCTGATCTCTTTTCTCCAGCTGTCATTCATTGCGCGCATCGTGCCCAGTCCAGACTGGTTCGTGGGCATGGACGGTGTTAACCTGTGCGAGGGCGACCAGTGGAAAGAGAACGTTTCTCTGGATCTCTTCCCCTACGATGCAGGAACGGACAGTGGGTTCACCTTTTCGTCTCCTAACTTTGAGACCATACCCCAGGACAAAGTCACACAGGTGAGTAGTATTGATGACATTATTTCATAAACTGCAGCCTTAAAACAAGATAATGACTAAAGGACAACAAGGTGTACTAAGAACATTCATGAAAAAGTATCATGTTGTCTGCTCCTCATCTTTTCTAGTTGATCTGTGATTTTTTGATTAAACGAATAATTGAAAAGAGTATTATTATATCTTTTTTTTAACAAATCGAGGTGAAAAACTCGAATAGATTTTTTATAATTAACTAAATCGATTAGTCTGATTAACGCCTTCAGACTTATTTTACACACAATAATATTGAAAATAGCCAAAGCTATGTAGCAAAGCTTGTAGATAGGATATTTTTCAGTATTTAAAACAAATATAAATTAAAGATTTGATTATTTGATTAAATAAAATAAAAAAATAGATGTTTTATAATCGATTAAACCGATTAGTTTGATTAACTATTGCACCACTAATTACTATCAATACAGTACCATCAATACCCTGTTATTCCTCCAACACAGTGGTGTGTTCCTCCTTATCAACGACAGCCATTCTTTCAAACACTCCATAACAGAGATGTAGATCTCCAGTTATTATATTCCGTCATGTCTTGTCTTCTTCACATTTCCCTCTTTAGATTACGTCTTCCTTCCCGAGCCACCCTGCCAACTCTTTCTTCTACCCTCGCCTCAAACACCTCCCACCCATCGCCAAAGTGACGCTGACCAAGACCAAGAAGACCAATAAGATCATCAGCCTCCCTGTAGAGCCCACCCAGTCCAACCTACTGCCATCGGACAACGAGATTGAAGACAAGCTTATAAGTAAGTTGGACAAAAGCTCTTGAAGGACCACTTCACCCATTTTCCACCTATCTTCATATAATTGGTCCTCACTAACGCTCATTGTAAGATGGCACCTTTTCTGTCTATTCACTCACACACTGTGTGTGTGTGTGTGTGTGTGTGTGTGTGTGTGTGTGTGTGTGTGTGTGTGTGTGTGTGTGTGTGTGTGTGTGTGTGTGTGTGTGTGTGTGTGTGTGTGTGTGTGTGTGTGTGTGTGCGTGCGTGCGTGCGTGCGTGCGTGCGTGCGTGCGTGCGTGCGTGCGTGCGTGCGTGCGTGCGTGCGTGCGTGCGTGCGTGCGTGCGTGCGTGCGTGCGTGCGTGCGTGCGTGCGTGCGTGCGTGTCAGAGGAGGGCTGACAGGTCTGAAACCTGCCAACCAGTAAAATCATTGGAAGGCAGGTTTGGCTTTTTTTTGGTAATTTGTATTGATGCGAGAACAATGGCTTCTATTTCGCTGTGCTATCTTACCAGGAAGAGGAAAGCTGTAGTTTCTTGAATCCTTATCGATAATGTAATTGGTAGGCAGGTTTCTGAACTGTCCATAGCCTACCAATGAGACAAAGAGCAAGAAGTAGATGGAAATTGTGCCATCTTATAATGATGATTATTGAGGACCAATTATACTAAGATACTGTACGTAAAAATGCATTTTCTATACTAAAGAGCTGGAGAGACAGGGTGACTCCTGTTACTGAACAAATACTATATAGCAATGATTACTATCAGAATATAGTTTTAACACTTATTTTAACAAAACAAAAAAATCTCTTACCCCACCTTTAATAAATACAAAATACATTAAAAGGTAAATTTCATTTATCGTGTTATTTATAATAGCTTTAAACAGTTTGAGAGCAGGCAAGTAAATTATTCCAACAAAACACGCTGCAAAAGCCTTGAAAGAACAAAGATTGTTCCTTCAAAGGAGCAATCTGAACACACCAGAGAGGCACAAAGAGAGAAGAATAGAAAGGAGATAAAAAGGGGTCATAAAAATAGTGTGTGAAGAAGAATGCAGGTACTTTATTATTATTTATTACTAAACGGTTAAAAAAAAACACATGCCAGGCACAAAGAACATAAAAGAAACACTGATCTGTTTGCCTCCCTGCCTGTCTAACTGTGAATAGTACATTGATAATATTCATTGTATGATGACTGATGATGACATCAAAAGTAATGGGAGGAGGGAGTGGGAAGGGGATTGGAGTTGTGAGTCCATTGTTCAGTCCATGCATTGTAGTGTTACATGAAAACTTGGAGAAGAAGGTAAAACAGCCGCACACTACTGGTTTAAAGCTCCCAAAAAGTATTTTATATAATGGCGCAACGTTTATATAATGGCGCAACGCCGGATAAAGACCTTATAGGTCTTTATCCGGCAAAATTTTGTTTTTTTGATTCTTGCCTTGATGTCCAGCACCTGGCCTAAATACAGGTCCAAGATGTTTACACAATCTCGTTTGTGAGTTATACAGTATGAAAACTTAAAATCAAACCTTGCTTGAAAATAAATGAAGAAATAAAAATCTAGCATCATATGCTGCACTGACAGCACACTCATCTTAACCCGATAATTGGAGTGGTAGAAAACGTCTGGAAAAAGCTCACGCACGTCAGCCAGGCAGTAAAGCTAACAATGCCATAATCAGATCTATTGTATGGAACAACTGTAAAGTTTTAACTCTGCATCACATTAAGGCCGTGTAACCCTGACTACGCGTCAACAAACAAGACACAGGGGCCAAGAAACTGTTGTGGTTTCCTGAATGTCCGTCTGCCAGCACTTCTTGCGTCCTCACTTCAATCTACCCCTCCCTCCATTTATCCTTTCTTCTCCTCATCAATCTCTGTCTCATCAGTACTATGTAATATGACTTGATTTGAACTATTTCAAATAAATAATTGCATGCTCAATTTTGTAATTAATGGCATAAAACACAAAAAGTTTTTTTTTGTGTGGTAATCAGATTACATACATTCTCCGCAAAAAGTGATCTGTTACTTCTCAACCATTCTCCTACCAGTCATCCCTCCCTGCCCACTCTCTCCCTTTCTCCCATCCCTGTATCCCCCCTCTTCCTCTCTCTCTCATTACCTCCCAGTGACCTGTTTATAATGGAATCACAAGACGTAGGAATATGCCAAATTCAGCCTTGCCTCAACTTACGTGTTCCATCTGTTCCATGTCTCCATCCGTCCTTCCGTCCATCCCTCCTTCAACCCCTCTGCTTTTCAGATCCTCTCCAACAAATTCAGTCTGTGATACATATCAGCTTTTTACAGGCTCATAATAAGGTGGGCTGATGGGCTTGACGCACCGAGGACTATAAGCGAGGGTTAGAGGAGGAAGGGATGGATAAAGGGGACAGGTGGGAGAAAGACAGAGAAATAAAGCAATGAGAACCAAGCGTAAAACATTTCAGGTTTCAATAGTCACAGAGTTACTGGTTTAAATCAACGGATCAGTTGGGGAAAACTGTGAAGTGGAGAAGTAATGCTCTCTCTTCTTAGAACAACTACTGTTGACCACTTAAGCCGTACAGTATACTAATCTATGTACTGTACATCACATACCATATAGTGTTAATAGCTGATCTACAGTACAAGCTCATAACACGCCAGGGTCGCATGACGATACACTGTGAGCTTGTAGATCAGCAAAACAAATACATACATTTTAAAATTTGCCCAAGATAGGCAAGCCAGGGTTAAGGGGGAATAAAATCGCAAATCTTTGAAAAAATAAATAAATAGTAATAATATATATATACATATATATATATATATTCTTATAAAGTGAACATTTTTTACTCAAATCTTTGCTTCTTGGGGTCCCTGGCTGGAACAAAATATTTTGAGATGGGGGTCCGCAGCCAAATACATATTATTTTGTTGTTTTTTCCTTGACATGAAAAAGTCAGCCTACTGTAGCAACATAAGTTTTTCAGAAAACTGTTAGGATTTAGAAGACGATTTTTTAAATCTGCCCCAGGTCTTAATGTGGTTAAGTTGAGCAAGGCACTTACAGTATTCCCCAACTGCTGCAGAGACCCTGCTCACTAAGCAATATTTAGAAGACTGTGGCTGCACTTTACTGGGCATCTCCCGCTGCATGTGTGTGTAACTATTATGTCTGCGGAGCAGGGTGGTGCTGCTGGAAAAGCGTACACCCCAGAAAACCACTTAATAAATAAAAGTTGAGAAGAAAAGACTGCTCCACATTTCAGCGAGTTATATGGCAATAACAACAGCTGCCAAGATATTTTAACAAGACACGGATGCATATGGCTCTGCATGTGAAGCAGGTCACCACTTAGCCTAATGGGATTCCCTTTCATTATAACATTTACTTTGGCTTGCGTGAGAATACGAACTGGTGCATTTATGGTGCAAGAGTGTTATTATATTACAGCTACACAGTCTATATATCCATATGGAAATCTCATATGAATCAATTTATCCATTGTTCCTATACCAGTTATACTATAACGACTTAAACCTAGTATGCCAGATACTTTAGTATTTCCCTCTACACCAAATCTCTTCGACCTACAAGCTCACAACGTTTCATGTTGCAATGTGTTGTGAGCTTGTAGATCTGCAATTTTCACAGAATATTCAAGTGTTAGAATATGGACAGAACCTAAAATACGGTGCTTTTCATTAACTTGTATATTCCAGTCATTACAAATCCATGATGAGAATATCAAAACTGATTTCAAACTCAAATGTGTGGGAAATCATACAAATGATATAGCAATATATCCAACAGAAGATCAGTGGTTCTCAAAGTGGTTCTCAGGGTTCTTTGAGGGGGTTCCAAATGGACCCTCAAAGATTTCTCTCAAGAGTTCCTTGAAATCAAAAAGTTTGAGAACCACTGGTATAGATGATGTATTAGTTATCAGTGTAAACTAAGCATGCCCCCTCCCTCTCCCTGCAGATACCCCCCTGGACTGTGAGGTGTCAGTGTGGTCCCCCTGGGGCTTGTGCAAAGGCAAGTGCGGAGACTCTGGCGTGCAACACCGGACTCGCTATGTCCTCATGCACCCGGCCAACCATGGAGTGGTCTGCCCCCCGCTGGAGGAGGAGAAGAAGTGCATCCCGGACAACTGTTTATGACTAGGCCAGGAGCAGAGAGAGAGGAAGAAGAGGAAGGAGAGGAAAGAGAGGAAGGAGAGAAAGCAAAGGAAAGAGAGGAAAGGAAGAAAAGGACGGAGATTGAGGAACAACAAAAAGAGGTCTACCTTGAATTCATGTAAAGCCTAATTTATGCGGCGTCAAGCGCCGACAATAGCAGACCTACAATCTCACAACACGTTGTGAGGTTCTTCTTCTTTCGGCTAATTCCCTTCCATCTGTTTTCGTTTTCTGCGTCTTCCTCTGTGACTCACGTCACCTGCATGTCCTCTCTCAACCTCCTCCTTGGCCTTTCTCTTCTCCTCTTAACTGGCAGTTCTATCTTCAGCATCCTTATCCTAATGTACTCCTCATCCCTCCTTTGCACATGTCCAAACCATCTCAACCTCGCCTCTCTTGCTTTATCCCCAAACCTTCTAACCTGGGCTGATCCTCCAAATTGTCCTTCCTTGTCGCTCCTAATGAGAAAACCTCCCGTCTTTTCGCCAGTGCCACTGTTTCCAAGCTGAGGTTGTAGGTCTACTATTACCGGCGCGTGGCGCCATCATGTGACAAAGTATGAATCAGGTTTCAGACTGACTATGATTGATGGATTGACTGATTCAATGATACATTGATTAGTGGTACTGCAAGAACGACTGTCTTGACTCTTGAATACACTGCCTTGATAACCTGTCCATAAAGAGTTACATTCACAGATCTAGCACTAATGCTAACAGGCAAAACTGTGACATTAAGTAGAGTGCAAAGAAGAACAATTATTTAGTGCTTCAAAGAAACTAGGATACCAGGTAAAGCTCAATCCTATTATCTGTCTAACACAACATGTTATCAAATAACATTCTTAGCATTTGTGGTCAAGATTTTTTTTAATCTAAATAACAAAACGTATGTGAAGTAACCAACATATATGCAGTATGCATAGTAGCATCTATCAAACTAAGTGACAAGAAGGGATACAAGGACAGAGGAGTGATAGGGTGTGAAGTGGAGTCTGAAGAGGCTTGTTTTCAGACTGCCGTGGAAAATGGGGAATGAGTCTGCAGTTCTGACTGAGGGTGCCAGGTTGGGTGCCAGGAGGGAGAGTCTAGGTCTAGGACATGTGAAGCGTTTGCCAGGGTATTTTGGGGAAGGGACGAACAGGCTTCCTGTGTTCCTGTGATCTAAGTGAGCGGTAAGGGGTGCGGGGTACTCAGCTCATGTCCTGAAGGTAAGGACTGCCTGGTGTCCACCTGGGTTTTGTTACGCAACCAGAAGCCAACGAAGGGAACGCAAATGGAGGGAGACATCGGTCAACCAGCAATCAAGACAGAAATGATGGTGCTTCAATGCTTCCTCCTGTAGTAGGTTGTGAATCATTGAGATTTCAGACACAATTGTGTGTACCTACTACATGTGTCATACAATATTATTTATTGTATGACACACAGTTCTTCTCGCTATGCAGTGTTCAAAATGGAGTGTTTACAGAGCCATTGTTGTTGTTTTTACCCCAAAAGACAAAGGATATATTTATGACAGGATTTTAACCTGTAGTGTACAGTATATTAATTTTGACAGTAATATCTATTCTTTTATGAAGTTCAGGTATTAGTACAATCAAAGAGAACTCTTTGTGATGAAGAAAATGTACCTTTTTGTAAAATAGTTGGTGGAACTGCATTGGTGTTCTTACTTCTTTTACATCAGTGTGTGCTCTGTATGCTCAATAAAGTGTAAATACATGTAAAGGCAAAGTGTTTACGCTTTGAAGGAAAAACATATTGCACAAGGAAGTAATCAAATATTTCCGATACATTCATCATATACAATCTATCTATCGATAGGAGGGGGAAAAAACAATTAATTACAGGAGTCATAGATTGACATAATCAATTTGTTGTTTACACATAGGTAAGCTAATACATACCGTACCCTATCACTCCTTCTTGCACATTACATCCACAGCAGGTTGTAATGTGGTAATACTCTCCCATGCAGCTTTGATGGTGAGTTTTGAGCTTTGAGGCGAGTGCAAAAGTGAAATCTCAATACACTATCATCATTACATTACAAGGTCATTGAACTTCATATACTGTATATTAGATCTCTAACTCAATATCTGACATGCAATTTGGTAGTCACAGGTCAAGAAGGTCAATTATTGATTAGCACGATCTCCATCTGAAGAGTTCAGGGATCTCCACACATGGTCATAGAAAGGACACACGGACACACAACACACACATGCACGCACAGCCACACGCACACAGAGATTCCTGGAATTTGACAGTAGATAATCCATCGTAATCTATCTATAAATCCAGGAATCCAGGAAACATGGCTCTGTTAGAGCTAGTTTTGCCTACAATAAAATGCCTCGCTACAAATTCAATCATGTAAAGTCGAGAAAAATAGATGCAGAACATCCCGCCAACTTTCCACCGTCTCTCCATATTTGGAGAAGACTAAAGTCATCATCAAAGTGATCCACATGGGAGCCGTGTTGTTATTAGAACCTGTCTTTTAGTGGGCTATTATTTTTTATCTTGTCCTGTTCCTGTTGTATATCCCAGTGGTTCTAACTTTTTCATGTCAAACTTTTTCACATGTTCTGTGCCCAGGAATCCAATACAAGTTTGAATTGTTAAAATGTTTCATTAATGTTATCATTTTTTTCAAGATTCTTTGAAAATAGCTGATCCACAAGCTCATGTCGCTATATGCGACACGTTATGATCTTGTAGAACGGCTGTTTTTAAATAGCCAATGTTTATAGGGTTAAAGTGGTTAAACTGCTATATGCTATATTACCTAATTTTGCTGGGGACCCCCTCAAGGACCCCTGGGATTCCCTGGACCCCACTTTGAGAACAGTATATCCAAACCTTTACCAGGGAACATACAACACAGCATCGGGTGCAATGTAAAACATTAATGTTCATGAGATCACATGTAATGACAAATGTCTGGCCCCACTAAGATTTACATTTTTAGGGTGTTTGTCCGTATGCCTCCCCTATGAATCTCCCCAAAATCTTTCTGTCCGCCCGTAGCTCGCTCCTGTCTGTCCGTGGCTAATGCTGCAAACCACTACACCAGCATCACATTCCTTGTGCCCTCAGCCAGTAGGCCAGGAAGTCAATCTCTGAATATTTGTCACATCTTGTAATTCATTAGCTCAGACCCACCACACAAATTCAATGCATGTCCATATTTGGGCAAGACTGTCATCATCACGACATGACATGACATCCATTTGTGAATAAATTAAGGGCGGCTAATAGGTCGCCACTCACTGGTACTACAGGCGTTGTTAGAAAGAAATGCAAGCAATTTACAAACAACTGAAGGCAGTCATGTCGTCAACATCCCAGAAACACAGAGATTTTGTGGCAGAACCGATGGGGGAAAAATCTGTCATGTCACTAGCAGGCATTGGAGATGCACTTGGGAAGAAACTAGAAGAAAAGCACTTTGACAAGGCTTATGTTGTCCTTGGGCAGTTCCTGCTGTTGAAGAAAGATGAGGAGAGCTTTCGGGGGTGGCTGAAGGACACATGCGGAGCAAATGCCAAACAGCAAGGTGAATGCTATGGCTGTCTTCTGGAATGGACTGACTCCTTCCTGTAAAGCATTGTTCCTTTTCTTTCTGTCTGCGGCTAATCTTGCAAACCAAGATGACCAATCTTTGGCAGTGCCATGTTGGCGCTGGCAGCACCAAATTTGTAGGCCAAGTAAATGCCCAAATATTGTTCACATATACAGTGACTCACTCAATCTCTGACCTGCAGAGTGCTGACATTGTGATCCTATGAATGACTCAAAGTTAGCAGGTCTGGAGCTGGTGCTCCATCTGGCACCACAACTCAGCGTAGACATCCTGCAAGACCAAATCACACCTTACGGAACAACGCCAAGCAGTCTCTGGGGAACGGCATCACAGGGCTTTTGTTCTTTGGCAGACAGAAGCCCAATGATGTGTTGCTCTCAAACACGATCACCTTCCTCAATGATGAGAATGACCGGCATTTGCGTGGAACTTTCTTTGACAGTATCGTGGATGTGGTAACCTATGTAGGCTGGCAGAGCTCATCCATCCTGAAGCCTCTCCTCCAGGAGTAAGGGTTATCATTAACAATTAATATCATAACAACAATAGGGTAAGTGATGAAGGAATTACAGTGCTTAAAGAATAACGACATACTACAAAGTAACTACAGTTCAGTTAGACACTTCAGCTCAGGATTAACCATTTATTGCAATGCTATTGCGTTCAGATTGGCGGGGTGACTCTACCCCTGTGATACTACAGATTATATAGGGAGTGAGGCTAACAGTGTACACCTCCTGCCTTCCGTGCCTACCTGAACTATCGCTACGCTGTTAGGACAACACAACCTACCTACCAAAAAGGATACCATGCCATGTCAGCAGAACGGCATCTACCTGTTAAATAACTAAAACTTGAAAAGTTACTATTATAAAAAGTGCAGATATTGCAAAGAAATTTGCAATATCTGGACTGGTACCCGTATCTATAAATGATCATCTAGCTATGAGCTATAATAACACCACTGTTGCTGCAATGTCATGTTTGGATTTCATTTGTGGAAAAGCTATTCCTATGGTCCTTTATCATTTTCACTAAATGTACGTATTTACCAAGTATTTCCAAATGTTTTCCTTTTATTTCTTTATCCATCCAAGTGTGGTACTATAGGGAGGCAGCAGATGCAGAGTGCCCCCCAGTGCTTTTCTATTTTTTTTATATTTTTTTTATATTTTGTCTTGTACAGCGTGTTGATTGTGTTGAAGTCTGACCTGGGTTGTCTCTTTGGGGGGATTGTTTTGATCTTGTGTATGGGTGGGCTATATTGTTTTTGATTACATATATCATATGTGACAAATCTGAACAAACAGAAAAATACAATTAATGTGCAAAAAGACAGCATCTACAGTATCTAAATGTCATGGTACACCATGGTACACGTCCTTCTACGACACCTCGATTAATTTACCCACTGCTTATTTACAAAGTAACCTTGCAAAAGGTATCTAGCCTCTCAATATCTTTGAATATCCGGTTGACATCCACAGCTACCCAGTAGTACTGCACCACCCACACTAAAGTACTTTCACATAATGCACGTAACAGACACTGGAGTCACACAAATTCACATTGTTCA
The DNA here is from genome assembly GCF_963454915.1 of Gymnoscopelus microlampas. Taxonomy (NCBI): domain Eukaryota; kingdom Metazoa; phylum Chordata; class Actinopteri; order Myctophiformes; family Myctophidae; genus Gymnoscopelus; species Gymnoscopelus microlampas. Next base: position 28,812,775 of record NC_139955.1, read on the forward strand.
CAAACCTTTTTTCTTTTTCTGGTCAACATGAGGCAATACAGTTTCAAACATTTGAGCACATGGTCTTCTCTGATGAACAATGTCAAGTGAAAATGAGTTAAACAGATACAATTGCCAATGATTCCTAGAAATTCCCTTGACTTGTGACAGAGAAGCCATATACTGTATAATATTTCAAGGGTTTTCAAACAACACATTTCAGTGCATTGAATTATGGCTAAATTAACCCACTCATTTGGCTGGGGAACCCCTGGAACCTTCCTGAAGGACCCCAGGGGTTCTCCAGACGCCAAATTGAAAATCACTGCTGTAGGAAAAAGAAAAACAGGAACTAGAGCTGACAGGTCAGAATGCGCCACGCCCTAGTGGTCACAAGAACAGCGTTGTGAAAGGATGTACGGACAGACAGATATAAAGGGAATTGGGTATTTCATGTGGTACCATAACTAAACATCTGGGAGTTTACGTTTTACCACTTTTTGGGCATGTCATTATCAAAATGTTTAGAAAATAGCCCCAAAAAAGCTCACAAACTTGTAGATTGGCTATTTCTCTGCACAACACCGTCATACAGTAGATAGGGCTTAAAGTGTCTAAAAACCAAAAGACAAGTCAAAGGAAAACTGTTGTGACAAAGCATCAGGGACCACAGGAAGAGAGAACGAGCCCATGCTTTTCCTTGAGGGCTGACAGCATTTGCAGATGCTAAATGTGAGATGGGTTCATTACAGTAGAGTGGGAGTTTTCTTTAGAAGTGACCTCATCCAATGTTTTCAAAGGGGCCATGTTGTATGTATTTACCGTATGTTATGCTTATTTTTTTATTTATTAGATAAGAGTAGGAGGAAAAAATTAGATCCTTGAGGTACTACACAACATTTGCAAATGCTATGAGGGGTACTACACAACATTTGCAAATGCTTTGAGAAGGATTGCTTGTTACTTTATGAGTGGCCTGCTATAGTTGCCAGGTTGTATGTTTCCTAAAATGAAACAATAGGCTATAGAACATATTTTCGAGAGCGAGAGTGTGAGCGAGAGACACCCTGTTTCAAGAGGGACTGTTGACACATTTCTACCAAATAATCTGGCACATTTCCTGAATCAATAATATTCAAAGTTTCAGTATATTCAATGATTTGCCTAAAAACTATACAAATCATGGTATGGTAGGCTTACTAGAGAACATACTGGAGAACTCTATTGTGTACTCTACTCTGTATGACAGTATCAGTAGTCAGTTTCTGCCTTTTTAAACAGCTAGCCTCACGTCTTGTATTGGCTCCTGACTGAGTGAACCAGTTACAGACACTGTTGTCACTGAAAGCAACACCTGTCACGTTCTCACATCAGTATTTTTTTTTCTCTCAGCCTCATGTTCCAGGCAACATCCTCCATTGAATTGACTACAAGGGACTCAAGAGCATACAGCTAATTCTATCTACCCAAGGTTTTTATTTACCAGACGTCTAGGATTGAAACAAACTAATACAAAACAACAACAAACAAAGCGAATATCTAGCGTATCACTTTTTGGTTGTGATTTTTGGACACCCTGTGGATCAGAATGGGTTTGCGAGGCATTAGTTTTGTACTTCAGTGTTACCTAGTGCTGACAGCAGCCATGTATTTTGATCTGGGAGAGCAGGAAGAGAAATGCATCATTGAGGAGATTCCTGAGGACATGCTGGTGACTGGTGAGTCTTGGGGGTGTATTTTGCATTCCGCATGTTTCAGCAATAACACCATGTGTCATAATAATTGAAAGCACAACACATTGGGGTACAGTATTACACAAGACTCCATTACGTCTACAACTTGTAGATGTATCAGTGATATACAGTACAGTGCATTTAAAAGTTTCAGTCTTGTGGCTAGTAAAATATTAATTTTGAGTCAATCTATACAAATGAATCAGAACCAGCTTTATTGTCACATCCCAGGTTTACAGACCAAGAAGTGGATGTTTTTTTTTCTTTCTTTCGTTTTCCCCATATAAATGCAGTGTACTTTAATGTAAAATGTAATACTATTTCTGGCTTGTCATTTATTTGGTTGTTACAATTTAATCTGTTTCATACAGTTAGTAATGTATTCAAGACAAACTAAACCAGGACCAAGTCAGGGGCCAGTCTGGAGTCCAGACCAAGACAGAGGGTGGGGGCCAAGACTGACGGGGGGGGGGGGGGGGGGGGGTGAGACAAGAGACATTATTGTGGGCTTCAATTCCATTTTGACCATGAGTATCACTTTGTGTGTGTGTGCGCGCGTGTGCGTGTGTGTGTGCGCGTACCTCAGGGTATTTCTTGCTGGAGCCATGGGATTTACAGCAAAAGATGAACTCCCCTCACCTGGGCGTCACTGTGAGAATTCAAGACCCAAACCATGAGGTACAGGAATGAAAACTGTGCATCACCAAACCTGCAACATGAAACTTGTCTTATACACACAAACTGTTCCACCCCTTCAGAATGAGATCAACCCAAACAGTACTTGATGCGAGTTATTAATGTTAGTACTTTAAGGTTTGTGAGCTGTTAAGCTGGTCATTTTAGCATTACAACTTTTGATTTACCGTATGTACAGAATATTTCAAGACCAACTTCTTTTTTAAAGATTAATTTAAACGTATAGCAGTATAGAAATAAATGCATAAAAATTGTTGTATAATAGTATCTCCCCTGTTTCCTTTGCCTCTTCAGATGCTGATGACTAAGCGTTTCGGTAAAAATGGTAAATTCACCTTCACCTCTCATGCCTCCGGTCAGCACTACCTCTGCTTCCAGACCAACTCCACCAGGTTCTCAGTCTTTGCAGGAGAGAGGCTGGTGAGATCTATGGACACAAACACAATATATATAATTTAAAAAAAACAGCCAGCTGATGCCTCTCTATGCTGTATATATTCTGCATATATAGTTAGGATTTTTCTTGACCAGCTATAACCCGCATTTCCACCCACCCGGCCTATTGGACTGTGGCCATGACTACATACAGATCCACAGAACAGATCCCACAGAACCTCTGCATTGTAATCCATTCAGGCTCGCGAGAACAGATCACGTGGCAAAATACAAATTAACAGCTTACATTTGTAAAAAGTGCAAAATCAACTTCCCCACGACGGATACACGGAAGTCATTTTTGTTCATTTTTATAAGTAGGAATATAGTAGGATTTGATCACTGGAGACAATCTGTCCAGTTGTGAATCCATAGAGAATAAATACATTTCATACTAATCAATTACAAACATTTCTGATAATATGCACACACCCTCCTCTATCTCAATCCTGTGCAGAAGCTTCATCTGGATGTTCAGATGGGAGAGCATTCCATTGACCCAACTGCTGAGAGGGCCAAAGACAGTCTAGAAACCACGGAGAACAGTCTCAGGCATCTCATAGACCAGATCATGTATATCACAAGGCAGCAGGAATACCAGAGGGTAAGCTCTGAGACAAGTCCCATGCCCTGATTGGAACATAAATATATAAATGCATTTTCTTTTTCTTCGTTTCGAGAGAGTAGAGGGACAGGAAACTCAGGGCAGAGAGAGGGAATGACATGGGTGACACGATCTCCCGCCAGAATCAAACCTGGGACATGGCAATAATATGGCTGAGGTAGACCACTGTATCCGGTAGACTAGGCCACTGTATTGGTATGTCGAAAGTCTTGTATTTTATGTGGTTCACAGACCAACAGATGAAAGCAAAATCTATGATTATAAATGTACTATTTCAGGTCATGAGAGTAAATCTTAGGACATTAATATGAATACAGGACATTTTCTCTATTTGACTCAGGTTAGGAAAATGGCTCTTGTTATGAGGCTTTGCACCTGACAGTTTGAGTGCTATAGCCTTTACCAAAGAAAGCCAATTTCTGTTGCAAAAATGACCTACTATTACACTTTTTATTTTAATTGGCCTCAATATAGCTGTCCAAAACAGCTGAAAGAGAACAGCATATGATGATGTACATATTACATAACGAGAAAGTAAGTGCAAATAATACAGTACATTGTGAACTAGTTTAATGAATGAATTCAAGCACTACATTCCATCTCACTAACTTTCACATTTTAATAACATCGGGGGGAAAATAACTTTTAGTAAGAGAAAAGTAAGAGAAAACTTTCCTCAAATTCTGCAAAAGCTGGTCTGATGATGATGCCGTCATTGTTTTTTGCTTATTTTTGGGGGAGAAAATTCAAATTGTCTTCAATACCGTGACACAAATACAACTTACAATTAGTTTCCCAGCCTAGTTGAGCAAACGCTCATGTGCCTTGCACCCGGCCATCATCATTCACACCCATACTTTCTTTTCCTTCATTACATGTAGGAGAAAGAGGAGAAGTTTCGTCAGATCAGCGAGGACACCAACGGCAACGTGCTGTGGTGGGCTGTGGTTCAGACCTCCATTCTGCTGTCTGTTGGCTGCTGGCAGATGAAACGACTGAAAGACTTCCTCATAGCCAAGAAGCTGGTCTGATGAAGACCTTTAACTTGTCAACACTGTCTGGCTTTCCACGCTTAATAACTTGACGGCATGAGATGCATTATGTAAACCAACAAGCAGTAATAAAAAGTCACATGAAAGTGCTGATGGCTGGAAGATTCCTCATACGTACATAGGCCAAGCTCCAATCTTTCATTCTTACGACGCACTTGATCTGCACTAGTATCACTTTAGTCTTATCCAGGGGTCTTCAACCCTTTTCAGGCCAAGGACCCCATAGCTGAGAGAGAGATGAAGCAGGGACCGGCACTACATATTGTATACATTTGTGTTGCAGGTTAAACTTTTTCATAGATGGCTTCATAGACTTGTTTGACATACATTATATTTTCTATTAATATGTTGGATTCATGTTAATGTGTATTTACAGACAGTTAACCTTTCAAACCCTCAATAATTAGTCAACTTGACTGTTGGCTCTGTACTTGGTCTGCTTTTTTTTCCCTCTACACCAACTCTCCTAAAATTTTTGGTTAATGTTCCCCATCACACAAAGATTTGGCGGACCCCTGTAGTTACTCTGAGGACCCCCCGGACCCCCTGTTGAAGACCCCTGGTCTTATGAATGGTCAATATGTATATTTTCTATTTGAGTTAAGAGTCCCATGGGGCAACACACACATGGCTAGTTAGTGATAAAATATGACTATAAATGTAATGAATAATTGCCACTAATGAAATTAATTAATAAGCAGGCTATGTGGAAAAATAACAACCCGCAGATGTAATGTTTTAAACATTGCATTTGCAGGTGGTTTATTTTTCCACAAACAGTAAACGGTTTACTAGTGTTTGTCAGTGGTGGAAAAAGTACTCACATTCCTTTAAGTAAAAGTATCAATTATACAATGTAGAAATACTCTGTTACAAGCAACAGTCTGGAATTCAATATTTACTTGAGTAAAAGTACAAAAGTATTGGCATCAAAATGTACTTAAAGTGCCAAAAGTAAGCAACGCGTTGTGAGCTTGTAGATCGGCTATTTTCAAATAGTCAAAGTTTAAATAGGGCTGAAGTGGTTAAAGTGTGTTTTGTAATAAAAATTCAAATCTACAAAGTAACTAGTACCTTAAGTTTTCAAATAATTGTACTGGAGTAAAAGCAATATTTGCCTGAGATGTAGTGGAGTAGAAGTAAAAGTACAGAAAATTGGAAACACTCCAGTAAAGTAAAAGTACCTCAAAAGTAGGTAGTAGGCTTCAGTAAATATAGTGAGTTACTTTCCACCGTCAGGCCTTGTTGACATAATGACGTAGACAAGCTACTACTGCCCCCTACTGCCTCACTCAGGCACGACAGGTGATTTTTTTTGTTTAAAATGAATAAATACATTATTTCGCTATTTCTGGTCGACCAATTAACACCAAACCACCAAACAATGAATGCAGTACGTATAGCTTGTCAGACAAATTATAATTAATCAGGCCATGTAAGTTTTCCACAAAGATCTCTTGAAGTAGTTCGCTCACCTTGTTGAAGTGAAGCTAGCTTTAGCCATCAGGCTAGCCTGTTGTGTGTGCTTGACTTATTTTTAACTCTTTGGTGCGTGAGTGTGGCACCTCAACTCAGTTATAATAACTTAACTTTAACATGGAATAACCCGTAGCTTGATGGTTTCCCCACACGTTCATCGATCATTCAGCTATTACTATATCGGTTTATCCGCGTGTGGTGCTAATCATCATCACTTCATACAACACCATCAGGTGTTATTAAAGTGGATCTAGAGGTCATGTCAACCTGGGTCTGCTGCAACTCCTGCTTCCATCCTCCCAGTGCTGACCGACAGCTGGCTATCACCACCTGCGGCCATGTTGTCTGCAGCACCTGCTTTAGGAAAGGTAAAGACATACGAGTTGGTGGAACTAAAGAAGTACTCAGATATTATAAGTATAAGTACAGTACTTGAGTAAATGCACTTAGTTACTTTCCACCACTGATGATGCTAAACTACTCTGAAACATAAACATTCTAAATTAAGAAGCTGAAGCTGGTCCACAGCATCATCAGGCAGATGGATGAGAACTTGAGGATGTAGGGAGAGGGACATCTGTTGGACTTTATGTGACATTGCAGACCCACAAAGCAATTTCTTTATCCTACTTATTACAGCCTTTATATCAGTGTTTCTCAAATTTGGATCCAGGGATCCCTGTGAGGGTTCCAGGGGGTCCCCAGGAAAATGAGTACCAGTTTAAGCACTTGAACCTTATTCTGTACATATGCTATTTGAAAATAGCCTATCAACAAGCTCATAACGTGTTGCAATGCAATATTTCGAGCTTGTAGAGCAGCTATTTCCGAGTCATTTTCATAATTTGTTTTGTCAATTTTTGAATAATTTGAAATCTTTTAACACAAATTTCTTATGGGGGCCCCTGGCACAAAATATTTTCAGATGGGAGTCCACAACCAAGTACATATTATTTGGGGGTCCTTTACATGGAAATGTTTGATAACCACTGCTTTATATAAAATGCTTATTATAACCCGTCCCGTCTCCAAGTTTATATAATTGTAACTTTTCTTTCAGGCAAGCAAGGTGAATGTTTAATATGTAAAGCCAAATGTGATGTTGCTGCCCTGTCTGACAAAGTAAGCACTTTTAATTTGATGACACAGTTTATGAAATCTGCTTCCTTACTGTTTTAAGGCAACATCAGGCATTGAAAAACACTTCTACCTATTTACCCTGCTTAATAGACCACATTTCTTTTATAATCCTAACATCTAATTAACCTGAAATGTATTTGTTTATACAGAGCAGCCCTGAGGTGAAGGCCCTGTTCATGGACATCAGCACAGTGGCAACCAAACACTTCACAGAAATCAGCAAGGTTCTGTTCTGGGCTTATTCATTGTCCCTCTATTAGATTCTCACACTCATAGTTAGTAGGATAGTAGGATTTTGTACATGCTAGTTAGGGCTGGGCAATTAACTGAAAATATATCAAAACCGACATTTACAACCAACCACTGACTTCTTACTCATGTAGGTTAATCAAATAATGGAGAAGCAGTTTTGCAACGAATCAACACAAGTCTTTTTTTTAAATATATGACTAAATCGATGAGTCTGATTAACCACAAAGTATTATACTTCGTTGTACAATGGTGGTGTATAAAAAATAGCGATGCATTGTGAGCTTAAATATCTGCTATTTTCACAATCGGAATCGAGCCAACAGTTTTTTAAGTCATATTGCCCAGCCCTAATGGCAGTATTTGTATGCTGTGCTCTCAAGTGATAGGTACTTTGATTTCGAGAAGTTATGTTATCCCTTGAGGCTCAGGGTAGTGCACACACTGCGTAGGTAGTAGTAACATCTTTGAGACTGTTTAAGAACATTAACAACAAATTTAACACATTTTAAAATTATCTTGAACTGTCATTATTGTCTGTTGTTGTAAGTGGTGATGTACAGAAGGGGTTGGCAAAAACTCTGTTACACTAGGTATATACATTGGGATACAACTCTTAAAAGAAAATTACATGGCATTGTATCGGTCTTGCAACTTCAACCAGTCACAAAAGAAAAGGGTTTATATTTTTAATACAGACTTTAATACTTTGTCCTTACTGTACCTGCTTCCATAGGTGCTAATGTTCCAAGCAAGGCATTCCAAGAGGCTGTTAAGTCACTACCAAGAGAGAGTAAGTCAAATCCAAGTTTATTTATTTATGAAGCACTTCGGTTATAGTTTTGTGACGAAGAGCTTTATTGTATACAAAGGACTCCAATACAATAAGACAAATACCATCATCAATGTTAATCAGACTCTTAAAGAGTGTAAAAATAGAATTTTACGGGTCAATTTTGACACTCTCAGAGATAAATGGACAATGAGGATTTTACTGTAAGTGTGTACTGTATAGCTACAGTCTAGGATAATGCACACATATCCAAAAACAATTTCAACGGGTGTAGGATAAAGATATATATAATATTGTCCAAGAAAAGAAAGGATTATCCACACACCATTTGGGAGCATCTAAACTTATGTGTGGATAATCCTTTCTTTTCTTGTGTGTACTGTATGACCTTCTCATAATCTTCATACTCTCATACTTGTACTAGACATTTTGGGAGGTAAGCAACTATGTTTTGGAAGTTATTTGCCATTCAGAAATACATTTTTGTCCAAATTTGGTTTAGTTTTTTTGTTTAACTGACAAGCCACTGCTACAGTAGATGGGTGGGTGGACTTCACTCTCATTAAAGCTGAACAAGTTGTATACATAACAAATGATGTAATTAATTATACATCTTCCTCAGAATCAGAAACTAGAGGAAGCTTTAGTGAAAATGAAGCAGGAAATGCAACAGATGAAGCATGACATGCAACAGATGTCAAAGTAAGTAAGCATGTTTGTAAGTTTGCAATGCCTTATCACAAGTATTCCAAAGTACGGTTTGTCAACATCCTGCTATAATGGTATGTGTCTTTCACAGGAAGTTGAGTGAGCAGAGGGCCTATATTGCCAAGCTGGAGAGCGCTCTTCAGCAGCATCAGAGGTATGGCAGGTACTTCATTATAAGACACCTGCTCTGCAGTCTCATTAGATTTGATTAAATCAAACTTTGTCTGCTTCACCTGTCTACAGAAGCCCACTTATTCCCACTATTCTCAGGAAGAGGGAGGAAACATACCTCACAATTATACTGTACCTGTCACAACTGACGGGTAACTGCGGTGGATGGCCTGTGCCCTTGGATGCTAAAGAAACATTTTAAATTAACCTAATGAGACCCTACAGCTGTATGAAGTAATTTGCAATTAGCTTGCAATTACCACTCATTCCCCACTAGGTGTCACTCTAGACACACTGTTGCAGAGGTAAAACCAAGGCTTAGACTGAGTAGTAGTAGTATTTAGACTGTGCAAGTTTTAATAATTATTTTGGAAAAAAGGTGCAGTAAGTGATTTTGGTTTGTGTTAAAATAAGTGTTAAATAGCTCAATATTCTGATATTCTGCAATCTCTTCTGTTCTCATTCAGTGCCAAAGCCCCATCGTCTCAGATGAACATCAGTCCCCATACCCTGTATGGACAGAAGTCAGGTAGACAATGGTTTAGCCTCATTATTTACTATTAGGACTATGCTATATTTTATTGTTAGAGGAGCACTTCACTAATTTTCATTCATTTTTACCTTCATATAATTGGCTCTCAACAATGCTCATTATAAGATGGCACCATACAACGTTTGAAATGTTGTTTGAAATGACCAAACCTGCCTACGATGATGTCACCGATAGGCGGGTTTCTGAACCGGGCACAGGCCTCTTACACACAGAGCATATAGCCTAGTGAAAAATGGTACCATCTAAAAAATAAGCATTAGTGAGTACCAGTTATATGAAGATACGTTGAAAATGGGTAAAGTGGTCCTTAAATTATTACCACTTTATTACCGTTTGTGTGTACTGTATCATGTATTGTGTATTATGTTCACAACATCCACAGCTTGGTTATGTTGCCAGTGCTGTCATAAACTATCGTGTTGCTTAGATTTATTGTCCAAATGCTGTTGCACAGACGTTGAGTGAGTGTTTTTGTGTGTTGTCAGTGCTGCAGATCCCATTTAACTCTCCCATGTCCATGGGCCTACGCTCATCGACCACCAATCTGTGAGTATCATCAGTTCATCACACCAGCTCTTTTCATCGTCCCTCTTCATCTCTGAATCACGCACACACTCTTCTCATTCTAAAGGAGAGGTGTGAGGGCGATGACTCAAGTCAACACCCACACACACTGTACACACACACACAAAAATGCTGGTGCCAACTGGAACCGAAACTGGTTCTTCGGAGTGATGCCGTAGAAGAACAATTTTCGGTTCTAGAAGACCAAGGTTCTTTAAAGAATCCTTTATTTCAATGGTTCCATAAAGAACCCTTAACCACTTGAACCCTATATACTTCATCGACCGGTATCTCCCAGGGCTCTGTACTTGGCCCACTCTTTTTTCTTCTTCTCCCTACACCAAATCTCTTTGTCGAAAATAGCCAACCTACTACCTCACAACACACTGCGATGTGTGAGGAACTTTGGCCAAAAAAAAAAAAAAGGTATTCGGTTATAAGTTGGTTATTGGTTCTAAAAATCGGTTTTGAAATATTTTCTGTTGATTGCCCAACCCTAGCTTTCACTCTTGCAGAGATGCTCATAGGCCTGCGTCCTGCGTCTCTGACGCACCATATTGAAAAAGGACGCATTCACGGCACCCTCGTTGCGTCCATGGGACGCACTACAATTTAGCGGAAATTACCGCGGATTTGAAGGCCATCCGTGGATTTCAAAGCCGTCCGCGGATTACAAGGCATAGTGCAGGAAACAAGAAAAATCTCGGTAAAACACCGCCGTATGGAGAAGTATTCTCACTCTGTCTCAGGGCATTGCGAGCTGCTGCTAGAGGGAGAGAGTGAAAGTGCTGCGCAACTTACAGCCCAACTTCAAAGCAAGTTAACGATGGCTCGTTGACCCCAATTTGACCACTAGGCAATCAACACTGAACAGCACTAATTAATGGCAGCTGTGATTCTTGTGTCTTTCCGTGCAGCCAGATATCAAATAATTCCCTGTAGAGCAGGGGTCTTCAGTGTTTTCAGGCCAAGGACCCCCTAGTTGAGAGAGAGATGAAGCAGGGACCCCCTCTATATTGTATAAAATTGTGTTTCAGATAAACTTTTGCTGCTCTTTTTTCCTTTTACACACCTATAACTCCAAAAATAGCCGATCTACAAGCTCACAAGTGTGAGCTTGTAGATCTGCTATTTTTGGCTAAAGTTCTCCTCAGAAAAGGGATACTAGGATTCAAGTGGTTAATGTAAAAAAAAAAATCAAGTACTACAAGTACTAGTTGTCGGATTTGGAATTGTGTACTTTTCTTTCAGATACATGTTCTACATGAATATAACCATATAAGATGAAACACGAGTTAAACGCTGTGCATTTTTGTGGGACCCATAAAATGTCCCTGGGACCCATCTAAAAGACCACCCTTGCATCCCAGGACCCATTGCATTGAAAACCTAGCAACATCACTGCTCTTGTTTCACTCTCCTCTGTTCCATCTCTGCTTTCTTGTTCTTTCTCAGCCCACTTTCCCTTTTCTATTCCCCATAATAACAACAACAGAGAGTCAGGGCAGAGTGAGGTATTTCACTACGCAAACAGCCTATATCCCGAGTTCAGCCCCATTGGCTTATGTTAGCTTTAGCTGCTGTTTAGTTTTGCCCTACCCTGAGGCGAGCTGCATCCACACACACACATACACACACCTACCTGAATAGGCTGAGTAACAGTTTTGCTTACTGCTTCAGTGATAAAGCCCTATTAGGTTTCCCAGTTACCGTTTACACAGGATTGATTGACCGGCTGGTATTAATGGTGTAAATGTTATTGTTTTATCTAAAGGGACTCTTGGTACTAATAAATGAAAACAGCATAGGTGACCCGGTGAAAGATGAACTAGCAGTGTCAGCACCACACCTCTGGGTTCATTCATTTTAGCAATAGCCATAGTAGATGTTCCCATTCAGGCATTCATCCTGCACCTGCATCTATCCTGTTTATTATGGTGTGCCTATTTATGTTGTGTTATTTCTGTATATAATGTTTCTGCCCGACAGCAACAATATGTAAAGGTTTTGATTGATTGATTGAATGATTTATTTGTTAATTAACTCAACTGTCTCTAAAGCAACCACATTCCATAGAATTACTTGAAAAATAAATACTACTATATACTATACTATATACTTATATATGGGCCTGTCACAATTATTACATAATTGGCTAATTGCTATTATTTGAGATAATCAGAATTATGTTTTATAATCGTCATAATCGTATCCATGTTAGTGGAAATAGCCATTCTACTAGCTCACAACGCGTTGTGAGCTTGTAGATCGGCTATTTACACTATTAATGTTTTTTGGAAATTATATTATAATAATATAAGTAGATTAGATACGTTTCTTTGTATATTTAGGGTGTCATTTCTGCCCTGCGCAACTTCAAAGCCAAACAGAAATGTAATTTTTATTAATATTTTCCAACGACAAAAACACAATTAAATCGTTAATCGCATTTACTTGTGTGTCATTTAATCGTAAAATAATGTAAAATTAATGTAAAATGTCATAATCGTGACAGCCCTATATATATTCCAAATAATTCTTCATGGAGTGGAGCATGGGTGCAGCAGTAGTTCAGTACATACAGTATGTAGCACACAATTCCCATAAAACTGTGTGTTTTCTCTGTCTGCTACAGTAGAAGTGACAGCATGGAGGTGGATGGAAGGACCCCCTTCCGGAAAGTAAGTTACAAACCAAATACCACGGCACCATGTGTGTTTGGTTTTGGTAGAAGCTAGTTTATAGCTTGTGTCATAGATCAGTGGTTCTCAACCTTTTCAGGCCGCAACCCCCCAAAATAATCATATTTGAACTGGGGACCCCCCACCCTGACAAGCACTTAGAATTGTAGGAGTTGAGGAATTACAGTTTGTTTGACTCGGTTCCACAGATAAATATTGTGAAAATAGCCGATCTACAAGCTCACATGAGGCGTTGTGAGCTTGTAGATCGTCTATTTTCTTTTGCCTCTTTCTTATATTATTTGACAATTTGGCCAATGTTTGACCAGTTCTTTGGTGATTGCTGATTACTTTTGCTGCAGTAATGGTCTTTCTTCCTGCTTTTTTTTTAAGTATTAAAAAGGTCCTTAAATTGTCACTTCCCCCAAAATCATGAGGGGACCCACAGGTTGAGAACCACTGGATAAACTAATAAGGAAATGAAATGTCTTATTTACTCTGTCTCGCTCTGTCTCTCTCTCATTCTCTCTCTCTCCCACCCACCCAGCCGGACCCTGTCCCCAGACTGTCGTTAATCAGTCCTCCACAGGATGGCCATATGGGTATGCCCTTTCTTGGTTTTCCCAGAAGACTTTGTGCTTTACCGCTGATCCTTGCTATAGTTGAATGTATACTGACCTTGTCGACAAAGTTGGATCTGCTATGGTCATATCTGAGACTCTGTCTCTCTCTGTCTCTCTCTCAACTCTGTTAAGGCAATATAATATACAGCTCAGCTAACCATCTCACTGACTCTCCCTCACTTTTCCATCTCTCACTCTCTGTTTCTCTCTTTAAAATTCACACACACACACACACACACACACACACACACACACACACACACACACACACACACACACACACACACACACACACACACACACACACACACACACACACACACACACACACACACACACAGAGTCTCTGTGTATGTCGCACACAGCCTGTCTCTCTTGTCTTTCTCTGACTGGTGGAATGGCAAAGGCTTAATACTGATGTTAGATAATATTTTCCCCCCAAATAATTTTTGTGATCCAGGTTTGGGGTCCAGAGCCACAAGAGGGACATGAGCGTTGAACGAATACAGATGTTTTCTGTTAGCATACTCAGGCTGATACCTGCAGAGTTCCTCCTCTTTGATTGCGTAATTTATTCCCTTAATGCAGTGGTTCTCAAAGCGGGGGTCCTGGGGGGGTGGGGGGAGTTCTCAGGGGGTCCCCAGCATAATTAGTTAATATAGCATCACAATCATTTTAACCACTGTATCCACATTTTATACATTGGCTTTTGAGGAAAATGTAAAACAATCTTGGAACATTTAGATTTTTTCCTTCCAGAGGTCCCTGGTACAAAACATTTTGAGATGGGGGTCCGCGGCCATACACATACAGTTTGAGAACCACCAGTGCCTTAATGTCCCTAACCTCTGCTGTGGCTGATGAATGGCTTGGTAGCCAGCACATGCTGGTAATTGTAGATCATCAGTTCCTTCATGTGGGTTTGTGGCTAACCACATGAACCCCAGAGTTCCCATTCTGGGTAAAATGTCATGATAGACGAAGATTCTGCGAAAACAGCAGATCTAAAAGCTCACACTTGCTGTTCGCTTGTAGATCGCTTGTACAGCTTGTAGATTATTTTCGGCAAAGAGATGTGATGTAGATCAGGGGGGAAAAGGAGGGGCCCTGGGGGACTCTGGTCAACGAAGTATATAGGGTTTAAGTGGCTACGTTAAAATGGTATGTGACATAATGGTTGTAGTGGTAATAATACAGGCTGTATATACAGTACAGCCGAACAGCACGTTGATTTAGATGATTTTAACTGCTGCTTGAAGACCATAATGTGTCCTGCCATGTCTATGCCATTCACTATAGAGCCATCATCTGTAAGTGATTTCACGTTGTGTTTATTCTATTAATTCCTCCATTTTGCTTCAGCACTGGAAGATTTTTATAAACAATAACATGTGCAGCTAGAACATTCTTCATGAAGAGGCATGACATCTCTTTGGCCCATTAACGGGGCTTCTAGCAATTCTTTATTCAGAGGGTAGGTTCTGCTACCCTCTCAGCAAAGGGCAGACTTGTTCAAAGAGGCAGATGATTAGGCCGATTCTACAAATGCACTCTAAATCAGTATAGTTCTCAAACCTTTTTTGTACCAAGGACCCCCAAAATGATATGTATTTGGCCGTGGACCCCCATCTGAAAATGTTTTGTGCTAGGGACCTCCAGAAGAGAAGATTTGTGTTAAAAAATTCAGATGTGCAAGCTTGTGACGCGCTGTGAGCTTGTATCTGCTATTTTTGAATAGCCAATGCTAAAATCTAAAATGACACATATGCTTTCCCGGTTTAATGGGTTAAACACACCTAGCCATGAGTCATTCGTTGCTATGCCAACATGATGATATTGCTTGTTTTTGCTTGTTTTTTTGTTTTGTTTTTTTATTCTCACGTTTTCATACAACTTTGAAGAAAACTCTTTACTCAGCACTCAAGCATTAATAACTGTTGTATAAAAGCCATGAGACCCTTTTGGATGTTCTTTACGGTGATTAAATACACTGAAGTACTGCCAGTGGTACTTGTTTTCACCCCGTACCTATTGCATCACTGCCCATAATTAACCATAAGTACCCATACTTACAGTAAAAAACATCCTCATGGGTTTGATTGCTTTACACTTACAATTCCTTTTGTCTATATGCCTTCAGTAAAGGGTGACCATGGGTCCATTTGATTTTGTTTTCTAGGTACTATCCCCCAACGATCGACCAGCACACGGGTCAACCAGTCAGCTCGCTCTGCCACTGTCAGGTGACTTATTTCATTCTAAACCGGCATTATTGTGACATACTGTATGTGTCAACTACTTGGTTGAATTAGAGGAACACGTAACCTCTTTACATGATGTACAACTAAGTGCATCCCACGGCCATGATGTAAAAGTACACCACCTGGACATATGTCGGAAGGGACTTACCCCCGATCCAACCCTTGATGCTGAGTGCCGAGCACGGAGGCATTGGGTACCATTTTTATTGTCTTTGTTATGACTCGGCCGGGGATTAAACCCGGACCTCCCAATCTCAGGGCAGACACTCGAACCACAAGACCACTGAGCTAGTAGAGAGACAGAGCAAGTAGACAGAAATGGTACCAGCTTATAATGAGCATTAGTAATGGCCGAGTGAAATGAAATGAAATGAAATGGAGTTACGTTTGGAGGAAAAAGGTAGTGTTCCTGATGTCTGGGTTCCTACGTCAGGAGTAGAGAACCACTGATTTAACCCCTCCCAGGTGTGACACAACCCCTCCAGTTGGTAGAATAATGTCATTCAGCCTCAGCATTACAGGTTTTGGATATAGAAAAATGTTTGAATGCTGAAATTCTGTGTGTACTTGTAATAATTGAGAGTGAACTTACATTTGGTCTTTGCTTTTCTTCTGGTCTCCTCTCCTCTTTCAGCCGTTTCCAGGGCATGCCCAATACACCACAGATTTCACATGGTGGCAGGTCCGGATGGAATTCTCCCGTCTACAAGCCCGCCTCGGCTTATAAATTCTCCTCTATGTCCAACCTGGTCTTCCCTCCACCTTAGAACACACACACGCTGGAATCCTTACATGACAAGAACATCGTCGCTGTCGGGTGGAAACCGTTACTCTTCAGGAAAGTTAAAAAAGAACCTGTGTTCTAATGGATCCAATGTAGTTATTATTTGGTCACAAGCTCTTGTAAATCATTTGAATTGGTTCAATATTTATAAAACCCACAAACTTCACTTTCAAACAGGTTCAAAAGTACAGAAAATAGCAGATCTACAAGTCCACGCGCGTTGTGAGCTTGCAGGTCGGCTATTTTCGCTACTCTTGTACGACGAAGTAGGAAAAACATTAAAAGTTTGAAATACGGAGATACAACTTTTCTGCCCAACATCGACGATCTACATCTTTTAATCAGCCTCGTGTAGTAAAATGGAAATGTTTTGATGCCAAGGTGTCCCTAAATAGTTAAATTCTATATTCTATATTGTTGTACAATGTTGCATATTGTTTAATAACTACACTCCTACTCTGTTACAGTCAATATGAGTTTGTCATAGTCCAAACAGAAATTAAAGTGACGAAATGATCTCTTGCATTGCTGTTGTTGATTGGTATGTAATATGGTTCTTGTGTAGCTAAATCCACCAACATCACATAAGCAGTAGATGGGTTACTCCTGTAATAGGGTAGATGATCGCTAAGATGGAGTTTAGAATTAGTTTTTCTCTTCAATACATGAGAATATTAGGGAAAGATTTTGTGAAAAACAAAAATGGTTTCTGTACTCAAGAGGATATCTGGATTTCCAGAGGTAATTCCTTTAAACAAAGAAATATTTCACCATTCAAGCCTCATGTCTCTATGACACCCTTTTGAGTGGAGAAGCATTTTTCCAATGTGAGTTTTGGACTGTCACAACTGGCGCCTGAAAGGGTCAAAACAAGAATTACATTCTCTACTGATTGCAGCCAGCAGGATATGACCAGATTTACAGAGACTCCTGCTTCAGTCAAACGATAAGGGCCTTGATTCTGCTGCGAACTGACAGTCCAACCATATTGATGACTTTAGCAGTCTTCAAAGCAACTGGATGCAAAGTGAGCATATAATGAAGGGGTTTCCTGACTAAATACTGTAGGCCCTATCTGTTATAAAAAGCTCTATAACAGCAAGGGGCACAGCCATAGACAGTTAGATCAAACAGATTAAACAGAGTGCAAAAATGGATTAGTAAGGTTGACACTTGACACTCATTAAAAAGGGGTGTATGTGATGTGTTTTTGAGTTAAGAGGGGCATAAGCGATTTTCTAGTAAAAGAACAACTGTTGGAGATACCAATCAGGAGAGGGAACCCCACAAACGTCATTTAACAGCTTAAATATTACAGTGTTCTAATTTTGTACGCTTGTTTTTGTTTCATCACTTCCAAATTTCACTTATTTATCATGCATGACGTTTCTCTCATCTGATTGGATAAAACTGGTATCCCGACCGGCAAATTTATTTTTTGTTTAAGAGCTGGAGAGACGGCGACAGGAAGGCCACTGTCAATTAACATTCTAGGTCAGTGCTTCCCAATTTCTTTCGCTTGAGACCCAAAATAGAAATTAGAGGTTTGCCCGGGACCCAAAAATTGCAGATCTACAAGTCTACAACATGTCGGAGCTTGTACAGTAGATCTGCTATTTTCACTAGGCAACTCCTAAAACGTTTGAACGTCTTTTGAAAAATCTCAGAAAATGTGAAATTATGCCTTTTTAAAATTTTCATTAATCTTTTGAAATAATGTAAACAAATGTGTAGGAAAATAATAAATACATCATTTCTTGCGACCCATAAAAATGTGTCTGCGACCCACACATGGGTCCCGACCCACTGTTTGGGAAACAGTGTTCTCTCGCAATGATAGCTCTCTGCATATAGAGCTATTTAACACTTACACAGTACATATCAGTTGAAGTGGTGACATAAAGGGGAGCTGATGCAGGGAGGCAGTGACGACAAGATGTGCCCAGACAGGTAGACTCTCTCTCTCTCTCTCTCTCTATCTCTCTCTCTCTCTCTCCCCTGGTAAGCCCCACCATTTGACTAGCGTGTCATTCTGGTGAATGGTTTCTTTTGAAAAAGGCTCAGGTGTGTGTGTGTGTATGCGCGCGCACACGCGCACACACACAGGCATGCACACATACTTTTGTAGGAGAATGTGAGTACTAACGTATGTGTGTGTGTGTGTGTGTGTGTGTATGTGCTGGCTATTGTACAGAATCACCAGGCCTGATCTCCTCTGTGCTCCAGTGGGATTTGAAGTAGTTTCCTGTTTTTTAAACGGTCCACTTAGAGAGAAATGGCTCCCTCAGGCTAACTAAGCTGTCATTGTGTCACGCAGACAGAGGGTGAGGAGTAAATCAGAATATCCTTTACACACACACATACACACACGCAAATCAGGAGCAGGCAGACACACACACACACACACACACACACACACACACACACACACACACACACACACACACACACACACACACACACACACACACACACACACACACACACACACACACACAATGACACAACCTTGTATTTCTGTCTTCGTAAGGGCCTTTGACTAATTTCCATTGACTGCCGTTATTCATTATTTCACCTCTAACCTTACCCATCACCACTACAACATTAATCTTTACCCAGTGGTGTAAAGTAACCAAGTAAATGTACTCAAGTACTGTACAATTTTCAGTACTTTTACTTCTACTCCACTACATCTTAGAGGCAAATATATATCCTTTTACTCCACTACAATTATTTGAAAACTAGAGTTACTAGTTACTTTGTAGATGTATTTATTATTACAAAACATACAGTAATCACTTCAACTCTATATACATTTAGGCCATTTGAAAATAGCCTGCTATTTTCAAAAGATTTTTATACATTTGAAAACTTGTGAAGTGGGACATTCTGCATAATGAGTACTTTCTACTTTTGGTACTTTAAGTACATTTTTATACCAATACTTGCAGTATTGATACTTTAGTAAGAAATGTGAGTACTTTTTCCACCACTGCCCTAACCTAACTCTAACCCTAAACCTAATGTCCTAACCCTAAAACAGCCTCTTGAAAAGTGAGGACCAGTCAAATGTCCTCACTTTCCGTAATTTTCCTCAGCTTTTCGGTCCTTGTGAAGACGATTGGTTCTCACAAAAGTAGAACTACAAGTGCACCACGCACGCGCACACGCACACGCACACACACACACACACACACACACACACACACACACACACACACACACACACACACACACACACACACACACACACACCCCTCCAGGGTGTACAAATGAGCCCTGCCACTTCAGAGTAAAATAAAACTTTTCTGATGTCAGCAGTGATTCTTCAGCAGTATATTCCCACAGCCTGTCCTTATTCGGTGTGTGCGTGCGAGCACGCGCGTGCCTGTGTGAGAGAGAGAGAGAGGCTTCTCTTTTAATATGATCCAGATTTCACACTTTGTCACTGAGTATTTTGGTCTTGAACTTCTAGTTGGGTAATTGTAATCCCCTGAGGCATGACATGACATGCACTAAATGATTTCACACTCAGGCTATTTGTCTTCGTGAAAGATGTCAGAAACGGCACATTGGTTTTGCGGATTCACCTAGTCTGCAAGTTTTTAAGTTGAAAAAGAAAAAGAATTAAATAAAACAGATTGCTTATAAAGCTCTTAGGTCGACATGTTGCACCATACCCTACTGGGTGGAAGTGTTACCCAATGTCTGTGGTTTCCAGTGGTATAAAATAACTAAGTACATGTACTCAGACAAGTACTGTACTTAAGTAAAATTTGTGGTATTTTTTACTTTCTTCAGTATTTACAATTACTTTTACCTTTACCCCACGACATCTCAGAGGAAAATATTGTACATTTACTTTTGCAATTATATGAAAACTTTAATTTCTAGTTACTTTGTAGATTTGTATTATTATTATTACAAAACGCACTAAACACTTCAGCCCTATTGATTGATTGATGTACTTTATTTAGTAAGACATGAGAACAACAGTACATGGAAGTACAAATTCACAATACAAGGTCTACTAAACTGGAAGACTCATAAAAGCACTGAGCTTGTTTCAAATGAGTTCCCCATGCACACAAATCATGATGACATATAAGAGACAGACAGATATACACAACTACTATAGAATGTCATACAATCAGTTTACAGGTTACTGGTATGAAGAGTGAGAAATATGTACAAAAGGAGAAGGAGAGAGGGGGGGGGGTAGGGGGGTAGGTTAGGTTAGGACTTACAGGGGCCATTTTCCAATTGCAGCCTCCTGAAGGTGTATCTTTAGGGCTGTTTTGAAAGAGAGTAGGGTTTTACACTCCTTTACTCCTTTTGGTAGGGCGTTCCACATTTTTGATGAATAGCATGAGAACGAGTTACTTCCCTTTGTTGAGCCAAAAAAGGGTTGGACAAGGTTTGTGGAGCTGCCTCTGGTATTGTGATCGTGGACATCGTTAACATTTTGGAAGTATTTTGACAAATACAGGGGGATCCCAATGTTGTGATATATCTTGAAGACCAGGCCCATAGCAAGTTGCTGTACTCTGTCCGCAACCCTAAGCCATCCAATCCTATCAAAATGATCAGGGGTTAGATGGATTTTGTAGTTGAGGCCAAGAAGTAGCCTTACAAGTTTGTTTTGGGATGTTTGGAGCCTTGTTTTTAAGGCCTTGGTGGTGTTGTGATACCATGAAGTACATGCATAATCGTAATGACCTTGTATGAGGGCCACTGCAAGAGTCTTCAGAGTCTTCTTACTGACTTTACGATCAATACTCCGCAAATAGCGTGTTTTTTTGTGGACCGTTTTGATCGTTTTTTCAGCATTTTTGTCACCAGAGAGGTCAGCCTCCAAGATAGAGCCCAGGTAGGTAATTTCGTTTTTTCTTTTGATGATATCATCACCCGCTTTGATCGTGAAGCTCTCTGCCTTTCTGAGGTTAGGAGTGGACCCAAAGAGGATGCATTCCGTTTTGCCCAGGTGTAATGAGAGCTTGTTGTCGGAGAGCCAGATGCAGATCTTGTTGAGTTCAGAGCTGAGAGTTTTCTCAACCTGCAGCCTGTCCCTGTCCGAGACTAGCAGGGCCGAGTCATCTGCGAACAGGAACAGGTTGCAGTCGCAGGCTGACGACATGTCATTCACATATATCAGGAACAGTAAGGGTCCTAGTATACTTCCTTGGGGAACACCACAAGTCACTGGGAGGGGGGGGGACTGGGTGCCGTTTACTTCCACCACTTGCTCCCTCCCTTCCAGGTAGGATCTCATCCAGTTCACTGATGTGTCATCAAAACCTATTGCTCTGAGCTTATTGATCATAATCGGGTGATTAACGGTGTCAAAAGCCTTCTGGAGGTCCAGCATGACCATGCCGCAATATTTGCCCTTTTCAATCTCTTGTTTGATAGAGTCGTTCAAATAGAGAAGGCATGTGTCAGTGGAGTGGTTTGTTCTGAAGCCAGATTGGAATTTGTAGATTAGATTTTTCTCGGCAAGATACTTGTCGACCTGTTCATAGACTATTTTTTCCATGACTTTCGAGATGGAGCTTAGAATAGAAATAGGGCGGTAGTTGCCAGGGTCTAATTGGTTTCCTTTTTTGAACAGAGGGGTCACCCTTGCTTTTTTGAAGTCGTTGGGGACCTGTCCCTGTGTGGTGGAGAGGTTGAATATGTGGGTAATGATTGGAGCAATGGAGGCGGCTGAGTCTTTTAGAAATTTGGGGGGGATATTGTCGAGGCCTGTGGCTCTGTGTTGATGAAGAGCACTCAATTTTTTAAACACCTCTTCTGTTTTCACAGGGGAGAGTTTAAAGTCATCTTTGCAAACACCCTGTTTTTCGTAAAATGAGACAACATACTCCTCACCATATCTCCCAGAGTGTGGAGGAAGTTTTTCAACCAAATCTGAGGCTACGGTCGTGAAGAATATGTTGAGGATTTTACTCACTTCGTGTTTGGATGAAATGAGAGTGTCATTCACCTTGAGGCTTAAGTTTGAAAGCCTGGTTTTCAATTTTTTGCTGCAGCCTAGGAGGTTCTTGAGTAGCCTCCAAAGCTCTCGTGGTTTTTTTTGATTTTCCTCAATCTTGTCATCGAGGTAGCTTTTTTCTGCTAACAGGAGCATGCTATTTACCTTGTTTCTTAGCTTGTTTTTTTCCTTTTCAAGTTTTGCTACGTGGGATTCGAGACCTTTGTTAAAACATTTGGCTAGTTTGATCCTACTTTTATGAAGCTCAGAACACTTTTTGTCTCTGACTTTCATGGCAGTAAGGATGTCCGAATTCATCCATGGTACCGAGCAGGTTTTGACCCTGATGGTTTTCGTGGGAGCCACACTGTCCAAAATTTGAATGAATTTGGTTTTGAAACAAAGCCAGGATTCGTCTACCTGTGTGCTGTTTAGAACGTCGGACCAATCCTGTTCCTCCAGTCTGTGATCTAAGTCCTCACTCTTATAATTTTTGAGGTCTCTGATTGTGACTGTTTTGTGGTAACCGGTCTTAGGTTTACGTTTCTTTCTGGTGCAGAAGATCATGTTGTGATCAGATATGCCACAGGTGGAAACACCACTATTTAGGATTTTTTCCTTGTCCGTTGTTAGAATGAGATCTATGGTAGTTTGAGAGGAAACACACAGCCTTGTGGGCTGAGTGATCAGCTGGTGGAGTGAATGCCGATCACAACACGCCTTGAATGACTTATACACTGACGCTTCCTTGCGGAGTATGTCAGTGTTAAAATCACCAAGAAGAATCGTCTCCGCATGGTCCACTTTAGCTAAGCATTCATCAAGTCTATCATAGAAATCAGTCTGGTTAGGAGGTCTGTATATGGTACCGACTAGCACAGGTTTGGCATGAACTATACATATTTCGGCCATTTGAAAATAGCAGATCTACAAGCTCACAATGCGACGCATTGTGAGCTTGTAGATTTGGCTATTTTCAGAAGATTTTCTTATACTATTTTAACTTGTGAAATGGGACATTCTGCACAATGAGCACTTTTACTTTGGTACTTTAAGCATAATATTTTCATAACAATACTTTTGTACTTTTAATCAGGTACATTTTGAACATGGGACTTACTTAATTCTACAGAATTAATACTTTTACTTAAGTAAAACATGTGAGTACTTCTTCCATCACTGGTGGTTTCCTACTTCTTCTCATGGTTGTCTAAAAGTAAAACCCCTAATCAGCAGGTTTTGGGGCCCCTGCCCTGACCAAGACATTTGTAACCCCATGCTCCACTTTATGCAAACATTCGCCTTGTTATCTTAATAATAATACAACCGGGGGGAGCAAAGGGGTTAGAGTAGTTATCTTGCAACTATTGTGTCCAATTTCAAAGCTGTTTGGTGGGTCCAGACCGGGCAAGATGATAAGCTTAATAATGCCTGAAACTTCTCGGATACCTGAAACCACCAGTCTGACAGAACTGACACATTGTCAAACCACTGCAACAAAGTAACAGAAAAAAAGCATGTTTCTTTTTAAAATAATTGAGGAATAGATCACTCTGCTCTGTTAAGCATCAGTCACATCTGTAGAGTTAATTTGCTATTTTCAAAATGTTCTATATATATATATATATATATATATATATATATATATATATATATATATATATATATATATATATATACTGTATATATATATGATGCAAAATCAACTAACTTTGCTGAGGACACCGCCTAAAGGACACCCTGGGGGTCCCCGGACCGCACTTTGAAAAACTAAAACGACAGACAGGAATGCATGACTGTACAGAATTTGTCGTTATAAGACTGGGCCACTAGATGGCGTCAACCTCCGTGGGTACCTCCTCTCCACCACAGTGTGGGGGTAACCCTTATGACCACAGCTTCCTTCCTAACGTCCCGCATGTGAAGGCGGACAAGCTTTGAAGGGGCCCGGCCTTCTCTGACTGTCCCATGCATGCTTGAATGATGTCAGCACGGCTGTGGAAAGATTCCTTTCCTGTTGTGCGTGTACACACACACGCACGCACACACACACACACACACACACACACACACACACACACACACACACACACACACACACACACACACACACACACACACACACACACACACACACACACACACACACACACACACACACACACACACACACACACCGTGTCACATAAGCAATGTCTCACACGCTCACTTTTGCCATGCGATGCACATATACTGTATAGGCTACACATGGACACTTTTTCCGCACATATCTTTGTACACACAGTAACACATGCTCACTCCTATCTCTCTCTATGACACACACACACACACACAGACACACACACACTTGGCAGGATGTGCAGGGAGAAGAAGGGGCCGAAAGACAACACCGAGATTAGGAGGCTTTTGTCACGGCTCTGTGGCAGACATTAAAGGCCTTGGCTCCCTTCCCCTCTGCCAGACTTCTCTCTTTTCTCACTCTGTTCGTCCGCATCCCTCTCTTTTCACAAGGGAAGGTAAACATTTGGTATGGAGGGAGGGAGGGAGGGATGGAAACCGCCTGCTGCCCCCTTTTAGCCTCCTTTTTGTCTCTTTTTGTTGTCTTGGCTTTAACGGTGGCTTTGTGGCCGGGAGGACAGGAGGAGAGGTATGCAAACAGAACAGAGCATCAATGCTGCCAGGTGTGTGTGTGTGTGTGTGTGTGTGTGTGTGTGTGTGTGTGTGTGTGTGTGTGTGTGTGTGTGTGTGTGTGTGTGTGCATTCATGCATCTGCACTTGTGCGAGTCTTTTCAAACTGTGTGTGCACAACTCATGCATCTCTCCAGTGCATATAAGCTTGTATGTATGTACATTACACCGCATGTGCCCCCCATGTTTGTGTTTACACATGGACAATGGTGTTTGTATGTTCCTTTCCCTGTTGCGTGTGTTTGTGTGTGCACACGTGTGCGCAATCTACAGTCGTGCACGTGTCTTCATGCACATCTAGAGTGTGTGTGTGTGTGTGTGGTGTGTGTCGATCTGTTTCCCAGGTGTTTCGGCATATGTGTTTATTTCCCAGGTGTCTGTGAGAATGTTTGTGTGTGCCTCTGCCCAGGTGTATGTGACTGTGACTGTGACTGTGTGTGTGTGTGTGTGTGTGTGTGTGTGTGTGTGTGTGTGTGTGTGTGTGTGTGTGTGTGTGTGTGTGTGTGTGTGTGTGTGTGTGTGTGTGTGTGCGCGCGCGCGCGCGTGTGCGTGCGTGTGTGTGTGTGAGTGAGAGAGTTCTTCATGGTCACTGACTCCATTCACCTGAGAGCTGCATTCACAGTGCCAGTAAAAAGCCCTGTTGGACAGCTTCTCTTCATCACCAACCACAGCTGCTGTTGACTCAACGGCACAGGAATCTCCTCAATGGATTCACACCCTGCTGCCCTGCCAACCCCCCCCCCCCCCTCCCTCCCTCTGCATGAGCGGCAAGGCCTGCAAGACCACGAGGTCTGAATAGCTGAGGGCTTCACCCTAAACAACAAAAAAGGAAAAGGTTCAGTATCACAGTTCCTGGAATCATTTTGGTGCTAGCTTATCCATTTTTGTATAGGATCAGCTTTTCACATGAATATTTCTACTGCAGAGCACAAAAACTCTTTCCCTTGATTTGAATCAAAGAACCTCGTACTGTAGGTTTTTAGATTCTTAATGGACCGGCCTGACTGCTATTCGTCGTACTACTGTAGGGCTTAAAGTGGTTAAAATGACTGCGGGAAAAGGGCATGCGAGCACACACAGGTGGGGGGTTTCAATTTTGTCAGATGTAAGAAGGGGGGGCTTCAACCTTCCAGGAAAAAAGGTGTTGGAGAAACCTTAATGTAGTCTATGTTTTATAATAATAATCGAAATCTGCAAAGTACCTATAGTAACTAAAGTTGTCAAGTGTTGTAGTGGAGTAAAAAGTACAATATTTGCCTGTGAGATGTACTGGAGTAGAAGTAAAAGTATCAAATAGAAAAAATAAAAAAGTAAAAAAGAAAAAATGTAAAAAAAAAACTAAAAATTGCACTTACGTAAGTATAAAACTTGAGTACATGTACTGTACTTCGTCCCTTTCCATTCCTTGTGTGTCTAGTGGGGTGATGGGTGATGGGTGAGCTCTACATGTCCGTCAGCAGCCTGGTTGTGTGTCATCCTCTCTTCAACCTTTCCACCCGGCGGTTTCCCCATCATCTCTCCTCTCATCCTGGCCCGTCTATCTGGCCCTCCTGTCCTCCCCTCTTCAACACAGGGGGATTATGATCAGCCATGTCGTCAGCACCACAGAATGAACACAAACACAGAAGGCGTCATCTCATTGCACAGTAGAATCTTATTGCAGGGGTTCTCAACCTTTTCAGGCCACGACCCCCCCAAATAATCATATTTGAACTGGGGACCCCCCCCAAAAGAATCATATTTGAACTGGAGACCCCCCAAAATACTCATATTTGAACTGGGGACCTCCCACACTGACAAGCACTTGGAATTGTAGGAGTTGAGGCATTACATTTAGTTTGACTCAGTTCCACACATACAAATTGTGAAAATAGCCGATCTACTGTACTTGTAGATCAGCTATGACAATGTTTGCCTCTTCTTATATTATTTGACAATTTGGCCAATGTTTGACCAGTTTTTTTATAGTATAGTTTGTTGATTACTTTTGATGCAGTAATGGTCTATTTGTCTCCACCAGGCAGAGACTATGTTTTGCACCCTGTCAATGTGTGCAAAAGAACACATTGCGTGATTGTCCAAACATCACACAGATCGGTACACATTATCTCTATACTCCAGTGATCAAGACGGATCCGTCCGTTTTTTTATATTCCATCCCGATTGGCGAATTTCGAACATTGCTGGCCCTTAATAACCTACCTGACCTGGCGGAGACCTAGTGGGTTTCTAGTCATCGAGTCTCCAACACACAGTAGATAACAGGGTTGTAATGACCTCCTACAGTACACGTCAATGTGTGGAGCAAGGTTTAAGGTTCAAGGTTTTTATTGTCATATGAACTTAAATCACACCTGACACAACAGTGCAGGCAGTGAAATGCTTGTTCTTAAAGCCATTTTAGTGTTATTGACCTTTAATGATTACACACACACACACACACACACACACACACACACACACACACACACAGTTACAACCTCCCATGTCATGTGATTTATGGGACCCATGTCATGTGATTTATGGGACCTATGTCATGTGATTTCTGGGAAGGTAAAACCCAACTAAAGTCTGTTCATCAGTCGGCTGTACAATGGCACAACAAGCAGTTCAACTGGACCAGGATCAGTTCTGCTGTTCTATCTGTCGGAATCTACTGAAGGATCCAGTGACTGTTCCCTGTGGACACAACTACTGCAGTAGGTGTATTGAGGGATACTGGAGTCAGGATGATCAAAGAGGGACATTCAGCTGTCCACAGTGCAGACACACATTCTTCCCAAGACCTGTTCTGAAGAAAAACACCATGTTGGCTGACATGATGGTGATGGATATACTGAAGAAGACAGGACTCCAAGATGTTCCTCCTGATCACTGCTATGCTGGACCTGGAGATGTGGCCTGTGATTCCTGCACTGGGAGAAAACTGAAAGCTGTGAAGACGTGTCTTCAGTGTCTGGTCTCTTACTGTGACACTCACCTCCAGCCTCACTATCAATCTCCTACCTTTAAGAAACACAAGCTGGTCAAAGCCTCCAGTGAGCTTCAGGAGAACTTCTGCTCTTGTCACGTCGAGGTGAGGAAGCTTTTCTGTCGTACTGATCAGCAGTGTATATGTTCTCTGTGCTCCGTGGAAGAACACAAAGGTCACGATATTGTCTCAGTTTCAGCAGAAAGGACTGAGAGACAGAAAGAGCTTGATACGAGTCAGCAAAACATAAAGCAGAGAATCCAGGAGAGACAGAAAGACGTGAAGGTGCTTCACCAGGAGATGAAGTCCATCAATCACTGTGCTGACAGAGCAGTGAGGAACAGTGACATCATCTTGAAGGAGATGATCTCTTCCATTGAGAGAAGACGATCTGAGGTGAGGGAGCTGATCAGAGACCAGCAGAAACGTGAAGTGAGTCGTGCTGAAGAACTGTGGAAGCGTGTGGAGCAGGAGGTTACTGAACTGAGGAGGAGACATGCTGAGCTAGAGCAGATCTCACACACAGAGGATCACATCCATTTTCTACACAGTTACACCTCCCTCTCAAGGATCAGTGAATCTACACACCCAGTCAGCAGCAATGGCCGTCCGAGATACTTTGAAGATGTGACCGTGGCTGTGTCAAAGATGAGGGACAAACTAGAAGACATTCTTAAAGAGGAAGGGACAAATGTCTCAGAGACAGTGAATAGAGTGGATGTTTCACTGCCAACACCACTAGAACCCAAGACCAGAGCTGAGTTCTTACAATATTCATGTCCAATCACACTGGATTCAAAT
Organism: Gymnoscopelus microlampas; assembly: GCF_963454915.1. NCBI lineage: Eukaryota > Metazoa > Chordata > Actinopteri > Myctophiformes > Myctophidae > Gymnoscopelus > Gymnoscopelus microlampas. The sequence continues at coordinate 28,841,735 of NC_139955.1, forward strand.
ACAGCACACCAATACCTCTCTCTCTCTAAAGGGAACAGAAAAGTAACATGGATGAACAAACAACAATCCTATCCTCATCACCCAGAGAGATTCACTGGAAGGTGGCAGGTTGTGAGTAGAGAGCGTCTGACTGGACGCCGTTACTGGGAGGTAAAGTGGAGTGGTGCTGAGGTTGATATAGCAGTCTCATATAAAGATATCAACAGGACAGGAGGTTTTAATGAAAGTGGATTTGGATACAATGATAAATCTTGGTCTTTACTGTGTGTAAAGACTGCAGGATGTTATATTCCCAGACACATAGCCATTGGTACTCACATCCCAGGTCCTGTGTGCTCCAGAGTAGGAGTGTATCTGGATCACAGTGCAGGTACTCTGTCCTTTTACAGCGTCTCTGACACCATGACTCTCCTCCACAGATTCCACACCACATTCACCCAACCCCTCTATGCTGGATTTAGGGTTTGGCAAGGTGGAGCCACTGCTGAGTTGTGCTGTGTGACCAGTAGAAAGTAGATCAGACTTTGGGTTTGTCTCTCATGACTCCACAATAATTTATAATTCAATTCATCAACATTCTCAGCGTCCAATAATGTAACTGTTCTGTTGATGTAAAAAAAGAAAATAAATCACGTTTATTTTGTTTGTTCATTTTGTTTATTTGTTTATTGTGAATCAATTGTATAATGTGTTAATCATCTCTCATATTCATACAATTTATGTCTGAGTTGTTTTGGTTCCATTTTGTGTCTAGTTTTTTTTTTATTGTTTAATAAACATTAGAAATTAATGTGTAGACCTTTTGAAATTAAATGATTCTATTCAATTGAATGTAATAAATATTGACCAACATGATAATAAATGTGTGTGTATGACTGTATGTGTATTGTGTTTAATTCATTATTGTCTCCGGCAGGCCGAGACTATGTTTTCACCCTGTCCGTCTGTCCGCCCGTGTGTCCGTCTGTGAACCGCTAATCTCCGGCACCGTTGGCTTGATCGCAGCGAAACTGTGCACACACACTCCCTGGATGCCAGAGCAGAACCTCGGCCCCCAATCTTTCTCATGGGCCTGTTATAGCGCCACCAGGAGGCCGACTTTTGTTAAACGTTTTTTTGACAGTACTCCTACAGATTTTGTCCAAATATTACCAAATTCGGTACACAGTATCTCAATAGTCATTAAACAAAACGGTCTTTCAGATTTTTCATAATCCATCCTGATGATTGGTTTCCAAAGTTTGCAGGAGTGCTCTGTTTGAACAAAATGCCTCAAATCATGAACACAGCGTGACATTTTGCACTAAGCCCCACTAGGGACAGAGGAAGAAATGCAACTCGCAATTTTTCAAATCAGCCTCATGTTCGCGCTATAACAGGCCGATTATTATTTTTTTGCCTATAACTGCACCGATCTGTGTAAACCTTTGTAACTATGCACACTCCCTAGAGGCCAAGAAAAAACCTTTGTCCAGCATTTTTCACATCTGGCTTTTATAGGGCAACCAGGAGGCCAGCTTAGGTACTGTAAAACACATTTCTTGATATTACTCCTTCAGATTTTATCCAAATTTCCCGCAAATTGGTACACATCTCTAGAGTCATGTGATCAAGACAGTTCTGTTAGATTTTGCCACAAATAATGAACGCAGCGTCCAATTGGGGTGCAACTTTGCACACACATTCACACTACGTTGAGGAGCAAATGCCACCCTTTTAACATTGCCCTATTATAGCGCCACCAGGAGGCCGAATTTTGCACAACAATTGTTTTTATATTACTACAAATGTTGTAGTAATAACAAATGTTGTCCAAACATCGCGCAATAAAGATGGATCCGTGCGATTTTTCATATTCCATCCTGACTGGCGAACATTGCTGGCCAACAATAACCTACCTGACCTGGCGTAGACCTGTGCTCCAAGGAGCACTTTTTCTAGTTTCATTTAATTTCATTTTTTTGTATTAGGTTTTAATACCTAATACAAAAAAAAAACTTAAATTGTCACTTTACTGTCATTTGGGGACCCCCCACAAGTCTTATATTACTGGTTCTCAACATCGCTTCCGAGGACCACCAGGGGTCCAAAAGTTTTACTCTGAGAGCGTGCAAATGGTTGCTCTCAGAGTTAAATTAACAGTGTGCATTTTTAACAGTTATAATGGTAAAATCTATACGGTATAGAATGGGGTCCCAGAGATTAAATAATGGTAAATGAGGGTCCGTGGGTTAATGCATATCAGTGTTTCTCATGGAATCATGCAGGTCTCCGTACAGCAAGTGGTGGCAAACCTGCAAATAAAGAAAACAACAACAAAAAAAGAGTTCAGTAAATTGCATAATGGTCTCTAAAAATGGAAGTTGGATCACAAAAATACCTTTCATTAGGTACATTCGAGGTGACTCTCCTTCTCCTCTACTTTCAAACCAGTGGATCCCAGAGGTCCCGCTGGTAGGATTACAGGACAGGACAGGGGATGAAGTAAGAGGCAGGAGTCTTTATTTCAAAACCAGACAATGGTAAACCAGGGCCTCAGCCTGCCTTGTCTACCTGCTCCCTCACTTCTTTCAACAGTGTCTACCGCTCCTTAAAAGAGTCACGGGGAGGGGGGGGGGGGGGGGGGGGGGTACGTGGCCTTTCACACCCCTCAGTCCGTCTGTCTGTCCATCCACACGCAACGTCCATCCGTCATCTCTCTGGACAGACACGTTGACAGATGGAACGCCTGCTGCTGCTTCCAGCGCTGAAGTGCTACAACTATTTAGGGAAGGACGTTCTCTTAAAGACAAGCGGCAGTACTGGAGGTGGAATCCTTGTGTGTGTGTGTGTGTGTGTGTGTGTGTGTGTGTGAGAGAGTGCAAGATGGAGTAAGAAAGAAAGTAAAGAAAGTCACAGTAAAACAATAATGACAAATAATTGTCATTTTTCCAACAAAGTGTGTGTGTGTGTCAAATCAAAGCGTGAGAAGTGTGAATGTGTTATCTGCAGGGTGATGAGCATTAACAGAAAGACAAACACAAGAAAGAGAGCGATAGAATATTGTTGCTGTCGGGGAGAAACCATGCATCTCCATATTTCAACTATATTTTTTCATAAATGAATGCCCTACGTGCAAGAGTAACGAAAAATTGCCGATCTACACACTCGAATTTGAGCGTGTATATTGGCTATTTTTTGCCAATCTACGTGTGTGAAAGCGGTAACAGGTGAAATGTGAAAGTGGTACTGAACCAATGAAAAGTATTAACAAGAGATTGTGACTAAATAACAACTACATTGGGTCCATCGGAGCACAAATTCTTTTTTTTCGATGCTTAGTTTAGGCATACAATGTTTACACATGACAGTGACGATATGCTTGCACTTGTTCCTCTACTAAACTGTAGGAACTAGGGCATTCTTGTACTGTAGCAACTTCTGTTTAGTCTTATGTAGTTCCTGACTGTAACTCCTATTCAAAGACTTACCACACATCAGATTTGGTATTACACAGATTAACTGTATTTTTAATGGCACCAATAAAATGATTAAAAATGTTTCCACGAGACAAATGCTTTTGCTTCAACGTGACAAAAATAATCTCTTGACCTAAATGACAAAGATAGACTGTACAAGATTGTCGATACAATGATTATCGATAAGGTTTTGTATATTCCGACAGCACATTTAAATATCTTACATTGATGCGCAAGTAATATTTGCTACATAGCTTATGCTTTGACTACAAGACAAAATGTAATTTGTTCATGTGATTACGCTTCCTTTTTGGAAAGTCATAATCATATGTATGTATAAATCACATGGATAATGCCCAATTATAGGAAAACAATCATGTCAAAAGCAAATAAATTAAATACACACATTGCCTTTTCAGAATTGTTAAGAATTGTAAGTCTCAAACAGAATTGTAAGACTTGGACTTCTTAGTGGTGCTGTATGGTCTGATTCTGAAATACCTGCAAATTACTGGATAACCAACCATTAGATTCAATGCTAGGGTTATTATTCCGTTTCATCAACATACTCGTGATAAGTGCATGTTATGAGCAGTCTCTCTCTATAAGGCAGTCTATTAGCTTTGACCCATACACTTCACATGGGATGAAAAGACAGAAAACGGCAAAATAAAAGTTCAATGGAGGACAGTTTAGCAGATTAGCACTGAATGAGACGTGTTATGTAGTTTTTTGGTGAGCTAGTAGCTACCCACCCACACCTCCAGTACTACTATTTCTAAAAAGAAAACCTTTAAAAAGGTAGACTGAATGATGTAACACACAAAATAGCAGGTCTACCAGCCCTTGTGAGCTTGTAGATCTGCTATTTTAGTCATGATGCGCAACCAAGTAAAAATCATGCACTGCATGTGTCATAAGCTTAAATTCGGATTGGATGTGGTGTCCATAGGACTTTTATTTTACTTGTTTTTTTTTACATTTTACTTTCAGACAGTTTCTGCTTCTTTACTGTCTTTCTTTCTTCTTCTTTATTTATTATTTAAACTAAGCCTCGCCCCAGTTTTGCCATGTTTACATCACTGAGTATACCTTTCAAAGCGTGCTGAGATTTGAAGCAGTCAAAGGCATATTATAATACTAAGAAACTTGAAACAGTTTTCAGATAGTGGTCAGATTCAAAAATACACACAGGAATAACAAGATGGCCACCTGAGAATTTAAGAGGAAAAACAACAACAACAACAAGAGAACATACTGCATGTCGCATTTGGCATTCCATAACAGAAGTCTGTTAAGGCTGTAGTTGTCAGTTGCGCGTCGGTGTAGAAAATAGCAGATCGGCTATTTTCGACGTGCGGCACAGACGCGCAACTAAGTATAACTGAGGCAGTGTTGCCAGATTTTGTGAGAGAAATAAGCAACCAGGTCTACGGAAACAAGCCAAAAAGAAGCGACTAGGCCACATGAGCACTTTGACCCTACACATACATCGGCTATTTGAAAATATTTTCAAAAACTTTTCAAAAATAGCAGATCTTGCAGGTTTGCTATTTTTGAATAGCCAACATATAAATGGATGTGGAGTGGTTAAAATGATAATGATGCTATATTAACTACTTGTGCTGGGGACCCCCTGGACCCCACTTTGAGAAGCAATGTACTAGTACATTGAGCAGAGTATGGGCAAACACACTACCCAAGTAACAATGACACAGGTACTGTATGTCTCTGCGATAGTTCAAAGCATGATATCCACCAAGCTACTTAATTGTCAAATCATTCACAAAATGTTAGAATTATTGATAACATTTAATGTTATCATTATACTGTAAATAATTTAGCACTTTGGTTTTTTGCACCTGCAGATTACATTTCACTCATCTACACATTTATAATTTTCAGACCAGTTGGTCAATGACAGCCGTAGTTGAAACAGGGTTTCACCAATTCTATCTTTGCTGCAGGTGAAAAATGTTACTCCACAACAAGCCGCTCAAACGATGCAAAATTAGCTGAACTTAAAATACAGATAAAAACATTCTCAAACTTAGTATCTCTTTAATGTCAAGTCATGAATGGCTGCCAGTGTGCAATTTGTTCATCTCTCGAAGCCTTTTCTTTATAGTTATAGCTACTCAGTGGATAAAATGCTAAATCCCCCTAAATGACTTTTGTTTCCTTTATATGGCTCTAAAGTGTGATAGTAATGGTAAAATACTGATATACAATTCACTGAGCTACAACCTCAGCATTGGGAGGTCTATGTTCTTGGCATTTTTCTTTCCATTTCTCAGGGTTCCAGCGCAGATCCTATAGCTGAGAAGACTGTACCTGGGTACAGACATACAAGGCACAGAATGTCTCTAGAGGTCTTTTCTTTGTAATTGAATGTCTGTAGAGAGAACAGAGCACATGCACCCTCTGTTTACCTCTGCTTCTGTCAGAACAAACTGACCAGAGCTCTTGTCGGGTTCGACTGTTACGGTTTGCTCGCAACTAGTACAACGAACACTTTGTGAAGAGTGATGGGTCGAGGTCTTTCAGTTTGATTCCTCATGTAACCAGGTTTGACTCTTCCAGAGCCCTCCAAATCTCATGACAAGGTCGGGGAATTGGTTACATGCCCAACAATGCAAAAAGCAATCTGTGAAATGTGGGGAAACGTTTTTTTTTTACAAGGCGCCATTTCACGACGAGGCACCGTTCAAAATCCCTTTGTGCTCTTGGCTGAGGAGGCTTGGACATCTGACAGGAGAGACAATATCCTTGATCTTTCTCACTGCTTCTGTTCCAATGCCAAGACGTTTCCTCCTGCGACGCAGAGCCTATCTGTGCTGTACATTCACTCATCATACAGTCCAAAAATAGTTTGGTACTGCAGCATTTAGGTTCTCTGAAATGAAGGGAATATAGAGGCTCTTCTGATGAAGCTCTACTGCTTGTAAAATATGTTTTTCTTTTCTTTTCTCAGTCAACGTGTAGCCATTTGTATACGATAATCTACGAGATACACAAAAATGAACGATGCTGTCTACGATGAAGAGTTCAATAGCAATGGGAAGTCTTTTTTTTCTACAAGTAGCCAGTTAGCAGCGTGACAGTTCACAGCAGGGTTTGAATTGATCCATGGTTCAGAAGGTTTCGTAAGGCTCAGATGGGCGGGTGGTTTAGTGGTGTCACAAGCAAGAGTGACGAAGGTTTTATGCTTTAATCCAGGCCTGAGATACAAGTTTACGGTAATCTCCTACAGCACACACAGTACCTGTATGTATATATATGCGATATTGCTCTTTGGAAGAAGTAGTCATTTTATGCTAATGCCATGATGATGCCATGCCATGATTTCATAGTCGTTTATGTATGTATATTTCAGGGTATATGCCATTATTTACTGATTATGCTGTAGTGTCCAAGGCACCTTAAAGAACAAAGACACAGCAGCACCCAATGGGAAATGATGTGGAGCTACTGCATTCAGGCACCAAAGGCATCCATTTACTCTGAAATTATCCGACGTACTGCTGGTGATTGATTGGCTTCCGTGGAGTGAAAACATTCGAGAAGTAAAGAATAATTTAATATAGCGTATGTCCTTCTTGAGTAATGTGTGTATTGGCAGTGGAGTTGAATAAATTGTATATTTGTCTTCCAATTCCATGTGGATTCTTTCTGCATGTGTTGCTTTCCGTGCTTCAAGCTCGGTGTCTTGTAATGCTGGGTGAACTTTAGTGGATGAGTCTTGATCAGTGGTGGAAAGTAAACTAAGTACATTCACTCAAGCACCGTACAATTTTGAGGTACCGGTACTTTTACTTTACTTGAGGTTGTCCATACTTTATACTTCTACTCCAGTCCATTATCAGAGGCAAATATTGTACTTTTTACTCCAGTACAATTGTTTGAAAACTTTACTCACAAGTTCATTTGTAGATTAGATTATTATCTATTACTATAGATACATTTACATTTATCTATTTTGCCAAAAATAGCAGATTAACTATTTTCAAAAGAGTGAAGAATTGCTACCGTAAGTATTTTGAGGCCAATACTTTTGCATTTTTACTCAAGTGATTTTTTGAATTGTGGGCCTTTTACCTGTAACAGAGTATTTCTACATTGCTGTATTGCTACTTTTACTTAAGTAAACTATCGGAGTACTTCTTCCGCCACGGGTATTGATGAGAACAGTAACAGGTTGATGTGTGTAGCTGTAGATACAGGCTGGTGAGTTGGCACTTGACTGATACAGAGCACTGATGCTAAGCGCTAGCGCTGACGCTAACACTGGTAGTGGATGTGCTGGTGCTGGTGCACTTTCCCGTCCACGTGCGAGTGCGTGTGCGTGTGTATGTCCGTGTAGATCTTCGGGTAGACCTTGGGATTGGCCAACCCCACGCCTCCTCCCTGGGTGGTGGCCAATAAGAGCTGCTGCTGATGGGCGACGTAGTCCTCGTAAGAAAGACAATCTTTGTCCCCATTGGCCGGTTGCTGGGGGAGGGCTGGGCAGGTCCGGTCGCCGCGCTGGCTGGCCGCCGGGGGACGCTGGGGGCCGGATAGAGCCGAGGAGGAGGAGGAGGAGGAGGAGGAAGAGGAGGCAGAGCAGGTGCGCTTTGATTGGCAGAACCACAGGAGGGCGGTGCCTAAGATGAAGGCCAAGCCCGCCGGGATTCCAATGATGACGGGCCACGGGAGGCTGGGGGCCGTCGCCGTGGGAACAGGCGGCACGTAGGGCTTCAGGTCTGGGGGTGGGGGGAATTGAAAGACATTTATTAAAAGACATTATTGTATCAAATGGGGGGGGGCGTGGTCTAACGTATAATCGTTGTGTGTTTTTTTCGTACTTACTTACTTGATCGATGCGTTTTGAGAAACAACTTGTAGTGCAACTTTTGATTTTTTTTTATTTGAATCCTGAAAAGTAACAGTTTTGGAAGTTTCCACCCGACTAGACTCCTCTAGACTCAGACCGGATGAGCAGCCTGCAAAGTGACTTGATCCCAGTCGAACTTTGACCCGTCACAATCATTGGCTGGAATTAGTGGTTCCACTTTAGCCCTATTTTATACCTAGACTATTTGACAATAGCCGATCTACAAGCTCACAATGAGCTTGCAGATCTGCTATTTTCAAACATTTTAGTACTTTTACTTTTGGTACTTTAAGTACATTTTGATACCAATACTTTTGTACTTTTACTCAAGTACATTTTTAATTCCGGACTTCTACATTGCAGTATTGATACTTTTACTTAAGTAAAACATTTGAGTACTTTTTCCACCACTACATTGTGTTCCACCTTGGATCAATGGAACTAACGTACACTGTAGTATACTTTAAGTTATTATTTATTGGTATGAAATGTAATATTACTGTTAAGATTATCATTCAAATCGTAATGTTTTATCCAATTATTTGGGGGCCTACTTGCAATAACCTCGCGATCCACCAGTGGGCTCCGGGCCTACAGGTTGAGAACCAGTGCCCTTGTATATCAGAATCAGAATCAACTTTATCATCACATCACACGTTTACAAGTGTAAAACAGTGGGGGGGGGGCAAGGGGAAGAGGGGGAGAGAGAGATTAATAAAAACAAACCAAAATCTACATTCACACATAGTACCGTATATCTATCCGGTGCGGTAAGTACCTGAGGTAAGACATAAGGTGCGCTAAGTACACAGTAATGTATTTTATTGCCCCACCTGGTAGTACAGTGAGATAGGCGCTCCTGAAGCTGTAGCCCATGGTGTTGGCTCCCAGACAGATGTACATGCCAGCATCCTCCTCCTTGGCTCTGGTTATCAGCAGCTTGTTGAGGTACGAGCCATCAGGGCGAGACCACACCTCCCCCGTAGGCAGCACCACAAAGCGGTGGTCCCCCACCTATGAAATCAAACCAAAAGAATAGGGGTGCAACAGTTAATCGAAGTGAATCGATTTAATCAAAGAAAATCGTAGCTTTACAAGCATCGCACTGCGACATGTTGTGACAAATGTTCAGAAAGAAAAACATTTTTCAAAGCAACCATTACTATTAAACACTAAAACGTTTAAGAAGTAGTGAAAATAGATCTACAAGCTTTGCATCGCAATGTGTGCTTGTAGATCTGCTATTTTTGCTAGTTTGGGTCTCGGCGAGACATCCAATTTCTCTTTTGGGTCTCGGGCTAAAAGGTTTGGGAACCACTGATATGACTGGCCAGCCTAGCCTGTACAGTATGTGCGCTGTGCTGTACGTACCTCAATGGTAGAGTTGTATTTGTTCTCGTCACCCGCCTCTACTCGCTTCAGCCACTGAATGACTGGCTTGACGTCACTGCGGACCTTACACTGGAAGGATGTGGTTCCCCCATAGTCCACTGTGGTGTTGACCGGGTGGGTGCCCGTCAGGATGGGCTTAGAGTTGGTACGCTCTGTAGAGGAGGGTGCAATGCAGGGGAGGGGAGGGGGGGGGGGGGGGGGTTGGAGAGAGGGAGAGAGAGAGAGAGAGAGAGAGAGAGAGAGAGAGAGACGGGGAGAGAAGGCGAGGGAGAACAGATTTATTCAAACTGGTTTCCAGCCCATATCACATTATAACTTTTCATATTAAAACAATATTTTGAAACGGGATGGTTAGCGGTGGTGATGACAGATGGGACGCGCAAGTTCATGAAGCCACACAGCACATGATGTGGTCTGGAGGGCATATTATTGTCATTGTATTCACCACAGAGAACTCTCTAATGGAAGCAGAATGAGGAAGCAGAGTCAGAGAAAGTACAATTTGTCCCGAGCCATTATTCTCAGAGTATCGGCTGTATTCAGGGAGCATATGGTCTTGAATACAGTCGATACCTGAAACAAAGACCTAATTTTGTCAAGTCAGCCTTTTTCTTTTTTCAGTCTATGGGAGAGAATAAACACACCTGCCTTAGATATTTAGCAGTGCTTTTACAGTACATTATTATAATCGCACGCAAGTGTGACTTACAACGGAAAAATGTGAATACATTTTTTTTACTATTTTGACAGTCAGTACATTCACCTGCACCTTGTTCCCAATACATGACATTATTTTAGCCAGGTTTGAATCTTTTGGGGGTGGATAGGGGGAGTCCATGCTTCCGCTTTTGATATCCCCGCTTCTGGTCATTAATTTTTCATCACTGTGTGGTAATGTTTATCCCTGCTTCTGGTCAGACTGAATTAAATACTTGGTAGACTAGTAAGTCCTTTTGGGAAATGCAGACCGTCTGATAGGTTTACAATTGAGGAATTTAACAGACGCTCTTAATCCAGAGTGATTTACAGTAAGCAAGGAAAATACAAGGTAATACATCAAACGCTTAGAAATAGTAATCTAGGATCATAGGTAAATGAAGAATCTATCATCAGTCTAAAAAGTAGAATAACAAAAAAATCAATACTGTACACTGAAACTATACACACACTATAGAGCGTGCCAACGTGTCGTCACCACGGGGGGGCGTGGCATTGGGCGTGGCATTGGGCAATGTTCAACCTGGTTTTTACCCCACTCCGCCGCTACCAAAAGACACTTGTTGACGCCCTCTTCAGGATTTTTGGCACGCTCTATAGGATGCCAGGTCTACAAATGAACCTGGCATCTGTCTACAGTACATAACATGTTATCTAAATGACATTTTAGCCTTTGCATAAGCCTGCAAGGTCGACAAGGCTAGGGCAAGTGCTACTGTTTGATATTAATGTTTGATAATATCACAACCAACAATTTAACTTAAAATGTATACTGTGTGCATCCAGTAGTTAATGGACGCTAGGGTTAACGCCACAAAGGCCAAACACAAGAGGTAATAAATATATCCATGTGTTCCTTCCTACATGCACCTTGAGAAGGAAACAAGCTTCCACTGTGTATTTATGTTATACGTCTCATTCATAGTGAGGCTGGAACAGAGAAGGTGACATACTTGGCTCTGCTAAATGGAAACTATCCTAGCCTTACCAAATCACCTATGTGGCCTGGCCTACAAATAATAATAAGCTGAGCATGCCGTGTCTGTTCTGTCTTTTAGGGTTGGTGTAGGTGATACATTTGGCAGAAATGTTTTCTTTTCTTTATTTCTTTTGCAGTAGTGGTTGGTTAACCCATTAAAACCAGGAAAGCATCTGTGTCATTTTAGATTTTAGCTGTATATATAGTAGCAAAACTCTTAGAAGTGGTTCTCAAAAGCAGTGGTTCTCAAAAATAACAGATCTACAAGCTCACAGTGCGCCACTTCGTGCCATGCTGCGTGCGAGCTTGTACATCTGCTATTTTTGAAAAAATCTTCAAAGTGTTTGAAAATGTGTTAAAATTGTTGCGGGTGACGAGAATTGTTTAAGTTTTTAACACAAATCTTCTCTTCTGGGGTGGTCCCTGGCACAAAAGGGGGTCCGCGGGCCAAATACATAATGAATTTGGGGGTCCATGGCACGAAAACCACTGATTTAGAAGGCATTTGAAGGGCTCAGGTCTTAATGGGTTAATCTCTAAGAGAGCACATAATGATCTGTTTTTACTTATTGTCAACAGGGATTCCCAAACGGTGGTGCGTACAAGCTGCCTCTAGGGGGTGTGTGACGTTAATAGTGTAATGGTGGTGCTGGTGTTATGATTACAAATATTATCAACACATGTACATTTCTCTGAACGTTGACCTTTCACCAAACAAAGGTCAGTTCACTTTTGCTATTCAAACCAGAAGGTCATATTCTATCACTGGTAAACATATGGTAACATTTTACCGCACCAAAAGGGAGAAAACTAAATTCACAATCACCTAATAAAAGAATCAACTTGTGTATGAACCTATGGAAAAAGTATAGAGCACTGAAGTCTGACGTAATTTACGCATCCTACCTGGGTCACGTTTTTTTCCCCCCAATATGAATTCCCATAGATGTGTTTAACTACGTATTTGACTGCCAATGACGAGATTTCTTGTCATATTTTGCTACGGTGCAGACTGCCAATGACTGTGTTTTCACGTGGTTTTACGCTTTGAGGCATGCTATATTCAACGGCCTATAACATGCGAACGGGGCATCAGAAGTAGAGAGAAACCATCCGTGTTCAGCAACGATCGGGGGTTTGACTCATATGGATAGATGGTGATGAAATCGCTAATGTTATCGCTGCCGCATTAATTACAATTTCGCCAGAAACAGACTGTATCAAATATGAGTAACTGACTATCGTAAACAATACGATAGCGCGGCACTGAGTGCCACATTTGTAAAATATGTTGTTCCAGGGACCTCCAGAAGCAAATGAGCTTGAGCGCTATGAGCTTGTATGCCTGCTATTTTTGAATAGCCAAAGAAATCTAAAACGACAGAGATGCGTCCCCAGTTTTAATGGGTTAATCGTAAATTACGCGAGGCAAACAATCGTGATATAGTGATTTGAGGTGGTGTCGCCCAGCCCTAGTGAGGGTGTGAGTCAAACATGATGTACTGTATGAATACTTTCTTCCACCACAGGAGTCCTTCAGCTCCGTTTACCCAGAGCTGTAGAACTAACTGCTTCTGTTTCTTATTCTGCATTCCTCTGTTCTTCCAATCTACAGTCCAACAACTGGAAATGAGTGGCAGCTGAGTGAATCTTTGCTGATGGATAAAATGTCACATTTGACACGAGTGAACAGCGTATTGATTTACTTCCTTTCTGCATGCATGCGTGTGCTTGTGTGTGTGTGTGTGTGTGTGTGTGTGTGTGTGTGTGTGTGTGTGTGTGTGTGTGTGTGTGTGTGTGTGTGTGTGTGTGTAAACATGTGTCTTTGAGGAAAGGCTACAGCTGCAGTTTAATCTGGAACAGATGTGCCGGGTAGAGAGAGAGACGCTAGACTAGAGCTCTCAACACACAACAGTCACACTCAGCACTGCATAGCTCAACACACACATGCACGCATGCATGTACACGTACATGTGCACGCATGCACGCACACTCACTCTCATGTACAGTGCATTCAAACACGTGACCATATACTGTACATGTATGCATGTGCACACAGATACACATGCCTATACACACATACAGTACACACAATTAGATGAACATCAAAATGCTCCATACTAAATAAATGATCCTACCGCTGAACAATTCTTGCAGGTTTTTGACAAATTATTTTGTCGTACAACAAATAGCGAGAATAGCCAATCTACATGCTTGTAGATCAGATATTTTAGAATAAATGGTGAAAATGTCTGGCCTGTAATGACATGCCCAAAATAGGGACGCCAGGTTGAAAGTGGTTAATTTTACCTAAATTCACCAAAACACACTGGCAATTAATAATAGTGTACAATAACGTCTTCTTTTTTCCAGAGTCCTTTCCAAACGCAAGCACCTGCACATTCCATTTCTCACTTCAGTGACATTTATTGACCAGTGGTGATCAATAAATGTCACTGGAGTGAAAGAATGAGTCTCGTGTGTGTCTGCAGCCCATGTGCTGCCTGACTGCCCATTGTGATCGGATGCTAAATGTACATATTGTATGTGCTTGAATAAATATCTACATACAGTTATACGAGTATATAGTGATATACTATACGTGTATTGAATGAATGTCAAAACACTGCAGAGGCATCTGCTACTTAGTGATGTCTCTTCCTTGCACAAGACACTGAGGTTCACTGCATTTATAAAAAAAAAAGTTGTACACAACTCATGTATCATTTTATATTGTTTGGTTATTTGACATCTTCCGTTTCCCCCCTCTACTGTTACAAAATGGGTAATCCATTTTGTAACTGCAATTCGTGGTCTAGACAGGAGTGATGTCGACTCCATAGACAAATGAAAAACAGAAAAAGTATGCAGAGTCGTGGCACTGCCTCTTTAAAGGTCACAGGTCTGATGTCAGCAAAAGCCCCGCCTCACCCTCAAAAAACTAAACAAACTACAAACAAATGTATGTAGCCTTTCTGCATATTACATTGTAAAAGCCACACTACCCCTAATATAAACCAGCCTGTCATTCCATTATGAAGATAAATAAATGCATATTGTACCATGGTGTGGTGGTCAGTGCTGGTGGATGATCAAAGCCCATCAGAGTTTTCTCTGTCAGGCATCTCCTACGCTGTCTCCTTCTCAATGGGCCTCATTCTCAAAGCTCTTCCTAAATGTCTACAATATTTTAGTATAGGTTTGCTACTGGGTAAAGACCGAAAATCTGATTCATGAAAGGCGTGTAAAACCTTTATCCGTGCGCATCTCAGGTGTATCAGATGATGAATTCCACTTCACCGTGATGAGAAGAATTCCGTGGTACAAGTTCTACGGCATCGCTCGTCAAAAAGAACAGATCTACGAGCTTACAACGCAACGCTTCACATCGCAACGCCTTGACAGCTTGTAGACCCAGCGGCGTATTTGGCAAGCCAGTCCCTTGCACGATGAATCAACGGAACGAGAACAAAGTACATTGCTCTCATGTTTAAATGAGAGGAAAAAAGTTTAACATCACAGGACAAAATAATAGGCTAATAAAGCCATTATATAAGCCCTTTTTACAGAACAATTGCTCACATTTGATGAGGTAAAAAGAAAATGAAAAAAGAAAAAAAACATGATGCTAGAATCCAGGACATACTACGACATAATGCCGCAACCCAATTATAGATCTGAGTTTATTGATCACTGAAGAGAAATCAGTCCTTGCTTTGGATTTAACATATCGTTGCTGTCGGGCTGAAACCATGCATCTCCATATTTTCAACTTTTCATATTTTTTCATAAACTAATGCCCCACTTCATCATACAAGAGTGTCACACAAAAGTAGAGAAAATAGAAGATCTACAAGCTCATAACGTCTCGCATTGGCATAGTGAGCTTGTAGATCGGCTATTTTCACTATTAAAAAAGTTTCTAAAATAATAATAGGAGAAAAAAGGAACAGTTTTAAATTGGACATACAAGGTTTCCTATTCCAACCGACAGCGACGATATCCTATTGCAGTGGTTCTCAAACCTTTTCATGTGAAGGACCCCCAAATTGACACTTATTAGCCCGCGGACCCCCATTTGAAAAGATATGCCAGGGACCCCCCATAAGAGAAGAATTTTACAGCTCTAGCAGTGATTCTCAACCATTTTAATTTCAAGGACCCCCAGTTTGACATGCATTAGGCTATGGACCCCCATGTAATGTCATTTCTATCTCTGGGACCCCAATTTATATTGTAAACCCATAAGGGTCCATTTGGTTCCTAACTATCCATCATTTAGCTGGGTACCCCCTGGAACTCCCTCAAGGACCCCTGGGGGTCCCCGGACCCCACTTTGAGAAGTGGGGTACCTACTGTACATGTCCATTATCCTACTGTACATCGAATAATGGACACAGATTTCATCCAGGCTGCTTCATCAGATGGTAAGACTTGTAGTCTATTGTGTAGCGTTCATGTGATCAACCAGTTTCAGAATTGCTTTTAAAGATTAATTATTTGTAATTCATTAGCCAAATGATGTTCACACTTACAGAAACATGCAGCTAAGCTCTAAATGCATCAACTGAAAAATATAAAAAAATCGATATGAATTTGCCTCAGTTATCCTTTTCTTCAAAAATAAGTTAAACAGATATATTTTATCTTTTGTTTTCTGTTTTGACAAATGTGCACATAAGACTTTTTATTTAGGTTTCACACTGTTGCAATTGACTTTGCATGAAGAATAAGGCCTTCTAATAACAGCCACACAAAGAATTCTGCCACGTACGAGTGCCTCTGAGCATACGTGAGTTTGTGTGTAACTTAAAGGAGCAATTCACGTACAAAGAATAATGATGAATCAGACTATGCTTGTGGAAACTGTCGTATACTGTATGCCCTTAAGTATAAAATCTGCGCATACACACACTTTGTGAATGAGGCCCAATATCTGATCTAAAAAAATAATAACACTTAATTACTTAAACACTCTATACTTAGTAAACTGGACCTGTGTTGCCTTTGTACCTGGTCCGCTTTGTTTTTGTTAAATCCACACCAAAGCCCAAACTCACAACGTGCCGCGTAGTGACGTGTTGTGAGCTTGTAGATCTTCTATTTTGACGAAAGTTTTGGGTCATGTCTTTTGTCAAAGGCTAAAGACCACTTGTTTTTCCGACTCACACCAATGTATTGTATCGACATGCTACACAATAGAGGGAACTTTTTGCTTGTCACATTTCCAAATAAGGATAATAAAGAATGATACAAAGCAATAACAACGTGACCGACAGTGAACGATTCTCGAGTCCAACTCACGTATGACTTCCACCTTGTAGGTGGCGTTGATCTCGCCCGCTCTGTTGGACACGTGGCAGGTGTACTTCCCGCTGTGCTCTGGCGTCAGGTTCTTTAGACTCAGCGTCCATTTCTTCTTCTTCTGCCCTTCTCCTTCTCCTCCAGCTCCTCTCTCCAAACCACCACCGCCTCCTCCTCCTCCAGTCGCGCCTCCTTCCTCCCCCTCCAGCGGGCGGCTGTCCTTCAGCCAGACGATGTCGGGCCGCGGGTTGCCGCTCGCCGTGCACTTCAGCCGCACGGAGCTCCCCACGGGGCGCGCGATGACGCGCTTCCTCATCTTGGCCGGCTGGGTGAACCGCGGACGCACTGTAGGCCGGAGAGAGAGAGAGAAAGAGAGAGAGAGAGAGAGAGAGGAGATAAATGACATACTGCAGGTTAGTTATTAGCGGTCATCTAGGGTTGTAGTGAGACCAATGTCCAAGCACTACTGCTAGGGTGTCCTTGAGCAAGGCACTAGCACACAAATGCTCCAGAATGTTGCTGTTCTAGCTTGCTGCATGAATGCATGTATGAATGTAACCTCTAAATGTTTAACCACTCTCCCTGGGCTCCCAATATTAGGCATGACATTATAGGTGTAAATCTTCAAACTCTTTTAATTTAGAGATCTACAAGCTCACAATTCTTGGTGATGTGATGCAATGTCAGCTTGAAGATCGGCTGTTTAAAAACAGCCAATCAGGGAGGTAAAAAATTAAATGCAACAGGGAAAAAAACATAACATCCTGCTTGGCATATTTCACCACGGAGTGAGTTTGCCACAACATTCACTCTGTCTCTCCCATACAAGGATAAAAAGAGAGAAGCGTATTTCACTGAGGAGTGGTGTAACCCCGGGCCGCACAGCAGATGGAGAAAAAGGAAAGCGAGCGAGAGGGAAAAAGAGAGAAGTAGTAAAGAGGAATAAATCAGTTACAGGGAGGTTTTATATTTACAAGCAGTGTTCTGCCTTCCAGTGCGGCAGAAGGAGAACAGATTTGAAAACGTCGGGGAATCATCACGAGATTCTGACACCTTTACTGGACAGTAGGGGCCATCAGAGCCATAATATCTGGAAAGGTTCTGACATGGAAGGAGGTCTGTGTGGGTCTAAACCTCCAGCGTGTCTTCCCGGACTGTAAATTGTGTTGCTATTGAGTAATATCAGCCAAAACTAACAACTACCGGCCTGGCAACAAATTTGACGTTTTTCTATCAGCCCAGCTGTAGCTCTCTTTTAGTTTGTTGTGAATCTTGTCTGTTCTTCCACAACAAAAGCCAGCCAGTTGCTTACAACCCAGTATATCCATGTACACATACACATCCATTAACACAGCCAGGAAACTTATCAGAAGGTCTAAAATCATAATCTACGACCTGCACATTCATTCACCCTCTCCTTCACTATGGTCCATTAATCCCAAGCAATGATTTAACATAACATCATACAATGAATAACATAAACCATGCACTCAACTTCCAGCCCTGGGGAACAAGATTACTGCTAGTTTTCACTGTAGCTGTAAATTTAGGGGACTAAATAAGTGAGACTTGAGACACCCGGTGATTTCAGTCAACTACAACATCGTATTGTAGAACAGTGGTCCTCAAACTTTTACATTTCAAGGACCCCCAGTTTGCAATGTATTAGGGCCATGGACCCCACTAACTCTGAGAGCGTACAAATTGTACCAAATGGACTCAAGGGTCCATCTGGTTCCTAGCTAGCAATCATTTAGCTGGAAACCCCCCCCCCCCCCCCCCCCACACACACACACACACACACACACACACACACACACACACACACACACACACACACACACACACACACACACACACACACACACACACACACACACACACACACACACACACACACACACAGAATTGGGAGTAGAGAACTACTGACTGACACACAGTAGACGGACACATAACCTTATAGATCCGTTAATGCAGCCACATCCCTCCTAAGTAAAAAACGAATAACAGATCAAAGAGTAAAGGAGCCCAGTCCGCAGGGAGGAGTGCTTGGTTTTTATATCCCCAATGTTCCCGCCGCAGCAGATATCCATCAGCCGGGGCAATAAATCACGCTGAAACTATACAGTGTGTCTTAGGATACGGCTATTATTCCAGCTCCGGGTAAACAAACAGGGGGAAGAGTAATGTGACAGGGTTGCACACTTTAGATCCGGAGGTATTTCGAATGTGGCAGCATTGCTCAGCGGAATATAACTCCCACCCGGCCGAACCGAGGGCCGATGGCTGGGCCGGCTGACAAAACAAACATACCCCAAAAGGATTAAAAGTCTTGCCGCCGCCTCGTTCCTGCAAAAAAGGCTGCTGCACTGTAGCTGAACTGTGACCAGACAGAGTTAATAGAGGAGGAGGGGGCGTTGAAGGAGCGAGGTGATCAGGAAGAAAGGGGAGAGAGCAACAGAGAGACAGATGGAGAGAGAGACAGAGAGAGAGAAAGCAAAGAAAATGTAATAAAGACTAGGGATCCAATGATCATAGCTAGACGGATGGACGGACGGACAGACAGAGACATACGTATATTGTATATACTGTAGAGATAGACAGACAGATACTGTATATAGATAGAAACATACTTAGAAACAGAGACATAGATAGAGAGATAACTGGTAAAGATAAAAACATGTGCGTGAGAGGTCAAGGGGCAGTGGAGACCACAGGGAGACTAGAAAAAGAAAGAGTGTACCCAATTGTTGGAGGGGAGAGAGAGAGGAGGGGGAGAGAGAGAGAGAGAGAGAGAGAGAGAGAGAGAGAGAGAGAGAGAGAGAGAGCCAAAGGGGGCAGGGCTGTGAGGGGGCTCAGTGGGGCCACTTTACCCCAACACTTTACAGTGTAAAAATACTTCTGACCTACCTACTGAACACCAGTGGTGGACAAAGTACTCAAGCCAAATACTTGAGTCAAAGTATAGACACTCCTCATGAAATATTACTCTACTAAAAGTGAAAGTTACTCTGACAAATCTGTACTTGAGTTAAAGTACTGGAGTACTTGCTTTCAAAAACGTATATAAAAATACATACTTTAAAAAATAGTTAAGTATTCAAAAGTACAAATTACAATTCACATTGTTTTTAAAATCAATAAATTGCTGTATTAACACATTGAGTGCCAGAGGTTTTTTAAAACAGGGTACAGCCAGTGCCAGCGTTTTTTACCGTTTATTGGCAATCTTTTTAGAGCTGCAGAAGCCACAACGAGGACCCGGATGACAACAAAAGGTTTCTGGGCGATGGCCAAGGGTCCCGTCTAACGACTGGAACAATAACATTTCTACCGCGATCCGCCATTGCAGAGAGATCGCCCGTCGAAAATGGCTTGTTTTGACCACAAAAAAGAATATGGAGACTGGACCTTTTTCTCAAGATCCATCAGTTTATGGCACTCCACGGGTGTATTTGCAAAAATGTAATATTACGTTTTTGTCACTCATTGTGTTAAAATGTCCAGTTTCCCCCTCTAAAAAGGTTTTTGAGAAAGTAAAAAAATAATATTATATATATATATATACATAATAGTGAAAATAGCAAATCTACAAGCGTTGCATCATGTGCAAGAACAGAATTATGTATCTTACAGTAACTGTTTTGCTAACTGTACCATTTATTTACAAATGCCAGCGGGTCAACTTCCCCCCACTTTCACGTGATATAATGTGTGTAATAATGAGACGAAAGAAATAACTCTCACCCAGCTTCCCAGCTAACTCGGGAGTGTGTTCAGACCCTCCATCACTGGGCCCTGCTGCGTCTCTCCCTGAACTGGAGTCATCTGTGGAGCACAGAACAGACAAAAACACTCATTAATGACCCCACAAATAATGAACAGGTCACCTCACAATCTGAAGTGTTAAGGTTTTTTTTTTGTTACGGCATTTTAGATTTTCTTGGAGAAGAGGACCAAAAGGAACAAACAACCTCCTTGAGGTTCCCAGGACCAAGTACTCTATCGTACCTGGGGCGATAGAGCTTTTGCTGCCCCAACCCTGTGGAATGCACTCCCCAATACTCTCAGAGAAGCCCCCACCCTCCAAACCTTCAAAACTGCTCTCAAAACCCACATCTTCATTATGGCTTTCCCCAGCTAACCCCACACCCCCCCTTTCTTCTCATTCCACTTTTTTTTTGGAATTTATTCCATAGTCTTAGCCTTTTCTTAGTGTTTTTTTTCCTAATAAAGTTGTACTTCTTTTGTTGTGCAAGTCTCAATTATTTGATTGATCAAAAAAGTAATCAATAGAATGATCACTAAGAAAACAATAGCTGCAGCCCCACAAGGCAGAATTGAACCCATGACATCACCATTACGGTACATCTCTTTGCACAATACGTGCTCCTGCTAATTAGAGAGGTTACAAATGGTGGACGGGTTTCAGCACTACGCCAACCAGCTCTCTTCTACCTATTGAACATCACACGAACCCTGGCTGATAACCATGGCCATCCAAAACGGTTAGATGACTAGAGCTTCATTCAAGGAACCAACCTCCTCAGGGCGGAACCAATGTCTCTGTAGGCATTATGAGGTCAAAATGCAGGACACACCTTGTTCAGAGGGAATTAACAAGAGAGAGACAGTGAGGTAGAGGGAGAGAGGGAGGGAGGGTGGAAGAGAGAGAGGGAGGGAGGGTGGGAGAGAAAGAAAGAGAGACAGAGATGGGGGTGAGAGAGAATTTGGTTTGAACTCCAGTTTCTCAATCAGAACCTGATGCTGGGTAGAAGGAGAAAGCCTGTTAACCACACAGCATGAGACCACCTGCCAGCCTTGTGCTGCATGCGCGTGTGTGTGTCACAATAAAATCCTATGTGTTAATTTAATTCAGACGTTTGATGTGCACGTGAATGTATATGCATGTGTGTGCATGTACATGAAAAATTGTGAGCGTGTGTGTGTGCTTAATTGTTTGTGTGTCAGAGGACCACCTGCATGCACTATGCGTTTAATTCAGAGCCAAGGGCTTTTATAACATCACTATTTGGACCACGAAATAAAAGAAATATTTGAAATGCAAATGCAAGGTATAAACTGCATCCTGGAGGCTGGTATTAATAGCAAATTGGCCGAGTGCTTGGTGCAAACCCAGTGCATGTGTGATTATGTGCATGCGTGTGCAGGCTAAGGGGCAAGCATTTGTGGAGTGTGCGCGGGGGTGGGGCCGTGTACGGATGTGTTGATGTGCACGTAATCACACGCACACATACGTATGCGTGCGTGGGTGTATCTATTCATGTGTGAGTGAATCAAGCACGCACACACACACACACACACACACCACACACACAAGCATACGTGTATTCCAGGGTTATGTGATTAAGTGGTAACTTGAGGTACTGGTATTCAGGTTACCCCACACACTTTTCCTCTTCCCTTCCCTTCCCAGCCTCACTCCTTTCCTACCTCCTACCACATGCGCGGTATGTTCTGAGAGAGGGCACGGTGTTTGAAGTTGGAGCGGCACGGGGCTTTGATCCCAAAGCAGAACACGGTTTAGCACTCTACACTCACAACCACACAACCCTACCCCCCCCCCCCCCCCCCCATCCCGAGCCCCAACCCCTCGTGCACTGCACCGAGCCAATACGTTTACTGGCAAACCCACCCACCTCACCCCCTTCCCCTATAATTACATCTGGGGACTTCATTCAGTCATTTTCAATGGCCGAGCACAATGCACGTACGTGGATTCGTGTTGGTGGCAATGGGTATCACAGCGCATGCGGACACACTACAGGAACAAAGCGGGCACACGTGCCACGTGAGGGGATGGTGCGAGACATGTTTCAATGCAGGCGCTTAGTGTCTGTAGAGTTTGGTATAACAACTTCCTCTAACCAGAGGTGGGGGTCTGGGGACCCCCAGAGGTCCATGAGGTTCATTTGTTTCCATCTGTACATTATACATAACTGTATCAAATGGGGTCTGTGGCCTAATGCATACAAATTGAAGGTCCTTAAAATAAAAAAGGCTGAATATCACTACCTTAGAAGAGGCACAGTAACCAGTTATGTCAAGGTCTCAAGTTTAAACCATTGGCTATCATATCCAGTAGCATTATGGATCTGTGCTGAACATACCCTTATTCTCTTTCATAATTTTGTCTCTTTCCTCCTGTCTTTTTCTTCCAATTCTCTAGCATTCTCTCTTTTTTTCTGACCTTTGTACAGGTTCCTTTCTCCCTCTCTCCATCTTCAGGAGGGAAGTGGTATGACAGCATGATACAGTTCTCACACTTACTGGCCTTGCGCTCGTGCGTGCGTGCGTGCGTGCGTGCGTGTTAGCATAACCATCCTTTGTATTTACTTTCAGGTCTGCAGCGAGAAAGTGTCAATCGTGCAAGAAGTATGACTATGTGTGTGTGTGTGTGTTCTGGGGCCTGTGTTTTCCTAAAGGGTCATGTCCTTCCAGGTTTTAATATAGAGACATTGGATATGTGGACACAACCTGTGTGTGTATGTGGGGTGGGGGCAGAGAAAGGGGCTACACTGGCAAATGACTCTTCAAATAGCTTCTAATATGGAGTACTTTGGATTCAACTTGCTTTTAGGGAGAAACCAAAGGAAAGAAAAGGAAAGAGAGGGGGGGGGGAGAGAGAGAGAGAGAGAGAGAGAGAGAGAGAGAGAGAGAGAGAGAGAGAGAGAGAGAGAGCGAGAGAGATATAGGGGCACAGTGATATAGAGAAAAGACATGACAATGTGGCTGGCAATGTTATGTCATGTTACGTCATGTTAACACAAGTACTGTACTGTACAGCACAGCAGTGTTGATTTAACTATCAGAGTGTAAGGTTTTGTTGTGAAACTGAATGTGAGGAGTTGCCAGGGAGACTGACACACCATCACACTCTGTGGAACCACTGTTAGATCCATTGTCAGTTATACTTGGTTGCGTGCCGGTGTCGTGCTCAGTAAATAGCAGATCTACGAGCTCACAACGCGTCACATTCGTGATGCGTTGTGAGCTTGTATATCTGCTATTCATGGCATGCAACACCAGTGTGCAACTAAGTATAAATCAGGCTTCAGTTAACACTGACCAACGCTGAGACCCCAACCACTGCCTAAGCTTTTATGAGAGAAACGCTAGCCTGACAATTCACCCCGAATGTATTTTTCACTTCATTATTCAGACTAACAGAAGCTAACATGAATGTATAACCAAAGGTTTCTTTCAGCTCTACCCAGTAGAATATTTTAACGACAGTTTGCATAATAGACCTATTGTGTGTTTTAACCTAGGTAAAATTATTTCAAATACATAGCAAAATGATATTAATAGAGTGGGCTATTAAAAGAGTAAATTGTCTGCCAGAAGTTTTGCATTGGCAAGATTTTCATCCCCTCCAAAACAGTAAATATCGTGCATAGTTTGTGGTTTTGATTAATCAGTCAATTTGCATCAAATAAACACAGTAAATGCATTTTTTAACCCCAAGGTGAGCTCCTGGTAGGATAATATTAGCTTGATAGCGTGATTGCTTCAGCAAAAAACAAAATTACATAAAGACAAAAGAATGTGATTTCAACTTTCAACTTAATTACATGCAAAAACATATGAAAAAAAAGACTTGGACTTAAATGCACGGCTTTGGCAGATAAAAAACATCCAAAAGAATGACTGACATTATTAAAACCTGGCATTAAAACAGCAGTTCTCTACTGGGACAATGACTGTGGACATCACTATGGAAGCAGATTTTTGCACATGATCCTGTCAACATCACTTGTGAGTGACCCGCTTTTGCGAGGAGCACGCTGGTTTCATAGCTGTCAAGCACTGACCCCCCACTGCAACGCACACTGTCATTAAATCCCCATCGGTCAGTGGTGCAGGAGACACTGTGGAAATAAGTAAACCACAGTTGTACTGAAGCACATTGTTGCCCGTCTATATATCACACCAGAGATTATATAGAACTAATACCACAGAGTGGTTTGTGTGTGTGGGCAAGAGAGAGCGAGAGACAAACAGAGAGAGATATAGAAAAGAACGATATTGCGTGTAAGCATGTACGGAGAGTGGAGAGGGACCATGATGTGCGCGTGTGTTACTATGGTTCCATATAAGCTACTATGGTTAAATCCTTGCCCTCTCTCTCTCTCTCACACGAACACGCGCACACACAAACCACAAAGCCCCTAACACCAGATTTGTTCCCCACTCTGACCTCCAAGATCCAAACAAAGAATATAATTCTCTCCAGCCACAATCATTTTAGGAATTTGTAAGGATTTGCTGGGCCGCAGCCTGCCACATTACACAATGCGTAATTAGGAGCTGGTTATTGTACATAAACCACCGGAGGCCTCCTGATGTTAGTGATGGCCTTGGATCTACAATACTTATTTTGTGGCCTTTGGGCTTCTTTGTACAGAAAGACGGCGGGAAGACAGTGATTGACAGATCCTGGGTCAGATTGAAATGTCGGCGTACGTCTTGAGTGTAAGCTGTTGGCATCTCCAGTTTGGTCCTTTTTCAAAGTTTAAGTTAACTTTTTCATATCTTGTATGCCAGCAGTTATAGAGAAAGTCAATTCTAATTATTTCTCACACTGAAAATCGCCATCTTTATGTGGAAAATGTTTTATGTTGTCATATTCACATGAAACATGAAACAAGAGAGCGGAAACCTGAGAAACAATGTTATTTCTGTGAGTGTGTGTGTGTGTGTGTGTGTGTGTGTGTGTGTGTGTGTGTGTGTGTGTGTGTGTGTGTGTGTGTGTGTGTGTGTGTGTGTGTCTGTCTACACACACACACACACACACACACACACACACACACACACACACACACACACACACACACACACACACCCTTGTCATGGAGATTTACAGTCCAGGCTGTGGGGAGACTGTGTAGCCTTATGGAAATCATTAGAACTAGGCTGCTACACACTTCTCTATTAACAGCTGAGAGAGAGAGAGAGAGAGAGAGAGAGAGAGAGAGAGAGAGAGAGAGAGAGAGAGAGAGAGAGAGAGAGAGAGAGAGAGAGAGAGAGGGGGGGGCAAGGAGAAAGTGAGAGGAGGAGAGAGGAGAACCAGAGAGAGAGAGAGATGCTCACACAGAGAGAGAGATGCTAAAAAAGAGAGATATGCTCAGATAAAGAGAGAGAGGGATGCTAACAAAGAGAGGTATGCTAAGGGAAAAAGAGAGAGATGCTCACAGTGAGAAAGAGAGATAAGCTAACACACAGAGAGAGAGAGAGAGAGAGAGAGAGAGAGAGAGAGAGAGAGAGAGAGAGAGAGAGAGAGAGAGAGAGAGAGAGAGAGAGAGAGAGAGAGAGAGAGAGAGAGAGATGCTAACAGAAAGAGAAAGAGAGAGATGCTAACAGAGAAAGAGAGAGAGGGGGAGAGATGTTAATTGGTTGAGTCAAAGAGCTAGCAGCACAGAGAGATTTATTGGCTGTGGCTGTGGAACAGACATTACTACACTGCAGTTAACTGCTGCAGCCTCACAACTACAACACTGACTCACATGACAGATTAACTACCTGTCAGAGAGAGTGTGTCTGTGCATGGAGGTTCTCTCTCTCTCTCTGTGTGTGTGTGTGTGTGTGTGTGTGTGTGTGTGTGTGTGTGTGTGTGTGTGTGTGTGTGTGAGACAATGTACTGTAGGAGTATGTGAAGGGGCTGATCGGCATGTGTGTGCATGAGGATGTGTGTTGTGTGGTCTTTGAGTGTAAGCATGTAGTACACATATGTATTTGTGTGTGTGTGTGTGTGTGTGTGTGTGTGTGTGTGTGTGTGTGTGTGTGTGTGTGTGTGTGTGTGTGTGTGTATTACAAGTATACTGTAGTATGTCTGTATGGGAATATGCGTGTCCGTGAGTGTCTTTTGAGTGTGAGCATGTGTGTGTGTGTGTGTGTGTGTTTAGCAGTGATCTGACCGATGACGTCCGTATGAGGTATTGACATTTTCCAAGTTCATTAAGTCACACACACACACACACACACACACACACACACACACACACACACACACACACACACACACACACACACACACACACACACACACACACACACACACACACACACACACACACACACACACACACACACACACACACACGGGAAGTTAGACACACGTTTCTCCATCACTCTAACACACACACACACAGAGACAGAGAAAGCGGCACGTATATGGCCTGTTTATAGATGAAAAGGCCTGCATAAGGTAAACATCTTTTCCTCTGAAATGTTCCTATAACATTTGATCTCATTAGCCCCCCAACAGGCACACACAAATACACACACTTACACACACCTGATGACTATTTTGGCGCCAAACATTTTCCCTCTCTCAGCTCCAGCCAAGACAACAAACTTTATACTTTTTATGAGCAGAACTTTACGATAGTATTTACAAATGTGATTACACGATATGCCACGGTGAGGCCTGAGCTCTCTGAAATATGATGAACATGCTTCAGCCCTTCACTGTCAATTGCTTCCAGCTTTTCAGCCTGTTTGCTATAGATGTGTGTGTGTGCACTTGTATTGCACACATGTGGGCTAGCTCATGCACGCATGCAAGCAAACACACACACACACACACACACACACACACACACACACACACACACACACACACACACACACACACACACACACACACACACACACACACACACACACACACACACACACACACACACACACACACACACACACACACACACACACACACACACACACACACACACACAGCATTACTGATCAGGGTATGGGGTTGATTACCCAGAGTTCCTGGGTCTCTGGCAGGGTTTCTGGCATGAATGCAGGTTTAAGGCGATGTTTATGTGTGTCTGTTTGCGTGCATGCATGCCCGTGTGTATACGTGTGCGTGTATGCGTGTGTGTGTGTGTGTGTGCGTGTGTGTGTGTGATGCCTGGTTCCACAGAGCAGGGAGGCTGGGATTTAGAACTTCCTCATGTCTTTAGTGGACTAGTAAGAGAGAGAGAATTGAATTTGAACAAATAAGCCCTCATTACTCACTCAAGACAGTGAACAACATAGCATCCAAGCAAACATTTAACACACAACACTGTGACCAAACATGAAAGCAAACCTTCAAGAGAATATTCAATTAGAAAGAGAAAGACAAGACAAGAAAATGAGTTGGTATTCCTGTGTGTCATAATTAACCCCTGAAACATTGTGTTTAGTTGACCCCCCATTTTTAAATCTACACATATCTCTTTTCTTTAAGTAGCTATTCTACAAGCTCAACGAGTCACAATGCAATGCACTGTCAGCATGTAGATCTGCTATTTTTGCCAAATGTTCGCCTAGTATGACTGTGGTTAGGATGGTAATTCCTGCCTGCTGACCTAGGATCCAATGCTGACAGCACTCCCTTAATCTCTCTCACCTTTCCTCTTGAGTTTATAACAGGGGTTCTGAACTTTTTTCATTACAAGGACCCCCACTTTGGTATGCATTAGACCACGGACCCCCTCTTGAGAGTTACAGACTTGTATGGGGCCATTTCGTTCACAAACGTTCAAAGATTTAGCTGGGGACGCCCTGGAACCCAATCAAGGGCCCTGGACCACGCTTTGAGAACCACTTGTTTATGATAATATTATTATGCACCTAAAAAAACAGAACTGTTTTTGTATCAGTTGGTTAGCTTAGGTAAAGACTGTGCTGTGAGTCAGCACAGTCTCTCTCTATTTCATTGTCCACATTCCCTACAGTACCTCCAACAGCAGCAAAAAGCGTTGCACAAGAATTTCTCCCATCAGCATTTTTATTGCTTTTCTACACCACTGCCCACCCTGCCGCCCACCCCAAGTGCTTAGTGCTTGTATAGGTTCCGTTCTGTGGAGCCCTCTAGGAAAGGAAAAAAATAAAAAACAGTGTTCTTCAGCTGGGATTCAAAGTTGTACATTCATTGCTTATCTAAGCCTTAAACACCTGCCTTCCCTCCTACGCTGTGTATGTTAACTACACTTAGAAAAAACAGTGTGTGTGTGTGTGTGTGTGCGTGTGTGCGAAACTCTCTGCCGTGCAGTCAAACGGAGCACTTTTGGTGCTGATCATACAGTAGGTTCGTACAGACTAAACAAAAACAATGTTTGGGTGAGGTGTGCAGCACTCAGAACCCAATTTTTACGCTTTCTTTTTTTCCACTGTGTACGTGTCAGGGATAGAGAGCAACAGAGGTAGAAAGGGAATTAGGGAACATTAAGGAGGATATGTGTGTTTGTGTGCATTTCAATGCACGTTTCACTTCGGGATTATGTCCATCTGTGTGCGTACATTGTGCAAGAGAATCATATGAATAATATGACTAAGACTGAGAGTGTGTGTGTGGGATTTAGTGTGAATGACAGAATTGGTATAGCTGCAGTATATGTGCGTGTGTACAGTATGTGTGCAACTCCATACTCCAACTCTGTGTTTCCTGATGCTGAGTAGAGTGCGGTTTGATCTCCTGCCATAAAGGGGCTCAGCTCTTTAATTGTGGCCACCTGTGTGTGTGTGTGTGTGTGTGTGTGTGTGTGTGTGTGTGTGTGTGTGTGTGTGTGTGTGTGTGTGTGTGTGTGTGTGTGTGTAAAGTGACCCACACCACTTCAGGTTTCACTTCCACGCAGGCACGCACACACAGACTCATGCACATGCACGCACGCACATGCCGTCCTTGCCTGTCACTTGTAGGAAATAATCATGTGTCATACATAGTCAAACGGAAACAGAAGTGCCGTTTTCCTCTCATATGTTAGGACTCACGAGTCCTAACGCGTGCACACACGCGCGCGTGTGTGTATGTCTTGGCAAAATGTCCCCATGAGTACTAGACATTCTGGGGACAATAACAACAAGTTGTTAGCTTGTAGATTTGCTATGTTTGGCTTTAGGGTTAGGCTTATTCATAAAATCGCCATCCCAAAATCAGAGTTTGTCCTCACAAGTGTAGTAATATAAACCTCTGTGTGTGTGTGTGTGTGTGTGTGTGTGTGTGTGTGTGTGTGTGTGTGTGTGTGTGTGTGTGTGTGTGTGTGTGTGTGTGTGTGTGTGTGTGTGTGTGTGTGTGTGTGTGTGTTTTCCCACATTGCTGCTCTAGGTCTGTTCTGTGTCAAACTTGATTAAGAAGCCTGTAAGATCCAATTTGGCCTTGGCTGGTCCATCTGTCTGTGCGTGTGTCAAGCTACCTCTCTTGATACCATGGTGTAATCATGGTACAAATTACCTATCATTTTCATATCCTGTCATCTGTCCCTCAACAATGGATTTGTAAGATGTTATCCTGATTTTTTTTTTTTTTTTTGCAGTAGTTGTACTGTAAAGTACTGTAAGCAAGCAGTAAAATATTCAGTGATAATTTAACTAAATAGTGTAAAATTGGACGCCCAAAATCTTTTAAATGAACATGAAGTTTACTGCGCTGAGTAACTGAGACCAGCATGGCCCCGAAATTGCTTCTTGATAGAATGTCCAATCAGTTCATGTTGCCAGGCAACAACTACTAATTATTACAGCCAGTAAGGAGAGATTTGGCTAATGTTACTTTAACAATAAAACTTCCTTCCAGGGAGTAAAGAAATAAAATAACTGAATCACTAGGGGCTTAAAATAGCACCAGGTTCCACAGTGTTGCAACTTTTATAGGTATGAAACTTGCCCAAATGTCCTAAAAGTACTGTATAACTGTATTGTATTTTCTATTGGACTGTATTCTCTTTACTAATCAATCTTGGAGGCGGCTGCATTTCTATGTTTGCAAGTTCTGAACTATAGCTTATTACTTTATATTATCATTTGACCCATGACAGTATCCATTCCTGGAAGCTTTAGAATAGAATAACAGCCAATCAACTTGTAGAAGATTAGCCATTTTTGCTATGTGTCGTATGACTTAGTATACAGAGCTTGAGCAGTTAAAAAGTGCAAGGTCTGAGTCTCATTCTACAAGACCCCAGCAAAGTGAATTTGGCAGGAGATTAAGTCTCACACATTATAACGATCTAAACCCATCCCGTTCTGAATGTTTGTCTTGAAGGAAGTGAGGGAGGGAGAAAAGAGAGAAGAGAGTAAGTAAGCAAGGGAGTAAGGAAGAGGGGAACCAACAAGTGAGGAAGACATGGAGGGAGGAAAAATGCATCTACTCTACGCAGCACTAAAAGCTGACTAGGCACATTCGCTGCTCCGTTCCATCTTCATCTGATATTATCCAAATACACAACGTGTGATTAGCATGCCTCGTTTTTATGGGTCGTTAATAAGCCCAGACATACGATCCCAAAACTCTTATACCCTCACTTCTCACCCGTGTATATTTTCAGAACGCAATGCGGCGCAGGCCACGGGCCATTTACCACTGCGGTCGGCTCCAAACTCCACGGATGGGGGTCTGTGTTCAGTTCGAAAACCAACACTGAGAAAATACATACAGTAAAGCAAACGTCCGGACCACCGCCCGCCCGCCCATCCAGCAGTGAACATGGACTGTGTCACAGAATAAAGTATCAACAGAGGGCTGAAATAACATACAGCCATGAGGCATAAGTAGTTCCGCACCACCGCTCATAAACGTCAAAGAACGATGGGAGTTTATGAGTTCTGAAAACATAGAGTTTTGGATCAGGTTTTCGGTATTCCCCATGTGGACGTGCGTGCGTGTGTTAGTGTGTGTGGTTTTGACAGACACAAGAGTCTGGTTGAGTTCATTTCGGATATGTATCGGAAGTAAACAAAACCTTCCTCTACTTTCCATCCATTTACCTTTATCTCTTTGTCTCTTCCTCTCCATATATTCATAAAAGGTATGCATGTGTTTCTGCATTTATCCTTGAGCAGACAGCGTGTGTGTGTGTGTGTGTGTGTGTGTGTGTGTGTGTGTGTGTGTGTGTGTGTGTGTGTGTGTGTGTGTGTGTGTGCATGCATGCGTGCGTCTGTTCAAATACTGTAGCTGTTTAACATCATTGTTCACACCTCATTGGAGGGCCGGGGTCAAGCAGGGAACATGTGAGATTTACCTAAAATGGATATGATGTGGAACGAGTAGGAATCCAGCAAACAGGCTGGAGCCTTGGCCCCTCTGACCCCCCCACAAAGAGCCAATGTGATGGGCCGATCCGCCAAGGACAAATATGATTCAGTGGTATTACTGGATTTCTTCAAGTCCACTGTTCTGTTCACGAGGGGGGGTTTCTGTCTGAGATCATACAGCGTTCTGTGTGTGTGTGTGTATGTGTGTGCAGATGCGCATAGGGCATGTATACACAAACAGACATACAAGACATGTTAACTACTTTCGATCTGACGTCCCTATTTTGGGCATGTCAGTATAGGTGAACATTTCAAATTTGTCAAAACATTTGAACAAATATCTAAATTAGCAGACCTACAAGCACACAATGTGTAGCATCGCGACACATTGTGAGCTTAGATCAGCTATTTTCTCATAGCCCCCAATGGACTAAAGAGTCTTGAAAAGGCCTGCGATTACTCTACTCCATACGTTGTAAATGTGTACTTTACTGTAGGCTAGCACAGAGGTTAATACGTTAGCGCCAATGTGAAGTCAAGTGTTGCCATGCTTCCTGGAAAGAGTACATTTAACCAATTAAAACCGGGAAAGCTTTGTGTCATTAGATTTTAGTGTTTGCTATTAAAAAAAAAGCAGATATACAAGCTTACAAAAATCTTCTCTTCTGGGGGTCCCTGGCACAAACATTTTCAGATGGGGGTCCATGGCCAAATATAAATCAATTTGGGGGTCCTTTGCACGAAAAGGTTTGAGAACTACGGATTTAGAAGGCATTTGTAGAAATCGGCCTCAGGTCTTAATGGGTTAAAGGATGTATGTGTGAGTGTGTGTGTGTGTGTGTGTGTGTGTGTGTGTGTGTGTGTGTGTGTGTGTGTGTGTGTGTGTGTGTGTGTGGACACTAATTCACTGCCGACCCCTCTTAATTAAGACCTTTTCTTATCAAGCTAGAGAATCAATTAGCTCCGCCCATTACATCCAAAGATTCATAGTAAATGAGTGGACATTCTGTCCACACACCGAGACGGTTACAGTTGTCTATGGGTCTTGTGAGTGTGTATTTATGTCTCTGTGTTTTTGAATAGTATGTGTGTGCATCTGTATGTACTACAGTATGTGTGTGTGTGTGTGTGTGTGTGTGTGTGTGTGTGTGTGTGTGTGTGTGTGTGTGTGTGTGTGTGTGTGTGTGTGTTGTGTTCCTCCAGCTGTTGCCTGTGTGTAACCCTAGTAAACATCAATGGAGTGCGGAGCTTTGCTGAATTAACATATCTCTCACATCCATCGCCACGCGCCGCCTTTGAAACTAACACCCCCCCCCCGCCTCGGCAACACACTTTGAACTCTGTCTCTCTTTCTGTCTTCTCTATCTCTCTCTCCCTCATCTTCAGGGTTATTTACTGAAAGAAATGTCAAAGCAAAAGCAAATTCAAGTCTATTCTATGCATTTATCTATCAAATCATGTTTCACATTATGTATACGTATATACATTATATATACATATATATATATACATATATATATATACATATATATACACACACACACACACACACACACACACACACACACACACACACACACACACACACACACACACACACACACACACACACACACACACACACACACACACACACACACACACACACACACACACACAACCAATCATATTCCAGTAAACCATATGCCCTCCCATCTAGCCTCTGTTACTGCTCCGCCCCACACTCACCCCTTTCCCCATATTTCTTCTCAAATGTTATTTTCTGTGACAAATTCCCTTCCAATGAACCATGCAAATTCATTAACCAGAAGAAAGCAGGCAATAGCATACAAACCCCTGAGAGTAACAACAACAACCGACAACCGCACAGAAACAGTCACACACTACAGTATATCAAGTACAGACGAGAAACCAACATGTTATATCAGTGATGCATGCGCTGCTTAGCGCCCGTTATGGCAAAAACCCAGGCACACTGGCTAACTTCATCCAATACAGCCAAATTTATAGCTGGATGAGTCAGCCAACATAACTGCCATGAGAACAAGCAGGCTACACAATGTGAGAATGCACTTAGGCGAGACTGCACAGCAAAAGTAAAAATTGACTTCTAAGGGTCCATTTTACTTACGTGTACGCGTGGAAATATCGTCACTGGCGGGTTTAGCGGTTAGCTTCTATTCGTTTTAGAGTTAGTTTCCATTTTTATTGTAATATGGGTTATAGTTTAGTCAGGGGTGGGTAGTCAGGGGCGAGATTCAAAAAGAAAAATAGGGAAAATAGAATATCTACAAACTCACAACGCGGCGAATCACAGCGCTTTGTGAGGCTTCCACATTCCTCACACTGAAGACCTTTGCATTCTCCAATGCCACAGGGGGGGAGGGGGTGATAGTTGTGGGCACCATACTTGTCTTCGCGGGCTAACACCTCCTTCTGGGTGAGGCGACACTGCTCCTTCCTCTTGTTGGAGGCAGCAAGCCCCGTTACCGAGTTAACGGCGTGAGCAAGCAGAAGGGCCGCACTCCTCAGGCTCCAGCTCAGTTATGGGCATCAACCCTTCCATTTCACCACGTCTACTCTGCGCAGTCACAAAAACATGTGTGTTACGTCGAGACGCAGCGATCGCGCTGAAACCTTGCCCAAATTGGTCATACGTCAACAGATACATAGATGACTGATGTCACAGGCTGGTCACATGAAAGCCGAGATCCACATTGAAGCCACGGCATTTCTATGTGTCAAGATCCACATCATTTCCCCGTTTCTTTTTACTGTACCAGTATGTTGTGCACACTCATTTCCCAATGGACATGCAAATGATATACCCTAAAATATATATTTGAAACACTTTCTAACTGGCCTCCTCCCATTTTAGGTTCAGTTTTTAAAACCAAGTATTAGTTTGTAGGCCTATAGTTTGTTTTAGCTCACATTGTCAGATGGGAGGGATTGGTCACACAGGACAACAAGATGGGCAGAGAGTTCATAATGGCTGCAAAGTTTTTCAAAGCATATTTTTTAAATATTTCATGACATGAGGTTACATTGTGTGTCATAATCTGATATGTCCTGAGGGGATGAACCCAACCTGTCTGGTACAGCAAAAAGGTTAAAATGAATGTCTTACAGCTACTATCTGAGCCAGGTCTGCCCACTGCTGTTCTGTGCAGTGTTAAGTGCTTAGCTCTGCTGTGATCCCACCAGGAATGTAAGAATGTAAGAGACCTTAAGACAAGTCACACTTCAAAGCAACGAGTAAACCTCTTTATGTGTGTGTGTGTGTGTGTGTGTGTGTGTGTGTGTGTGTGTGTGTGTGTGTGTGTATCCACACAACATCAGCATGTGTACGGGCA
The DNA here is from genome assembly GCF_963454915.1 of Gymnoscopelus microlampas. Classification (NCBI taxonomy): domain Eukaryota; kingdom Metazoa; phylum Chordata; class Actinopteri; order Myctophiformes; family Myctophidae; genus Gymnoscopelus; species Gymnoscopelus microlampas. Next base: position 28,876,862 of record NC_139955.1, read on the forward strand.
TGGTATTGTTTCTACTTGAATGAATCTTTCCTGTGGGTTTGTGTGTCTGTGCACGTGTGTGTGTGTGTGTGTGTGTGTGTGTGTGTGTGTGTGTGTGTGTGTGTGTGTGTGTGTGTGTGTGTGTGTGTGTGTGTGTGTGTGTGTGTGTGTGTGTGTGTGTGTGTGTGTGTGGGGGTGTGAGTGAGCTTGTGTTTATACAAATCAGTACACGTCTGTGTGTGTGGTTGTCCTGTTTAACTTCAGAGATGTGTCGTGCGCCAGTGTGTGTGAGGCTCCATGCTGACAGGCTGCCTTTGATGAGCAGGTATTTACAGCGATGTAAAACTAACTAGCTCATCATGATTCACCGCCCTGCGAGGCTCACACGTTACTCATCACAGCATCTGCTTTGTTCAACACTCATTTGTGGGATCCACGTTTGCTTCCAAATTAGGTCGAAAGGTTGATGGTTTGTGAGCAAGGAAGCAAATTAGATTAGCATCTGACTATGAACACAGCAAATCTCTGCATGCATGCGCGCGTGTGAGTGGCATGCGTATCTGTCCTTCACGTATCTCAAGATACCCGCCGTGCATATCGCCGAGGACCTGAGGGAGTGCAGTGCCCAGCATGAAGTCAGTTGGATTGGCGGTTGTCCAGAACCACCGATCCGACCGATATGTTCATATAAAGGCATATATGGAGATCCAGTTGTCCAGAACTGCTGATCCGATATGCTCATTTATTAACCATACTGTACAGTATGGACATAGAAGGGACAAGGACAGACAGATACAGAGATCTCCATATATGGGAGGCAGACAGACAGATCTCCATATATGGGCATAAAAGGGACACAGACAAGACAGAGAGGTACAATGCAATTGCAAAACCAGGTGGGGGCATGCATTCTCAACTTGCATCCTTCCGGAGCAGGTCTATATCTATAAATTCACAAGACCTGTGTCTGTACCAGGCATAACTCGGGCACTGTCTGACAGTTTTGACAACATAAGGGTTTCCCAAATCTACATTTTTGGTCGATTGGCTGCATGGTAGTGGGTACCATAGTGGGTACCCATGGGTACAACGGGTAGTCTGACATGTTTTAATTTTGTGCCACAGCCATGGTGCATTTGGTTTGTTAGTTTGTTGTACATACTGTCGCTGTTCCTTGACATAGTGTTGTGAGCTTGTAGATCTGTTCTCTTCACATTTTTTTTATTTTTTAAATATTTGTGCCTATAATAACAGGGATTGATTATTAATTGGGTATTTTATTTAAAATGATCCATTATCTGTTGCACCCCTAAAACAATGTACTGTAGTGACAGAAAAAAGCTCTATATAAATTGTCCCACTACTCGGACTCAAAAGACAATATACATTTGGACACCTGCATGGAAAGTGGTGTACGCACGCATATTGTGCTTTATACATTTGGCCCCTAGTCTACACAGAGTAGCCTGTGAACACGGTGCAACAGCGAGCACACTTGCTGAACAGAAGTACTGAGATCTCCTCTGAATGGTGAAGTAGACAGATTCAGAGAAAGAAAGTCAGACAGATACGCAGATAGATAAAGACTGTGAAAGGAGGGGGTTGGGGGCGGGGTTGTAGCTGACAGGGACTTAACTCTGCGGCTTGTTCCCGTCATTTAACAACGTGTCTAACATCATCTTCACTTCCTCAACTCAAGCCCCCCCCCCCTCTTTCTTTCCATTCACTTTGACAGCTTTGGTCTCCTCGCCAAGTACAGTGCACAACAGAATGGAACTCTCTCTCAAGTTTTCACGGTGACTTAGATCTAACCAATGGTGACGTGAAGCTCTACAAACCCACATCAAAGCAAGAGCCTCTTGTTTTTTTTTTGTTTTTTTTGGGCGCCGAGAGAAATTGTCTGTGGACATGCCGAAATTGCCTTTTATGAAACCATGGCCAATCTGGTAATAGCTGAAAAACCTCAAGTTGAAAGGAATTAAGGACACATCAAGTTTGGTGTGGAGGACAAGGAGGCGCGCTACACAAACACACCATGCACACAAAAAAATAAAATAAAGTGTCAATGTGCAGACACACACATGCACGTTTGATTGCATACAGAAAATGCAGGCACGCGCAGACCAGCGCTGAAGGCATACCTTAATGGAGACATGCTGTATGTTTTTGTGTGTAGCACACAAAATAAATCTGGTGCATGTTTGCACGAGCACTTTTACATAATGTTGAAACAGCCTAATCGGGGGAATGCGGAAGAGTTTGTGCTCTTGGGAGATATCTGTGTGTGTGTGTGTGTGTGTGTGTGTCTTTGTGTGTATCAGTTTTCAACACGCTGTCACCATGATCAAACTGAACTCTGATAGCACAGGCGCCGGAGCACTATCACTGTTTGTCGAAGAACTACAGGGAAAACTGCATACCACACACACAGAGCGCTTGATCACCTGATAGCCTAAATACAGTCTGTGCCATAACACCATTTTCTATTTCAGATGTCCTTGGCTTTAATGTTTTCATCTTACATTTTTCACAGTAAAATGTGAAACATTCAGTATTTTACAGTGGAGTCATTTTAAAAGTTGGAAAATACTAGCCTGATAAGGTTTTGCTTTATCAACACTTCCTGGCTGATTGCATGATGGAGATATGGCACAGTGGAAGCTTTACATACAAAGAGCTTTGTCTACCCGCCTCTTTCAACCAGCTATCACAACACAAAACAATTCTGTATAGGAAAGAACGCTGTATCGAATTCAGATAAAGGTCTGCCTCAGGAATACACCGCTGAAACTGCGATAAACCTTTTGATAAACTGGAACAAGTTTTTGCCATGCTTGCTGCTTTTTTTTATCATCTGAAGGAATTTTTTTTTTTCTCTTTCTCTCCCGTTTGCCCACTTGTTGTCAGTAAAATGAGATTGAAAAAGCCAGATGTAACCGGTAAAAAAAAACACACACACAAAAGAGGAGACTAAAAGCGGGGTTCTGTGTATAAATTCAGCCCCCACGTCCTCATTAAGACATCAAAGGGGTTTGCTAAGTTACGGGGGCCTTTTCACGACCAACACAAACGCATTCACTGAGGAAGAAGTAGCAACGAAGGAGAGAAGAAAAGAGGAGTAAAGAAAAGGGAAGGGTGAACGAATGAGAGAGAGCAACAGAGAAAGAGAGGGAGGTGAGCGTCGAATGCTGAAGAACCGGTCTTTGGCTTTGATGATGACGATGGAGCGAGGGGGAACCAGCGAAAAGCAGACAAAAGTTTCTAAAACTTCAAAAGAAACCTTTTTTTGTAGCGTGGGTTCTCGCTCTCTCTCTCTCTGATTCTTTCATTCTTTTTTTCCTGCCCTCCTCCTCTCTTCAAACATGTCTTTTGCTAATTGCCAGGCCTGGTTCCGCCCTTTGCACACACTCTACTCCACTCAGGTCCTTTGAGGGGGAGGGAGGGGGGGGGGGGTCTTCTACAGAGGTAAGGTCTAATAACCACCTTGGAGATGGACAAAGGGGGGCAGTGACAAAACCTCAGCCCTAATGAGAAAAGACTTCTTCACCGTACCAGCGGAGTTGTCAATAGACTGGCCTATTATAGAGTAGCCTATTCTAGACCTTTGTAATGAAGAAAGAGCGGGTGGTGGGCACATGTAGTTCTATAGGAATTGTGTGTGTGTGTGTGTGTGTGTGTGTGTGTGTGTGTGTGTGTGTGTGTGTGTGTGTGTGTGTGTGTGTGTGTGTGTGTGTGTGTGTGTGTGTGTGTGTGTGTGTGTGCATAACGATACAGAAGGAAAAGTAACTGTATATGGTTGGGTGTAAGAGAGAGAAAGAATGACAGACAGAAAGAGAATTGTTTGCACTGATGTTTATATGATGTATCTGTGCCTGTGGGTATGAGTATTGTGTGTGTGTGTGTGTGTGTGTGTGTGTGTGTGTGTGTGTGTGTGTGTGTGTGTGTGTGTGTGTGTGTGTGTGTGTGTGTTGCAGCCTGCTGAGGGTAACAATAGTGAGCAGGCCTAATCCTCCAGTGGGTATAATGGCCACTAAGCTGTCTATTCACCAGTACATGGATTCACCGCTAACTGTTCTGATCACACACAAATGCCCCCTGCTCACCCTTTCACACACATCAACACGCCTCCTTCCTGCCTTCCTTCCCTTTCTGCTTTTACTTCTGTTCAGTTCCTGCTTAGATCTTTTCATTTATTGGTACAGTATTATTTTATATTCAGCATTAGCTTAATGTCTCTCTCTCTCTCTCTCCATCCTTGTCTCCATTTCATTCCTTCATCCACTGCACCTTCCTGATTTGCATAAGCGTTAAGAATAGTGCTCCATTCATCTGTTTAGAAACAGCTGGATGAACTAACAGAAATGTCCTATTTCCATCATTATTCCCACGTCCATGTTTCCATGCTCTTTTAATGATGTAATCTTGTTGCGCCCAATTAAAGACAATATGTTAGTGTTCCTGGCCTGGAGTCTACCCAGCCAGTGAGGAGCATCATTGGCTGTGGCTGTAGATGTCAAGGATAATGTTTTTGCCATAGTTAGCACATTGTTTATTTTGAATCTGTCATTGTCAGTATATTCTTTGTAGCCTATATTTAAAGTTGTATTGTCTGTCCTCTGCATTTTTTGTTTATAAATAACAGAAATGTAATTTTTATGTATGTTCCAGTGTTCAATCCCATAAAGACAATTAAATAATGAATTATTTGCATGACAATTAATCATCATGTAAAATGTAATGATTGTGACAGCCCTAGCCGGTGTGTCTGGCTGAGCAATGGGAGAGATGGGTTCTGAGGACACTGAAGCACCTCATTCCTATGGACTTGTGGAGGGTTGGGGGTCTTCCTTCACTTGGTGTGGTTGGAACATGTTGCATAATGCAGTAGTTCTCAAACTTTACACAACTTAGGTTACACCTCAGATTAACCAGTTACCATGGAGACATAGAGTTAGTTTCACTTGGACTTTGCTGATAGCTGTCAGCCAAAGAAAATCCACCCTACGACAGAATGTCGTTGGTCCACAATGGTCCTCTAGCACTTGGGATAAGAGCAAAGGCTAAATGCCTAGGACAATTCCTGTGTAACTCAATGTGTAGAGGACAGTGCTAACAATTCCTTTCCATGTGCAGTTTAAGGTGAATAGCATGACCACACCAATACCAGATTTAGGGGCTCTTTTTCCCGTGTAACATAAGGTGTATAGCATGACGCTAACACTAGCAGAGTCAGGGGGTCCTTTTCCAGTTCAGGAGGTGGGGCATGTCATGTCAAAAATGGTTAGTCAAGGTTTATTGTTTGCTATTCCAACTCTTGTGGTCACCACTCACCAGGGAGTTAGTTAGTGTACACAAGAGCTTTCTGTAGAAACATTATAATAATACCTGTCAGACGTTCAGTAACATGATCATGAGAAAGTAAGCATAATATTCATTAAATCAAAGCAAGGAGGGTCGCACTCAGAATGAAAAGCCAATTTTTCTCCCCATGCCTCAAGAACGGTGACAGACATTTCGGCTATCTAGCCTTCATCAGTATGATGAAGCACACATGCACACGGCTGGAACACAGTGCACACACACTGGTGTATGCAGATGCACAACAATGGCACAAATAAATACAGAGACACAGATTATTGTATAGTGCACACATGCACACACAGCACAGCCAGTGGCTGAGAAGAGGGCGATTTGGAGAAGGATGATAGGAGTATGAGGGGTCAGTGAGAAAGGGAGAATTTGGGAGGAAGGGTTAAGAAATAAATAAGACGGTAGAAAGACCTATTATTATCAGAGGAGGAAGACATGGCTAGAATGGGAGACTGCCACATGAAAAGGGAAACAGGGAGGTAGGTAGAAAGAAATAACAAGACAGCGATGGATGGGGGTGTTGTGAGAGAGCGAGGGAGAGAAAGTGCAGTAGAGGGAGTAAGTGTGTGAGAGAGAGCAGGAGAGAGAGAAAGAGAGGGAGGGAGGGAGGTAGAGAGAAAGGAGATGAAAGGACTTTCCCAGGAACTCATTTAGTAAAAATGACGACTAATCCTACACACACACACACACACACACACACACACACACACACACACACACACACACACACACACACACACACACACACACACACACACACACACACACACACACACACACACACACACACACACACACACACACACACACACACACACACACACACACACACACAGGCCTCCTAGGGCTGAGACAAATGAGTGTCCACTTCAGAGATGAGAGGCCAATTCAGCGTTACAAATTAATAAGCCAGCTAGCTAGCAGGGAGGAAAGGGGTGGCAGCTGTTGCACAAGTTCCCCTTAATGCATTTTTCCTCCGTCGTTCCTACATTACCACTGGATATGGAACCACCTGGATTTAAACCCAGGTCTCGCCGCATGGGAAACCAAACATCTAACGGCAGAGAATGCAGAACATACAGTACAGTACAGTACACTGTACATAGTATTATATTGTACCTTGTGGTTGTAAAAGTGAGATCTAGGGACCCCCAGGGTTCCTTCTTACAGAGGTCTGTAACTGTAAGTTTACAAATGGAAATATACACTTACGGGTCCATTTGTACACTCTCAAGAGTTCAGTCAGATAACTCACGAATAGATTGAACCAATATTATAGACTATATATTGAACAAATATATAGAATGAGAATACAAGTGTGGATGTAATATTTTATCTTGGCGTTCAGGCTGTGCTATATTTTTCTCCCTGCTCAGCACAATTTAGACAACCATCATTAACCATTAAGAGCTGGGAGATAGATAACAACCCCCCATGGGGAACAGACCAATAGCAGAGCCCACTTGGCGGAGCTGGGGTGGTGGTGGGAGCAAACGCTGCATGACAACAACCATAACACACACACAAGCGGAAGGAACGCAGACTTTAGGTGAGCTTAAATAACCCGCCCGATTGGACAGCTGATTGCCACGCCAGTGTAAGACGTATGGGTCTTGCATGACGCTGTATACATCCACATATTAATGAACATACATGTAACCTCTCGAGTGTATGCTGCCTGAAATAACTCGCAGGCTACGTATAATTTATGTAACGTTTGAGAACCACATGTATATACGAGTAGACCAATACGGCTGAAAGATCGATAGACGTGTTTGGAATTGAAGGTAAAGGAAAACACAATTTCAAAAGGACATCTTGTCAACCTTTTGTTTTCGTCTTTTGCCAACCCGTTACAACATGGAGCTCAAGCACTGGCTTTGTTCCTCTGAGTCAAAGGTTTGTCATCCATCAGATTCACAGGAAGAAACAGAAGCCGTTTCACCTCGACTTTTACTCTTTGTCCCCCCCTTATCTATTCTCCATTCGTCCATCTCCTTTCCATCTCTTTGCAGGGGTGAAACGAGGCAGAACGAGAGGATGTGGGATGGACGGATAGAACCAGCAGGCGTGAAATGGAGGCCAGGGCCCCTGGTTAGTATGAGAGTGCGTGTGTGTGTCTATCGCTCTGTTTATCTGTGTTCATGCTTAATCCACTCAATCCGGGAAATCACCTGTGTCAAAATGATTTTAACCATTATTTTATACTTTGGCAATATTCAAAAATAGCAGATCTACAAGCTCATGAGCATGTAGATCTGCTATTTTTCGGCCTCAGGTCTTAATGGGTTAAGACAAGTGGGTCTGTTTTTACGTGTGTCAAAGGAAAACTGGCTACATAAACATCACATGTAAACACGTTATATCCATAATGCATATACTGTACGTGTGTGTGTGTGTGTGTGTGTGTGTGTGTGTGTGTGTGTGTGTGTGTGTGTGTGTGTGTGTGTGTGTGTGTGTATGTTTATGCATGTGTCCGTGTTGTTGTTTTGTCTTGCCTTCCCAGGGCTCAAGGCGGCTGCTTTTGAAACACAATTCTATCCTCCTCCATCCCTGTTTGTGAGGGACCAGCATGTTTACTGTCTGTGCTCTGTACACAGCAACAGTGTTAATAGAATATTGTACTATACACCCTGATTTCTGGAGACAGGGGCATCCTATTCTGCACTTTGTTTGACCATAGCCTTATTCCAGTAATATTCCGGTGCTTTTGCCAAATGTATTATCCTCTGGAAAAGTACTATAGGATTGCCAAAACAGCAATACTGTGTTATTGGTGATCTCACTGCTAAACCTCAAGTTGAGAGACACTATTATAAATATGTAAAAAAAAGAAAAGAAAAAAAAAAGGTTTCCTATCCTAGTCCCAGTGTTTCTGAAATATCTTCATATTAAGGACCCACAAATTGAACATATTTTTGGGCCAGTGACCGGCTCCACAAGAGAAGATTTTGCTGTAGATTAGATTTAGTAGAGAATTCTACAGCTGTCTATACAGTACAATGGAGATAACAGTGTAGATGAAATAATAGTCAAATTAAACGGTTACTCATTTTGCTCAGGAACCCCTGGAACCCCCCTCAAGGACCCCTGGGGGACCCCAGACCCCACTTTGAGAACCACTGCTAGTCCAGTGGTTCTCAACTTTTTCAGGCCGCGACCTCCAAAATAATCATATTTTAACTGGGGACCGCCCAAAATGATCATATTTGAACTAGGGACAAGCACTTGGAATGTAGGAGTTGAGGCATTCATTTAGTTTGACTCGGTTCCTCAGACAAGTATTGTGAAAATAGCAGATCTACAAGCCCATAACGCACGTTGTGAGCTTGTAGATCAGCTATTTGAATTTGTTTTGACTCTTTCTTATATTATTTGACAATTTGGCCAATGTTTGACCAGTTTTTATAGTAGTTTGTTGATTACTTTTGATGCAGAGATTTTTTATTTCATAACTTTTTTAAAGGTCTTAAAAGTCCTTAAATTGTCACTTTACTGTCATCTGGGGACCCCCCCAAAAAAAAATTATGCGTGGACCCCCCTGGGGGTCACGACCAATAGGTTGAGAACCACTGCCCTAGTCTACCAGTTGGTCCAAAGCAGTGACGTGGAGAGAGCTGGTGCCTCTCCATGCATTTTTCTACCATTACACTGAAAGCAACGTGCAACCTGAGAACTGGCACTGAAGACTGGCTGTGGAAATATTAGTCCACAAAAAACACACTTGCCACACACACACACACACACACACACACACACACACACACACACACACACACACACACACACACACACACACACACACACACACACACACACACACACACACACACACACACACACACACACACACACACACACACACACACACACACACACACACACACACAGGGTTTGGCTGGTATGTTTGCGTGCATTTTGGTGAGTGGAGAAATTGGACGGATAGAAGGATGGATGGACAGACTGAGGAGAGAGATATTGGTCTGCAATGTGATCCGTTGTATTAGTTTTGGCCCAAAAACAGCTGCACACTTTCACACTTGCATCACCCTCAATATGGATTTACGTACACTTAGTTGCGCACTGGTGATGCGCTCTGAAAACAGCCAATCTACAAGCTTACAACGAAGCATATCAAGACCTTAAAAAGAAAGAGGGAGATTAAGTTAGTGTGAATGAGCAAGCCAATTAATAATAGTTGTTACTCTGACATACACAGTAAATCCTGAGTGATCATTTAAATCAGTGCGTGAACATGTACCAATTTTGACACTTTCAATAGTTAAATCAAATTAACGCTCAGGATTTTACAGTGTACTGTGCAATGTGGGTATGCGAAAGTGATAATGTCACTATTGAAAAAAAGCAAACATAACACAAAGCAGGATTTGAATGCAATTTCCATCAATGTGTATTGTGTACAAATGTAACCAAATGGATCTGAAAGGGTTAATTTGGTTACATTTGTACACCAGGCCAGGCTAGTCTTTGCATTGGTTCTGCAATGCATTTATTTTTTCCACCCAGTTTTAGCCTCTATATTGAATCTAGATGTGACAAGACCTATCGGTAGGTGGAGATCTCTGATCGCCTGGCTACACGAGACTGAATTGAGTTGCTGTCCTGAAGTGTTCTCCCAGTTCTCTGTTGGTCGTATTGATGGTGATAAAAGATGCGAGGTTCGCAGAGCTGTGTGCGGTAGATGTGCTGGCAGGGAACCACCTTAACATCTCCAGTCTCCACTCTTCTGAAACTGGTCTCGCGTCATGTCATTTTTCAAATTCAACGTTTATACGCTCATGCCGTTATTTATCGTCCGCGGATATGACAGTGATGAATGCAAAACCAGGCAGCGCAGTGACGTCTCTGCAGTGATATCTCTTTCTCCTCCTGACGTTTGCTCTCTTTCTTTGTTGTCTCGTCTGTCTGTCTCTCCGGCACCGAGCAGATGTGGGCTGCAGTGCGCCTCAAGCCTATTGGCCACCGCAAGTCACCACAACAGTCATTTACAAATGGAGGGACACACAGAAAGAATGCATGCACACGCACGCACGCACGCACGCACGCACGCACGCACGCACGCACACACACACACACACACACACACACACACACACACACACACACACACACACACACACACACACACACACACACACACACACACACACACACACACACACACACACACACACACACACACACACACACACACACACACACACACACGTAATCCAAGATGCATGCACACACACCAGTATAAGGTAGTGTGGTTGCGCATGAGCGTGGGTGCACAAACAGACGTGTACAGTAAAACTTGCATGCACAAGCAGACGCTCACCTAACCACACATGATATTGTACTCCCACCACACACACACACACACACACACACACACACACACACACACACACACACACACACACACACACACACACACACACACACAGACGAGCAAGCATGCACGCACATACACACAAATGATTCCAAACCACTTCCTTCCCTCTCAGACATGGGTTTCCAGCTCTGCTCCAGAACCACTCCTATTGTCATCACATCTGGTTTAACTATAAATCTACTGCCATTCACACACTGCCTCACAGCCTCCCGCCAGTCACCAACACACATGGACACACAGGGGCCTTTTAACGCAAGGGCTTATATGGGCTGGAGCCCAGGGGACCCAACCGAGTGCCCCTATTGGCTGGCAATAATAAAATAAATAAATAATAAAAACAAATACTATGTTTTTGTTGTTAATTAGATGTCTGGTCAACCGTTGCATTCCATTAATTAATGAATTAATTAGTTAATTAATTAATTAATGTCCCATTCATTTAAATTGCGGGACAAATTAGAGGAACAGCCAAGAACTGCTGTGTGCATACTGTTGTGATTGACCGACTAGTAATGATAATAATATCTGGAATAATTGATGTAGCACTTTTCTAAGTACTCAAAGACACTTTACATGTGTGTATGGGGGCCAGGGGAGACTAGCGGCAAGGTTGTAGATCCAGTCTAGAGCTGATACGGAAACGGTCTGTGTGGTCTGTGTGTACAGTAGGCGGGCGCTAGACTGGATGTGACCACAGTGAACAGTAACCAGGCTTTCCACATGCACTGTAGAAAGCCTGGCAACGCGAGGTTAAATATACAGGAGATACACAATCTGCACGCCGTAGACTTCTGAAATGAATATGGTGAAAGAAACAATAACCGTGTTTCCAAATGTTGACATTGGTCTTAGCATATTGCTGACATTGCCCGTGACCAATGCGAGAGGAGTGTGGACTTTTTTCAAATCTTTCCATGGTGAGGGGGCCCGCATAGACCCCGCAGCCCAGGGGCCTATTACCAAGTTAAAGCGCCTCCGCACGCACACACGCACTCACGCATGCACGGCACGCACACAAAGAGTAAACGTTTTAGGAATCTTTTAATTTCCCATGCCATTGAATGACTGCCATTACAAAATACCTGACTTCACCGGCTGACAAAGGAAACTGCAGACCTTTAAAGGCAATCAAATGCAATTAACCTCAGAGAAGAAAAAAAAAGGTGGAAACTGTGAAAATATTGATACAAATTCAAATGTGGTCAGGGAAAAATGAGCCGGGTCAGAGTGGGAGGAGGGACGGGCCGGAGAGAAATTGAGTGTTAATGGGAAAAAGGTGTCAAAGATATAGGTTGGCCAGAAATGGAGACATCAAGACAATACGATGCAGGTGTGAGCTCACTGGGATGAAACCATCATAGAGATATTAGTCCTGGACCACACAGGAGGGGAAGGGAAGGGAGGAGAGGGGAGGGCAGGAGAGGCACAGAGGAGAGGAGGGGAAGGGAGGAGAGGATAGGAGAGCAGAGGAGAAAGGAGGGAGGCAACAGAGGAGGAAAGGGAACAGGGCACACATAAAAAAAGCATAATCTTTGCTTCTAGTAGAATATGTAAGCCAGCAAACAGATTAAATATACAATGTTTTTTTGCGAATTCTAAACCAGAGAAGGGACTGCTACATGCACGCACGGGCACGGACACGCACACGCACACACACACACACACACACACACACACACACACACACACACACACACACACACACACACACACACAGTCCATTCACTTTTCCCTTCCCATGTTCTGGACATAATTGGCCCTGCATATGGTTCCAGCTATGAAAACATTCAGAGACATGGCTGAAGACACCAGTACCTCCACCACTACTTTCCATACTAACTACCTCTCCAAGGAGACTACAAGGCACGCTTCCAGACTTGAGTTACACAAGGGGTCATCTTTGAAGGTAAACCCTTCCCGAGAGCTATTTGCTTGATCTGTACATGTAATGAGGCAGCCTCTTGCTCTTGTGTAAGAAATGATGAACAACTTTTTTTCCTCCATTATAAATGGCCTCTCTGCTCTTCACTGGCACTTCTTTTGATGCTTGCTTTCATTGTGTATAATTGTATACTGCTTGTATGGAATGCTAATGTGCAAATATTCTGTATGGTATGTAAAAGTATGTATAATTTAGGGTACATACAGTACATAACGGCATGGACACATACATTACAAAGCAAATATCTGAACTGAACCGAATTGAATATGTGGCTTTTGGAGTCTAACTCACACTGACAAAACATTTGAATGTTACAAAATGACTGAGAAGGATGTTTTTTTGAATAATTTGAGTTTGTCAAAAGTAGCCAACATGTACAGTAGATTCTAATGGTCAATGGAAATGTTTCACTCACCAAAGAAGCAAGATTACAACAAACTACTTAATTAACTTCATACGTTACCTACAGTATCACTATCTATCAGGATCCTAAATGCAAGCCTGTTTACAATCTAAACATATTTTCCCTTCATTTGTTCTGTTCATAAACAATGAAAATAAAGCGTGCGAGAGAAAGAGACAGAGAGACTATGTAGTTAGCGTAAGAGGAAGAGTGAACGACAGCGAGAGCGACAGAGATGAAGGAAGGGAGAAAGAGAGAGAGAGAGAGAGAGAGAGAGAGAGCGACAGACATGGAGAGAGAGACAGACTGGGAAAGAGAGACAGTCAGCAGCTGTATGCCTGGATGAGCTCAGAGGCAGCTGTTGCCATCTCCTCCACCCCTCCCCCTCCCTGCATCACCTTCTCCTCCAGTCCTCCCTCTACCAGGGTTCATTTTGACAGCATATTTAGATGTACTTTTAGTCATAGTCTTTTGAATAAAATTCAATTTAGTTTTAGTCACATTTTATTTAGTCATCTGAAATGTTTTAGTCTAGTTTTAGTTGACTAAATACCATAAGATACACCCACGCGCAACAAAGTATAAAATGACTCGTCTTAGTTTGACTGGATCTCTTCTCCACTAGTCACTCCCCAACATTTTGAAATTGTCAACATATTTAGTCATAGTTTTAGTCATCATAGCTTAATTTTTATTTCGTTTTCGTCAGTGAAAAAAAGGTAGTCGACGAACATTTTTCGTCATAGTTTTAGTCGACGATAATTAACACTGCCCTCTACCTTCCTCCACCCCTTCCTCCCTGCATCGCCAGCTCCTCCATCCCTCTTCCCTGCCCCGTGTTGAGCCCTCACCCCTCTCCCTCCCTCCCCCCGTATCTCCTTTGCTCCGTCAGGTCTCCTCCCCTAAGACGTGCCAGCCTTTGCCTCTGCAGAGCTGGGTCTAGTCAACAGACTCTGAATGTGCGTACAACATACGTTGTGACTCGTGTTTGTCTACTAATTTAAATCAGATTATTTATCAGCCATCAACTGATACTGTTGGTGTGGTGACATGCAAGTGAAGCCAGCCTTTGAAGCACCAAGGCTGGGCAGACAGTGGATGGACAGTCAGCATCATTGGAGCTCTGCATGACCTCATATCTGACTAAAACCTTACACACACACTCTAGGGATGGGACGATGATCGTTATTATCGTTATCGTGATAAAAAAAATGCTCACAATAATCGCATCGTGGAGATTTGAATTTATCATGAAATTGTCCTCCGTCATACACTAGGATGAATTAGCTTTTGTTGATCTGCAAATTCAGCACCATTTAAACTCTCTATAATTGATAAAAACTGACCTGTAAAGAGTGCATTTGGACGCTCTTATTTCACTCTACACAAATCGATTTGCCAAAATAGCATATCTACAAGCACGCAACATGAGGTTGTAGATCGGTATTTTTGGTGAACGCTCTCCCCAGAATAGGGATGCTGGGGGTCCAAGTGGTTAACAAAAGTGGCATTTTAAGTTTTAAGCCTATTTTGATTATCGCATTTCTAAATCGAGAGAAATGTGTCCCCCAGTCATTCTGAAGATACAGCCGTTACCACAAGCATATGCACAGCCAGATTGTAGCCACACACACTCATGCAGACATCAATGGTACATCCAAATACACAGTGGGACACTCACTGTATAGCTACAGCACACTAACAGAACAACAAATGTCTCATTCATTACAAGACAGCAGGCTCGCACACGCACACGCACACGCACACACACACACACACACACACACACACACACACACACACACACACACACACCACATGACGCCATGTCCCCCACACACAATGACCATAGTCAAAACACAAACATCTCATTTAACAAATGCCCCATTTATAATCATGCTGGCACACTGCCGTGTGGCGTGCACGCACCTAAATATGCATGCAGACACACACGCCCATAGAAAACTATAGCTGCCTGACGGAGAGAGGAAACACTGCACCATTCTGTAAGCTTGATTTCATCATTAAAGGCTCATCAAGTAAACCTGGCTAATTAAGACCCAATGAAGGAAAGAACAGAGAGGGAGAGGTTGAGAGACATGCTGTGAGGTGATCTTGTGACCGGTTTCCATGGATGATTGGCCCTCCACTGGTCTCTCTCTCCCTGGGAGAGTCCGCCAGACTGGGACTCATCATTAACTCCCTCTCACTCACTCACTCACTCACACACACACACACACACACACACACACATACACTCTTCTACTCCTTCATGACTCCACTTGCATGTCTTCCATCACAGCCACTGTGTATTCTATCACACCAGTAACAATGGCTGGTCTGTGCATGCATACCCGTAACTACCTTTAACCAACCTGCGTCTCCCGCACGGGAAACCAAAACATCTACCGCTCAAGCAAAGGGGAATCCCCCCTTGGATAAAGGGAGATAGATGCTACAGTATACACAGCATACATACACCATCTGTGACTCACCTATGACGATGAGGGTGTAGTTGATGTTGACACTCCCGAAGCCGTTTGTAGCTTTACAGATGAAGGTCCCGGCGTCATCGATCTCCACCTCCTTGATACGCAGGGCGTGCTGGAGCACCCGGAAGCGCGTCCAGCCACTGTGGATGTTTCGGCCGTCTTTGGTCCACATGATGAGAGGTGGAGGGTCGCCCTCCACGGGGCAGGGTAGCTTCATGGTGCGACCCAGACGGACGCTCTGCCGGTGGGCCACGCGCTCAGACACTCTGGGCGGACCTGTGGATGTGGAAAACGGATATACTTTTTACACACAGACACAAATTCTAGTTTAATTGTAAGAGTGTAGAGAAAAACAAAGCCGAGGGTAGAGGGAGGGGTGATGACATTAATTCTATACAGGTCTCGACATGTGATTGACGAACTGTCCGGTTCTCTACCAGCACGCTGCTAGGATAGGTAGGATTTAAGTTCCTCGCTAAAGGGTGAATTATTTATACCTCATAGTATGGGGGGCGGGGTCTTTCAGGTAGGACAGGGCCTAACGCCCGAAGGGCACTTTTTTATAGTATAATCAAACCATCTTAAAAGAGTCCAGAGGGAAGCACGCAGATCCCAAAAAAAACTTTTCAGGTGCTTAACAACAATACGTACATTGGAGGAAAGGAAGGGAACACTGTGCTCCCAGTAGAAAATATATAAAGTTTTATTAAAACGTAATACATTTTCTACTGGGAGCTACAGTGTGTGAACTTCCCTTCCTTTAATTAAACCATCTTAACAAGGATTTTTCAACATCATTGTCCAGAGGCTACATTCAATTTGACTTTTTACACAGAGAATTGCTGGCTTCCACAGAGAGGGCAAGAAACGCCAGCAGATCTGTCAGTTTAATATCTACCCAGAGAGATATTAATATTATTTATTTATTTTGGTCAGTAGAGACATGAAATTGAGCGTGACCTTGACCGGTTAGCAGCACGGTCGACTGAGAAACTACACACTAGAAAAACATAGTGGGTGGAAAAGCTGCCATGACTGACTGACTGAAGGAAGGGAGGTTATGGGATGAATCCAGAGAGAGAGAGAGAGAGAGAGAGAGAGAGAGAGAGAGAGAGAGAGAGAGAGAGAGAGAGAGAGAGAGAGAGAGAGAGAGAGAGAGAGAGAGAGAGAGAGAGAGAGAGAGAGAGAGAGAGAGAGAGAGAGAAGGGGAAGGAACGACAGAATACGGTAGGGGAAGAGATGATGGGAGGGAAAAGGAGCAAGGAGAGAAGGATGGAAGGAGAGACGGGTGGGAATAAGGGTGAGAGCCAAGAGGACAAATCAAGAGAGAGGGAGGATGGTACGAAGAGAGGGAGGGAGGGAACAAAATGAAGGGAGGGAGAGAACGAGGCAGGATGGAATTTAAGGGAGTGAGTGTGAGGAGAGAAAGGGGATGAAAGGAGAGTGAATGAGACAAAGACATCCAGGCAGATGGACACAGTGGTAGAGAGAGTTAGCACCAGTGTGCACTCACTGCATATCTCAATGAACGGAGGTTCCATCAGCTCCCTTTGAAATAAAAAGTTGCCCCACGGGCGCCTCAGTGGGTCAACGAGTAAGAGAGCATGCCATTATATAGATAAGGCTATTAAGCCCTCACAGCTGACCCTGGTTTGAATCCGCCCTGGGCCCTTTACTGCATGTCACCCCCCTCTCTCACTGTATCTATCTCAAATAAAGCATAAAGTACCAAAAACAAATCTTGAAAAAAGTTACCCTACTGTATAACCTGCAATATATATATTCTACCAGACTACAAACCAACTGCAAGCCACCACAGATGAACCCCGTCAGGCATTTTGATTCTGTGTGTATGGATTTATTAAAACATTCAAATTGGCATTTCACAAAACAAAAACAACTGATTTATTCCCCCCACAATCTTACTAGTACGCCCTAAAACATACAGGTTAACTCTTAACTAGTAATAACAGTAGTGAAGATCTCTTACACCCAACCAGACCACAGTTGTTTGAACTTGCCAACATACCTTACGTACTCTTACTAGTGGGGCGAAGAAAGTTGTCAGTTTTGGCCTGAGGGTGGCGCTAGAGGAAAGGTCATGGGACCACTTAAAATTTAGGGGACCCCACTAATGGTTAGGGAGCATGAAGGTGCGCAGCAATTTTCATGGCAATCTGCCCATTAGATTTTGAAAATAGGCAATTTTTCAGGGGTAATAAAGTGTTGGATAGACAGACTAACCGACTGACATTTCCATCCAGAGAAGAAATGTAACAAATATCTATCACAGACTATATCAGATAAATCATGTGAACAGCCCCTGTAAGGTTAGGAACATGCAGGAACCACGCAGCTCAGCGTCTGCCATTCTGGTACTGGCTTATCTGACAGAAAACACAGTACAGCCTGGTACAGACACATTACATAAATGAGAACATGTTTTCAAATATTTGAAGTACTTGATTTGTCCACCCAGTCGACTGGTATTTTAAGATTCCAACAAAACAGTGCAACCTAATGGTAAGTCCATGGTGTCCTTTCTACCTTGTCCTTGTGAAGAACGTCCAAACGCTAAATGGCAGATGGCACTGAGGATTTGTATATATAACTTTTGCTATATGAATTTCACATTAGTGATACATATGGTGCCTTTAATGCAGAAATAATATGTGCCTTTCTTGGCGTATATTTCTTTGGACAGGGACAAGGGAAAGAGTTGTTTTAATATATGGTCACTGGAGGAGAATTAACAGGAGCCACCAGACCATTGGGGCCAATTACAGGAGACTAGAGCCGAGCAGAAATGGGTTAAGGAGAGGAGAGGAGAGGAGAACAGAACAGAACAGAACAGATACAGTAGTGTTGTAGGCACAGAAAGTTGCAGGAGGCTTCTGTGTTTTTATAGGAGAGACTGCTCTCTGACACAATGATGGATGGATGGAGGTTAAACGTGTGAAAAAGACATTAGTCACAGAAAGGTATTCACAGGAGCCTCTCCTTCCTCCTCCTTTCCCTCCCCTCCATTCTTCTCTCTCCCCTCCCGCTCGGGGACGAGGGAATGTGCACAACTGTATGGCTTTCTCATCAAGGCCAGACACAAGGCTTTCCACCTCCCTCCCTCCCTCCCTCTCCCGTCTGTCTTTCTTCTCGGCTCTCTCTCAACCCATCTCCTCTCTATCTCCTAATTTGCCCTCGCTCTTTTTCTTTATCTCTTCAAACTCTATTCCACTCCGCTGTTTGTTTTTCTATCCTTGTCTTGTCTCTCTTGTTGTTCATTCTTCTTTTCCTTTCTCTCTCTCTCTCTTCCGTTCTATCAGGGACACAGATTGAAATCTCATTCTGCTGACTGTCCTTCCCTGCTGCCTCTCTTTTCTCGTCCCATGGCCTCCTCTCCTCGCCTCATTAGTTCCTTTTCCCCATCATCGCCTTTCCCACCTCTCTCTTTTCACCGTCATTCTCTCCCTCTCTCAGAAGGCTGTTTTTCTTCTTTTTTTTTTTTACTACTCTCCCTATTTCACTCACTTCTTTTTTTACCCCGTCAGCTTCACTTGTTGAAGAACGACTCCCTCCGCTCTCTCTCTCACTCGATTTACTGTTCTGCTTCTCTAGGCCCTCTGAGACAAAGTGCAGGTTCACACACACACACACACACACACACACACACACACACACACACACACACACACACACACACACACACACACACACACACACACACACACACACACACACACACACACACACACACACACACACACACACACACACACACACACGGATTGGAGGGAGCGCAACTTCCAAGTGAACCTCTCATCTTTCTACAGTTAACCTCCTCTTTCCTCTCCTCCACAGGAGCAACCTCCTCTCCCTGACCAGTGCAAAGGTCTTTTTAATCTGTCATGTGGGGGATATATATATATATATATACACACACACACACACACACACACACACACACACACACACACACACACACACACACACACACACACACACACACACACACACACACACACACACACACACACACACACACACACACACACACACACACGTGTATATATAGTGTATGGTGTTTATGTCTGTGTCCAAGCCTGTGGTTTAGTGAGTGTGTATATATACGTATGTGTATAGGTGTGTGCGTGTGTGTGCGTGCGTGTGTGCAAAGGAAATTGCAGGCCTTTTAAGACCTAGTCTGTTTAGTCCATTTGGGTCCGACGGTGTTCCCTTCACTGCCATTGGCTCAACCCGGGACAGTCTACAGACACTTGCATGCCTGTCTCATGAAACGCACAAAAGATGCACACACACACACAGAGACGCACAGAAATGGCCAGACAGACACCATGGCTTCCCATGCATGTCTCTATATACGGCATGTGTGCACATTTACACCCCCCCCCCCCCCCCCCCCCCCGCACACAAATGTGCAGCACATATGTGCATGCACGCACACACGCACACAAACACACAAACACACACTCACGCAAAAATGTACATACTAATTATGCCAATTACTGTATACAATGCTCCTTCCGCCTTTCCTCTCTTTCTCGATCAAACACAGAGAGCTCACACACACACACAGCTAGCATCCACCCACACCCACACACATTTATGCTAAGCCTTCCATTCCTTCTCTCTCTCCCCTTATACGGTAGGCAGTGGTGAGTGTGTAGGTAGGTCAGACGTGCATGTCTGGCATTCTGCAGTCTAAAGACAGGAAAAAACAGCCCCTGTCAGACACGCACGCACGCGCACACACACACACACACACACACACACACACACACACACACACACACACACACACACACACACACACACACACACACACACACACACACACACACACACACACACACACACACACACACACACACACACACACACACACACACACACACGGAATACTAACCGACCATCCTGCACTGAAAAACCCTCACTGGTAATGTAACTGTGAGAGAGCACACTCTGACTCTCAGTGTTACAAGCCCTTAAGGGTCCACATAATGGCATGGGTAAGGGTCTGCTCTGGAAATTCTGTTAATTATAATAATAATATAATTTGGTCTCCACTCCTTGCACTTACCCATCCAATAACTACTAAGAGCAGTGAGCACCATTATATGGCAACTGGGGAGCAGTTAGGGTTAAGTGTCTTGCTCAGGGACACTTCGACACATTGCTGAGGCTTGGAATCGAACCTGGGACCTTTGGGTTCCCAGACGGGCTCTCTAAGCATTCAGCTATGGCCGCCCCATGGCCAGGACTATTATTTATACTATTCTATTCAGTGTATTGCTCACGGGCACTTTGACAGACGAATTGACTCTTGCTGGGATTGAACCTGGGACCCACTCCTCCAGACGGCTAGGGTTTAATGCCCTCTGCCTCTGCTGGCTGGTCTGGGAGTTAGATGAGCTCAGAAGGGGCCAAGCCCAACGTTGTTGTTGGCATGGAAACCGAGACTGGAGGGAGAGGGCGGAGGAAAGGAATGCATGTGATGGAGAACATTTAACAGCGGGACGCACACTTAATGTACTGTGTTAGTTAGGCTGTGCATGTGTGCCTCTGTAACAGTTAGTGTAGTGTGTGAGGAGACTGAGAGAGACAGAGATGAACAGCTAGAAGGAAAGATAACCCTAACTTTAATGAGAGTCAGACAGACAGATCGGTATAGATGATCAGACAGACAGACATCTTATATATGTGTACTCAAGAGGAACATTCTTTGATTTTGGTTCCTCAACATAGTAGCAAGTTAGCCACTAGCAACAATAACAAAGAAAATAATGGTAACACTTTACCTAAGGTCGCGTCTATAATGCATTATAATCACCTTTATAACCCATTATAATGCACTTATAAGGCATCATAACACTTGTTATAAATGCTTATAATTATGCATAACAACTTAAAACAAGGGATATGAAGTATCATAACTTATAATAATTTACAAATGCTGGTCATAATGCATTATAAACTCAGTGGAACAGCACATTATAACTACCAGCTACCACTTTACTTAAAGGTCTTGTTTATAATGCATTATAATGCATCATAATGCATTACAATGCACTTATAATGCTTCATAACACTTGTTATAAATGTTTATAATTATGCATAACAACTTCTAACAAAGACACTTTATAAATAACTAAGTTAAGGTACTGTAGCGAAAATGTGCTGTTCCACTGAGCTTATAATGCATTATGACCAGCACTTATAATACGTTATAAACGTTGTAATTAGTTGTCATACATAACTATAAACATGTATAACTAGTATTATAGTGCCTTATAAGTGCATTATAATGCGTTATAAATGTGATTATATTGCATTATAGACACAACCTTTAAGTAAAGTGTTACCAAAATGATTAAGAACAGCAACAATAGCAAGTAGAAGGTAAAGAAAACTAGCAACGGTTGTACATTAGTCATAGTACACTTTGAGGTGCTTGAATGTGCTGTGGGCATGGTTCCTACTTCTAAATTTTATCCGCATGTGTATGTCCGCACTGTGTAGTGTGTGTGTGTATATAAATATCTATTTACATGTAGAGTACATGGCATACAGTATGTGTATAGCATAGGTATTTATACCAACAAACTAATTAGATAGAGAAAGTATGCATGCTATTGCCAGATCAACTGTCATCATTATTCCACAAATAAAACGTAATCTGTGATTTAACCAAGGCTCACAGAAAAAGCTTTTCCATGCAAAAAATAATCCCGTTGTCAATCTGTAGATATGATGTATGTACGGGTAACTAAAATGACCCAAACACCCAATTATTTTATTCAAGTCTCATGCGACTTAAACTTTTGTGTTTCTCATGTCTACTGCTGTCATTTTTCTGCCCAATGTTCACTGAAAATAGAAACATTAGCTGTTAACGCTGCTGAAACATCACTGTGTGGAAATAAAAAAACATTACACTCTCTCTCTCTCTCTCCATTGGTCTCTCCGTCTCTCAGCTGAATCTCTGTCCTTCACTCTTACTTCTCTCTCTCTTAATCTTATCTCACCCTCAGGTGACAGGTAGACTGATGGAAACATATTAAGCACTTGTCGTTCTCAGGTACACACACACACACACACACACACACACACACACACACACACACACACACACACACACACACACACACACACACACACACACACACACACACACACACACACACACACACACACACACACACACACACACACACACACACACACACACACACACACACACACACACACACACACACACGTTTGTTTCAACATAGTCACTTCCACCCCATCAATAGGTCAACTGCTAGCTGTTAGTCTGTCTTGACTCCTGACAGTTAACAGTAAGCCTGAGGCTGGGGAGGATACACTAATTGTACCCTGTTAGGAGGGGACACACCACACACATGCACACACAGCAGGTAGGCAGACAGACAGGGACACAGAGTTCAGAAGTCAACGCTGTGTGTGCGCACGTGTGTGTGTGTGTCTGTGTCTGTGTGTGTGTGTGACTGTGTGTGTGTGTGTGTGTGTGTGTGTGTGAGAGAGAGAGAGTGCATGCATGCTGTTGTGTGTGTGATGTTCAGTGAGCCTTTAATTTGCTGAGGTGTCTCAAGTGTTTCAATGCTGATGTTTTACTTTTAAAATCTCTCCCCGGCTCCCTCTCTAACACGCACGCGCGTCAGCACCGGGAACTTTATGGAATCTGCTGAGTTGTTGGCACGGCAACCCGATCCACTGAGTGCCTTACACCCCTCAGATTTCTCAGAACACACACACACACACACACACACATAAACACACTTTAGGGCGTCTCTCTCAGACTTCTTACCATAGAAATATTATTTAATATCTTGATAATTCAAATATTGTATATGTACTTTTTATCACTGTCTGTCTCCTTAATTAGCTTACTCTGGTGTTCTCTCTCTTTCTCTCCTTTTCAGGCTCCCTTACCCTGCCTTACTTTACTCATTCTGTCCATCTCTCTGTCTCTCTCATCCATTCAGCCCAGCCCTCCTAATAGCCTAACTGGTTAAATGTTCCATTCCGTTTTTCATCTCTCTGCTGTCTCTGCTGCACCTGTCTGCTTGTTGTTGTTGTTGTGCAGGGAAAACCTCTGACAACCAGGAAGAAGGACCTATAGAGAATTTGATTCCTAACTACCAATCACTTCGCTGGGGAACTCCTGGAATGCCTTCAAGGACCAGTGGGGGTCCCTGGGCCCCATGTTGAGACCCGCTATCATAGAGATAGCGGGTCCGAGATAGAATTCAGCAAGGCTTAAGTATTAGATGTAAGTTATATTTTAACATTACAAGATCGAATTTAAATGGTCAAATTATTCGTTCACAGTACAGTATGTCATCATGTGATGTGTATACTGTTTGACATAATACAAGAAGCATATGACATGGATAGTTTCAGACATAAACGTCAATGTTTGTCCAGTCCTGGGAGTATGCGCCATAAACCAATGAAGAACGTTGGGGGGAACTTAAGTACAATTTTGAGGTACTTTTACTTTACTGGAGTATTTACAGTTTTCAGTACTTTTACCTCTACTCCACATCTCAGAGGCAAATATTGTACTTTTACTCCACTACAATTATTTGAAAACTTTAGTTACTTTGCAGATATAAATGATTACATTATAAAACATACATCAACCACTTCATCCCTATTTTGTACCTCGGCTATTTGAAAATAGCTGATCTAGATCTGCAATGGTAGTGAAAATAGCTGTATAGCAGTTCTGTCTTTAGAAATGACATGGCAAATATGCATAATGACGTTCTGGGGTGAGTTTAACTAGCAATTTCTTCAAATGGGACAGTAAGAACATGTCTGGATATATCACGTGAGAAAAGAATAGGCTACCCAAAATCCATTGCATATATATATAATAGATAAGTGTGGTCCATCTACTGTATGCCATTATCTATAGTGCGATGCTGTACATTCATTCCATCACTATCAATTCTACAAAGTAATTTAACCAGTAATAAAAACTATTTTATTTCCTTACTTTCCAATTCATAAGACTTATCCACAGACATGCCAATGTTATCAGTCGTATGAGGCAGAACACCGCATTGGGATTTCTGCCGCTTCAGTAAAAAGCACACATCCGATTGATAGCTAAATACTGGACAGGGAGGCCAGGCCGTTAACCAATTCAGTGTGATGTTTTTATCTTTTTCACTTGCTTCCTATTTGTCTCAAAAGAATAATCAATCCAACTGACCTGTTAATTTGATTAACTGACTGAACAGAAAACAAAGATTTTGGTTTATTTCAAGGGCAAGTTTCCTAAAGGCAGATTCTTCGAACATTGTGGCTCACATCATCTTTTCAGACTACCTCGTGGTTATGAACATTACTTAATGACTTAAAAAGAAAAAAACAAGAAAAAAAAAACAACAGTCATGTTTCACTTCATGGGGTCTTAAATCTGTCTGTAGTCCCAAAATAAACATGGCAGTGGTTGCTTGCCATGCGTCTCGTAAAGGGAAAATGGCGAACATTAGAACTGGGGAACGTGGGAACTGAGGCTTTCTGGGGAAGCTGAGAGAGAAAGAACATGAAGTTCTCCTGTCGCCAAGAACCTGAAGCTGGTTTGAACCCTGAGAATTCTTTTACAGCTTATGAAGCACTTTAGTGAAACCACAGTGTGTGTGTGTGTGTGTGTGTGTGTGTGTGTGTGTGTGCGCGCGCCGCAGTGCCGCGCACACATGAGCATATGCAGCATGTGTTTGTGTCGGGTGGTGGTAGTGAGTGAGTGAGAGTGTGTGAGTGAGTGTGTGTAAAGTCGAAACTTGGGCCTGAACAACAATTACAAAGATGTAGGTAGGGGAAAGAAAGAAAGAAAAAGAAAGGGGGGGGGGAGAGCAATATAATAGCAGCATTGTGGGTTTGAATAACACTTAGGACCATCCCACCTCTCTACCCTGTTTACCGTATTCCTGCTACTGTAAATTGTTAAAGTTGAATTAAAGAGGAAACATTTAGTTTTTTTTCTTTGTGAAATGAAAAGAACTTCCTCAACAGTTGTGTTAGGAACTGGAAGTTGTCATTTCTGTGTTTCACTGTTTAGGAAATGAGGGTGTGAACTTTTATAAGGATTTGATAGACTTGGGTTCAAAAATAGATTAATGCGTTGGTTGTCACATACATGTTTGGCATGTGTGGCATGTTTCATTTAGACACCTGTACTGTATATTAAGCTCCCTGAAATACTTTGAAATGTATCACTTAAAAATGTCTTTTTGTATCCAGCCAAACAACTCTTATCCAAAGTAACTTGCAATGAGTTGGTTCACTGCGGTTCACAGCCTTGCTCAAGGACATTTTGAACCAAGGACTCCTCTATTGTGTGAGTGGGGACAGTGACAATTTACATTTAACCATATGAACCCTAGCATTCCTATTCTGGGCATGATATAACAGGTGAACAATCACCAAAAATAGGCAAACATTCGATGAAAATAGACAGCTATTTTCAGAGAAGCAATGTGGTGTAAAGGGAAAAAAATAATGGGGGAAGGTATAGAGCCCTGGGGGACCCGAATCAACTAAGTATATAGGGTTTAAGTAGTTAAACCACACTGCCACATGTAACCACGTAGTTTGTCCATTTCTGATGAGGCATGAAACTTCTTAAATCACACAAAGCCTCTTTAAGGGCAATGCGACATGCTGCCTCCTTCATTAGTTCACACAAATTAATGGCTGTAAAAAAAACACAGGGACTACTATGTGCACAACCTCTGTGGCCAATCAGCACATGGACAAAGAGGAGGGAGAGAGGGAAGGGGTTAGAGAAGTAAAGAAACGGAGAGGGAAGGAGAGAAGGGTGAAAGAAAGAGAGAGAGAACAAGCTAACAAGAGGGAGCAGAAGAGAGAAAAGAAAAGAGTGAAGGAGAGAAAGAGGGTAAGGTTAAAAAAGGGCGATAAGCAGGCCAGCTGAGATGGAAAGTAGGTCAGAGGCCATGAGTACTATTCCAGGCCACGGTGTGCTTGTGTGCGCCTGTGTGCCTGTGTGTGTGTGTGTGTGTGTGTGTGTGTGTGTGTGTGTGTGTGTGTGTGTGTGTATTACTACACTTGTTAGGGCCAAATGTCCAATGACCATTTTACTGGTCCTCACAAGAAAAAGGATTGTTTTATGGTAACAGCATAAAGGAATTTGTGAATATACGTTACTATACCTAGAACAATCAGATGTCTTCAATGAAGCCAGTACCAGCTCAGGATGAGGATGAGGAACTTAATGTCAACAGATGGGTAGGAGCTGAATACACAGCTACATCATTAACATACGGACACATTCTACTGTTCTACAATTGTCTGTTGCAGTTATATAGTATTGCTTGGTAATACACATCAAGTAGGTCCTAACTTTACGTCAGCAACAGACAGCATGTCAACACAGTCTCACTGTTTGGCCGATGCGACCTTCACCAATGACCTCTGATAAACACTTGTTAGGCTGCAAATTCCCTCCAAGCCAAAAGTGTAACTATGGCAGGTGCTGCTGGTGTATGTATGGATTCCAGGCTTCAAGTCAATCGACTTTCAATCAATGTCAACGTAGACCCATCACCAACAACCCTCTCCAAACTCCCAACGATGTGACATTCAAGGGGAGGAAAACAAACCGAGACAATTGAAGGAACAATGAAGGGCAGAAGAAAGAGAGCGAGAGAGAAGGAAGAAAGGGATTAAGGAAGATCAAGAAAAATAAAGAAAGTTGTACCATTCTACATGTCAGCAGTGAACAATATTCACCCAATTGTTGCACACTATACTTTACTAGGACATTTTAAGTTAAAAAAAAATCTTGTTTAAATACTAAATACTAATAAACTAAATAGGACTCGTGCACACCTTGTTAGACCCCGACTGGAGGTGCAGGTCAGCGCAAGAGCTATGTATAAAGCTAAAAGGTGAAAACCTTCAAAAGAAGGGACCGCACACTCCTCAGGACTGATTTTGCTTCGCTTCCTCAGGTACTATAGCACCTGAGGAAGCGGAAGCGAAACGCGTAAAGGTGAAAGGTTTTCACCTTTTAGCTTTATACTGAATACTAATATTAACAACATTAAACCTAGCAAAATGTAAAAAATGAATGCCATATTTTCTATTTGAGGTGTGTGTTCCATTATGGACTACGGGGTGCCTCGTGCCTAACAGATAACACAAGACAGTGGGTATAAGATAAGACATAGTAGGCACTGTGTGTGTGTGTGTGTGTGTGCGTGTGCGTGTGCGTGTGCGCGTGTGTGTGTGTGTGTGTGTGTGTGTGTGTGTGTGCGCGCGTGTGTGTGTGTGCCCGCTTGTGTCCTCGACCTGACTTTATCAGCACTCTGGAGGCAGACACTGTTACTCATTAACAACACTGATAACACAAACTCTCTATGTCACACACACACACACACACACACACACACACACACACACACACACACACACACACACACACACACACACACCTGCTGTGGCCAACTCACACACACACACACACACACACACACACACACACACACACACACACACACACACACACACACACACACACACACACACACACACACACACACACCCACCCACCCTGCTGTGGCCAACTCTAGTGATAAGAGGTGAATATTTGCTCTAAAGGGGGCATGCCGTACTGACAAAATACAAACAGAGGGAAAGACAGACAGGATAATAGAGGTATGGAGAAAAATAACAACAGAAATACGTACTGACACCAATCAAGCAATAAAAAAAAACATCTTAATGGTAACATCAAAAATGTAGAAGGATGAGACTAATCTAACTGACATTCCTCACTTTTAATGCTACTTCAATGGTTCTCAACATGGAGTCCGGGAGACCCCCAGGGGTCCTTGAGAGAGTTCCAGGGGGTCTGCATCTGCAGCTAAAATGATTGATAGTTGGGAACCAAATGGACCCTCACAGTTCTGTAACGCCAAGATAATACAAATGGAACAAAATGGGCCCCTACGGGCCCACTTGCTTCTGTTTGTACATTCTCAAAGTTAAATGAACACTGAGGACTTACAGTGTAGATTGGGGTCCCAGAGATACAAATGGTGTCAAATGGGGGTTCATGGCCTAATACGGGTCCTTGAAATAAAAAAGGGTGACAATCCCTGATCTACTCAACCTCCTTATCAGTTCCTTTTATTCCTCCTCCACCTACAGTATGTGTTTTCTGGTTCACTGGGTGGAGAGTCAGGCATTCACGCACACACGCATACACACAGTTGAGGTGAGACAGGGACCTGAACAGACTAAGTTATGGTTGAGTGTGTGGAATGTGGGAGGGGGGTTGCGTGTGTGTGTGTGTGTGTGTGTGTGTGTGTGTGTGTGTGTGTGTGTGTGTGTGTGTGTGTGTGTGTGTGTGTGTGTGTGTGTGTGTGTGTCAAAATTTGAGGCCTGTGTGTGTGTTAAATGTGTCTCTATTTTATAATGTCCGTTGGCTCCCTATTGTTAAGTCTGACTGACTATCAACATCATGCAATAATGTCTAATTTATTGTATACATGGAAAGTATGACCACATGGAGGCTGTGTGACAATACGAACAGAGGTTATATATTTTCTAGATGCCAACATCTGTATTAGAATAGAATTAACTTAAACAATATCAAAAAATGCACCCACTCGATTGGTGCGTGTCTGCACGTGTGTTGAACACAAATGACTTCATGCACAACACAGCAGAAAAGTGCTGATTGATAATGGACACCCGCTGTGTGTCCTCATGTGTGTCCCGCACACACACACACACACACACACACACACACACACACACACACACACACACACACACACACACACACACACACACACACACACACACACACACACACACACACACACACACACACACACACACACACACACACACACACACACACACACACACACACAGTGAGATAAGATAATCCCGGAATGCCAATAGAAATGAATCAGTCATCATGTCACTTGTCAGAGTGGGTTAATCTCTCTCCCTCTCTGGTTGGTGTGTGTGCGTGCGTGCATGCATGCGAAAAAGACGAGGAAAACAATGACAACTAAAACTGCAATCCCCTTTTTTCCTGAGAGACACAAAAGAACAAAAAAACACCACCCAACCACCCACTCTTTCCCGGAGCCCTGACAACATGACAGATAAAACCCAGAAAATGGACTTATCATAAGTGCCTTTGTTAATGACATGTAAGTGGCCTCCCATAAGAATAGGCCTGTTGTGTCCCGCTGTGGCTCTGGTGCCAGCAACAACAGGAGGATTAGCTCTGGTTAATACACTGAGCTGACCAGTGTGACAAGAGGACCTAGTTAACAGGAGGAAATCATACACAAAGCTAACTGGCTAGCAGGGGTTTCAGCTGGATGTCAGCACACAATGGCCTTAGGTAGAATGTCTTATTGTCGTGGGGTATTGACCTTTCCTAACTTTTACGACACTTTTAGAAGAATCTTGAGTTTTGAGAAATTTTGCACCAGTTTACCACCCTCAAACTAGATTGCCCGAGTATCTAAAAGCCCTGCCAGCGGCCCCTAGAGGTCAGGCTGCTCCAAGTTGTACTGCAATCGGACCACTGATATCTTGTGTGCAAGTGGAGAATTTGGTAGAGGAAAGGCCATGGGGTCACAAAAATCAATATATTCCTATAGGATTCACCCTCCAGTGAGCATATAGGAGCACAGCAAATCCCATGGCCATCCAGTCTGTAGTTTTCAAACTACCTGGCTTGTCAAACCAATCTCAAATAAACCAATAATTAGGATGTGGCTTGATTCAAACATTTAAAAACGGTTCTCATAACAGGGTTTATATATATGAATGAAACAATGAAATGTGAAATAGACAGAATGGAAAGAGAACTGACCTCAGCCATTGTTTAGACTAAAAGATATCAAGTGTAACCTAGCGTAAACACCATCTGTGACAGATTGTGGATGAAATCATGACATTTGAGAGAGGCTGTCACACATGAAAACACACCAGCTAACACAAAACCACACTTCACTGTTAGGAGAACCTGCGCGCACACGCACACGCACACGCACACGCACACGCACACGCACACACACACACACACACACACACACACACACACACACAGTGTGTACAGACATACACACATTTATGTGCATGTTGAATGCACATGCATTAACATTCAGCAGGGTCTGTCCCCTGCAGAATTCCTGTCCTTACGAACCCACCCCCACATCTCTCACAGTCCTCTCACATTCCAACTGCAGTGTGGATTCCACATCGACAGCTGGCACTGAGGAAAAAGACCTGTGTGTGTGTGTGTGTGTGTGTGTGTGTGTGTGTGTGTGCATTGCAAGTAGGTTTTCAACTTCTGTGCGTTGTTTTCTTTCTGTCTTCCATTCTGCATGCGACTCATGCCAATGCAATGGGGAAAAAAGGAAAAGAAAAATCCCAGAACAATCATGTCTCTCATATATTCATGAGGATTTTTCATCATTAGATCGAATACAGAGGTGACAGAAATCAGCATCGGCCATGAGCCAACATAAATCTTATGAAGCCTCTAGTTGCACTATGGAATAATGTACCTACATGTATGTGTAATGCAGTGTGTAACACTACACTACTTAGCCTTCTCAATATAATGTCATTATATTCAAGTAATTGAAGTGGTTCTTGATTTTGTTTTGCCAAGAGGATGAATATTTGTGTTCGATGCCAAGTACATTTGTGCAGAATTGAGTTGAACTGAATAAAAATGTGGTCACACAATAACATTTAAGCAAAATAATAAGAACAACATGAACTTCACTCTTTCTTCAGGACACACAATATGAAGTGTTTTAAGAATCAAATAAAACCCACATTTCATTCCCATAAAGTAAATGAAAACAAAACAACTTTTTTTGCATTGTTTTGTTGCGTTTCCGTTCCGTTTTCTAATTCGATACGTCAAAGTCATGCATGAAAACGGTTGGATGGAAACTTAAGCTGCAGAAAAGAGGCTTGCCCCTTTTATGCCAGAGCTAGAAACTCCAGCAGTAACAAGTCTGTCTGCTTCAACATCCTGCCACTAATCAGCTTCCACTTCCTGCGGTCAGAGGTCATCTGTACATCCAATAAACAACCAGACTGGGGGGTGGAACAGAGGGGGAAAGAGGAGCCCGCAAACGTCTGTCTGTCAGATGTCAATCATGTTTAGGGTTTGATCGTATTATGGTATTGTTTGTTTATGCAGCCCCCCTATCCTTATATTTTATGTTTCCTGCTTTTTCTCCCTCAATCTGTCATTCTGCCCTCTGATCTCTTATACTCACTTACACGTGAAGACGCAATCCTATCAGTACACACACAGGCGTGCACATACAAGCATACATACACTATACTACACTACATACCCACATGCATGCATGAATACATGTATATGCGCACAGTCGCACACACAGCTGCTTTGGGGGAAATGCTTCCCCCCCAGGCTGACGGGCTAAAGCCCAAAGAAAACAAAAGTGTGTGTCTCCCGTCCTAGAGATCACCTTTCACCATCTCATTTGTAACGCCATCAGGAATAACAGCTGGAGACTGTGTCGGTCTGTGTCTCTCTGTGTGTGTCTCTCTTTGTTTGTGTGTGTGTGTGTGTGTGTGTGTGTGTGTGTGTGTGTGTGTGTGTGTGTGTGTGTGTGTGTGTGTGTGTGTGTGTGTGTGTGTGTGTGTGTGTGTGTGTGTGTGTGTGTGTGTGTGTGTGTGTGAGAGAGAGAGAGAGGGAAGAGGGAGACAGAGTGAGTTGGAGGGGGGGTAAAAAGAGTGGTCTGAGGAGTACAGAAGGGAAAGAGACAAAAAGAAAGTGGCAGTGGGGAGCAAAGGGGAATTAAAGTGAATGAGATATACATGTACGTAACTAGACATACATACATACACACACCCTTAAGGGCCCTTCAGGGTCCATTTTTATACATACCATGTTGTATACACACACATATACAACATAAAAAATAACAAACATGACAAGCAGACACCGGGGGGGATGCATGCATGTGTGTTTGTGTGTGGGATAATGGTACAACAGGGGTGTCTGTAGTCCAGTGGGGGTTCCTGGTGTGTTATTGCAGTCTCCTATGATGCTGGCATGCGCTCTCTCTGACCCCTCTGACACACGCCCGCCCGCCCGCACGCACGCACGCACGCACGCACGCATACACGCACGGTGTACTTTGACCCTTGGTGCTGTAGCACTGACCAAACATACCCCCAACCTCACTGAGACCACAATATAGCTCTGTAATGCCACAGTCCACACTATATCACATCTAGAAAGAGACAACAGTCCACACTATATCACATCTAGAAAGAGACAACAGTCCACACTACATCACATCTAGAAAGAGACAA
Source organism: Gymnoscopelus microlampas (assembly GCF_963454915.1). Lineage (NCBI taxonomy): Eukaryota > Metazoa > Chordata > Actinopteri > Myctophiformes > Myctophidae > Gymnoscopelus > Gymnoscopelus microlampas. Next base: position 28,909,855 of record NC_139955.1, read on the forward strand.
CAGTCCACAGTCCACACTATATCACATCTAGAAAGAAACAACAGTCCACACTATATCACATCTAGAAAGAGACAACAGTCCACACTATATCACATCTAGAAAGAGACAACAGTCCACACTATATCACATCTAGAAAGAGACAACAGTCCACACTATATCACATCTAGAAAGAGACAACAGTCCACACTATATCACATCTAGAAAGAGACAACAGTCCACAATATATCACATCTAGAAAGAGTCCACACTATACTATACTTCATCTCTGTTAGAAAGAGACAACAGTCCACACTATGCTATACTTCATCTCTGTAAGAAAGAGACAACAGTCCACACTATACTATACTTCATCTCTGTAAGAAAGAGAGAACAGTCTCAGTCCACACATCCCTTGTAAGGGAGAGAACAGAGGGACGACAGGAGTGATGGAGTACAGAAGTAGAGAGATGGAGTATAGTTCAAGCATTCAAAATATCAATAGGATTATTATCGTTTTCCATTTATTGTGCTTTCTATTTGAAAGATTGCTGTTCCACACACTTCCTCCACTCAAATTGGAGGGCAATGGTCCTACAAACAGTAGAAACACTGACTATGCAGTTATTATTTCTTAGTTGTTATGCAAGAAGAAAAAACATATGCCATTTGATGCACACATTTACATGTACCACTGGGAATGGCGTTCACAAATATCAACTGGGGAACCTGTGGATACTATACGTCATGGAGACATTTGACTCTTTTATAGGTTCTATGCTTGCTGCCTTCCAGTGAATTTTAGAGAAAGAAATACATGACCAAATCTTTTCTCACTTTACCTTGTTCCCTCCTCCCTCTCTCTCGCTCTCATTTTGCCCCAAACACACTTTTCTCCTTTGTTGACCTCCTGCTGATAAACACACTCTAACTACACCCATGTGAGCATGAGATCACACACTTACTGTGTGTGTGTGCGTTAGTGTGTGTCAGACGCAGCACACATTCAACACTCCTGCTGTAATTTAAATGTTTTTCTTTCTTTCTCGCTCTTTCTATGACCCCTACTTCTTTATCTTATCTTCTTCCTTTGTCACTCTCTCTCTCCCTCTCTCACACTCACACACACACACACACACACACACACACACACACACACACACACACACACACACACACACACACACACACACACACACACACACACACACACACACACACACACACACGCGCGCTTTGGAGAGGCCAGACAGGCTTATTATTACCCCTCCATGACAGTGTCAAAGCTAACATTGACTTTATCTTAACTTGCACTAATAGCCTCTAACAACCACAGGGCAATAAAACCCAAACCTCTTAAAGATGCTAATATAGGCTTGACTAAACCTAGGGGTCAAGAGAGATCCCTGCCCTGATATGCAAGTAAGGTCCTTTAAAACATTTCCACTCAAACTTAGAATAAAATAAATAAATAAAATATGAATATAATGTTAACATAGTAGCCCTTTATACTGTATATGCACTCCTAAAAAGTGTCTAACTGACTAATCACTTTAGTCAGTTAGATACCGACAGTAATAGTTTAACTATATTATTATATACAGCTATTTGCTGTACAATAAAGTACTGATATATAGGGCTCAAGTGAAAGTATTTTTTTTAGCAACGGTATACAGATAGGTTTATGGATGCTACACAGTACAGTAGCTCTACTGCATCAGATCAGGGTGATGGGACCCTCTACTATGCACCAATGTGCATATTAGCACCAATGCAAGATGCATGCAGGGTGGGAGACTTATGTTACTGGTTACCACTGAGCGAACACACAAAAACAGCTGGACAGCATTTGGCATTAGGATTTAACAAGAGGTACTAACTGAGTGTTTTAGGCCTTTTGAAGCTGCCCTTTGTCTGCTAATCACTATGTAATCAACACGCGCTAACACACACTAGCGCACTCACAGACACACACGCATATGCACACTGCTGTGTTTGATTACCCTTGATTTGCGCTGTAGAGATCTACTACACTATTGAATATTTTTCAATTTCTAATGAAATATTAAATTAATCAAGTGGTATTTCAAAAAGGCTCTTGCTTGTGTGTGCGTGTGTGTGTGTGTGTGTGTGTGTGTGTGTGTGTGTGTGTGTGTGTGTGTGTGTGTGTGTGTGTGTGTGTGTGTGTGTGTGTGTTTCACCAAGTGAAATCGTATATTATCCTATGCATTGGTTAATGATTGTAGCGTCTGTATATGCTGCTGTTTAAAGATGCTGCTCTCTCCTGCTCATCTCTCGCTCTCTCTTCATGTCTTTGCCTACATCTCCCTCCTTCCCATTCCAAAAGCATGAATGATGATCAGGCATCAGGTCAGGTTAACATTCATTTTAAATAAACTTTAACATTCATTGCTCTTCAATAGCAACAATGCCACTCATAACCTTACCAAGTTCAGACTTCAGCCGTTTTTGGAACCAGCTATATACAACTAAAACGTTGAATGCTAGGCCTTTAGCATAAAAGTGCCCAACAGGACATGTAACATTGTGTTGTTAGTTCACATCAAACTCCTCTTAATATTCATGGCATGGGTGATTTCATGGGGGAAATGCTAGGCTTGCTAGCTAGCACCTACACAGCCTCATTCTCATCCTCTTTTTTCACTGCTGTAATGTTTTCCCACCTAGCTTAATCACAATTGCCCTGGTAATTACATTCCTACGCAATGACTGAACGTGAAACAGGAGGTTGTAAAGGGGTTGTGGGCCAGGGAGGGTGTGTGTGTGTGTGTGTGTGTGTGTGTGTGTGTGTGTGTGTGTGTGTGTGTGTTAGTATTTATGAACAGGGTCTTCTAGTTGCATATGTTTGCAGAAGATGTCTATGTTCTTGTTTACACTTGGCTCAATGCGTTATCTGTCTTCTTCTATTATTCACTCTTTCCTCTCTCCTTTTCCCGTTGTTTTTATCATCTATTTGTGTTTTGGTCTCTCTCTCGCTTTTTGTGTCTCTGTGCCTCTGTGATCTGTGCCTTTCTCACTCTAGATAAGTGTTGATGGAGAGGTTGGGTGGTCTTTGCTGGAATTATTAACCACTTAAAACCTTCTATTCTTAGTAAGACGGACCTGAGTAACTGTACTTGTTCGGCTGTTGTTTCCTTCTACAGTACACTGAATCTCTTCGCCAGACATAGTAGATCTACAAGATGGCAACGCAAAGCATTGTGAGCTTGTAGATCTGCTAATGTTCCCCACAGAATAGTTGGTGGGTACATGTTGAGGTTCTAATATGCTAACACTCCTCAACTCTCAAACTAATTGTATTAACTGAACGCACACCCACCAAAACAGGTGCATGACCTGCATTTCTGGTCCTGTTGCAGTTCTCTCTCTTCGCACCGCTTCACCCATCTTTCTAGCTGTCGTCTCTCTCGTGCTCTCTCTGTCTCACAGCTCACGACAGAAAATAGCTGCATTCCCCACACGCCAAGAGAACTACCAATTAAAAACTGGCCATTGAAGCTTGGAGTGACAGCCATGCTAGCGCCATGACACCTTGGCTCCACAAACCTCGCTAGGTTAGATTTTTTTGTTTTTGATGCCAGCTGATATCTATAATAACAAACATAATCTAACCTCACCAGTCACAAGGTTAGGGAAGGTTCCATGAGCGGACATTACGTACCTGAAGCCAAAACAAAGCAAGTCTAGGAAGGCAATTTCCTTAACTGTAATAGACCCTTAAATGCACCTTAAGTACACTTTGTGCTAAATTAAATGTACCCTGACTGGGCTACAGAACATTAGCATTTTCCATCATTACTGGGATATCAAAGTGTCCCAGTGTGTTTTTTTTTTGTGGTTATTTTTCTATGTTTATGTAGTCACCTTGGCAACCTGCCTCTGTTACACAGACATCTCTGGGCAATCTCTTGGATCACTGTCAAGTTAGGTTTGTGCTATGTACAGTAACGTATGTTATGTCTGTTTAATGAAAGTGTTGGACATGGTTGGTGGTGTTTAAGCCAAGGTGCATTGGATCAAACCAGTTGTGTCTAACATTACTGTCGAGACTGGGAATCAGAAGGTCCCTGGTTCGCACCCGCGGCCCACCCAGTCGAAGTGTCTAAGTGTCCCTTGAGCAAGACTATGACACATGCTCAAGGGACCCCTATTTGCTCCCCAGGCGCTGTATTAATATCACCCACTAAGAATGTGTAAATGTAGGGATCATGTGGGTCGTACATTTATTACCAATACTGCTGATCGACCCAGTCGGCTGGCCAATCCAAAGTATGTTTGGAGAGGGAAAAAGTAATACATAGTACTGCCACCTAACTCTTCTGAGTTCTGAACGCCCACTCAGTATGTAATCTCAATTGCTTAGCAACACTGCAGCTCACTCCGTCTGTATCTCGAGCCACTGAAGCCGTGTACAGCCAACACTGGAAGCGGTAGTTTTAATGCCTGGATCTCCCTCCTACGTGCTGTGGGAAATTCGTCACGGAGGTACAGAGGTTTCGCATTTCTTGCGACAGGTTGTGTTTATGGCATGCATTGTTGTCACTCAGTGAGGGATTACAGAGGTGTTTGTACCTCCTGGAGGTTGGCTGGTGACACTAGTACCTCCTAACCTCCTAAGCCAACGTCTCTTCAAAACTATCGCTGCTTTCACTGCAAGCAGAATGAAGATAGTCAGAACATCTAGGACAGTGGTTCTCAAACTTTTTCAGATCTACAAACTAACTCATCGTCACATCGTAACACGTTGTTGGCTTGTAGGTCTGTTATTTTTGGAAGCGAGTCAAGCAACACCATCGTACTATGGAGTATACCGTCTGATATGCGATGTTGAGGATGAGTTGCGTTGAACATTGATACTGACATTGTACTACATACTGAAAGACCATCTGTGCCCCAATGATTTGGTTAAATGACATGGCTCTATGAAGTCACATCACAGACCCGCTAGACCTCATAAGAGTGTCGATAAGGCCAAACGTTATTGATTTTTACGTCTCAATAACTTTGTAACCGGGTCTGTAATAGAGCCGGGTTTTGATATCCATTCCTACCCAAAATGAGTCGGCACTAAATTAGGGATGTCCGATATTATCGGCCTCCCGATATTATCGGCCGATATTAGCATAAAGAAATTTTTTTTTTTGCTTTATAAATAAGTTACAGGAGTTCTTACTGTATATGGTGTGTGTGATATGAAATTTGAGCTTACCCTAATCACAATAATCCCCGCATATATCGGTATCGGTTGATATCGGTATCGGTAATTAAGAGTTGGACAATATCGGTATATCGGTTATCGGTAAAAAAGCCAATATCGGACAACCCTACACTAAATTATTATTATCGTCACTGCTGACCACATAGCAGAGCTGACTTAGTCTCTTGGGGACTCTCACACCCCAAATTCCAGCAATTTTGTACAAAATGACCTCCAGACCCCAACAGAGATGAATGGAAGATGTTGTCATCCATTCCCTACAGTGCATTAGCATCAGTCTATGGAGTCATCAACTTCATTTAAATGTATAGTATTTCTATTGCTTCTTTGTCTTCACGCTTTCTCACTCTTTCCTCGTCTTGTCCTCTCCAATCCTCTATCCTCCTTGCCCTCTCCTATATGATATGATTGATTCTTTTATTTTCGTGTCCTACACACAAAGTGCCCAACCCTCATGGGTTTTTAAGACACCATTTTACGCTTACAGCATGTTTACATTATATTCACATACAGTAATTACATTCAATTACAGCTCTGAATTTCTGTTCTGTCTTCTCTCCCAAGCTTGACAAATAAAATTTGCCACATTATACATATTCATTCTCATAACATCCCCCTCATGTCCCTTGCTCCGTTCTTCTCAAAACCCTTTCTTACATTTCTCTTTACTTTTCTCTACTTCTCTTCTCTCACCCCTCTCCCTCTCTCTCTCTCAGTTTCATTCAGATACTGAGGGGGAGGAAATGCTGTGGCATTGCACAGCAAACGTCCCTAATGGGCTAATCTAATCTCATCTCATTGCAGTCTATGGCCCTGTGTTTACATTTGGCCCGTGTCTGCATGGTTGCCTGGTTTCCTGACGCTGAATGCATCTTTGTTCACTCTGAACTCTCATCGCTGGGTCTGATCTCAATAACAGGCGCCACTGCCATCAGTTTTAAGAAAGAAAAGAAAAAATAGGAAAAACCAACAATAAAAACATAAGATTCTTAATTAGCCTTTATCTATCCAGGGAAATTTGACGGTGCATCCATACCCTAGTTAGCTTATATGTATTCACACACCTGGGAGCTTCACAATACAATTAAACAACACGCTCAAGGAAACAGTAAAGGGCTCTGATTTCTGGGGGGGGGGGGGGGGGGGGTTAAACAATTGTGGGTGCAAGACTGGCCACAGCAATGAGCTCACAGCTCATTGCTGTGGCCAAGAGAGCTCACAGCAATGAATGAATGAGTTCAGGAAAGACTTCAAGAACTTAAACAATGAGGGTGCTGTCAGCTGGAAAGCAAAACTGAAACACTGGGCTTCAGATTACTGAATGCAATGTACAGTAAATAATCTTAATATTAATCACTTAAGCCTTATGCTCTGTTGACCGGGGTCCCCCAGGGCTTTACACTTGGTCTACTCCTTATTTCCCTCTACACCAAATGTCTTGCCAAAAAATGCCGGTCTACAAGCTCACAACTCGTTGCAACATTCGACTGATCGTCCAATCTTCTCTCTGGGGCATGTTATTATCGTTTTGATTGGCTGAATGAAAATTGTTTCACAGTTTGAGGTGTTTGCAAGTGTATAAGAGCACTTTTAGGACTTTATACATTACAACCAAGTTTAGTTTTAACAAACTTAAGTTGCAGAAAGTTTCTGTATACAGCAAACTGATCAAACTCACCCAATTTTGAAACATTACCCCTTTACCGCATGTTTTGATTTTTTTTGTTATTAATTCATAAATTAATGATTTAAAGAAAAGGTTATCTTGCAAACTTGCAAAAGTTATCTTGCAAACTTGCAAAAGTTATCTTGCAAACCAATGGTGGCAAAGCACGTTATTCAATGTAGGTCACTACAGGATAATGAAACATTGCAACATTTTATATTTTCCAGACACAAACTCTCCTTTGAATTCCAGTAGAGGATTTCAGTTTTAAAAGGTTTAATATTTTCAAAATGTACAACACCGTATTATGGGCCCTTCACATAACATAATGGTTGAGAACCCTATTTCTGGAACTACATACAGAGGTAGCCATTACAATAGCTTCCCTCACTAATAGATACATATAATGGTACTACTATATTTTCCAAACAATACTTTTGGGACACCAGTCATTTGTGGGACACTGCTACAGTAGTAGTAACGCAAGGCAGACGAAGGGCACTGGTCATCTACAATGGCCACCACTCATCAATAGCTACCATTTAATGATAGTGGACAGTATCAATATTAGTGAATGTGGTTATGTTAACCACTAAAGCCCACCCTATATACTGTACGTCGTCAGATGACGAATAACAAAAATACATCTATGAGCATGTGTTTTTAGCTTGTAGATCTGCTATTTCTGCTATTTTTGAATTACTGTAGCCTAACTATTTCTTTAATCTTAGAATATTGTGTTTTTTTTTTATAATAATGACATGGCCAAAATAAGGATGCCAGGCTGAAAGTGGTTAATACAGTGCATAACATAACACACACACACACACACACACACACACACACACACACACACACACACACACACACACACACACACAAAACACCATAATCTAAGCTCGTCATGTCACTCACCCCTGGCAGCGCTAGTAATCAGAACCATCTCTGCTGAAAGCAGAATGAGCCACAGAAACTCCATTATGGCACGGCAGACAATCCCTAGTTTCAACTTTTGTACCTGAAGAAAACATGAAACACACATTTACCAAATATGAATACACGTGATGTAATGCATTGGTTCTCAAAGTGGGGTCCAGGGACCCCCAGGGGTCCTTGAGGGAGTTCCAGGGGGTCCCCACTCCCCACTCCCCAGCTAAATGATGATACGAATGGAACCAAATGGACCCGCTCATAACGGGGGTCCGTAGCCTTAATGCATGTCAAACTGGGGGTCCCTGAAATTAAAATGGTTGAGAATCACTGCTAGAGCCGTAAAACTCTTCTCTTATGGGAAGTCCCTGGCATATCTTTTCAAATGGGGGTCCGTGGGCTAATAAGTGTCAATTAGGGGGTCCTTGACATGAAAAAGTTTGAAAACCAATGATGTACTGTTTTTTTTCTGAGTTGTTAACAGACTATGCCCTGCAAATGATCACCTCTGTGCCAAAGAGATAAGAGTAGTGAAAGGCCACAGACAGTCCAATCTTAATGCCATCTGGCTGGTGGTCGTTTTCCACCGTCGATGTAGCCTAACCATTCCCAGTGTAACTCAACCTCAAGGTTAGTGGGCACATCCCATCAGAGATGCTGATCGAATTAAAATCGTTACAGCCCCAGGAACCTCAACAGAAAACAATATGGACCATTTCTAAAATGAGGGGTGATGCAGTATACAGGGCTCAGTGAAAGCTTAATCATGCCATGATGACAAGTGAGAAGTGACCACAAGATGCATTTGTAAACAGAATCAGACAATTTACAGGTGTAATGTTCTTTTTTTTGTGCAAACCCTCAACATGTTAATATGGAGGGCTGGAAATGGTTCACGTGCAGGTGGAAAAAATAGCTTGCATATGAAAAACAGTTATATAAAATCACAGTACCATGTGCTTGGTTAAATAAATGAAAAACAGAGCATCACATGCATGCACAGATCTACCACAGATTCAAAGTTCCTGTGGCTATCAACACATCGTCCTATGGACGACAATTCTAAAACTTTCGGAACTAAAGTTTTGCACACTTTGTGTTTTCATACTCAATGAACTGCATTATTTTATAATCTGCTGTACTGTTGATTGTTTAGTTTTATATCTTTATTGTGCTGCATGTGAGGAGTAGGCTACGCCAGGGGTTCTCAACCTTTTCAGGCCGCGACCCCCCAAAATAATCATATTTGAACTGGGGACCCTCCAAAATAATCATATTTGAACTGGGGACCCTCCAAAATAATCTGAACTGGGGACCCTCCAAAATAATCATATTTGAACTGAGGACCTTCCAAAATAATCATACTTGAACTGGGGACCCTCCAAAATAATCATATTTGAAATTGGGACCCTCTAAAATAATCATATTTGAACTGGGGACCCTCCAAAATAATCATATTTGAACTGGGGATCCTCCACCCTGACAAACACTTGGAATTGCATTACATTTAGTTTAAACTTGCTTCCACAGATAAATATTGTGAAAATAGCAGATTTACAAGCTCTTATCGAGGCATTGTGAGCTTGTAGATCGTCTATTTTTACAATATTTGCCTCTTTCTTATATTATTTGAGAATTTGGCCAATGTTTGACCAGTTTTTATAGTTTGTTGATTACTTTTGATACAGAAATGGTCTTTTTCTTTTCTTTTTTTAGGTATTAAATGCCCCTTCACTGTCCTCAGCCCCCCCCCCCCCCCCCCCCCCAACATCATGAGGCTCCACAGGTTGAGAACCACTGGGCTACCCTATGCATTATTTTCTGTTCAGGCCCCCAAACGAAATATCAGAATCAACAAACAGAACCAGTGTTTTCTGACATTCACTTTCAGAGAGAGCAGTTAATAATTGGCAGGTCATATAAATGTCTGTTCAAACATTATTAAATTGAAGGAGGGGTTTTCTGAAGGCCAAATATTAATTCCCTTCTTTCCATATAGTTATTCTTCCCACCTAATGTAATGTTAATACATTTTCTTCTTATGGGCTTCAGGTCTAATCTTTTAGTCCGTTTTGACAATCTGATTTCCATTCAGTGCATCACTTTGGACCGCATTTATTGCCTTGATTGATAAGTGTGTCCGACCTCAATTAGGTTTACAGTGAAAGCTATTGGATTATTAAACCCAGACACAAATGCGTTGTACATTATTGGTTCTCAAAGTGGGGTCTGGGGACCCCCAGGGGTCCTTGGAGGGGTTCCAGGGGGTCCCCAGCTAAAGTAGTGTATAATAGTGTAATATAGAATCGCAATCGTTTTAACCACTTTATCCATTTAAATGTTGGCTATTAAAAAATTGCAGATCTGCTATTATTTAATTTATTTGAAAAATATCCCCCCAAAAAAGAACAAATTTGTATAATTTCGGATTTTCTAACAACGATTCTCTTCTGGGGTCCCTGGCACAAAATATTTTCAGATGGGGGTCCGCGGCCAAATATATATCAATTTGGGGGTGACATGAAAAAGTTTGAGAACTACTACAGTACATAGATCACAGTCAGAAAAACATGCATTGAATTAATAGTCATTCCCACTAAAACATCCACCCTTTCCAAGCCACTGTCGTATATATTGCGCAATTATGCCTTCCAATTAAGTTGCTATAAATACATAAATTAAACAATATTGGTGGATTTTAAATGAATTTGCAATAGCTAATATACTTGGTAAAGTGTTTTTGCATTATCACTTAACATAACGTCTGATTGAGGAACTTACTTTATGATTTACAGCAGTGATGAAATGATCCACGGTCTGTCATCCACGTGCAACCGGCGAATATACCATGCTTTATCAATCAGAATGCTTCACCTCCCCTCGAACAGACGGGCTCTCATTTCGTTTTCAGAGCGATCGATTTAATAATAATGATAACGATAAAATAAATGTAGCTGATCAATTAGACATGCGCGATGCGCCTGATCATCTACTATGGCCAATTGCCTCAAAATGCTGCAAAAATCCCTTAAGATAGAGGCAGATCAAGCGACAGTGGCATGTAGAAATAAACTCCTATAATCACAGTATAAGGTCAAACACGTGAGGCTGTAGTATTTATGAATGACAGACAGTCATACAGCTATTAGTCCGCACATGAATCGCTCGAATCGGCGAGTAAACTGCACTGTGAGGACAGAGAAAAGTTCATCTATATTTCCGCCGTTTTGGATTTAAAAAATAGACGCTTTTCCGAGTTAAAACCTTATAGTTTTCGTCTATTTAATAGACTGTGTGTTTTCCCATATTGCCTCCGGCTCTTTGCTGTCCAAGTTTCGGCCGCAGGCGAAAAACAAACAGCGCATAGTAGTGTTGGTGCGACGGTCCGTCCCAGCAGGAACTTTAAGCCAATCAGGCAGCAGAACAATACCGGACAAATGTGGGGAGGGGCTGGAGTATTAACCACTTAAAACCCATAGTAAAACCGAGTAAAACCCATGGGTAGCCGGAGTCCCTCAGGGCATAATACTAGTCTAGTGTCTTTTCTGTACGTTTTCTGTTATTGTGGGGGAAGCCGTTGCTGAAAATAGCAGATCGACAATCTCACAACTCCACACAACATACAATACAGATGCTGGGGCTTAAGTGGTTTAAACTCTTCAACCGTTTGGTAAACCTGGATTTGAGAGCCAGGTTACTGCTTCAACAAACCTTTGTTTTATTATTATTATTATTATTATTATTATTATTATTATTATTATTATTATTATTATTATATACATAGACATAGAATTAACCCTCCAAAAAGTTAACTTGTGTAAACTTTATTATTATTATATACATTGTATACATAGACATAGCATAACCTTCCAAAAAGTGAACTCATGCAAACGTTATTATTATTTATTATTATTATTATTATTATTATTATTATTATTATATACATAGACATAGCATAACCCTCCAAAACGTGAACTTGTGTAAACTTTATTATTATTATTTATTCTTTTTTTTTTCCAGATGAAAACAGCAAAGCTCTGTCAAATAGGCTATCATCATCATCATTATCAGTCATCACTACCCCATCATCATTGCCAACATAATATTATTATGTTCGATTATTTGTGATGTATTCTACTGCTGTTGAAATTCTGCACAATCTGTCCTGTGTTTGACAAACCCCAATGTATGAAGGATTGGATTCAGTGCCTATATTCTTGATATTCATTTGTGTGCCACCAGTGACCTCTGTAGGTTGAACCGTACTACTGCATAACAGGCTGCTGTATGACCATATAACTCCACTCCACGCACATGTAATAAAGAGTGTGCGTGTCGTGTGCATGTGTAAATGTGTGCAAGAAAGAAGCTAAAAGGAGGTCATGATAGCTGACTTGGTTCATGTACGTTATGTACCCAATTTAATCCCAAAGTGCATTGGTTAAAACACCATTTCAACATTGTTGTTTTTCAGTGGTGAAAAAAGTACTAAAATGATTTACTTTAAGTAAAAGTATCAATACTGCAATGTAGAAATACTCAATTAAAAATGTACTTGAGTAAAAGTACAAAAGTATTGGTATCAAAATGTACTTAAAGTATCAAAAGTAGAAAGTACTCATTGTGCAGAATGTGCCATTTCACAAGTTTATTATAGCTGATCCTATTATGTTGTGTTTCAGAGGCAGCTGAGAGTGGGTTGGACTCACCAGTGCAGTGTATTGAGCTGAGACTGGTGCTGGGAGGAGGCCAGGAGGGCAGCCTCGCTGAACCGAACCAGAGGAGGAGGAGGAGGAGAGAGGGGGATCTCTATGGGAGACAGCTGGTGCTAGTGGACACTCCAGACTTCTCTGGACACTCTCTGGAGGACATGAGACAGCCAGGATGTGGGGATCTGTCTCTCGGTCTGCTCTGGGACTACCATACCAGTGAAGCCCTGGTTACAACTCATGCTGAGTTGTAATTAACTGTTATTCAGAAGGATCCATCAGAGATGCAGATAAAAGTATGATACAGTAGCTAGCAACGGTGTAGTCGTATTTGGAGAAGTGGGGATCAATCCTTGACAAGCTGACAAAACAAGAGGCTCGTTATGCGGAATTGAATATATTATTTTTGCAACTGCTGTCATCATTTATAAGTTATAATTTGTTATTTATCTAAGACCAAGTTCATAATAATGCTGTATTTAAGTTAATGTGTATGTGTACATTATTTGTCTTTTGAGTAAAGTTGTAGTAATGCTTTTATTTTTAAGTGTCAAAGTCATGTTCTGTGTCTCGTTGGTCTGCTCTCATGTGAATGGGGTTCGCACAGGACTTTTGTAAAAAGCAATCAAGTAGCAGCAACCAACAAGCAGCAAGGTGCAGAGGCTCCGTTTCATGCTGGTCACAAGAGTGTCTAAAGTTATATGAAAGGTTACTGTCTAAAGTCAAGTCATAAGAAAGGGTTATAAGGACCTGAAGACTGAAGAGTACTCCCTTTATGTGTAGCATGCAGCCAACGAGGTATTTGTTTGTTTGTTTGTTTGAATTGTCTGTATTTTACTTTGGTAAAATGTGTCTATTCTACATGCTGTGCATGATGTCACTTGTGTTAATGTAACATGCTTATTTTATTATTTATTGTTTAGTTTTCAATGTGGATTGGAGGGATTTGAAGTCACCTTCCAATAAATCAGTAGCAAGGAAACCACTTGTGTCTGTCTGTGCTTGGAGGGAGTTACAATTTTAAAACCTTAAAAGTTTCTGCAGCAGCTCTGACGAGACCTTTATAGATCCTGCGAGGGAAATTCAGTCACCAAAAACAGCACATCACAGTTAAGATACATGCAGTTACAGGGCAAGAAAATTACTGTAGATACAGAAGGGTAAAAGACATCACACTCAAAGAAACACTGAACAAAATATTCAAGATACACCCTCAACAGTGCTTGCACAGTGCAAGACACCCTCAATCTCCAAGTGGAGGGGGTGTGAGTGGTTGTCCATGATAGCGTTCAGTATGATGAAGAATAAATCAGGCTTCGTCTGGGTTTGTCTAGTTGTGAATCTTTGTTCTGAGCCAGGCTTGTGTTTCAACTACAAATGTAAGAACAATATGTAATGGTACAAAAACATAGTAGGCCTACTACTGAAATGTAAGCAGAAAGTGAAAAAGTTTATAACTGAAGCGAGGAATAAAGTCCTAGATGTCCAAGATACTAAAATTGATTATTTATTTCCAACATAACTCTTTTTCCTTGCCAGATAAAATAAGAAAAGAGCTCCTCTGACAACATGGGGATTCAGTCCACCTGTGCAGATTAGATAACCTTCCCTGTTTTCTATCGTCTAGCTAGCTCCAGTGTTACAGAAAACTATAACCAAAGAAATATATGAAGTGTAAGAAAATAAAACAACACAATCAAAATTAAAGAAGACACTCAACATAAACAAATTGCTATGACAAACATGGCTAAATATGAAGCACAGCCTTATCTTAATTATGTTCTAAAATTGAAATCTTGCAGCAAGCCCAGGAACATTCCAGCAACCAAATAGGTAATAATGAGGGTGGTTAGAGGGCACTTCCATTCTTGCATTTTCACTCACTTCCTCCTTCACAAAAAACGGTTAGCCAAGAGCAGAAAATGCACACTAGACATTTACTACACAAAATTGTCCTTCAAGCTTTGTGTGTGTGTGTGTGTGTGTGTGTGTGTGTGTGTGTGTGTGTGTGTGTGTGTGTGTGTGTGTGTGTGTGTGTGTGTGTGTGTGTGTGTGTGTGTGTGTGTGTGTGTGTGTGTGTGTGTATATATATATCAAGTCATATTACAAGTTAAATCATCTTTATTAGTAGAAAATCTCCACTGAAAACAACAAAACTCTTTGGCTGACGCGATGGTGCGTGGTGGTTTTTAAACTGAAGGCCTTCAATTATTTCTTCAATAATGAGTTAAATGGACACTATCAAACAGCACCTTCAATACTGAACTCACAGCTTTCATAACCCAACGCAGTGTGCTCCTTTGATCTCTCATATCTAAGATGACTAATGCCACTTGGAATTCTGAAGCCATCTAGTGATGTGTCAATTAGATTTAGAGGAGTGCTAAGTTTATTTATACAACTTGCAAGAGCGGTCTACTCAATTTATAATTTTGGCATTTAGCAGATGTTTATCTGCATACTTCTTTTTGCCCTCATGGGTGATATGTACTGTATGAGCCATGGACAATAACCAATGGATGATGAGACATTGGTACCTCTCGCTCCATATCAGTCCATTGTCGTTGCTCTGTTGCCGCGGCCTCAAGAGGTGACCTCGGGCTTTTGATAATGGAAGTTGATGTTCTGTTACAAGAACATTTACAGTTGCTCTCACAGAGATACTGGGGTCAGATATAACTTCCTCTGAAACACCCCCCGCCTCGGAGGTCAGACTCTTTCCACGCTACAGTAACCGTTGCCCAGTCACCTAGGTTGTTCAAGTCAGACCATACACCAAAGCCAGAGGAGTGACTGCCAGCTTTCCAAGTCTGGTGAAATACTCAGATATTCTCTCTCTCTCTCTCTCCCTCTCCATTTTGATCACTAATGTCTATTAAATGCATATCCTACTCATTGAATGTTAAACACTGGAACTTATGTTACCTAATCTATGAAAGGTAAAGCGTTCTGTGTTGGCATTTGACAGTTATTGTATTATTTTGAAATGAAAAATCCCCTTCCCACTAATGTAATGAATCCGCAGGAAAAATGTTAACATTGGCAGTAAGAAAAAGCAATTAAATTGATGTGAAAGTTATACATTGGTGGGATTATTACAGTTCGAGAACACAATTCTTCCACTACCAACTACATAGTCTCTATGGTGGCTAAATTAATTCCCGCTTATAGATCAGCTATTTTCTCTATTTGTTGTACAAGGAAGTATGTAGGGTTTTGTGGAGTGACTTGGATAGCCTACTGAGGCTTGTAAAGCAGAAAAGCAGAAAAGGCAGGGACCAAAATGTGTTTGTTTAGGAGAAATTCAGAATGTCTGACATCAGTTTAGTTCTTCCTACAGTATGTGCTTCATTCATCTTTGAGAGGGTCTTACACCAAATAAGGCAGACACAGTGGCCAAAATAAATGCCTTATTAACACATTACCTGCCATCCACGGTTATACTTGTGAATCAAAATCTACCCCTTTATCTGCCATCCATGGTTACAGTATAACCGTGGATGGGTCTTTTCATTGATTTACTGTATTGGACACAGACACAGACAGGTGGGGTAGTGGGTTCTCCAGCACACAGATTTCAAATAAACTCCAACAACATGCCAGCCCATAGAGCCCCATTGTGAACCCGGACATGTTGACTACACCAAAGTTTTATGTTAGAAATGTAGAGTATGGGTCCCCAGCATTTAGAAACTGCCGGATGCTAACTTGCATTTGAATTTTTCATAATTAGCTTTAATTAGCATAATCACTTATATGTACAATATTTCAGCAATAGTCCTGGGCCTTAGGGATATTTTCAGCTCATCAGTCTTAAAAGCACCAAATTTTGCCTAGCCCAGGGCATGCTCTAATGATTTAGTTAGGGCTCCCTATCTGCTGTCACTTCCTCCCTTCTGCTTTGATCCCCCCCCTCTCTCTCTCTCTCTCTCTCTCACTCAAGTTTGGACACATAACCGTTTAGACAAATAACCATAGCAGACACATGGCTGGCAGTTCCCCAGTGGTGCACACACTACACAGAGAGCCATGTCCAGCCTCTGCTCACCCGATGATGTAACAGAGGATGCTACGGGGCAGAAGACATGATGGGTATCATCTATCTTCGGCAGTTTTCCTCCCAGTACGGAGGAAGGCGGCTTAGGATGTTTACTCAAGTCTCCAGGTTTTCTTCAGAATAATGTATGACACTGATTTACTATGCCAATATGTATTAGGGGTGTGCCAATACACTAATTTCACGATACGATACGATACGATATATTGCCTTTGTTGCTGCTCAAATGGTATTTGTGACGGCACTTTGTTGTTCCTCTGTGAGCCTGATGGACGTGGACATGGACTGTACAATGTTCTGGTAATATGTTATTAAAATTTGGTAAAGAAAATTAATTTTCAACGGGTAATATGTTCAGGTCGGGATACCAATTTTACCCAATCAGGCTAGACAAGTGAAATTGTAAGTGATGACACAGAAATGAGCAGATAAAATTGCAACTGGAACACTATAAAATCGAAGCTGATAAATGAGTACTCTCTCCTGATTGGCTGGAATTGCCAACCCACCTAAAAATGTACTTTCTATTTATAGAAGAGATGGAGAGACAGAGAGACTCCTGATAACGAACCAACACAACAGCAAGGATTACTATCAGAATATAGAGCTGTAACCTTTTCACAAAAAAACGTTTAGTTTTTACCAAAAAATATCACTAACCCTAAACCTCACCTAAATGCCTAATCTTACCCCATAACCCCCACATGCATAAATGTAACCCTGTAACACACACATTGATTGATTGATGTACTTTATTTAGGAAGACATGAGAACAACAGTACATGGAAGTACAAATTCACAACACAAGGTCTACTAAACTGGAAGACTCATTAAACACTGGGCTTGTTTAAGATGAGATCCCCATGCACACAAATCATGATGAAACACACATTGTATTGTTGAATTGTACGGAAATAGAGCCATGCCAATTGCCAACCTGTGTGCTGCCTGGGACCATTGGACCATTGTGGTAATGGTTGTTTATAGACAGCTCTGCATTGTGGAAGCCACCAGCATTCTCACTTCATTCTCTCCATGCCACTATGTATAGACCCTGGAGGAACAGCAGTGCCCACTTGCACACTTGACTTCCTTAACGTGTGTGTGTGTGTGTGTGTGTGTGTGTGTGTGTGTGTGTGTGTGTGTGTGTGTGTGTGTGTGTGTGTGTGTGTGTGTGCACGCGCGCGCATCTGCATCCCCATTGAGGAATTTACTCTCAGTCCAAATTATTTTTAAAGGGTCTACACCATGAATTTTAACTTTTTTTTCTTTTTTGTGTGTTTTTGGTCTCCCCTACCTCTCTTCTATCCTCAAAAATACCCCAGTTTGAACACTCAGGCTTTCACAGCAAATCTGGGGTTTTCTGTAAATTGGTCTAAAAACAGGCCAAACTGATTTGGTCCCGCAAGTGATGTCACTAGCGGGAAAAAAATCCTCCCGTTTTTCAGTTCCAACCAAAAAAAAAAAAAAATCTTTTTTAAAAACAAAATTCTTTTCTTATTTTTTTCTTATTTTATTTTTTTACTTTTTTTTTTTTTACCACACAGAACCAGGAGATAACATGCATACAAACTGGCTCAATAGCGCCCCGTGCCAAACAGGACAATGTGGTATTGCAGGTGAAAGTGCTTTATAAGCCGGAGAGAAGTTAGTTGGAATGAGTATATCTGAGGCTTGATTTAGTCTCAAACCTTTTGAAAAACGTTTGAGGGACATATACAATATGATATTAAATATTATTATTATTTTTTAAATTCATGGTGTAGACCCTTTAACTGTCTCACCTCTTACCATTTTTTTTTTACATTACATTACTTAAACTGAGGATTTTACTGTGTGCTTCTGTTGCTGGTGTTGGAGCTGGTCCCCAGACACATGGGGAGGTGGTTGGGGGACGGGGGGTCTGCAGGCAGGTCATGTGTATTTATGACACAAGGGACACAGAACCTGGAATTTACGCCCCCGGGTCACTCATGTGAAACATCAGAGACATTTGTCGATACAGACTTGTACATGGGCAAATCCTCCACACAGAGGTCACTAATAGATATGCAAGTAATGTTTTTCAAAGCCCACTAGTTGGTTAGTTGTCCTTTATTATTATATTATTTAAAATGTAGTATTTCACTGTTTATGGATAGAATTACGGCCAGTGTGTCTGCCAGATATGGTTCTAATCTGCTTCTCAACTGTGCACCTCTCAGTCTGGGGTTAAGAAAAAATACATCAGATGCATACAAAATATTAGAAACCTCTCAAGCTTTGTTTTATCCTTTTGACAGATATATAAAAGTATGCGTATAAAGTTTCCAAATGTATAAAACATCTTTTGAAAATAGCCGATCTACAAGCAATGAATTGCAAACAGACACAGGTGTGTCTTCTTGCCCTGGTTTAGACTGGGTTTGCCCTGGGTTTGCCCTGGTTTAGACTATCATGGGAGAGACCGCGAGCACACGCGCGCGTGTGTGTGTGTGTGTGTGTGTGTGTGTGTGTGTGTGTGTGTGTGTGAAATGTCACACATGTTTAATTCATATTTATTGCCACTGTAGGCTACCTGAGGCATCCTAAGCCCCATTATAAGACTATGAGGGAATCAGACTCTATTGTCTGTAAATGAACAATAGAATGGGTTGTGCCGTATACATCCGGACACAGAACCTGTATTCCAAGGAATAATTATTGTAGTATCGTCGTAACACAATGAACGGACCCCGGGCTCTGTAGATGTCTTTAATTAAAGATCTGCTATAGCTAATGAGATGGCTGTGGGCTCTTTCGGTGTACGGTACAACAGTGATTCTCAACCCTTTTTAATAGGCAGCCATATTGGCATGAAATTGGGCCACGTCCGTATACTTCCTTCACGGGTGTGACCAATTATACTGATTAAGACAGAGTCAGGGCGCTGCTATTGTACATGTTGACTCTCTCTCTAGGTGGTTCCTCAGACGAGCCCTCCCATCATTGCTTCCAGTCATCCCGGTTCTCCATACCTCTGGCCAGTTCGTTGGTGCTTTGTGCCCCTGCATCTCTCTTGAGTACACCCACATATGTTAACCCATTAAGGCCTGAGGTTCCCATGCTACAAAATGTCTTCTAAATCCTAACAGTTTCACGAAAAACCTTAGCCTGACACTCTCAATGCAGACGATTTCTGAGATGGGGGTGTGGCCAAAGTGGGACTCCACTATGAACCAACGCGATTGATTCATACTGGATTATCCCGATCCCGATTCGTCGTACAGATTTTCAACCGAGAAACACCCGCCTTCGACAGCGTCACCAGACCCTGAATGCGAGGCAAACGATTCAGGGGGTGGAGCCAGACTAGAAAAACCTATGTTGCTATAATATCAGTGGTTCTCAAACTTCAACATGTCAAGGACCCCCAAAATTATATGTATTTGTCCGCCGACCCCCATCTGAAAATGTTTTGTTCCAAAAGCGCTATGAGCTTGTAGATCTGCTATTTTTGAATAGCCAAAGTATAAAATAATGGTTTATTTTCATATCTGCTTAATGTTATTTTCATATAAAGTCCATGATTATAATTATGCAGTATCATAACTACATCTTTGATGTTTACAACAAATCATTTCTGAGATGTTGATTCTTGTGCTTTGCAGCACCTTTTCAAAAAGAGTCAGGCGCCCAGGAAACCAATCAAAGCTCATGCATCGCATTTAAGAATAATTCATTCTATACTTTGGCTGTACAGAATTACAGCATATACATGCTTCATAGTTGCTGTAGTGCTCTATTAAAACACTAGATGGCAGCGATGCATGTGAGTAGCATAACAGTTTATCACACTGTATCTATGACTCATTCCATCTATTGTGCTGGGAATGTTGCTTGACACTGTCTAATGTCCAGTGCTAACATAAATCTGATATTTTTGGCTATCGTTGTATTGTGCAAGATAATATATTGTTAAAAGATCAGTGGACAGATCACTGCTGCCTCTGCTTCTTGTTCAATGTCATCCATCTCTATCGATGTCCACTGTCAATGACACTAACATAACATTACCATAACGCCAGAAGAACTCAAAGTTGATCTAGGTCACTCCTTGACACAGACAGCCCCCCCACCATGCCCAACGCCCACCCCGCCACACTCCCACTGTGCCTGGAACAGATTGAATTAGAACCTCTAGCACATCCATCACCAGCAACCACTGCCTGCGTACCACCCGTGGTGAGACTGGATTGGATACACCTCAAAGGAAATATATTTTTTTCCATACACCTCAAAGGAAATACATTATTTTCCGAAGTATCTATTAAATCTGCAGTTCATACCTCATCCTGATGAATAAAACATTATTTTAACCAACCTGTGTGGTAGAGTAAGTTAATAGAATATAAGTTCGGTCAGGACAACTCATGAATGAATAAAATATTTTTATTGAATATAAAATGAGCAATATATTCATTTTGGTTTGAATTGGATCCGCTTTTAGGTACTCTGAGAAAGCACATTACATCTCCCTACCAATAGGGACTCCGAAAGCCCCAGTACATAAAAGTAGATCCAAAACGACAGGTGGTAGCTGGGGTGGTGGAGGGTGCGCAAGCAATAAAGCAGCAAGCAGCAGCAGCACGGACAGCAGGAGGCAGCAGCAAACGGCAAGCAAGGAATGAGCAATGCAACTTCCCCATTTAAATAGGGTGCTCTATTATGAAGTGAGTATGTGATTGGTTGAGAAGCATGGAGCTGAGACCGACAATGGCCGGCCAGCAGCAACTGCACCAAGTTCCCTGACAGAACTTGCTCTGCACAATGTACCATGCGCAACGCTCATTAGTATATCTGCAGTGGTTGGAGGTGGTCTCCCTACTCTTGTATTGAGACATTTTGACTCTAGTGTCAGGTAGGACGCCTACTGGTTGACAAGTACTTCCTCCATCTCCAGGGTTAAAAAAAAATCTCAGGTATGTTACAGAATGCAGGTTTAAAATCTTCCTGTCTTACCATAACTGCCCCCCACACCCATGGCTTATCCCTGTCCCTACCCTCCCCAAACACAAACCCTCCCCCGTATGTACCACCTGCCAGGTGAAACTGCCAGTAGTCCTTCAGCAGAAGTATTCGACTGGCACAGGTGGCAGTTTACACACGGGCCAGGGTACCTCTCTCTCAGGCTGCGGCTGATAAACAGAGCCTGAAGCGGTCCACTGCTGCTGACAGACAATAAAGCCTAATTTATACTTCATTGTGCGACCATGTCGCGCGGCGCATCCTTGTTTTTCGGTTGAAAAGCAGTTTGTTTACAACAAAGTATGAATTAGT
This sequence comes from Gymnoscopelus microlampas, assembly GCF_963454915.1. Classification (NCBI taxonomy): domain Eukaryota; kingdom Metazoa; phylum Chordata; class Actinopteri; order Myctophiformes; family Myctophidae; genus Gymnoscopelus; species Gymnoscopelus microlampas. The sequence goes on from NC_139955.1 coordinate 28,931,730, forward strand.
CTGTAGGGAAAGAGCTCTCCATGCTGCCCCTGGTGACTCATACTCTGGTGAGGGATGGAGCAGACAGTCTTTAGCAGGGGGATTCGGGCGTTAACAGCTGTAAGCAGGGATGGGGTAAAAAGGGGCGGTGTCTCCCTCCCTTCACATAATCAATATAGTCCGTCGAACTGAGACAATCTTTTGGAAATAAACTCCCTTTGAATTTCACATTTCAATCAAAGGCGATTTATTCACGGATCGGCCCAGAATCCATTATTGCCAAGTTGATCATTGTCCATACAGTACACGCAGTTAAACCTGATCTCCAATGTTCCGTGGCGCTCCGTTAGATGTGAAATGAAACAGGTTACTACCGTGCTAATGGCCCTGCAGTCAATTTCAATCCCCTGGTCCACGAGCCAGTGATCTCATTCTGTAAACAAGTCACGCTTTTGACTCGCTCGACCATATTGTGGACAGCTAACAGTGTTTGACTGCACAGTGGGAGCCTTGCAAATGAGCACTGCAACCGTGTGAGAGGTAATTACCGGGTACCTTGTAAACATATTTTACATACACACACTGAAGCGACAATATCACATGCATGCATATATACACAGTAGCCTACATACACGCACACGCACACACACACACACACACACACACAGAGCGTGCAAACAAGGCACTAGCTTGCACAGTGGGACTGCACACAGAGAGAGTTGTCCCCCCGGACACTAAGGCCAAGTTGGCCAACCATCTCTAACTGCCTTCTGCTGTAGATATGCTCATGGTTATGGCATTTTTATGTATTGTCATGTACACTGAAATGCCTGTAATCTGTTTTGTGTCTGTTTGAATGTGTGCGCACGCGCGTACGTGTGAGTATGTGTGTGTGGCTTGGCGTGTGCATTGGTATTTAGAGCAATCTATTGGGATCATTACAATACATCGGTCTGTCGCTCAAGCAGCTGAAGAAATCACTCATGATTATTTATATTCATCGCCTATCTTCGCTGAGAGCACTGGAAACTGTAGAGAGGAAGAGATATCGGGGATTGGGCTGGTGGTGATGTAAGTGAACTAAGTAGTTAAGTAAGTTGTAAAATGTTACTGTTAAATAGGATCTATGCCCACAATAAGACACTTTCAAATGATTGGAGCCCTACAGAAATGATAATAGAGTATTTAATAGCTCAAATATTCGTACGCACGCATTCGCTCGCACACGCACGCACGCACACATACACACACACTTCTCCTTCAATAGAGCTGCCTCCTGCTCGTCCATGTGAACCGAGGAATGCCTTACAGGACATAGATTGAACACGGTACACGAATGGATGGAGCTTTAAGTAGAGCAAAGTGATTACAGCAGAGCGGTCTGGATGGCAGCCTTTTGGTACACAGGGTAGCCTCAGGACGGGTTTATGCAAAAGCATAGTAAAGATTTGTTTATTCTTCTGTAGGTGGTGGTGAGGTCATGGTTTTGCTTGGGGCTGTTTAAAGAAAGAATATACAGAGTGTTCACAATATATATATATATATATATATATATTGAACTGTGTAGTTCCTTGACATTTTGTAATTATCTTAAAACCTTATTGTTTTGTCACAGAATCTTGGCGTCAGACATGCTACTCTATGTGATTTTCATTATACATGGGGATTTGCATCTGAAATATAAATAGTAAATAAAAACATGTGGAGGCAGAGACCAGAGATTGAAGAAAATCCATGAAGAGCACACAACTGCAGGCCACACACACACACACACACACACACACACACACACACACACACACACACACACACACACACACACACACACACACACACACACACACACACACACACACACACACACACACACACACACACACACACACACACACACACACACACACAGTGACTAAATGACTGACTAAATTATTAACCCATTTTGGGCGGGAACCCCTATTTGTAACTATACCTTTCAAGACGGGAACCCGTTGATATGTAGAGTATATAGTAACATAATTTTTTGGTAATTTTTTAATACATATTTGAACAGAAAACTTAGGTCAGGATTTAGAAAGCGTTTTTAGAATCGGCCTCAGGTCTAAATGGGTTAAGTAAGAGCATTGGACGACCGGTTGGCATAACAATGAACTACTCAATTGCAGAGAAATTGTCCCGCCGGGCTATGGGATGTAGTCTGTCCTCGGTTGGCCTAACAACAAACTAGCAATGGCAATTGGCTTTAGGACCAAAAAAGCTTGTGCTGGAAGAACAAGCGGGTTGTCTGGAAACACTCTTTTTTTTACCAATACAGTCCAATAAAAACAATTTCTAATTGAATTTTAGGCATGAAATATTGCTACATTTGGATTAATGTCACATCTACAATGACAAGTTTAAAGGTTTGTTTTCAATATTCAGGATTTTCCACAGAGGAAACCTGACACATTCAGCAATCTGATTGACCACCGCCCAGACTGAGTGACCACGTGTCGCCACTTCCGGTATCTTTTTTTTGTTTTCAAATTAAAAAGGACTCAACCACAGGATTCCAGCCTCAGTTAAGGAGAGAAACCCAATGCTCAAATGCCATACCTGTGCCAGTGAAGTGCTCCACGTTGGGGGTTTCCTAATGTGAATATTGCAATTGACTGTACCCATGTGTGTCTGAAGTCACCATGCATTCATCAATCGTAAAAATGATCCTTCCATAAACATTCAGCTCATTTGAGATGACGGCCTTGGCAGTCCATCTTTCATAAACATGGTCTCACGGGGGGACGCAGGACTCATTTAGCAAAACAGCTAGCGTACGGACAGGTCTCCAGGGAAACTGCAGGGACGGAGTCATTTCTTCTGTGACGCGTTAAATAATATTCAAAACGTATTCCAATCATGACGACAATTTTGGTGTGATTCATGTACTAGGTCAGTGGTTCTCAAACTTTTTCATGTCAAGGACCCCCAAAATGATATGTATTTGGCCGTGGACCCCCATCTAAAAATATTTTGTTCCAGGGACCCCCCAGAAGCAAAGATTTGAGTTACAAATGTTCGCTTTAAAAAATATATATTCAAAGATTTGTACACATTTTCAAGATTTTTCAAAAATAGCAGATCTACAAGCTCTGAGCTTGTATATCTGCTATTTTTGAAAGTGTAAAATAATGCTTTTTTTGCTCAAATCTAAAAATGACACAGTTCCAGGTCTTAATGGGTTAAATCATATTCAAAACGTATTCCAATCATGACGACAATTTTGGTGTGATTCATGTGCTAGGTGACAAAGATTATCGCTTCACGGAATATACCTGCTAATCCTACAGGAGTGCAGGGTGTAGGGGGTGGGTGGGGGGTTCTGACATACTACTGTGCACAACACACCAGGGAAAGTGTCAGACGTTGCTTTTAGCCGCCACATTTATCAGTACCCGACCATTCTTACGTTGTGATAGGTGGGATATAACCATCGCATGAATCACATGTGAACCCTGCCGTTAGATGACTCCTGTGGTCAGATGGGCCAGATAGTAGTCCATGGGCCAGACCAGATATCGATACCATTTGAGCGGGCAAAACCTTACCTATATTAAATTGCTTATAGGGTCGAATACAAGTAAATTCATATGATATAGCCTTTCCACAGCTTCTCATATTTATTGAACATGTTATTTCCCCCTATTAGCGTATTCAAAAAGCACACAAACTGTCAATATATTCAATCTTGAACCTAAGGCAAATGAAACATTTATAAATGTAAGGAAAGCAATGTGTTTGAATCTGCATACACATTTTGTTGTTTTGAAGAAGAAGAAAAAACACTGTCATCGGGATGGGGGAGTTCCACACCATTTGCAATCTACTTTCCATTCTAGTGAAATGATTCCAAGATGCAGGGTTGAGGGACCCCTGTGTGTAGGGGTCAGTAGCTGATGTGATAGAAGGCAAACAACAGAGCAGCAGCACATGCTTGTCTACAAAGCATTGATGACGCTTGCCTGGAAAGGCTTCCTCCTCTAGCTAAAGGGCAAACATAAAACAGAGGAAGAAGCCCCGAGGAGCCTTTTACAGCTTCCAACATGATGTCCATCACGCGTCACTCACAGAGCTATTTGAGTATTCCTCATTCACCCTTATCATAGAGCTGTTCTAAGTCTACCTGGACCTGGAGCCAACATGGTATTTTCACTTTCTGTTTTTTTTTATTTTGATTCATACTTCTGGAGAAGGCAACTGGATGTTGCACCTTGCATGCACCCAAGAGAATTACGGTTAGGGTACTTCAAGTTTACAACTTTCCAAAATCATAATTATTGTGTTTTCATTCGATTGCCTCAAGTCAAGACCTTATGATTTCCTCCCCACTATTGAAATTTGAGTGGTTTATTCACATTTGTTACACCTTTACTGTTCCTGGTCAAAAGTGACCGCTATTTTGACCGAAATGAATGGCCAAGACTATATCCAGTAGATGGAAATCTTTCTCTCTCTCTCTCTCACACACACACACACACACACACACACACACACACACACACACACACACACACACACACACACACACACACACACACACACACACACACACACACACACACACACACACACACACACACACACACACACACACACACACACACACACACACACACACACACACACACACTTAATATATAACTACAAAATATCCACCTCCTCTACCCCCCGTGCTTCATTGTACAGTCAATGGTCCCTAACCCAGTAAATATCTTCAATCATCCAAACATCATACAAAATCTAAAGTTTCATATTTCTGTGTACCACAGCAGGTCAAATTGCTCAATTAAGGCCACACAATGTCCAGAAGCACTTAGCGAGCAGTGGAGGCGAGGCACCACGCGATTAGAGTCTAATCGACATGCGTGGTGTCTCACCTGTGGTGACTCTAATCATTAAATTATTCAAAATCCTAAAAGAAAATGTCATAGGTTCAAAAGCCTATTGTGAAAGAAAACATAATCGGTCCTACAGCAATCAGATGAAAAACACTATTTACAGTATGATTTAGAAAAGGCAGTGTTCTCAAATTGAGAGAGCTTGACATCTTAACCACTGGTTGAATACATTGAAGGTATATGTTTTTTGTGTTATATAAATGCAGTTGAGACAGATCGGTCAAATTTGACCACAAACACATGAAATGAAATGAAATAATACACTATAAACCTTGCCAAAAACAGTATATGAGTATCCAGTAATTATGAAGCATTATAATACTTGACCTAATAAGTGATTGTAAAATGCTTTGTGTTATGATTATTGTTATAAAGCATTATTAGTAATTATTATGAGTTTGAATAAATATAATTATACAGTGTTGTAAGTAGATTATACTGCATTATAAGTATGTTTATAATGTAATATATGAAATGCATAGGAAGTGTTATCTTTGTGGAAAAAGTATCCTTAATTGGAAAATACATTGCAATGATTTAAATCTGAGAATCTACCAATGGCGACTGTGTATTAGACAAATTACTTCAAGTATGACATAGGAGCTTAATACAAGTATTTATTTGTTGCCACTGGTGGCATATCCTCTCTCGACGGAGAGGCTATAATCACATAAAGATTTCCAGGAAAGGCGCTTTTCCGTTTTTGAATGACGGCAGTCCATTAATTTAAGAGGTGAAAACACTAATAAGGTACCAGTCAGCAAGGACTATCATATAAAATCATAATCCAGGGAAATCACAACTAGAATTTGCCCACCCAGGCAGTACCGATTTGTAACATTTGGGGACTTGGCCCATGGACTAAAATAAGCTTTAGAATTTTTCATCTGGAAAAGGAAAATACAAGAGTAGACTTTCTTTTATTTCCGTCAACCTTGCACAAATTCCAACTGAAACATTCATCAGATTCCATGTCTTCATTATGTTCATTTTGAGTGACAACATCAGTGTGTGACTCATCCAACAATCAGTTAACAGTTCTGTACATTTAGAAGCCCCCCAAATGGAAACATTCTTTCTTATCATGCTTTAATGCTACCGGTAATGGGAAAGAACCATTCATTATCCATTGCAGAGCAATTTAACATGTTCAATTCACACTGAATGATGTGACAATTTGATTTCAGCTCCAGACTTAGTGACATAGTGTTAGGGCTTATATATGAGAGAGAGAGAGAGAGAGAGAGAGAGAGAGAGAGAGAGAGAGAGAGAGAGAGAGAGAGAGAGAGAGAGAGAGAGAGAGAGAGAGAGAGAGAGAGAGAGAGAGAGAGAGAGAGAGAGAGAGAGAGAGACTGTAGCTTTTGACAGTGCTCATTTGTACCCCAACTTATTTATGTTACAGTCATATGAGCACTGCTCATACAAGAGTTTGTACTTAATGATGAGGATTCTCATACATTTGTAATACATTGTAATACATTGTGTGTACTGTACTGCATAACTCGGTAAACAGATCCGGACAAATTTCTCTGTTGACCAGATGCACAAACGCACAGGAATTTGTCTGAGTGGCACAGCAAAGTGACATAAATGACAACTTACAAGGGCTGAGATATACTCAAAACCACTGAGCTGAAACTCAATTTCTTTCAGCTTTGGTGGACGGACGCTGTGTTCATTTGCACCACTTAGTTGAATGTTGTCATGCTGACCTGTTCTCAGGTGTGAAAGTGGGTACAGTAAGTGGGTGTGAATCATGGCATCGCAGAAATGGAGTGAAGTGAGTGAGTCAGCTTCTGCCGGTTAAACACAAGTCTAAAACATTGTGCAGGAAGGGAGCGTTACACTCACAGAAGTCAAAAAGTAAATGGTGGTAGAGTTAAGGCCCTGACTCACTGAAAGCGCCAGACACTTACGTCATCAAACAAACCCAATGTTTACAACGGCTGTAGCCTCAATGGAGGCGTCAAGTTGGTCTTTCAGAGCTTGGTTCTGTTTTGGAGTGTCGGAGCGCAGCACAGACCTTCCAAAATGAGTTGGAGCGATGCAGAAAGTTAACATCTTTTTATTCCAAATGCTTGTTTTCACTTGTTTGCCTGTAGAAACAAGTCTGTTTTTAAATTAAATAGACAACAATGTGAACAGTCGGTCAGTGACACTCACATCAATGATGCTTTGCAGGGATTTTTAAGCTTCACCCCCACTCCAACCTTTTGGATTTAAAAATAACAAAATTTTGTATATCATATACATTTTTATCAGCAAGTAACATTCAAAGGTTAAGAAAGCCTGCTCTATCATATGGAAATAGTTCATCTTTTACATTCATTATTCCATACTCCTTTGTCATGCAGATATATCAAGCTGTTAATCCTGGTGAAGAGCCATAAGCCAGGTTAAGATAAGGTTTGTGACCAAATGATATATAACAGTTGACGTGATCCATTAGGACCAGGTCACTTTTTCCGTTGGTGAGCTGTTTTCAAGAGGATGTTCAGGGCTTATTAATGGGCAAGCCACCGTCATTTGTTATGGCTGACTTATGGAAGAATGCTGTGTATTGGCAAACCACTGATGTGCATTCCTTCAAAGGGTTTGCCGGTGATGGGAGGTCAAATTGAGCAGTCATCAATACATAGACAAAGTTCAGACTGAGGCAGATATATCACAGTTTGCTTGTATGCTGCTCTGCTTGAACATGGCTTTTTCTTTAACAGACCAATGTGTGTTAACTTTCATATTTTCTCTTTTGATCTTGAATCGATAGAATACCACATGAATTGATCAAAACCAAGCTACTATGCAGTTCCACCAGTGCTGTTGACTGACCAGCTCCCATGAGAAGTATGTTCTCTGTTCTGTTCTGTTCTTTAAAAAGGTGTTGAAAAAAATTGCTTACAAATAAACAAACTCACTCACGTTTGGTTTGCGTTGGGATAAGGATTTGCCAAGTAAAATCATTTATCATTTTTGGAGCCAGAGCCTCAAAATCTCGTCAACAAGGCCTGCAGAATGCACCGGAAAGATAATGTGCACGACATTACTATTTCAACAAACAAAATACAGGCAAATCTTTCAATCCCAAAGAAAGAGAGAGTGATTACATCTAATATTCAATCAACTATGCTAACAATATTATCACCGGACATGAGTGTTTGTGTACTACAGGGAAAGTAAGTACAAATAGTAGCAGTTAATATAGACAAGCAAATTAATAAACCCTTTAATGAGCAGTCTGTTGCTCCGTGAACTCTGGAAACCGACCCCAAGACTCCTTTTGGAAGTCACTGACTGTCACCTAGGCTACTAATGCTAAGTACCAAGTATTAGTACTAAGCCTGACAGCGTGTCGCGGGTTCTAATCCCGATCCCGACAACTTTTGCTCTTTTGCTGCGTGTCACTCCCCATCTCTCTCTCCCCATTTCCTGTCAGTCTACTGTAGTAGAATAAATAAAATAAAATACACAACTGCTATCAAAAACAAACTGCTTGAACTGCACGTGCTTCTAAACATGCTCATGAATCTAATGAACAGAGAGATTCAGAATGCACCATGCCAAAGGAACCATGTCAACACATCAGTATCACTGATGGGCCCCCAAATAATTGTCAAATCTTGAAAGTGTGAGAACTACTGATTTAGAAGGCATTTGTTGAATCGGGCCTCAGGTCAGATGGGTGGGTTCGAGAACCACTGCCTTAAATCCCCTTAGATCTGGTAGTTTTTCCTATACATTGACATGCCCAAAATAGGAATGCCAGGTTGGAAGTGGTTAAATACATTTTTACTGGTTCTTATTATGTGCTTAATTGGATAAACAGAATTTCAAGAAAACATGATGATGATTTTCAGGTAATGGAAGATCACAGACCAACCATACCAGCTTCTGCAATCGAACATTAAAGTCTAGTAAGTGGTGGGCCTAGACAGACAGACAGACAGAAATGTCCGTTACCTCCATAATTGAAGAAAAGACATCTTAACAAGGGAGATATCTCAACAATTGCCTCAGCTCTCATTTTTATACAGACCCATGACTATGGAACTACTGCTAAAAACACCACCGGATATAAAATTCAATCACACGTCATCCAGCAATTTCGTTAATGCCTGAGGACTCACTGAGCAGGTCCACACTTCATCACATCACCCCCCCCCTCTCCCCCCCCTCCATCCCTGTGTTAGAAGAGCCTGATTAATGGCCTTCCCTGCAAACCGCATCAGTTAGCCGGTGCTATCTGCTATTGTCTTTACACATATCGACTTTTGGGAGATCATGCAGAAAATGAACTGTCATGTGTGCAGGAGCTTGCTGAACGAACGCGGCTAATGCCGTAGCACTGTCTGTTGTGTGTGTGTGTGTGTGTGTGTGTGTGTGTGTGTGTGTGTGTGTGTGTGTGTGTGTGTGTGTGTGTGTGTGTGTGTGTGTGTGTGTGTGTGTGTGTGTGTGTGTGTAGGGGGGGGGGAGCGGGGGCAGCAGCAACAACCAGCAATGTTGTTGGGATAGATACCAAGGAGAGGGGCTGTGAAACTGATGATGGGCCACGAATATCTCTCGTTCACTCCTTGAGACGAGAGAGAGTTAATCTTGTAACTGGCTTTAATAAGTGTATAGCTCCTGCGTCTCGTATGGAAATGGATTTTAACAGAGGTCTCTGCTAGAATATTAGCATGTATAAAGCCGTTCCACTGTTTGGTTAGGCCAGATAATAGCATCATTATTTTTTTCCTTTCCATACAGATGAAAATTTAACACCAAATACAAACGACAGCAGGCTTTGTCTTTGTGTTCTGTAAATGGCTACTTAAGAGTTAGATTAATGTCCGAGACCAAACTTTTAACAACCTTTGATTTCAATGTTTTTTTCCCCCCTCACTCCCTCTCAGGGGCTATTATGTGTTGTCAGGGAAATCAGAAAGGCAACAAAACAACTTATTTTGCAATAATGATGTTTGGTATTTTGGACACGCATTGGCAGAGGCGCAATATGGAAGCATCTCTTGGTAATGTTTTTTTTCTTTCAGAAGGATGAATAGGGATTTTTCATATCTGACCCTTTGCAATTTCGACATAATGACGGCTGAAAATTGCTAGTGAAAAACAAAATTTATGCTTTTGTAAATGGGGACAAGATGCCTTTTCAACCTGTAATTCGGGAATGTGCCAGCTTGAACCAATCAACTGCATGTGAATACGGACGAATTCAGAATCTCAGCACGAAAGATATCAGTAGTCTACTATCCATTCTGGAAGTAATTGCAGTTAGCTCTCAGCTACTCGCACAACCTTACATGCCCTTTCCTGATACCACCCAAATGTGGTAGACATTTTACAAAACCCCTTTCTCCTGTTCCAGGTCCTCCGCTATATCCCCCAGTAATTCAAAGTCAAACCTCGAAACCTGGAGTCACTGCGGGGCCCCATTGAACTGGGATAGAGAAGCCATTTTTGGGGGCGGCCTGGAAAGGAAAGAGATTGCATCAACCACCCTGATAATGCAAGTTAAGCCTTGGGCTGAGTTCTGACACCCCAGGGGCTATAGAGGGGACCATGAGGGAGATCAGCAAAACATCCAACATGAGGGAGAGAGAGAAGGAGGGAGGTATGGGGAAAGAAAGGAAGCCGAAAGAAGCCAGGCCTCTCATGGAGGCAATTCACATCCACCTGATAGAGGAAGGAATGCCTGCCTTAGGAAGATAATTGAGCACAGAGAGGGATCTGGCTGAGAGGAACACCAGGTATTCCATCAGTAAACCTTTTACTTTAGCGCATTACCCTTTCCCCCACTGCTAAGATGGGATATAAAAACTGGCAAGGTGCAGAGATTGTGCTTGCGACAGTATTATGTGCATGCGAGTGCATACAGTATGTGCGTGAGAGAGAGAAAGAGAAAAGGGAAGGGGGCACTCAAGTCACCCCCCCCCCCCCCCCACACACACTCTTGTTTTCCTTTCATTTTGTTTATGCACCCTGCTCGGCTGCTCACTTGATGAGGTAAATGTATCGGTCCCATGGCCTCCGAAATCAATTTGGTTCTGGCTCTGTGTCTCCGAGGATGCCCGGCACAGAGCCCTGTGGCACGAGGCCTGCTGGAGAGGGGGGTTGCAACACCCCCCACCCCCTCCGTCGAGTGGCAGGTGGAGCGGAGAGTTGGTGATTAACCGTGACACTGAACTGTACTTCCGAGCCAACTCACAGACACCGAGTACACACACCCTCCTCTCTGTCTCGCTCTCTCTTGGTCGGGGGGGGGGGGGTTTACACAGTTTTTGCGTGAGCCCTTCTCCTGTGAGAGATCGTAAAGTAGGTTGAGAGGACGCTCGTGCGGACAAGTCTCTACGAGAAATACTGAACACGCTAGAAAATAATTACAGGGACCTCAGCCAAGCCGGAAATCTATAAGGCTACAAAAGATGGGCATAAAAGTTCTAAAGAGCCCCTCTCAAATGGCTAACAACCTTTTTAATTTGCTTCCTTCCCACAAAAGACGAAGAAGCAATAAGGCCAGAACATCCAGGTTCCAGAATAGCACTGAAGCTGTCCACCTCCTTAACACTCCAAATATAGCACTGCAGGCCACTCAGCAGGTTAAATAAATGTGCCATCGGGCACATGTTTTTAAAGCACTTGAAGCATTTTATCTAGTGGGTGTTTTCGCTAATTTCCCTACAGGTGCTAGTGTTTAATCTAATCCTGGATTGGATTTGATTTTATTAGACCCATTTGTATATGCTTTTATGTTTATTATAGGGGTTGGATATTACCTATTGTATACTTTGATAATGTATCAAGGGCTTTATGAGTGAGTGGCTTTTTTTTACTAAGATTCCAATCAAACATGTTGATATGGCAATAAAATATAGAATCTTGTCTTGTTTGACCTCAGCAACTTTCTGAGTGAGCTTGTCTTCTCTCTCATTCAGACACTTTATTTTGCAGGTCACAGTTGTTTACTCTCCAGGGTTGACTATAATATATAATGTAATAAAGGAATAATAACAAATAGACATCTAGGGGGTATAGGTGGTCTATTTGTACGATAGGAAAATTATATCCGTACAGGCTCCACACTGCTCTCCATTGACAGAGCAGAGAAGGCTGTCTTGCTTACTTACACTTGCTTACAGTTACATTACCCACTGAGGTTGACTGACCCAGACCTGTTGTGTGCAAAATAACGACCTTGCTTAATTTGTATGCATTGTGACTTTCTGATATAAGTTATGGTTCAGACACAAGATCCCGAGTGTTAATTTAACTATGAGAAAGTAAAAATGGGGTAAATATTTTTACACTATCAGGGTTAAATAAGGGCTCTACTATGTATGGTAAATGTCATAAATACAATGTAGCTCACAGTTCTAGACCAACAGTAGCAGCACTAGGACAGATGCAAACATAAAATAAGGGACAGCGAAACCACACCAAAGAGACAATATTAAGAATGATTGCCAGAGCGAGAGAATATATGTTTCATCTGTAGCGGTCCCAGGCATGGCTATGCCCTTAAATTAACCTGATTAATACAGGTGCTGATAAATAAAGACCTTTGCCGGAAACTCCAATGGAGGGTTGACACGACACCGTTTTTCTCATCATGGTTGGAATAATTCAAGGTGCAATCAATAGTCAAGCCCCGTCTTCTTACACACAAGGCATGTCTACTAAGAACGCCTCCTAAGGAGCCATTATTTACAGCTTTCTCCAGCAACGACAAATGAACCCAGCATGGGCCCATTAATTTGTAATTAGAGGAGAGAAAGGGACAAATATTTTAGCAACACAAGTTCCTCAGCTTGTTAAATCGTCTCTGCTAGCAGGGAATTGCTTAGTGTTTTCAGGTTCATGAAGCTTTAACCAGAATTATGTTATGGCTTGCTGCTTATTTGATTATGTTTGCAACTGCAGTTGTTTCCTATTACCTATTATTTAGTTATTGCTGTTGTTACCATTGATATTTAGACATGTTAGGTACTTGTTCATTTGTTCACAGATGCCATATTATCCAAATACATGTGCTATGCGGTTTGCTTGTTCACAGATTTACTTCTGTATGTTGCTTGATTGTTCACAGATTCCAGTACATTGTTTATAGGCTAGGTGTCATGTCTACCTGCCCTATACTAGTTACTTTGTAGCACATACTGTACTTGTTTAAGAAGAATTCAAATTACTCAACTACTGTTGTTTTTTGACTAGGGTTCACGCCGCTTACTCCAATCTTGTACTTTATAAGATAAACGCCTAATTTGTAAATTGGCATAGCTATAGTAAGTGCTCTTTTCAGTTAAGGACATTTTATTTGATCACATTATGGTTGACTGCTGGATCTGTGGAAGGGTGGAATGATGTGTACTGTAAGCAGGTAAAAGTACAGATAGATGTTTTATACTGTGCTACTCCATGCTACGGTACACATTTGTTGCCGTGCTCTCCATATATCCTACTGCAGCGGTTCTCAAGCGTTTTAATTTTGGACCCCCAATTTGTCATCCATTGGTTCCATGGGCGCCCCTTTGAGGCGTCCCAAATCTACACCGTAAAATCAGAGTGTACAAATGAAACCAAATAGCCTGCAAGGGTCCACTTCATTAGTACACTCTCAGAGTTACAGACGCATAAGGGTCCATTTGGTTATCATTCATTTAGCCTCCCTGGAACCCCATCAAGGACCCCTGAGGGCCCCCGGACCCCATGTTGAGAACCAGCGGTCTATAAAAGAGAAGTCAAGCTCACACATGGAGTTACCAATGGCAGCAGTCCCGTCAGTAACGTCGCGACGCTGCCATGGCAACGTCGGCGTCGGTTTGGGATCTCGCTGTCTCTCAAAAAAGGATTCATACAATGTCAATGTGAAATATGAAGAACTACATTTCACACAGAGAGGCATTAAAAGAACTCTAAGAATGACAACAGATGGAGTTTGACTTGTGTGAAACCAGAGGGATACTGGGATCAGTGGGGGAGAAAAAACTTGAACTTCTTCCTGATGGTTTATTTAAAATTGGCTCAATAAGACACAGGGATTCTATACCAACTCTCACACAGGCGCACACATGCACGCACACACACCCACACACAAACCAAATCACACACACCCATGCACACACACACCTTCCCCCCGGGGTCTTATTTTTTGGTTCTGCTCTCTCCCACCTTTAACAGGAGACCCTCCTTCCTGGCCATCCAGCTTTGAGTGGGATGTGGAGCCCACTCGAACACATCCCACCATAATCCCTTGCTCTGCTTTCATTTGATGTCATCTTTTTTTCCTTCCCGGGGATAAACAGGGTACCCTAGAGGGCCGGTGATAAGCACCTCTTCTCAGAAAGGCCTAGTCTGTGAGAAAACTGGGATCAGATACTTAAAGTTTGGCTTGCACTCACACACACACACACACACACACACACACACACACACCACACACACACACACGCATATACAGGAACACCCAGAAAATACATAAAAATATCACCACAAAAAACTATCTTATTTATAGTTCAGATAAACCCTTGGCGATTACTCTCTGCAAAGAAGAATTCACCGCAGCAGCAACATGAATCGGAGGAGAAGATCATATTTTGCGCAAGCTTTCCACATTAAATAAAATTTGAATAAATTATATATACATTTGTCCTTCTACACAGGAACTGTGTGAACTGCCAGTGGTAGATATTACAGACCCCTGAGGCTAGAGTTTGATGGTTGTGTGCACTACACAATTTTTGATAAGAACAATATTCAGTAAATTGGAGATATCAGGATGTGTGTGTGTGTGTGTGTGTGTGTGTGTGTGTGTGTGTGTGTGTGTGTGTGTGTGTGTGTGTGTGTGTGTGTGTGTGTGTGTGTGTGTGTGTGTGTGTGTGTGTGTGTGTGTGTGTGTGTGTGTGTGAGAGAGAGAGAGAGAGAGCCTTGTTCCCTCTGAAGCTTGGATTTTGATAATTTGCTGCACTGCCTTGAGAAAGTGCTATATTCAGATGTTGGCTGTATTCATTTAGACATCGGAATAGTGTTTGGCTTAATGCCTTCCTTCCGGTACCCATAAGGGGTTACAGGATTATACACCATTATGAGTACATTATTTACGTTTAGGCATATTTCAGTCATTTAGCTAAAGCTTTAATCCAGTGTGACTTACAATGATTGAGCAGGTCATGCTCATCGTCTTTGACAGGACCCGTGTCTCTCACCGAGGCACAATCTAATAATAAACTAGATGGAAAGCAAGCAACTGTTGAACTGAAAAATAGAGGCTAAACACCAGCCAAAGTGAGATGGAGCACTTCATCCAAGTGGGTGTTGCTGCAAATATCCCTGCAGGTGCTAGTGTTTTATAAGGTGTTGGATATTATTTTACCCATTTGTTTTATGCTTTTATTTTTATTGTATGGCTTGGATATTGAAAATTATGTTTTATACTTTTTATTTAACGTATCATGTGCGTTATGAGAGAGTAGTTTCACTATGTGTGCCTTTTTCCGACATGAATGCCAATCAAAACGTTTAATGCAGAGAGAGAGAGGGGACAAAGGTCGATTTGTATACTCAGATTTAAATGAACA
This sequence comes from Gymnoscopelus microlampas, assembly GCF_963454915.1. NCBI lineage: Eukaryota > Metazoa > Chordata > Actinopteri > Myctophiformes > Myctophidae > Gymnoscopelus > Gymnoscopelus microlampas. The sequence goes on from NC_139955.1 coordinate 28,947,205, forward strand.
CTCAGGGTTTTACTGTGCGTAAGTGTCTAGAGTTGTGTTTAGTCTGGAACAACAATGTGTCTGAAGTTTATTCACATCACTTTAACATTCTATTCACATCACATTTGGTGGGCTGGCACTGACTAATATAGGCAACCTAAACTGACAGGCTTTCTGGGAAACAGTGTGTTTAGTCAACCCATGTTGTTCTCTCCAATCTGCCAACAATAGCATCTGAAGGCATGGGGGACCGGGGATAAAGCTGATGAGCAAAACAATAAAACAAAAACAAAGACACAAAAATCACATTAATAGAGCACCCTCATGTTCTCCCAATTGAATCTGACACCCTGGTCCTCAGGTCAATATGACGATCGATACCTGGACAGCTGTGAAACCAACATTTCCAGACACATAAGCATAGACAGCATAAATCATTCATGTCATGGCTCAGTTATTGACCGGGAGAGTGGAAAAACTGAAACAACACGGACAGGTATGCGTACATGCGTTGGACTACAGGGCTCTCGGCAAATGTGCTAGTGTGAGCGTGTCCCGCCACTCACACATTTGATAAACTCCATTACACATGCACGTATTACGCACAAACGCACAATGCAGATATACGGTACGAACACATTCAAATAAAAAACAGTTTCATTTAGCACAACATAATCATGCACACATTTCTCATGCAGCTGGAAAACTGAATCATTAACAGAGACACTCCTACTGGGGCTTTATGTGCGCTACACATGTGTACTAAAATGTCCCTCATTGCACTTTTAATCACACAGCAGATAAGGGAGGGATGGTCGCTCAAAATAAATAAATAATATTTTTTTTAAAAGTTAATGAGGTTTTTCCTGCTCAACACCTCTAGAGGCAAGGGTCCGCTAAGCAGCAATGTCATTATCCAGGAATTAAACTGGGGCCGTTGCTTTGCTGCGCTATCAATTTATATGCTTTAATTGCATGCCCGAATTGTTTCGTGAAAACAAGGCAAGCCGAAGATGCATGTGTAAGTGTGACCACCTCTTTCCCTTCCTTTGCAGTCCAATTACCTGTACAGTTTGTGCGTTTATGTGCGTTTAATGCCAAAGTCTTGTTTTTGCAAGTGCATTTGTTCCGCCCCAAACTATATAAACTGGAACAACAGCCACAAACTGTGTCCCAAGAGAAGCAATACCTGAAGTAACGCCCTTTACCGAGTGGAGGACTGTCCTAATGGTATTTTTAAAGCAGCCTTACTCGGTAATCCATCATGGAGATAAGAGATCGGAGCGTGTCCGCTCATACCGACTCGCCGTCATCCCAAACGGGACCACGGGACACATTTGTGCATTAAGTAACATGATGGAAAATGCTGCATAATGAAGCGCAATTATCTAAAATATGTCTCTGCAACAGTTTGATCACAAATAATGCTGTGCTCTATCGGTAAGGTTTATTAGCCTTCGCTGAAGAAACTGGGAGTAACAGAAGAGGATGTAGCTTTAAGCCTGATTCATACGGTGCATCAGAAATAGCCAATCTACAAGCTCACAAAGCATCGCAGATGCTATGCTTTGTGAGCTAGTAGGTCTGCTATTTACGGCGTGCGACACTGTCGTGTGACGGAGCATAAATTAGGCTTTAAGGTTGTGCTGCAGCCCAGGTAAATGGAAAAGGATTTGTTGGAGATAACGTCATTCAAAAGGAGGAAACCTGTCCCGGCTTCTGTTCAGCGCTGAGAGTGAAAGTGCTCTGAAAGTGGTTGATAGGACTTGAATAAGCTCCACTTTGCTTCTCCCTGTAGATAGAGAGTGTTCAGTGTGGTGGGGTACACTGGTAGATGACCGGTATAGTGTGGTTCGATTCGGGCTGGCATGTCCTTTTTCCTCTCCTGTGCCCTCAAGTTCCTGTCTCTAGTCTACAATCTAAATACAACCAAAACTACCCCCTTCTCTGAATATTTGTGTGGGAACGGACAGATAAATGACTCTCTCTCACTCACGCTCTGTGATTTGCCGCAGCCTATACGTAAATTGTGCAGGCTTTTCTGTTGATAACCGACTTCCAGACGGGGAAGGGCCATGCATAGGTTCTCTTTCCATCTCATTTTGGATCATTGTTTAACTTTAGCTCTATCAGCCATCACATACCAGAGCAACGACTAGTGTGGAGTGGGTGGAATTATGGGATGTATGGGGGTGGGTAATTTCGCGAATGTATTAATTTTGCGTTAGAATCCTTAAGTGCATTCATTGCATAAGTCAATTAACTCATTTTAACAGCCCTAATGAATAACATACTTTCAATCTATCATTTCCCCGTGAAGAGAATTGTGTTGTGAGGTTTGAAAGTTCGCTCTTAGTTGTGACACTATAAGTCGCCATTGTGACAGAAAGCGCAAGATTAGGCAGCAGAAGGAAAGAGAGAAAAAGCACTATGAGAGAAGCTTATTGGCAGAGTTGATCATTTCCTCCACAGTGGAAGGGAATGCATAGCCTATTATAAGGTTTCTATTTAGCTGTGACACTAATTTGAAGTTCACATAATGAGAGAGTAAGATAAAGAGACGAACAGAGAAAGGTTACAATTGGGAGAACAATTAACTGACTGCAATTTGTTTACTAAATCCTGCTATGAATGTGTGAGTGTTGCTTCTACATGTTTCATATATACTGATAGCCTATTGTTCAAATGGATGATATAAGATACAGGTAACCGTCTTCCCTCAATTACTCAATTGATTTTAATTGGACAAAATAAGACCATCAGTGTATGAGCTAGACCAGATGACCAAAAATGTTCTGCAGTTTGATTAAAAACAATTGAAAATAAGAGAAGGCTGGGTGTGGCTTTCTTTTTAATTAATTTATGTAAAGTATTAATGATAATTCACCTGCCAGTCAGAGTGCTGTGGCACCCTTGTACATGAGATACTTTCGACTGAAAATCCCACCAAATTGGATGTAAATGATTGGAAGAGTTAGGTGGCGGACAGAGGATGTGTGCCTTTCATATGTATTTCCTTTATTTAGTTTTCCTTTGTTGCATGTTTGAGGAAAAAAAAGCTTCAATTGATATATTGAAGGTGCATTTCCCCAATATTACTCATGGCTGGGTGACTAATGTCATGGTTCACAGAATTGTTTATGTTTTATTATGTCTGGTTGTATTTTAAGCAATGTCATTAAACAGAAAACAATAGTGGGTGGGTGCAGTAGGGCTGGGGGTCCGCCCACTTCTCCCCATGCCCTATGCATCAGCTCTTGATGTTGTGTTTCAGCATTAAGCGGGTTATTACTTGGACAGGGTTGATGCTAGGTGCATACTAAAAATAGAGACTCCTTATTGAACAACTCCTCCCTGGGAGGCCATTTTATCATGCTTTATGCATTTATGCTAATACTGTAAACCTGGAAATGGACGACTTGAAAGGGCACTTGTGGTTTGCAGCTCAAATATGCAGTATAGGCGACCGCAACGTGGGAAATGAGGCAATTCGGGAGTCCTTTGGGAGGGTGCGTTGAGTGGAGAAACATTCTTTGGGACAGTTTATGTAATTTGGAGGTGGGTGATGGCTATTAATGTAGATGAAACTGGTGGTAGACTCAAGGGTATGTCAGGTATGTGGATTTATCAGGAGTTTGTTGAATTAGATCTTTTTGATGGGTATGTTCTGTATGTAACCAATGGAGGTAGGTTTCTTGGATGAAGTTTAAGAAGAGTTCAAGTGATTTAAAGGTGTTTCCATTTCCTCCTCACACTTCGATGTTTACATTTGCCAGGAAACAAGATAATACCGTGGCTTCCCGTGGATCTTGGACTTCATGTAGAGTCTATGATGTCAGTCTTCTATGATTTTTCTATGACATATTTGGGCAAGGTTTCAGCGCAATTCCAGCCGCAGTCCAGACGATGACGTGATCCGTGCCTAGTTTTGGGCCTGAGCCACTTTGACTTCCACTATAAATGATAAAAAAGCATTCTGTATGCTAGCACCCCATCAGAGGACCAACTACTGGGATCCCATTGATCCAGAGCAGCGTCTGGTTAAATATTTCAAAAATAGAAGTGAGATTCTTTGTTAGCCTAGCTAAATTTGCTGATAGGTTCAGTGGTTTACAAGACAGACAGACAGACAGACAGAGGCAGACAAATTAATGATCAATGGCTCTTGACACTTGCTCTTAGTTGCAGCCTTACTCCTGTCCTGGGTTTCATTCTTACTGGCTGCTGTGGTGACACCTGAATCTCTGCAGTGGGGATTAAATGGTGCTTGTTAAATGACTTCAGCTCTTAATAATAAGCATTGATAATTAATTTTAATCAGCTGTGTGGAGGGAGACATTGTAGAGCAAGTAGGCAGATTAATATGACCCTTTGATTTCTGTCAGGTTGTGTTCCCACATTATTGTTGACTGATTTGATCCCTCAAATGAATTAAATGACTGGAAGTGATGCCCATAATTGACACACACCCCCTTTCCCCAGTAAGCTCCTTTGGAAACTTGTGGATAGAAGGGTAGATCTTTAAGAGCCACGGCAAAAACAAAACCCCACAAAGGAGTGCAAATCAACAAAAAGGGAACACTACTCAAAGAATCAACAGCTCAATTTGTTTTAATTAATCAAATATCTTCTTTATACTTTCTGTTGACATTTTCGATTGCCAACTTATCAACACACTAATCCGAGTACCGTACACTCCTTCCTTTTTGACAGGGGAATCCCAGACCTCGTTTCAGGCTTTCTCCTTTGTGAGAAAAGCCTGTGAATGAGGTTAATTGTAGGAGCTGCCAGTGGTTCTCCCAGTGGTGTTTAACCGTTTTTACGCCAAGACTTGAATTTTGCCTTTACCATGTACATTTGTCTTTGTCAATCCTGACCCACTGGTTGAGAAAACATCCACAAATACTCATGTCCTCAGCTAACACCACATTTCTGCATGGACTACCTCATTTCGTATCCCAACATTTTGGAAGAGAGTACAGAGGGTGGATGGGGTGTGCACAGTAACGATCACAGGCCAGATTGGAACCAGAAAGTCACGATCACAACGTACACGCCTCAGCTCATCTGCTCGCCCACCATGGACGGCCAGATGAAATGCATCATTTGCTATTCAAATTTGAACGAGGCCATCTACACACTAGCTCGTCTCAACCATATAATCAGCGACATCATCAGGTCTATGAATGTAAATTAGGGTAATGAATTTCATCTCATATCTCATAATCTTTCTTAGGAAATATCATTGGGTGCAATAAAGGCTGTAAGGATGAAAGGCTTAGTGCTGTAAGCTTTAACCCATTAAAACCAGGGACGCATCCGTGTCATTTTAAGATGTATTTGGGCTATTGAAAAAATAGCAGATATACAAGCACATAGCGCGGCATCGAGTGCCGCGCTATGAGCTTGTATTTGCATTTTTTTTTTTAATCGTGAAAATATGTGCAAATCTTTTAATATATATATATTTTATTTTGAGATGGGCGCTGCCAAATACATATAATTTTGGGTGGTCCTTGACATGAAAAAGGGTTTAAGGACCACTGATATTATAGCAACATAAGTAAAAAAAAAAAAAAAACAGTTAAGAGATTTAAAAAGACATTTTGTAGAATCCCTAGAACCAAAGATTTGAGTTACAAATGTTAGCTTTAAAAAAATATATATATTCAAAGATTTGCACAGATTTTCACGATTTTTCAAAAATAGCAGATGTACAAGCTCATAGCGCGGCACTCGGTGCCGCACTATGAACTTGTATATCTGCTATTTTTGAATAGCCAAAGAAATCTAAAAATGACACTTTATTTCCTGGTCTAAATGGGTTAAGGCTGCAAAAAAAATGAAGGCTTGTGGCCTTGGCTATGTTCTTAAACTACAAAAAAGAATACAATGGTTGCTATCAAAGGAAGCCAGCTGAACCCCCTGCCCTGTATCAATATTGCAGCAATCCTTAATAGCCCTGCAAGTAACAGCCATTCAGTAGTCAGGTGAAAAGAAGCACCTGGTGACCTCATGTGTATTGGATGAGACATGTGTGCTTGTCTGCACCCTCCCTAGTACCAGCAATAGCAGTGACAGGGACTATACACATGGGAGGAAGGGAATTCGCTTAACGACTAAATTGAGAGAAAATGTTGGGAAAAGAAAGTAACAGGCATATTTTGATACAACGCGGTGGCTTGAAAATGTGAAAATTACTATATGTAGTATAATGATGCCATGGCAATGCAGCAAAATGCAGTAAAATGAGTGACTTCTGTGACATTTTATCTCTAATCCACAGCTGGACCGATGAAATTCCCCTCTACAGCTGTAATTATATGGTGTCATGCTGCCTAAATAGACATAATGATTGATTATGACTATGCCATATGTGATGTGTAGTCTAGGGATGTACTGTATATTTTAGTAGGATATCCTAAACCGTTCCTTTCCACTCACTGTAGAAAAGAGCATTGTAAGGAAGCAGAAGGGAACTATTCTCATACTTTGTCATGCAATGAAACTCAAAGCGTATCAGAACAAGGCTCCTATAGGCCTCCAAGGTATCCATCCATCCATCCATGCATCCATCAATCATCCGTCCGTCCGTCCGTCCGTCCGTCCATCCATCCATCCTACAGTATCTCTTATTGTGCATTCTAATGTTATATCTACTCTCTTCCTCTCCCTTCTTAAGTAGGCCAGTGTTACACCGTACAGTATGCATAGACTGTGTACATGACAGTGTACTGTACATCCATATATAGCGAGAAGTGCTAGCAGGCGAAATGTGAGTGAAATAAGAGCTGTTTTAGATCTTTCCGACCCACCAGTGTCTCTCCCGCTAGTTAAATGCCAGCCTCTTATTTTCTGCCTCTGAGCAATGTGCCTCTGTTCACCAGGGAGCCTTCCCCGCTATCTCCTCCTCTGACGACGACTTCAGCGCGGCCATGCAATTCCGCGACTGCAACTCAATATCCGTGCACTCATGCAGTGCCTGAGGGAGACAGATGAGCTCGGGCCTCCTGCTACGAGGTTGTCCTTCTGCTTTCCTGACTACCCCCGCGCAGGAGCCAGTGTATAGACACAGGCCCCCTTCTAACCCTCCTTAACCTTTTGTGCGGCAGGAGGAATACAAGCACCCTTTCCCAAACTATGGGGAAACACATTTTTGGGTCGCGCAACCAATTTGATAGGTCAGGAGTAAATATCCCTTTTTTTTCGTTTCCTATAATTGTTTAATTATTATTAAATTAAACAAATTAAAATGATATATACATATATTTTTTAAGAACTAATAAATTAAACATCCATAAATAAATAAAAAACGTTAGAGAAATAGTGAAAAAATACTATTAAATACAGCTTACGTGGTTAATTCATAATATATTTTTGTAAGTTTGGGTCCGATGGAGACGCTATGTACTGTATCTTTTGGCTCTCGAGCTGAAAAGTTTGGGACTATGAAACAGGCTGCGGGGGTCTAAGGGTAGGGGGTGGGGTTCCCCTGTTAGCTCCGAGCAAGGGTGATGCCTCTCCGTCATCCCCCCTTGTGACCGGTGGAATTGGGGTCTTTGCCCTGGCTCCGACAGGGTGCCTGGTTGACAGGGGAACGAGGAATCTGAAGGGGCTGAATGACAGACGCACGTTCTAAAGCACAAGTTCTAAAGCACAAGTGCAGGGGCTGAATGACAGACGCACGTTCTAAAGCACAAGTGCAGGGAGTTGTGTTATATGTGCAGTCAACTGCCTGTCAGTGTGCGTGTGCGTGTGTGTGTGTGTGTGTGTGTGTGTGTGTGTGTGTGTGTACAGTTTTGTATGTGTGTGTTCCTAACATATACGTAGGCCAGTGGTTCTCAACCTTTTCTGGATCAGGGCCCACTTGGAAATCTCGGAAACGTTTGCGACCCATCCATCAGTCCCACTTAACTGTTAAGTGGTCGGATGGGTGGGCCACATCTCAGTGTTTTGCCAATTAGCTGGGTGCCACCAAATCCTCACGGCCCACCACTGAGCCCCGGCCCACAGTTTGACAACCAGTGCTGTAGGCCACATTTTGGGACAACTTTTGTAGATCCAACTAGCTGATTAACCTCATGAATAGCATCCCAATTCTGGGTCATAATATGCAAACATTGAGCATTGATAGCCAAACTTCAAGCTCACAACGTGACGTGTTGCAATGCATTATGAGATTGTAGATCGTTTTTTTTGGTGTAGAGGGGAAAAGAGCAAGGACCAAAAACAGACTCCTGGGGGACCCGGACAACAAAGTATATACTGTAGGGTTTAACTTGTGAGGGACGGCATGTCAAAGTGGGGACAAAATTGGTGTCACCAATTTTATTTCACTGCAGTTCTATAAGAAAGGATGAGGGGTTATGGTTAGGAATGTATCTCTGAGAGTGTAAAAAGGTCATTTCATTCCACTTATATTATACTGAGTGCATTCACACAAACCTGTGACCTTCACGCCAGCAGTGCATGCCAACGGTGTGAATTGAGAGCAATTTGATTGTCACTGAAGACACAACAGTGCAATTATCTTCATCACCTCCTCCCCATCTGTGGGTCCTTTGTCTCTGCATGTGTAGGCCCTGTAGCGTGTGCCATAACCGACCTCTTCATAACTATGTGCTGCATCGACTGATTTCCCCAGTGTCTGAGGTATGTGTGGTTCACAGTTTGCGTGCTTGTGAGTGTAAAGATTATAATATTGTAGGGATCAATTATTTCCTTTGCATTGATCCACATACTGTAGCCTTCTGTTTTTCTCCCTTCCAACACAATGGAGTGCAGTGGTGGAAAAAGTACTCAAATGTTTTACTTATCAATACTGCAATGTAGAAATACTCTGTTACAATTAAAAGTCGAGAATTAAAAATGTATTTGAGTAAAAGTACAAAAGTATTGGTATCAAAATGTACTTAAAGTACCAAAAGTAGAAAGTACTCGTTATGCCCTTTAACAGGTTTTCAGATGTATAAAATGTCAATGCCTTTTGGTCATTTGATAACGGCAGCTTTACAAGCTCACAATGCGACTTTTTTTTGTAATAATAATCAAAATCTACAAAGTAACTAAAGTTTTCAAATAATTGTAGTGGAGTAAAAGTACAATATTTGCGTCTAGTGGAATAGAGGTAAAAGTACTGAACATTGGAAATACTCCAGTAAAGTCAAAATACCTCAAAATTGTACTTAAGTACAGTACTTGACTAAATGTACTTAGTTACTTTACACCACTGATTGAGTGTGTGTGTGTGTGTGTGTGTGTGTGTGTGTGTGTGTGTGTGTGTGTGTGTGTGTGTGTGTGTGTGTGTGTGTGTGTGTGTGTGTGTGTGTGTGTGTGTGTGTGTGTCTGTGTAGGAAGTGCGTGCATGCACATACTGTATGGCTGTACTACTGTACGTTTGCATGCCCCTCTAAGAGAGTATTTGTGTACACACACACAGGCACATAAAAGCTGCAGCTTTCTGCATGTACAGTACATGCATAGTATGTGTGAACCTACTGTATGTGTACATGTATGTCTATACTACATGCAGGCATTGTGTCCATGCCACTCCTGACCCCCGCCAGCTGCTGCCATTAGCTCTGGTACCTCAGATTGGGGGGGGGGGGATTCGGGGGGAGGGGGGTGGGGGTGGTTGGAGGAGGGAGGCATTCAGGTCAAAGTTCTGATCTAATCTGGAGGATTGCCACGAGATAAGGTCCCAATTGTAAACAGATCGGCCTGGACAGAAGAACCAGCAGTGGGTAATACAGGGGTGTGTGTGTGTGCGCGCGTGTGTGTGTGTCTGTACTAGTGGAGTGGCCAGGCAGGCATTAGCAAAAGGGTAATTGCCGTCCCCGCCGCGGGCCACCCAATGACATCCAATATCACCGGGGAGGCCAGCTAACCATACCTGGCCCAGAACAAGAGCGTTTTTTTTTCCAGGCAGCCGCTGAACTCCTATTGGGCTGGAAAATGGTTCATCATACGCTTGGGTCGACCAATTTTATCCTGTCTGTGTAGCTGCGAAAAGTCTTGGACTTATTGATCGTCCTTGAGATTTTATCTATACTTTATAATATATAGAAATATTGAAATATAGACTGATAAAGCTATTAGAGGCTGGCTTAGGACGGCAAATGTTACATTTATGATGGATTGGTGCATTGCAGAAGTCTGATAATTGGCATGGCTTTGTCAACTTAAAATAACCCTCGGTGCCCCCAGCTTTACTAGGTTTTGTATTCCCCAGAGTACTGGATTGTGCTCCTCAAGCAAAAAAGAAATGCACTCCTGAATGTGCTCCCAGTTACTTTACACCCAGTTTCATCATTCTGTAATGACTCAGTCTGATATATTCCAACAATGCTTTGATCTGTCTTTACAGAAACAAAGCCTTTACTTTGGTTTTAAAAAAATTGCCTTTATGGGTGCAAATGTTACAGATGACACTTGACAAAAGGTTTTGTGCATAGAAAGGGATGTATCATATCATATGAATGTACTGAAGCTATCCCTGCATAGCAAGAACAATTGATAAACAGCAGCTGCAAAGCAGGAACCTAATTCAGACATTGTAAATACTGTATGTAATGAAATGATAATATTGTTACTTAGCAAGTGTTGTTTGTAGATATTATCAACTAAGTTTCCAAGAGCTCAACTTCTTTTCAGAATCAATAACATTAATCACCGATCCATCCATCCATCTATCCATATGTATTCCTGTACTATTTATAAGCTCTCACTCTTCCTTTCCATCAAAAGATGGCCAGTGCTTCACTAAGGAATGTGTGTGGTCCCGAGTACTGTCTTGCTATGGCTCTCTTGCAGATGAGCTATATCATTATCTTTCTTCAGTTAGAGTCATTCTTTTCCGGGAAGTCTAGCCTAGTCTGATATGCAATGCATATAAATTGGTTTATCAGTTGGTTTGGTTGCCAGCAGCATTGCATAATCCCACACCGCCTCTGAATAACAATAATTGATTGCTTCATTGTACAAGAGTCAAAACTGAGCAGGATATTGTCTTGGTGACACCAGTGCAGAGACTGCTAAGAAAAAAAGCTAGCGAAATGATACTGTCTAGGGCAGTGGTTCCCAAACTATTTAGCTTGAGACCCAAAAGAGAAATGTAATGTTTGCCCAGTTTTGTATGGAAATGATTAGATTTTCTGATTTCATTCATGAAATACTTGTGAAAACTTTTTATTTTTTTTTATTTTTTTTACTTGTGAAAACTTTTTTTTTTTTTTTATAAAATATTTTTTGATGTAGGAAACGAAAAAGAGGGGATATTTACTCGCGACCCACAAAAATCGGTCTGCGATCCACAAATTGGTCAATAATATATAATAATAATAATAATGTGTTCATGAAATGCATTTTTTCTTTGTTAAGATGGATTGCAAGAGAAACTGAGGGAAATTGTGCAGGAGAGGCTTAGGAGGACATGTCTGGTGAGTTCCTACCCTACGCCTGCATCTTAACCACTAAGCCAACTTTCCATCGGGAAATCTGTGGTGATGAAGAGAGAGAGTTGAAACTATCTGAACCGCTGCTATAGCTCCTTCTACTGTTGCAGTCAATATCGAGTTGTCAGAGAGCACTCTCAACCCTCATTGAAAATTTATGCTATGCAGTTTGTTGCTTACTGCCCAAAATTCAAATGCGGTAGGAGATGAGTCAAATGGCTGGAGGAGAAAGATGTCATATTCTTTGCCGAATGAGCAACCGTGTAGCTTACTCATGCTTTAAATGTCATACATGCAGAGTGAAAAGTGGTGTTCACTATAATTGCTGGGATGATTAATGGTGCATGAAACCCTCCTGGGCTGATTTTGTAGTTTGTTTTCTAGTTCAGGTTAAAAACTACAGATGGGTAAAAGCATGCATGGCTGACCTTATAGCACACTGTAAAACTTTAAATGTGGTAATTATCCGCATTCTTAAATATCTATCAAGTCGCCCTCAAGTCGTTTCAAAGTTCTTCTGACATCCAAAAAGGGATTAATGCCATGGAGAATTCATACTTATGTGCTTTAGCAAAGTTGCAGGGAATCTAGTGGTGTCCCCTGGAAACCCTGTTTGCCAACAATATCTATGTCAGTCTAAAATATATGACAGGTGGATACAATGAGCAATGCAACAGTTACTAATTCCCGGGACGTGCGTGAGCCAGACGCTAGCCACAGGTACTTCGTGCCTGATTTAATTTCAGCGTGTCAGCATTCACCTCTTACCTTGGGGATTGCTCTATTCCCTGAGTGCCACCCACCCCACCATAATGCACCTTGTTAGCCAGAAAAGGAACCCTGAACGTTGTGCAAACCCTGCAACACTGTCAAACCTCTCTGTCTAAATAAAACCTTCACAAATCACCTCAAGCATCCCCTGCCATTTTACTTCCTAATTCAACTCCAGAAAATAAATAAATAAATAAAACAAATCAGCCCTCTGTGCTCATCGAAACTGATGCATGATGGTATGATGGCTTTGCCAGATGGGGGCACTGTTGCTTTTCTCAGCTGTTTTCACAAACCCAAGCAGGAATACCTTAAGGAGGCTATGGTATGAGGTATCTGTGGAAGACCACAGATATTTTCCACTTTCCAGCGGCTTAATTCAAGGATGTAGGCAGAGCTCTGGTGTTTTGGGGCAGACAGTGTGCAGTGGGATGATGAAGTTCCTCTGTTCACATGCTTAGCCAAAGACCATCTGTGTGTGTATGTCGGTATCATGAGAGTAAGAGTGAGAGAGGGACAGAGAGACGGAGGTAGATGGAGAGAGGAAGGGAGGGGCAGCAGAGCACAAGGAGGAAGAGTTTACAGGAGCTGTTATGCAACGAGCACTCTTCTCCTAAAGTAGTATAGAGGAAAGTGAACATCCTGGCATAGCAGCTGCAGTGTAGATGGTAATTAACCACTTAGACCCTATATACTTAGTTGACTGCGATCCCCCAGGGATCTATAGTGCGTGCCAAAAATATTTATTAAGATGTAAGTGATTTCTAGGGGTAACCACATTTTGTCACTTTCTGGGGTTCCTATGCAGCCTGTCATATCTGTTTATTATATTAAAATTAAACTCTTTACCACCAATAAAATGAAAACATAAAGCCAGGTGCAAAATGAAAAACAATCACATACATTTTTTTGTGATATATCCATTCATTTGTTTTCTATGACGTACATGGTAAAAGTAGTTAAATAGTCAAAAACAAACAAAACAAATCTAAAAAAGTTGAAGCCACTACATTTATCAACAAGTGTCATTTGGTAGCGGCGGACATCTTAGAGGGGTATAAACAGGTTGACTTAACATTGCTTACAAGTATGTCTGCAGCTACTATGCCACGCCCCCCCCGTGGTGACAAGACGTTGGCACGCACTATACTTGGTCTCGTCCTTTTTTTTGCCCTATGCCAAACCTCTTTGCCCGAAAAATCTACAAGCGGTGTGAGCTTGTAGAGCTCCTATTTTTGTCGAATGTTTGTCTATTTTCACCAGATGTTCGCGTATTATGAAATGCCCAGAATAGGAACACTAGGATTAATGTGGTTAAAGGCTTCTTCTGTGAGCTCAATAGAGAATGTATGATTACACTGGAAGTGTCTTAATTCCCTTCATGAAAAAAAAACACACGTGCTGCACATGCATGGCTATCAGTTGTATAATCCCCCATCATCTTTGCTTTGTGAGAAAAACTAAACAAGGTTAAATTAATTAGCAAGAACTGATCCTTCTGTATACGTTTTAATGTTGTGCCAGATACGCAGTAATGGCATCTGGCCTATGAGTCATGTTTGAAAAGGTACTCAAGTAATCAGCTCAAGTGATTCTGTGTGGTACACAGACTAGTAGTGGCAGTTATAGCCAAACACAAGAGTAAAGTGTTTTTTAATGAGGGCATGTTCTTGGAAATGCCATTATGTAGCCCATATTACATCTATTTGCTATTCAAAATGTTGATGCATTTAATCCCACCACACCACTCAATCAGAAAACAAAAGTCTGCAATTCTGAAGAGTCACTCATTTGACTTCTGTAGGAAAAAAAGAGACCGCTCACTGGACTATGCTCCAAAGGTAATGGGTTTATTAGCCTTCTCTTAACAATTTATAACATATTTCCTGTCTATGGTTTAAAGAAAGTTGGACGTTATTTTAATTTTATTATTTTAATTCTACTCCTGACTTTCTTATTCTCTTATTCTGTTTCAATTATTTTCTATGCTGTGTTCTACGCTGTGTTTTTTTTAATATCTGGTGTGTTTAATTATGTCTTAAGTATCTCTTTAACTGTTAAGTTATTTGAACACGGTCCTGCCTGTGAAGCACTTTGAACTGCAACCCTGTATGAAAGATGCTATAAATAAAGTTTATTATTATTATTATTATTATTATTATTATTATTATTATTATTAATATGACCCAAAAACTGACGTTTCCAGCCGGTTGGCTCTTCCTCAGTCTGAGAAAGAACCAACCCGCTGGATACGTCCCTTTTTTGGTGGTAATAAACCCATTACCTATGGACCTATTTTTTTTCTAAGTGTTTGAATGTGCATGCTCTCCTATTTGTTACTCATTTGACTTCTGCCATGTCTTTTCCTCAACTGATTGACATGTGAACAGTTAAAAGGATACAACGCAGGAAGCTGTCTCTACAGTGCACGCTAAAATGACTCCCCACACATTTGTATACATCTCAAGCAGACGCACGGTAGTAGGCCAAGCACGTCAGTCTGTTGGATTTGGGTGATAAATGCCACGCTCAACCCTGACACGAAGATCTCTGGGGCACTGACTCAAACCCGGAGTCATCAATCACCAAATCCCAAGACAACGATTTCCTATTTGTCTGATCAACCGTCAAACATACACGTCTCTGAGGAAGGTGGTTGGCAAGGTGATATGTGCATCCGAGTGAGAGAAAGGAGGGTAAAGAGAGACTGTAGAAAATAAATGAAACTAATCTACAGAGAGTTCATGATTTACATGGTACAATGTATGAATGCACTATCGATATTTTCATAGGCAGCCCATTCCCCTTTTCTATTGAGACAGACAAGGAAAGAGAGACAATGTAGGAGAGAATGCTCTGGCGGGATTCAATCTTACGTCATCATCAGGGGTATTACTGTGCTAGAGCCCAGTGGCGTGCACAGACATTTTGAGGGGCAGGTGCTCAAGTAAATTATACTTTTTTTTGTTGACTTGGTCTGCTCTTTTTTCCCTCTACACCTATACCGCTTTGCCAAAAATAGCCGATCTACAAGCCCACAACGCCTCGCAGCGCGAGGCGTTGTGGGCTTGTAGATCTGCTATTTTTGGCTAAAGTTCTCCTCAGAAAAGGGATGCTAGGTTTCGAGTGGTTATGGTAAAAAGAAAAATCATATCACATAAAGATTTGGCGGACCCCCTGTAGTAACTCTGAGGACCCCCTAGGGGTCCCGGACCCCCTGTTGAAGACCCCTTTTTTCTTTTTTTCAAAAGGGCACTTCTGATCAAGAGGGCAAAGGGCAGGTGCTCTAGCACCACCTAGAGTCTATCTGTGCACGTCCCTGCAGCCCATTCCCCTTTTCTATTGAGACAGACAAGGAAAGCGAGACAATGTAGGAGAGAATGCTCTGGCGGGATTCAAAATCAGGGGTATTACTGTGCTAGAGCCAAGCACCTATAACCACTATGCCATCAAGGATAAGAAATGTGTGTCTAAAGTTTGCTGAACAACAGGACAATATGAGAAACGTGTCCTGCTGATAAATAAAACCTAATGGAGGATAAACGAGAGACACAGACACATGCTGTGTATGTGTCTCATGGTATATCTATTGAGGAAACATGCAGCCTCATTGTCTCTATTCATTTAGGCGTCCTTGGCGATCATTGTGCTGGAAACCCTCAAAGGTGAGATTACAGAGAAGTCACTGCAGAACTACCCGGCAGATTGAGTTTCATCTCAATGAATGAGAACACAGTGCATAATTACATTTGCATATAGATATCTTGAGCTTTAATGATGCATGGAATAAAGCTATGTTTCAAGCGTGCTACCAATAGTTATTCAGATGAGCAACCATGTTGGAGAAATGGTTAATAGTGTAAATAACTGTAAAGTTAGCATCTCTTCTGCCCTGACGCAGTGTTAAGGCTTTCAAATAATATTTAGGGATTTACGGATTTAGGGATGAAGATGTCTTTTTTATTATTATATCTTTTTTATTTAACCACCAGCGTAAAATGACATGTTAAAAAAAAAAAAAAAACTAATGTTAAGCTTAAAGGCATTGTAGGGAACATTAAGCCTAAATTTAAAAAATATTTATATATATATTTTTTGCATTTTTTCCCCTCTATCAGCCACTATATAATGATGCTGGGGTGTTTTCCTGCACTGAAACACAGGCCTCTTTCTGAAAACCCTATTTTCCCTATTGTTGTTGTTGTTGTTATATTTGTCCGGTACGTAAGGAAGTCTATGGAAGTCTATGGAGGCATCACCCCCTGGTGGCCGGGAAACGAACTGCACAAACAATAACAATGAGGGAAAATAGGGTTTTCAGAAAGAGTACTGTGTTTCAAAACACCCCAGCATCATTATATAGTGGCTGATAGAGGGGAAAAAATGCAAAAAATATATATATAAATATTTTTTTAATTTAGGCTTAATGTTCCCTACAATGCCTTTAAAGCTCTGTATTCCAATAGCAATCATTTGAGTATTTTATTGTATGGGCCACTCATTAATGTAGCCATTTCACCAGGGGACAGTTTAGACATTGGAAACCATCCACCACAATGTGTCATCTGAAAGTATTACAGCATAGGAGATAAAATATTATTTGTGTGTGTGTGTGGTAGTAGTAGTAGTAGTAGTAGTAGTAGTATAGGGCAGTGTTGGTGGGGAGATACTGTATGAGTATGGGTGCATGGGGCTTGTGGATGGCTCAATTGATCGACCGACCAACCAACCTACAGACAGTGAGAGCGAGAGAGAGAGAGAGTGAGAGAGCGCTCACATGTGGACTTCCCAGATTTGTGGGTGCGGAGTCCAGAGTTTGGGCAATCCTTTTCATAAAACCACAAAATCCACAAGAGCTGAATACTTTAAAAACTCCCTCGCTTCCAACTTTCAGTGAGCCTAGTGATCGTAGACTTTAAGAATAAGATTTGCTCCAGTTCAAAGTGAAGTTGAAGTAACCAGGCTAGTGTAGATTCAAAAGAACTGAAAACAAGCATCACAAGTTGTCATGAAAAACATCACAAGTTTTTAAGATTATTTGTTGTAAACGAAATATTTTGTATTTTTGCAATATTTGTAGTCAAGATTTTTACATTCTTCTAACCAGTGAAATTCAAGATTGTTACTTCTTATTTTATAAGTTAAGAGTAAAATAATTTGGTTTTGGTTCCTCAACATTGTTGCTGCAGAAATGAACAAAAAGAAAGAAAAAAATATAAACAGTGAAAATGATTGTCTGGGGAAGTAGCTATTTATTTAGCAGATGCTCTAAATTCCCACCCTGGACCCCCATTTGGCCGTGCTAGCATTTTGCTGTATTAACCCGTTGAAAATCCTTGCTCACCTCTGATTCAGCAATGACCGGTGTGGTGACTTCATCCTCGACACACCCAGCTGTTAGCCGTTTTGGGGTCTTTCCGGGTCTACGCCCCCTCTTCAAGCGTGCGCGAAGCGACAGCTGCCAATCCCAGTATGCAGGATGGGGCCAGTGCCACCAGTGGCACGACAGAAGGAGCCAAGACTGTAGGGGGTTGTTTCTGTGATCAAATCTGGTGTAGAAGCAGTAGCTCATCTGGAAGAGAGGAGGAAACCATCACACTGCTAGTTGGTTTTGCGCTAAAATCAGTATTAGTGTGTAAACCACTCCAAAACTGCAACTATCGTGTCGAATGTCGGAACATTATTAGCCCTGCTGTCTTTAAGGACACCCTTCTGTACACATTTCCAGTTCGGTGTAAGGAGCAGCATGGCATCTAGAGGCTGGTAGTAACCTTAAAGGACAACTTTGTTTTTTTACAACCAATGTTTATGTTTTAGATTGTAATTAAAGTAAATAAAAGATGAGTGTTAAAAATTTTAAATTTACTGCTTTCTATAGTTTTAGCAATTTTCACAATCTTTTTTACAGTGTTTTCACAGTGGGCGGGGGCATTCTGTCCGGTGGCTAAATATGTATTTTTTTAACACATTAACCCGGCGTTTTCTTTATTATTATTTACAGTAGCTCTTCTAGCCCCCAATAACTCACATCTGGCCATCAAAGACCACAGGACCTTTTTTATTGTGTAAAAAAGGCATATTTAGCCACCGGACAGAATGCCCCCGCCCACTGTAAAAAATATCGCAAAAAATGCTAAAACTATAGAAAGCAGTAAATGAAAAAAAAATTACACTCATCATTTATTTACTTTAATTACAAGCTAAAATATAAACCTTGGTTGTAAAAAAACAAAGTTGTCCTTTAACCCAGAAACACGTGTAACTATCCTTTAATACATTAGAGATAAGTCCCGTCTTCCGTCATCATTCACTTCCGTCTCATTGTTTCGCACTAAACACAACAACAACATATCACATGTCACTAACAACACAAGCCACAACCACTGACAACATTACGGGAACACCATTTTGTTCCCTTTAGCGTGAGCACCGACCACTGACGCAGCCACCATTGAAATCTCCCCACAACAACAACACGCGACCACTTCGCTTCAACCCGCACCGTTGCTTTCACTTTGGTCATGTCTCTATCACACCACACTCACGGTAATATGTCCGTCATTCACGCCATGTACATCCCAAAGACAACATTATCAACAACGCTAGAGTCTTCAGACGGAGAATCAACGTTGCCAGATTGCGTGCGAGAAATAAGCAATCCGGTCTGTGAATTTTCCTCCATTTGCCTCCATTCCTCCTCGCTCAAAGTCGCTTACAATTAATGGACATGGCAACATTGTGTACTCTCTCTCTCTCAATACAAACTGATGGTCACTCGACCATGCACCCTCCACACAGAGAGAGAGAGAGAGAGAGAGAGAGAGAGAGACAGAGAGACCGCTGTTGCAATGAACGTGTACATTATACTAATGTATAATAGGGCTACAATATCTACTTTGTAGATTTTGATTATTATTTCCACACATATATTAACCACTTCAGCCCTATATACTTTTCAGCCATTTGAAAAAAGCAGATCTACAAGCCCACAATGCGTCGCAATATATTACTGTCGAGTTGCCTGCGCCTCTATCTCTCTCTCTCAGTACAAACAGATGGTCGAACTACATGCTCTCTCTGCTTCTGCACTACATTGAGGCCTCACTACATGACTCCCCCCTTCATTACACTACATTTAGGGCCCGATAGAGTACATTTAGGTTAGACTTTTTGGATATACAGCAGGGCTTCTCTCTTCGCCTCTGCAAACCCTGTTTGGGGGGGGGGGTCCAAACCCTGTTTGGACCATGTCCATATGGACCATGGACATGGTCCATATGATTTATCATAATGTGTTCTATATGTACATGTGTATGATTTTTTTAAATGTTTTATCAATTGATGGAAATGCATTTCTTTGGAAATTGTAACCTACATGAAAAGCGTAACAAAATCTGCCAGAATTTCATTTTACTGGGCTGGCAATCCCAAACCCCTCCCAGATTACTTAGAGACATCAAATGTTAGAGGGAACAGTAAAGGACATGTCGTCAAAGACTTTTGACTGTGGTGCATCATCAATAAAAAGCCTTTGGCATTTTAATTTTGAAAGCCGTCCAAAGTCATTAGTTTCATTGTCAACAAATTCTCCTTGAAGCAACAGGGATCCCATTTGACACCTGAGAAATATACTCTAGAGGTGGAGCAGTCATCGTTACTGACAAGTGCAATCATTGAATTTCAAATGAGACTGCAATTACTGTGACATTCAACCCTCTAATCAATATGTGTGCCCATTCTACAGAATCAGAACACTGTTAATTCTAGTAGTGGAAAAAGTATAAAACGTATAAAAATCCTTTGAAAATAGCCGATCGGCTATTTTCAAATGGCCGAAATGTATATATAGGGCTGAAGTGGGTAATGTAAGTTTTGTAATAATAATCCAAATCCACAAAGTAACTAGTAACTAAAGTGTTTAAATAATTGTAGTGGAGTAAAAGTACTATATTTGCCTCTGAGATGTAGTGGAGTATAAGTAAAAGTACAGAAAATTGGAAACAGTAAAGTAAAAAAAATACCTCAAAATTGTAGTTAAGTACAGTACTTGAGCTAATGTACTTAGTTACTTTCCACCACTGGTATTAAGTAGGTTATGATAAATGTAGAGGAATGTGTCTTGGTGACAGTCAGTCAAGCAGAAACATTGCGTGTTTCACACTATTGGTACAAGAACAAGAGGAACACACCTAGTGCAAAGGGACTGTACAAGACATACAATGGACCGACTATAAAGTACATACTGTCACTCTACATAAAAGAAAGCATTGCTCATGTAAAATGCGTACGTACATTGAGAACATTTCAATGGAGATTCGGGGCGCTCCATTATTCTCTGTCCACAGTACTGGCTTGTATGTATAATGTACAGCACTGTCACTTTCTTGTGGTGAAACATTGTGATGTTCAATTCAATTTGAAGTCCATGCAACATGCCTGTGGTGTCCTACATGGACCTGGGTGCCAGCTGTGAATGTAAACTATCTCTGTGTATGTGGACTATGGCATGTCCTATTGCTAAAACATTGTAAACATGTCCTGCACTATAAGCCTGGGTGGACTCATTACAGTGAAAAGCACAGTGGAACGAGGCCCTGATGTCCAGGTAGAGCTGGTTTACCATTTATTATGTCTGTAAGAGGTTTGTGTGTGCGTGTGTGTGTGTGTGTGTGTGTGTGTGTGTGTGTGTGTGTGTTGTACAGGTGTATTTGTGTGATGTGTTACTTTGTGTATTGATTATGTTTACATTATAGTGCAAAGAATAAGAATAGAAATGAGTACGAAAAATGCATTTACATAATGAGGCACACGTGAATTATCCATCAACCACAGAGGCACTAGGAGAGTGACGCACTCTTAAATCACACACCGTTCACGTTTTCCAAATGTTTTCTGCAGGGTTTTCCCAAGGTCCCAGGTGCTACAGTACTTTATAGGAATGGAATGGCATTTCTGAAATGGTGGCCCTGAAACATTATTCAGCGAGTGCATGTGTTTAAGTTACGATGGACTGGACATAGAAAACACGTACTTACATTATGTACCATGCGGCATTCCACAGAACCCTATTTTTTGGGTCAATAACTTCCCTTAGGTCCTATATAGGTGGCTTCCTATATTGATGGTTTATTTCTCTCCACGTCTGGTCTGTTGTCTACTGATTTTATCCATAAACTTTTGATTATACGCTCCTCATCCACTGTACTGTGCTGCACCAAACTAAGTGCCCTCAACGCCCTCTGCCAACATGTTTTCAACTATAGCTATTGAAATTTGAAAAGTGATGGATAACTGTTCTTGAAGTCTGATCAAGGTATGTGCTTCAGAAAATCCAAAATATGGCACATTCACTTTGGTTTTGGCCTCATCCTCACCTTTTGTTTCCGGGGTTTATGGGGTCCTCAAACAGTAAATGTGTGCTGCTGTTCTGTGACATCCTCACTGACATCACCACCCTTGGAAGAGAGCAGGTAGCTCTCTTATCATGGTCGTTGGCGATGGGCTGAGCTCCCTTAAAGGCCCACTCTAGGACTGCAGAAGAAAAGAGAAGCATCAGCACTATTCATGTGGATTGTCACACAAAAGCCTCCTCCAAAGCATTTGATTTATGCATGTAAAACAGATAAGAGTGACAGATGTTGGGCAACATTTTGGAAGGCCGCCACGAAACCCACAAAACCAGTATGCTTGCAATAAAAACAATATTGGCCAATTACCCATAATGACAGAAAAGGCTGAGCAGTGGGCACACATACTAGTCAAACGTTATTGGATAGCATTTTTCATGGCGCTTTTTATGAAATCCTGCACGGACTGACCTGACTGAATCTGAAAACCCTTACTTTAGAGGTCCAGAGCAATTCCTTATTGCTCCTTCTATAAATTCATAAAATCTCTGCGTGAGAATGGCCCAATTAGCTGCTGGAATTAGTACAGAGGCTCTGGTATGGCACAAGTTTGTAACCAAAAGGTGTATTTATTAACCACAGAAAAATAAATACAAATTGACAAAAGATGGCAAAAGGAACTAACAGATAGGGGCTCCAACAGGCGACATGGTGATATCCAGCTCTCTCACCATGTCCTAACACCAGCCAAGTGTGATTATTGGCAGCTTTTTATACTCAGCTGGAGGTAATTAGTCTGGACTCCACCATGTCAAAGGGTATATTAGAGAACATACAACAAATACATACAGTATAGGCCTACCTTTAAACCCCATGAAATTGAATAAAGACATCTCCATGAACTACAGGTAAGTAATTGTTCCTTCACACTACTAAAACATATCCTTAGCCATTCCAAATACATATCACAACCCCCCTCTGCCATCGGAACTATGGTACAGCCCAATGACACTGGAAGACACAGAACAGGTAAATGTTAAGTATCCAATCAAACTTAACAATCAAACTTCACATTATATTGCACTTCTCTATATTACACTCTTAGGGCCCTATCTTACATTTAATATTGCACTTTCTTTATTGCACTTATATAATGCCCAGGGTCTCCTGCGTGAAAAGCCAACATCTTAACCACTAGCCTAAAGGCTAGATATTAGGCTTTTGCTCATCAGGCAGAGGCTCTGAGCCACTACTGCTACACCAAAGATTGTTAATATAGGAAGATACGCAATCTCCGGTTTACTTCCCGTTTCTGCGTGACGTAGGTGGACACCTTTTTAGGAGACAGGAAGCAAGTTGGAGTCTATTGATTCCAATGGAAGAGTCAACGTGAACTCAGCTTCTGAACCATTCCTTAGCTCCATGGATACTGAACTAAATATTGGACCCAATCATCACAAGCCACACAATATGTACAAGATTTTCATACTAAAATGGCTTTTTTTTTAGACACAAATTAGGAGAAAATCTACTTTGTTATCGACCTTTCTCTATCCCATCAACACACTCTCGCGAGATTTGGGAAGATATCTGAAGAGTCCATCTGCACTCTGACGGACGAGACGTAGAGGGCTCTGTCCCTTATTTTTTAACTCTATGCTCTGTCCCTATAAGATGTTCTAAAAACTGATTAACTGAGATTATATATGTGAATATAGTACGTGAAAATCATTATGGACATATTAAAAATTAAATAAAATGTGTGTTCCAATGCTCAATGATATAATGTTCCATTATTAACTGTCTTGGTTGATGGGGTATGATTTGGGAATCATAACATTTTGCTAAACATAACATTCATGCTAATTTTCTAAACATATAGTGGTCTATAGTGGTAAAATATATACCTTATAAATAAGGGCCTTTCATTTATAAGGTATATATAATATTTTATATATATATATATTTATAATTATAGTTATATATCTCTCTCTATATATATATATATGGTTAACATTGAGCAGAAACAGGAGCACATCTAGCATAAGACTGAATAATGTGTGTTTGTAGTGGGAATTTCATGGGTTTCTTAAAAGCATCTTTGCCAATAACAGTTTGCTTTCAAACATGTAAAGCATTTATTTTCTTTAATGAAGAAAATACACAAATACACATCCATATGACGTTGTCAGCCAGGGAGAGGGGCGGGGGAGGGTGATGGGGTGGTCGGGGGAGAAGACAACCATGCCTACTTAGGAGACCATTTGTAGGATTTGTGTACCACTTCGCCTCTAGTGTCTCCAATGGAGAATGCGTATCTTGCTATATAAAATCTTTGGCTACACTCACCCCCCTTTTGACCTCCTCCCACCGGGAAATCCCATCCGGGTCACGGCACCATTGCAACGCCCGGGAATCGAACCTGGGTCTCCCGCCTAGAAAGCCAACATTTTATCCACTCGATCCACTAGCCCAAAGGGAAATTCCCCTTTAGGCTAGCTGTTAAGATGTTGGATTTCCAGGCGGGAGACCCGGGTTCAACTCCAGGGCGTTACACTGGTGCCGTGACCCGGATCAGGTTTTTCCCGGGGGGGTCACGGTATACATCTTATATATATTTTGCTTCTCAGTACATACAGTATATAGCCCTCAGTCTAGTAAAATACATTAAAAAAACATAAAATGACAAACAACTAGACTTTTTACTTATCTTGCCATTCAACATGACTTCCACTATAACAACAACAAGTGTGATCCAAATTGAAAGGGACAACCTTACGACCAGAAAGAGGTCAGGCAGCTGAGTTTTTTCCATATTATTAATGTGACAAAAGAATTACTTTGAAAGTAGTAGACCATTATTATGAAAAAAAGGTGTAAATACCCTACATTGGGCAACTCCATGCTGTGATTTCAGCAAAATCTCAACCAGGCGGAAGAGTGGGCCGGACTTGCATAATGAATGAAACATATTCATATTTAGCAGGCTTACATAAGTTTAGTAAGAAAGCAAGCAGAATAATAATAGTCAGATCCAGACAACTATATTTCTTGGTATGATTGAATATCAGCCCTGGGCTAGGAAGCACAATCATTCCTCTCTTTGTGATCATGTTATTCATAAATTCAATAGCCTTGCTTATTTTTGCATTAATTAATGCGAGGCACAAAAAAACCTGCAGCCGCAAATTAATCAGGACCTAAAAATAAGAACAGACAGTAGTTGTGTTTTGCCACTTGTGCAGCAATACATTCCTATTTTGTAACATGGACCCCTGTGTGCAAACGATCAGTAATCCTTCATTATTGCTTCGATTATTAACACCCAGTTAATGAAGAGGATGCTTCATTTGCTGTAGCAGAGTCTGGGATTCTGTGTACAAGGGGTCCCAAAAAGGTTTACAGCCTTACAGAACATCTTCTGCTTTCTGTGGAGTCAAGATTCAATTGTTTATTGCCATAACTACCATATCCATGAGGAAATTGTATCTGTGCTCGGCAATAAACTCAAACCTGCAGTGTACACAACGAGCCAAACTGACTATTAAGTCATGCTCCAAAGTGGAAGATTTAAATTCGGCATATGCTGTGTAGTGATGAATGTCCATAAAAGACAATACTACAACAAGGCCCACCACACTCACACACACACACGCACTGTGTCGACAGAGATGGATATTTGAGACTGCTGTAGCTGCTGTCTGAAGTGGTGCCGAAGTGCCCATCAGAGCTGCCAGGGTGACAATGGCCATTTTACATAAAATATTTACCCTTTTTCCAATACAGGGCTGTGCCGCACTGTGCCATCAAAGTAACAGGTACAAATTATTTTCCATAATATCATCCCTGTTGGGCACAGATTCCCAACAGTGAAATATTTCAGCCCTTCTCAGAGAATGAGGCTGCAGAGGTGGGGTTTAAATTCTACTTGCCTGTGATTGGACTGTCAGCCGTTACTCAAGCAAGATTAAACTATCCATAGACCCTCGTTTGTACCTTGTTGCATGACAAAAACAACATATTTCAACTGAAAAAGTGATACAACATCGGGAGAGTCAAACCAACAAAGTGACAAAATAAGGCCCACTGCGGAATGCAAGGCCCACTGTGGAGTGCCTCTCTCGGGTCCTGCAAAATGTGTATTATCACAGTACAGTATTTTGCTATTTCCTATCACAGATCAACACTGCACTTGGTAGCAAATATTCTACTGACCTTTGTTTTGCACTGCCTAGGTCTATTTTCACGCACGTACGCACACACACACACACACACACAGTTTCCAAGGTGTCAGCCGTTACTCAAGCAAGATTAAACTATCCATAGACCCTCGTTTGTACCTTGTTGCATGACAAAAACAACATATTTCAACTGAAAAAGTGATACAACATCGGGAGAGTCAAACCAACAAAGTGACAAAATAAGGCCCACTGCGGAATGCAAGGCCCACTGCGGAATGCAAGGCCCACTGTGGAGTGCCTCTCTCGGGTCCTGCAAAATGTGTATTATCACAGTACAGTATTTTGCTATTTCCTATCACAGATCAACACTGCACTTGGTAGCAAATATTCTACTGACCTTTGTTTTGCACTGCCTAGGTCTATTTTCACGCACGTACGCACACACACACACACACACACACACACACACACACACACAGTTTCCAAGGTATGTGGCCCATAGGTCAGGAACCTATCTCCTGTTTCCTTAACACGAGGCAGCTTGATATTATTTGGTATAACTCGGCCATGGGATTGGACCCTGACCTCCCAATCTCAGGGCGGACACTCTAACCACAAGGCCACTGAACTGGTACATTATATGCACTTCCAAATAGTATTCAGTGTTGCAGGATTGCAATTGAGTGACAATTAATAGTTAGACTGAGACTATTTGAATGCGGGGGAGTCAAGGGCGCACACAGGACAGTTTGGGGAAGAGATGTTATTTTTTTCTCCACTTGACACTTGGTTGTTTTTGTGACAAGCCAAGCACATATATTTGCAGTGCCCTTGTCACTTAATAATGTAGCACTAAGATGACGTGAATAAAATGCTCCCTAAAGCACACATGATTTAGGATGCATGAAAACACCAGGAAAGCACTGCAAAACACCAGGAATGAAATGTGTCCGGAAGTGCACAATTTAAGTAAATAGGTTAGAGTGGCTTACTGCCGGTATCAGCCAAGGATGAGGCCGCCTATGCCTTTTACAATGCGATAGACCCTTGGGAGATGGATTGCTGAACTACTGTCAGCCCCAGTACTAACCACATGTCTTAGCCATCAAATCAAATCAAACTTTACTTGTATAGCGCATTTACAACAGCCGAGCTGACCAAAGTGCTGTACATGGTCAAAACAAAAACAATTCAAAGCATCAAAGCAAATGAAAAACATCAAAACAATTCAACAAAAACTATTCAAAGCATCAAAACAAAAGAAAAACATAAACGGATACAATGCATTAACACGTACTGTAGCAAAAGGTCCAAAGTTAAAATCAAATTAAGTAAACTCAAATGCAGTTAAAAGCTAGGGAGAACAGATGGGTTTTAAGAAGGGCTTTGAGAACCCTAATTGGGGCAGCCATGCTGCTCATCCCCTGAGTTGGCGGTGCCCTGGATCGAACCCAGAAACCGGAACCTTGCAATCCAAATGTGAGTGCTCCACTGACTGAGCTAGCCAGACACATACAGTATAGCAAACATATGGGACAGTCCAAATTTGATTATTCAAAAAGCAATACTATTTGTTTTGTTTCTCCAAGAGAATTTGCGGTTGCCGGAAAGATCAGCCATCCTTTTTGAACTGATGTGATGCAAGGGTGCGGATTAGCTGACACCAACTACAAGACTACTTTTTGTCTCCGCCAGGCCGAAAGGCATGGCGAGAGAGTATGTTTTTCCCCCTGTCCGTCCGTCCGTCCGTCACCAGCTTATCTCCGGCACCGTTGGCTTGATCGCAGCGAAACTGTGCACACACACTCCCTGGATGCCAATTCAGAACCTCTGCCCCAATTTTTTCTCATGGGCCTTTTATAGCGCCACCAGGAGGCCGATTTGTGCAAAACATATTTTTTGACAGTTCTCCTGCAATCCCGCAAATCGGTACACAATATCTTTATATTAAACGAAACAGGTCTTTAAGACTTTTCATATTCCATCTTGATTGGCTAAAAATGTCTTCCAAAGTTTGCAGGAGTGCTCCGTTTTGAACAAAATGCCTCAAATCATGAACACAGGATGCAATTTCCGTGAAATTTTGCACGCACATTCCCACTAGGCCGAGGAAGAAATGCCATTTGAAATTTTTCAAATCAGCCTCATGGTGGCGCTATAACATGCCGATTTGTGTTTTTACCTATAACTGCACCGATCTGTGTAAAACTTTCTATGCACACTCCCTAGAGGTCAAGGAAAAACCTTTGCCCTGCATTTTTCACATCTGCCTTTTATAGCGCCACTAGGAGGCCGACTTATGTAAAACACATTATTTTATACTACTACTTCCAATTTTTCACAAATTTCACACAAATCGGTACACATGATCTCTATAGTCATGTGATCAAGACGGATGTGTTGATTTTTCATATTCCATCCTGATTGGCTAGGATTGACATCAAAAGTTTGCATTATTGGCTTGACTTGAACACAATTCCGCAAATCATAAACGCACCGTCCGATTGCGGTCAAACTTTGCACGCACATTCACACTATGTTGAGGAACAAATGCCACCCTTTTAACATTGGCCTGTTATAGCGCCACCAGGCGGCCACAATAGCCTACCTGACCTGGCGGAGACCTGTGCTCCGAGGAGCACTTTATCTAGTTTAACTGTATTTTCGCATGGTACAGTGTGATGATTCTCCCTTCCAGGGCAGGTCCCACTGGCCGAGGGGTCTGCACTGCCCTTCAACGTTTTCAATGGACTCCCTGAATGCATGACTGGGTAAGTCAGCGAATCTGTATGGAAAGCTGTTCGGATATACCTGTCAGCTCTCTCTCCTTCATTGCCGTCACAAAGGGTCATTTTCTCTGTCTCCATCCCATCTCCCCTCAAGATGTCTTCCTCCTCAGACACCCCCCCCCCCCCATCCCCTCAATCCCCATTCCCCACTGGAAATAGATGCTCACTTTTGAAGGACAACCAATACAGCTCACGTTCTCACATGGCTGAGGCAGCCTGCCTGTTTGGATTTGCGGTGTATTAAAGGAGTAGTTCACCCAAAAAAATGACACACCCCACGAAGCCTTGAATTCATGGAGATTTTTTATTTTCGTCGCATTCCTAAGAAAATAATTTGATGACCAGTCTCCGGTAGGAGACTTGCGGAGTCTCCTACCGGAGACATTAGCATTTTTCTGCCAGTCATCAAATTCTTGGCTTAGGAATGCGACAAAAACAAACAAAAAAAATAATTCAAGATGAATTCAAGGCTTCATGGGGTGTGTAATTAATAGAAAATAAGTAATGTTTTGGGTGAGCTACTCCTTTAATGCATTCTGAGGTATAACAGGTAAATAATAAATGGAGATTCCAAACCATAAGATCTTCAGGGGCGCATTATGTACAGTAATGTTATTACCTATGTACAGGTACATAAATTCCTTTCCACTCCTTCTGGTGTTTTTCTTTGTCACTGTGTTGCACATACCGGTACCTGGAATTGACATGAAATTTGTCCTCTGCATTTTACCCATCCTAGGAGCAGTGAGCCGCCGTTGGTTGTAAATTCAAAACCCAAGATGTCATCAGCAAATCATACTGCTGATATGATGTGCAATACAATGATAAACAACACTAGGTCAAAACCTTTGCTGGAGTGTGGCTTGTTCAAGGCCTCTATTACTTTAAATAAGACTACTAGGGCAATGTATCTGGGTACCTCAGTCAGTAAATCACTCATCTTTGGAAAACAAGGTTCCGGGTTCAATCCCTGGCACCGCAAACTCAGCGTATGAGTAGTACAACTTGGGCAAACAACAACTCACTTGTTAACCCTCAGCATTCCATCTCCCAGGGGTCAAACGCATTGAAATGGGATAGATGCCCATGCTCTCGGCTGACACCGACAACAAGCCCTCCGACCTACTTACTTTACTTAGTAGGGCGTTACAGTGCCAATAGCAAATAATGTCATGCCCCATTTCCTTTTTATCTCTAAGAAAGGAAGGGAAGAAGGCTAAAAAGTATATGTTAACTCATGAGTTCAGGGAAAACGTCCTATAGGCAGACCTAAATTGCGCTACAAAGACATCTGCAAGAGAGACCAGAAGGCCCTGAACATTGACCTGGACACCTGGGAAGCTGCAGCTTCAGATTGAACGGCTTGGAGACGGACCATTCAGGACGGCCTCTCCCAGTTCGAAGAGACGCTTGCCCAGCAGTCTGTGGCGAAGAGACTGAGGCAAAAGAAAGAGGCCCGAAGCCAGACAGACAGACCAGCATCTGTCTTAATACCCATCCAGAGCGCAACTCCATAGTCTCTCGAGACTGACGGATGCCAAGGATGATGAACTCCTGAGACACTAAATATTAAGGTAATAATAAATGTAGGACTTAATAGCTCTCTCTTTCTATTTAACACAGATCACTAGTATGAACTATCTACATTTGGAGACCCTTTTCTTGTCAATTTCATCTATGACATACAGCATGACACTGCAGGAGGACTTTGTATTGTCCCTGCAGAAAGTAAAAGTAAAAGTAAGAGTAACGCTATGCCCCAGACAATGCCAAATATGATACAAGCCTCCACTCCTCAGCAGCTGAACGCCATCCATCATGCTCTGCCAGAACGCTCCATACCCCTCCCTTTGGACAAGAGATTGATGGTGACCCCAGCTCAGTTTATTGAGCCTCCAACTTCCTCTTCTTGCCTCCCTGACAGTACTGCTCCACTCCTGTTCTCTCCTCTCTCTACGTTCCTCCCACCCGGCTACTTCCAGCTGGGTTGAGGCTGACAGATTTCTTCTTGCTCTGACGGGCAGTCTGGACTGCAACGACGTGAGATGTCATCCCCCCTAACAATTCCCAGGATGCATTGTGTGTGACAGCGTGGGTCTGACAGATGAGGTGAAGGGCCACCGCCTGATGTACTTTGGCGACCTCTTTGTCTTGGGAACCTCTAAGTTAAATTTACCATGACCGTGCTGTAGAACACAAGGTCCCCCGGTCTGTGTGTCGATTGGACCGCATCTACAACTCAGTGACAACTCATAAATACTTTGCAGATCTGAGTTCAGCTGTTTTGAGTTACCCCTGTTGATGTGGATATAGGTGTTTGTGTATCTACTGTATTTGATATTGGCAAAAATAATCATGCCCCCTAAAATAAAAACAACTGAAAATCACCCATTTGGCAAAAAGTTCACAACTTAAACAATACCATGCAGACTATAGGGGCTTAAAATGTCAAAGCACACCTGAAAGGAAACACAATATTACACATTCAGAGAGTAAAGGTTTAACTGACACTGGTTACTGATTGTTTAACCACTTAAACCCTATATGGTTGACCGGTGTCCCTCGGGGCTCATGTCTTTTCTGTTTTCTGTTGTTGCGGGGAAAGCTGAAAATAGCCGATCGACAAGCTTCCCCACAATACGGATGCAGGGGTTTAAGTGTTTAAAAGAGACGTTACAGTGCTGTTTCTATTAGCGAGATGAGAGGAAAACACGAAGCACAATGAAAGGCCATCAGTCTTACTGGTGTCTCCTCTTACATAATGCCCATTTGTCGAGACATGAAGAACCTTGGTGTGTCATACCACATGCAGTGCCCACAGAGACACTCCCTCCCTCATCTGAAACTAAACAAACCAACAGACAGTAGCATTTCCAAGCCAATCTTTCTGTTTTGTCATATCTTTTCAAAGCATCACAGTGCTCTTTTTTATTTTATTTGTTATAAACGATAAAAAAATTGTTTAACCCATTAAGACCGGTATACTACTAAAATACTGTGTCATTTTAGATTTTTAGCTATAACCATTATTTTATACTTTGAGCTATTCAAAAATAGCAGATATACTACGAGCTACGAGCTTGTAGATCTGCTATTTGTTTTACTCAAATATTTGCTTCTGGAGGTTCCTGGGACAAAATATTTGACAAAATGTTCGCATTAAGAAATATATATTCACGATTTTCCAAAAATTGCAAATCTACAAGCTCATCAGCTATGAGCTTGTATACTGCATCTGCTATTGTTGAATAGCCAAAGAAATACAGATACTTTCCTGGTCTAAATGGGTTAATTGGGTTGGGGGGGGGGGGGGGTGTATGACGCAGATCTTGAGCTGCATCTGAACCCAGTTGTGATGATGCAGTCCACTGCTGACAGGCTGAAGAACAGTCAGTGGTCTCTGATGGCCCTGTGTATCTTCCTCTCAACTGTTCAGTCTGGTCTGGCAGAACAGAATACAGTGGCTCTACACACAGCATGCATGATGATGAGTGTGTTCTGAAGTATTGTCAACATTAGACATTCTGCCAGAGCCACAATAGAGCCAGGGTAACACACAGTGTTTTCCATCCAACTGTCACAGCAAACTCTAGAAATGATTAAATTAATGAAGTAGATTAATTATAAAACGGAGCTGAAGCAAATTAATAGGCTCCCTGAACAAAGACTGGAGTCACATAATCATCCTCAAGAAAAAGTATTACTAATCCACAAGATGACAGAAAAATCTCAGAGCTAACAGGATTGTTTAAAAGCCTGTATAGGCCACTTGATGGTAAATATATCAACTGAAATAAATGTGAATAACTATAGCATTCACGTTTATTAACTCTTGTTTCTCCTTCATTCATCACGATTATCCTTCAGCTACACAGCAAACACTACCGTGGGGATGAGCTGGTACGCCCAGTTGGCAGGGTCAGCGAGGAAAAAGGTATGCAGGCTCCCCTATTCCCAAATTGACAGAGTTATATATAACACTATGGATCTACACATCAATCCCATGCTCTTGTGTCCTTCAGTGCATGTTGAAAAATATGCAACACTCAACTTTACACATGATCTGCTCAGTAGCACCAAATCTTTAACCACATGAACCCTAGCATCCCTATTAGGCGAACATCCAGAGAAAACATGGAATATACGATAATATTATCAGGTCCAAAGCTCACAAAGCTAATTTATTTTCCGTATACTTGACTTTCTCTTGCTGTCAAACAAGTACCTTTTGCCCAGCTGTCATTATAGTATTGCATATTATCAGACGCGTCGCTAGGTCTCTACTAGGTCGGGGGCTTAGCCCCGCAGGCAACGGGCACATGCACGCGCGCGCAGCGCGCGTGCATGTGCCCCTCCTCCCGCGCGCGCGGGATTTTTTTTGGTTTTTCCCCGCGGATTTCGCGGATTTGGGTGCTTTTTTACCCGTTTTTGGTTACTTTATTTCGGTTTTAGGGTTAGGGGTAGGGTTAGGTTAGGGTGATAGATATATAATTCAAAAAATAAAAAATAAAACTTTTATTTTTTTTATTTTTTAATTTTTTTTATTGGTGGCTTTGGATAAAACATTGGTGGCTATAGCCACCGAAGCCCACCCCTAACGACGCCACTGCATATTATACATTTATGCTATGGTAAACTAATAATTCCACCAGCAGATCGTATGCAATACCACAGCGAGGAGCATACAATTTACTTTCACAATATAGATTTCTCATATGTTACATGTATAATATAGAAGTGCAGTTTTCTCCCAACAGCTGAATAAATGCCAGTTCTGTTGGATGGACAGTCAGCCTGCGTTCCTCATAGGGGCAGTGCTAGTGAAATCACAGCCACAAGGAGGGCATCACCAGCCGAACATTGATTTACATTTATTATGTAGATTACTGTATAACACAATTCTCAAGTATTTACATTATACATTCTTCAATTCTGCCATTATCATATTAACGAACTTCCCTCAGTAAAGCAGGCTTGGATGGCCTATTTTTGAGCATGCTAGACTCACACTACGCTCCAAAACATGCGATATGATCACATAGCCTCAAGCATGTTTTAATGAGTCGCTGAACAAAAATAACTTCTTTTTTTTTTGTTGCTCTACATGGTGTGCACAGGACTAATATGTGTCTGCAGAGTTATTAACCAGAAAATAAATAGTGTTGACATGGTTTCCTTTTTTTCCCTCTCTCTCTCTCTCTCTCTCTCTCTCTCTCACACAACCGTTGTTCCCCAAATGGATCTCAAAGGTCTGAGCAGAACTTTGAGTTTTGCTATGAATCTCTCAAAGCCAATGGTAAACCAAGAGGGAAATCGCCTTGTCTTCACCTCAATTCTATAAGCGATGAGAATGAGCAATGCTTTCACCCCCGGTCTAGATCTCTGTTGCTTTTCATCAAGTCAACCATCACATCACTGTCTTGTTTGCTCTCACTGTCACCTCTCTTTTTTTCCTCACATTTTCTCACCATTTCCTTTTGGCAATTTATTCTCCCTGCAACAGAAGGGACAGCAACAACTCTCATAAGCCCCGATTTATAATGTGTTGCGACAAAAATAGCCCATCTACAAGCTAACGACTTGTTGTGAGCTTGTAGATCTGCTATTATTGGCATGTGGCACTGTTGTACGATGGAGCATAATTTAGGCATTAGACCAGGGGTGGGCAGCATTTATTTCCAGAGGGCCATACTGACTTCGATAAAGTAAGTGAAGGTCCACACATTGTGCAATTGAATTGAAACTTGAAACACATAGTGCTGCATTAGGTTAAAACCGCATGAATTTGGTAGACATGCCAGACTACTTTACAATAAGGTCCTTGCTTTCACAATTTGTTTTAATAATATATATATATATTTTTACAGCTGCACTGTACTGTATCACTCTGGTGTACTTTGAGGTTATGAAAAGATTACTTGCATAAAAAAAATCCACGTCAATGCCAAATCAACTATTAAATTAACCTATACATTACAGTATCTTATCTTAACTGATATGCACCACTCCATAGGTCACTGATAAAACACATTACATTCTGTTATAAATATGGACTCACGGCACTGACGGCAGACTGTTTCACTGTTACATTATAAACATAAAACATTTGAATACATACGGATGGAGGAATGCAGGTATGTACTCAAAGTGTACATTTTTATTACTATTAATTGGAGTCGAGTTAAATGAATTTGTCTCAAAACCATTAACATACAGTATGGCAGCCTTTTAGAATGTAGATTTGTTTGGTCACTTTGTTTTTCTTTGAGGACTTGGTGGGCCGGATTGTGATGGTCAAAGCCGCATGTTGCCCATGTGTGCATTAGACAGTAGTAGGACCCAACTGGTTATTGGCAACAACAGCTTCTACCAAAAACAAAACAATAAAGCCTGGAAAATTCTACTTATGTGATCTTATAGAAAATGACTATGCAGTCAATCACGTACTGTTTGACTGAATAAGAGTGATCTGAATGAAGAGCTCTATCCTGAAATGTACCCAGTTCCATGTACCCAAGCTCAGAATAGATGTATATCCAGTCTGCAAGTGTCAGCCAATGACATACGTTTCCTGACATTGTTTAAAAATACCAAATGTTCTTACTTTCTTTCTCTGTCACAATTTTGTCTTTTTTTGCCAAATGGTTAGTACCTTACAAAATCTTGGCCTTCAAATATAACCTTCGACTATCTAGTAGATTCCATATTCCATGTCGAATCGGTTTTACTTACTGAGGAGGATCTACACTATGTGCACTGGTAAAGATAACGACTTTTAAAATCCGGCTCTGAAGAAAGCTTTAGAAAAAAAAAAACGAGATTTCAGTGTGTAGTTCAAACATAATCCGTAGCAGTTTACTGATAAGGCTTGTTGGAATAAGAAGGTTAATAATAGAATGAAGCTTGTGGCCGATTACACCGTTATCACTAACAAATGTACCACGCTCACCAAAATGTGTGCTATAAATACAAGAGATCATTTGAAATGGAAGATGCATTGATCCATTTACCGTTAAGTTTGTTTCTCCGGCATTCGGGTGGTGCAGGGGTAACGTTTCTGCCCACCACCACGGAGAATGGGGTTTGAATCCTCCACGGGGCCTCCGGCTTGGTCGGGCACTCCAGTGAACACAATCGATCTGTCATTGCACTATAGCGACCAGTGGTGGAAAAAGTACTACATTTAAAGTAAAAGTATCAATTCCATCATGTAGAAATACTCTGTTACAAGTAAAAGTCCGGAATTCAAAATTTACTTGAGTAAAAGTACAAAAGTATTGGTACTAAATATACTTAAAGTACAAAAGTAAAAGTACTCATTATGCACATGTCCCATTTCACAAGTTTACAAATGTATACAAATCTTCTGAAGATCACGACGCATTGTGAGCTTGTAGATCGGCTATTTTCAAATGGCCGAAATGTATATAGGGCTGAAGTGGGTAATGTATGTTTTGTAATAATAATCCAAATGTACAAAGTAACAAGTAACTAGTTTTCAAATAATTGTGTAAAAAGTATAATATTTTCCTCTGAGATGTCGTGGTGTAGAAGTAAAAGTATTGAACATTGGAAATACTCCAGTAAAGTAAAAACACCTAAAAAAGTACAGTACTTGAGTAAATGTACAGTACTTAGTTACTTTACACCACTGCTAGTGACTCCTACAGGCTCGGCAGGGAGTGGACCTGGGAAGAATAGCCCAGGCCCATAGTGTTCCCCCGCTGAAGCTCCTCACTGCCAGGTGAAAAGAAACGGCTGGCAGCGTCACATGTATAGGAGGAGACACACGGTTGTCGCCAAGACCAAACCGTAGAGGTAATCAATGACAGGTGCTACATGGGGGAATTGGGAATTGGCATAACGATTAAATTGGGAGATAAATGAAATGAAAAAAAAAAGGCAAAAAAAGATTACGGAATAAAAGTTTTGTTTCTCTGGTTGATGAAAATGAAAATCAATATTGTATAAGTAAGATGAATCTTTGATCTTATTTTACTCAACTTGTGTAATACAATTTATAATGTTGACATTTAGCCAATGCACTTATCCAGAGCTACTTAACTGAGGAGATAACCAAGGAGTGGGTGGGTGCTTCATACTTTTTTGTTTTTTCCTATACACAGTGGTTAAACTTTCTGTTATATGTATGATATCAGATTTTTATGAGACCGATGTATTTTAGGATGTGAATATTTATGTCCGCCTGGGGAAGCCATGTTATTAAAAAAAACGTAATAAAAGTTTTTGAAAAGCAAAGTATACAAGATTGGACTAATAGCATGAACTCTGGTTCAATCAACAATAAGGCTGTCGAGTGCTGTAAATAAAGTACTACAAAGTAACATACAAAGCACTTGTGAACAAACTTGTAGCATACAGTACATCTGGATAACATAAAGCATCTACGTAAACTAATGCAGGCAACATCTTTCTTTAAGAAAATTGTCCTCAACTCAACTTACAGTCTGCGTAACTAATATCACAGCCAAGGGCAATTGTTTTTTTGCAATGGCAGATTCGTCTGGAACCAAACTACGCGTAAGTGAGTTGTTTTTGCTAAGCTAATCCTCAGAATTCTGATATGGCCGGACAACATATTGGTCAAGCTGGAGCCATTTGATAACACATCAATAACATAATTTACATTAATAGCGTAGCTATATATTAAGGAAAATATATACAGTAATAGCCCAAACCATATATGTTTGAGGCCATACACTACTATATCATCAAACTCTAATCTTGCAGTAAGAGAATGCTTTATTTTTGTACTGATATGATTTTAAATTTTATTTTTAGGACTTTTCAGTGTAGAGAGACAGGAAACAGGGGAGTGGGGGAGTGACATGCAGTAAAGGTCTACCAGGCCATGCAGGAATCGAACCCAGGACTTGCTGTCAGGCATCAGTGCCCTATATGCGGTATGTTCCTTAACCACTCTGCTATCTGCACACACTGTCCTGATATTTTATCCCCTTGAACCATATTCTGGGTTGAACATTCGGCAAATATATGTGATCTACAAGCTAAAAACGCATCAACGCACCGCGTTGTGAGGTTGTACATTGGCTATTTTTGGGGAAGATATTTGGTGTACAAACAGGAGGTGGCCAATTTAGAGCCCTAGGGAACTTTGGTCAACTTGATAAAGTTTTTAGCGGTTAAGTATGGCCACTTAAATGGCTATTTTCTGTCGTGCTGCAAAAATAGCCGATCTACAAGACCCACAATGCAGGTAATGTGAGCTTGTGTGTAAGTCTTTTGAAGATTGGTGAACATTTTCGCCTATAATGACAGCAGGTTGAAAGCGGTAATCACGCTGTCAAAGTACAATACAAGAATCTGTCTTCATGGCAATGGTGCAAAGACACTGGAGCAAGGAGGTAAACCTCATGTACTGTAGAATGCCACGGAAGAGCGCTATACTTGAATTCAGCTGCGGACTATATAGTACATACTATACCTGTGCACTGCCTCTAGTTCAATGCATTTCAGTGTCCTCAACAAACCATTCTTCCAAATGGCTTTTCTTTGCAGAGAGCACATGAGGTGGTAATTTATGTTGCCCTGGTAATAACAGCAGAGCGTGTGGAATGGTTGATGTGACAGAAATCAGTCGATTAGTGTACAACAGTTCCGATACCATACCACTTAAAGTGAGTTATTAAAAATTCCCAGACTGCCTCCTGCCAACACCATGTCACATAGCACCTAGCAATTATACCCAACATTCCAGCAAACTATGGTTTTTCAACCAGAAAGCAGTCATTATCGTCCATTATGCAGCATGGCTGCTCGTGAGCTTGGACTAAAAGACCTGGCAAAACAGGAACACCCTCTAGGAAAAAAAAACATCATATTGCCCGCATTGTTTCTCCAAATGAACGTTATTGTCCCATTGTCAATGCACTGTCTGGTAGACAGAATGTG
Source organism: Gymnoscopelus microlampas (assembly GCF_963454915.1). Classification (NCBI taxonomy): domain Eukaryota; kingdom Metazoa; phylum Chordata; class Actinopteri; order Myctophiformes; family Myctophidae; genus Gymnoscopelus; species Gymnoscopelus microlampas. The sequence goes on from NC_139955.1 coordinate 28,985,658, forward strand.
CATGAATCTTTAGTGATGTTTTGGGGAGAAAAAAAAACCTTGCTTTCAAAGGGGAATTGCAGTTACTAGGCAACGAGCACTAGAGCCAGTCTCTGTCTCTCTCCCATGCAGTCTTTCACACACACACACACACACACACACACACACACACACACACACACACACACACACACACACACACACACACACACACACACACACACACACACACACACACACACACACACACACACACACACACACACACACACACACACAGTAAGTCAATACTTTGCCTGGAACCAAAATCCTCCTCTGAATAGGGTTTGACCATGGATAGGGGACTTAACCCATTTCCTATGCTCACGTGTAAAATGTATTCCCCATTGAAATTGAAAGGCAGTGCTTGCATGGTGGCACAAGCTCGCAAGTGTTGAGACCCAAGCCGATATGCTTTCTGTTACAACCAACTGATGCCCTTTTTTTGGGGGCTTTTGCTCAGGGCTCAAATGGAGTAGGAACCATGATGCACAGGCCCACCGTTCCTGTGAACGACACTCAAATATATATCTGCGTAAACACCACCAAGTAAAAAAAAAAAAAGAACAGCCACTCCACACTATCATGCACTCACTCTCCCATCCTGATCACACATCACGCAAGATTTTCACAAGTATGTAACAGTGCAAGGGAATCCAGGAATTGTTATTTCTCAAGATATCCAAGATATAGTCACTCAGCCCTGCAATATTGGGCACAGTAACTGAATGCAGTCACAATGACGATCCAAACCAAATCTGGATGTTTTTTTTTCTCTTTTTCATATGGGACAGTACGTAATAATAAAATAAATGAATGGCTGATCACTTTCAGCAAATCACGTCTGAATCTGAATCCTTTTTAACAACTGCAAATTTACAGGAATGTACTGTGATTTTTACAATTAATAATGACAGAATGACAAAATGTTATTGATGCTCAGAATGCAAATTATATGATTTTATTGGGCAAATGTATGATTTATCAAGCATCCATTTAAGTCGATCTGCACTTGTGTTCAACTGAAGAAAATGCATTTTCAGTCATTTTTTTCTTTGTGTTCATTTATCTAACTCTGAGACTAGAAATTTGGTTTCACAACACTCAGGATTTCACAGTGCAATACCACATGCTGACACCAAGTGGTATCGACTGGTTGGAAGAATAAGCAGCTGGGACCACTGGGGATAGCAGGGAGCTCCTGGAGCGTCCTTTAAGCACAATGACACTTTTGTAGGGTAGATTACTCAGGTTTGAGGACATCTCCCCAATATTTGGAGTTACATCATGGCAAGTAGGCTACACAACTCAAAGCTCTCCTCTACCAAAGTGCCATTGTGCTTTAAAGGCTGTTTCTCCAATGTTCCAGCTGCCAGATCTGCAGCAGCAGCTTGCGTGACAGTACAGCTAAACATGTGTTCACAGATCCCTCCTCAAACCCTCCATTATCCACCTGTGCATCTGTCCATTGTTTGGGCCCTTTCAGTCCAGTAACAATGCCCGTAACCTCCCGTGACTATTTTCTGATATAATTTTACTGAGGCACTTTTATAAAAAATATTGAAATATCATTTTGTCAAAGGGCTCCCTCCCAGCAGGGATACATTTTAAGTTCTGGTTCTGTGCAAAAATAAATAAGTGAAAGGGGAATGAACAGGCTGTGGGGTGCATGCAGAGAGAACAATTGATCAAAAGAAGTCTTATGCCAATAGAAATCCACGTCATTTCTTGGAGACAGAGAGGCAATATGTGACTCATAGCAATTTGAGTACTTATGATCCAGGTTTCATTGGCTGTTTGGCATCAAAGGGAACTATACAGTAGGTAGCAAAGACCTTGCATGTTACTTTTGTCCCAAAGAAACAAAGGACACGTTCATTCAACACAAGTGAAACAGCTTTCATTTACTGTATCTAATGATATATTGCAGTATTTTAAGCCTTGATTTAGGTGATATTTTTGGTGATCAAAAGTTAAAGCACTATATTCTGATAGTAATCATTGCTATAGCTTGTTTGTTCAGAAACATAGGCCTCCCTGCCTCTTCAGCTCTTTAATAAATAGAAAATACATTTTCAGGTAGGTTGCAAATGTTCAGCCAATCAGGAGAGAATACCCAATTATATATATATTTTACAATTTTGTCTTCTCATTTCTTTGTGTCATCACTTTCACTTATTTATCCTGTATCATGTGTGAGTTCTCACTCTAGTCTATAGCAATGAGTAGTATTAGAATATAGAGCTATTTAACACTTGTCTTAACAAAGAAAATCACTTACCCTACCTTTAATCATGTAATATTATTGTATTATTATTATTATTATGAGTTTTTCCTGTATTTAGGAGGTCATGATACAAAACATTTCATTGTCTGGATTCACAGCAGTATATCCCCACGAGAACATACTTTAATCAGTGTTTTAAACCTCAGCCAAAACATGCCTAGGGTAGAAAGAGAATAGAAGAAATCAGGTCAAGATTCATTGGCCTTGTTACAGCTCCTAATTGTACTTAAAATACAAAACGCATACATTTTTTTTAAAATTTTAGGCATATGAGAGAGGCATATGAGAGATTGTAACATAATTCAACCTGGATCAAAGATCCTACTATACTCTGTCTGTCCATCCCCTAGGGGTACTCAGAGGTACTACAGGCGTACGTGAGAGAAAGTGGACAATGGAATCATGTAATTAATGATATCTAATCATAATAAAACATCAATGTTGTGTGAACCAAGTGTTAAACCAAACAAAACTTGACAAGCACAACGTTCACTGAACAGAAAGCAATACTTCCTCACTGTTATGCCGTTTTATTCTGGTGTTGACCTCAAAACTGGACATACTGCATTACATCTATGTTCTATGTCTATGTTCTATGTTCTCTCTTGCAGTTTTACTTGGATTATGCACTTGGATTTAGAAATAAAGGAAAGAGTGTATTGAAGCCAACAACAGTTTGAGAACCACTAAGGTAGATGATGGCATCATTCACACCGATGTCCATCTGGTATGCAAACTGCAGGGGGTCCAGGGAGTCACTCACATTTTTAGAGCCATTGCATAAACCATTTGTTGTGAGCACCACAGGATGCTGATACCTTAATCCATGGGCCTTCAACAGGTGTTCCGGGACCCCAGGGGGTCCTCAGAGTAACTACAGGGGGGCTGCCACATGTTTGTACGATAGCAACTATTTCCCCCAAAGAATTAAAATCTCTGAAAAAACATGAATCCTTTATTAGCAAAGGAAAACAAGCAAACACACAAACAAAAATCTTTGATTGCCAATGAAGCCATCAAAGCTGCAGCACCACTTGGAGGCAGTTAGGAATACTTCCAAGCTAATCTCACATCTCTTAACAGTCAACAGACACTGATGAGACAATCAGTTAAATATGGCGAGCTAGCTTTGAACGCCTGTTGGCAAGTTGCATGGAAGGCTTTCTCTTTTTCCCTCTCTCTCTCTCTCTCTCGGTTAAGGGGTCCTTGGTCTGAAAAACCTTGAAGATCTGCTTTAATCTATCCAGTGTTCTGAGCACATATGTGCCAGCACTTTCCTTCTTCACAATTACATTACACAATATTGCAGTTATTATTCACATTCACATTCACACTGTACTTGTTTCTGCTATTACTGTACAAACCAAGCAGTGGCAAATGGCAGATAAGTGCCTTGCTAAAGAGCACATGAGGAGTAGTTGATTAGGAGGATGTGAATTATTAACTGGTACAGATGTTGTGTGTTGAGGGATTAAGATTGGCAACATTCTGTATAGTCACAAATCCATATCTCTAAATGCACTGATTGCTGTAATGCTGATACGATTTGGTTAATCCAGCATAATGTCAGAGTGCTTAAAGGACCACAATCTGGCATGTTTAGTCCATTGACTAGGACTCACAGTTGGATGATATTACTGTACACCATTTTCCAAAAATACATTTTTGTTTGAATTTCAATTCAATTAAAACTTTATTCCAGACACTCAGGGCCAGAGTACATATTAGACAAACATTAAATAAATAAACAGCTAAAAAACTAAATCATAAATAGAGGCTGACTCTCCAGTGTTTACACAGCCTGGATGAGTACCGGAGACAGCTCTTCCCCAGGATTGACTATATCCTCAATAATACTGTTCCGGGACTCATCCAGGTGAGACATAAATCCATACCTAGAGTTCCTTATGAGAGCCTCACACGTTACAAACACGGGGACTGGCACTGTGCCAATCATCTAGGAAACTTAAAGGGATAGTTCACCTCAAAATGACTTTTTTTCTATCGATTAGTCACCCCATGGAGACTCGAATTCATGGATATGTTTTATTTTTTGTCGCATTCCTAAGCCAATAGTTTGATGACCGGCAGCGGTTCCGATAGGAGACACAAAGAGTCACCTTTGTGTCTCCTACCGGAACCGCTGCTTAACGGTCCGCTGGTCATCAAATTATTGACTTAGGAATGCGACAAAACCAAAACATATAGGTAGCACTTTACAATAATGACCCGTTATAAAGCATTTATAAACGTTTATAAGTAGTTTGTAGACTATTAACAAATCATTAACAACCTGTTTGTTGACATTTGTAAATGATTACTAAAACCTTATAACTACAGTTACAAATCATTTGTAAAGTATTAGTAAGTAGTGAACTATTCATGAATAAGCCATTTATATACATCTGTAAAAGATTATTAAATCATTTGTAACGACCCATTCTAAAGCATTTATAAACGTTTATAAGCAGTTTGTAGACTATTAACAAATCATTAACAACCTGTTTATTGACATTCGTAAATGATTACTAAAACCTTTATAACAACGGTTACAAATCATCTATAAAGGTATTAGTAACTATTCATGAATAAGCCATGTATAATACATCTGTAAATGATTATTAAATCATTTGTAACTGATGTTACATAATATATACAAGCTATTGGTAGCTTGTTCATGTTTAACATATGCTTTGTTAAACATTCCTAAAGTATCTATAAATCCTTAGTACATGTTATTATGTGCCCTATAGTAAAGTGAAGACAGTTCATCATTTACAACTGTCTGTTAATGTGTTTGTTCATGTTTAACATGCTTTGTAAAACATTCCTAAAATATCTATAAATCCTTTGTACATGTTATTATGTGCCCTACAGTAAAGTGAAGACAGTTCATCATTTATGACTGTCTGTTAATGTGGACTTTCTCCTTACCTGTTGCAAACTACCTGGCTTTCATGAATGCAGACACCAAACAATTACTAGAATTATCATTCATGTTAAGCAAATGATGCGTAAGACATTCGTAAAGAGTATGTAAACCATTTGCAGACGTTATCATGAGCCTGAGCCTAGCTGCTTCTTTTGGGCTTGTTTTCATAGACCTGTCCGCTTGTTTCTTTTGCAAAATCTGGCAACACACTGATTACCTGCATTACACCTGCAGTAGCCTACTAGGGAGGAAGTGAACAGTGATGCAGTTGCAGACTGGACAGAAATATGTCTAATTCATGTTTTATGTGTTTTAACTGTCTTGTTGCAGGTGATCGAGGTAACATAAAATGGCTAATCTTACACACATGAAGTAGCATTATGACTAGGGGGTATTTTGATGGTGGCTGTTTGTATCCACAATGTTTGTTTTGATGTGTAGGCTAGTAATGTCCTCCATGCTTAGCAGTTTAGCTTAGCAGCTAAAGCTAACTTGCACTGGGAGGTGGTGACTGCAGAGGCTCCAAGCTGCTACTCTGTGATTCTGTTGTGATTAATTTCTTTGTTTAAATGTCAGTGTGTGTGCTGTGGCCAAGAGTTGCTACATTTTATATCTTAATAAATTGTTGTATACTTGTATACTATATAACGTTACTTTTGCCACTTTTTGATGTCACATGTTTTACTAATCACTGTTAAACATGAAATAATAATGCATAGTCTTCACTTTACAACAAGGCCCATGATAACGTTAGCAAATGGTCAACACACTCTTTACGAATGTCTTACGAATCATATATTAAACATGAAAGATAATTCTAGTAATTGTTTGGCATCTGCATTCATGAAAGCCGGGTAGTTTGCAACAGGTAAGGAGAAAGTCACATTAACAGACAGTTGTAAATGATGAACTGTCTTCACTTTACTATAGGGCACATAATAACATGTACTAAGGATTTATAGATATTTTACTCTACTCAGAGTCATAAGTTTACAAAATGTACTAAAGTACAGTGAACGTCTGTGCGGTTTGTCTTCATCACTGAAAATAACGTACATGTAAACTGATATAAAACTGCTGTCATGTGCAGTTGGGGTGAAGAAACACAACCATTTCACTCCTAATAATACCTATTTGATTTGACATCCTGACTTGCTGCTGTAGCTGAGGCTTGAACCTGTTACCTGCGGCTCACTAGTCAGTGACTCTATCCATTCACCTACAGCTGTTTCCTTGGAATCTGTGGTTCTGAAACGTTTTGTTGTCAACCCCCCAAATTGACATGTATTTGGGCAGTGGACCCCAATGTGAAAAGATGTAGTGTCAGGGCCCCCCATGAAAAAGATTTATATTTATGCTGTAACACATTTTTTTTAAAGTTATTTGTCTTGTTTGTTGTTCAAGTCAAAGCACCAGGAAGGCTGTACTTGTCAGCCATCTGTTAGCTCAATGGGTTGAGACGCAGTATTCATGATCCAGAGGCCATGAGTTCAAATCCCATTGATGTCTTTCCTATGATTCTTTCCTTTGCAGACTGGCTTCCAGAAGATCAACTGAAAACTACCAGGAAGGCTATATTTGTCATCCAACTGTTAGCTCAATGGGTTGAGACGCAGTATACATGATCCAGAGGCCATGAGTTCAAATCCCATTGATGTCTTTCCTATGATTCTTTCCTTTGCAGACTGGCTTCCAGAAGATCAACTGAAAACTACCAGGAAGGCTGTACTTGTCAGCCATCTGTTAGCTCAATGGGTTGCGACGCAGTATTCATGATCCAGAGGCCATGAGTTCAAATCCCATTGATGTCTTTCCTATGATTCTTTCCTTGAGTGGGTTCGATTCCCACTCCGAGTCATGTGTCCCCGGTAACTTGGGGCAACGGATAAATTGACTGATATCCTTCGTGATGCTTCCCTTTGCAGAATAACTTCTAGAAAATCAAGTTAAAACCACCAGGAAACCTGTAACTCTCAGCCAACAGCATAGCTCAACTGGTAGAGCGTCTGTCCCATGACTTGACTTGACTTGAGTGGGTTCGATTCCCACTCGAGTCAAGTGTCCCCAGTAACTTGGGGCAACGGATAAATTGACTGATATCCTTAGTGATGCTTCCCTTTGCAGACTAACTTCTAGAAAAACAAGTTAAAACCACCAGGAAACCTGTAACTCTCAGCCTACAGCATAGCTCAACTGGTAGAGCGTCTGTCCAATAACATGACTTGACTTGACTTGAGTGGGTTAGATTCCCACTCGAGTCAAGTGTCCCCGGTATCTTGGGGCAACGGATAAATTGACTGATATCCTTAGTGATGCTTCCCTTTGCAGACTAACTTCTAGAAAACAAGTTAAAACCACCAGGAAACCTCTAACTCTCAGCCAACAGCATAGCTCGACTGGTAGAGCGTCTGTCCAATAACATGACTTGACTTGACTTGAGTGGGTTAGATTCCCACTCGAGTCAAGTGTCCCCAGTAACTTGGGGCAACGGATAAATTGACTGATATCCTTAGTGATGCTTCCCTTTGCAGACTAACTTCTAGAAAAACAAGTTAAAACCACCAGGAAACCTGTAACTCTCAGCCTACAGCATAGCTCAACTGGTAGAGCGTCTGTCCAATAACATGACTTGACTTGACTTGAGTGGGTTAGATTCCCACTCGAGTCAAGTGTCCCCGGTATCTTGGGGCAACGGATAAATTGACTGATATCCTTAGTGATGCTTCCCTTTGCAGACTAACTTCTAGAAAACAAGTTAAAACCACCAGGAAACCTCTAACTCTCAGCCAACAGCATAGCTCGACTGGTAGAGCGTCTGTCCAATAACATGACTTGACTTGACTTGAGTGGGTTAGATTCCCACTCGAGTCAAGTGTCCCCAGTATCTTGGGGCAACGGATAAATTGCCACACTTGACTCGAGTGGGAATCGAACCCACTCAAGTCAAGTCAAGTCATGTTATTGGACAGACGCTCTACCAGTTGAGCTATGCTGTTGGCTGAGAGTTACAGGTTTCCTGGTGGTTTTAACTTGTTTTTCTAGAAGTTATTCTGCAAAGGGAAGCATCACGAAGGATATCAGTCAATTTATCCGTTGCCCCAAGTTACCGGGGACACATGACTCGGAGTGGGAATCGAACCCACTCAAGGAAAGAATCATAGGAAAGACATCAATGGGATTTGAACTCATGAATACTGCGTCTCAACCCATTGAGCTAACAGATGGCTGACAAGTACAGCCTTCCTGGTAGTTTTCAGTTGATCTTCTGGAAGCCAGTCTGCAAAGGAAAGAATCATAGGAAAGACATCAATGGGATTTGAACTCATGGCCTCTGGATCATGTATACTGCGTCTCAACCCATTGAGCTAACAGTTGGATGACAAATATAGCCTTCCTGGTAGTTTTCAGTTGATCTTCTGGAAGCCAGTCTGCAAAGGAAAGAATCATAGGAAAGACATCAATGGGATTTGAACTCATGGCCTCTGGATCATGAATACTGCGTCTCAACCCATTGAGCTAACAGATGGCTGACAAGTACAGCCTTCCTGGTGCTTTGACTTGAACAACAAACAAGACAAATAACTTTAAAAAAATGTGTTACAGCATAAATATAAATCTTTTTCATGGGGGGCCCTGACACTACATCTTTTCACATTGGGGTCCACTGCCCAAATACATGTCAATTTGGGGGGTTGACAACAAAACGTTTCAGAACCACAGATTCCAAGGAAACAGCTGTAGGTGAATGGAGTCACTGACTAGTGAGCCGCAGGTAACAGGTTCAAGCCTCAGCTACAGCAGCAAGTCAGGATGTCAAATCAAATAGGTATTATTATGAGTGAAATGGTTGTGTTTCTTCACCCCAACTGCACATGACAGCAGTTTTATATCAGTTTACATGTACGTTATTTTCAGTGATGAAGACAAACCGCACAGACGTTCACTGTACTTTAGTACATTTTGTAAACTTATGACTCTGAGTAGAGTAAAATATCTATCAATCCTTAGTACAATGTTATTATGTGCCCTATAGTAAAGTGAAGACAGTTCATCATTTACAACTGTCTGTTAATGTGACTTTCTCCTTACCTGTTGCAAACTACCCGGCTTTCATGAATGCAGATGCCAAACAATTACTAGAATTATCTTTCATGTTTAATATATGATTCGTAAGACATTCGTAAAGAGTGTGTTGACCATTTGCTAACGTTATCATGGGCCTTGTTGTAAAGTGAAGACTATGCATTATTATTTCATGTTTAACAGTGATTAGTAAAACATGTGACATCAAAAAGTGGCAAAAGTAACGTTATATAGTATACAACAATTTATTAAGATATAAAATGTAGCAACTCTTGGCCACAGCACACACACTGACATTTAAACAAAGAAATTAATCACAACAGAATCACAGAGTAGCAGCTTGGAGCCTCTGCAGTCACCACCTCCCAGTGCAAGTTAGCTTTAGCTGCTAAGCTAAACTGCTAAGCATGGAGGACATTACTAGCCTACACATCAAAACAAACATTGTGGATACAAACAGCCACCATCAAAATACCCCCTAGTCATAATGCTACTTCATGTGTGTAAGATTAGCCATTTTATGTTACCTCGATCACCTGCAACAAGACAGTTAAAACACATAAAACATGAATTAGACATATTTCTGTCCAGTCTGCAACTGCATCACTGTTCACTTCCTCCCTAGTAGGCTACTGCAGGTGTAATGCAGGTAATCAGTGTGTTGCCAGATTTTGCAAAAGAAACAAGCGGACAGGTCTATGAAAACAAGCCCAAAAGAAGCAACTAGGCTCAGGCTCATGATAACGTCTGCAAATGGTTTACATACTCTTTACGAATGTCTTAAGCATCATTTGCTTAACATGAATGATAATTCTAGTAATTGTTTGGTGTCTGCATTCATGAAAGCCAGGTAGTTTGCAACAGGTAAGGAGAAAGTCCACATTAACAGACAGTCATAAATGATGAACTGTCTTCACTTTACTGTAGGGCACATAATAACATGTACAAAGGATTTATAGATATTTTAGGAATGTTTTACAAAGCATGTTAAACATGAACAAACACATTAACAGACAGTTGTAAATGATGAACTGTCTTCACTTTACTATAGGGCACATAATAACATGTACTAAGGATTTATAGATACTTTAGGAATGTTTAACAAAGCATATGTTAAACATGAACAAGCTACCAATAGCTTGTATATATTATGTAACATCAGTTACAAATGATTTAATAATCATTTACAGATGTATTATACATGGCTTATTCATGAATAGTTACTAATACCTTTATAGATGATTTGTAACCGTTGTTATAAAGGTTTTAGTAATCATTTACGAATGTCAATAAACAGGTTGTTAATGATTTGTTAATAGTCTACAAACTGCTTATAAACGTTTATAAATGCTTTAGAATGGGTCGTTACAAATGATTTAATAATCTTTTACAGATGTATATAAATGGCTTATTCATGAATAGTTCACTACTTACTAATACTTTACAAATGATTTGTAACTGTAGTTATAAAGGTTTTAGTAATCATTTACAAATGTCAACAAACAGGTTGTTAATCATTTACGAATGTCAATAAACAGGTTGTTAATGATTTGTTAATAGTCTACAAACTACTTATAAACGTTTATAAATGCTTTATAACGGGTCATTATTGTAAAGTGCTACCAAAATATCCATGAATTCAATTCTCCATGGGGTGAACTATCATTGTATTTTTTTTTTGTGAACTATCCCATTAAGTAGAAGCTAGAAGGCATCATTGTAGGCCACTTTAAGCCTCCGCATGGTACCTTTCTTGTACGTATGTGCACCACAAAAAAGCTGTATAAATGGGAGAGCAAAATCTCTGTCTGTCCATCTGTGTGTGCGTGTGTGACCCGAGAGAGTGCCGTGCGCGGTGTCGAGTTGGTCAGATAGGCGGTTGTCCAGCACTGCCAATCCGACCTCTATTCCCAAATATAGAGATCCGGTTGTCCAGAACCACCGATCCCACCGATATGTGTAGCCACTGGATTGCACTGATTTCAGTTTAGTATGAACTATGAACAATTTACAGGGACTTGAAATTTGCTTGAGATGTAATCAAACACAGTAAATATTGTGGAGATAATTTCTGTCAAATTTATGTTGTCGCTTAATGCTTAAACAAATATTTATTTTGTGCATGCGGGTGGCGCAGGGGTGAAGTTCCTGTGCACCATTGTGGAGACTGAGCTTCAAATGCTTCATGGTGCTTCCGGCTTGGCTGGGCTATCCAATGAAAACAATTGGGTGTTCATGGGTGGGAAGTCGGGTAGGAAAGAAAAAATCTCTATTGACTGCATTTCCTACTTGCATCTTTCCTGACTTGCATCATTCCCAAGTAGGTTAAAAAAAAGGACAAACTTGACAGAAAAAACTATTATAACCCCCCCCCCCCCCCCCGCCTGTAATATTCCAGATTTTCACTAAATCTGGCCACTTATTTAGTGTATGTACGTTTATACATTCATACATATGCGTGTGTGTGTGTGTGTTATTACAGTATGTGTGAAAAAACCTCTAAACATTTATCTTCAGTCTGTCAGTCATAAAAAACACATAAAATAAGTTATCAAGACAAGGACACGGTGACCGCAAGCAACACAATTATTACAGACTTTCATTGACTGTGCATTTAAGTTTTTTAATGTTCTTATGCATGTAACACATCCAAGTTCATACATTTTATTCTTGAACAGATCTAAAACCCATGTAACTGAACATGAAAAGAGTAATGCTGTGCCCCTGTTTGTTGGAGGAATGCCAGCAAAGGGGGATGATTGACTGTACCTAACTGAACATATACCATTTTCTTTTCATTATTATTATTACAAAATAATAATTTGTTACATGTCATTCATTTCCCCTGTGAGCTTGTGTTGTACACTTGCATTGTACATTCTCCTGTCTGAGTTTAGGCCTATGACAGTGCTGTTCTGATGACTGCGATAAAGCAGTTTGTTCAGGAGACTCTCTGGTTTCAGTGGTTGTTATGTCACACATAGTTATAGAGATTTAAAAAAGAAACTCAGCCGCTTGCGTGCTGTTTGCAACAGCTTTATGCCAACTAGGATGGCTGAATTTCCACTTTGCTTTGTCTGGGGAACAACCAGTGCCATGGAATTGCTGGAAGCAGTCTTTTGAGACAAATTTTAATGGCTCTCAATTTAACTGGTATCTCTCACTCACACACACACACACACACACACACACACACACACACACACACACACACACACACACACACACACACACACACACACACACACACACACACACACACACACACACACACCTCCGGTTCCCTCCCACATCAAAAGACATGCATGCTAGGTACTCCTGCCAGTGCCCTTGACCAAGGTACTGGCATTACAGCTGGAGTTGGTACCCAAGCACTACAAGGTGCTCACTGCTCCTTGTGTTAACTGAAGAGGACAAATACAATAAAAACTGCCAAGAAAATTAAATCCAAGTTGTAATATAACAAGAGTATCAGTCTATAGAGACCATACACCGCCCCTTTTTCATCTTAACAACTCGAATCAATGTGAGTCGAAGTTGTTGTCTTTTGGCTCCATGATAAAACGCATAAGCCTGTATTGATGTGAACACATCAAGGTTGGCAAGGTTGAGAGACAATGGGAAAGTGCCTAGAGCTATGGGCAATCTTCCCATGATTGGAACCCCCAACTGAACTACTGTGGATGTGCAGAATATGTTGTTGGAAAGCAAAGTGTTATTGTGTTGCCTGTAGAATTGTTGGTCTAATTCAAAGTTCTGTGTATTACAGAATTACACTTAAGGAGGCAATGCCATCTTATTTCATCCCAAATAATGATCATTGGGTATTTTTATTATATGGACAAACCCCCCTGTTTCCAATGCCCCTTTTGTTAATTGCATTGGGCTTCTTTCCCTCTAGTACAGTCTATTCTGTTACTATGGCTTATTGCGCATATTGCATATTACGTTTTGCATATTGCATATATTGCATTGCTTGGCCCCTGTATTGCTGCTGGCAGCTATATTTATATTTGATATTGTTGTTTTGTTATTTGACCGTAGTTGCTGAACCCAGTGTTAGAGTACCCAATGCAGTACCCGTTACCACAGTACTAATAAAGTTAGATATTACAATCAATGGATTATTTATAAATGAACCATCGTGTTAGTTCATGCAGGGCACGGGAGTCGCATTCGCCTCACCTGTAATCAGCTATCAGTCTGCTGATTGCTTTCAATCAGCCACGTTTTCCTACACACCAATCTCAAACACACCTCATTCCCTCAACAAGGCGGTCCGTTTAAATACGGCTCCCTCCTACGCTGGATCTCTGCTTTTCAATTACTGCCACACACTGCTGCTGCTGCTGGCAAAGCTTGCCTCCACCACCCCAGCCTCCACCTTATAGTCTTGCATTACCCAAATGTTTAAACTGAATGTTGAGTTGAAATTCATGTGTGCATGGCTCTTAAGTAAACTGGAATTCAATGTTTGCATGGCTCTAAACTAAATGCAATATAGCTTTATATGGCTTTAATGTTAAAATGCATTAAAGTTTACATGTCCCAAGTTAATTTGATTAAATGTCTTACTATGGGCCCGCTCTTGTATCCCTGTGGGGGGTTTTGCATAGCGTTCCCTGGTTTTGCTTAGCATGTTGCTTAGCTAAATTTAGGGAACATCTTAAAGAGCCATTAACGCCAAGTTAATGGGTTCCATTTGTTGCAATAAATGGTTAAATCTACTTTGACCTGAGTGTTCCTGACTGAAACAAGTCGAGAACGATGCAATTTTGGAATGCATGCTCCACCTATTTATGCAATACCCGGTGTACTTGTTGTCAGAGTACCCAGTGCAGTACCCACCACCATACGAATATCGCCAAATGGAGATATGGGGATCTCTGATTCAGTCAAAACCTGCTGACGTAGTGTTGATGACATACATGGTCATACATGGGAGACAGACATACCCGCAGACATACAGACACACAGACACACAGACAAAGAATGGAGTCCTATTGTGCACGCTACAATCATATTGGTGCAGCAGCTCTAACGTGACGCAAAGCTCGGCCAATGCGTGAAGCTCATGGGTTGGGTAGGCCAATCAGGGAAGCCGATACACCCTCCCCCCACAGATACAGAGATATGGTGCTTCCTCCACAGACCTGTGGACAGACAGACAGAAATTCATGTTTTCTTGGTTCCACCAGTCCGACCGAAATCCCACTCGGCTTTGCACCTCGGCGACAGAGGCGCCAAGTTTGAAGTCGATCAATCGGATGCTGCCTTAATTATGCCCGGGAAAGTCAGATACACACACGCACGCACGCACATTAACTCCTGGTCACATGGGCCATTTCAAAGGAAATGCATATGGTGACTGAGTTGTGCTGTCAAAATTGGCCAAGAATGATGTTTGAATATTATTTCTTAAAAGAACACAGTTTCAAACGATTCAAACCAATCAAAATTGGAATCTACCGGTATCTATTTTTAACATTAAATATCGTATGGCATAATACTAGACCGCAGATGTCTCTTTCTCTCTCTCTCTCCTGCACCGTGGGTTGGTGCTGAGTTGGTGCTCTCTTGGTGAGGTCAAATTAATGATTCATTCATTAATGATTCATTTCATAATTTTACAATGAATAAGTGCATGTGCAAAATGTATCATACATTGACACAGTATATCCTTCAAACCCAGAGGTTTGAAGGATATTAGTCTCAAATATTAGTCAGCACTATTGAATATGAGTGAAAATATTATTAAAAACAGCATACAGTAACCGATACTGTTTTTTTTGTATCTGTCAGTGGGGGTTGCGATACAAAAATGGACTGCAAGATTTTCAGATTTTCTGAATAATTGCCACTCAAAAAAATAAACAACTAAAAAAACAAGGCCTATATGAAACCAAACCACGCCCAACAAAGACCAGGCTGCTTTTGGCTGCAGCCAGGACAAATAGGATTTCATCATCAGTGATTTTACAGCAATAAGGAAACTGGGGCAGAGACAAGACTGTTTTCCATATTGGCAAGGCTCCTGGATTAGATTTTGCGGACATCTGCTCGCTGGATAGCTGAATATGTTTTGTGAGAGCTGGGGTGAGGGGGAGATGCGGTGGGTGAATAGCAATGGAAAGCTACTCTCAATCTAACCATGACAGGCTGCGTGTGTTTTACAAGGGGAAAGCGGGGTTACAACCAACGTGTCATTAGAATAGAAAGCATTACCAGCTCGTCATTGCGTGTGCGCTATAGCTGTACAGGAAGTTATCGTGGAAGCACTGGAGCAGCGACATACTGTCACTCAGAAGCAAAAGTAGGCTACAGTACAGTACATACAGACCCCACACACAGCTAAATGGGATATGGAAGGGAGATCAAATGGGCGTATAGGTATACATACTATATTTAGCATTCAATCGCAATGTACATTTTAGGGCAACAACTATCCATTATCTTCTTAGCGTTTATTCTTTCGATTAGGCTACTTTTTCCAACTAATTGAATAACTGAAAAGCATGTACAAGGTGGATTACCACCTTTTGCACCTTATGTTTAACCTCGTGTAGGCTACATACCTGCTGTTTTTACCAGCTTGTGCAGCAAGCTGGTAAAAACACACAAGAGGGGAGTGCCTGTGATGTTTTAATTGGTTTGAATAAGGGAGCGTGCCCGTCACTTTTTGACGATTGGTTCGAATAGTTGAATGACACAGACATATAAAGGTAGACGCCTCCTCCGACTCTGGGGTGTCTGTATCGCGGTCGCCATATTAGAGGGGGCACTCTTCCTGACTACTGGCTAATCACAGCGCGTCTTTTCCGAGACTTGTCGGAATCTAGGTGTATAAAAATATGTGATATTTGTTGTCCCGGGAAAGGCGCGCTGTGATTGGCCAGGAGTCAGGAAGCATGGAAGCTCCAATGAACTGCAGCGGCTAATGAGGTATCTAGGTTTGACAGGAATCAAACTGGAATGACAGGCTTCGGAGTTTGGGCTATGGGATCTATCGCCATGGTTACAGCACTGCAAGCTATGGGATCATCTCTAGCTGCTGTCTACACACTGCCAGAACAGCACAAGAACTCGCAGACGCTGCAAACTTAAAAATGACTTTCATTTAGGGTCTGTGTCCACACACACTGCGTTTTATGAGCAAGAGGGCGCTTTGGATATCATCTTCATAGCACTAGCTACATGCATGCTACATGCATGCATGGATGCAATGCATTCAATGTTCGAATCCAGGTTGTGTTATTAGCACACATAGCTTAGTTCAAAAAGCTTAAAAAAAAACTTCTCATGGTTGTGTGGGTGGCAACGATTCCAGGTCGGGCGTAAATGACCGGGTTGTCACACACACCTGGAGTATTCATTTTATAATGTGCCCATCCCAAGCTGATTTCCCACAGGCCACTGCTTTGGTTAGCTGAAAACCGATCAGCAGCCTACTTTAACACATTCACTGCCAGGTATTATTTTATTAATTCATCCGCTGCTGCCAGCGTTTTTTACATTATATTGACGATCTTTGGAGAGGCGCGATTTGTACACAGATGTAAACAAGGGGTATCTGTCGGGTGGGGGAGGGTCTCCTCTATCCACCGGAACAACATTTGTTTTACCGCGATCGGCCATTTTGCTGCTATCGCCCGCTGAATAAGGCTTGTTTTCACCCATTGCTCTCTCTCGCTTACAATTTCAAAATGAAAGGTAATACTTTGTTCTGGGATGTTGATGACATGTGTAGTGAATAGTGATTTGCGCCAAGCTGGGATCAAACCCCAGTCTCGCACTCGGCAAACCGACGCACAACCTACCGTGCCAATATAGCTGAGCCCGATTGGCAGAGTTGTTGTGGCCAGGTCTTGTCTGGCACTACATCTACCCCCTCAGTTTTTGGGAGCACGTCCTCGTGCTTCATACTAAACGCTACACCGCTCACGATACACGCTTAACGAGGCACGGCACGTCTTTCATGTCCCTCACGCGAGAACCTCCTCCATGTCCTGCCGACTACGCCAGATGTAGTGATACGCTCCGAGCTGGGATCGAACCTCAGTCTCCCATTCAGCAAACCGACGCACAACCTACAGTGCCAATAGAGCTGAGCCCGATTGGCAGAGTTGTTGTGGCCGGGTCTTGACTAGGGCCCTACACATGCATTCCATGCACATGACAGTGGCAGTCTCCTGTCAAGTTTAACTAAGCATATACCGTCTACACAGCACATACCTCAAAGTCTGCAAATACTTTGAGTGAACACATCCTCGGCCGGGTATGGACTAGTTTTCTTTTTATACATACACAGATTTACAAATAAAAGTCCGTCCGAAACGGTATCCCAGTCAATGGCATTTATGTCATTTGTTCTAGTTTGGTAAGGTTTAGTAAAATGCAAGAGTTATGCCAGTACACCTTTCAAGGGTTTTAGCTTGCCACAAGCTGGTATAATGACTGTCATATCTTTGTTATGCTATATGTATGTAGACATCTTTGTTCTTTTGTTCTTTTTGACATTTCTTTACTCTTTTGCCTGACCCCTTTTGTATTTCAAAGGCTTGAGGGAGAGGAATAAGACAGTGAGAGAGGCCAGGGCAACTGATAATGAATCAGTGCAAGCATGTGGCACGGACACCTGCTGTACAACTCTTTGATGAATATCTGGCTGTCATCGAGACATTGCCCCACTGGACGCCATAATTATAACTCTTTAATTTCTACCATCCTGCCACTGTGTCTGTGGGAAGCCCCGCGTTTGGTCCAGATCCATCACATGCTTATTACCACAGGTCATGTCTAAGTGGCCCCATTGCTTTGCCCCTCTGCCATTTCTCCCTCTCCCCTCCTCCCTTCCTATTACACGCTAGATCAGCCCATTTCCCAGACGTTAAGACCTTGTGGCCCACTTGGAAAATGTCAAATTATTCCACAGCCCACCATGTATCTATTCCAATTAAATTGAGCTTATTCCTGTGTTTCATAGCACTAACGAAGCCAAGCGCAGCATATTGCCTCTTCATCGTTTGTGTATGTTTATAGTTGTGATATTGTCCACAAAGCAACTCACATGCCATCGCCAAGGCCAAGGGAATACAATGATTCACACCTTTGCAATAATCATGAGTCACAGCAAGGGTCTGTTGGCTTAAAAGTGTAGTTCACCCAAAAATGGTTTTCTTTTGACGCATTCCTGATCTGCAGTAATATTCCAAAATGTAAAGTAATTAAAGTACATCTTTACAAGAGGAAAACCATATTTAAAATGATCACTTAACCTGAACCTGCGCAGGTCTCCTATTGATTACACTGTGAGTTGTTTTGATGTGTATTCATTATTTTGTAAACAGTTTTTCCTTGGCCTCCAATTTACTTGAATTCAAGGCTTTTTTTGGGTGAACTACAACCTTAATTCAGGTATGCAGTTATAGGTCAGGTTGAGAGGAGAGGTGGGTAAATAGGATGAAACTGTTTTGGAAGCGGTGTAGATGAACGCCAGTGGGGTGCATAGCCAGTATAGAGTATAGGCCTTACTTTCACAGTCAAAGAATCATAAAATCACCAAGATGAGTGACCTGCTTCCAATTAATAACTACATGGCTGACTTCTTTGATGCTGTGGTACATCACATTGAATTCACTTACTATGCATTTCTCTCTTTTAAGTGTCCATTTTGAGAGGTGCTTACTTGGCCAGCTAAGCAGCGCATTAGTGATATCTTGAACTAAGTGGTGAAAATACGTTATGTGCTGTACGTGACAGCACCTTAGGGTGTTGGCTTGGGTTTGGGGTTACGGTTAGGATTAACATACGGCTAAGGGAACATAGAGTTAAGGGAACATAGAAACGCTCCACACACACACACTAATTTTAGGCACATTACTATTACAGTATATACAAATTACTAAGAGTGATATTTAGATTTGAGAGGTTGGCATGCTGCCAATAGGCAGCCCACCTCAACTACTCTAGAGATTCATTAAAAATAATGGCTGGTGTATTTTGTTGTTACTTATCTGGCAGAATACTTTTGACATAGAAATGTTATCTACAGACATGCTGGAAAGAAATGAATGAGTGGTGTTTGTGTAGCAAGAGTGTGGTGTGTTTGTGTGGAGCATGAATGAAGCATTGAATTCATGGAGATTTTTTAGTTTGTCGCATTCCTAACCCAATAATTTGATTACCGGTGGAAAGATGCTAATGTATCCGTTAGGAGACTCAAAGCAGTCACTTTGAGTCTCCTACCGGAAATACATACAGTCATCAAATTACTGTCTCAGGAATGCGTCAAAAACAAAAACATCTCCATAAATTCAAGGATTTATGGGTTGTGTAATTGATAGAAAATAAGTAATGTTTTGGGTGAACTATTCCTTTAATATTTTTACTTCATTCTGTTTGCATTTCGACCATCAAGACAATTTCATTTCCATAAAATAGCCATTGCTTTGAAAGCCCTGCGTCAAATAGTTTCCAAATACTAGATCGCCAGAGAAAAACATACAACAATGAGTACCAGAAAGTTTAGACTCAAGAAAGTTTTTGAAAGTGAATCTTTTCTATGGAAAAGCTGACAACAGCAACACAATTACTGCACAAGACGAAGGCAAAGCACAGCTCAGTGTTACTGACGAAAAAACACAAATCATCACACACATGCAAATGCCCTTGTTAAGGAATCATTCACATTTTAACACCACCTCTCTTTTAATGGTGCTCATACATCATTGATTGAAATGGCACATGCTCATGAGCCCTGCCAAAACATATTGGCGTAATCGAAGCAGCAAATCCTTGGGGTATCAGAAACTTGTAACCGAGACCCGGGCCATCTGCTCCCCACACAGTAAACGTCAAATGGCGGTATAAATATGCTAAATGGTATCCGAACACTGTTTGTCAACATGACAACTGCCGCAGGGATTATTGTAATCTAAATTCTCATGGTGAGACGTCTGAAAGGTGGTTGATGTGAGAGAATTACACAACATAAAGGCCGGTACAGCAGGACGTTGTCAGGCAATCGCACAGTCAATTATAGTCCGTACACAAACATTAGTTGTATAGTGTGATGTCTATTATACCATTGGTGGTAGCCAAGCCTTATGGGGGCCCTGCAAACTACATCACACGGGATGCGTTTGGAAGACAAAGTGTTTCACTCACATTTGATCAGTGCAAACTGGAAAAATAAGTTGGACAGTACGCACAGAGAGAGAGAGAGAGAGAGAGAGAGAGAGAGAGAGAGAGAAAATAAGGCCCCTACACACCAAACTGAGTTGTCCTGACACTACAGACTGTAAGGGAGATCAGTCGGATCAGACGTCAGGGGTAAAGGTGTTAAAACACACCACACAGACAGTCGCTTGGTTTATGGTGCTGTTGTGCGCCTGCGTGAGGGCAAATATAACTCCATGCCAGGGGGTGGTAGTAGTCTGCAGGACTGTAGTGTAAAGACAACTAGAATATATCAATAATAATTATAATAATAATAATAAACAAAAACAAACAGACGCAAAATCCTCACGCTACTCGTTTATGGTTTCATAGTCATAGCTATGTGTTAGCTATTAGCTATTAGTCTGTCCATGTTGAATCCTCATACATATGTAACATGAAAAAGATAACCATTTAGAGACCTTCAACTCTGATATACAATATATGGCAATAATGTGATTTGTACCACTGACTTCAACAAAGTACTAATTATCAAAGTGTGTTTTTTTACACAATAAATGCTTAGTGAATAATGCATATGCACTTTCTGAACTGTTTTCTTCAAGATCCATTACATACTGTAGCTACAGAACCTCATGAAAAGCAGGCATAAGCAAAACCAACTACCTTGCTACCAGAAGAGTTGGCATATAAATTAATTCAAAGCATTTAATGGGCATTATTAGTTTCATATTTCCTGCCTGAAACTACCCGTTATAAAGAGCACTCATACTGGGATGTAGCCAATACGTTTGTGTTAGTATCCCATTGGATATCAATAAAATTGTATCTAGATAAGATAAAACATTATCTTATCGTAATTCCCTCTCTGATGCCACACCTGTTTTCTATGAGCTTATCTGCAACTAAACAGCGTTAATTTAACTCAAGAGTGTAAAAATTGACCTTTATCTGTAAATTGTTACACTCTCAGAGCTGATTTGACAGACTGGATTTTACTGTGTAAATATCGCTGCAAGAAGATGAGACTTTCAACCTTGAGGATGCTCGCCTTTTTTTTTTATGTGTTCAGTGAACGTCAGCCGTTGATGATGGCTCCGTCCCTGAGTGACATCTGGCGAAGTGGCTCTCCCCCCCATATGGCACTATCTAGCCCCTCATTTAACACATTGAATCCGGGAAGCACATCTGTGTCATTTTAGATTTGAGCTATAACCATTATTTTATACTTTGGCTATTCAAAAATAGTAAATATACAAGCTCATAGCACGGCACCGAGTGCTGCACTATGAGCTTGTAGATCTGCTATTTTTAGAAAAATCGTGAAAATGTGTGCAAATCTTTGAATACATATTTTCTAAAGTGAACATTTGTAACTAAAATCTTTGCTTCTGGTGGAACAAAACATTTTGAGATGGGAGGGGGGGGGGGGGGGGGTCGGCGGCCAAATACATATCATTTTGGGGGTCCTTGACAAGAAAAAGTTTGGGAACCACTGACAACATATGTTTTTCAGAAACCTGTTAGGATTTAGAAGACATTTGTAGATGCGTTCCCGGATTGAACGGGTTAAAATCATCTGGCAATCCGCCCGAGGCATGGGAGATGAGGGAGATGAGAGAGATGCCGTCGATGAGCGAAGCTCACAGCATTTGTCCGATGAAGGGGAGGGAGACCTTCTTATCAAACGCTCCCTGAGATTATCGCTGATGACATGGCGGCGGGGTCAACAGGGAGTGAAGTGTCCTCCCCTGGGCCAATTGACTCACTTAATCAAGAGCTGTGTTGGCGTACCACGCTCCCCCATTCTTGTAACTCCTTCAACGGTAATGGGAGAACTATTCACCTCAGGTTTTTTTGCCTTTTTAAAAGGTGAGCCCACTCTTAATGCAAAGTGTCTCAATGGAGGCACGGTGGAGGGATTGATGTGGTAATATTAAATCAGCATATCTACTTGTCTCTGCTCCCATTGGACCGGTTTGACAGTTTGGGCTGATGTGTGGAATTTCAGTATAGTGCCTTTGATGCAAGGCTAGAACTGCTGCATTATCCCCTGAATCCACAGGCTTAAAAGAAAGTGTATTGTGTTCCCGTTATCACCTAAAGGTGACTCTCCACCAAACAGACTAGGACTTCAGACTACAACAGACTACAACAGACTAGCCGTCTGTTGGCAAAAGTTGGCATTTAGTTCAGCACAAACTGTCGGCCGAGGCGCACATTGTTGTGCGCATGCGTTAGAGCTGGCAGCGCTGGTCTGCAAGATCCTGCCAGTGTTGCCAGCTCTGCTTATTATAAGTGACATTGGGTTTCCTGTAAAGTTGCTTGTAAATATTCATAGTTGCGGGTTGCTTTTGTTTGGGCTTGTTTCTTTTTTTTTAAACAAAGAGTGTAGTTGCTTATTTGGGCTTGCTTTCAAGACGGGACTGGGGGGGGGGGGGTGGTCTGGGGATCCCCAGGGGTCCGTGAGGGGGTTAAAAGGGTAACTCAGACAGTGTGCAACGTTGGACCAGTTAGGGTCCCCCATGCCAGAGTTATGGGGGTCCATGGCATTACATACCAAACAGGGGGCCCAGTGACCTAAAACAATTCAGTTATATTAACCCATTGAGACCGGGAAAGCATCTGTCATTTTAGATTTAAACCACTAACCATTATTTTATACTTTGGCTATTCAAAAATAGCAGATATACATGCAAGCTCATAGGCACTCGGTGCCGCGCTATGAGCTTGTAGATCTGCTATTTTTGAAAAATCATGAACATTTTTGCAAACCTTTGAATGTATGTATATTTTATATATATATATATATAAGCAAACATTTGTAACTCAAATCTTTGCTTCTGGGGGTCCCTGGAACTAAATATCTGAGATCAACATTGCAGCCAAGTCATGGCACATTGGAGCCACACCGTTCCCATGTGGACCCACATAATTAAAAATGAGTGTCATCAGATGTTTTGTGCTCAGCAACAAGAACAAAGTGAGCCCTGCAAAATAAAAATAAATGTCCAAGTATAAAATGCAAGTGAAGTGAGGATAAGACTTGGGCTTCAGTGCAGTCTGTAGCCATAGGTTGTTAACATCTCTATGCCTTTTAAAAAAAATAAATCATAAACATACCATAGGATAGCTCGCGCCATTTGAATGCAAACTACATGATCCCTAGTAACCCTCAGACATTCAGTTATTTATTTTTCTGACTCGCTAATCGCTTTACCCACAAGGTGAATCCCTCTGTAATGTGCTAGCTATCCAATTTAGAGAGGATACGGAAACGGTCTGTGTGCATGCATGTGTTTGCAAATGACCGGATACAGTATGCATATTGGTCTGATTGGACTATAATGTTTTAAATATAACCCAGAAGAATGAAACCAAACCATTCTGATGCAGAAAATACATTCCAGTGACCAGGTAGGACCTGCAATCACTTTCTGGCAGGAGGAAAACTGCTTTTCATGGCATATATGGCCTTACAGGTATAACCACTTAACCCCAAAAATGAAACCAAGCCATTTTGATGCAGAAAATAACTTCCAGTCACCAGATAGGAGCTACAATCACTTTTTGGCAAGAGCAATAATACATATTATGGCTCATGTGGCCTTTTAGAGTTATGTCCACTGGTGTATTGGTCTGACAATATTGGAAATGTTATATATTTGAGTGCTTGGCAAATTCAATCGACGGACAGAGGTGGATTACAGAACATGGATTAACTTGAAAGTCATACTATTGAGGTGGATTTAGCACAGATGGCAAGCACTGCTAGCATTGTTGCTAACGACAGGGCAGGTTACATTGAAAGGAGAAACAGTGAACACTAACACTAACACAAATGATATAGCTGCAGTATACATTTGAGTAAATATAAATGAACTCCATAAATTCACTAGTTATTCAGATTTCCTTGGAAGCATGCAGACAATATAGACTCTGCCAAGTCTATCTTGGAAAACAGGCCCGGCCCCCAACCTAACTCGCGTCTTTCACAGATACAGACTGCTTGACTGCACTATTCACAGACACGTATGCCAAAAGACAAGGAAAATGTGTGAGCCTGAAACAGAAGCAGAAATCCTCTCAATTTGTCTCAGAAAGCCGTTTGACTTGCATCCAAAACTTTGCAACGGGAATCAACAGTAGAGATCATCGGAATGCAGTGATGGAGGAACGTTTAAATCAACATCTGAAGAATGTCTTGCTAATTAACAGGAGAGGAAGGAGGTGTGTGAAATTAAAACAATTAGACAGACACAGACAGACAGAGTGTATCACGGACACACCTACTCACACACAAGCACAGACACAGAGTGTGAAGGCAAAAAGCTTGGTGGTCACAAAAACGTTCTCTGTTAGCTAATTAATTTCACTGGCTTATATATCCCCATCCTGTTCGCCCCAGGCACAACAATGATGGAGTCCACTCTCATGTGAATTGCCTGGCATTTTTTTTCGCGGCCTACCCCATGTCCTGGCTCCTGCCAGAGCTCTTCACTCTGGCGATGGGACCTCTTCATTGAATGCCATCCCTCAATTACATTGGCGGTAGAGATGGGGTAAGGCCAAGCGTATAAATATCCACTCCCAACGACATAAAAATGCAAATTGCTGCATGGAGAAATAGAGCATCCACTGGGATGCTTGCCTTGGACTGGAATGTAAACATGAATAGGCCTAAATAGAGTCTATTAGGATTTGCCTGCGGTGCATTTATTTTACCCCACTAGCACATTCCTATTGTTTATTATCATTATTTATTTATTTTACTTTATTTACTCAGGGTTGGTTTGCTGAGTACCGAATGCTCCTTTTCAGCAAGGCCCTGCTAACGTTTCAAACATTCACACCTGGGATCTAGCAAATGTATGTACATTAGTAGCTTCTGTCCAGTATGTTAGGATTAGTCTCGCTGTGTTTTCATCTAGGACAACTGCTGCTTCCTCAGAGCCAGTTGTGATAAGCCTCCAACACTCCCTAGATAGAGTACAATGCTGTGCCACTTTCAAATACATTCCAGGGTGGTTGAAGCCAACACGTTATTCTAAATCCAGTTTTCTGAAAAACAAATGTTGCTATATCAGTGGTGTCAGTCAAGGACCCCCAAAATGATATGAATTTGGTCGCCAAACCCTCTCAAAATGTTTTGTTCCAGAAGCAAAGATTTGATTAAAAAAAAAAAACACTTTAAAATGATTTTCACAAATTGTCATAATTTTTTAGAAATACCAAATCTACAAGCTTGCAGCGTGGCACGAAGTGACATGCTGTGAGCTTGTATATCTGCAATGTTTTAATTGCTAAAGTATAAAATAATGGTTAAAGTGGTTACACAGATGCTTTCCCAGTTTTGATGAGGTTAAAAGCCATATATTTGCATCCCCACCATTATACACCACTTGATTTGACAGTGTAAATCCTTTCTGAACTACCAACACTGAACAAATTATAATAACACACATTTGAGGTGGTCAATAGCTAGTAGAGGCGTCATATCTCATGTAAAATGTTAGATTGCTTTCATATTATGGACAGGGCTGTTGTCACAGCAGAATGCTGTGGAGATTCTGGAGAACATGCAGACTTCAACTGGCTACTGTTAGTGCCCATCACCTTCTTCAAATGGTCTTCATTTATCTTGTCAAGACCTTCCCATCCACAATTGTGCAGAGTGCCGTGGTTGGCGTGTCTCCACTGATCTGCTCCAGAGCTGCTGCGATAATTGGGACATTAAGAGCTCAAAAAGGGACCCAGCATGTGGAAGATATGTAATAGAGGAGTTCTGCCAAGGGAAAGAAAGGCTTCCAGTTCCCTGTAATAGCTTTCGATAATTTCTCTGCCACAGCTGGTGGAGTTGCAGCCCAACACATTTTTGTTGTTATCTCCGCCTGTCCGGAAGGCCGGGAGGAAGAGATTATGTTTTTGCACCTGTTTGTGTGTCTGTCAAACTTTTCATGCACACTGCCAGTAGGCCAAGAAAGACATTGCACCCCAGATCTCTCAAATCGGCCTCAAGGTGGGCATCAGAAATGTAATATCCGGATTTGAATGGCCAATAAACGTCACAAACGGCTGTGGCTCAGGAGGTAGAGCAGGTCGTCCAATGATCCGTGGGTCGGCGGTTTGAATCCCGGCTCCTCCTGTCCACATGTCGAAGTGTCCTTGGGCAAGACACTGAACCCTACATTGCCTCCAATGATTTGGTCGGCGCTAGCTTGCCACCATTGGTGTGTGAATGTGGGAAAAGTGGGGACGCTGGCGTCGACTGTTCGCCGCTCCGCCTCCGCCTCCCTATGTCCCCCCCCTGTATGAATGAATGAACCATTGTAAAGCGCTTTGAGTAGTACTTAGAAAAGCGCCATAAAAATGCAATTCATTATTATTATTTTTACAAACGTGACGTCCGGATATAATTGGCCAAGCTTTGTGTGACCTAGCGCTCTGATTAGCTACTAGATTTGATGTGAAAGAATATCTACTGTAGTTATATTATATAGGTATATTGTATTGTATAACCTACTATTATATAAACATATGAAATGACATAGCTATACGCTATATTTCCCTTTTGCTCACTCTATTTTTCTCTCCCTCTATTGACACTCATGGCACTGTGCGGAACTCACGGTAGAGCGTGTATGTGTGTGTGTGTGTGTGTGTGTGTGTGTGTGTGTGGGTGTGTGTGTGTGTGGGTGTGGGAGAAAGAGTGAGAGAGAATGAGACAGAGAAGGACATATTGTAACGTTACAATGGCAGATTAGTGTGAGCAACGTGTTTGTGATCAGAAATGCGTTGCAACTTGTTGCTTGTGATTGGACTGACTTGCCACTCAATGAGCCGGAGTGCCGACCTGCAAAGGGTGATTCAAATAGCTAAAACAATTTTCTGCAATGGTTTCATTGAATCGCAAATCATTGACTGGTTTTCCATCAGTGCAATCAGGTGACATTCTGTCCCTACATGGTGCTTTTATGCATGTCATGGTACACAGTTGGCACAAACCTTTGGAGCCCTTTGAAAGCATGTGATAAAGACAAACCTTTGAAGCCCCTTTGAAAGCATGTAATGTAGTCAAAGCTTCGGAGCCCTGTGAGAGCGTGATGTAGACAAACCAAGAGCAGATGACACGGGTCTCTTTTGTCTTGTACATTTCCGCACCTAAAACTGTGCCTTCTTTCAGGGAGTGAGGGAGTGTCACTCCCTGTCTTCTAACTCTTTTCACTGAATTCATTTCTGACTGAGAAGCTACAGAGATTACAGATTTCCCACTTCCAAATATAATTTTGTATGAATGAAAAGTGTTTAGCAGTTTTACTTAGATTCTATTCTATGTTACAGTATACTCAAGTGAGATAATCTGTTAGCACCACTGCCTTAAACATAACAAGGCAACAATAATGTTGTTATTTCACAGATATCCCTAATTGAGTTTAATTTATTATGAATATACTTATACTCTTGTGTAAAATGTGTTACTGTCACTTTACCAGCATGAACATTTAACAGGTTTTTCTGTTTGTTTTGCAGTTTTTGCATACTACTGTATATACTCTATTTTGTGATCCTTCCCCAGGTTTCTCTCTTTTCCTTGGGAGTTGTTCCTCGCCCGACTAAGGGTCTAAGATTCACTAAGCTGTTTACGGACATATTTTGAACGTAAAGGGATTTACACAGCGTTAATTTTTAGGGAGGTCCGCTCTTTCTCCAGTCTGCTCAGAGGCTGATGGAACCAAAGCTTGTGTATATCATTATAATGCCCTATTCTTCATGAAAAATCAATTACAACAGTGCCAAACCTCAAATAAGATATAGATATTGCCTTTTATGGTCTTAAAATGGGGCGTGGAGCAATGCAAATGATCTTCCACATGAACACGCCTCTGACCTTCACGCAAAAATGAGGAACAACTGTGATCCTCACATTTGAGGGATTTACACACTCCTTTGTGAATTGCATGTCGGCTTTTGCTTAGAGAAAATACGCCCTCCTTTAGTCCCTTTATTTACACGTTAATTACGACCAGCTTAGTGAATCGGGCCCAATGTCCTAGGTTTGAATACAGATCTTGACCTATGGTTTACGCAATGTCATCGCATTTTTCCAAACAGGGTGGGATATTGGGTTTGTTTGGGTGATTCCCAGCACCCTCTGGTGGATACATTTGTATCCGCAATTGTTTTGCATTGGCCCAACCAATGAACTAATAAAGTAACCTTTCTTTGTAAATGTTACTCACAGGATGATTAATAGCGATGCATCAGCACACTTCACTATTTTTGCCAAACATAACGACATGCTGACTCATGGCAGCTAGCATACCTCTTCATCACATCATGACTCAGAGATATTTGAGACCGGGTGGGAGTTTTGTTCATCTTTTTCAACATTTCATGTGTTCTAAAGAGAAACTTCTAATTTAATTTCAACAACGCAGGTTATTTTTTATTGCTGGTCTGCATTGCTATAGCACCTTTATCCAAAGCGCTTTACAATGCACATCACATTCACACTAGACCCAGACCGATAAATCGGATTGGCTGATATCTGCCATTATTCGACTTTTGTTATGACATCGGTATCTGCAATTATGCAAGCCGATGTGTCCCGATCTTTAACCTGGTGTCCCTATTTTTGGCCATTATTATATGAATAATTGTGAGTCTTGCTGAACACAACCAAACAGTCAACATTCTCAATCTGGTGCTGCTGACCATAATTGGGTGTCCATGCGCATGTCAATGCACTACCGACTTGCTCGTCAATCAGTTAGGAGCGAGCAGCAGCCATCTTTTTTTAACACTTGTCCTGTTAACCACTTGAACACCAGCATCCCTATTTTGGGGAGAACATTCACCAAAAATAGCCGATCTACAAGCTCACGACGCGGTGTGAGCTTGTATATTGGCTATTTTTTGACAAAGAGATTTGGAGTATACTGGAAAAAAAGAACAGTTGTAACTCAGGTCCGTTTCACAATGACTAGTGTTTTGAGTGGTTAATAAAGACAAGACTTCACAACAATGCAGGTGAAGATAAGACATTAGCCGTGAGACTTTTACATGCCTGAATTACACAGACTATTCTTGGATGCTGAGACATTGGGCGAGACACGACAGGTACAGTATGTTATTCTGAGTGAGAAGATTCAATAGCCTATTAATATTAATGTGATGGGGTGTGATCTTAGGTGTGTCATAAGATCAGTCTGTTTCTACACGCCTGTTTGACAGGGAAGCTTGCCGCTTACAGAAATAAACAAACAAGACATGACTCAGTCATGTATACCAGCATGCGGGACGCTACACAGCGCGTATGCAGAGGTGTAAAGTAACTAAGTACATTTACTTAAGTACTTTGCTTTGAATACCGCCAAGTTGGCCTGGGACGACTGTGTTTTGGGGCGAGCGTTTTGGTATTCGATTTTATGTTAGAGCAAACCTCAAATCAACGGTGAGAACATTACAAACGACTTTGATTTAATTTTAAACACATATAGCGACAAGCAGCACACTAGCTACTTGTGTGTAGTTAATAAAGGGGCGAAGCATGGATTTACAAGACTCTCAAGCATCTCATCAAGATTGTCGGAAAGAGCGATGTGGAGACTCTCCATGACACTCAGCTGGCTGTGTGTCTTGGATCAGAACATGGATCGGTGACGTGATAGCCGATGAATTAATAAGTCATATCGTTCGGTGCAACTCGTGTGTGTGTGCGTGTGTGTGTGGAACTTGTGTGTGTGTGTGTCGTGTCTGTCTGCTGCTGCTGCTGCTCTCTGTTCGTTCATGTCTGGCACTACTGAGCGGTACGCCGCTGTTTATAGACCGATGCAGTTTGGGCTGTTTTCTATGCGTTTGTTTTCCATAGGATCCCTCCCTAGCTATTTGAAATGTCTCGATGTCTCTCCCCACTCGGCAGGCGAAGAGCAGTTTGCCGTGGGAGTATGGGATGTCTCGATGTCTCTCCCCACGCCTGCCGCCGTTCAGAGTATGGGATGTCTCTCCCCATTGGCTTAAAGGGCAGCCATTGGCTTAAAGGACAGCCAATGATCGAAAACATGTTGAGAATATGTCAAAAAATGACTAGTGCTCAGTCTCTTTGTAGACCCGCATTGCATGCTGGTAAAAACACACAGGGAAGACATGCTTGCACATTAAAACCACACCGTGTGGCCTAGAGAAGTAATGCCAACATAAAAAACAGAATAAGTACCAAAATCACTTACATTACTACTTTGATGAAGTGAATCATCAAATACTCAATAATCAAAATAAATTCTATACTTGATTGATGATGATTGATTATAATTTAGGGTAATCAGTAATCTGTAGTGTATTACATTTCAAAAGTAACTGTCATTTTTGTGTTGGTAGAGTATTACCACAACAGACCAAAGCATTCACTTGCCCATCTAGTAGTATTGTTCTAGATGGCCTACACAGACATTCACACATTGAACAACTTTTTTTATCCTTCTTTAGTGCATCAATAAACAACATACAATATGCTTTACAATCCATTGAGCCCATTTGAAGCATGTTGTTACACCCAGCCAATTGGAATCATTGGAAATGAAGTCTAGGGTTTTGCTGAGCAAATATGAATTATTACAACTCCTCAGGCTTATACTTCAGCCATGAACAAGTATTGAATTGGATGCTTGGTCAATGATCAATCAATGTTTTCTGTACAATTCAGGTCCACAAATTTGCTCAGGGATCATTTCACAAAGGCCCTAACTGAGTTATAGCTTGAATCAGTAGGTTGTTATTGTTTCTCTGACTCTGCCTAAAAGTACAAAATTAGAGACTAGAATCTATTCTAGAGAAGGAAGCATTACTCATAATTTAAACAATATAATATTAATGCCAGTAAAGACAGTTTGCAATGCCTTATGGGTAGTAAAGGGGTCAAGAGGTAGGTAAGGAGGGCCAAAAACAAATAAAGGCATTTTGTTGCTGTAAGGCAGAAACCTTGTATCTCCATATTTCAACCTTTTTTTGTTTTTTTTTTGTAAATTAATGCCCTACTTCATCATACAAGAATGTCTTGCACAAAAGCCTATCTACAAGCTTGACGATCAGCCATTTTTTTTCACTATTGTAATTGTTTAAAAAATTATAATATTATAAAGGAACTTTTGGACATATGAGGTTTTCAAGTAACAGCGACAATTTCTAAATGTTCCTCAATGCTAATTTGGACTTTGTGGCAGAAGAAAAACAATAGAGTGAAAACAATTTTGCTGGCTGTCTTCAGCCAGAGGAGATGAGGAATAATGAACAAATAGCAACAATAAAAGTGGAATAATACGAGGATTAGCTGTGGCCTCACAGGCTTCTGTCCAGCTTGCTTTATTATTTACAAGTTGTGTGCTATGTGGCCTGCAGCCGGAGATAATAATATTGCTTCTTCAGCGGCAAAAGCAATAAGGGTAAGTGGAGAACTTCAGGCACACCCCACATCACTCTCTCCTTTCTCTCCCCGATGGAATATGTTGAGGGAAGGAAGGGAGGATCATGGGAAGTCATTAGTCAGCTGGAGGTAATGCTTTGTTTTCTTTATTGCAGATTCATATGGTTTGTGTTAGAAGATGTATTCTGATTTGATTGCAGCGCATGGGAATTTGGAGTGTTCCCTAAAATAATTTGTGCAAAGGACTATCTTGTTATTACTTACATAACTGTTTCAGAGACATAATTGGGGATTCAATTGACCACCCATATCTGGAGCATTGTCATTAAAAAGAAAAGAAAATAATAAGAAAAGATTTCATATATGTAGCCTATGTTATTGCTTATCCAACACACACACAATCCAGAGGAGTCGACAAAAGTTGCGTCAACTCCGATCGTTCCATACATCCATCTTTGTCCTCTTATCCAGAGTTGAGTCGTGGAAGTAGCAGCAGAGAATCCCAGACTTCCCTTTCCCTGGCCTCATTAGCCAGCTCTAACTGCGGGGGGATCCCGAGGCATATCCAGGCCAGTGTGGAGATATATAATCCCCCCATCTTGGTCCTTGGTCTGCCCCGTGGTCTCTTCCCAGCTGGGCGTGACTTCCCTGGGTTCAGGAATTTTTACTAGATGCCCAAACCAAGATAACTGGCTCTTTATGCAAAAGAGCAGTGGCTCTATTTTGATTTTCTATTTCGTCTCTCCTGAGTTTATCCAGGGAGATGATGCCAGCCACCCTCCTGAGAAAACCGATAAACCCTGTCTAACAACAACGGGTGCGCCGATGGTGGCGATCTCCATATATGTTCATAATCTTGGCACAACACGCCATGGGTATCTCAAAATGGGCATGTGATGTGGGGTTTTACGCTAGCTTTGGGCATGTCCATAATTAGGCTGAGGCGCCTCTAAACAGTATAGGTTAACTCTTTTCAAGAGTATTTCTCTTCTTGTTCACTTGACTTTTATGATGGTGTAAGCCTGATGTTCTGTCAGCTGTTTAGATCAACAACAACAAAATAATAGGTTCACTTTGTATGTTAATATGTTCACTGTGCAAACTGGGTATTCAACTATTGTCAATTTCATGATGGGCATTGTGCTGCATGATTGATGGTGTCATGGGTGCCAGCTAGGTCACTGCTGGTCAGCTGTAACCCAACTAACATGTATTTGTAGGTGCTTGTGCGTGTACTTGTCTGATGAAGAGCCGGTGAGGCTTGAAACGTCACGTCCAAATGGTGGAAACCAAATAATGATCCAGTGTGCAGACTTTATTCTTTTTGCATACTTGGGCGGATAACACGGCACGAAGCACCGCTAACAGCCTGCCCATCGCTGCCGGGGTAATTGCATTGACCACGCGTCGCGTCGCGTTGCGAATGTCCAATCCATATATGGGCATATCTTGCCAGCTCTTGCATACAAATGGGATGGGCTAGAAAACTGTCAGACAGACAGACCCAAAGACACTGACCACCACAACTTTATATACAGTAGTAGACTAGGCCAATAATGCCCGTTGGGAACGCATGCCCCTCCTGGTATGCAATACCTGTTGTACCTTTAGTCAGAGTACCCGATGTATCCGTTATCAGAGTACTTAATGCAGTACCCATTATCATAGTTCTCTGAGGCCAGTCTATGATCAGTACTATGACCTCATATCGATAGCAGGGATCTCCATACAGTACATGGGGAAAATAACCACAATCAGACAGATAGGTTCGGTGGGTTGTCCAGAAATCTCTATCTATGAATCCACAAATCTCTGTATCTGTCCGTCTGTCTGTCTTTACAACCACCATGCAATCCTGCATGCATGCAGAGCACAAATGGATACGATGCATAGACATACAGAATAAATGAAGCTACTGATGGATTTTACTCTGTCTTCAAACAATTGTTTATTAACAAACCATTGCCAGCTCAATATGCATGCCACACTTGGTTAGTCCCATCACTGTATCAATACATCTATACACATCTGATGTATCATGACAGTCAGGCACCTTAGGTTAATCAAGAGACGACTGGGCTGAATGCCCATTGTCTACAGGTTTATTGATTAAACAAAGTTTAATTTTAAAATTCTGAAAGAAAAGAGAATGAAATACTGTCTCTTATTTAGAACGAGCACGTACGTGCACGCACGCGCGCGCGCGCGCACGCACGCACGCACGCACGCACACACACACACACACACACACACACACACACACACACACACACACACACACACACACACACACACACACACACACACACACACACACACACACACACACACACACACACACACACACACACACACACACACAGCTCCCAAGACAAGGTGGAAGTAAGAAAGCTGTGAGATAAGCCGTTTAATAATATCTTAATGCAGCCATGCTTTAAAAGCCATCACCATCATAAGCAGATCTGAGAATCTGCTCCCCAAAGGTGGCTCTGGGGCTTAGAGCTGATAAGACCTGCCCATGGCGAAAGTCTACCACCTCCAAAGGCTTGAGAGAACCTCACACCTGAGCCTTGAGTAAAGACTACCGTAGCTTCCACTCCCACTTTCGATACAAGCCAGTCTAAAACCACCTTTGTCAGAGAATCTCTGCCTCCACACTGAATTTATTGGCTGGGCCAACGCTCAGGGGTCAGGCTGACTTTGCTGGCTATTGAGAGGATTGCTGTGGGGCAGATGGACTGTGGAGAGATCACAGGCAAGTTGGGAGCTGTTGGTGGGCTCTTTACAGTCCCAACCCCGCCTTTAAATGCTTCACATAGGGGGGATTTATACCCTTTTGGGTCTTTGTTATAGTGGCTCCCTCTTGTCCCTTTTCTCCATGCTCGATTCTTGTACTTGTAAAAACATTTTCTTTAAAAAGGGGGGGGGGCAGTTTCTGAACTGGGGCCTCTCCAATTTTATCAAATATAAACACAGTGCACTGCCAAGATATGTACAGGTACAGTATCTACTTAAGATTCATCTTCATCATAAAATAAGACATGTAGTACCTTCAAATAATTAAAGTGACAATGTGTCTTCCACAAACCTATGCCTGATCCATGTTTCTTTAAATGGTGCGAATATGATTAATACATTCTCCAAAGACGATATTATTGAAAGAGAGCAGCACACGCAGCCTCCTCTGTTATTTTGCATGACAGCCTGCTGACAGGGGGTATTCTTGTGGTCCTACGTATATGATGAAAAATTGGCCAATTACTTGCACTGTCACCCTGAGTGATTAATCCATGCTGAACAATGACAAATCTGGTTGTGATCTGGCTTGGCCAATACAAAGAAGGGAAACAGATTATTTGATGCGAGTCATCATTTCCTCCATTGAAGATTAAATAGACCTCAATAAGGAAGCACTGAGCCAAATGCCCTGAGAAATGTCCTGACTGTACCAAACCACCATTAGCCCAAGCTCATCTTGGTTGCCGTGTAAGTGAAAATGCTTTTGGAAAACCAAGCACATAGATAGTAAAATGGTTTGATGTTCAAGATAAATGTTATTTGCTATTTTTATATTAGGTTTTTAGTTTTCCACAAATGTACATATGTTAAGGGTGTGTGAAACCAAGCCCCCACCGATACACAAATAACTTAAATGTCATTGTAGCACTTCCAGAAAAGGTCTAAAATGATGACTTTTGACTCTAGTCCAGGAGACTGGGAACTGCTGGTTTTGAATTTCTACAAGCTCACGTGAGCTTGTATATTTAAAACTTTGGAAAATGTTCACCTACTGTATAATGACATGCCGAAAATAGGGACACCAGGTTGGAAGTGGGTAAAAATGTGGACATACTGATGAACAAAACAAAAACTAATAATTTACAAAATATCAGTCTGGCTATAATTTGATCCAATTCCAGCAGTTGTATGTGTGATTCTGAAGGCATGGGTCTTAACCAGTACGCCATCACTGAGCAGAACTAATTTATTTTATGCTCAAAAATATGATGATTAGAAAAACTAATTCCTTGAATTAAATCTATGGTGGTGCTGCAACGTTCTCATATCAGCGCCTTCAGCAATTTCAAGCCTACTTTTCTCAGATCTGCCTCACAGAAATAAGAAATAAGTGACGGCTCTGGAAACAATGAGTGTAACCAGTTTATACCATTTATTACTTATATTGATTTTCAAATAAAAAACATGATGCATCACATCAGTTGTTTTTGTCGAATGACCTGAAGTATAAATTAGGCATAAAGAAACCAATAGACTGTAATCAGTCACTTAATGTCGCCAGGCAGACTGTTGGCTCAAACAATTTGCTTCCGCCTAACAGTCTGTACATCGGAAGTGCTGAAAATAAATGAGTAGAAAATAAAGCTGATGCCACCCCCCCCCCGGGCACTTCCGTTTCACCTTTACAATGGCATAAATAACGTAATAAATAATGGAAACCAATTAGTCAAAGCCTAGCTTGCTGCTTAGCTTCTAATCTAAAATATACTTTAACCATGTTTAAAAATATATTTTCTCGAATGGAAATGGCAAACAGATGACAGCTGAATGACGGACAGCATTTAGAAGCATCTCAAGCATCTCCAGCCAGCCAGCACATAGAAGAGCTGGCTGGCTGGCTTGAGAATAGAAATCACATCACAAAACAATTAAGTGAATTTGTGCACATGAGGTAGTCCTTCATTTCCAAGAGTTTACTGTATGTATGTCATCCAATTAATGCAAATGTCTGATCTGCTTCTACTGTGTTCTGCTCGTTTGTCCTTTGAACGCACATGTGTGCATTATTGTCAACCGTAACCTGCTCTATCTTGCCAGGCCAATCTCCTATGAACACCCATTATCTGACCTACCATATTTCAATGGATCCATTAAAAACTTCAATTACACAGTAATTTCGATGACCTTGACGGGAGGGTGTAAAAATCAATAGACGACCTCGCCCCCACCCTTCACCATTTTTTATTTGTTTCCAGGCCATGCAGGTCACCCCTCTCTCTCTCTCTCGCAGTGAACCCTCCTCTAATTCTGTACTTGGCGACGGTTTACCAAGCTTCATCATCTGGCTGTCAAGAAAACATCCAGAAAATGTTAAGGAACAGATTTATTTGATCTCCTCCTTGATAATTTGATCGGCTTATCAACATATCCGTCTATCTTCTTGGTACAGACTGTGACATACAGGCATGCCATAGAGGTGTGCGTGTGCCTTGTGTATGTGTGTGGGGGAAGAACCAGGAATATCAAGGCTTTTTCTGTGTTATTTACTTTAGTAAAGAGATAGCCTAGGTATTTAGTGAAGCAATATCTTCACACAGTCTGGTCATTTCTGAGTCATCGTTTCCAGAAACTTTAGTTACTGGTTTGTTTATGATTCTTCCTATAGTACAATCATCATTCATTCAAAACATTTATCTTTGAGAGGGCAGAGGATTGCAACAGAGCTGTCGGTTACACCACCAAAGAACAGTCCTTTGTGCCACTATAGCCATAAGCCTCCACAACCAAGTTTGACCCCATATGAGAACTTAAGACCTGCTCTGTCTGTTCTGTTCTCTGGGACTGCTGACTCCTGCTTGACTCTGACACACATGTACAACTGGGATGTACACCACAGAACTGTGAGATGTCTGTTCAGCATAACTATTGTGAGGCTTGCATATGCTCACTCATACATTCATTGTTGATAGACTGTTTACAGTAGGCTACAGACTTATTGATAGACTGGAGTGGACATAATTTATCCAGATAAATCACTGTTGAATGCTGGTGGAAACTGATTGTACATATACAGTAGCTATCAATTATTCTTTTCTCTCTACTCTTAGCTGCATCTATTCTGTGTTTCATGCTTACTGCTACAACAACTGTATAGAGCGTAACAGTGGCAGTGGTCTCTGCCACACATTACGACTATTGTAGTAAAGTAGGCGATTTCTCCATGCAGTGCCGGCTGCAGACAGTAATAAGCAGGGGGGCATTAATTATTGTAGGGGGGGCACCTGTCTGTCCCTCACGCACGCGCTGAGGGACCCGTACGTGCCCGCGCAAAGCGGGCACGCGATTTTTTTCGGTTATTGGATGGATATTTAACTTTTTTTGGGGTGTTTTGTAACTCTATTTCGGTTATTTCGGTTCATTTACCTTGCCCCTATATGCACCAACAACAAATACAATTATAGCATTAAAAAATTAAAAAAATTAAAAAATCTGGCCAATCTGAACTGGGGGGGCACAATGTCTAATCTGGGGGGGCATTGCCCCCCAATGCCCCCCCATAGGGCCGACACTGTCTCCATGACATTGCAAATTAAATATGATTGATTGCATACAGACGTGGCTTCTACAATAACATATAGCCTATTTTACACACAGGATGCTCGTGTTAACTCACTGAGTGCCATTAACATGTTTCACGTGTTTTACCGCTATTGCGCAACGTGCCATTAACGTGTTTGACGTGTTTTTGAAAAAAATTGAATTTTTTCAATTTTTTTTAAATGTTCAGAACCCAAGATATCATTACCTGAAGATGTGCAGCTCCATCCACTCCTTGTTTAACTTAGAACTAAAAAAGGCTATATCTCTCTTCCTAAGCACTTTTTGTTTTCTGTGAAAAAAACTCTGGCACTTTTCAGAATCAATTCTGAAATAATTCTGGCAATCCTGGCACTCAATGAGTTAAGTCTACATTGGATTGTTATGACATTATAGCTAATAATAATATTCTCTAGAGAAAATGAATAGGATTTTGACTTCCAACACCACACTGTTCAGCTCAATTTGACCACAGGGATCAATAAAGGTTTGTCTGATCCAATCAATCACAAAATGCGATCATTATTCCAGCTCTAACACTCTGACATCAGCCTCCCGAGCCAAGACACTTTCTCAAATTAAATGAAAAAACATAATGTGTTTTAGTCAAATAATTAGCCTCATGCAGTGGAGAGATGCATCTTTCTCCCTGAGCAAGAGCTACAGTAAGAAACTGTTGGGAGCTTTTGAGAGTATAAACAGGATGGAAATAACAGTTGTTAGCTCCTGGAGTAGCCTACCGCATGAATCAATTAAAAGATCCTTCCTCAGACTGACTAACAGCCTTGTTACTAAACACCCAAGCCCCCAGAACTAAATCCTTTGTGCCGAAATCCTTGGTAGCTCTCGGAGGAAAGGACATATGCAAATGTCATTGCTTCTATCATGAAAGACAATTAATTAGCGAGTTTTGTGTTGGGAGAGCAGGAACACAGCAGAAGCCAATTAACATCTATTTTCTCGAAGCTAAAGGCCATTTGAAGATATAACGCTGTGATATGATCATTTTCAGGCTGTGCTGGTGTGAACACAAATGACCTCAGCTGTGGTGTGGGATAATGTCATGAACAGGTTTTTCCTCAAGAGGCTTAACTCTTGTTCGCATTCTTGTGGTGCAAATTAACCAAAAAAAAATACAGAAGTATATAAATAAATAATAATAAACATGCTGAAATTAGAAGTTATTCTTGGGAATTAGCTATGGTGCTGTTGTGTTTGCTACTTATGAGGATTTGTAGGAAGATATTATAAATTGCACGGTTATGTCCTCCGCTTTCCATTTGGGAACGAAGACATTGCTGCATTTAAAAAATCCTCAACAATAAACAATTCAGCAAATTTTGCTTATGGGAATTATATTCTTTTTCCATTTACATTTTTGCCTAACATGCACTTGTTCTGTAATGCCAGATAAATACATTAATTCAAACAAAAAGGAAACAAATATAAATGTCACAACTATTATATAATAGCCTATAATCTCAATTATTTGAGATAATCACAATTATTTTGTATAATCGTCATAATCATTTCCATGTGGAAAAATGTTACATTTCAAACATTTTCAAAAATAGTGGAAATAGACGATCTACAAGCTCGCAACGTGTCGCGATGCAACACATCGTGAGCTTGTAGCTATCTTCACTCTGTATATTTTTGAAAGTTTGAAAGTATAAAGTTAGTAAATTCAGTCCTTCCTTTGTATATTTCAGTTATTTGTCATATCTGCCATGCGCAATTTCTGTTTACGTCCCCTAAAAGCCAAACAGAAATGCAATACTGTGTTCAAGTATTGAATGGCAAAAACAATTACATTGTTATTTGCTTCTTTTTTTTGTGACAATTAAACGTCAAGTAAAATGTCATGATCATGACATTCATACCACATACAGTACAGCAGTTATACTGCTTTCATTTGAATACTTGCCAAGTGTAGTTCCTGTGTTCATGAATAACTCATCCCCCCCAGGTTTTACTACTGTACAGTAGCTGAAAAAGGAAACACTGATACAGGAATTTCTTATAATTTAAAAACATAATTAGGCTATAATTGCCAGAAATACATAGGCCTACCACATCTAGAGCTTGATTCAGGAAAGAACATGGGTAAGTGGAGACATCTGTCCTCAGGAGACATGATTGGATGTGCAGGGTCACTTACATTTTAAATTAATTGTCGCTCAAATAATTGCGATTGGCGATTGAATTGTGTGCCATTTCCACAACATTGGAACATTATGAATAAAAAAATATTTTCTGTTTGGTTTTAGGACATCGCAAACAAAAAGTGCACAGGGCAGATATGACAAATAACTTACATAATTTAATAACGTTATACTTTATATGAATAGCGGAAATAGCCAATCTGCAAGCTCAAAACGCGCCACGTGACGCGTTTTGAGCTGGTAGATTTGCTATTTCCACGACTTTTGAAAATGGAAATGATTATGCCGATCATGCAAAGAATAATTGTGATTCTCTCAAATAATTGTGAGTTGGCGATTATGTAATAATTGTGACAGGCCTACCGAAACATCAATGTGGCTCTAGGGTGGATATTACCATCCACCATCTCCCTGGACAGTACTGCGGGTCCCTGCCTTTTAACCTTCCATCTCCATCTGTCTCCATCCCTGCTGCTGCACGTCTCAGAAGATGAAGCCATGTTCATACATCAGGGCCTCTGTTCAGGAGCCTGGCTGGCCTGACCACGCTCCTTCAAAACCGCTTGCGGTCGGAGTGCCTGATGGTTGAACTCTGAAGTTGACAAAAAAAAGCCATCTCTATCTGCCTAGTCTAGTCATTCCATGAGGTCTCCTTCAACACGATAGAATATGTGCTACGGGTCACGCATCGAAGGGAATTCCATTCACAAAGGCCAGCAGAGAAGACACATTGCACACAAAATAGCATACAATAGGAAGCAACATAAAAATGGTAGCGAGGTTCACAGGTATTATTCAGTCTTTTTATGTCAGTGACAGTGGTGACCCCCCACCCCCTCCTGTTTCCATTCAATCATTCAGTGGATTTGTCTCCTTTTGATGTCCATTTCTCTGTATAGCACAGTAAAGTTTGTGATTATTTACAAAACACACAATAAAGGTTCTATTATTCATAGTTGGAATGTAAACGCATACAACAGAATATAAATGGGAAGAGGATTAACCTATACAGTAAAGGAACCACACAGACACATAGCATACAGTATAACGGGCACAAGAAACACATTTTCTTCAAATCCCATTTTTAATTAAATACGACTATTTATTTACCTTTTTTCTTTTTCTTTTCTTCACCTTATTTTGCAATTCAGTTAATCCCTCGTGAGCCGTTTTTACAGTGTTCACAGTAAAAGCATAGGCTTGTCCAAGGTCAAATCAGGTTAAAACGACATGGTAATGGGGAAATCATTACAGTGTCTAATCGGAGGTATAAATATGTACATTGAAATTAAAAAGTCCTTCTGAAGTTAGCCTTAATATTTATAGTTTTCAAGTACACATTTCTGGTCTACTGGAAATGTTGTCACCTACCTGAAAATTTATTTTCTGTAATGTATTTTATTAAAGAGACTCCTGTTACTGGGCAAACACGCTATAGCAATGATTACTATCCTTATATAGTGCTTTAAAGTAATACTAGGTAACGTTTTCAGTAAAACTAAAGTTAAATTGTATATCTTTTGTAAGTGGCAAATGTTTCACAACACCCACTCCATGAATTTCACCTCCGAAAGCCTTTTATTTATATATTTTCTATTGAACGCTGTCGAGCATGAC
Organism: Gymnoscopelus microlampas; assembly: GCF_963454915.1. NCBI lineage: Eukaryota > Metazoa > Chordata > Actinopteri > Myctophiformes > Myctophidae > Gymnoscopelus > Gymnoscopelus microlampas. The sequence goes on from NC_139955.1 coordinate 29,027,693, forward strand.
TTTCCCTCAGAAATTACGTCAGCTGGCCGGAAAAAGGAAGCGGAAATCCACCGGGTTCCTGTTTGGCCAGGAACTACCGCGCCGGTTTCCTGTTTGGCCAGGAACTACCGCGCTAATAACAAAAGGAAACTCACGCTGATTTTAAGAGATTGTATGATTTGAAGAACGAAAAAAAACAGAAAAAGAAAACACAGCTCACGGTAACTAAAGCTCCACTGGCTAAGAGAAACGATCCACAGATCGTATAAAAACAATTAAAAGAACGCTTTTTGAAACACTTCCGTCTTCCGGTGAAAACGAATGGAATTCTGGGTAACAGAGGATAAACGAACGGCCTGCAGTGACGGTAATGACCAGCAGAGGCTGCTAAAAGTTGTTTTTTGGAAATTTGCACAGAACAACTTTAACATTTTAACCAAAAAAAAGTTTTTTTTTAAACAAAATATATCACTTACCCTACCTTTAAGTGAATATTTTGGGTAAGATATAAGGGCCTTGTCTTCCTAAAAGTCTTAAAGTTTTAATTTCAAGGACCCCCATAACTCTGACAGTGCACAAATGGAACCCAATTGGTTCCATTTATACTCAAGAGTTATAAACCTGTAAGGGTCCATTTGGAACCCCCTCCCCAAGGAACCCTGGACCCCACTTTGAGCACTATTGGTCTAGATGTAATGACACAGTAATGTGATTGTAGTGCAGCTATTGCATGGCTCCAACCAGTGAATTGCTTCTCACCCCCATTAAACTATTCTACATTGTAATCTGCAGGGCCTGGTGTTGCCGTCAGTGTGCCCAGTCGGTGTGTTTACTCAGGGGGGTGGGAGGGGGGGTAATGGTGGAATTAAACACCAGACAGTTTAAACCAGTGGTTACCAAACTTTTTAGCTTGAGAGCTAAACTTTTAAGCTTACATATCTCCCCGGGACCCAAACTAGTGAAAATAGCCGATCTGCTATTTAATTAATTACTTTGAAGAAACGTTTGAATAGTTTTTTTTTTTTCTATTGTATTCTTTATTCTCTAAATGTAGGAAACAAGAAATAAAGGGGTATTTACTCGTGACCTATAAACATGTGTCCACGGCCCACATATGGGTCCCAACCCACTGTTTGGGAAACTCTGGTTTAAACCACAACGACGGCAGTAAAGTTATCAGATAGAACTGATGTTGATTCAAAAGGACTCACAGGAATAATGTATATCTAATAAAATAAAATAAATATCTAATAAAATAGAAGTGCAGGCTTAGTGTCAGGCTATTCAAAAACCCACAGTCTACTAAAATACAAAATTAATCTCAGAGTTCAGTGTTATGTCAAATTCTGTGACATGCTTGTGAGTGGTTAGGGGATTAACTAATCGCTGAAGACTCCCTCTTGGGCAACGCCCATCCAGGAAAACGGCTGCAACGGGGGCAGCACTCTCAGAATGAATAATGAAGTGAAACGAAATGGAAATTGAGGCTGAGTGTCAGCCTAGTGTAGATATAGAGTAGAGTAGATAGATAGGTATAGGCTTGAACAGTGTTGAGAGTGAGAGTAGATGGGAGTGATTCTGGGACATCTCAATTTGCTGTGAAGCTGAGCTGCCATGGGACTAATCCAATGAAACCTATGTGATAGTAGGTGGCCGCCTGATAACCCCAATAACATACCTCTTCTCTCTCTGTCGCAAGCGCACGCACGCAAGAGCACACACGCACAAGCACATGCGCGCGCGCACACACACACACACACACACACACACACACACACACACACACACACACACACACACACACACACACACACACACACACACACACACACACACACACACACACACACACACACACACACACACACACACACACACACACACCCCTTTCCTCCAACATCCAAGCCAGATTGGTACACATAGGCACCTTATAGAGTTACTTAAGATCTTGCATACATTTCTCAACGTCACAGGCATTTACACTTGCATTCAACCCTTCAGTATTCCGGGCATATGGCAATGAAAGCAAATTTCACAGTACACCAGCTACTGCAAAGTAAACAGTAAACACAGTTGAACATGTTTTCTATATCTTTGAAGGACTGCTAAAGATGTATAAAATTGCTTTCAGACTATCCCCATCTCAAGTGTTTTATTGATTTGAAGAAGTGTGAGAAGTCTTTTGAGGGTGAAGTAGCATGAATGATCATGAGGAGATACCATAGGACTGAAGGTAGACATTTCCCATAGTCTCCAATATAATGCATGCTCTCAGAGAATGGACAAGAAATTCTACACAGGTGCCCTTCAATGTGTTAAAGTTGTTGGTGAACCCACATGGGTCACTTCCTGGACTTGCATCAAATCGCAGAGCATTCTCTCCTGTGCCTCCCCTATCTTTCATACAATGCCTCCCCATATCTCATACAATCTGTCTCTCAATAAAGAAAATACTGAAGGAGAGTGGCACAATTTCCTTTTAAGAAGAAGAAGAAAGACAATTCCCCAACCCCCCAACTTCAACATACTTTTGATACTGTAGATAACAGGTTTTCGCCCTGGCAGCAGCGATTTGTTTACAAATCAGATATATTGAGAACTCAAACACAATTGTACTGTTGAGTTTACATCCAAACATATTTCAACATGCATGTTGAAATATGTTTAGCTACTACTACTAAATTAGGAGTTGATTAATTGAGATTCAATTCACTGAATTCTCCAGTCAGCTGCCATTACACAACTGCAGGAGAGGGGTGTAATTTAAGTGCACCAGTCAAATCTCAAATTAAGGAAAATCTTTTGGAAACTAAAGCTTGGTGACGGAGAGCATCTTAAGTGCCTATTTAACAGGGTATTTATGTTTGTTTCTTGTATTAATTCAAGCAACATTGACCAGTGACATCATCGGTAGGCAATGGCATGTTTGGTCTTTTCAAACAAGATGGTCAGCAAGCTAACTTTCCAGGAAGAGAAAGGCTGTCGTTTCTATTAGCTTGGAATCCCTATCGAATCGATGATGTCATTGGTAGGCAGGTTTAGGAACCGTCCATAGCCCACCAATGAGATGCAGAGTGTGTAGACGGAGCACACGTGAGGACCTATTATAGAAGATAAGAAAATGGGTAAAGTGCTCCTTTAAGAACAGGTGGATTGTGTTGCAACGCAATGTGAGCTTCTATCTGTTATTTTCGCCAAATGTTTGCCCCAGAAAAGGGATAGGGTACATTATGGTTAAAAAGAGACCTGCAAACCTCTAAAGTAGAATACACTCCTCTCCAGCATTGGGTTAAGCCACCTCAGTTTATAATGTGGGGGATGTCATTTTGAAAGGCATCTGATCTCATAAATCATCCCCTTTAATGAATGAACCAATCTGCCTCAATAAAAAATATAAATCCACAGATTAAATCACTTGGGTTTACAGCCCTGCGTTCATAACTTGACATGGATAAGTTAACTACTTCTCATAAATCAGTTCACCCATCTTGCTGGATGACACCAGTTTCACTGCCTGAAATCTGAATGCTCTCTCAGGGACCTCCAGGTGTCCTATAAAGAAATCAAGGCCAAAACAAGAGTGCATGTTTGCATACAGCTAAGTGATGGCCAGACATCTGCATATTTAACAGGCTCCTTTAAATAGAAGTATGCACAACGGTTTGTAAGTCACTGTAAGTGAGTCTTATCTCACCCATTTTCTCACAAAACAACAAAAAAACGGAAAGACAGACCCTCGTGTCACTATAGTGTGCATGTAGAAAGAGGGACAACATGGTGATGCGTAGCATTACAATGGCAGATTTGGGTGAGCAATGTAATTGATAGATAAGTATAGATAAAATATTTAAGAAACCCAGGGCTTCAAGGCATAAAGTTCCACAGACTTTAGACTTCACACCCTTGTCCTGAAGTGGCGTACATACTAGACGGAGATGGGGATTGACGTACGTCGGGGGTGAGGAACTGGTACGTTCTTTACGTCAGTGCATTCAGTGCATTCATAGTTTGAGATGTTTCTTATGCGTGATTAGGGCCAAGAGGCTATTCATCCTCCAGAGGGAAGCAGTGAACGTACGTCAGGTACTAGCTCAACCTGACGGATGACATAATCGACGGACAAACCCCCCATCCCCCCTCCCCTTTTTGGTCTCCCCCTCCGTTCCTTATGCTTACTTAAGGGTCTTACGTCGAGTATGAATAGTTAGCCGGCAGATGTCCATTTGGCAATCTGACTACCTCTGCTGCTGGCTCAAATGCGGCACAAAAATTACCCCCCAATGTTGCTCTGTACCTTATAGAGTACACAGAACAACAAGGCGGCATGAGGGAGCAACATTCTTGCCTTGAACAGACTGTGTAAAAGAGTCATTTTTCATTCATACGGATTAAAAGAACCGACAGTCAACATGGCAAGCTGGTTTTAACACTCGTCTTGTACTTTAAGAGAACTCTGGGATGACTGGAGTGGGCCTTTGTCAACAGCAGCCGAGGCCACCTCATGTTGACAGGCAGCAACATCAGCAGGCTGAGGCCCATTCTACAAACACCTTCTAAATGACCCCCAAAATCATATGGAATTGGCCGCGGACCCACCATCTGAAAATGTCTTGTGCCAGGGACCCCCAGAAGAGAAGATCTGTGTTACAAAAAATATTCAAAATGAAAACAATTTTCAAACACTATTTTTGAGAACCACTGTTCTAAATCCTAAGAGTTTTCTGAAAAACGTATGTTGCTATATATAGCTAAAATGTAAAATGACACGGATGCTTTCCCTGTTTTAATGGGTTAAGCATAGGGGGAAGTGGAAACACAGACATATGAAGTAGAATAACAGCAAGATATTTAAGTAGGCTACCCCATCACGTCAGATCACATTATATGACATCTCAGTTAATCTTGATATAGGACGGCCTGAAAATAGAGATGGTTACCCAATCATAACTGGATGAGTCATGCTCTTTATTACTACAGTACATTGGCCTACTCATAAACAAACAAACAAACAAAAATGCTAAATGGAATCTCTTTATGACCAAAGGCTACATTTTGTTAAATGCATCACCTTTTGAATACAGTAAGTATGGCTATTAGAGGACAACTTGACAGGACTCCAAACGTGACACACACACACACACACACACACACACACACACACACACACACACACACACACACACACACACACACACACACACACACACACACACACACACACACACACACACACACACACACACACACACACACACACACACACACACACACACACACACCTGCAATCAGAGAGAATAATACCTGGCACTTCAGGAGAGACTATACCCAAATACAAAACTGGAGCACTCGACTGTTATCTATTATTTTGCTGGGGTGACAGACTAAAGAACCAACTTGCGTCTTCCTCAGAGTCAAACAGGCACACACAACTGCATTTGCTAGCTCAACAGTTACCAGAACATAATCAACTGCACTTTTCAATCAGTTGACAACATGCTCATAACAGACAGTGGCAGTAGCTCAGTCCATGCGGACATGGCTGGGGAGCGTCGACGGTTCAAGTCCATCGGTGATGGAGTGTGGACTGGTGGCAGGAGAGGTGCCAGATCACCTCCTTAGTATTCCCGAGATGCCACTATAAGCAAGGTACCGAACCCTAAACTGTGTGCATCTGTGTGTCTTTTGGGCCTACAGTATAAGTGTATAAAAACATAATTTCCCCACAGGGATGAATAAAGGTTTATATGCATGCACTCACTCAACTTTCATCAATCATCTGCAGCCAACATTAGAAACTTTACTCATGTTAAATGTAAACATGGTGAGGCATTGTAAAAGTGTTCTATAAGTCTGTGTAATGCTCTAGTTGTGTTATGATTTGTATGTGTTATGAGGGCATTACATAGCTACTGTATATACCATAGTGTCAAACCAGCTACTAAACTGATTATGGTGGTCATGTTTAATCAACCTTTGAAATACAGTGCATTAACTGCATATATTACCAAACGATCACTCATTCATGGAGGTCTCACCCAAATGAGATGTGCATTAGGGATGTTTTTCTGTGTTCTTGGGAATTAATAAAGATCTCACAGTTAGTGTACTTCATTGGCTGTATTTAGGACTTACAGTAATTGGTTCTGGTCAAGTTTCTACATGAAACATAGGACAACAACCTTCATGTCATGGAAATCAGTACAAAACTATTGGCATCAAAATATACAGTACAAAAGTACAAGCCCACAATGTGTCACGATGCGATGAGTTGTGAGCTTGTAGAAAGTTTGAAATAGGGCTTAACAGTACGTTTTGTAATCTAAATCGTCAAAGTAACAAGTAACTAAAGCAGTCAAAAATTGGAGTGGAGTGAAAAATGTCAATATTTGCCTCTGAGATGTAGTGGAGTAGAAGTATAAAGTACAAAAAAGTGAAATAGTACCTCAAAATTGTAATTACAGTACATACACTACTTGAGTAAAAGCATTTACTTAGTTAGTTTCCACCACTGCGAGTACTGTATGTGGAATTGTACAGTACCACTTCTGAGATGGCAGAGGTGGTTGCGGTGGGTGGGGCTTCGTCACGGGGTGCAGGCCACTGATTGTCGGTAGACTACAACCAGCGGTTCTCTCAGCAGAGTTGCAATCTGGTCTCGGAGAGTGAGGTGAGGGGCAACCAGACAAAGATGGAGACTAGTACAGGTTAATACAGAGGGAAAGGGCCATGCTAAAGTGTTACCAGAGGTGGAAATCAAGGAAAATTACTACTGTGTCACTGCTAGGATGGCGTTACAATAACCATTATACAGTAATTGACATGTTTGACATTCATCATCTTTGGCTCCTAACCCTAAATTGCCAGAACATATTCACTGTCTCCATTCAATCTCTTTCCATTCATGTCTCAATCTCCTAGCAGTTTCCCTTTTATTCAGAATCAAGACCACTCATCCAGCGCTGATTTAGCCGTTCCTCGATAAATGGGGTAATGGCTTAATCATTGTAATCAATCAATGCTAGTTGGATAGTGTTACCACCATGTACTGTAAGCCTTATTCCACAAGTTGATTATTTTGACTGAGAGTGAAAAAAAACAGTTTTTCTAAAACTCACTCAGAAAACACAAAGGATATAATTTGCCTAGGATTGCATTGGAACAATTATGATTCAAATGGGGTTTAACACAAAGAACATGCTGTATGTGCCAAAAATAGACTGAGAGCTCATTTTAATTTACTTCCTATTCTTGAAAATTTGATTTTATAAAAAAAAATTAATACTACTATAGCCTCATGATTTACACTTGGCTTATTCTCTAGCCTGGTTCTACTGTAGGCATGTGTGATCTCCATGCAATGCTTTCAGGGCTACATAATTGTACTGAGCTGCGGAAAACAGCATCATCATCGCTGAATGCATTATATACTGTCAGTGGTGGACTGTACTTTTACTCGAGTATTGTACTTTTAAGTAATTCATTTGAGTATCTGGATTTGAGTATTTGTATTTTGTGGCACATTAGAGTTCTAATGGAGCTCTAATGTACATGCTATCACTTGATGCAGCAGCAGAAACAAAGCAAAGCTTAGCCAATCCGTGAAACCAATGTGTTGGGTTGGCCAATCAGGGAAGCTGATGCCAACAATCCCTCAAGCACACAGAGATTCGGTGCGTCCCCCACAGACCCAGACATTTGTGGTTTTCCGGTTCCGACCGAATTCTCACTCTGTACTACACACCCCTGGGTCATCGGTGACACACACCAAGTTTAAAGTCAAACGGTCAGACAGAACCCGAGTTATGCCTTCACACCTGTCTGTGGTTCGTCAGGAAGTCTAACATGCAGTCTTACATGCTCAGGTGCAGTTTTGGTGATTAGAGTGAGGTTCATGGTATATTATTATTATATTAAAAATCCCTTGTATAGGGTGCCTGGTGGTGCAGCCAGTTAAGGCACTTAACATTATGCTCCTTGTGAGTCGTGAGGAGTTTTTTTATTCGACTCCCATCATGTCTCCCCACTCTCTGCTCTCAGATCATATCTTATCTTTCAAGTAAAAATCCCTTTGTACATTAAAGAAGGTTTAGATTAAAGAAGGTTAAGAATCTTCAATAAAAAAAAGAATGTTTTCAGATTTGTATTGTCCATTAACATCAACCGAGTCATACCTGGGATGTGTGAGGTATTAACATGAGGCAGGTAGGTGAATGCAATTTACAAAAATAAAAAAATTGAACCACAAACCCAGACAGTTGGCCATAGCATTTCCTACAGTAAATTACACAAGCACATGATGCACACATGCAGTCGCACACCAATATTTGCTTTGCTTTCCTGCGTTCTCCACCAGTGAAAAATTCAACACTGAAATAAGCTGATGTCATTGGAGACCTTGAAGACTTTAAGTGACAGGCAAGGCAGCGTAACAAGTCGCAGAGCAATTTGTATTGCTTGATTTCAGTTCTCAATGTTGTAACAACTGGCCTTGACGCCTTCACAAATGAAGACAGATTGCGTAAGATGACCCAAGTTGAACCTGATTCACTTTGCACAAATGGAGCCGAATGCAAGATGTATTGGAGAGCTGGAGGACAAGTTGACTACATGCCTGACAAAAGCCTATAGCAGTCGCCCCATCCCAGTGTCTCTCAAGGCTATCAAAAAAGTCAAGGACAACCAAACCTTACTTGGATGATCTTGTGGAGTATTGAAAGAGATGGCAAAATTATATGAAAAAATACAGTTGCGTTTACACTGTTTAGTTATCAAGAGTGACAACTTGAAAGTTTCAGGGGGTGGGGGGGAGAGAGAGAGAGAGAGAGAGAGAGAGAGAGAGAGAGAGAGAGAGAGAGAGAATGGACATTTGGAATTGATGGCTGTTATGTCAAAGCCCAAAACCTCTAGCTTGAACTTAAAGGACCAGCAGCATCAAACAACAAGTTCCTACCTTGAGCCATCTTCTACTTGACTTCATCAATTGTGTAAGTGCTGGCCAGGGGCAAAATTTGGAACCCATGGATAGAGAGATAGAGACCCCCTCTCTCTAGTTCATCCTCGGATGAGCCCACCAGCGGCTTCTCCAGTAATCTCAACCCTCCATACATCTGGCTAGCTCTCCAGTACTTTCCTCCCCAGCTGGGAGCCCCCGGCGTCAATGGCACTGGCGACCAGCTTCATTCTCCTGGCTGCCATGCCATCTTCTCACTCAGCCTTGGTAGCCCTCCATACAGATGCGTGTTGGTAACATGTTCATCCTGGTTGATGTTTAGAAGTGCACAGGGCATTCTGGTGTAGCACTGTGGCCAGGGACTTCTGTAGAGCAGGCTTTAGGGTCCAGCATTCACAGCTGTATAGTAGAACAGACTCTGTAGGACTGAGAAGCTGAGCTTGATATGGTGTGGGGGTTGGACTTCCACACACCGGCCATGCCATTCAGAGCCCTCCATGCAAGCGAGGGTGTCCCCTTGCAACACCCCTGTCAGGATGTCGAACTCACTACTGCCGTCTGGGGTCATCACCTTGGCTCTGGTACCTGTGGTCCGGAGTAGGTTGGGAGACACCATAAACCTTGAGTGTCTGAAAGAAACAAACAAACAAACAAAAAAAGAAAGAGGCATTTTTAAACATGCACAATATCATATTATAAAAGAGCTACATCTAGATATCAAACTAGGGTATGCCTAAATACGTAGAGAGATTCAATAGAAATCTAGGTGTGCGAATCAGGTTGGAACACTTGCTCCAATATCACTTTCAATTAAACCATCATTGGTAAACAGTAATGGTTTAACTTACTGAAGAGCTAACACCAAGCAGTGTGAAATATTTGTATCTTATATTCAATCCTTTCACTTTCATCACATGAACCATAGCATCTCTTTTCTGGGGTGAACATTCATTCAGTGAAAACATTGTATTACTGAGCTGATAAGATCCTCTTTCTCACTTTGCCTGTTGAGAGCTGATGCTCTTATCCAGAGGAACGTACAGGTGAGGGTTTAAGTATGATGTTTCATACAAGGATATTTGGTGCTGTGACACCCCAACAAAACATTGTGCATTTCTAAATATGAAAGGACCCAGGCACACGGCACCTTCAAGCACCATAAATGGTCTGTTAATTTCTAAATATTGTGTACATATTTTAAAAACTAAACTGTGTTTAGTAGTGCAACAGCTGAAGAAATAAAGTGTTTAATTCATCACCAAGTTTTTTATGAAACATAAAATCAAAAATGTCTATTATTTTCAGTTGTGCGGCCCTACTTAGCCACACTTAATCGGAGCATGAAATGCCTCAAAGACAAGACAGTAGACTGAGCTGTACCAAAATAGGCACCATACTATTGTATACACAGCCTACCACATTCCCTCATCTGAAAACCCAATGGATTTAATAATGATTAATTAGCATGCAGAAACCCATTCTCCCCCATTTTTCACCAGGCACATAAACATTACTCTGTGTGGTGATAGTAAATCAAAAAATCCCATAAGTTGGTTAAAATCCTGCACATCCATGGATTTCAACGAGCAGCAGGCGGCTGTTCTCTCTAATGGGGCTTTCAGTGGGCCCCTTGCCAACAAATCCCATTTGTCAGGTTTATCCAAAAGCTAACTTACGCATGAACAGAGCTTAGTAAGTTCATAGGCTAACCTGAGTGGATGAAGACGTTCATAAACGACCAAAATGTCATAAATACGATGTCTAACATTTGGCCTTTGAATACTGAACAGCTACACTGCTTTTTATAATTATAATTATTAACTATTTTTCTAACTGAAACCCTATATACTATACTTCTTTGTATGACAAATGGCAAATATTTATTTTTTTGCTATACAAATAGGGGGGGAAAATACTATTTTTGACAAATTTGTTCAAAATGGGGACGCTAATGTTAATGGGGTTGACATACATTTTTAATTCAGTTGTGAAATTGTGATATTATCAAACAAATATCAGAGTCTACATTTCCAAAATGAAAATGCATGCATTTTCATTTGACCAGAAGCAGGGATAAAACATATCCCCACAGGCGATAAGAATTAATGACCAGAGGGCGGGGATATCAAAAGCAGAGTCATGGAATTTCCCCCCCCCCAGTAAATCAAACCCTGGAACTATTGTTCCAACCATACAACTTTATGATACTGGTTGAACACTCCTCTATGCACACATCATTTCAGCACCACGGACAGTGCCCCCTCTAATAATACAGCGAGAGAGGGACTAGCCCTGCCTAGGGTTGGGATCCGGAACCGGAGAAAACGAAGGAACCGGATCCAACATTGAGGAACCGGGATCGGTTCCATCACTAGGGCTGTCACGATTACAAATTTAAGTTGATGATTAACTGTCACTCAAATACTTGCGATTAACGATTTAATTGTGTGTTTGGCATTGAACATTGGAACGTTATGAAGCCTTTTAGGTTTCGTAATCAAAAATTGCACAGGACAGATATGATAACTGAATTATGCAAAGAAATGATTGACATATTTAATAATTTTATGCATGTATTTTATATGTTCAGGGCAAAAGAAAAGAAAAAGAGAGCTTGCACTCAATGGGCTTCCCTGAATAAATAAAGGAAAAAGAAAGAAAGAAAGATGTAAAAATTGCAGAAATAGCAGATCTACAAGCTTACGACACGTCACAAAGTGACGCGTTGTAAGCTTGTAGATCTGCTATTTCTGCTTTTTTAATATTTGAAAATGTGTGACAAATTTTCAACATGGAAACGATCATGACGATTATGCAAAAACTAATTACGATGATCTCAAATAATTGCGATTAGACAATTATGTAATAATTGCGACAGGCCTATCCATCACATTTGAAACCATTTCCGGAAACGGTTCTATCACAGTCAGAGCTGGTATGTGGACTTCACGTCTGCTATACAATTATAATACCGGTGGTTCTCATATGTTTTAATTTGAAGGACCTCCATAACTCTGAGAGTGTACAAATGGAACCAAATGGACCCTGTAACGGTCCATTTGGTTTCATTTGTACACTCTCAGAGTTACAGACTTCTAAGGGTCCATTTGGAACCCCCTATAGGAATCGTTAAAGGGAACCGTTAAGGAATCGGGCCGTTAAGAGGGAATCGTTAAGGAACCGGAATCGTTCAAATCCTAAAGGATCAACCCTAGCCCTGCTGGACACTCATGGTTTTTACCAGAGGGCCCTCACCCACTAGCTCCGCCCCTGATAAGCCCACACTATGCCCACACTTGCAAAGGATCCCATCTGAGCAACTTTAGGTTTCAGCAATGGAGACAGATGTGAAGGTGATGCCAAATCATATTATGAACCAATGCCATCAAAATACACTACAAGTAATAAAAGCTATATTCCATAGTTGTACACTGTAATGCAGATTTCTACAGAATCGTTTGTTGTCCAGAAATGAAATATTGCTTCCTCTTTCATGGAGAAGGAACAAGAAATGTTCTCTGTGCTGTCTATTAGCTACAATTTATAGGTCCATAAATCATTAAACAATTATATAGGCAAAGAATTCAATTTCCCTCTACTCATTTCTTTCTTTCATGCCAGTGTTTTCCAGAAAGGGCATAGACATAATTACAGAATCCAGCTGCACACTAACAAAGAAATATTGACTGTGGGCTTAGAGAGAGCATTACATGTGAATTGTGAAGTGATTTTCTTTTTTCCTAATCATGCTTTTTCCTTCCACTATCTCAAGTCATTCTTCACCACTGCTAGACAGGCTTATATTGAAGGGGAAAAAAACATTTGTTCTTTGAGTTGGTGCAAAATGATCTGTCTAAAAGCATAGATATCAACAATGCTGTAATTAGCTTAAGAGCACAACAAAGGATTTTTCAGCATCCGTTTCCCCTTCTTACACAATGGGTATAGGACAGAACGACACAGACCGCAGCAAACGCATGGATGTCTTGGTGCAGACAGCTACAATGTTTGGATAGGGGGAGAAGAGCTTGAGTCGGCTCACAAGGGAGCTCATTTGGCAGACTTGAGCATCACCAGGGAGGAAGCATATAGCCCGATTTATACTTTGTCGCACGACGGCGTCGCACGTCGAAAATAGACGCCCAAAGATCTGCTATTGTCGTCGCGCAACGGGAGCAAAACAAAGTCTGGCGTATGAAAACTAAAACCTAATGAAAGTACACAAAGCCCAAACCTGCGAGCTCACATCTGGCCACAGACTGCTGTAGCTAACAGTTCTACTTTAATGTCAATTCACTACTGTTGTCACATAAGCTGTTTATCTGTCACTGCAGCTTTGTTCATTTTTCCGCACCTTTCATTTTCATAGTACACTTAAATTGAAAGCTTATAATGCCCTCATTAATCATCCTGACTTCATAACCACTGGTTCCTTCAAACCATTAAAAACCCCACTGTACTACAAAAATACAGGGGTATTGACGTTGATTTAAACATTCTTGTTGATCCTGAAATTTGTATTTACAGAAACATGACTTTCATCCATAAACAATGATAACAATGATATTTTTTGTCCTCATCTGACTTGCATTGCGCTTTTTTCTAAAAGACAAAAATGTGAAGTCTGCTATGCTCACAGAGGTAATTTCATAATCGGGGGTAGGGGGATAAGGGTGTGCAAAGTGGCATTATCTGTATGTGAATTCGGATAAGCACCAAAACTAACAGACGCTGCACACAACTGGCATAAAAGGCAAGGCAGCCAGCGAGCAGGTGCACTGATAGGCACAGCAGCCAACAGGAGACATACACTACAGTCAGGCACAGCGCCCAAACTGATTATAAGTCATGCAATTGGCAGTAACACAAATCACATGGCCAGACAAGGAACAAAAAAGCCCGTAACATTGTTTACATCAGTCATGTTGTTCGGCAGCCAACCTTTGATCGTCTTCAGAAGTGGATCCACACCATCGTGGATCCACAGCATCAAAGGAGCACCAATAAACTCCAGCAAGCAGACGACTTTGTTTTGACAACACAGCTAGAACAGAGGGCAGTACATGTATGCTTTAATCTGGTACTAGCTGTGTCAGCTAGCTAAGGCTGGGTTTTCCACTTTCACAGACTGCGGGGTGCACTAATGATGCCTTCATTTGAATGGAGGCGGGGATCGTGAGAAACTACTCTTACAGTAACCTCGCGTCACCAGTCTTTCCTCTCACATGAGAGAGGCTTGGTGGATAAACACCTTACAGACTGAACATCCCAAAGGTCTCAATGAGGAATGGTTTCTTGTTTTGTTTTTTTAGGTAAATGTCTTCTTGAATATTACATCGCAATATTCTGGTTTGAACCCAATACACCTGACTGTAATAAGTTCTAATGTTTTATATAAGGGTTCATGCCTCTCTATTTTTAAACTTTGTATAAATCACTTTTGTATATTTTAACTTGGTATCGTCTTTATATATGGTATTTTGTATTAAAAGAAATCTGAGTGTCTTTATAAAGGGGTTCACTAGGTTAAGGAACTGGCATCCTAATACAAATCAATCAATTAATTATTTCTGACAAAGGTGCAGAAAGGCCTTGGTTAGATTGTTGTACAGTATTGTGAGCTTAAAGCCCCCCAGAAATGTACATATTTATTTTACCACATGCTTATAGGAGCTCATTTGAAATCCTCAAGGACAGTATTCTGCACTCAGGTCCTTTGAAAACTTTAGAAAGCCAGTTTCCCAACAAGATGAGATGGTGCGCTGGAGAACCCAGTAACCCCACCTATCTGTCTGTGTTCTGGAGAACCCAGTAGCCCACCTGTTAGCTCTGGTTCAGAGCATTATTTGTATTTACTCCACACAGTGCCCTCTACATTTTGGTTAATGGTAAGTTCAAATCCCCCAGATCTGTAGAGGGCACTGTGGAGTAAATACAAACAATGTCCGTCTCGCTGACATATTTTATTTTCTGCCCAAAAAGTGTATTTTACAGAGTAGGTGGGGTGCGTTTAGGCGTGCGGGGTTGGAGAATAGACTTTCAACAACACAAAACAGCCTTTGCTTCGGTGAGTAGCGAAATGGTTTAGTTTATTTTCACTACACTTGAACGCTGGCAGGGCAGTGGAATTCCTTGTACATGCGCAGAGCGAGGGGTCTTCCAGAGCGTTAGAGGGAACTCACTAACGCTCTTAGCCCCATATAGTACCTCTCCCTCCGCTATGTAGCTCCGAGATGAGGTCCTATATCGTTCTCTGCCGTTCGGCTGAAAAATGTCCGCACATTTGCCACTTTACATGTTTCTTACCCCTTTCTGCACATCCGATCCAAAAAGTGAAAGTATTCTGAAATGATCACAGATGTTTGAAATTTTAACTCACCATAAAATCTAACAAACGAGTTGAAAAAAGCACTTTATTCGCCTCTCTCCTCAGCCGGTTCAATAATATTATGCATTAGAAGATGCAATTCAACATCTGACCAGTAGGGGAATCAGTAATGTTATCTCTATGGGCGCAACTCTTGCGCAATGTCTTAAAAACATGTAACCGGCAGAGGAGAGAGGCGAATAAAGTGCTTTTTTCAACTCGTTTGTTAGATTTTATGGTGAGTTAAAATTTCAAACATCTGTGATCATTTCAGAATACCTTTACTTTTTGGATACGCTGTGCAGAAAGGGGTAAGAAACATGTAAAGTGGCAAATGTGCGGACATTTTTCAGCCGAACGGCAGAGAACGATATGGAACCTCATCTCGGAGCTATACAGCGGAGGGTGAGGTTCCGATTGGAGCTATAACGCTCTGAACCAGAGCTACCCACCTGTGTGCTGGAGAACGTACACTTAAAAACAACACTTAAAACGTCTGTCCTCTAACTATACATGTCCATGTCATTACAGTTCTTATAGCGTCCATACTTACTCAGAAACTTGTTGAAATGTCTCAATCTCTCACACTCTCTGTCTTCTCCTCCTCCTCCAGGCTAGCGTGTTAGCTGACTAACTGTGTCCACTAGTAATTCATGTCAGCTGGTTATGGTAATACTGAGTGAAAACCTTGTTGTTTCTAATAGGGTTATATAGGTTATATATCCTCACCCAGGCTCTTAACTTGGCGACAACATTTACCATATTGTTGAATTCATGACCAACACGTAAACATAAACATCACTGTTTTCACCTGTTTCCTCCCACTCGCAGATTCCTCCTCTTTTAGTCCCACCCCCTCTCAGAACTGGTAGGTTGCCTACTGTTGATTGACACCTGGCTCCCCAATGTCCGTGAGCTTGGTATAAGTGTAACAACAACCAGGCTGGAGTTCTAGTGGGCCTTGCTGTTCATCCAACTGGTTAGTGCTGCTGCCTGTGATATGAGAGCCTGGGTTCAAATCACCATCTGCTCGCTTGTCATTAGTGTGGTTGCCCTAACAGGGCAACCAGACTATAGTACTCCTTATACTTTGTTTATTTATTTATAGATAAACAATACTTCGGGCCGCTACTCCTCCCACAGTTTATTTTTCCCAATTTAGTGCTATATGTCAAAATGACCGGTCTGACCGGGAATCGTGCACTTGCATAAGGCTAAGAGATTGGTTGCATAGTTTAATTGATATTGATTTATTAGTGCATTAAATTTCCCCATCCACTTCAATGGAAAAGTGAAAACACTAAAATTCAAGTATTTTTTTCTCAGAAACCGTAAGAGCTACAGTTACCAGACTTTGAGGGGAGGTTTATAGTTTATTGCCAAATTATTTAAACAAATATTACACCATTCGGCCTCATGGTGGCGCTATAAGAGCCCACTTTACCTTTTGGCCTATAACTCTTGAACCGTAGGTCGTAAAATCAAAATTTATTTTTCCCTAGATTCCTTGGTAACCGCCCAACTCACTCCAAATCCAACTCACTCCAAATCGCGCCCAACTCACTCCAGACATCTCACTCCACACACTTGCCCAACTCACTCCACACACTTGCCCAACTCACTCCACACACTTGCCCAACTCACTCCACACACTTGCCCAACTCACTCCAAAAAATATTATTGAGTACAATATTGAGGAATTAAGTACAATATTGAGGAATTTGTTACTTTTAACTCTATTCTGTTTTAGGCTTGGTTAAAGTTTTAAATACTGTCTCTACAAAACAACTTAATGGTTCTGGGGTTCTATTGTTGGTCAAATCAAGAGGTGTTGTTATATTCCTCGTTAAGGTTTTGGCCCTCCTCCACTGAGTTCACCCGCATAATCACCCTCCACCCAGGTTAGGGTTAGGGTTTAGGGTTAGGGTTAGGGTTAGAATGTAAGAGTCTCCACCGATTCAACCCACACACACGCACACACACACACACACACACACACACACACACACACACACACACACACACACACACACACACACACACACACACACACACACACACACACACACACACACACACACACACACACACACACACACACACACTATAATATTATAATTTATAGCTGCAAAGTAACTAGTAAAACAAATACATTTAGTGGAGTAAAAAAACAATATGTGGATCCAATATGTAGTGGAGTAGAGGTAAAACCATTGGAAGTTGGGAATACTCAAATAACGCACAAATACCCAACATTGTACATAAGTACAGTACTTAAGTTAATGTACTTAGTTACTTTACACCACTGACACATTGAACCAATATTACACTGGTGACATTGCATGGAGTGAGTTGGGTTTGGTCCTGGAGTGAGTTGGCTATGGTCCTGGAGGGAGTTGGTCTTTGGTCCTGGAGGGAGTTGTCCCAGCCCTGGAGTGAGTTGGGCGAGCCCTGGAGTGAGTTGGGCAAATATTTCTTAAGTCTTCATGGAGTGAGTTGGATTTGGAGTGAGTTGGGCGGTATTCGATTCCTTGGGTCATTACGCAACTCCCCATATAGGCCACGCCCATTTGCGTATGGATAGATTTTTTGATATTGATTTATTAGTGCATTAAATTTCCCCATTCACTTTCATGGGAATTGCAAAAACTCCCATTCAAGTATTTCTTTCTCGGAAACCGTAAGGGCTACAGTTACAAGACTTGGAGGGGAGGTTAATAGTTTATTGCTAAATTATTTAAAAAATAATCACACCAGTCGGCCACATGGTGGCGCTATAACAGCCCACTTTACGTTTTGGCCTATAACTCTTGAACCGTAGGTCGTAAAATCAAAATTTATTTTTCCCTAGATTCCTTGGTAACCGCCCAACTCACTCCAAATCCAACTCACTCCAAATCGCGCCCAACTCACTCCAGACATCTCACTCCACACACTTGCCCAACTCACTCCACACACTTGCCCAACTCACTCCACACACTTGCCCAACTCACTCCACACACTTGCCCAACTCACTCCAAAAAATATTATTGAGTACAATATTGAGGAATTAAGTACAATATTGAGGAATTTGTTACTTTTAACTCTATTCTGTTTTAGGCTTGGTTAAAGTTTTAAATACTGTCTCTACAAAACAACTTAATGGTTCTGGGGTTCTATTGTTGGTCAAATCAAGAGGTGTTGTTATATTCCTCGTTAAGGTTTTGGCCCTCCTCCACTGAGTTCACCCGCATAATCACCCTCCACCCAGGTTAGGGTTAGGGTTTAGGGTTAGGGTTAGGGTTAGAATGTAAGAGTCTCCACCGATTCAACCCACACACACGCACACACACACACACACACACACACACACACACACACACACACACACACACACACACACACACACACACACACACACACACACACACACACACACACACACACACACACACACACACACACACACACACACACTATAATATTATAATTTATAGCTGCAAAGTAACTAGTAAAACAAATACATTTAGTGGAGTAAAAAAACAATATGTGGATCCAATATGTAGTGGAGTAGAGGTAAAACCATTGGAAGTTGGGAATACTCAAATAACGCACAAATACCCAACATTGTACATAAGTACAGTACTTAAGTTAATGTACTTAGTTACTTTACACCACTGACACATTGAACCAATATTACACTGGTGACATTGCATGGAGTGAGTTGGGTTTGGTCCTGGAGTGAGTTGGCTATGGTCCTGGAGGGAGTTGGTCTTTGGTCCTGGAGGGAGTTGTCCCAGCCCTGGAGTGAGTTGGGCGAGCCCTGGAGTGAGTTGGGCAAATATTTCTTAAGTCTTCATGGAGTGAGTTGGATTTGGAGTGAGTTGGGCGGTATTCGATTCCTTGGGTCATTACGCAACTCCCCATATAGGCCACGCCCATTTGCGTATGGATAGATTTTTTGATATTGATTTATTAGTGCATTAAATTTCCCCATTCACTTTCATGGGAATTGCAAAAACTCCCATTCAAGTATTTCTTTCTCGGAAACCGTAAGGGCTACAGTTACAAGACTTGGAGGGGAGGTTAATAGTTTATTGCTAAATTATTTAAAAAATAATCACACCAGTCGGCCACATGGTGGCGCTATAACAGCCCACTTTACGTTTTGGCCTATAACTCTTGAACCGTAGGTCGTAAAATCAAAATTTATTTTCCCCTGGATTCCTTGGGTCACGACGCAACTCCCCATATAGGCCACGCCCATTTCCGTCTGGATAGATTTTCCGCCATTTTGAATTTTCTTCAAACCACACTTTTAGCTCCTCCTCCAACATATTTTGTCCAAATGTCACAGAAATCGGTACACATGATCTCTGGGCCCATGCGGTAAACATATCCAAACGGCATTTTCATAGTCCTTACCGTTCTTCCGTAAATTGTTTCCAAAGTTAGTGGGAGGGACCCGTTTTACCAAAAATGTCAAAAATCACGAACGAAACGTCCAATCGATCCCAAATTTAAATCACATGTCGAGGGTGATTTACTCAACGAGTCCCCAAAAGCATTTCCACTTTGATCCATAGGGGGCGCCACGAATGCGCAAAATGTCACCGTTTGATGCAAAAACATGATTTTTGGGGGAGTCAGTCCCTTCAAAATGAAACGCAAGCGATCTCAGGAGTGACGTGACAATGTAATTGGCGCAGTCTCCGACGGTATTCCTCCCAGCGTATTACTCGAGTCCCGACCGGCGTCGGCGCAACCACACTTTGCAATTGCCAATTGCGACGCGTCTAGTTGTTGTTTGCTGGTGAGGTAGAGTTTAAACACGTAAATTAAAACTACATTTGAAATATAATATGTTAATGTGTCAAATCAAATCTTTTTCATCACTTTCATCCCTCTTTTTGTCTCACTGTATGTCTCTCACTCATTTGTGATTTATTAATTATTGTCAGTCTCCGCCAGGCCGTAAGGCATGGCGAGAGAGTATGAATTGCACCCTGTCCTTCCGTCCGTGTGTGTGTGTGTGTGTGTGTGTGTGTGTGTGAACAGGCCCCCCCACTGTAATGAGTACATCCATGAGTATTGCTTCCGGTGCATCCCTAGGCTAGACTTGAAACTGTGACCTTTGCTTGCAGAGGTTGGAATTGAACATGTGCCTCTGGT
The DNA here is from genome assembly GCF_963454915.1 of Gymnoscopelus microlampas. Taxonomy (NCBI): domain Eukaryota; kingdom Metazoa; phylum Chordata; class Actinopteri; order Myctophiformes; family Myctophidae; genus Gymnoscopelus; species Gymnoscopelus microlampas. The sequence continues at coordinate 29,048,140 of NC_139955.1, forward strand.
CGCCGTGTGGCAGTGGCTTTCCCAGGAATTACGTTTAGGGCAGGCGAGATTTTTTTTACTCCCCCCCCGATTCCCCCCCACCCCCAACCCGGTTTTTTTTTTCTCCGGGGGGGGGGGGGGGGGGGGGGGACTCGGGGAAAAATCGCGGGGAAACAAGTTAACAATAACACTACACTGACTACAAAACTGAAAAACGTTAATAAAAACAATATGCAAGTATAATCAATGTATGTAGGCTATTGGAGTATTGCGCTGTTCTTGCGCCGCCAAGGTCTTGGCAGCAGTGGTGAAAGGTAGCGTCCTCTGGATGAATCTCTTCTTCAGCGGTGGTCTCTTCATGTTGTAGTTTAGTAATGAATGGCTCAAGCTGCTCTCAGAGCCCCTTTTATGCCAGGTGACTACAGTTGATGGCCCAGACCCCCACCCCTGGCACCCATGGCCGTGGCATGAAGACATTTGCATCACTATAGGCAGGGTCGCTCTGCTGAATGGAGAGTGTATTGGCTGTCTGGCGGGCTAATGGCCCGACGGACAGTTTTCTGTTTGTGTTCTTTTTCACTGCCTGTTTCTCAGTCAGTCTTTTACTTTATTTTCTAGGGGAGGCGAGATTTTGGTTGGGCAGGCGGCCGTCTGCCTTGCCTCTATGGTGGGTACGCCACTGCCGTGTGGTCCTATGCCAAAGGCCAAGAGGTGTCCACCAACTATCCGCTGCCCTACGGCACCTCCACACATTTACACACGTTTCTTTTAGTGCTTTTAAGTGTCGTTTCTGCATGTTAGTCTTCAAATCATGCTTCAGAGTGAAGAAGCAGGAGGATTTGAACTCTCAACCTTCAAACCACGTAGACCATAGGCGATTTTTGCCTCTGCCACCAGGGGGGGCAAAGAAAATATATGAATATATATGTTTATCATATATGTGGCATATACGAAATTGTCCGACACATATATGTCTCTATATATGTACATATATCTGGCATATATGTAGCCTGCCTGATTATCATCCTGAAGCTGCGTGGAGCTTCAGTCTGAAATTGGCTGCAGTGTCGGAGATTGCCCCTGCTGACCTGGCGGAGACCTGTGCTCCGAGGAGCACTTTTTCCAGTTCTTTTTTATTTTTATGCACTTATCAGAAACTTAACAGTCATTAACGGTCCTTAAATTAGAGAGGAGTACTGAGAGGTTCGTTATCCAAGTTTAGGAAAACATGGGGTCCCTTCCTTACACTTGAGGATAACTTGCAGTTTCATACTGTTCCAACACGACACGTTGTGAGCTTGTAGATCTGCTATTTTCTGTGTAAGTTTTCCCCAGAATACTAATGCATGCAGTCATATTGATATAAATAATGCTAATCATTGATGATAATGTATACAAATATTCCTACATATTTGTTAAGAAATCATTATTTATACAATGGTGAATAACAGATTCAGGCAGTCCTTAGTAGGAGACAATTGGTCATACTATCTCTCTCTTGTTCTGAGGTGTAAAAAAAAAAAAAAAAGTTTAAATTAAAATAAAATAAAGCTTGCCATGGATGCTGCTGCTACCTTACCCGCCATGTTAGGAGACTGTAAACAAAAGGAAACATCTCTTCATGGTCTTATTTCCCCCATTTAACACCCTGCCATTGCACAGAATGTTACAGACTGTGGTTGCGTCTGAAACCTGTGTGGTATGTACCACCAACGTAGTACATACCACACAGTATGCTATTTTCTATTCTATTTAGAATCTACTAAGCAGTGGGGTTTATTCACTTAAGACATAAAAAACAATTACTTGGCATAGCCTACAAAAAAATATGCGATTTTGGACGGGGCCTTTTGAGAACTTTGTCCGTCACTGGCACTGCTCATAACCACTCTCTAAGACAGGGCTCTGGGAGGTTTTATTCTTCAAGTTTCTGTAGCCGATTACATGTGAGTAGCATGATAGAAATAAGCACATATTTTTTTTTTTTGCAAGAATGCGTCTTCGGTCAGGCTGTACTGTCAAGTCGAAAAAGAATGACGCTTCACCGGCACGTTTCAATGTTGTAGCGCTCCTTCAGCACCCCTGCTTCTACATTTTGGCGTTCTTCGCCGTTTATTAACGCCGTTTGGTGCCCCCCCCAAGGTTGGTGCCCTGTTCTTCAGCACCTCAAGCCCGTTGGATAAGCCACCACTGCTTATTCCTATGTTAATTTGCTAGGTGTGAGTCGGGAGCCTTTGAAAACTTTGTTGAGGTGCAAATTTAAAGTAGTTTTAAATCTATGCGTGTGCCTGCGTGTGCTCCTGGTCAAATAGGTTCCGGCACGGCGTGCAAGGCCGTCCAGTGAGCATTGCACCCCTGGGGGAGAGAGAGTGTGTTCCACCATATCAGTGTTTTTTTTTTTTTGTTGTCAAATATGAGCCAACTGCTAATCTGTTTTTATAGAGGCGGTATCAGTCATCTTAAGCTACATAAGAGCCTCCCATCTGTTGTCCTCAGTCATTAATTCTAAAATAAGAGTTGTCAGATAGTGAAACAAAGCCCCAGCAGCTTTTCTGGCAAAATCAAAATGCAGTTTTTAGGTTTAGAGCATTTCATGTTTTCACGTTTGTATGCAATTAACAGTATCTTGATTAAAACCTAATAAATGCAGATCATCGCCTGGACATTCGGTTGGATAAGCTGGTTGGATAAGTTGAGGCAACAAATGCCGTGATGTTTATCATAAAGATACCCCCCCCCTTATTTATTCACAAAGACAACAAGAGAATACATTTGATAAAAACTTTAAGTTAACCACTTAAACCATGAGTTGCAACTTGGAGCTCTTTTTCAACATCTCTTTACAAAAGAAAATGCCGATCTACAATCATCTCACAATGTGTCGCAACATTATAATAATAATAATAATAACTTTATTTATATAGCACTTTTCAAAACATAAGTTACAAAGTGCTGAACAACAGTAAAAACATAGCATACACGATTAAAAAGTCTTATGGACTTGACATAAAAGCATTCAGTTCAGATAAGCAGTAAAAACATATCTGGTAATTAAAATAAGTCAAGGAGCATGGATAAGGAAGAAATAATATAACATAAAATAGGTACTAGATAGAAAGACAGCACACACAAAACAGTTATGGCTGATAGGGGGATCTAGGGGAAGGCTTTCCTGAATAAGTGTGTTTTTAGAAGTGTTTTAAAAGATGTCAGGGAATTTGCTTTCCTAATTTCCACAGGTAGGGCATTCCATAGTGTAGGTGCTCGGGCAGAAAAAGCCCGATCACCTTTTGTGACTAAATTTGTTTTGGGGACTATTAGGAGGGCCTCCTCAGAGGATCTTAGGCTACGGGGTGGGTCATAGGGAGGCACCATATCTGTGATGTATTTAGGGGCAAGACCATTTTGGGCCTTAAAAGCTAATAAAAGTATCTTAAAATCAATTCTAAAAACAACAGGAAGCCAGTGGAGAGTTGCTAAAACAGGGGTGATATGGGCACGTTTTCTTGTATTGGTCAGAAGCCTGGCAGCTGCATTTTGCACCAGCTGCAGGCGAGAAATTGTTTTGTGGTTTAAACAGGTGTATAGACCATTGCAGTAGTCCAGACGGGAGGTTATAAATGCATGTATGAGTTTCTCTAGATCTACAGATGACAGGACAGACTTAATTTTTGCAATTGTTCTGAGTTGGTAAAAGCATGATTGTACAGTTTTTTTGACTTGGATATTGAATGAGAGATCCGAGTCGAAGAAGACACCTAGGCTCTTGGCGACCGGTTTTACAGCACTGGACAGGCTGCCCAGGTCGTCTTTTAAAAGGCTAGTGAGATGTGGGGGACCAAAGAGCACAATCTCAGTCTTATCTGAGTTCAACTGGAGGAAGTTTTGTGACATCCATGAGTTTATGTCAGCGAGACAGGCCCTTAGACCATCTAAGCTTCCTTTGGTTGGGGATTTGACCGGGACATAAATTTGCGAGTCATCCGCATAACAGTGGAAGCAAAGCTTGTGCCTGCGGATGATGTGACCTAGCTCCAGCATGTAGATGGAGAACAGGAGAGGTCCAAGAACAGACCCCTGTGGGACACCGCACGTGAGAGGGGCTGAGGGGGAGGAGGTGTCACCAGAGACAACGGAAATAGTTCTGTCACTGAGATAGGAACGCAATAGTTCAAGGGCGATTCCCTGCACGCCAACCCATCTTTTCAGGCATGTCAACAGGATGGAGTGGTCGACCGTGTCAAAGGCCGCACTCAGGTCGAGTAGTACCAGTATGGCACAGTCACCATCATCGACTGAGCGTAATAGGTCATTAGTTACCTTAATAAGGGCAGTCTCTGTGCTATGGAGAGCCCTAAATCCAGACTGAAATTGCTCAAAAATGTCATTATTGTTCATGAAAGTGATTAATTGAGAGGAGATGATTTTCTCCAAAACTTTTGACAGGAATGATAATTTGGAAATTGGCCTATAATTGTTAAGGACAGATGGATCTAAGTTGGGTTTCTTCAGTAGAGGCTGGATGGTGGCCTGTTTAAAGACAGAGGGGAAAGTGCCGGTGGATAGGGATGCGTTTATGATGGCCAGAATGTGGGGTGAAATTGAGTGAAAAACCTCCTTAAAGATTTTGGTTGGAATGGGATCCAGTTGGCAGGAGGAGGATTTCATTGAGGCAATTGTTTTTTCTATGGACTGGCAGGTGACCGGTAGAAAATGGTTAAACGAGACTGAGACGTTCAGGAAAAAGGGGGCGCAGCTAGTGTCTGGGATTATGTGAGATCTGATGTTCTCAACTTTGTGTAAAAAGTGGTTGAGGAATTCTTCACATTTCTCTTTAGAAAGTTGGTTGCTGTGGGGTGGGGTGGGGTTCGTGACCGAGTCTAGCACCTTGAATAGAGTCCTGGGGTTATGGCTGTTGGTTGAAATGATATTGGAGAAATAATCTGATCTTGCAACCTTGACTGCATTTTGATAATCTGCCATGAGAGTCTTCAGGATGTCTAATGAAATATGGAGATTGTCACCTTTCCATTTGCGCTCAGCTTGTCGGCACCGTCTCTTTATGAGTCTGGTCTGATCATTTAGCCAAGGTGAGGATTTTCTGGGGGGCTTGACAGCTTTGAGGGGTGCTATGGAATCTAGGATGGCTATGGAAGCATTATCAAAACTGTGGATAAGCTCATCTAGGGTTTGGAAAGGATTGGGGGGGGGCACTGATGTCAAGAATGTCTCAGCAAATGAGGTGGCTGTTGTGGAGTCAAGGATGCGAGTGAGGCGGACTGGGAGACAGGTATTTGAGCTGGGGAGGGGGAGGGGTAGATTGAAGATAATGGCCTTATGGTCAGTTATAGTGCTGGGAAATGGTATAAATGTCATCATGCTAGGAGAGACACCAAGTGATAGGATGAGATCAAGGGTGTGGCCCTTATTGTGGGTCGGTTGACAAACTGACTGGACTAGGTTAAATGACTCTGTGATTGCAATAAAATCCTTCACCATAGGATGTGAGGGGCAACATACATGAATATTGACGTCCCCTAAGACAGTTATATGGTCATATTTGGGAGTTATCATAGATAAGAGCTCTGAGAACTCATCTAAAAATATAGGCCCACTTTTCGGGGGTCTATAGATGACGACACATAATAAAGGGACCTTTCCATTTACCACAAAGCTCATCATTTCAAATGATTTAAAGGTGCCAAAAGAATGTATAGGAGAGCATTTAAAATTATCTTTGTGAATTACAGCTATTCCACCACCTACACGGCCAGACATTCTAGGTTGATGGAAAAAGGAATAATTTGGGGGGGTAGTTCCCCCCAAATGAGCTTGTAGTTCCCCTCATATCTGGGTTCATGTGGTTAATACATTATTGTCAAGGAGGAACTCTTCCTGGCAAACAAGGTGGTATTGTTCCATTACCTGCTGAGATCATTCCTCCACAAAGTATGGTAAGAGTTGGCTAAGAACAAGGAAGGTGTGTTCTTGCCATCCATACCCCACCTTTGTTGGGCCACGTACAGCCTTTCTGCTAACCCAATCGAAGGAAACGGTTTTCTTCTGTGTTTTGGTTCCTTCCTGGATAATCTCCAACGTCTCCTCAGCCATCTAGTAGCAGTGTTTCATCCATGTTTGACATGCCAAGTTCCGGCTTACCCATTATTTTATACTTTGGCTATTCAAAAATAGCAGATATTTGAATATATATATATTTTTACATACATTTTTAACTCAAATCTTTGCTTCTGGGGGGTCCCTGAAACAACATATTTTGAGGTGAGGGGGTCCGCGGCCGAATACATATAATTTTGTACATTTTACATACATTTGTAGAATGTAGAATGTAAATATTTGCTGAAGCAAAGATTTGAGCTCAAAATGTTCGCTTTAAAAAATGAATATATTCAAAGATTTGCACTTCTTGCACATTTTCATGATTATTCAAAAAATAGCAGATCTACAAGCTCATAGCGCGGCACTTGGTGCCGTGCTATGAGCTTGTATATCTGCTATTTTTGAATAGCCAAAGTATAAAATAATGGTTACACAGTTCCTGGTTTTAATGGGTTAAGCCAGTGGTTGTCAAAGTGGGGTCCTTGAGGGGGTTCCAGGGGCTCTCCAAGAAAGTTAGTTGATATGGCAGCAAAACCAGTTTAACCACTTTAAAGAGCCACTATGTAACTTTTATTTAAGGAATACATTTGAATGTTGTCCAATCAGTATGGTAGTGTATGTTAATACAATATAACTTATACAATTGGGGTGGTTATATTTTGTCTCTCTGCTCTTCTATTGAGACATTTAGATTGTGTCAAAGGTCATGTCTCACCTAGACACAGGATCTGACACGAATTCTGAACTTATGGTCAAGATTCAGAGGAAAGTTACATAGTGCAGCTTTAAACTAATACTGTCAATGTGATTTCTTTTTTCCCTTTCTTTAATTATAATAATAATAATATATATTTTCAGAAAACGTGGTTAGGATTTAGAAGGCATTGCTAGAATCGGCCTCAGGTCTAAATGGCCTAGGGAACAAGTTTATCACACTTGTTTCCTTTACCACTCCCCTCACCCATGGCATACAGTATAATAGAGAAGCTGCTGTGATAATGTATCATACTGTATACCAACTGCGAATCCCCCCTGGACACATAGATCAAAACAATCCTGAATAGGAGCAGATAATGAATGTGCATATAATAACATACCATACTTTCCTGTGAAGAAGACATCCATTGTTGTTAGAGAAGTGTTTGACATTACATTACGAGAAGCACCACCAAGTGTGTGTGTGTGTGTGTGTGTGTGTGTGTGTGTGTGTGTGTGTGTGTGTGTGTGTGTGTGTGTGTGTGTGTGTGTGTGTGTGTGTGTTGCTTCGGAATAAATGACAACATTATTTACAGCTTACTGCTCTGTGTAGCCTATAACTCATTATATATTAATCCCAATATCCTATATTAAAATTGGCTTAAGGGAGGGCCGGCCGGCCGGCAGATCTCCATATACGGGCATAAAAGGGACAAGGACTGACAGATAGAGATCTGTGAGTCCGAGAACCTCTAGTAGCCAAAAATTGCCGATCTACAAGCTCACAATGCGTCATGTTGCAACGCATTGTGAGCCTGTAGATTAGCTATTTTTGCCTAACGTTCTCCCCGGAATAGGGATGCTGGTTTTCAAGTGGTTAAAGGGGGTCACCTTTAGATGTGCAATGTGCAATGTGTTTGTTGAGTCTTAATCCAGCAAGCCACAAAATAAAAAGGGGGTTTTGCGACAGACATCTCAGGGCGTCATTTGTGACATTTATCTGTGGGTGGCGTACTCGGAAACAAACACATGCATTATACGAAAAGGGAGACGGCACGTTCTAGCCTCCAGGTATTTTTTTCATGAACACAAATGCAAAAATGTCACTCCCAGGTTTTTGTTGGGGGAAAACATTATTCATATCATTCCTCTGAGGAAGCACTTGGAATGTGGTCATTGCTGACCTTCAAAGTTAACCTTGTTTCTATTGTATTTTTGGTAGTCGTTGCTGTCAGGCAAAAACCTTGTATCTCCATATTTCAACTTGTTATGTTCTTTCGTAAATGAATGCCCTACTTCATCATACAAGAGTGTCAATAGCAATAAAAATAGCAGATCTACAAGCTCACAACAACGCCCGAGGCGTTGTCAGCTTGTAGGTCGGCTATTTTCACTATTTTAAAAATAATAAAAAAGGAACGGTTTTGGACTTGTAAGGTTTCCACCCAACAGCAATGTACTGCTGTGGCATTTGGTGTTCCGCTTTCTGAAGCAGCCCATGGGACCGCAGGCTTGGAAACCATAAGAGACTTTGTGGGTCTGCCTTCTTAATGAGACCGTACAAGTAACGGAAAACACGAGAGATGCTTCAAAGAATATTCTTAATAAAGAAAAAAAATTCTGATCCAACATGCAAATAGAATCGACTGCGTGGTTAGCGGCAAATCATTATGTCTGCAAAAGTTATTACAGTATGTTTGCCAACTCTTCCATTTGACTGTGTCTAAAAAAGAATTGTGTATATTATTCACTGATGTTACCATTTCCATCTCATTTCCAATGCTGTTTAGAATTTAAAAAAAATTAAACTGCCTTCTGATTTGTTGAAGGAGAATTCACAATGCTATTTTATGAACATAGTTTTATAAAGAGAATAACCAGCTACTCTTCTTAAAAATAAACTAGAAAAAGTGCTCCTCGGAGCACAGGTCTCCACCAGGTCAGGTAGGTTATTGTGGCCTCCTGGTGGCGCTATAATAGGCCAATGTGAAAAGGGTGCCATTTCTTCCTCGGGCTAGTGGGAATGTGCGTGCAAGTTGCGTGCAAGTTTTCACGGAAATCGCACGCTGTGTTCATGATTTGAGACGTTTTGTTGCAAAAATGTGTTTTGCTAAATTAGACCTGCTGGTGGCGCTATAACAGGCCAGTGTGAAAAGGGTGGCATTTCTTCCTCGGCCTAGTGGGAATGTGCGTGCAAGTTTTCACGGAAATCGCACGCTGTGTTCATGATTTGAGACATTTTGTTCAAAACGGACCAATCCTGCAAACTTTGGAAGCCAACCTTAGCCAATCTGGATGGAATATGAAATATCGGACAGATCCGTCTTGATCACATGACTATAGAGATACTGTGTACCGATTTGCGTGATGTTTGGATAAAATCTGTAGGAGTAAATGGGTTTTGCACAAATCGGCCTCCTGGTGGCGCTATAACAGGCCCATGTGAATAATTTGGGGCAGAGGTTCTGAATTGGCATCCAGGGAGTGTGTGTGCACAGTTTCGCAGCGACCGGGCCAACAGTGCCAGAGATTAGCTGGTAACACACGGACAGGACAGGACAGGACAGGACACACGGACGGACGGACACACGGACGGACGGACGGACGGACGGACAGACAGACAGGGGGTAAAACATACTCTCTCGCCATGCCTTTCGGCCTGGCGGAAACAATAACACAGTAAATATTTGGCTAAAGTTAGCCTTAAAATGTCATATAAATTCTGGTATGGATAGTAAGGGCTTTTCACATAACCAACAAAGGAATACATGGAATTAAAAATAGATTTAAAACAGAAAAATTTGCTCCTCTGAGCTCAGGTCTCCGCAGGCCAGGTAGCTTATTGTGGGCCAGCAAAGTTGAAAAAAAGCAACAGACCTGTGGAAAACTTGTCGGGTGGAAATAGACCCCTTAACAGACGACGTCACACTGATAAGAACCAGTATGCGTGCAACCAGTATGCGTGCAATGAAACCCATTCTATCAGGTCTCGCTAGGACACGCCTCACTAGCCAACACAGAAGAGGGGGTTGGGGTGTGCTGAAACCAGCGCACCCCGAAACAACAGGTTGGGAATTGATTGCGTGAAACAATCACCTGTGCGTCCAGTCTCAATGTTAGTAAACAAATAATTGGTCTATGGGCATGGCTTATTAGAGGAGTTGCGTAATAATCATAGACTGTAAAAAATATGGATGAAAGGAACCGCTACGTGACCCATTGGTTTCTACAGACCAGTTTTGAAGCCACCTTTTCTGCTGATTCTAATCCACCATCGTGGAACATCCAGTCCCGAATAGAAACTTGAAACGACTGCTATTGACCGGAAGCGAGAACCAGTAGAAGCATACCATACGTTGTCATATTTTTTTTATTAATGGGACCATAATTTACTAAACTCGTGTCATGATAACTGAAAAAACACTTTGAACTAGCGATTGAAAACAAAGTATTTAAGAAAATGTTTACTACGGTAATAAAATCAAGTGTAAAGTCCAGCCAATGCTTCTGCAGCCAGCAGGAGGTGAAATAGCGACATCTGCTGGGCCATTAATGGGGACTGGATCCTTAAAAGATTCACTTCCTGGGCTTCCTTGCCGCCTAATAATAATCCAAGGAATCCAAAATAGTTTTGATTGTATGACCTACGGTTCAATAGGTGCTATAGGGCTAAACGTGAATCTGCCGGTTATAGCGCCACCATGAGGCCGATTTAAACAATGTAGGGAGGCATTTCTTCCTTATGTGAGCCTGCCTAATCTCTCAAGAACAGATTCTGCACTGCGTGAGAATCTGTCTTGAAGGTTCGTCAGAACGTGTACACACTGTGTGGGAGTGGGCGTGGCTTCAGAGGCCGCGCTTTATCCAATCAAATGTAGTGGGCGGGATTCACGTGTCCGTCATCCTTCCCGACTTGAAACTTAAACAGAAACTAATTTAACAATAGCGTCCGCGGAGCAGACAACCACGGAAAGATATTCACATTTGAACTTACTCTTTCATCATAGAAACAAGTGGGCTTATAACCAAAACCATCCATGTTCTCTGGGAGAAGTGGTGTTAGTGTTCCGTGTAGAAATGTTATCTAGTCGGAATGAAAACGCAAGCTCACCACCGGAAGTGGAGCGGTGAAGGCAGACTTAAACCCCGTTTCCTTGCACACATGTGCTGCGTCGCCATTGTCCCAGAGTCACACTCAGGAGGAAGAACAGCAGAGGTCGCTGTTTTTCCTTTTAAGTGTGTCTCTGGGCTCCGAGATTTGTGGCATTTTGTTCAAAACGGGCCACTCCTGGAAACTAAAAGCATAGTCTCTGGCCTTCTGCCGCCCGGCTTGGCGGAGACAAAGAAGTATTATTTATCATGCTATTCTATTAAATTAACTGGATAGTGCCGTATTTTGGCTCTGGGTCATCCTATCTTGTTAACTACTCTCTGATCGGCCAGCTCTACTTGGTGGCAGGCCAAGATGAGATCCCTCTGGGTGTAAGTCAAGATTAATGTTATTAACCCTGGTTTATGATCTGATAGGGCACTTTTCTTTTGCATCACCTGCAATTCAATGTGATGATTAGGACAGTGTTTTCCCAAACAGTGGGTCGGAACCCATTTTCATGTCACGGACCAATTATCATAGGTTGCAAGTAAATATCCCTTTTTTTGTTTTTTCATTTCCTACAATGTTTTTTTAAAATATACAGTATTTTTTCAAAAACAAAATAATAAATAAAATAGTCTTTTTCAAACTTTTTCAAATGAAATTCATAAAATCAAAGGAAAGCTCTACAAGCTCACAACGTGTCGCATTGCTTGTAGATCGGCTATTTTCACTAGTTTGGGTCCCATGCACTGAGACATAACATTTCTATTTTGGGTCTCGAGCTAAAAACTTTGGGAACCACTGGATTAGGAGACTTCAAAGTTCTGGTTCTGCAGTACAGGGAACCACAAAGCCTAGCATGCCTATTTATAAAGAAAAATTGCAAATATAACAAACGATTTGGATTTGAATTGTTTTGAAATAAATAGTGCAGAATACCAGAAATCTGTATGGAGTTGATATACTGTAAAACACAGTGTTAATTTAAGGATTCTGAAAGGATAATCAAGAACATCTTGGGCATTGAAACTTGAGAGTATACAAATGCAACCAAATGGACCCTTAAATGTCCATTTGGTTTAAGTTGTATACTTTCAGAATTAAATGAACACTTTACATTATATCAACTCCATGAAAGTTTAAAGGTGCTTTGAGTGATACTTTAAAAAAAGAAGCTCTTGTTAAAAAGTTATATTATTCTGATAATCAGTGTTCTAGACTCTATAGCAATGATGTATCAATATAGTGTTTGCTTAGTAACAGGGGACTCCTCTTAAACAGAAAATACATTTTCATCAAATCAGGAGAGAGAACACATTTATCAGCTTCAATCTTATAATGTTCCAAATCCAATTCCACATTTTGTCTGTTCATTCTTTTGTTTCATTACTTCCAATTTCACTTGTTTATACTGTAGTCCTGTCTTGATTGGATGAAATTGGTATCCAGACCTTAAAACGCAGTATAGTTTCTGTTTACTAAAGAGCTTGAGACCCTTGTTGAACAAAAACTCTTAGAAATGATTACCATCATCGAATATAGAGCTATTTAAAGGACAAGTCTGGATTAAAAAAACATATACAGTAGCCTTTTTTACTTAACTTACTTATGTTGATCCCAAATGGCCATGGGGTCTATTTGCAGAATTGCCCCTTTCGTCCAGTTTTCTCAGCAGCCCCCATAGCATAGAGGAGAGTCCATAAGCATAATCGTTACTTATGCTATTTGTTGTGGTCACCCAGTCCAACCCAGTCCTTTAACACTTATTTTAACAAAAGACAAGATCACTGAGATCTATCAGGTAGATCACTGTTTCTCATCTCTAGTCCAGGGACCACCAGGGGTCCAAATGGACCATTAGGTCTGTAACTCAGAGTGTGCAAATGAGCAGACAACATTTTTATTGGAATCTGATAAAATGGTTCTCTCACCTGATTGAATAAAGCTGGCATTCCGACCTGAAAATACACCCTCTGTTCTCCAAAGAGCCGGGCAGATGGGAGGGCACCTGCCAGAACAATCACTCCACAGCAACGATCACCATCAGAATGCAGAACTAGTATTCAGCACTTAAATTCAACACAAAAATATTACTTACACCAGTGGTTCTAAACCAAGTGGGCCCTGATCCAGAAAAGGTTGAGAACTGCTGACTTAGCCTTAAAAAGGCGGTGGAGGTCAAATTAACTGCTAGCGAAGGCTCAGTTGGTTAAACTGTATCATCCCCAAATCTACCAGAGGCTTGGATTGCAGCCTTTGGTGGTTCTGATGATGAGCCAATTCTTCCTCTCCGGTGTCCAACCGCTACACTGTGACGTGAACACTGCTCTTATTCAGGGAGCACGTTGTTATAATTATTTTCTTAACCCGCACTTGTTTTCATACAAAACAGAATAACTGTAAAGTTGCAGTTTAAACACAAGGCTCAGCAGAGGGAGATTCCATTTGTAAACTCTCAGATATATTAACACTGAAGATTCTACATTGGAGATTGGGGTCCCAGAAATAAAGGAAACATTTATTAAATGGGGGTCTGTGGCCTAATGCACATCAAACAGGCTATATGGGGCTGTGATTAGCAAAGTGAATTATTATTATCATTATTATTATCATGTACTGTATGTTGTGTTGTTATGCCAGTTCCCATCCTGTGTGGACAGACACTGGGATGCAGTGACACATGTTGGAAAAAAAATATCTAGTTCTATCGACAACAATGTTGTCAACAATACTGTTCAGACTTGATGCACATCCATGGTTTGAATCTGCTTTCACAGTGCGTGTGCATGTATGTGTGTGCGTGTGTGTACGTACAGATTTGCTCTGGAAGGAAGAAAACTTTGCTGCTACAGAGCATGTGGTAAAAAATAATAATACAATGAGTAGGTTATCCTGTTTACTTCATCATATGCATTACCTGTGTAACCATTTTATTTATCACACCTGCAACTTTTCAGCAACATACAGGAATACCCACCACATGACTTGTCCAAAGGATGCTGCCACTTCGCTGACATGGTATCAACACATTCAGTGTTACACGTTCAGTGCCAAATGTTCAGTGTTACACAGTGTTACACATTCAGTGCAACACATGTGACATTGTGTATCAGACCCAATCCATATTTCTGTCTAGACCTACAACGACCGATTCTGCTTGCATGTGTTTGGTGATCGTATTGGCTCCAAAACTATGTCTCAGCGCAACCCTTCTTGCTAGACCCATTTAAACAGACTTGTTAGTACAAATACATCTTCATTTATTTCACATACATTATTATAATTTTTTCTCTCTCTTTTTTTTTCTCTTTACTTTTGTATTCACAATCTAAATGATTCAACAACAAAATGAGGAACTACCACAACAAAGTCCAAATTTCTTACTGGGGCAAATGGTGCAAATGTCACTGTAATAAAATGGACACATGTATTTTGCCAACCAGCAAAGATTACTGTCAACAGAATAATAAAAAGAGACAAGAATAGGACAAAAAGATGGTTCATATGATGTACGTTGACAGGTACAGTACCAAGTCATCTTTAAGATTATTTAAATGTGTTTAGTTAGATCCTGAATAGTACTCCCTTGTAAAACCCACAATATTTTTGATAAATAAAATCTATTTCTTTCATTTGTGTTCATAGATAATATCTTTTGGATATCTATAATTCAATCTGGGAACAGGGATAGATAAACACCCACAGAAGCCCTTCCTGATTCCGTGGAGACGTGAAAAGTCAGGAAAATAAATTGTCTTGCTGAACAATATGGGGTCAAGTTGATTTTGGCTGATGCATTCCATGAATATTGCTATGAGTAGTTCTTTTGAATGTATATGTACTTACATGTACATAATTAAGCATTAGGTACACATATGCAAAGTACTGAACATGGGGACGTATGGTCTGTTTCATTGATTTGTTCAGTGAATAAGCATGGCGCAAGACTAAACAAAGTAGAGTAATACCTTAGATACAAATGTTGTACTGTACATGGCTGTGCTGAGTTCTTAGATCCAACCCAAAACTGGAAGGTTCTTTCTGGGCATAGAAATTTCAAAAGGTTGATAACCGACACCTATTCCCTCCAGGTCCCCTCGGTTGTCGCAGTATTCCATTTTCATCCGTTTTCCATCAAGCTGAAGATGCCCCCCTGGCAACAAAAATAGATGTCCCACCATATGCTTTACAGTTTTTGAAACACAGCAGCCAACCATTGTGTCTGGCGAAATCCAAAAGTTTTAGGTACTGCACATTGTATTGTGCCCAATAGTACTATTCACATTTTCATTACCAGTCTCTCTGCAACAGTGGGGAATTCAGCTGTCCTGTTTGCAATGAAAATACATTATCCTCTGGGCATTCCCGCCACCTAGGTCTATAAAATAAGTCACATCATTTTCATGTTAAAACGGCGAGGGCCAGCTTGCCCGTCTGGCGAGTCCACGTTGGTGCCGTTAGACTTGGACCGAGGCACATATTCAATATCAATGTTGTTTTTATGCTTCCCTTTCCCTCTGCTCCAAACAAACAGGAGCAGGAAGCAGAACAAGACCACCCCGAGGAACGTGAAACAGCCCATGGCCGTCGACACTAAAATAGTCTTAAGGTCCAAACCGTAGCTCACGACGGTCGTCCCGTTGGCAGTGGTGTTGCTGGGATCTGTGTAGTACTGGGTCCTGTTAGCGTACAGCGATCCGAGGCTTTTCACCGCCAGCGAGGTCATCAGGGTGTCATTTCCTGCAGTGTTGGACGCCAGGCAGAGGTACACGCCGCTGTCTTGCACCTCCGCCGACTTGATCTCTAGCGTTCCGTTGTTGTGCACGGTGACTCTGCCATGGCTCCGGCCCACGAGGACACGTCGCCGCGGGGACAGCCAGGACACGGTGGGTCTCGGTGTCCCCTCGGCACTGCAGCGCAGCAATGCCTGCTGGCCTTCGTCGACGGCGACGGTCTGCGTTCTGTTCTCGCGGATTTTTGGCTTGGTGCACGTAACATAGTAGGACAGCAGGGTCTCCTTGAACTCCATAAAAGGCCTGCCGCGGATCCCCTCGGGCGTGCTGCACTCGGGCTGTGACTCGCCAAAGAAGATGGATAGCCTTTTCTGTAGGATCCACATGAGACGGCAGTCGCATACTAGCGGGTTGTCATCAATTAGAAGTACCTCCAGTGCCTCAGGAGCTTGAAAGACACTCTTCTCCAGTGTATCCAGGCGGTTGTGAGAGACGTTGAGGACCTTGAGCCACCGCAGACCTTGGAAAGCATAGGGCTCAATGGTGGACAGCAGAGATCCTACCAGGTGCAGCTCCCGCAGCCGCACCAGATCCATCAGCATCCCGCCCTCGATGTGCCTGATGCGATTAAAGGACAGATTGAGGTGTGTCAGGTAGGGCAGATGCTTGAGTGCTTGGTAAGGGAAGGTAGACAGGTTAGTGTTGGTCATGAACAAGGTGGTCAGATTTAGGCCATGCAGAGTGTTGGCTGGAACAAGGTCTAGTGAAGGCCAGTTGTCAATCTCTAAGTGCCGCAGACGGAATAGCTTCTTGAAGGAGTACGGGTGCAAAGTGCTGATGCTGAGGTATCTTAGATGAAGGACGACCAGATTGTGCAGGTGGGACAGGGCCTCAGTGGGCACCACTGTGAGGTTGCACCTTTCCAGCGTGAGCATCTCCAGGCTTTGAAGTCCGCTGAACGCCCGGTGAGAAATGTAAACAAGGTCATTGTCACCCACCTCTAAGTATTTGAGATTGTGCAGGTCCTGGAACATGTAATCCAGGAGGATTACAATCTTGTTGTCACTGACGTCCAGCCGTGTTAGATTCATTAACCCAGTGAAGACACCCAGGGGGATGAGCTTGATGCGGTTACTTTTGAGACTGAGTGAATGCATGCTGAACAGGTTGTTGAAGGCTCCGGGCTCAACGTAACTTATAATGTTCCCACTGAGGTCCAGCTCCTCCAGTCCCGGAAAGGCAGCAAAGTCATCAGGATTGATCATGGTCAGCTTATTCTTACTCAGGTCGAGGAGCCGGGTCTCGATGGGAATGCCATCAGGGATGCTTGGCATGCGCTTGCGGTGGCAGACAACTGCCTTGCTCTGGGCCGAGCACTCGCAACGCGAGGGGCATCCCAGCGTAGAACCCACAAACACAGCCACAATGGCCAGGCCCAGGAATGGTTGCCAGCATGAGACAGCCGTGTGCAGCATGACTTTGCTCATATAGTCCACCATCCTCTCACGGCTCTGCAAGAAACAGAGAAAAGGCAGAGGTTAGTGATTAAACTTTAACAGCCTGTTAAATCGATGACACAGTATTTCTCTAATCCTCAATTCTGTCCAAGCTTTGTCAGCCCTTAACCAAGCAGCAAAAAGAAGAAAAGTTTCGCACATCTTCCAAGTGTTATGTAATCAGGACAGGCTTAGATGTGCAACTTTTTCAGCATGCCAATTACAAGAAAAATGGGAGAAAAGAAAGGTGTTGAATTGATGATTAATGTTTGATTTGACTGTGCCCTCCTGTTCTGTGTTCCTTAATTCTCTTTTTCCATTTTCTAACTTCCTGTAACTGCAAATTGACTGAAAAACTAAAAATAATGCCACCTATACGATTACACCTGTAATCATGTGATGTAACAATAAAGTTGATTCTGATTCTGATGCTGTGTTACTTGTCTTACTCAACTACAACCTGAGCCCATAAGATCATGCCTCTTTCTATGCACATTCACTTCACGCCACGTTTATTGTTCTCTTGACTCTGAATTAAAGAACAATTAGCTTGAAGCCCTCTTCTTGCACAATCAGTCTTAGCCTTTTGGTTTTCCTTTCATCCTTAGCATACCGATCAAGGGAAAGCACGTTGGATCAGGATTGTAGGAAATGTCCACTTGATGAGTGCTGCCACGTTATCTGATGTTGATTTGTTCTAACAAGCCTTTGATGAAAATAGATTACTCGTCTTCCAGCCCGCTAGGCTAATTCACTCTTTTTACCTTTTTTCTCAGATTTTTTAATCCAAAGCATCCTATATGTACTAATTTGACAAGAGAATAAGGCTTTGACAATCCTAACAAAGCAACGTTTTGACATCATTCTAATACTTTATACTTAAAACATTATACCGAGCCAAAGTTTGTGGAATTTAGTGGAATTTGTGTATGTCAACTCCTATACGTTAGTTAAGCTTCTTAATGTAGTCTGACAAGTAATATGCTTTGACTGAACCCAATCTGACCTAATTTTATGAAACATGTCTCACCTCTCCTGGGCATATTGTGTTGTTTTTTTCACGCATGAAAAGACTCCCGTCCCATTGTTTATATACTATTTAGTGCATCTTGTGATTCTTTGATTCCCTCTCCAGAAGAAATAACCATGACAAAATTGATTTCCTCTCTCACCCACTCTCCACCCTACTGTAGATGGAGAAGATAGAACTCTAAATAGCAGCCTATTATGAAAAATGCATGTCAGTTTGTGTAATCAAACCTAGTCAAATAGATATTGCCAGAGTGCATCGCTTAACAGAAGAGAACATGATGATTGCAATATTTATAAGGATAATCACAAAGGCCGCAAAAGCTAATAAAACAGGGTCTTGGGGTTAAAATGTAAGACATCCAATTTAAATGCAATCCCCAAGACTGCCAAATGCCAGATAAATAAAAACAATTATTCTGGGAATACAGTAGTAACATCTGGAGTCAAACTAGCCTCAGAGTATCATCAAGAATGTTGGCTGACAGATAGGTGACATGATATGACTAATATAGCAATCAATATATTTTATATACAAAATGTAATATAAACGACAGCATAAATATCACTTAACATCCAACCTGGCCCTCTGCATCTGTACTGATCAGGCGTGTGCATAGTGTATAGGCTATCTGCACTTGGACTTACTGGACACAATAAATATAATGTGCAATCTATCGGCAGTAGAATGAGCACATAGTAGTAGGTATGAATGTAGCGAGTATCAACACTAAAATCTATCAATATGTGCATGTAGTAGATATACTGTAGGCGTGTATGTGTTATATACAGTACTGTATGTGTTGTCCTATAATAAAATTGGCTAATGGGACCGCGAGAGAATGTGTGTGATCCCATTGGTTCACCGATCTGTCCGTCAGCCCAGGCCCCGTCAACACAACATTACGAGCGACGCCCACTGCACTCTGGTTGGTTGGGGAAATTAAACACTTCCTATACCGGTACACCGACACGCTGGTCCAGGCTTTTATTTTTTAGCAAAACTAAACAATAAAAGCCTGGAGATCGAGGCTACTCTGACTCAGACATAACCATAAACAAAGCCGATACGCCCATATAGAGCAGGACCACGGCCACGTCACTCCTACATAACCATAAACAAACCCAATATGGTTGTCCAGAACCACTGATCTAACCGATATGTCCATATACAGGCATATATGGCTCTCCAGTTGTCCAGAACCACCGATCCAACCGATATGCCCATATATTGGCATGCCAATATATGGGCAAATACTGATGACATCAGGATATCCATATATGGGCATAAAGGGACAAGGACTGACAGAGATCTCCATATTTGAGCATAAAAGGGACACAGGTAGACAGACAGTTACAGAGATCTCCATATATCGGCACAAAAGGCCGGGACACAGATAGACGGGTACAACGTCTACTCTGACAAAGCCCTCGACACTATGACTATGATTGGCAGTACAGCGTAGGTGTGAGGGCTGTGTAGCGGTCTGTGAGGGCCGTATAGCGGCCCGAACCTCTAGTAAAAATAAATAGGCACAGGTAAATATACAATCTATCACCACCAATATGTGCATATACTGTAGTAGGTATGTGTACAGAGAATCAACAGCAGTGTGTATCAACCAATATGTATCATCTACAACCAGTAATATGTCCCTATAGTAGGAGTATGTATGTATGTATGTATGTATGTATGTATGTATGTATGTATGTATGTATGTATGTATGTATGTATGTATGTATGTATGTATGTATGTATACAGATAATCAACAGTAGGCCTTTTTAATGTTTATCAACATTATGTATAGTTGATGTGCATTGAATGGAGTGAGTACTACTGTATACATGGTGAAACATTCACATTAACATCAACAGCAGATGAGCAGGCCAGGCCTCAGATTTGTGCGTACATCACCGTAGTCCATGAGCGAGAGCGCCAGACTGAGTGAGTAGCCACTAAGCATTAATGCAATGACGGGGAAGGACGCTCGTGGGCCTTGTTATAAAGCCTAATAAAGAATGGACCGCCCGAGACAATCCCCCTTGTGCAGGGTATGTATATTTTTATAGTCTGCTTGTTTTACTCCCTCATTGTAAGCTTATGCATATGAAGAAGCAACTATCATTCAGAACACACATTTTTAGGAAGGAGAGGGTTAAACGCTGTTTTAGGGCAAATTAGCATCCGACAAAAGAATAATGAGTTCTACATCCTGCACAAATTCCTGCTATGAAATTAACACCCATGGCCCAAGCAGTTGTGACACTGTCACAATGTGACAGTCACAGAAGTGCTCTTGCAAAAAATTGTTGGCAATGCATCAATAAGTGAGAAAGGGGTTAATATCATCTTAATGCCATCAATGCCATCTTTATTTGGCACACATTGACCTTTCACAGCCTCTATAGTGTACTTAGAACCATAACCAGATTAAATTCATGTATGTTGTAATGTACAGCTCATACCTAATCATAAATATTACTGTATAAGCACATGATGGGGAGCAGATAGGGAACGCTCGCCTCAAACAGGCTGGGTGACAGGTTGCACAGAGTGTTGAGTGTCCCTGCCTCATCAGATGTGCCATGGGCTGTGCTAAATTTAAACTGCAAAAGAAATAATCTGAATTTCTCCCCAGGCTCATAATTGGCCAACCTAATATGGTAGGAGCATATGATGGCTTATTTGAAACTAAATTAATTGCCGTAAATGAATTGCCGTAAATTCATTGCCGTAAATGAATAGTCTAAAATGCAAGGCATGATTTTAAAGTAATCCACGGCATGGCCAAATTTAACAATTCAGAGTACAATACACAGGTTATACTGGCAACTTCAGCAGTGGTGCACAAGCTGTGGGTCAGGAGGACCCACACTTGCGTAGTTGTTCAGTTTTTTAAGCATAGAGGACCCTCACGCACAGTACAAAAGAGAAATACATGCAAAATTGTCACTAAACAACTGTATACTGCACATCAGTCACATATACTGTACCCGTTCAATATTCTTAACACCTTCATAGAGACTTCCCCCAGTGAGAATGGCTCTGTAATTTAATTTAGTGTGTGTGAGTGTGAGTGTGAGTGTGTGTGTGTGTGTGTGTGTGTGTGTGTGTGTGTGTGTGTGTGTGTGTGTGTGTGTGTGTGTGTGTGTGTGTGCGCGTGTGTATGTGTGGTGTCATGTCATCTAGTGCTAAAGATTGATGGTGATGGTTGCTGCTAACACGCTAACACACTGATCACCTGAGCCTGCCTCCATGATGGGAAATGTGTTTCGGAGGCGCTGATAGATCCAGCTAAGGGAATATATGTCTGGTTGTGTTATGACCTGACAAGTGGATATTTCTGGATAACATTGTGATCCTGCCGATCTAACGAAGAGATGACAGTGTGTGCGTGCATTAGTGCGTTAGTGGGGCAACATTATGAACAGTCCAATATTTCTAACTGCATGGAATATCACCCTCTCTCTGCCTTTCCTCTCTCTCACACTCACACACACACACACACACGCACGCACGCACGCACGCACGCACGCACGCACGCACGCACGCACGCACGCACGCACGCACGCCTTATTAACAGGGTGCGTAATCGGAATAAGAGTGAGCCCGCCGACGTGACCCCTATATCTTGAGAGTTAGATTTTAAGTGTCAGTCTGTCCTAACGAGGTGATGTCAGGAGGACTAGTATGTTAAATATTCTGTAACTCATTAACAATCTGTCCTAAAGAGGTGATGTCAGGAGGACTAGTATGTTAAATATTCTGTAACTCATTAACACTCTGTCCTAACGAGGTGATGTCAGGAGGACTAGTATGTTAAATATTCTGTAACTCATTAACACATTGGCCTAAAGCTTCATTGAGGAACACTGCTGGGACCTATACGTTTCAAATTACCAAGCTGATTTACAATCTAAGATCCACGCAGTAAAAGCTTAAAAAAGCTGTACAGATTTTTTTTTACTGTGCAGGCTTTGTCAGATTTTTTTTTTAAGTAGCCTACGTTGAAAATGTTTGTTCCTGGGCTGGGCTACTAAACTGATTGGACTGATCATCTGTGAAAGCCTTAAAGCTGCACTATGTAACTTTCCTCTTCTACCGTGGATATGAACCCGGTTTCCTGCGCAAGTGCTGAATTTTTTTCCTTTTTACCATTGAGCTAATAGAGCCTGCCTGCTTGCTCAGGGGATAAATTCAATCTTAAATCAGATCCTGTGTCTAGGTGAGACATGACCTTTGACACAACCTAAATATCTCATGGAGACAAAATACAACAACCCCAAATGTATAAGTTATATTGTATTAACATAGGCTACTCTACCGAACTGTTTCCCAAACAGTGGGTCGGTACCCATGTTTTGGTCGTGGACACATTTTTATGGGTTGTGAGTAAATATCCCCTTTTTTCATTTCCTCCATAAAAAATAAATAAATATGTGTATATATTTCAAAAGATTTACAAAGGTTTAAACAAAGAAATCACAACTTTTCATCAATTAAAAACAATTCCAACATTTTTCAAAAGTATTTCATAAATAAAAATACGGCTAAGAAGTAGTGAAAATAGCAGATCTACAAGCTCACAACGCAGCACGAAGCGACGTGCTATGAGCTTGTAGATCTGCTATTTTCACTAGTTTGGGTCCCGGGCAAACGTCTAATTTCTCTCTTGGGTCTTGAGCTAAAAGGTTTGGAACCACTGTTCTACCATACAGATTGGACAAAAAAAACACGTTTTATTCATTAAAAAAAGTTACATAGTGCCGCTTTAATGTTGAATGTGAGTTATATGTTGCATCCAATGTTGTGCATAACGCAAGCTGTTTTCTGTGCTGAGTGTGCACATAAGGATTTCCCTCAGGACCTGAATTGGATTTATTTAATGGTTCCATTAACAAATCCGAAAATTCCTCATTTGTTCTCCCGCTTAAATTCTCCACCCTATCTTATTAACCACTTAAACCCTATTATACTTCATTGACCAGGGCATCCCAGGGGTCTGTACTGGGCCCCCTCCTTTCCCCCTTCTACACCAATTGTCTTTGCCGAAAATAGCCGATCTACAACGCAACGCGTTGTGAGCTTCTAGATTGGCTATATTTGCAGAATGTTCGTCTATAATGACATGATGCCGTGCACAAAATTGGGACACTAAATGGTTCATGTGATTAACCACTACCCCAAACATCGTAATCTGCTGAAAATTTACATGACATAAGCTAGATAGCGTTGTGAGCTTGTAGGTCGGCTATTTTCAGCAAAGCTATTTAAGGTAGAGCGAAAACAGAAATGTTACTAGTATAGAGCCCTTCTTCTTTCGTGTAACGTCAGAGGTCCAACTCGGTGTCGTGTAGCCATGCCCGCATCTCTGGTCCTAGGTCGAAGAGGCTGGCTTCCGAGGGTGGTCTATATAAGGGGCAGATGGTGATTATATGGTCAGCGGTCTGCTCAGGGTCACCGCACTCGCATGCCGCACTGTCCGCCAAGCCCCACGAGCTATAGAGCCCTGATGGACTCCGGTCAACCAAGTATGGGTTTTAGTGGTTAAGACACCTCTTTACTTCCCAAAACGTGCTTGTGAAATGGCAGAGATCCTAACCTGCATTGTGAGATAAGGCCATGTTGTGGCCCCTGACCAACATTAATGTGTTAAATCCTGAGAGGGCCATTATAACACTTAATGGCACATGACTCAGCATAAACAAGCAAACACCCATTTATTTGAGAGGTGCACAGGTTGCCTATGCATCATTATTGTAACAAGCATGTAACCGTACACTTGTTTAGAATCACGTGACGAGCCCACGTTACGCAATAATTGTACTTATGGTTAAATAATGACTTAGTCCTAGGATGTAAATATATCTCAATATTAATATTTGTTTTGTTTCGAGGCGTACCCCGTGTTTGATGTGCGTGCTTGTTTACCATTCTCACCACACGCTCATTTCCATACCAATCGCTCAGAACACGCAGGGCTTTTGCGTCCCTTGATGCAGCTCTTTACTTTTCAACACAGCCCGGGGCAAGGGAGGCAGACGATGAGCGGCTATGACGTCTGTCTTTATCACAGCGGCACACAGCTCAGCTCACACTACTGTACTGCGTGATTCCGCCTTCCTCAACTCTCAAGAGGGCTCCATGTAAAAATATATTTATTCCTTTTT
The DNA here is from genome assembly GCF_963454915.1 of Gymnoscopelus microlampas. Taxonomy (NCBI): domain Eukaryota; kingdom Metazoa; phylum Chordata; class Actinopteri; order Myctophiformes; family Myctophidae; genus Gymnoscopelus; species Gymnoscopelus microlampas. The sequence goes on from NC_139955.1 coordinate 29,072,458, forward strand.
TTCTCCCTGGCACTCATTTCTTTAATGCTATCACACATGCTGTACTCACGTACCACAGGAATGTGTGTGTGTGTGTGTGTGTGTGTGTGTGTGTGTGTGTGTGTGTGTGTATGTGTGTGTGTGTGTGTGTGTATATGTACTGTGTACACACACACACACACACACACACACACACACACACACACACACACACACACACACACACACACACACACACACACACACACACACACACACACACACACATATACATATATATATACTGTAGGTTTATGCACTGTAGTTCTATCCCTCTCACGTCTATTATTGAATCCTATAATTGCTGGCCTGCTAGGAATTTTACCCTTTAATTCTGTTGCAATCATTGCTAATCGCTCTGGATAAGAGAGTCAGCAAAACAGCTAAAATGTAAATGTACGTTTGCTCTCTTGTGGTTCAACCCTGGCAAGCTTTCTCAATGAACAGTACTTGTTTGAAGCTCTGTAACTTACATGGGCTTACATTTCAGCACCCTCCTGTCTGCTAATAACAGGAAGTCCTCTGCCAGAGGACAGGGGACCATCTAATCAGGTCTGAAAGCTATAAGAGCTTTTATCATACAGGGATCTAGCTTGGAAAGTGTAGCTATAGGAGATCGTAATCCACAGATCCTCAGGCACTTGACCAATATCTTCTGTGGGTCATCACTCATTCATCTCGGCCTCTCTGTCCGTCTCTCTGTCTCTCTCTCTCTCGGTCTGTCTGTCTGTCTGTCTCTCTCTCTCTGTATCTGTACAGCTCTGTCTCACTCCCATGCATCTTGCCTCACACAGCCTCCACCTGATATATTGTTCCATTTGTACCATGCACACACACTCACAAATCCTGCCTTTGTACAGAAAAAATAATGCATTTGTTGGCGAATGCTCGAAGTTCCAGTGCCCGAATGTTCCCATTCAACACTTTTGATTTTCTGTCAGTTGTATTTTTGATAAGGGACTATACTGTACAGTACACAGCAAAATGCAGGAGTATTATTATAGAAGTCAGCAGCAAGCAATTCAAGCGTAACATGGCACCTGATTTTAATGAAAACAGTGAAAATAATGGAAAATGATTTGCAATTCAAGCAAAGGACCAAAGTCTTACACTGTGTAGAAATATCATCATAATAACAAATATTATGATTAAATGTTTCCACATCCTGCAGGAGTGTTCCAACGACTCCGCACCATATGGTCATTCAATGCCCATTGTGGTCATCACAGGACCACAATGGAAACAAGCCCCTAGGGCTTTTTGTGTTATCCTTTTAACAATAATTGTAACCTGTACCTCTGTACAATCTGCAAACTGTAAATAAAGTATTCCAAAAAATCAATCAATGAATCAATGCCATCCCCACACCTAACAAGCTATGCCTCGACATGCCTGTGGTCATTCCAACAGCGACCTACGCCCGTGAGACGTGGATGAAGGCAGCCAGCAACAGGTTGGATGTCTTCCACAGACGATGCCTCAGAACCATCTTGAGGATCACATGGCGAGACCACATCACCAATGAAGAGGTGATGAGAAGGGCAGGAGTGGCGCTATACTGTCTGACATGGTCTCCGACAAGAGGAGAAGAATGGCTGGAACATGTACTGCGACTGCCAAGAGAGCGACCAGCGAGTGTGGCAATGGACTGGATGCCAGAGGGCGGCAAAAGGAAGAGAGGGAGGCCAAAGGACATACGTTCAAGGAAGACCTAAACGAGATGGGTGTCAGCTGGCATGGCACAAGGAGGGTCGCCAGGGACCGGAGCAGATGGAGGGGACTCATCGCCCAATGTTCCAATAGAAAGGGAGGAATTAAGTCTAAGTAAGTTTCCATATTCAGGCCATCATCAATGTCAAATAATCTTAAATAGTCATGCATTTAAATAGTCACCAATACATACAGTAATATAATATATTATATAATGTACACAATTTTACCCCATTTCAACCCAAGCAATCAATCAAAAGTACAATCAGATTTTAATTACTATTCAATTAAACATAAATAAGCTACCTACAATAGAACAATATTCAGTAACTTTAATGAAGTGGCAATTTGAGTTCAGCAACTGTGAGTTAAGCACTAGTTGCCTAACTAGTTACTCATCAAGAGTGGATAGGTTTGATTTACTGAACTAATTCATTATTCCAGCTGCTCCAGTTTGGAGTGTGAAGAATTAGAAGAATTATTTATTTTATAATAAATGCCTCATTGACCATGCTGTATGGGAGGACTAAGTACATTAGGCTAACAAATTACGCGACAATATTAGCAATGGAATAATGGATGAGTGTTCACAACGGATGCTGTGACTGTAACCTGTTAGCCGATTATTATTATCCTTATTTTGAACATTACCATGGTCTTTTAATAAGCCACACAGTAGGTCACAACCCAGAGGATTGTGTAAGTAAAAGTAACTTGAAAATCTTTGAGATTGTTAGTGTTACTGGTGCCACAGTGATGTTGTGTCTGATTGACAAGCACAGCGGTAGACTTTCCAGCTGTAATCAGGGGGAGGTTGTTCAACCCCTGAATGCGCACAAGGGACTTTTTTGGCCAAGTAGCTTGAGGATTTAGATAACAACTTGGCCTCTGTGCAATCAACCAATAAAAAGCCCCTTTTGAAACTAGACCTGGACAGGTTTCTCAGTCTCCGTTTGATGTGGCCCCTAGGCATTGATCAATACACATAATGATTCCTCCCCACAACAGAAAAAGCCTCCCTGAGTTTTGGCTGGATGAAGGGAGAGGTTCACTTTCTTTACCCGGCAATTATCGACAACCCCCTAAAAAGCATAATCAAGGCATACATTTTTTTCATATTTTGACTCGCTCCAGGAGAAGAAAAACACAGTTAAATTAGCTCCTGAAAAAGAGGTACAAATGCTGAAGTGTACAGAGATGTGTGGGGGTAAAGTGATAATGAAAGCAACATTATGTGTAATCATGCAGAGAGAGAATTTGCTACATACTGTGTGCAACAGCGGTCAAGCTAGCTCCCTTTTACATTAATTTCTGACATGGCTGCCCTCGTGCCAGTGGCTCCAATTCACAGCCCTGTAAGTGGTTTTAACAAGCATGGAATAAGCAAGATGTAGCAAAAAGAAAACCATACTGTATACGTGAGCAAGAAGTGAGAGACAACTAAATATCACCACTTTCATGTGCATAACCTTCATTTCTCATTTCATTTCATTTGCAAAAGTCACAAGCTCTACAGAATATGAAATACTGAACTTTGACTCTATCCATCCACTAAAGTATTTTCTCTGACATTTTCGTTTCAGTCACAGGAAGTGACAAGGAACAGCGTAGTAACTGGGTATATGATGGGGAACCAATATGATGCATGATGGGTAACTTAAAAGGGCTACTGTATGCACTACTAATAGGCAGATGCAATACTGTTGTATGATGGGTAAAGGACAGCCAATCACATGGCGTCTGAGCTCAAGGTGTCAGGTAGCACTACCATCCTACGAAAAAAATCACCTACTATATGCAGTACTAATATAGAATAGATGAAATACTGATACAATATGGGTAACTTGTAAATGGCTATGCTGTAAACATTACTAATAATCAGATAGATGCAATGCAGATGCATGATAATGCAGGATATTGCAGCATGAAGGTGGCTCTACGATAACTGCCATCTTCTACAATAGCTGTAGCTCCTGGTCAAATGTGAATGCTATATGGAATTTGTACTTGAGTTAAGTACTGCAGTACTTGTTTAAAAAAATACTGAAGTGGCCTATTCAAAAGTACATGCTTTTAAAAATACTTATTCAAAAGTACATTTTCTTTTTAAAATCATTGCTGTATCGAAATGAGAAAATAACAAATCTACAACCTCACAACTATTATTTGAAATAGGGCTTAATTTTCCCTTTTCCCTTTCTAGAAATGCAGTGCAGTCAAAAGTACAATATTTGTTTATGAAATGTAGTGAAAGTTATCAGCATCCAAAAATATACAAATACTCAAGTAAAGTACTGATACCAAAAAAATGTAATTAAGTACAGTACTCAAGTAAATGTACTTACTGGATGTTTCTGTCCACCACTGAACATGACGGTGGCCGCTAACCTACTGTACAAAGACACAACCACTGAAAATAAGTCAGCACCTTTTGTAGTCATGAGACCTAATGCATGCTTACTGCATAACGTGCCAACATGTGAAGTGTGGCGTGTGATATCTTAATTTCCCTGATAATCCCCATTAAACAACAGGGGATGCTTGCATGGTATAATTATACTATAAAGTTATTAAATCATCATCTTAGTTTAATGAGTCTTATATCTTCTAATGGCGTTGCCCTGAAGGTGTGCTGTAATTAACTTGCAGGTTAGCACACACCCAGACGGTGCAATTAACCCACCTTTTTCGAATGAGGGTCTGTGGGTAATCAAAGGCGATCATGATGACATAGACAATTCTTCTCCCTTATACATTATTGAGGGGATCTTTGTAAAGAGGCGAGAGCACTGCGAGGGCAGAATGCCAAGGTGCAAAGTGAGACTCTCCTTTCGATAAGCTACAGTTACCCTGACTCTGCACGCAACTGTATGAGTATTCAGGCAGTGACCTAGATACAGCAATCACAGAATAAGTTATAGTCGGAATGTATATCTTTAAATGGGGTTTTTAACTTAATGATAAGAGTGAGATAATATAAGTAATAATAAGAAATTGTAGTAATAAGCAATTACATTTTTACAGCTATGATTGCTATACTTCAGCTACTTAGGCTAAAGTATTATAATAGCATCCTCCTATAACTTAGTAAATTTCTGTCTGTCTGTCTGTCTGAACACGTGTTTCTCCTCAGAGTGTTCAGCAATCGATCTGAACTTGCACAGGGGCATTAGATCATTAACATGTGCAGACACTCAGGAACGATATTTTTCACTTTTCCCAAATTCAAGCTGTTTATTAGCGTTTTTTGAAAACTCTGTTTAACTCTACGGCCGTTACTGTGCATGCGTGGCCATGTGCGCATGCATGCGCGGCCACGTACGTGCGCATGCATGGGCATTCATGGCCACAGGGTCTCCAGAGTATGTTAGCTCTTGGTGCTAACAGCGTTAGCGTGTTGTTTAACTCATTCACTGCCAGAATTATTCTGGCTGCGTTTGAACACTGCCATATTTTTCATTGAAAAAAAAAAGTACTCAGGAGCCGAGATACAGAATTTTTAAGTTTTAAGTTAACAAGGAAGTGGATGGGAGTCTATATCTTCGAAAGATCATATCTCCTTGGTCTTTGGGTAAAAAAAAAAAAAAAAAATCTAAAAAAAAAAAAAAAAAAAAAAGATTTTTTTTTATTTTTTTTAATTTTTTAAAAAGTCGTTTTAGTCGTTCTTGGCAGGCATGGCTTATGGACAGAAGTCGTTTTAGTCGTTCTAGGCAGTATATGAGTTAATCACTGATAAATGGACTGGAGCAGAGTGTCGGGTCCGTGGATGTGGACCTGTCTTGCACTGTGTGTGTGACGTGTGTGTGTTCGCTGGGGGTCCACGGCCGTGTATGCACGCACGTGTGCATGCATGCGCGGCCACGTGCGCATGCATGGGCGGCAGACCGGGTAGACCTAGCTGCGGGGCTACGGGCTGAGTGTCGCCGTGTGTCAGAAAGTACATTATTTCAAGTATGTTCACGTTGAAAAACGAGGCTGCAGACAAAAACTTCTCTCTGTGAATGAGAATTCTCTGAAACTCTCTCAGAAATTGGACACAATGTATGACCAATCTAGCCTGGTAAACCCCCCTCCCTCCGGAAATCTCATTTGCATTTGATTTCAGTAAGGAGTGTAGGCTGTGAAACAAAATGTGTGTCGCAAGCTTCTTCCATTTGACAGAGTCAGGTTATGACCAAGCAGTTTAATTCATTAATGCAATTAAACACTACAGCGGCAACGGCAACATGATCACGACAGACGCTGAGGTCTAAGGCCTGGTATTGGTTCTTAACAGCAAGAATCAAAAGCAACGGGGTAATAATAGCCCTGTGTACAAATGTGTTCTTCCGCTTGGTTTGCCGAACAAAGCCAAAGCTTAATTAATCTGTGTTAATTAGAGATAAACTTGGTAGATAGAGTCGGCTGCTTTTTTTTCTTTTCTGTCCATTTTTGATAACCTTTGGCTTGGGAAATGGTCTAAAAGGCTTCCATCAATAAGTCAGATCCCAACTCAGCCAGCATGGGAGCATGGGAACAGCCCAGAGTTAATCCCATGTTTAATGGTTTATTAACATGCTTGAACTTTTGGAGAGGGAATGAGTGAAGCAATGGAATATATTATTATATATCTAATTGAAGAGACAACTGGAATGTGATAGCTAAAAAAATCTAACCGGACTCAAAATCAATTGATTTGCCTATTGAACAGGAACAACCATATTAAATGGTAATGATAACGTAGGTATTTCTCCCTTAAAATAGTCCACTCCCCACTCCACTCCACTAGTGCTAGACCCATATACGATATCAACATTAATGTACTTCTGTATTGATACTGAAGTGACGTTATGGTGGTTTATTGTACCACTTAAACAGGTCAGAATACTCTCCTGGGGAAGAGCGCCGTGTTCCCTCACCGTGACTACCGTAGGACATTGAGGACAGCTACTTAATCTCACATTAAACAGGGCCAAGTAGCCGAAAAGGTGCAAATTGCCCTAAGGATATACTGCAAGATTAGTCCTTATAACAGCAAGGCTGTTTTCCCTTTTCCAGGGGAAAGAAACCAATGGCGGGGGCACACAAACAAAGCAGAGAATGAATTCAATAAGATGGCTCTATATAACCTCAGGGTGGAAGCCACAGCAATGCTGATGCTCAATGTTGCTTTAACTTTAATTGTTCCCACGTGAGGTGTGTTGGCTTTCTCTCTTCCTATTGTCTTTTCTTGCTTATCTTTCCTCTCTCGTGAGCCATTTTGCCACATTTCGTCGCTGTCGGGTCAAAACCATGTATGTCCAAAAGCGTTACTTTTCAGGAAATGAAAAAAAAAAAACCTGTGTTCCAATGGATCCAATGTAATTTAGTCACAAGCTCTTGTTAATACTTTTCATTGGTTCAATATTTTTTTTAAACACACAGACTTAACCTCTACAATCTACCGTGATCTCCCGATGTAGATCGGCTATTTTCACTACTCTTACCACAAATAGTAGGGCTTTAATTTACGAAAAAAAACATATAAATAGGGAGATACAAGGTTTCGGCTTGACACCGACGATATGTCACATATGCTGTACCGAGTGGCGCAAATGAGCATAAAGGCATTGGGACATTCCATTCATTGCCTTGCTGCACAGATTCCAAGCTAATGGTGCGCTAGAGAGAACTTAACCCTGTGCCATACTCATAACTTACTGGTGTGTGGAATATAGATCACACTGATCAGCACTGAGACCGCTGGCCAACTCTTATCTCCACTACCATAATGTAGCTGAAAGGCATCTCTGCTATTTTGAATGGCCACAAGATATTAACCACATGAACCCTATTCTCAGCATGCCATGATTGGCAAACATTCGTTTTGGACACTTCGTGAGCTTGTAGATCAGCTATTTTCGGCGAAGAGATTTGGTGTAGAGGGAAGAAAAAGGACAGACTCAAGTACAGACCCCTGGGGGACCCTAGCCTGGGATCAATACCTTTTTCGGGTTTATGATCCGGTCAGGAGCGGAAGCAAACCCTATGTCACCAGGCGCGTCATCCGCGTCATCAGGCGGCGGGAACCCGTAAGACACACCTCAAAATAACTCCGGCCACGATCAAGGGCATTGTAATAGAATAAAATAAAAATAACTAATAAAATCCTTCATGCGGCGCAGTTTAGCTTATTTTTATAATACAAAATAAATATAAGTGTGAATGTACTTTCCGGTGACTATTTAGCGTCTGTCTACCTTTGTTATCCCACGGGGAAATTCTATTCCATTTAAATAGGGATTGGGGAAACAAACAGGGGGAACCAAAACAAAGCGGCTCCGCAAAATCGGAAGCCGCAACACCTGGACGCAGAAGCTTTTTTTTTTAAGTATTAGGCGTGGCTTAGACCGGACCATACGAGCAATTTAATAACACATTTCAGGCTTTCCTCTGAGGTTGAAAGATGAAGTTGGGTGATGCAAGGTTAGGGGGGACCCCCAGTCAACAAAAATATATAGGGTTTAAATGGTTAATATTGCATTTCAGGTTGGCAGCCCAGCACTCATTCATCACAATGACTACTGCAAAATATTTAAGACAAGGCAAACTACAGTAACACGTATGCATTTGTTCGTGATTCACTGCTCAGAATTAAACACAGGTGTAGGAGACTATGTCCCACATACTGTGTGTACAGGAATGTACAATACATACACAGGACATGTTGAGAAGGTAAGGCATCTAATAGTACACAAGTACAGGTATAATCTGTTGAGCGAAAAGTCAGCAGTAGCGATAACAGCTGTAGATCCTGTAATTCAATGTTATTGCTATTCATGCTATTGGTAACTTACTAATCACAAAGCACTTAACAGCTAATCAAGCGTGAATAACAGCATTAAAGGAGGAGTTCACCCAAAAAATGACTTATTTTCTATCAATTACACACCCCATGAAGCCTTGATTTCATGGATTTATTTTTGTTTTTGTGGCATTCCTAACACAATAATTTGATGACCGTGTGTATTTCCGGTAGGAGACACAAATAATCTACTTTATGTCTCCTACCGGATACATTAGCCGGTAGGAGACGGGAATCAAATTATTAGCTTAGGAATGCGACAAAAAAATAAAATAATCGATGGATTCAAGGCTTCATAGGGTGTGCAATTGATAGAAAATAAGTCATTTTTTGGGTGAACTCCTCCTTTAAGAGAAGGCTTCACTCACTGATATTCAGAAGGACTTTCACTGAGTCCAATATTAGAATACATTTAAAATGTATCGGTCACCCAAAATTGCAAGATTGCAATCTTTGCTCCTTGTACAAAGCGCAAGGGTTAGAAATCAAAGCATGCATGCAATAACAATTATTGATGAGATGAGAGGTTTCCTCTCCTTTGAAGAGAATCTTATCCTCTCCAATATGACTTCATTGTGAGGTTACATAACTGACAGCCCTGACCCACCCCTTCTAACCAGCCCTTAACACTTTTACTGCCCCCCCCCTCAAAGGTTCGAAGTGCTTCCAATAATGCAGGACCTCAGGGTGCATTCCTTCATCCTGTGGCTTTGAAGCAGAGAGAAGTGGTGAGGGCCGATTAAAATGCATTCACACATTGTGTAGGCTGCCCAAGAGCCCTTTTGGGTTCCCCTCCTTTTCCCCCATTCTCCATGTTCAGACAGGATTCATTTGGTGAATCAGGAGGGGCTTCTCATTGGTTCTGTGACTCAGCCACAGGGCCAGTGACAGGTCATGGGTTAAAGATCCTTCCTCTTGCATTCAAATCATGCCCCTCAAAGAGGGCCATCAGACATTCTGGGTGCATTACTCCTTCACTAAGAATGACTGCACAGACCTCTCATTTTAGCTGACGATGGTAATGATTACACAAAGACGCCAATTTGTCAAGTGCTGTAAAATCTAAGTAAACCACAAAAAGTAAGCCATAGTAAAAGGACGTGCAAAGACTGCCTCTTTTAACTGCCATACTGTATCTCATTAAGACCCACTTAGTGAAATTCACAAACCATAATAATAGCAACTTAACAAAACTGCTGCATAATGAGAGCATCATGTCGCTATTACAGTTGCTAACAATGTAGCATAGGTTCAGTACTGTGCAGAGAAGATATTGTTTAGAGATGCATTCATAGACTCATGCTTCTCATGGCCCCGCTGTTAAAATATAACAATCCCATTCCAACATCGCCATTAATGCATGGCATTGCAAAGTTCTCCACACGATTTCAATATTAAAAAGATACCACAGTTGCTCCATCCCAAACTCATCAGAAAGAGCAGCTATTGGAAATAAGAGAAAGAACTTTATGCACAAGACAATAAAATTCAATAAGAAAATGCACACGTGTAACCTAAAACAAACATTTCTCCATACCCATATGTTCTCATGATGTCTCCACAGCGTTTCAGTAGGAGATCTTGTGCAAATATCTGTGAGACATCTCTCCATCTCTACCTCCAGCTCACTTAGGGTCGTATTCCTTCTTTTTGTCCATTCTTTCTCTCTTCTGCTGTTTGTTCCTGTGTCTCTCTCTCTGGCTTTCCTCATTCCCTCTCTCTCCTGTTCTCTCTTCCCAAGTCCCAACCAAAATATATGGCCTTTGACCTCCTAGGGCGATGCCATTAAAACCAACTCAATCGCACACCTTGTAGCGTCTGTAGAAGAAAAAGGGGCGGACTTAGAGAGGGAAAGAATACCAATAGTGATACTTGCCCTAAGGATCAACTTCTATAATACTGTCTCTTATTGTCTGTAAGGGGACTGGCGTGGAAGAGATTTATATCATTAACCACTTAAACCCTATATATTTAGTTGACTGGAGTCCCCCAGGGTCCTGTACTAATAGGCCCCTCCTGTTTTTGGATGATGAGTACAGAATGATCCATCTTTTGACTAGTGATCCAGTCACAGTAACATTGTGGATATGAATGGTGCATTGCCTGACTCAAATGCATATATTGCATGTTTATGTTCCACATCCATATAAAAATCGGATGAACACGGCGCAAAACAAATACCCAAACATGTCCGAGGTTCAGAGTATTACACACATTTCAAATATTGACATGTAGTTTAGTGCCGTTTATTTCGTAAATTACATATGAGCTCTTCCTAAAGCATAAAACCATACAGTATGCACAAACAAAGCCAGTGAGTGTATCATGGACATCTCACTAAATCAACACCGCCCAGGGGATCTCGCACACAGAGAGAAGCCCCCAGAATGGCTAATTCCACTTGACTAGAGTTATGGCTGAAGGCATAAAAGGTTTACAATCAAAGGGTAATGAACTCTCCTGGGACAAATCAACAGTGACCATTTGAGTGATTTGGCTAGCTTTATTTTATAGCTTTGCTGTTATCACACAGGCAATATGCTTTCCCAAGAGATTATAGGCTCCATGCAAGGATCTCAAGCCTTATTGACTATTGATCTAGTCAATATGGCCCTGGAACAGAAGGTGTTTTTTAAAAAAAAAACACACACACATCCAGCAGGTAGAGAAAGATAGTGTTTAAAAGTATTATCCCACTGATTCATGTCTGTAATGTTTTGATCAATATGCTGTTTGTGGTGTTTCATGTTGCTCAGATTCATTTGAAACATGGGGTGAATCTCCCTAAGCTCTCATAATGCTTAGGATATCAGTAGAATCAGAACACTATTCTTCTGCTGGGTGTTTTGCTCTTGTCAATCAGTGTTTTCCCTCCTGAGTAGTTTTGCAGGGAGAAAGAGCAAAGGCCAAAAGATAAAATAAAATAGAGATGCGCTCAGTGGAGCGCAAATCTCCGCCAGGAGGCACGCCCTACCTCCCCCCATCCATTATGTCTGTGTGGTGCATGTGATGATGACAATGTTTTAGGGTTGTGTGCGTGCATGAAAACTGAAAAGGCACAGAGCAATGGGGGGGAAGGGCTATGATAAAATATGGTGATTGTTGATTCCATGTGTCAATTGTACAGGGGTGGACTGAGAAGGCAAATCAGCCTGAGAATGTGAACGAGATCAGCCCCTATATCTGTCCAAATTCTCATATAAATAATAATGTAGGTAGAGCATGCAGCCAAAGCATGCTAACTAGCTGATCAGTCAGTCTATGAAAGTAATAGAAACCAGTAGCCATGCCCTAATAATACATACACTGTCTGACACAGTAACATCAAACTGCATCTCTCTCTGTCTCTCTTTCCCTCCCTTCCTCCTTCTCTATCTATCTCTCTGTCTGTCTTTCTTTCTTTGAAAAGGTAAAGACCATAGTACTTTGATGTGGTGTCTGTCAGATATACAGTACGGTCTGCAAGTTGCCCACCAGTAAGTGCCACTTGAATACATCGTGTAGGATGATCTAATGTTGTGTTGGTCGCAAATGATTCGTTCAAAGGTACTAGTTATTTTGGGTGAACAAAATGTACTAAATTATTTTTTGAAAAGATCTGTTCAGTTTACAGTCAAGTTGAGCTCTAAATGGACTGCAGTTACAGTATATATAGTGCCTTTCTCCAAAGCGATTTAAAATGTATTTCGCATTCACCCATTCACACAACGAAGGCAGTGGAAACCATGCAAGGCACCAGCCTGCAAATCGGGAGCAGTTAAGGGTTCAGTTTTATTTCAAATATTTCACTCGATGTCTCGCTATGGGAGAGCGCCCTCCGGCGTGATCACACAGAAGTACACCTTCATAAACTTCCAGACAATTCTATTGGCTGGACTGACCTTCCTCTGACTGGAGGTCCCGCCCTCATCCTATATCAGTCAGTGGAGGGTCATTTTCCCTAATTCAGTTTCTCTTCTCGTTCGCGATCGAGGAAGCACCTTCTCAGTCCACCTTATGAAGTCAGTACGGCGAAAGTCTCAACAGGACAGGATAATATCCCGGACCGCGAGACGCTACTGATGGTAGGTGTTGACTTTCTTTACAAAACCTGCTAGGAACTTAATACGTTCCATAGCCAAGCTTAATAAGCTAAAAAGAAAGCATAGTCTGCTTACATAGTAATCGTGATTCGAAGGACGAGATTAATACACTCTCCCTAGTCTCACCCTGATTACTAGCCACAGCTAGCCCTGAGCTAGCTGTAAAGAACAACACGCCAGTATAATATACTCGGCCCCAGTGTTTGTTTCTTTCAAGCCTAGCAGCAGGTTGCCAGAGGGAGAGCCCTGAGCTCTCCTCAGCCCCACAGACTGCTAGCCACAGTTAGCCACGAGCTAGCTAGGGAAAAACAAACATGTGAGCATAGTCCGCTCAACCCCTGTGTTTTCGGTGTTTCCCTCCTCCTTGTTCTGTTCCCTAAAGCTTAAAACGCTTAACGTGAACGTGGCCTCCACAACTCTGAGGACCGGGTCCAAGAGCCCCGGTCCCGCAGAAAAGAGTGCGGGACGCCACCGGGTAGTATCATAATACTACCGGCTAGCGTAGCTTGCCGTCACCGAGAGCTTAACAAGCTCCCACTAGCGACACTTCTTGCAGGCTACCATGCTAACACAGGGTAAACACGACATCTTAACATCGTGTTTTTCTCCAGGGTGACTTCTCACCCACAAGCTGACACCGAGTAAACACACCAGCGTCGTCCGCTCTTAGTGTGCTTTCTCCGGGTCAGCTCTGCACGCCACCAGCTAGCGCCATAAGATACCAGCTAGTTTTTAGCATGTTGTCACCAGTGAGCTTAATAAACTCCCACTAACAACACGTTTGGCAAGCTATAGCAAACACGACAGCGTCCCTGCTTTACATTGTGTTTTTTCTCCGAGGTGGTTCTTAGCCAAGAGCTAAAACACTGAACAAACACACCAGCGTTTACACTCTTAAATGTGTCTTTTCTCTGACCAGCTTAATACGCTACCAGCTAGCTTAGTGCGTTGCCATCGGTGAAGCTTAACAAGCTCCTACCAGCAACACGTTACACACTGCGTGCTGACACAGAGTAAACACGACAGCATAACCTGCTTCACATCGTGTTTTCTCCCAGAGGTGGTTTTAGCCACGAGCTAAACACCGGGCAAACACCAGCGTAGTACGCTCCTACTGTATTCCTTCAGAGACAGCCCTGTACGCCGCCAGCTAGCATAATATGCTACCGGCTTGCTTAGCACGTTGCCATCGGTAAGCTTAGAGCTCCCACTAGCAACACGCTTTGCACACGACGTGCTATCACTGAGTAAAAACATGACAGCATCACTGCTCCACATCGTGTTTTCGTCTCTAAAGTGGCCTCGTAGCCACGAGCTAAAACCGAGCAAACACACTAGCGTTAAACGCTCCTAGTGTTTCTCTTTCAGCTCTGCAAGCCACCAGCTAGCATCATAAACTACCAGCTGGGCAGGCTACAGTTAGCTACACGCTAACACCGACATTGTGTTGTTTCTCTGGGACAATAAAAGCTTAGAAAGTTTTTTCTCCAATACACGACTCCCCTGTTTACAGACCTTGCCACAAACAGGCTCCACGCGTGTTGTGAACAATGACCGCTGCAGTCCAGCAACGAAGGGACCCCTGTCCCTCGAAAGAGTGCGGGGTCTGCGGGAATAGAATGTCGGGTCACGACGAACACAACTCATGTGTTATTTGCCTGGGACCAACCCACGCAGCCCGAGGGCCGTGTGAGGATGGTTCCTTCCGCATAAGCATGCGGACTAACAGAACCTAGGTTCGTCAGAAAAGCGGGCCAAACATTTCCAGTCCCTTCTACACCAAGTTAGGAAGAGGACACGGACGAGGCCCAAAAGTTACTCCGGGGTACAGAATATGTCCCCTATAACCAGGTCATTGAGCAGGCGACTGGCCAGTAAAACGAGCCTCTCCCCACGACTCATACTCGACCTCGAGTTGCCAGCGGCGTAGCCTATAGCCACAAGCCGCAGCCAGTATGAGAGAACGGTTTTAATGCCTACTCCTGTTGGCAACCAGCACTGGGGCAACAGTTGACGTGTCCTGGGCTGAGCCCTACTCTTCCGCTACCCGTGGAAGAAGGGGTTGCCACACACCTCACGTCAGAAGCCACGGCTCTGACACGAGAGCCCAAATCCATTGCGAAGCATGCGTCGCCTAAATGGCAGGCGTTCTTGCTTGCAGTTTACAGGCCAGGAGGAGCACCCTAGCCAGCCAGAGGCAGGCCTCGGGTAGCTACTCTACAAGAGTGAAATACAGAAAGGAGAGGGACATGGCTGGGACTATGTCAGGAGGAGACGGTGGACACCGCCTCCCCCTCTCTCTCTGGTGGTCCTGGAGTTCTGGTGACCGGGCGGGGCGAACACGCTCCACCGCCCGATGGAAAGGAGAATGACTTTACACACTATACATTATGTGGATAATGTTGTGTAAGTATAAACATGAGTTACGACTGTAACCCAGGTTCGCTGATACTATGACCAAGATGTCTCCTTGGCAAGACATCGGAGTGGTTATTAGAAATTGAACCCTCTCTACCTGTTTCTCCAATAAAATTCAAACCGTTACAGCCTGAATTAGTCAGGGGCACGGCAAAAAGAAATGAAACAGGACAAAACCAGAACATAAGGGACACACGCTCGCTACCACAGAGGTCTCACAGACACTTCAGGGTAGCGGGGCGAATACTCGCCATGAAGAGAGGACGATTACGCCCTGTCCCCAAGGGAACGGCTCACGGTCGACTCTGTTCAACCACTATATGGCGCCACGGCACCACAATCGAGCCTAACCAGTGTTGTAGGAACCCCACTGTATGATATCGGAATGGATAAGGTGCAACACACCACAGTAGGTGCTGCACTCTATATCCAGGGATGTATACTACAGTTCGCCTCGAGACCTCCCCAGGCTAGTGGAAGCGATCTTCTCTTAAGCAGGGGACAGGCGGGCGATTTTCTACAGGAAGATAATTCTCCCTGTTAAGAAAACGGACTGTACAGGAAATACCCAGAGACCAAGCTAACAGCGGCTCTACTCGTGCTATTCCTGGTCAAAAAGAAGGGGGGGGGGGGCTGCGTCCGATACTGGACCTAAGAGCCCTCAATCAGTATCTAATGGCGTTCAAATTCAGGATGTTATCAAATCCGTCTCTCCGCATGGTGCGTCAGAGAGACTGGTTCACATCGATAGACCTGAAAGACGCCTATTTTTATGCTCTTTTTTACCCACCACACAGAAATCTCTGTTGTTAGGGTTCTGAGGTTAGAATTACGAATACACGGTGCTACCGTTTGTAACATCCTCAGCCCAGAGTATTTGTCGAATTCACGCAGGTTGCGATTGGCCCTCTGAGGAGAGAAGGCACTCGCATAGCGTCTTACATAAGATGATGGGCTGCTACAAGCCGACTCAAGGATCAGCGGCAAGGCAGCATACTCAGAAAGTGGTGTCTCACCTACTGAAATCAAGTTTTCAGGATCAACTGCGTGTTGGTGCCTGCACAAACAGCGAATTTCACAGGCAGGACTCTGAACTCACTATTGTTCAAAGCCAGCCCGCCACTGAAAAGGATCAGTCCTTTTTGTCCTGCCTGGCACAATTTTGCACGGGCCGGAGGGTCTCCTTCAAAATGTGCATGAGAATGACAGGTATGATGGCCTCAGCCGTATCGCTAAGACGGCTGGGCAGTTGCGGTCGTGTGTTGGTCACAAAGGAATGTGTGACAGCGCTGTGTCGCTGGAGGAATCTGTGATTCCTCTCAAGACGACTGGTCTCTGCACCCGGAGATACCAGGACGGATCTGGGATCGTTTGATCGCCCCCTGGTGGATCTTTTGCCTCACTGGAAGACACGGGATGTCCGTTGTTCTTCTCAGTGGAGGGTGCGGTGCCTCTGGGTCGAAATGCACTAGTGCACAAATGGCTCGGATCTCTTTTTACGTTTTCCTCCGCTGTCCCTGTTGGCTCCCACACTCATGAGAGTGAGGGACCAGGGGCTGATGGTGATACTGGTGGCCCCAGAATGGGGTCACTGGGTGTCAGTCGAACCTGTCCTGTACGACCGCTCGTGGCTACTTCCGTTACGCAGAAACATGCTAACGCTAGTAGGGGACGAGTTAATTTGTCCATGACCAGAACATCTGACTCTCTGGGCTCAGCCCATGAGGGGATGAATCTGAGTACAGAGGGGTTACTCCAGAACGGTTTGAGATGAGGTGCGAGAAATCGCACCCTATATAGGCGTCTCGCACTGTGCCGTTCCAAACCCATGTCCATTAAGTCCTTCTGCAGGACTTAGTGGATAAGGGCAGAGCCTTTTCCACAATAAAAGTCTACTTGGAGGCTATCTCAGCCTGCCGTATTGCTTGAGGCCGAGACGGTGGGTCAGCACTGCCTGATTTGTCGGTTCATGAAGGGACCAAACGTCTCTTCCCGAGCCTCTGTGTCAGATTGACAGAACAACTGTCAATCAAGACTGTGTTACTGATGGCTTCAGTGACTACTGTAGAGCTCAGTGATCTTCATGTAGTGTCAGTACACGGGGAGTGTACACAGTTCAAGGAAGGGACTACAAGGGTGGTTGTCAGACCCAGACCTGGGTGTGGGCTAAAGAACCCCTTGGTACCAAGTGTCCTTGTGACCTTTTAATGCGTTTTCATCCGCCTCCTTTCGCCTCATGAGAGGATGAAAGTTTACATTGCCTTTGTCCGGTTCGGGCTTTGGAAATGTGCATTGGCAGATCTAAGGCTTTGAGAAAGTCAGATCAGCTATTTGTGTCATGGGCTCCACGGATAGTGGACTAGCCCATTGCATAACAGACACTTTCCCACTGGATTTTAGAGGCTATTCAGTTAGCCTATTACAGTGGTGGGATGCTGCCCCAGTGGGACTGTGGGCACATTCTACAAGGGAAATAGCGACATCATGGGCCCTCTTCGGGGGACCCTCCATCTGAGATGTCTGCAGTGTGGCATGTTGGGTTAGGCCTTGACATTTGCCAGGTTCTACAGTTTGGACGTAACTGCAGCCCCTGTGGCGCATACAGTACGGTCCTTAGTGTAGCCTCCAGACACGGGGATCAAGCCCCTAGGCTGGTTACTCTGGACTTCGAGATAACAATCAGGGAGTGTATTATATCTCCCATAGCGAGACATCGAGTGAAATATTTGAAATAAAACTATAGGTTACTGGACGTAACCCCGGTTTTATGATAATATAAGCGAGATGTCTCGAAAGACACCCTTCTTGTTTACGAACGAGAAGAGAAAGGTTATCTTGAATTAGGGAAAATGACCCTCCACTGACTGATATAGGATGAGGGCGGGACCTCCAGTCAGAGGAAGGTCAGTCCAGCCAATAGAATTGTCTGGAAGTTTATGAAGGTGTACTTCTGTGTGATCACGCCGGAGGGCGCTCTCCCATAGCAAGACATCTCGCTTATATTATCATAAAACCGGGGTTACGTCCAGTAACCTATAGTTTCTTGCTCAAGGACAACTTTGACACGTAGCCAGGAGTCGTCGGGAACCTTCTGATTCCAAAGCGGCTGCTCTACCTCCTGAGCCACTGCAGCCCCCGAGCAACAGTAAGGTCTCAGTCAGTGTCAGTTGCTAAATTCTGATTGGTTGAAGAGACATTTCTTATTTTTTCTTTGAACTGAACTGAAATACTAGCCATTATTAGAGCATTACCCAATGAGGAGGTGGGCCCTACTCCGTCAGTGACTAATATCCGTGCAAACTAGTGATGGAACTATTGTTCATTTCAGTGACTAAAGTCATTTTGGAATGTCTGTCTTCAGCCAGTCAAAATGTTGCAACTGACTGACTGAACCTCACGTCACCAGGCTTTCCACACAGAGAACACTGAACAACTCGAGGAATAATAACTTTTGAGGAAGTGACAAAGTTCATTCCTGTTCACCAAAAAGAACAAATCACTTTACTACTTTACACTTACGAATTACTCGCAAATGACCCAACACTACAGCAAACAAAATGCCTTGTGTCAGTGAACAGAAGGACAGGTTTGAACGAACAGTGAACAAAATCATTACTGAACAATTGGAGGCGATTTGTCCATAAGTACTGCGTATCTTTGAGGGTTAATTACTGACAATTTATATGCAGTGAATGTAATCTGATCCCAGACTAAAAGTAGTCTGTCTCTCATGCAGTCCCATTATGCAGCAAACACTCACAAACCAACACGTAACTTACAGAAACAAGTAAAAAGAAAACAAATCAACGACAGATACAGGTCTTTGGCAGGACAAAGAAAATAATGAGAAATATATAATCTATGAATATTGATCAAATAATGAATTTGACTCACAGTACTGTAACCTCTATATTTTACATTTATTTGTTTAATATATCGTCTTTGCTATGTTCATTGTGTAGTTGTATGTATTTTCTTAAAGACAGGCCTATTAACATTAATTAACATGAACCATTAATAGCAGAGTTGTGGTCCAGTGTGAGCTCCAGGTGGCTCATGCCAGCAGCTGTGCCCGACAGGATAGCTCACAGACGGGTTGGAGAAGTGCCGACAGCCGGAGTCTGGGTCTGGTGGTTCTAATACGTGAAAACATCTGCCCTCTGATTGGCCATCACTCAACTCTGTCGCTGCTCACATGCCTAAAGTTGCACTTTTCTCTGTGTGCTTTTCTTTCTTTTTTTGGGGTCAGCATAGGCATCTTGTCACTCCATGTCACACAGTGTACCAGCTACCACTGAAAATGAATGATGTTTAAGGGTGATTTATGGGTCTCCCAAACTTTTTCAGCTGAGACCCAAAATATAAAGTATGTGTCTCACCGAGGACCCAAACGTACAAAATACATTATTAATGAACCACTTATGCCCGGTTTAACAGTGAAAATAGTAGATGTGAGCTTGTAGATTAGATCGGCTAAATAAAATAAATAAAAAACAAATACAAGAAAGTTCAGTTTATGCATTTCTTTTGTATCTACCAAAAATGATTTGTTTATTTTTATTTATTTGTTTGCTTACAAGTAAAATGTTCTCAAATGTTTTTCTAATTGATTACCACATTTTTCACTTTTTGACCAAATATCTGTCAAAACATTGGTAATCGGGATCGGCATATTACCTAACAATCTGGCATCAGTCGGGTTCTAGTTCTTAAGTGCATAAGAAGTCATTCTAATAGACCCCTTAACAGACGACGTCATACTGGCTGCGTGCAGCCAGTATGCGCGCAACGAAACCCATTATATCAGGTCTCGTTAGGACGCGTCTCACTAGCCAACACACACAAGAGGGGGTTGGGGTGTGCTGAAACCAGTGCACCCCGAAACAGGTTGGGAATTGATTGCGTGAAACAATCACCTGTGCGTCCAGGCTCAATGTTAGTAAACAAATAATTGGTCTATACGCTCAAGCTAAGCAGCACACTCCTTAGCAGCTCTGATGTCACTTTCATGTTCTGCCTGTATGAGGAATGACTCACACTTGTACAACAAAATTATCTATATTTAGTTGCATAATGAATTATCCTATGATGATACGGTATATTTACAGACAGTGACACATTCATGGGGAAAAAAATAGAATTACGCATTGAAGCTATTGAAGCTAAGACATTTTATGTTTTATTTTTCCTTTAATTTGTCACCCATCTATAAAAGAAAAAATCACCTCCCTCTTCCCATTTTGTGAATTATTCATGAAAAGGACTCATGGGTACTATCACTGATTCTCGTTCCACCTTGCACACCTGGTTCATTTGGAATGTACTGTATGTATAAAGGACTGTTGCAAACATGAAGAACTGTCACTTCTATTTTTAATACTCAAAAAAATTGTGGAAATTATTATCTTTTTTCCCCCTCCCCATGCAAAGGACATTTGACGAGAGGGACGGAATTGAAGTAGGTCTCAGGTCGATGACGTCGTTTCCACACATGGAATGAAAGTATGATGTGAGAATATTGTGGGAAGGAAAATAGTTAGGTGGAAAGTGAAATGAAAACAAGATTTTAAAAAATTGCAAGAGAAACAAACGGCCAGGTCCACGACAGCAAGCCCAAAAGAAGCAACAAGGCCGCATGATCACACACACAGGGGGTCCCCAGCAAAATGAGTTAATAGAGCATCAAAATATTTTTTACCACTTTAAACCTATATAGACCTACACTGTCAAAAAAAAATCAAAAAACTCTTGAAAAAAAGAAAAAAATACCAATATTTACAAGCAACGTTACAGAAAAACAAGCTCAAAGTCGCTTATAATAAGCTGACTTGGCAACACTGACTACCAACCACCCGGTAGCGCTGACCTCAGTGGTCAAAGTGTTTTGAGAGGCTAGTACATGGTCACATCTGCACCTCCCTCCCCAGCACCTTGGACCCACTGCTCTTTGAAGTGCAGAACAAAAAAACAACAAAACCAAAATAAAACAACTGAAAGGATCCAGAGTAACTGGTCAAAATGTTACTTGCACAATGTATCGACAAGTGAAATAGAAAATGTACAGTATGTATGTTTTCTGCTCTTGCACATTTGACACTGCTGCCTAAGAGATGTATCATTCCTGCAGTAACAGTTCTACCTGTATCCTATCATATACTACTATCATATACTATCGATGCTGTAAGTAGCTGATCTACAAGCACACAACTCGTTGCGATGCGAGGTTTCTGGCCGACAGCAACGATATAGAACATCCACTATTACTCCTTTTTTATTATCTTGTTATATTGTATTGTTGTGTTACTCTACTTTTCTGCAGAACTCTCTTGATTCTTGAGGTTTGCTCCTCCAGCCATACCAGCAGGCGGTGTTCAATCAAACGAGAGAATAACATTGTTCCTTTACCTCGCCACTGGGCACTCAGGCAGAGGATAACGTTACTACTTAACCAGTGGTTTTCAAACTTTTTTGCGGCCAAGGTACACCAAAGGGCAAGTAAAAATCTCAAAGTTTAACCACTTAAGCCCCATTTCATACTTTCACAAATTTTCAAAAATAGTGAAACTATCCACACATCATGATGCATTGTGAGTGTTTTTTTGTGAGCTTGTGAGCGGAATTTTCACAATTTCAGAAAATATGTGGAAAATAATTAAGTAAATAAATAAAATAATAAAACTTTTTTTTATTTTTTTTACTATAACTTGCATAAATAGGGATGGCAGGTTGAAACTGGTTAAAATATATAATGTATGTGGGCCGGACGGTTGGCGTAACCGTCTGGCCACCTAGGCTGGTATTCGAGCCTGACAGCGGGTTCGACTCCCGATCCCAACGATCTTTGCTGCGCCTGCGTGTCACCCCCCATCTCTCTCCCCATTCATTTCCTGTCAGTCTACTGTTCCTATCAATAAAGGCAGAAAAAGCCCCAAAATATATCTTTAAAAAAAGAAAATATATACAATATATATTTAGGGTATAGAATTTGCCTCTGTATTAGAAAATGACTGCGCACACAGTACTGATATAATAAATTAAAAACTCCAGGCAGTGTTCAAACATGGGAGAATGACATAATTTCTTTGCAATGCCACTGGGCTCTCAGGTTGCGTTACTGCTGCCTTAAACAGTGTTGACTTGTGTAGAAAAACAATACAAATACTGTAACTGTGGAATTTAATCAAAATGCACGTTTTGAGTTTAATTAAAATAATGATGTTTCCTCTGTGGCACACTGCCCCAAGTCTTAATACAACCAAGAAATTAATTCAAGACTGAGTTCCAAGAAGATTCAAGAGGTAAAGCTATTGTAAAAACTGTGATTGTCTCCGCCAGGCCGAAAGGCATGGCGAGAGTGTGTTTTACCCCCTGTCCCGTCGGTCCGTCCATCCGTGTGTCCTGTCCGTCCGCGAGCAGCTAATCTCCGGCACCGTTGGCCCGGTCTCTGCGAAACTGTGCACACACTCTCCCTGGATGCCAATTCAGAACCTCTGCCCCAAATCTTTCACATGGGCCTGTTATAGCGCCACCAGGAGGCAGATTTGTGTAAAACCCATTTTTTGATATAACTCCTACAGATTTTATCCAAACGTCATGCAAATCGGTACAAAGCATCTCTATAGTCATGTGATCAACACGGATCTGTCCCATTTCCCTATAATATTCTATCTTCATTGGCTAAGGTTGGCTTCCAAAGTTTGCTGGATTGGTCCGTTTTGAACAAAATGCCTCAAATTATGAACGCAGCTTGCGATTTCCGTGAAATTTCACACGCACATTCCCACTAGGCCGAGGAAGAAATGCCACCCTTTTCACACTGGCCTGTTATAGCGCCACCAGCAGGTCTAATTTAGCAAAACACATTCTTGGAACAAAATGCCTCAAATCATGAATGCACTAGAAAAAGTGCTCCTTGGAGCACAGGTCTCCGCCAGGTCAGGTAGGTTATTGTGGCCTCCTGGTGGCGCTATAATAGGCCAATGTTAAAAGAGTGCAATTTCTTCTTAGGCCTTTCACGGCAATCGGACACTGCATTCATAATTTCAGGCATTTTGTTCCAAAAATGTGTTGACCTGATGGTGGCGCTATAACAGGCCAATGTGAAAAGGGTGGCATTTCTTCCTCAGCCTAGTGGGGTATGTGCAAAATTTCACGGAAATCGCACGCTGCTTTCATGATTTGAGGCATTTTGTTCAAAACGGACCTATCCTGCAAACTTTGGAAGCCTGCTGTATGTTAGCCAATTAGGACGGAATATGAAATATTGGACACATCCGTTGTGATCACATGACTATAGAGATACTGTGTACCTATTTGCGTGATTTTTGGACAGAATCTGAAGGAGTTTTTCCTTGGACTCTTGGATCAGTGCAGTTATAGGTAAAAACGCAAAACGACCTGTCATAGCAGCACCATGAGGCTGATTTGAAAATTGTGGCATTTCTTCCTCGGCCTTGTGGGAATGTGCATGCACAATTTAATGGAAATCGCATTCTGCGTTCATGATTTGAGGAATTTTGTTCAAACCGAACCAATCCTGCAACCTTTGGAAGCCAATCTTAGCCAATCAGGATGGAATATGAAAAATCGGACAAATCTGCGTTGATCACATGACTATAGAGTAATTAAATGTGTTTAGCAAAAATCAGCCTCCTGGTGGCGCTATAACAGGCCAATCTGAAGAATTCGGGGCAGAGGTTCGGCTTTGGCATCCAGGGAGTGTGTGTGCACAGTTTCGCAGCGACCGGGCCAACAGTGCCGGAGATTAGCTGCTCGCAGACAGACAGACACACGGACGGACGGACGGACGGACGGACGGACGGACGGACGGACAGGGTGGAAAACATAGTCTCTGCCATGCCTTTCGGCCTGGCGGAGACAATTATAGACCATAGGAGTTTGGTAAAAATTGCTTTTACTGTCACTTTTCAAAGTTTTGTCTGCTGAGGTGGCAGCAACGCCACTGTCTTTCAACTAATCGACTTTAACAGCTGGTCAATTCAGCCAAGCAAAATATAAGTGATTTTTTAAAGAAAGCAAGATAAGAAACATCCCTAAACCAAAATATCTGCTTACAGCAACGTGTAAAGCAGCTATAACTACAGCAGGAATTATGAGGCTCAACTGGTATGCTTGGGGCATTACATACCAGTGTGCATTTACAATAATCAGAGGGAATTTACAGAACTCCAATCTAATGAACAGGGAAAAGAAGTTCTGCTGCTGACAGATGGAGGAGGAGTTGAGATAAATTGCTTGTCAGTGGTTGCAGAGGAAACACTCAAATCGCATTTTCCAAAAGACCCCAGGCCCCTTATAACTCAACATCAAACCTTCGTGGATTTTGAATCCTCACTACATAAAATTGGTTGTGGGCACCTCGAGACCCAGGACGAGGTGCATTGAGGGTCTGTTGGTGGAAGATAAGTCTCACCACCCCCCCCACCTGCCCACCCCCTCAAGCAAGCCCCTCCACAAGCAATCATTAACGCAACCATTTCTCATGGCACTTTAAAGATTTCGACCATTGTTTTCAGCTCCTTCAAATTGACTATGTCTACTTAACTTATTGACTCTCTTGACTGCTTCTAGGGAAATTACTGTGGCTCTTATAAGAGGGCTGAGAGCTTTTCAAACAAGGGTTTCCTCATGAAAACAGATTAAAATTAATCTTTGCATTCATCAGCTGCATCATGAATCGCCTCACAACCATCTTATGATGTTCTTGTCTGTACACGGTTGTATTATTTGTGGAATCAGCAGAATTGCGATTTCAATTCACAATAGATCATTTACTTGCCCTAAACAATTGTGACTTGCGACTAATACAATTTTCCAAAACCACCATTTTCACTTCAACTTTCTTCCAAATCTTGCATTCCATCTTGGGCATTAAATTGGCAAACCATGTTGTTCAAGTGTTACTGTATATGTAACTAGTATGTAATGCAGCTTATATGATTGTTTAACTGTGTTCTGTAAAAGCTTCCACTCATGCTGGAAGGGTCTGCCATAAAAGGCAAATATGCAAATTTAACAAAAGTACAATACATATTTAAAAAAAAAGTTTCCCCATGGACCACCTGTAATTATGTCATGGACTACTAGTGATCACTGGTTGAGAAAAAGTGATGTAGTGCATTGTTCAAGGGGAATTGGCCATTTGCATTTATAAATGACATGCAGTGTAGACTGCAGTGTTAAGGTCCTTACACACCGGGGAGATTTTTTTCATGCGAATAATACGTTTTTTTTAAAAACCTTATAAAGTCAAAGCAAGCTTACATGGAGCGAAAAAGCGAAGCGAAAAAGCGTCTTTTAAATATTCGGAACGAGTCCGAATTTTGCGTATATTCGCCGGTGTGTAACCGCCTTTAGACTGATGCTCTTCTCCAAAGAGACTTGATTCATTGTGTAAGTGTACTAGTGTAGAACTGTGCAGTCCATATAGTACACCATTATAAGCAACTGGAGCACAAGTGTCAGAGCCATAATTCTCAACATTTATGTAATGCTCAAAGATCAAACGAGGAGTAAATGCCAGCATATGAAGCATAGCAGATAAGAGGAGTTATGTAATATGACATTCAATGAAATAGCTACATGAATGCAGACATAGTGTACTGTATGTATGCATGCAGGCACAGCCTACAAGTGACGCAATGCCCCAGGAGCAGATATTACTGCAGTGTCATGTTCAAGGGCACTGGGATGGGATGGGCTGGGATGAGCAGTTCTGTTTATGGGGATGAACCTGCCGAAGTGATAGAACCAGTGACCATCTGGTTAGGGGATGCTCCTTTCACTCAAATGCCTGCAGCATGTGAATCACAGTTTTGGCACTGTGGCCGGCACCAAAGGCATGCTTTTCATATCAATGGCGTACTGTGCAATCTGTACCTTCCCAATGTGGTTGATTCTGGAAAAGAGGCTCTAACGCTGAAGCAAAGGCATGCATTATTTGATCGACAGAAGAATGATCCACGCCTCCTTCTCCTTCCATCAGTTCCAGGACTAGCGTTGTACCTTTAGCGGTGCTAAGCCTAATTTGTGCTCCGTCGCACGACGGCATTGCACGGCGGAAATAGCAGACCTACGAGCGTTGTGATGAAACAAATCCATTAATCCACAGTAATTGTAATGTCCATGGCTAGTTATGGATAAAGAACTGAAAAGTTCAAACCTCCTTTTTTCCCCTCTACATCAAATGTCTGCCGAAAATAGCCAACCTACAATCTCACAATGCGTCACATGTGACCCATTTTGAGCTATTGATGGCTATTTCCCCGGAATGTTTGCTTATTTTGATTAAAAATGTTCGCCTACTATTACATGCCCAGAATAGGGATGCAAGGATTTGTGGTTAAGATCCACAAAACAATAGGGCAAAAATGTATAAATCTCCATGGTTCAACAATATATACCATACGTTCCTAGCAAACACGACTTCTACTGTAGGTAGACCACACTTCCTCACTTCAATAAATGCATGGGCCTGACCTGGACCCTCCCACTCTAATGTCAGAACCAATACCAAGGCCAGGAGGACTATAAGTCCAATATAACTTACTAAGACATAAGAATAATTTAAAATTATAACCAAAAGATCAATAACCAATAGTTTAACCACTTAAAGGGATAATTCACCCCCAAAAAAATACATTTTCTATCGATTACACACCCCATGAAGCCTTGAATTCATGGCGATTTTTTTGTTTTTGTCGCATTCCTAAGCCAATAATTTGATGACCGGCGGAAAGATGCTAATGTCTCCGGTAGGAGACTCAAAGTTGACACTTTGAGTCTCCTACCGGAGCCGCCGCCGGTCATCAAATTATTGGCTCAGGAATTCGACAAAAACTGAAAAATCTCCATGAATTCAAGTCTCTATGGGGTGTGTAATTGATAGGAAAAAAAGTCATTTTGGGGGTAAACTATCCCTTTAAACTATATCCAGAGTCCCCTAGGGTTCATATACTGTAGGTCCACTCCATTTTCCCCTCAAATCTCTTTGACGAAAATAGCTGTTATACAAGCTCACAACAATTGGGATGCGTTGTGAGCTTGTAGATCTACTGTTTTTCATGTGGTTAAAGTATAAGGCAAAGAAAATCTAATGTATAGAATGTGTCCAACACTCCAGCACTTACAGTAATTGCTATTTGCTTTAAGCAATTAACCAAATTATCTTTACATTAAAACAATCTTTTCACATTTTATATTTTCTTTGTCCTCCATTTACAACTTCCTCTTAATCCTTGGTCTGCCTTCAGTGTGCATGCGCTGTATCAGTGTGATGAGTCAGAGGTAGTGGACATGGTTTCATTGTGATGAAGATATAAAGCATTTTAAAAGCTGATGCATACAGTGATAGAAAAGCACATTGAAAGGATATGGCACTGTTGGTGTAATTATCTCAGCTGTCATCTCTCATGAAGCATGAAACGTATGGAAAATGTCTATTGTCCACAACAAAGCACATTTAACAGGTGTGTGGAGCTCATCAAACCTCATCTAAAGACAACACACAATCACTATAGAAATTCCCCTGGCTAGATTTGATTGGTTATTTGCCTATGAAATTGGTTAAGCACACAGGTAAACCACAACCTTTATTTCTAAACCCCTTTTTTATTAACTAAAGTAACCTGGTTTGAGCACTTGGAGAAACTTGAGAGAGTTGAGTGATGTAATCCCTGCCCTTGAAGTGTCCAGCTTCTGGCAGTATTTAATTGTCCTGAGCTTATGTCCTGAGCATTATATGGATTCTTTGATGGCACCTGTCCAACATTTCATAGCTGCAATGAGACTGTCCAAAAAATAAAAATAAAATAATAAATGGGGGGGGGGGGGGGGGGGGGGACTGTAATGGGCTGCTAGGTCCAAGACACTAGGTGGCTTCTAGGGGCACTCTGTCAACAAAGTGAAGATGTAAAAAAAATTACAATGCCAAGTCAGAAGCTACCGCCATGGCCTAATTATGGTCCAGATGGTCTGAAAGGGTAGGGCGTCCAACAATTAATTAACTGAATAAAGTTCATGTGCTACTCTTGGCAAGTGTGTCTCTTTCAAATAAAAGGAGGTACAGGGTTTTTTTGTTGGTAAAAGAGGGAATGAGTCTGGGATTAACACTCCTGGGATTTGTCCAAGGCCGTTTTGAAGCTAAATTTGGTAGACCTCGTGTTCATTGGTTCTACATATGTCAGGTTAACCTTTATGTTTTTAGAATTGACTTTTGTTTTCAAGCCACAATTCAATCAGGGGTGTTACTGGACACTTTTCAACTCCTCTCTGCTAACTCTATAATCATGTTCCAGCTGTCTCCATGCCATGATGGCATAAACTCCAACAACAAAAACAACATTTCCTTTTTTTGCCAGATCCTGGACATGCACTTTGTCACTGTCGGTTGGAAATAAACCTTGTACTGCATGTCCAAAACCATTGCTTGTCAAGAAATGGAAAAAAAGAACCAGATCTACAAACTCACATCGCATTGCAACATGTTGTGAGCTTGTAGATCTGCATTCTTTTGACATTTTCATATAATAAAGTATAAAATAGGTCATTCATTCACGAAAAAAACATAAAAAGATTGCTTTCCTGCAACTCAAACACGCCTACCAGCCTGTGTTCCACCTTTTAGCAGGTGAAGGTGGAATGGACCACTTCAGTCAAAGAAATGAAGTTGTCATGTAGAGAGAATTTAATGAGATGTCATAGATTCTGAATAGGAACTGCCAACCTGCTTGGAAAGACGAGGTGGGTTCACAGGAGGACAGAATATAGAGAGACTCCAATTTCCCGACAAATGGCCCCTCAACACGCAGACAATGGGAATGTAATTCCTTTTCCTGCAACTTCAGGATAACATGAAGGTCCTTCTGTTTTTCCACGTCATGACAATTAATTTGATATATGACAAACCCCACGGGTCCTATTACAGGAACACGGATATCCAATGAAGGGTCTGGTGGAGAAACTTCAGAAAATCTCTGCACTCAACAGATATAGTGCACTTCATGCTGCTTTAATAAGAGGAGCGGCTATTTTTAGCTGTCAATTGTACACTTAAAATGAAAGTTGAAAGTGGAAGGGAGAACATTTGTGTGGATTACTGTGTGTGTGTGTGTGTGTGTGTGTGTGTGTGTGTGTGTGTGTGTGGGGGGGGGGGGGGGGGTTGTGTGATCACCACACGTGTGTGCTTGCGTGTGTGCGGGGGGTGGTTGCGGTGGCGTTGGGTGTTGAGAGATTATGGAAATGGGTATAATTAAAGGGAAGCTCACTTTGTGAGTCTAAGAAACCAGGATGATGCATAATCACCGCTCCTGTGATCAGCCAATCAGAAGTGCTGTGATAGAAGGAGACCATCTGTAGATGTAACTAAAGCTGCGACATAAGTGGATTTCACTACTTCTGTGGTGAGTGGAACACACTTTGATGTGGTCCATTCTGTACAAGGAGGGTTTTTTGTTAGAATTATGGTAATGATTTCACAAAGATACAGCACACTGCTAAGCAATATCTCCTATTGTTGAAAGTTGGGCATCATGGGACAAAATACAGCTTACAGGGTAGATTCCTTTTTTGGGGGGGATCGTGGCTGATGCCTTGTGTAAAAGGCCTTAGTCGCTGGAATATAGTGGAATTCAAAACTTGGCCAAATAAATCCACTGCACTAGCTCGCAGTGGATTTATTTGGCCAAGGGAACACCTGGCTGTCTGTGGTTTTGCATGTCCCTCTGCTGGCTGAGGTTAGAATCCTGCCAGAAGCCTTCTCTCCTCTATGCCGTCTCTCAGTCTTTCATTCATAATTACATTATTAAGTTCTGCTCTTCAGAAAATAAATATGGCTGGCTCTCACATATTTATGTTAGGCCATCTGCAAAGATAATTTAATGTGTCATAAAATATAGACCTTGCTATTATAACCTGTGTCTTTGGACGCAAGAAATGATATCAGCACAGTCAGGGGATAGTGTGCACTGTGAAATCCTCAGTGCTAATCTAAATCTCAGAGTTACATAAACATTAAGGATTTTACTGTGTGTGCTTTGGGTGTACTCAGCCATCAAGAGTTCCAGCATGGATTAACAGCAGGTTCAGGTATATCATCAGTATATTCCTATATATGAGCATGCCCCTTTTGTGGCCATATATGATTGTTTGCGTCTAATGCCATGACGACACATTGGTGTTAGACAACACACTCAAAATTTGTGCATGGCTGCATTGGGAACTCCTCATATGGTTATGGCTGACTCACAGTGACATGAGCGTGATGTCAGAGGTCCGGCGGCCCTCTCATTAGCCAATTTTAATATAGGATTGTATTGTATGAATGCATTAGAAAGCAATTCTGCGTCCTGATTAAAGCATGCTGGCACCCTCCGGTCTCAACTTTTCTATTGCCATAGCGATTCTTTGCTATCATTTACTTTTGCCCCAACCCCCACCCCCTTTTTTTTTTTTGCTCAGTCACTCAAACAAAAGCACAAACCCAACCCGATCAAATTCTCAAAGTAAGGTCGAAACCAATTACAGCATATCTCTTGGTGGAGGTACCTAGCCAAGGCCGCCCCTCCCTTTACTCCTAATAAAGACTCACCTTACAAACAAGATGAATCATGTTCCTCTTTTCCCCGAGCCTCAGCACTTTGGTGGGAGACTCTCAGACGAGCATCGTATGCTCGTTAAACAAACAACTTGCCACTGAAGCCAATAATGGCTCGGATTTCCTGCACACTTCGGTGGGAGGGCAATGGACCTCCAGGTAAAGTTGCTTTAGAAGAATGGGGAGCTCTTCCTATGTCTGTGTGTCGATGTCTTGTTGTATTTCTCCCTCTTTCTGTCTGACATCGTCTCTTAGATTTGATAGCTTTTGCTTCTAATGATGTGTATTTTACCCACACTTGGGCAGACTATCCAAGCTTATATCCAAGTTTGTTTCTGTTTCCTCTATGATATTATGCCCGAGGGAGGAATTGTAATGGGAATCATTCTAAGATTTGAAAGAAACACAGGCATAAAAAAAACGTGTGCTGTAAGATGAGCATTAGAACCACATTCTGACATGCATAAATAAAAACGTATATTATATACGTATATTATATATATGTAACTTATACATACCAAATACAGAACAGTGGTAACTTTTGAGTGATGTGATCCGCACTTCAGCGCAATGTTATGCTTGCCATGCTATTGTTTGGATGCAGGTTATAAACCACCATCTTCAAAGACTTGTTTGATGTCGACTCTAAAAGAGGATTAAACTGAAATGCACGAGGACATGGCTGAATCCCCATCACTCTAGCCAATAAGACTTAATCAATTCACAACATTATCCCATTCAGCATCTTTGCAGTCTCTATTGGAATGTCGAGAGCTGATGGGCAAATTGAGAACACACTGCTTAGATGTGTTACCTATAAATCATTCTGACATCTGGATAGAGAGCAACTGCTGCACGGGACCAATCTCATAATCTTGTGACACAGCGGCAACTTGAAGAATGTTCATTATTTCAATAATTTTGAGTGAAAGAAAAGTGGGTCTTACCGCAGACAATGAGCAAAGACTAATACTTCATGCAGCATGTGACGCAAGCCAAGCGACAAAGTACTCGCTCCGTGAGATAGCCGAAACCTTGGCTTTCATCCTGTGTATTTGTCTCCATGCATGGGCAAATCTCTCCGGAGCCATCACAGCTGCTGGAGACAGCACAACAACGGGCTGGACATTCTTTACGCGTGAAGACGGACAAAAAATTAACAACTCTGGAATCCAGTTTCACCACAAAATCCTGACATTTTAGTAAACAACAGCCACTAAGGGCAATAATCAGACAAAGACGATGGAAAAGGCATGTTTGTCTGCTAATATAATCAGGGGCTGCTAGCTAGTTACCTAGTCTGGTTAATTAACCCCTGGAGGACAGGCGAACAGCAGAGGCTGCATTCGTGATAGGCCTACTGGGCTCAATCAGGGCCACAAACTGCACATTGTATACGGTAAAGAAAATGTTGTAGTAAACACATTCTCTTCCCACTACCAAGCCCTGGGGACCTCTTAATCAAACCACAGTGCACTAATGATGATGCCTCCGCAGAAAGAGAAAAGGGGAAGGAAAGAAGAATGGAGACAAAAGAAACCGGGTGTGTGGACTCATGAGCGCTGATTTCACATGGACAAACGTCAAGTCTTCCCCTGGCCTTTCATCAGAACTCCTCAGTGACGTTTTAGAACTGCAGGTCTCTGGTGGCACCTCTTTCTGCCAAATGAATGATGTGAGGAAATTGTATCCCAGGGATGACATAATTAGATGTGTTTTAGGGCTAGGCAACTAACCGAAAATGTATCGAAACCGGCATTTACAACAAATAGTCTTGCCCATTTAGGTTAGTCAAATAATCTCTTGATTATGTGACTATATATATATATATATATATATATATATATATATATATATATATATATATATATATATATATATATATATATATATATATATACACACACACACACACACACACACACACAGTATGTTTTTTTTCTTCTTCTCATATATCAACAAATCAACACGTTTTTTTTAATAGACTAAATCGATTAGTCTGATAAACCACTGGACCCTGTATTATACTTCCTTGTACAATGGTCACGTACAAACAAATTGTACTGTAATGTGTAGAACGGCTATGTTCACTATTTAATAGTGAACATATCCGATCCACAGGCTCACAACTTCTGACAACTTGTTTGACAATAGTGAAAATAGAAAATCTACAAGCTCACATTAGATCTGCTAATTTCACTAGTTTTGTTTTGTTTTAAATAATCGTACATTAATCGTAATCCAGATAAAGGTTTGAAGTAATCGTGATATTGATTTGAGGTCATGTCGCCCAGCCCTGTTTAAATCAGTATGTGTATGTGTCCATGATGTCATTGCAGGGATTTATTATACATCTTTGCTCATTTGTGAAACAAAAACAACAACAACGAGATTGCATTCATTAGCAGTCTGGTGCAATGTCTCTTGATTACCATGCAATGTTACAGACATGAGCATAGTCTGTTTTCTAAGGGAGGCTTAGATTGCACCTCACATGTTTGTTCACATGGAGAACCCTATGCAACTGCAAATTTGGTGTATTTCTTATAATTGAATTGAAACTTTACTCATTTGGCAGTTATATGTAAATATTTAACAGTGGCCTTCCACCAAATTATAATCGATTAAATTCGTATACTAACCCCCCAGACATTTCAGCGCCAAGCATTGTTCTTTTGTCCTTGTTGAGTTGTGTCTTTGTACAGTAATAAACACATTTTTTTGTGTCTAAACAAGGTTTAGAATTTTAGCTGTTATGTGTCCCAGCTCTCATTTACATAGGAGATCTGGCAAAGGGAGCAACAAGCCGAGATTACAGCATAAAATACTAAACAAAACAATACTAAACTAGAAAAAGTGCTCCTCGGAGCACAGGTCTCCGCCAGGTCAGGTAGGCTATTGTGGCCTCCTGGTGGCGCTATAATAGGCCAACGTGAAAAGGGTGCCATTTCTTCTTAGGTCTTGCACGACAATCGGACACTGACTGCATTCATGATTTGAGGCATTTTGTTAAAAACATTTGTTTCGATAAATTTGGCCTGCTGGTGGCGCTATAACAGGCCAATGTTAAAAGGGTGGCATTTGTTCCTCAACATAGTGTGAATGTGCGTGCAAAGTTTGACCGCAATCGGACGGTGCGTTCATGATTTGCGGAATTTTGTTCAAAACAAGCCAATAATGCAAACTTTAGATGTCAATCTTAGCCTAAAACACATCCGTCGTGATCAAATGACTATAGAGATCATGTGTACCGATTTGCGTGAAATTTGGATACAATAGGAAGGAGTAGTATAAAATAATGTGTTTTACATAAGTCGGCCTCCTGGTGGCGCTATAAAAGGCAGATGTGAAAAATGCAGGGCAAAGGTTTTTCCTTGACCTCTAGGGAGTGTGCATACAAAGTTTTACACAGATCGGTGCAGTTATAGGTAAAAACACGAATCGGCCTGTTATACCACGCCACCATGAGGCTGATTTGAAACATTTCAAATGGCATTTCTTCCTCGGCCTAATGGGAATGTGCGTGCAAAATTTCACGGAAATTGCATGCTGTGTTCATGATTTGAAGCATTTTGTTCAAAACGGAGCACTCCTGCAAACTTTGGAAGACTTTTTTAGCCAATCAGGATGGAATATGAGAAATCTGAAAGACCCGTTTTGTTTAATGACTATATATACTGTGTACCGATTTGTGTGATTTTTGGACAAAATCTGTAGGAGTACTGTCAAAAAATATGTTTTGCACAAATCGGCCTCCTGGTGGCGCTATAAAAGGCCCATGAGAAAAATTTGGGCCAGAGGTTCTGAATTGGCATCCAGGGAGTGTGTGTGCACAGTTTCGCTGCGATCAAGACAATGGTGGCGGAGATTAGCTGGTCACAGACGGACGGACGGACGGACGGACATACGGACGGACGGACGGACGGACAGGGGGAAAAACATACTCTCTCGTCATGCCTTTCGGCCTGGCGGAGACAACAAAACAAAAGCACAATCTATCACAATAAAAAAGGGCACATACAGTAGTAGTAATGTATGTGCGAGTATCAACATGGAGGTGTAAGTAGTTAGATATAAATAAATATATAGGCACAGGTAGATTCCAGGACGATGGAGCGTAAAACTAAAAGCCATCTTCCCAAAGTCTGTGGAAGGGCGAGGAATGATAAAAAGTGGCAGGTTCTGTAAGCGGAGGTTGTAGGAACTTGTTTTCCAATTAAAAAGTCAATTTAAATAGTCAGGGAGAAAACCCCACATCAAAATTTTAGAAATAAATGGACATCAAAGTGAAAAAGCCTTCCCATTTCTGAATCCGCTTACTGTTACGACTTGCTCTTTTCAGCAATGATTTCTTTTTTAAACCAGTAACATAACAGTAAATGCATACAAATGCGAGTAACCTGAGTGGGCTATGGGTGAGTGTGGGCAATTACATTGTACCGATCACGTCTTTTTTTCCCCTTCGCCTGCTTTTAGTGAATTCATAAAATCATTCAATTCAAAATCCTTGAAAGCAGCAAATAACTGTTTGGAGAAACCCCCACAAAGTATCAGACAGGTGATAGAGTTCCACTCATATCAACGGGGTGGAACATTTATCATCCACCGAGGCCCTCTCGTGTAAATCACCACCAGGTCCTGCCCCAAAATTACCCAAGACACAGTGAGAAAATAAATAATTAAAGGGCCCCATTCTCTGACGTGAAACTCTTGAATGATAAATGATGGAGCTTAGATGGAGAGCAAGAAACAGTGGAGTCCTTGAGCCCTTCAAGACTCGGCCAGGAGGAGGTGAAGGAGAGGGCGACGTGGCGGGCACATGAATTTCTGCAGATAAAAGAGAAACCTGTCTAGAAATAAGGCTCTGTGACGGACATTTTTTTTTACATAATTCTCACCCACACTTGTCATTCTCTAAATATTGGATTTAGAGCTCAGTTGTGCATGCATACAGAATGTCTGGGAGCACAGATATGTAAGCCCCTTACAATAAGGGAGCACGTCAAGGTGGGGGATACATTTTCTTGTACTCTCATTGTCTTGTATACCTTTTTCATACAAGCTAAATTAGCCTATCTACAAGCTCACAACGCTTTGCATCGCAACATGTGCAATGTAGAACATTTGTCCTAAATAGGTATGTATGTTAATGTGCACATACTGTACAATGAAAATAACTAAATTGTAATATTATTATCACACATATCCATGGATTAAAGTAACATTTAATCTCACGACTGAAAATGTCCTAATGTGCGATTTGTGAAACAGTGTGAAAGGATCCCCCACACACACACTAGCGCCGATTCCTAAACAATGAATACAATATGTAAAATTGGGATGCTTTAGTAATATTGTTCCTGCTGTTCTATATACTGCCAACCATGTGAAGAAATCACAGATTCAGGCTTTAACCTTTGCTTTTATATGAAATATCCGAGACGAATAAGATATGATGGAAGATGCTTCCGAACATATTGCTAGTTTGACCACTTCGAATGCTCTAATCTTAAAATAACCGAAAATAGCCTTTCTACGAGGTCTCAATGCGTCGCAGACGCATTGAGAGCTTGTAGATCGGCTATTTTTGCTGCGCAACATGCTTCCATAGGAGACATGCTGGCTTCTATGGAATCCAAATGACTGAAATCAGTCTTGGTGACTGAGAACTTTAATCCATGCATATCAGACAGTCAACATTTCCCAAAAGGAAATGCATGTATTTAATTCAGTCTGACCAGAAACAGGGATAAAACATGACCCCCACCAGCGATAAAAAATGTATTACCAAAGGGGGATATCAAAAGCAGAGGCACGGATCCGCCCAGCAAATCAAACCCTGGAGCACATTGACATTCAGGACACATTGGTTGTCCATTGCTGTACTCATTATTTTCATCCCTCTAATGATAACGTAGAACTCAATGTGCCTCTTGCCTACCCTGCACGTGTCTGTCAAATTACCATGTGAAAACCGGGTTCTCTCACATCGCTGGGTTCAAGTCAGCGATGATGAAAGGGCCGCCTGAGGAGGTTTCCTGTTTGTTAGTGATTGCTGAGTTGTGTTTCTTTAGACTACTTTGATGTGTTTGTTTTTTGCCCCCCCCTGAAATATATTTTGGCACACTGTTGTATTTTCTGCAACCGTATTCATTGCACTGGGTGATCTTGTAAAAGACAGCTCTGTTCTCAAAGGGATTTCCCTGTTCAAATGAGCCTGTAAAAAAAATCGTTTGCGATATGGTGGTGGGATGGCATCTAAGCTTAATGTGCTTGCAATTAATTACATAAAAAATATTCACAAGCACATGCTTGCACACAAGTGCTACTCATGACTCCAAAAGCTAAGGGATTCTTTGGTATAATTGGGTGAATAACAAGGCAAGGTTCTGAACCAACCCCCACAACCTACAGTACGTTACTTTCAGTGAGTGACAGTCGTAGGGCGAAGTAGCCATTACTAATCAGTAGAACCAATCAGCTAGATTGTTGTGACATTCTGAGGGGTCACTCTAAGTGATGAGAGTCTTTCATTTAACCACTTAAACCCCATACTTCCAGGTGGGCGAAGGTGTGTTTTCACCCGTGCGTGCATGTGCACATGTGAGCTGCACTGTCGGTTGCAATCATGCAACTCTATTGCATCAGACCCTGGGACAGTACAGTTGATGATAATCTGTGCATTTAAAATATATATTTTTAGAGAGAGAGAGAGAGAGAGAGAGAGAGAGAGAGAGAGTGTGTGTAAAGCCTGAGTTATACTTGCTTGTACGCCGGTGTTGCACACCGAAAATAGCAGACCTGCGAACTCACAATATTATTATTGATTTGTACTTGTATGTACAAATCAAACCATAGGTACTATTATTGGGGCGTATCTTCTGGTGGAGATCTGTGCTCCACTGAGCGCCCCTTTCTGGTTGAAGTTGACGCAACACTTTATAGTCTACCACTTTCCAGCACTCTAAATGTTGAGCCTGAGATGCCAGGTCTCATATTGTAATATAAGCCCAGATAAAATGACTCTCAATCTGCCTGTCCTAGAGGCCTGGCTCAATGTGAATCCATCAGCCGTGGCAGAGAAGATTGCGCCATAGAAATGCCACCGAGAAATGTAGTCATCCACGCATGACCCCACACTCACTGTGTCACATCGACACGAGAGGGACAAAAAAAGAAAACCTTTGTTGTGGAAGCCTATGGGCCCAAGCATCACTCATTTCAAAGTGTCATTGTACTGTAGGTGACAACAGTAGGTGAGACTTGAAGTGTTCAATTTAAGAGGTGTGATTTTGCTTCTTCTGGTGGAGTCCCTTCTCCTTTGTATTTTGCGTTTATGGAGATAGACAGCAGGGAAGCCAAGGGGCTCTAGTGGGATTCAACGAGGTCAGCAGGCATATGTGAGTCAATCGTAATCTAACAATCCTAATAATTGTTCTGCATTTCATATGGAAATTGTTGATGATGGCGTTGGAAAGCGCTAACACGTCGCTTCAAAATAAGCGTTTAATTGGGTTGTGAATGTGAACTGATGCCAGGAAAATGCTGCACGCAAACACACACACGCGCACGCACGCACGCACGCACGCACGCACGCACGCACGCACACACACACACACACACACACACACACACACACACACACACACACACACACACACACACACACACACACACACACACACACACACACACACACACACACACACACACACACACACACACACACACACACACAGCTTAGCCTCCGGACCCCTTCACTATAGGGATGAAGCATTCAGGCCATACTGTATGTGAATGCCGTTGGTGTACTGTACACCACACATGCACTCGCCCACTTGTGGAGAATATGATTAAGGATGACTCATCTTACCATATCACTTTTTTCCCCCCACATCTCTGTAGACCAGAGCCTATGGGTTTTGCACCGGTGAACTCTCAAATGTGCCTTTATCTGTGGCATTCTTAGAGCGCTTTAAAAAGCCAGGTTAAAAAACCCCAGCAAGAGTAATGAGGGCTTTATGCACTGCAACCCTACCATAACATCCCTCTCTATGTAGTTAGCAATGGACTGTTCTGATCACATCCTGCACCATTTTCTTCCTTCACAGTGGATGTATACTCGTACATCCTTGTGACAATAGTTTCTCAATCACCCGAAGAAGAGTTGCACTTGTGTTTTTCATTACACATCACACTGATGCGCAAGCATCATGGTCATCGATTGTGAGCTTTCGACCACAATTTGATTCATCTCTTTATGTAAAGCACTTGTAACTTGATTTCAATAAGTGCTTTATTTTATCATTATTATTATTATTGTTGTATTATTATTATGTCTACATACTGATGTTCCCCAAGGAGGAAATTACCTACCTGGGTTCCATCTTGGAGGCAAACCTCTCAGGTGACAAAAACGCTGAAAAGACGATCAAAAAGGTCCACAAAATAACACGGAGGATGTGGAGGCTTGTTCGTAAAGTCAGTAAGAATACTCTGAAGATTCTTGTAGGGGCCCTCATACAAGGTCATTATGATTATGCATGCACCTCGTGGTATCACAACACCTCCAAGGCCCTAAAAACAAGGCTCCAAACATCCCAAAACAAACTTGTAAGGCTACTTCTTGGCCTCAATTACAAAGCCCATCTAACCCATGCCCATTTTGCTAGGCTTGGATGGCTTAGGGTTGAGGACAGAGTACAGCAACTTGCTATGGGCCTGGTCTTTAAGATACACCACAACATTGGGATCCCCCTGTATTTGTCAAAATACTTCCAAAATGTTAATCAAGTCCATGATCATAACACCAGAGGCAGCTCCACAAACCATGTTCAACCCAGATTTGGCACAACAAAGGGAATGAACTCTTTCTCATGCTATTCATCTAAAATGTGGAATGCCCTACCAAAAGGAGTAAAGGAGTGTAAAACCCTACTTACTTTCAAAAATGCCCTAAAGATACACCTTCAGGAGGCTGCAATTCAAAAATGGCCCCTGTCCAAGTCCTAACCTACCCCATGTCCTAACCTAACCTACCCCCCCCCCCCCTCTCTTTCTTTTTTGTACATATTTTTCACCCTTCATACTTCATACCAGTAACCTGTAAACTGATTGTATGACATTCTGTATAGTAGTGTGTATATCTGTCTGTCTCTTATATGTCAACATGATTTGTGTGCATGGGGATCTCATCTTAAACAAGCTACGTGCTTAACTGAGCTATCCAGTTTAGTAGACCTTGTATTGCGAATTTGTACTTCCATGTACTGTTATGTACTGCCATGTACTGTTCTCATGTCTTACTAAATAAAGTACATCAATCAATCAATCAATCAGTCTATGTCCCATATATCTAAATGCAGATGTCAATAATCCTATTGAAACACTAGCCAGTGTGAGCAGTCTTTGTGAGTGAAGCTCCTGCCATCTGTGCCAAAATAATGCACCTTCTTTCAGAGTCATTTAGACCATTTTCTCTTGCCATCTTGATCTAGAATCTCTAACAGAAGTCTGTGGTTGGTCCATGGTAGGTTTAAGGAGGTTTGTGATCGGTCAATTCATAGGTCTGTTACGAATTTTGTTTTGTCTCAGGGGGTAGTCCTTAACCACTTTTCTATTAGCTTATGCAATGTTTTTTCCTCCCTGTAAACTAAATTTGAATATCGCTCATGTCAGCCATGTGGAATGTCCAGATACTACTAACGATGTAAGGCATTCACAAAGTAGTCATTAGACACTCAAGATAGCCAATATAAGTTGCTTGAGTAGTCTGCCAACCCCCAGCATGTTCTAGCCTAAAGACACCCCTTGTTCAATTTGACGCTATGTTGCCTCTTGTCTTCCTAAACAGTTTGTCTGTGCCATTCCAAGGAAATGCATCACTCCTGGACTCCTGGACCATTGGACAGGCCAAGATGGCTGCATGTTACCTCCCACCAAATTCTGGATTTAATTAACTGCAACTAGCCTCTGGCATGATGGCTGGAATGAACTGACCACTGGAAGCTTCCCATCAAGCTGTGGATGGGGTACAGCAACTGGATGATGGCAAGCTGACAGAGAACAGACATGTACAGTGATAGCTATGGTGATACCTTGCCTGGTGAAATGGAAAGCAGGGATGTAGCCACTAGCCACTGTACACATCTCACGTTTTACTGCATAATTTTGCTCTAATTTTGCTGTCCTTCTATCGACAGCTTAAGAATAGTCAGTGGCAAGTACAGTAGGAGCTTGAGGGTTTACAGTTTTGTGTAAGTATAGAAATACTGTAGCTATATCTTTAACATTTGAGAAAGATTAGGCTGCTGTGCTGCAGTCTAGTGCATAGTTGCAGCATAGATTCAGAATTAGGGCCTTTTTTGACTGTACCCTCGAGTGGGATTAGGCACACTGCTACAGACCGACCCTTCCTTCCACCTCCCACCACCTCCACCTACCAATATGCCTAACCTAAACCCCTCTTGGCCCCGCTCCTATTTTTCACTCTGGCTCTTAATTGGGCCCTACAGTTAAACTGTGTTCTCAAGCTAGCAAAGAGCCTCAGTTTACCCACATTAAGAAAGAGATTCACATCCTCCAAGTGTAAAACTAAGAGAAAGTGACTTTGCTGACACTGTAATTCACCCCTGGCTCCGTCATTTCCCCCCATGGGTTGGAGCCAGTCAAAGCATGCATGCACGCACGCGCGCGCGCACGCACGCACGCACGCACGCACGCACGCACGCACACACACACACACACACACACACACACACACACACACACACACACACACACACACACACACACACACACACACACACACACACACACACACACACACACACACACACACACACACACACACACACGCACACACGCAAGGGAGGGGAGGTTGATAGCACGCATAATGCAGTCTGTGTTTGGCAGATAGCAGGGTGGTCTGACACTATTTCAAGGTATGTGAGAGTGGCATCTCCATTTAAAATAACTTCAGTCCGTTCCAGCCCTGTGTTCCTTCCAGTATACCGAGTGATCCATGAGCACCGCTCCATGACAGTGTCAGCTCCATTTGACAAATGCACCGGCCTCTGCAAACTGCTTGTACAAGCACAAACACATCTGGACTATTTATCTTCCCGCCGGGAAAATAAGCCCCAACAAAAACATATCAGAATATGAGAGCATCTCAAACACATCCATTTTGTTTTGGTATCAGTTCTGACAGTGCCACAAAGAAGGGCAGTGATGCAGCAGGAGATGGTATAACGGAAAAAAGAAAAAGAGAGGAAAATGAGAAATGGCCATTTCAAGCCAAAATCCTTTCCTTTTGTAATATCTGACCGTTCCCTTTATGCTATGTTTGTTTCAGACAGGGAGCAACATTTCAAAATGTGAGCTCCTACCATGTCAACATCTGTTGCTGCAGATTCACTGGTTGCAACTCAATATGAACTTGAGGTATTTTTTTGCAAACCCAGAATAACATCTTCTATAAAATTCTATCTATTCATGCACATACTACATATGCCGTGGTGGATAGGAACTAATTTGACCTCTGTGCTTGAGTAATGATGCTTTCCATGGGTATTTTAAGCCCTTACACACAATTGTGCTCGAGTAAGCATTATTTGTGAAGATGGAAATATATGGCAGCATGTTATATAAGTGAAAGATGTAAACACCTCATTAATGTTTCAGTATTCTCCACCCCTGCATAGTGTCCATCTTCAAACCACCTACAGTATCTCCTCTGCCTTTACCGCTGCTCTGCCTCCTGAAAGACAACAGCAGTGGTGTAAAGTAACTACTGTAAGTACATTTACTCAAGTACTGTACTTAAGTACAATTTTGAGGTGCTTTTACTTTACTGGAGTATTTCCAATTGTCTATACTTTTACTTCTACTCCACTACATCTCAGAGGCAAATATTGTACTTTTACTCCACTACAATTATTCAAAAACTTGAGTTACTTTTTGCAGGTATAAATTATTACGTTATAAAACATACATTAACCACTTTAGCCCAGCTATATTATACATAGGCTATTTGAAAATAGCCGATGTTGTGAGCTTGTAGATCTGCTCTTTTCAAACCTTTTAGTACTTTTACTTTTGGTACTGTAAGTACTTTTTTTTTTATACCAATACTTTTGTACTTTTACTCAAGTCAATTTTGAATTCCGGACTTTTACTTGTAACAGAGTACTTCTACATTGCAGAATTGATACTTTTACTTAAGTAAAATATTTGAGTACTTTTTTCCACCACTGGACAACAGCAATAGGATTCCTGCCAAGTCACCATGCAACCGACATTCACCAGCAGCAGCAGTCATTGCCACATCCGTCAGTGAGCAGCTCGAAAGCCATGCCAAAGTCCATTAACCCTCGGGGACAGCCTCCCCCATTACTATCATTTATTCCCTGTTTAAAGGTCAGTACTAGCACAATATCTCATGTGACCCCGGGGGCTTCCCCACCCACTCTCCTCTCTCTGGGTGGGAGACCACACCAGTGGGAGTGAGGAGTGGATGGTGGAACTCTCAGTTATGGTGGCATCTCCTCAACGTGATACAGTCTCTCTCTCTCTCTTTGAAATAATGCTACTCACTCTCCACTCCCTGGGTGGGAGACTGTAAAGGTCCCTAGCATTGATAGGGGCACTACCAGTCTCTCAGTGGGTGCGGTCACACTCATTAGCATGAGCCAGTGTGCTGCTGTCTCTCTCTGATTAACTGATGTCACTTAGCGGACATTTTATGGACACTGTGCCATTGTTATATTTGAGAATTATTTAGATTTTGATTGCTTCAGCACTCCAGTACTTACGGATAATTTTGCAGAACATTACACGGATAGATCTATGTTTACAATCCAATTGCAGCGTTATAATTATGTACTGTATATTCCTTGCACTACTTGTACAGTACATCACGGCCACCGCAATGGAAACAAGCTGTAA
Organism: Gymnoscopelus microlampas; assembly: GCF_963454915.1. NCBI lineage: Eukaryota > Metazoa > Chordata > Actinopteri > Myctophiformes > Myctophidae > Gymnoscopelus > Gymnoscopelus microlampas. Next base: position 29,116,070 of record NC_139955.1, read on the forward strand.
GCTTTTTTTGCGTTATCCTTTTGATTATGGTGGGTCAGATGTGACATATGTTTTTAATTCATGATCAATAAAAATATCAATCAATCAAAGACAAAGGAATTCTGATTATAAGGACTGATTTATAGTTTCAGTACATACAAATACATTTCCAGTATTTTTTTATACTCATAATTTAGGGTCTCTGATGTGCAGGGGGGGGAAAAAACAAGCCATTTTGATTTCCCTCCTGGACATATGGTAGGGACTATTTTTAATAACACCACCCCATCTTCTTCTACAATGAAAATTATCTATAATCAATATAGTGAAAAGAATGGGAAGTAACCACAATCAATATAGGAGCTATAATGAAAAGCACCTGACCTCAGTTAAGGGTATTCTTCATGTAAATAGAACCAGTACAGAGTATTCTGATGACTCAATCTATAGTCCTGGAGGGCAGAAAGAAAGTCAGCGATGCCACAGAATATTATGCCATATTCTTCCCCTCATTGTTATTCAAGGAAAAAATATTAATGTAAAAATAATCCATTGGCTTGTGCGTGACTTGTTACAGTAAACAACAATAGCCTTCCGGCTTCAGGCAGTAATTCCATAAGCGTGCATCCATCTCTTTCTACAGGGTCAAGCACTAGAGCACATGCCAACCGCAGGGCAAAAATAAAAAAATAAAACGAATGAGTATTTCTAGCCAGAAAAACTTTTAACTTCTAAATAAATGAAACATAATAAAGTAGTCAGATATTTACAGTGCCTGCAGAACTGTCCTGATGATTTCAAATAATTACTACCCACTGATGTCTATTGAAGAGAACAGCCGCTTGCCAGGCAGAGCAAAAGAAGAGGTGTAGGCCTAATTATATTGAAGATGAGCTGAGATGGAAAAAATATGAGTGATATTCTAGTCTATCTGTCGATCTCTCCTGCCACTTTTAGTTCAGTTCATGTTGATCTGCGGTTTGATTTCTGTCCACGCTCTATAATGTCTGATTTATACACAGGTTGTCGTTAGTTGCTGTCGGGGGGAACAAAATCGTCAGTGAAAGTAGCTGATCGACAAGCTCAAATGAACTCAGCATGGCTTTCACAAGCTGGTTTGTGAGCTTGTATCTGCTATTTCACTCTTCTCTCTTATATGCCGAAGTAGGGCATTAATTTACGAAAAAACATAAAAAGTTGACATATGGAGATACACAGTTTCTGCCTGTAGCAATGCATTATAGGTGACTAACTGTACATCATGCTACTCATCAGTGGCAAGTTAAGCAACCTCTATCCCCTTATCCAACCCTCTGTTGTTTAAAAGGTTAAGTGAACAATGAAATTCTTGATAGGGTATAGTTATATACAGTATTGTTACTACAGGGTAAAAGCCTGAGTGTTAATTTAACGCTGAAAGTGTAAAAATGTACCCATCTCTGCCTGGCATGCCTGGAAGTTTTTATGTTTCTTATTGTAGTCACTCATCTTCATCTGCTTTCTGTAATTTGCCACATGTGGCCACTTGTAGGGGCTGTGCTGAAGAACAAGTGATGGAGACTGACGATGATCAGCATTTCTGAGTTTACAATATTTGTATGCATGCATTACACATTTAGCTATTGAACTTTTAAGCAACTAGAGGTTCGGGCCGCTACGCAGCCCTTACACCTACGTCGCACCACGGATCTGACTGATACCTTATACTGTATGGAGATCTCTGTATCTGTCAGTCCTTGTCCCTTTTATGCCCATATACAGTATGATGATCCCTGATTTCATCAGTATATGCCCATATATGGGCATGCCCCCTTTTGTGCCCATATATGGAGCTGACTGATTTGTTTGCGCCTGATACCATGACGACACATTGAGGTTAGACAACACACTCCATATTTGGGCGTAGCTGCATTGGGAACTCCTTATATGGTTATGGCTCAGCCATGGTGACATGAGTGTGACATCAGAGGTCCGCCCGCCGGCTCCCTTAAAGGACAACTTTGTTTTTTTACAACCAAGGTTTATATTTTAGCTTGTAATTAAAGTAAATAAATGATGAGTGTATTTTTTTTTTCATTTACTGCTTTCTATAGTTTTAGCATTTTTTGCGATATTTTTTACAGTGGGCGGGGGCATTCTGTCCGGTGGCTAAATATGCCTTTTTTACACTATAAAAAAGGTTCTGCTGTCTGAGATGGCCAGATGTGAGTTATTGGGGGCTAGAAGAGCTACTGTAAATAATAATAAAGAAAACGCCGGGTTAATGTGTTAAAAAAATCACACCCTGTGTGAAGGTAGCGGCGCCTTTGAATACATTATGTCATCGATATGTGTTTATAATGTGTTTATAGCCATGTGTCATGTGAAGCTTGACCAATCACTTTGTTGACGGGTCTGACCAATCAGAGCGTCGACGACAGATAAAGTTAAATTGAGGATCTAACTTTAAATAACTTACCTAGAAGGAGACTTTAGCCAAATAAAAATATATACAAAAAAAAACATGAGGAAATAAAAAATAAACCTTGACATCATAGTGATGTCATGAATAGTCCCCTTGCCTGACAAATCACAACCTTGACGGGCCTGACCAATCAGAACCTTGACGGGCCTGACCAATCAGAACCTTGACGGGCCTGACCAATCAGAACCTTAACGGACTCTTGGATTCTCGATCGTCTCTATCAAACCATTCTGTCATAACGGATGACTGGGTCCCGAACTCAGACTTTCTATACATTCACCCTTCATCTGTTCTTGTATCTTTCTCTTTCTATTCGTCATATTAACTTTAAATAACTTACCTAGACGGAGACTTTAGCCAAATGAATAATAAGATGAAGTCATTGTCATCGTTTATATAGACATCGAATTCTATATTCATGACATCATAGTGATGTCATGAATAGTGACCAATCACAACTTTGGCGCACCTGACCAATCAGAACGTTGACGCACCTGACCAATCAGAACGTTGGCGCACCTGACCAATCAGAACGTTGACGCAAAAGCCAGGCATAGAGGGCTAATATCCGCTCTATACCTAAAGGTATAGAGCGGCTAGCGCCGCTAAAAATACATATTTAGCCACCGGACAGAATGCCCCCGCCCACTGTGAAAACACTGTAAAAAAGATTGTGAAAATTGCTAAAACTATAGAAAGCAGTAAATTTGAAATTTTTAACACTCATCTTTTATTTACTTTAATTACAATCTAAAACATAAACATTGGTTGTAAAAAAACAAAGTTGTCCTTTAAGCCAATTCTAATAAAGGATAAATATATGTTATCGTGATTATATCACAGCTATGGGAGTTGTTGGTGTTTTTAAAAGTCCATAGCCTGTATAATTCAAAACTTTCTGACACCATAGTGCTGTTGGTACTAATGTTTTCTTGAAGAGTGAGAAATCTTTGGAATGGTCAGGCCAATAGGTCTCCAACAGGGATCACTTTTTCTTTCAGGTGTAAATGTAGCCACAATTCTGTCACTGCATAACACCCTGGGAAACGGCCACACAATGTCTGAGTGCAAGAGAAAGCTTCAGTGCCAGAGGATTGTTTGAAAACCTTAAATGCAACGGTCTCTTTGCTTCTATGTCTTTATCTCTTCTTCCCTTTTTTTTTACTTTTCTATAATCATAAAAACTTCATTCGGCTCCACATGAGAAATATGGGGGGGGGAAGACACAAACCCTGAAGCAAGGAATCATTGTTTAACTGTCCGATGATGCCTTCAGTGGCACTCAGAGCACTCAAGTTGGATACAAACCTGTCACCATCATGCAATCAAGGGCTGATGTTTCTATCAGAGCCATTACCACATAGTACCTACAACTGTGTGTGTGTGTGTGTGTGTGTGTGTGTGTGTGTGTGTGTGTGTGTGTGTGTGTGTGTGTGTGTGTGGGGGGGGGGGGGGGGGGGGGCTCCATCTGCCACAAACCCACCCTCATACGACCGTTCATTATGGCGGATATGTCCTCGTACGACAGTACTCAAATGGATATGCTTGTCTGAGTTTTCCAGCCTGCACGCTCCAGAGGAACAGACAGCAGCCAGCTAGCAAACAATCACTGAGGAGCTAAGCGTGTCCATTAAGGCTGTCAGTTAGCGAGGCCCTTGATTAATTGCCCACTGCACAGTGGCAAATTAAAGCAGGGCTCAAGCCCACCCCCCTGCACATAATTAAGTAAGACTAGATTGCCAAGGAGAGGGGTGGCAATAAGATGGGTTCCATTACCTCTACTGCCATAATCCCCAATCATTCTATCTTACATGTAATGAAGGGCCTTCAACTGTGTTATGTGTGCGTGTGAGTAGTATTGAGATGTTAGCCTGAACAGATCTAGTATTCATAACTTGTCGTGATACTAATGTCTGGACCTAGGCAATATACAAGATTTCTAATAAAGGCCATCAGCATGAATAAGCACACTAGCTAGATGAGAGCAGGTCGGCTTAATATGTCATCAATGTATGAAGCCAGCATTAATGAAAGAAATCTTTCGTATTTTGTCATTAAAACTTTTTTCACAAGATTGTTTGTACAGCCCACATTAGCTGCTTCCTGAGCAAAAGTCGGCGGCCGTAGCTTAGTGGGTAGAGAGGCCGTCTGGTTTCTGATGACCAGACGGCCTCTCTACCCACTAAGCTACGGCCGCTTTGCTTTCCGTTACCAGTCCTAGTGTCCCTGAGCAAGATACTTAGGGCCCTTTCTTGCATGGCGCATTATCCCTTATGGCTAATCTTATTAGCCATTTTTATTATTTTGAAAAACAAAATAATAAGCAAGCGCTCAATATGACCGAAGCTGAAACAGAAATTTCCCCAAAGGATTGATAATGTCTACATTATTACATTACAAGAGTCATTACCATAGATGTTATAGTTAAACCTGACTATGACCAACAACCTTCTGACCAGAGCTGCTGTGGTGCAGCAGTTAATATGGTCCATATAGACACAGTTTTGTAGATTAAAGATGTTTCAGTGGGAAAATACAACAATAAAGCTGCTGCCGTTGTACATTGATTACGGCAGTAGCAGACTCATTTATAGCTGCTGGCTGTTTTTGGAAAACATATACATGTAGGATATTGGATGGGGAATTGTATTGCCTGTGTCCAGACGTTAGTATCATACCAGATTATAGATACTAAAGTCTGGGAAATAAATACATAGGCTACTGCATGTGGTCTCCAGACTAGCAGTGCCTCTATGTGTTAGTGTGAGTGTGGTACAATGTGTGTAAAACACATAGGACTGTCTGCTTATGACTACAGTAATGGAGGAGGTCTTTCACATAAACCATTAGTGCTTGTGCAAGTATGAGTGCACACAACACACGCATGCATTGGCCACGCATAGTATTTAATCTCAGCAGACAGGTTTCCCATGCACCAATGCCGTTTCTATGTGAAACTCAATTGGACCACCCCATACTGTGAGAAGAGTTCTACATTACCTGGCATTTATCTACAAGTATCTTCTCAATGAGGCGTGTTTTATTACTACAGCAAGAGATTCACTATTTACCAGATGGGAACAAATATCTGGCTTAGCGGCTTTATTGTGCCATCTTCAATAATTCCTTTATAGTCTACGCTCAAACTGAAGTCATATAAAACCAGGAAAGCAAAATTGCATTTGATTGAGTACATTTTAGAGTCCTCTGGGATTAACTGTGTGGAATCATTTTTAATGTCACATCACACGATTACAGGTGTAATCATGTGATGTGTAAAATGTAAAGCCCCATGTGCAATACGCATCCTCTATACTGATAAAAAAAAAAGGAATTAAGCTGTTAAGCTGAGTCAAAACAAGTCTCACCTTCACATGTACGAATTACGGCAACTGGCAATATACGAAACAAATTAGGTACTCCTAGTCTTCATCTTGTGCTAAATAACTTGCCATATTCGGATGCATGGGTATGTACTATGTGAGGGGGTGAGCAGATATCCAAGAGTGACTTTGGGCCGGAGTTTCATACCAGTATATGGCCGTAAGTGTGGGTATCAAAAAACATTGAGTCTTAGACAACATATGCGTTCATACAGTATGTGTTGCCATGTGTCAATGCATGCATGTGTATGGAAAGAGTTGGAAAATAGTTGAACACGTGCACGTGCTCACACACGTGTACGCATTCACGTGGGTGCGCCAGTGTGACGGAGTGCTAATGTACTGTACGTAGTCAGCTAGAAAACAGTGGTGGACTGGAGGCTCATCAGTCAGAGGCCATCTCTCCAGCGAGTCAGAGGAGCAGCAGAGGCTCAGCAGCATCCATCATGATCACATGAGCGCCCTCAAATCCTCCTCCCCGCGGTGCATATATGAACACAGGAATGTGTGGCTCGCAGTTGATACATCAAAACAGGATGCTTTTCTGTGATATTTAAATTGGCTGGCTTGCGTACAAGTACGAAACCATTCGGTCCCACAGCGCACAGGCACAGTGGCCACTCAGCACTTTGAAAGGAGGCTTTACAAATAAAGACAGGGTTTATAGCATGACTTGTTTACACTTACAGTATATGCTACGCTTAGAGTAGAAAGTATCCCTCCATGGAATTAGAATTTTAAAAAGAAAATAATCATCACTCAGCAACGATTGAAAATTAGCTTGATGCTAAACTATAGTACGGTAAATAGGATTTTCAATTTGTCAACATAAATCAGTGTATATGATATAACACCATATTCAATGGCAACCAAATTAGCACAGAAACAGTAAGCTATCCTCTTTTATCATTTCCCTCGGGATAGCTTAAATTTGCACCACCTTCACTGACTCTGTGTTTAGATAACTATGGGTACACAGAATGCCCAAAAGGAACAAGGGCCACTTGGAGAGCCCAAAAGAAAAACACAATTTATTGCCTTAAAAACTAATGACTCCACTTATGCTGTACCACCGACAACTTTAATAGATATTTAGATACATATGAGATCAATACATGTTTGTACTGTATTTACTGTATGTGTGCATAGATTATACTGTACTGTACTACCGGTATATGCATCTGTATTGTCCATTTATTTACACTCTCATGCTCAAACCCAGGACCAAGTACTGACTTTCTGGCTGTATCATCTGTATCATATCTGTATCATATCACCTACAGTTTTGGAAACATATGTTGTTGGCAAAGTGAACAACATGTATAACGCTTTGTGTTTACTTAATTTGCTTTGTACAGTAGCAAAATAAACTGACTCTGTACTGTATGTATCACTCACATGGGTCACACCATCATGACTTAATGTATTAATCTAAAGTTGCATTGACATCAAACACAACTTGAGCTTAAATGACTTACGGATTGAAGAAACCCAAAGAAAGCACTTTAGTCTGCCCACCACCGCAGAGTCTAGGGGTTCGAATCCACCGCAATGCAGCCGACTGGCTTTGTCGAGTGTCTATACGTGTTCGGGAGAGGGAAGCCTCTTTTTTTAGTTTTTTACAAATCGATCCCTGGATATAATGATAGAAGGTCAGGTTTTGTCCCAGACACTGCCCAGCAACAGAGCTACACTTTTACAGTTGCCATTTACAGTACTGCCTCCCGAGAAATCCCATAACAAATGACCTAGAATGGTGTCTTAGTTTAAATCAACTGTATTTATTTATAAATTGCACTTAACCACTTAAACCCTCTATACCGAGTTGACCGGGGTCGGCTCTGCACTTGGTCCCCTCTTTTTTCCCTCTACACCAAATCTCATAGCCTATATATAAGCTCACAACGCTCACAAGAATTGTAGTCTAAGAAAATCAGGATTATAGTTCTCCTAGGAGCAGGCAGGCCCTTGAGTTGGAAGTATGCTGCACTTTACTAAATCAAAATGTAGTGTGCGTGATTGAGACGTCATCCTCCGGTGTGTGTGCGAGTGTGTGTGTGTGTGTGTGTGTGTGTGTGTGTGTGTGTGTGTGTGTGTGTGTGTGTGTGTGTGTGTGTGTGTGTGTGTGTGTGTGAATAAGGACCCATGGAAACTAGTTAGTTTTGACACCTCACTTAGGCTATCATTGAATGGCAGTATGCACACGATTCAGAGCCATTCCTGTCAATCTCCTAAATGTAATTTTGGATCATTTTCTGCCATTTGTCTCTTGCTACAAAGGTCCACAATACACAACACATCCACAATACACAACACAAAGGACACTCTCAGATGTGTTCACTCATGTTGACCTTCTGACCATATGCTGCAGGGATGCCTTGGTCAGTCAACATCCTACGTTGCTCTGTCATTATACAAATGTGGGGACTGATAACCAACACAACTGCATCCTCAGAAAGTAATGAGCATACAGTGGCCAAAGCTTGATAATTAGGCTTTTTACAAAGCCAACAGTCATACCAAAACATCTTGCTGTATTAAACTTCCTCAAACAAAGGCGCTATTTTATGTACTTTAGCCACTTGTGAAACTTCTTTCTAGTTCCATGTTTCTAAATTTGCGGATAGAGCACTCTGTCAAATTAGCATAAAGGAGTGCAGCTGCCGCAGCACTGAGTTCCGGTTATTCAGATATTTACACGAGCTTGCCCCCAGATTGGATGAATAGTTACATTTTCTGTTTCTGAAACTGTTTGATCCTCACGTCGAGATGGATTCTCTCCATTCTTTCAAATGTATACACAAGCTACTGCCTCAAACAAAACAAAATGACTCGCACATTTCTTGTACTAAGAGCAGACAATGGTGTTTTTGTCCACGCAGCTGGCGATATTGGCTTTACAGTCGAGTGACCCGGCTATGCGCCAAGAATTTACTGAATAGGCAAGCTTCGAAAACAATACTGAAAAGCATACAGTCTGCAGCGAGTAATGGCTTACTGCATTGGGATTGTGTCTATTCGATGTCACTCTCACCATGTCTCCTTCGCTCTCTCATAAAACAAGGTTATTTGCTCCCCCAGCCGGAGCATCAATGTTTGTACGCAACGCATCTCAGCGTGGGTTTCTCAAACATTGATCGAAACGCACTTTAAGATGCGTATTCCCTATGATGTGTACTACAGCGCTCTTCTCCATCCCATGAGTCCTGTTATAACGCACCTCAGCATGAAAATTGAAATCGCTGCTGTAACTAACGAGAAAAAATTAGAAAAAAAGAAGAAAACTCATAATGCAACGTACATGCACAACGTTTGAAGAAGCAGGTTGCTGTGAGTGATGCAGCATGACAAGACAAATGAGGTGGATATGCCACAAGGGAGCACTCTAATAAAAGAACTGTTGAGAGGAGAAGCGGAGAATATGGTGCTGTTCAAGCATTCTAAAGCAAAGAGGCATTCTGCGTTTGTGTACCGTTTGCAACTGTGTGTGCACCTGTGTGGGCGGGTGAGCTGTGCATGCGCGCATGTGTGTGTGTGTGTGTGTGTGTGTGTGTGTGTGTGTGTGTGTGTGTGTGTGTGTGTGTGTGTGTGTGAGTGAGTGTTTGTGTGTGTGATAACCACACGTGTGCAGTTTATAGGGTCTCAGCCAGCAACCTCCGGAAACCCGTGGCTCGAAATTTTTGCTCACTCTGTCAAAGTCCCCAGAGTAATCTCTCATAAGAACAGAGCAGGGACAGCTAGTAGGATGTCCATTTCATTAAGTGTATTAAATCCCCTACACTCACAACGCGACACGCTGGTGCAGCAGAGAATGTAATTTTGGAGGGGATGGGGATACAACAAGAGGGGAAGAAGACGAAGGGGATGAAGGAAAGAAGAGGGAAGTATTCATAAGCCTGGTGTTGACACTAAAGCGAGATTGGAAGAATAAAGGATGGAAAGGCAGCTCAGTGATTGGCCCTCCGTGGAGCTCCCCTGTGTCCGAAGCGATACGGCTCTCCATCTCATCATGGCGGGGCAATTTTGTCCCGGTTATAGCTCGTCCATCTTCCCCCAGACTACTCCTTATTTCAGCATTTCAATTTCCTCTCCTGTGTAAGTGCTGAGTGCTAACCTACTTCAGACTTCCTCTCTGTAAAGAGGGAGAGGAGATGAAAGGAGAAGAGAAGAGAAGAGAAGAGAAGAGAAGAGAAGAGAAGAGAAGAGAAGAGAAGAGAAGAGAAGAGAAGAGAAGAGAAGAGAAGAGAAGAGAAGAGAAGAGACGAGACGAGACGAGACGAGACGAGACTCCTGGGCTTTCCTGTTCTCTGTATGGCATTGGAACGCAGATTCAAGTTAGGTATGCGTTGGACCGCTGGTCCCCAAACTTTTTAGCTCGAGACCCAAAAGCCAAAAGTGACCCAAACTAGTGGGAAAAAAACAGATCTACAAGCTTACAACACGTCTCGATGATGTGGTGTGCTTGTATATCTGCTTTTTGGAATTTCTTAGATTTTTTAAAATATATTTTGAAAATGTTAGACTTTTTATATTTTTAAATATTTTTAAATATTTTTTAATTGACTGGCGACCCATAAAAACGTGTCCAAGACCCACAAATGGGTCCCGACCCAGTGTTTGGGAACCACTGCGTTAGACAAGACACAAGGCACATAAGTCCCTGGAAATGGGGGTCAAATCCAGATAGCTCCTGTTCTCAACTCCGTCTCCCACTCAGCTCACTACTATGTGCAACCATCGCAAGAGGTGCTAATTTATTCTCTGAAATAACTGGATTGAAGGAATGACATGTCTTTCTGGAACTGTGCTTTTGGTGTGGCCCCTGCGCAGCTATGGGTAAGCTGCCAGTATACAGCACTACCCCATAGAAAACAGTGAGCACAATAGGGCACATCACTCATTGACCATTCAGACAAGTCTCCAAAAAATGACACGATTACATTCAAAATGAAAACAGGCCCGGACGGCTAGGGTAGCGGTCCTCGGCTGCTGATGCGGCCTGGCGACGTGTCGCGGGTTCAATTCCTGATCCTGGCGGCCGTTGCAGCGTGACACTTCCCATCTCTCTCTTCCCGTTTCCTGTCAGACAACTGTATACTATCTAATAAAGGCAAAATTATCTTTAAAAAAAAGGGGGGGAGGGGGGAGAAGCCAGAAGGGAGTAGGGATATAATTCCCCCCAATCAATTTAAGCAAAAAAACTACAACTACTACAGAAATTGAGCGTGCTGACATTTCCAGGACAGTGTGACATCATGTCTGACCTAGAATATTGTCTGCCTCATGTGTTGACGACTCAAGAGCTTTCTCTCCTCTTGCCAGCATAACCAGAACAACTGTGTACTGTACACACATGCATACACATCTTCCCTCCCCCAAATTCATCTCACTTTGTACCTCTAGGTGGAGGTGTATTTACACCCGGTGATGCAATTTTCTTCAGACACAACTCAACATTAGAGACTCTCCTGTTTGGTTAACGGGTTCAAGCATACAGTAGTCATGGGACAATCTGTTCAGTTTCTTGTGCTCTGCATATCTCTAAAGCATTAATATAGATTTGTACAACTAAAATATGGTCTTCAGACTAGCATGAACTGAGAACAGGTTTGATGACGGGCACGCAACTTACACAAACATTTCAAACTTTAATTAGTTTAATTAAATAATAAAAGCAGTGTATTCTGCATTGGTGGGTATAATGCATATTGCATCAAGAAAACACTATAATAATGACAACTTTGAGGGATTTATCTACGTTATACCGCTGTATAATATTTCAACAAACATTACTGACTCATAGAATGAGTTGCTTCTATCAAGGTAAGGCTCATTTTGAAATATAAGTAACAATATAGCTGCAAGCAGCGATAATACGGGGCCAGTGAATAGAGAGAGAGAGAGACATGGAAACGGAATAGATTGAAGAGAGAGAGAGTGACATGGAAACAATAGATTGATGAGAGAGAGAGATGGAAACATAATGGTTTGATTGGACATCTCAACCTACTGCCATTAACAGGATTCAAACTCTCAACCTTCAGACTAATAGGCTGCAACACTACCTATAGTGCTATAGCTTTGCCCAGGCTGACATTGTCTGTTGAAGATCATAAACTCTTGCCTTCTTTCATGAACCAAGCCCCTGTTTCACTAACACTAAGATCACTCGTTCACAAACCATTTACCAATGAAGAAATTGTACATCTCCTCAGAACCAAAACTAGTGAAAGTAGCCGATCTACAAGCTCACAAACCATGAAAAGTTGTGAGATTGTAGATCAGCTATTTTCAGAATGAAGTATGTCATACGTTGAAAAAACGTACTCTCAAATAAGCATTTCAGGTTATCTTTACCATTTGCACATGTATTCATTGATACAGTCATGTTGTTTGAAATTCAACTTAAATTAAGTCTGCATCAAGTGAGGCTTGAACTGGCGACCTTGAGATTGTGAGGCATTCATTTAAGGGAGACGCCATTGGCCCAACAGACAAGTAACTGTGAAAAAGGAGATCACACAGATGATACAGTTTCACGCAAATAGCTGAAAAATCCTGGGTTTAAGTGTTTTTCAAACTGCTCAAAATTGCGGACAATCTAAGGCCGGAGCTTACTGGTCAAAGCGATAGATGTGTTCCTCATGAGTCAAGGCACAAGTGTAAGCAAGTTTCACGACTTTCGGCCAAACGAGGCATGACTTTTGCCTGTTTAAAGTTTGCATTTTCAAAAAATTGCTATAGCGCCCCCCTTTGGCCAATTGGAGTGAGATTAGTTTCAGTGATATTTGGAATGACTCTCTACATTACTGCAACGTTTCAAAGAAATGTGAGTCTTGCATGTATGTGTTAGGGGCAGATGAATAATTTTCATAAAACTGCAATAGTTAAAATCTATTTCCTCCTGGGATTTTTGAGTAATCTGCACAAAACATTTTACACATGAACTTAGGACCTTTGCCGACAAAACAAAAGCGGCGGATTTTCCATAAGTGAAAAAATGCAGAAGTTAGGAGCCAATGGCTGTTTTTCATATAATTCAAAATGGTGGGCGATCTAAAGGTCAGAGGTCAAAAGTCAGACCACAAAAGTTGTCGGGCATGAAGAGACGCATGTGTGTATCGAAGTTTCATGGTTGTAGGTCAAACAGGGCATGAGTTGTACCTGTTCAAAGTTGGCACTTTCAATTGAGTGCTATAGCGCCACCCTTTGACGAATGAGTGTGAGAATTATTTCTTGGTAGTTTTTCATGAGCATCTACCATATGGCCGAGTTTCGTAAAAAGCGTATGCACGGTTAAGCCAGAACTGGCAAAAACAAGTATTTTTCAAACTGCTCAAAATTGCGGAAAATCTAAGGGCGGAGCTTAATGGTCAAATCGATACGTGTGTTCCTCATGAGTCAAGGCACATGTGTAAGCAAGTTTCACGACTTTCGGCCAAACGAGGCATGACTTATGCCTGTTTAAAGTCTGCCTTTTCAAAAAATTGCTATAGCGCCAATTGGAGTGAGATTGGTTTCAGTGATATTTGGAATGACCCTGTACATTTCTGCAAAGTTTCAAAGAAATGTGAGTCTGCATGTATGTTTTAGGCACAGATGAATAATTTTCATAAAACTGTAATAGTTAAAATCTATCTCCTCCTGGGATTTTTGAGCAATCTGCACGAAACGTTTAACACTTGAACTTTGGACCACTGCCTACAAAAAATTCCAACGGATTTTCCATAAGTGAAAAAATGCAGAAGTTAGGAGCCAATGACTGTTTTTCATATAATTCAAAATGGTGGGAGATCTAAAGGTCAGAGGTCAAAAGTCAGAGGGTGAAAGTTGTTCAGCATGAGGAGACGCATATGTGTATCCAAGTTTCATGGCTGTAGGTCAAACAGGGCATGAGTTGTACCTGTTCAAAGTTGCCATTTTCAATTGAGTGCTATAGCGCCACCTTTGGACGAAAGATTGTGAGAATGATTTCTTGATCGTTTTTCATGACCATCTACCATATGGCCGAGTTTCGTAAAAAGCGACAGCACGGTTCAGCCAGAACGGTCTACGGTCTAGCTTGTTTTTAACATGGTTGAAAAAAGCACTGGTCACAGTCAACACAATGTCAGCTGAAAACCAAGCAACGTAATGATTTTAATCATCAGCATCTGGTGTGAATGCACCTTTAGGGTGCGGCTGCGATCATTATCTTCAACTCATCTAAAACCCATCTTCTCTCACCTCCCTCCGAGTCGCTCCCCTCATCCCTGTATTTCCCTTCTTTCCCTCTGTCTCTCCACCTGTCGTCTACTCCCCCCACCCTCTCTCTCATTGGCTCCTTTCCCTGCTTCCTTCTCTTCGCTCTACTTCAGCATTCATTAGCCCCCCCAGCTGCCCGTGGCACTGAAGCAGTCATCCACTGCCGGGACAGCGAGTGCCCCTATAGGGTTGATCAGCTGCTACACAGGGGCCTCCTGTACACTACCATTAATGAACCCCAGCATCCCCGTTCTGGGCCTAACATTCAGTGAATAGAGCAGATGCGTTGTGGGCTTGTAGAAAGGCTATTGTCGGTGAAGACATTTAGTGCAGAGCGAAAAAAGGAGGGGGCCTAGTAGAGCCCTTGGGAATCCGGTCAACTAAGTATAGGGTTTAAGTGGTTAATAAGAAGAAGGAGAGGTCAATTGAATGGCAGATATGTCTAAGATCATCTAAGATGGCGGTATAATTATCATTAGAGAAAATTGTAATTTTATTGCTATTTAGTGTGTTTGTTTGCTTATTATTTATTTCCCTTATTTCCACTTGTATTTTGGGGCTTAGAGAGAGGGGGTGGATCAGCTGGAACAAGTAGTTATTTAAATTCCATTGATCTTCATCTCAACAGTATAATTAAGATGTAACAGACTTGGAGATGACGGGTTGTTGCTGTGCTCTCAACATGGTGTGGAATGATTGATGATGAGGAGTGCTATTTGAAATCACTTCTGACTCCAGTGTTGCTGTGCCTTTGACCTTCAACTGATCATGTTGCTGTTAGGAATGGGAATTGGCTGTCAGTAACCAAATTCGCCGAAGGCATTTTAGTATAACATGTGAGAAATTGAAATTACTTTTGAAATCTTTAATTTGACCAACTTAATCTTATACGGTTCACTGATATAATTTAACCCATTAAAACCAGATCTTAGCGTTGGCTATTAAAAAATAACAGATTTTTTTGTTTTTGTTTAAAAAAAAGGAAGCTATCCATGTATGAACAGAAATGTATAACCATAACCTGTGCTTCACAATAAAAAAGATTTGAAACCAAAAATAACAGATAATACGAGCTCACAGCGCATCATTTCGTGCCGTGCTGCGAGCTTGTATATCTGCTATTTTTGAACATTTTCGGGCAAAGAAAGTGTTGTCTGAGGAACCAGAACCGAATAATTGCGCATTTTTAACACATATCTTCTCTTCTCGGGGTCCCAGGCACAAAGCATTTTCAGATGTGGGTCCACGGCCAAATACATATCATGTTCCATGGTCCATGGCACAAAAAGGTTTGAGAACTACTGATTTAGAGGGCATTTGTAGGATCGGCCTCAGGTCTTAAAGGACAACTTTGGTTTTTTACAACCAAGGTTTATATTTTAGCTTGTAATTAAAGTAAATAAATGATGAGTGTAATTTTTTTTTCATTTACTGCTTTCTATAGTTTTAGCATTTTTTGCGATATTTTTTACAGTGGGCGGGGGCATTCTGTCCGGTGGCTAAATATGCCTTTTTTACACAATAAAAAAGGTCCGGCTGTCTGAGATGGCCAGATGTGAGTTATTGGGGGCTAGAAGAGCTACTGTAAATAATAATAAGAAAACGCCGGGTTAATGTGTTAAAAAAATGCATATTTAGCCACCGGACAGAATGCCCCCGCCCACTGTGAAAACACTGTAAAAAAGATTGTGAAAATTGCTAAAACTATAGAAAGCAGTAAATTAAAACAATTTAACACTCATCTTTTATTTACTTTAATTACAATCTAAAACCTAAACATTGGTTGTAAAAAAACAAAGTTGTCCTTTAATGGGTTAACTTGTAGATAGATGCCTTTAGTGTTGTTGTTGATATGTAATGTATATTGTATGTCATGATGATGAATTGAATACAATGGACCACAATGAAAACAAGGCCCTCTGGCTTTTTGTGCTACCCTTTCTTTTTTCAAACTGCTAATAAAGTATTCAATCAATCAATCAAAGATAGTGAGCTTACTGACAATGGCAAAAATAACAATGCAACAATACATAAACAATAAACATTAAAGTGAGGATGCTACCAAGTGGCACCTAACTCCGTAGCCACAGAACCACGGGCAGTAGATTGCTAAGCAGCTACTTCCCCCGGTCAATCAGGCGCCTGAACGAACAAGATAGGAAAAAGAAAATCAACACTAACTCTCCCCCCTCTGCCTTTAATGATAGTCCACAGTGAACAGAGACAGGAGACAGGGATAGAGAGCCGGGGAGTGATATGCAGCAAAGGTCCGCCGGGAATGGATATCGAACCCAGGACTCGTTGTCAGACATAAGAGCCTACGTGGTATGCGTGTGAACCACTCGGCTATTGGTGCCGACACCACCACCACTTGTCTACCGTAAGCATATAGTACATACATATGCAATATGTTGCAATGTCTGAGGAACCAGAACCAAATATTTTTTCTCTATTTACCTGTTCACAATATCCAACAATAAAGGAAGCACATTACCTTGGAAGCACATTACGCCGTACAGAATGGAATACATTTATATGCAAACATTATCAGAGCTGTCAATATTACTCCACCATACCTAAGATTTAGCCATCAAATAACATGTACCAAATCCCCAAGCAATATCTAACCGCATTAGATTCTGACGTCAAACTCTCAGGGAATCATTATAGTCTGCAGACCACGTGTCAGCTGACACCTCACAGCGTGAAGTGAAATCCCTTTGGATCCAACCCCTTGCCTCCATCACTTCATAAGTGTGATGCATCAGATGAGATGGGAAGGCAGTAAGACGAGTAACCACCTGGGACGATCCACCAACGTCCTCATACCTGCACCAGCTATAGTGGCAGAAGTGGTGTCCAAAGTGATGCTGAGGTCTCCGACACCCCCCACCCACACCCCTCTCTGAAAGTGGGACATCGCTTTTTCCCTGGAGGATGTAAGCTCCCAGCAAGCGCCTGCTTCTTTTCCTGAGCTGTAGTGTCTCCTCAAAGTCTGCCCGACATTTAAAAGATTTGGGCCTTCCACTATCAAAGGGACGGCATGACTGGGACTGGGGAGAGCTGTGGCTCCGAGCACCAAGTTTGATCTAGCCTAGGGCAGGATGGGTCAGCGTGCAAGATTAGGCCTGCTTTGGGGAGACATCTTCAGATACGCCAAAGGAAACTCCAGGTATGGCAAATAAATCCTTCCAGCATTTTCTTGGCCAAGATGGACAGCTATGGAGCCAGGGCCTGATCTCATTACAGTTAGGTACATCAACTTAACAGATGTCTACGCATTACATTCACTGTTGATACTGAGGCTTATTGATGCTGCGGTCGGTTATATAGAACTAGTCCATACCCGGTGAAGTGCGCAGGCAAAAGTATTAGTAGCCCCCCCCCCCCTTGGCGTTCCGTCGCGCCCCCCCCAGGTTCCGTCGCCAACAGACACACACACACACACACACACACACACACACACACACACACACACACACACACGCACACACACACACACACAAACACACACACACACACACACACGTTGGTTTAAGCCCGTAACCATGGCGACATTCTTTGACATGAAAACGCTAATAAACAGCTGACAGTTGGGGAAATCGAAAAACGGGCTTTGCTGTTCCGTGCACATGGTAATGTGCAATGGCTGTGTGCAAATTCAGATCAATTGCTCCAGCCAGTGAGGAGAACCGGGCAGAAGAGATTTTGGTCTCACCACATTTTGGTCTCTGTACTGTAGTATGAAAACCTTGTTTCATGGTCATTGTCTCGAAAGCATTTTCATTTGTGTTTTGTTGCATTTGTGGTACCCCTATGTTGCAGTGTGTGTGTGTGTGTGTGTGTGTGTGTGTGTGTGTGTGTGTGTGTGTGTGTGTATGTGTGTGTGTGTGTGTGTGTACTCAAATTCTTTCACCATAGTCTGAAACCTTGACTTACCCTATATATAACTTAGCCTGACATCCTCAATTCTTGTCTAAAACACTGGAAGGGGCTGTGGACCTTGAGTCCTATAATGGCCTCTGTGAAGGCCTTTCACTCTGTACT
The DNA here is from genome assembly GCF_963454915.1 of Gymnoscopelus microlampas. NCBI lineage: Eukaryota > Metazoa > Chordata > Actinopteri > Myctophiformes > Myctophidae > Gymnoscopelus > Gymnoscopelus microlampas. The sequence goes on from NC_139955.1 coordinate 29,134,187, forward strand.
CCCACTGAAACCACAGCAGTGCAGCAGAGCTTTGCTACAGTGCCTCTGAGTTGAAGTCGTGCACTTCTTGTAAGTCTTACAATCACAGCTCTTCAATAACATCTTCATATTTCATCCGCCACAATCTGTGTGTTTTTCTCTCTCTCCCTCTGTGTGTGTGTGTGTGTGTGTGTGTGTGTGTGTGTGTGCGTGCGTGCGTGCGTGCGTGCGTGCGTGCGTGCGTGCGTGCGTGCGTGCGTGCGTGTGTGCGCGTGCGTGTGTGTGCGAGAGAGAGAGATTTCTATTCCGAACTGTATAAACTGACAACACACTTCTGTATCATTCATGGTAGGAGTGAACAACAACATCCCTTAAATAATTTGGGAAATTCTTTTCCTGTTTTTTGATATTCCCTATATTTGTAATTCTGAGTAATTCTACAGGGACTATAGATATTCTGAAAATAGAAATATTGAACCTTGAAATTCTGACTAACCACAGACAGGCCACTAAGAATACAATTGGTTAAGAAGAACAAGTAACCATAGATATGTTTTAATTGTTTTTAACTGGTTTGACCTACGGGCATACAAATAAAGTCAAATAAATGTGTATATAAATATATCTGTGCAAAGGTAGGCCTGGTGCCAGCTCACTCAGGGGAGATGTGTCACACCTGCGGTGTCACAAGTGGGGGTGGCTGACACTGGCCATTTCCTGATAAAAGCACAGACTATTTGTGTATGATCATGACCTGATGAAGATAGCCTATAAGATCGAAACGTTGTCCAAATAAAGAAAGTCTTCTTGTACCAAATCCGGTGTGCGGGGCCGGGCTCCATCCATTTTTATACTGTTGTTCTTTAGCCCAGCACCCACCAGTCGATGTGCGTTGCCTATTTTCTTTTTCAGGAGTGAACAACAACAAATACTTTGTTCTTTGATTAATGAACATACCCATACAGAGAAACACAGAGTTGCTAGGGACCTAAACATCCATGGTGACTGCAAGTCGGTAGATTAAAAAAAAAAAAGTGGGGGGGGGTCTCCATGGCAACAGAAGTCAGAGACCCAAGTCAATCTATCTGGCCTGCCAATCAGGCCAGAGCTGCTGCAGAAACATGAAGGACAGAGTTCTTCCCATTAAGTGGCTGAAGTGAGTGAAACTACACTGACATTTACTGCATAGCCTGTGCTACATACAGTAATGGCACATTACCATTTCAGAGACGTTACCATGGCTAACACACGCACGCACGCACGCATGTTTGTATTACTATAGTTGTGAGGACATAAACGTTTTAGGAAGCCTTTTTTTTTTTTTTAACCCTTTACCTGAGCTTGTAGATATGCTATTTTCTGTGAACAACACCGGCGTGCCATTAAGTATAAATCAGGTATAAATCCAACAACGAAACCCTAAAACTAACCTCTAAATGCCTAATTCTAACCCTGACCTGAATATTTTCTGAATTGCACCTTATACAGTACCACACTTGTGGGGGACATTTGGTCCTCACAAGTATATACAAGTGTACAATACACCCACATGCAATACACACACACACACACACACACACACACACACACACACACACACACACACACACACGCACACACGCACGTGTGAAAATACTGTACCATTTTGCTTCTTGAAAAGAAACATAAAGACTCATTAGCTGTGACTCTTGTATAAAATAAAGCTATATGCGATAATAATTCATGTAGAACTGAAAATCTGAGCAGATTGTCCCCTACATAGTTGAAAGCTGTGGGTTCAGAGAATCTCATCGTTACAGGCTTGCCTTTATATCGGCAAAGCCATCAGTTTGGATTCATCATGCTTGCCTGCATGTGAAAGACCGCTGTTGTCTTTGACATGCTATTTTTTTTTCTTATTCACTCTATTGTGACAGAATGTCTCTCATGGGGTTTGCCCAGTGGTAAGCCAACCGTATGGAAAACCTTCCATCTCTACAAGTTACAGAAAGTTTTCCAGAGAGATGCTTGAGCTACTAATGCGAGTCTCTGCTATTCGTCAATAACACCCCCCACACTCACGCCCTGCAATGGTAATGCACATTCTTTTGTACAAAATTGCTTCCTTTTCTGCCAAGGGCATATTCAGTGGAAATGGAATGAATGTACATGGAATAGCATAAATAATGCGAAACAACAAAAACACTTACCTGCATAGTGGATGGCAGCAAGGAAAGGAGAGAGGAAAAAAAAAGAAAAGAATAATAGTTAGGCCTGTGGGCAAATCACCAATAAACAAAATAAGTACGTAATAAGTAAGTACCAGTAAGTAAGTATATAATGTATTTGTTTATACTTACTTAATTACTTACTATGTACTGTATAAGTAAGTAAATAAACAAATAACATTTCAGTGTTACTAAGTATGTGAGTGAATCCAGTCAATTCAGTGGTGACTCATCTTAACCCATTAAGACCTGAGGCCGATTCTGCAAAATGTCTTCTAAATATGTTGCTATATCAGTGGTTCTCAAACGTTTTCATTCGAAAGACCCCCAAAATGATATGGCCGCGGACCCCCATCTCAAAATATTTCGTTCCAGGGACCCCCCAGAAGAAAAGATTTGAGTTACAAATGTTCGCTTTGAAAACATATATATATTCAAAGATTTGCACTAATTTTCACGATTTTTCGAAAATAGCAGATCTACAAGCTTGTATATCTGCTATTTTTGAATAGCCAAAGAAATCTAAAATGACACGGATGCGTTCCCGGTCTTAATGGGTTAATTAACCTATGCTAAAGGCGACCCAGAGAAGCAGATATCATTGATGTATGCATAAATTACCACAGGCAAGAGAATCGAGACACTTAATGTGTATAGCCTACAGTTAGCTTGATACTGTCAACAGTTGCAGCGGAACCCTCTGCCAGGTCAATGTCTCACGGTTCTACGCTGTGTACACACAGCGGACACTAAGTGTTATGTAGTTCAGATACAGTATCGACCAACCCGGGTGTTACGTCTACCAAAATCATGTGCCTAGAACCTCAAGATTCAAAGGTTTGCTGCCATAACAGCCAAGATTGGAATTGGCTGCTGCAGAGAGATAAATACAGGACAGGTTATTACCCAACATTACTTACGCCCAGGCTACACCGGGCACAGAACGGATCTGTACCGCTGGTGGAGCGGAACGGAACCAGCACTGAGATTTTTTGTGGCTATACACACCAACATGAGTGCATTTCAGTGGCGAAGAAGAAAGGGCTTTTGCCTAGGGTTTTTTCTTTATATACCTAATATATCTATGGATAAGTCAATCTTTTTAACAGATATACTGTACAACCGTTCCTAAATAAGAAAAATGTATTCTCTACCGTTCATTCAGTTTAAAAAGAAAAAGAAAAGTCGGCCAAAATACGGCTGGTTTAACTACAAATCAAAGTAGGCCAAGAAATTCAGCAAGTTTGAGTTTTAATACACTTCACAAAACCATTGATACTTTTTTATATTATATTTTTTATAGCACAATTCAGTGTTCACCTATTCTGGTGCAAACATTCAGCAAAATATTTTTTTTGGCAAAGATATTTACTGTTGAGTGAAAACAGAACAGGAACTAGTATAGAGCCCTGGGGGACTCCGGTCAACCAAGTACAGGCTATAGGGGTGATGTGGTTAAAAACAACAGATCACCATAGAAGAGTAAAAAAGAACCACTGTACACAGCTTGTCCATCTGAGATGAGCAAAACACCTTGACCTCCAGCATCTGAACCAAGACTGCAGAGCCAAATGTTAAAACCCATACCATGTCTGCTGTCAAGGCCATGAAAGGACTAATGCAGTGATTTAAAGCCCCCCCCCCCCCCCCCCCCCCCCCCGATGGGTGACAGCAGCAGATCAGTGGCTCTCTCCCCCAAAAAGCGCCTGGCCAGTGGAGGGCTCATAAATCATTTGGATTTACTTGCCACCATTAAAAATATAGAAGTTGGGGATCGCATTTTACAGAATGATGGGTTGCCCCGTGGTTCAGCCAGCTAGGGCCTAACCAGGCAGCCTGTCTGTCAGCCAGGGAGCCAGTCCAGCCAGCCACAATCCAGCCAAGGGAGACAGGATAGAGTGTGGAGAGATAGGGTGAAAAATGACAGGCGCATACCTGTTCTGGTCCATATATCATTCAAGGGGGCAATTTCTTCGATGGAGTGTGAAAAGAGGGGATGGAGACATTGGGTGAAGATGCTGCGTGTGTGTGTGTGTGTGTGTGTGTGTGTGTGTGTGTGTGTGTGTGTGTGTGTGTGTGTGTGTGTGTGTGTGTGTGTGTGTGTGTGTGTGTGTGTGTGTGTGTGTGTGTGTGTGTGTGTGTGTGTTACTTAAACCCTATATACTTTGTCGACCAGGTTCCCCCGGGGCTCTATACTTCATCACTCTATACTGGGATGAACATTTGCCAAAAATTGCAGATCTGCAAGCTCACAATGTGTTGCAACCAATGATGCCCCAGAATATGGATGCTATAGGATTCAAGTGGTTGAATTAACACTCAGGATCTTACTGTGTGTTCTGATCCTCAGAAGTGTGAGTCAGGCAGGTGAACATAACCTTCCAAAGGTCATAAAGATAAAGCCTGAGTAATTATTGTGTGGGTTCATGGGAGATTAACTCCTTGTCTATGACTCAGGAAGTTCAATCAAACCTGGCTTATATTTGAATAATTACGATCCCTGACACAATAATGTAACAATAATGAATCACCAAAGTCTTATTATTCTGCAGTTTCAATACTATAGGGACAATCCTAAATAGTGCACAGGGCACTACATCTTAATAAGGGGTAAATGGTACCGGTGCTAATTGAGTTGACATTCACAAAACAAACAAATATTAGAAATGGATTACCAGAAAACAAATAACAAGATTCCCATGGCACTTTCTCTTAGTGCTGGATTTGTCTACACCATTCACCTCAACACTGCCCTGGGCTGTTTTGGTACTTCCTGCATTTAAATGACACGATTTATTTCCATTTTATATCAGCCCCTTGAGACCAGAGTCTATGATAGTGTTTTAAAAATATTCTCCAGAGCAGTAAACAATGAAACCGGGTGCCTGAATAAATGGGTCTCTTTCATACGGCCATAACCATTAGTTTCCTTCTAATGTGGTTGACTTTACAGGTCCTACTCCATTAAAAGATGGTAATATAACACAGTGTGCCACTTAGAGAGGCAATACACAATTCATTATGGCACTAGGAGGACAATGTTGATGCTTTTCCCTTCTCATTTGGAAATGTAGCTTTGCCAAAAAAAAAAAAAAAGAACACACCAACTGGCAGATGAAATGTGCCCAGAGTCAAAGTGAAATGATCCATGATGGAATGATAGTGAATTGCAATAGGGGGTCCACAGTATGCTGCAGTGATTCCTAGCTACAGTGCTGGTTGAATGGAGGAGTAGACCTCTATAAAGAGCCTCCTGTGGTCTGGGAAACAAAACGCCACACAGCATTAATTACCCGGGCAACATTGGGGAACAAGGTAAGAAGCGTGTTAATGAAATACTAATAAGGTTCCTATTTGAATCCTCCAGCTTTGCCATCCTCTAAAGTGATCTCAAGGACTCGAATTCCTTCTGCGAGCCACTCTCTGTTATTGCTAATTACCGTCCCTCACATGACGGAAAGCAGTTTGGAAACCATTAATTCTTTGGGGGGTGGGGGGGCGGATTCCTCTGTGCCTTGTCCTTTGATGGAGGACACTAAGGCTCTTTCCATTGATGTTGAACGGGGGAGAAAAGAAAAAAGAAAGGGAAAAGAACAAAACGTGCTCAAGTCCTCTGAAAGAGGAATGGAGTAGTTCACTGTCTGCTGCAGAGTTCCTGCCAGTTAACTGCTGGGGGAAAACAAGCCCAATTTGGCTTCTCAAGAGGGGGAACAGTGATGGCTGGATTTTTCTAATTTACCGTAGTTTCTTTACAGCTCTAATTAGTAACACAAGTGAATCTAATGCCAACATGAAACCACTTTAAACTTATGTACTTCATTGACCGGTATCCCCCAGGAGTCAGTACTTGGCCCCTCCTTTTTTCCCTCTAAATCTCTACACCAAAAATAGCTGATCTACAAGCTCACAACACGTTGCGTTGCAACTATTTTAGACACATTAATGTTCTCCTATTATGACATGCACAGAATAGGGACTCTAGGGTTCATGTGGTTAATCAGTTAGTCGACATGCTGTAAGTACTTTCAAATTGTGACCAAAGAACAACAAAAGTGAGAGATGTGGTATAACACTAACAGAATGTCAGTTAAATTGACACTTTTACACTTTTTACTACAGTACAAGAAGTGCAGACAGAGGTCAGTAATGTTTGCTTAGGTAGGTGTCAGTGGTCTCAGTTTGAGCTGGCTGAGGGTGACACAAGAATTGGTGAAGTATTGATTTCAGGTATAGGATAATAATGCAAAGTTAAATATTTGTCTACACGGTTGCTACAGTAAATTCAGTAGCCTAAATCTAGTAGATTAAGCTTTTTTGACTGTTGAGAGCTTAGACTGTAAAAACAATATGGACGAAAGGAGGCCCATTGGTTTCTACAGACCCATTTGAAGCCACTCACGAGCAGACAGGCAAGGGCATGGAGCTCACCAAAGCTTCCTTGGCTGCCATGTTATTTATCCGAAGTGGCCACTGATACCCAGTGGGATTTAAACCAGCGACTGAAAACAAAGTATTTATGAAAAAGTTTACTAAGGTAATAAAATCAAGTCTGGCCAAAACCTCATTCACTTGAATGAAGTCTTTTTCTTCTGCCAGCAGGAGGGGAAATAGCGACATCTGCTGGGCCATTGATGAGAACTGCAGGGGAAACGGCTCTTCCTTATTGACCTTATTTCAAAAAACGGTACTTGCCGCCTAGTTGAGAGTGACTGTTGGTTGTGATCATTATGCTTTGTGACTGTGATGTTTAGTCACCTCACCTCACTATTTTACATAATCTCCTTTTTATTTTTGGCCTCTAATATTTGAATGGACCTTTTACTCATACTGTATTAATAAATACCTAGCATCTATGCCATCTAAATAAAAATAACATGAATGTTTTACAAACATTGGACAAAATCTGTGGATGTTCAGCTGTACACACGCATTCAGTCACAATATACAATCGTGTAACAAGCGCGCAGAAGGTTGCGTCCATGGATGACTTTGTGCTGTCAAGTTTTAAAACTTGTCCAGCGGTTGAAGATCTTGTATTCGGATCTTGACAAAAGGTAATGGGATTTCCGCTATGGGCGTGCCGCAGGACCAAATTGCCGTCTCACAAGGCTGTGCATTGCACTGAACCACAAACTGATAACGCAAGTCAAAAAGGAAAAAATGGTTGAAGTCCTGGCAATGCGCAAGGAGAGGATGAAAGTGGATGGGGGTGGGAGATATTCTCAGTGACAGTCAGAAGACATAGCAGTTTCTCTGAGGCAATCTTTTGATGCGCCCATTCCATGATGGCCGAATGTCACTACTTTTGCACTCCCATCACTCAAGTGCATCCAGTACTGTGAGAAATTGATTGTCAGTGGATAGTGTTGTGGTAGTAGGCGCATCCAAAGGAACATATCTAGCCTGGGATAATACAGTTTCTCTCTTTGCACCAATAGTGTCCTGAGAAATTTGAATGCCTGAAAATTGCTTTTTTTTTAGAATTGGGATGAGATAGCAGTGAATAGCTGATACTTTGAAAACAGTGATAGCCGATAGGTAATGTCACTGTGATTAGACACATCAAAAAGCTGATATAACTTTCTAGTGTGCAAATATAAGATATTAATAGTGTAATATTTCCTTTGGAAAATTTGCACTGTTCAAAAGTTCAAGAGAATGGAACGTAACAGATAGTAGTGATGCATGGGTTGACCCACTACCAGCAGGTCCTGTGGTTTGAACCACGGGTTTGGGTAAGTTTACTAGAAAATGTCATGGTTCGGGTGAGTGGGTCAGCACGCACGCACGCATGCACGCACGCCGTTGCACGCACGCACGCATTTCCGAGTGTTGAGGCTTCGTCTTTGAGTGTTTTCCACTCATTCATTTTTATGGCAGAGCATTCATTGAAAAGACAGAGATACATGGAGTGTAATGGAGCCAGATGAAGTACAGAGTTACTACCTGCAGACGAGTGCCAGAGGACGTCCTTGTCTTTTGGAGGGATCACGGTAACATATACTGTACCCTTCTCCTCTCCATGCTGGCTACGGTGGTGCTGTGCATTCCAGCAATAAGCACATTCAGTGAGCATGCTTTCAGCTCAGAAACTAGGCTAAAAAAGACGGCATAGACCTACACATGTAGGCAAAGGCTAGACTGCCATTTATTGTATTCACCATAGATGTGAAGGATTTGTGTGTGCTGCTATTCAACAATAAATAACACTGTTTGGAACAATTCATCTGTTTTTGTTTTTTTATTCCAGAGCTTCACTGTAATCAATCCTGACATTTGTGCTACTACAGTATAATGCATAAGGTTGGAGGGTCAGGTTGGGTTCGGGGGGTTGATTAACGCATCATTTGGGAGGTACATACTGTAGGTGGTGTAGATTACCTCTCACTAGAAAAAGGCGCCCTTCGGGCATTTGGCCTACAGTACCTGTCCTACAGTACCTGAAAGCCCCCATACCCCCAACCCATCCCTTGAAGCTGCTCAGTTTCCAGTGCAGCCCTGTTGATGTGAATGGGGACATGTGTTCTCTGTAGCTTTCTGTAGCTGGTGTGCACACAGTAGATCTGTCCCCCTACTGTCCATAATCTGGGTCAAAAATGTACTATGTATGCAAATTATACGAATTGTATGCAAATTAAAAGGAGCAAAAGTAGCCTACCCAATAGCCAGACCCATGAGTGATATTTGTGCCAGGTTTGGAGGCAGTTGGACAGTTTGTGTGCTGTAAGACCTCTGACAATGAAAATACACAAACACACACACTAACACACAACATGGCTCTCCAATTCAGTATTATTAAGATAAGATAAGATATGAGTCGGGTGGATATGAAATGAAAACTGATCCGCACATCACTAACAGAAAGGCATGCATTTTATTCAGAAACAAATGTTTGGTTTAAAGCTTTAAGGACAAAAGGCCATAGATATAAAACCTATTATATATAGCAGCAGGGGTGAAACACCTATTGTACTAATGCAAAGAGTTTAAATTAAGCTCTTTGCAAGATTGTTTGAATGATGTGATCTCCATAGTGTTGAGTACAGTATGGGCCCTATCTTGGGTCCCGCGATAATAACAGGCACCAATGTCAGCATTTGGGTTTTATTTAGACAGATCTACTACTGGACATCCTGAATGTGAATTCAGATCATGCACTCTGTATTGAAAATATTGACGGTCAGCTGAGACCGGACGTTAATGTACATCTTTCAATTAGCCTTTTTACATAAGCTGCATAATGCTTTTTGAGAAGACAAATTTCTTAGCATTACACAAAAAACATTTCAAACATTCAAATAAACCATTCAATACTGCTCACACACATCTGTCAAAACAATTTCACTGGTCTTATCATCAATAGTGGGTTTACATCAGTATATTAGCCAATTGAAACCTTGCGTCCCAATTCTGGGCATGTCATAATAGTTGAACATGTGTTGAAAATAGCAGATCTACAAGCTACAACATATCACAATGTGTTGTGAGCTTGTAGATATGTTTGTAATTGAGATTTGGTGTCGAAGTACTGAGTCGGCCAAGGACAGAGCCCTGGGGGACACTGGCTAATGAAGTATAAGTGGCTAATACAGAATTATACTACTGTATGATGTTAAATACAGTAATATATATGGTGATATGTATTATCACATACGCAGCCTTCATTAGCCCTCAGTGAAGCGAGTGTTAATAGGACAGAGAGGGTGATATATGATCATCCTTAGGGCTGATAACCGATATCCGATTTCTCCTCGTCTTTGTGACTACATTTGGCTATGAGTTCTGTATGACATACAGTATACGTAATGTAATAGTAATATATTTAGCAATATCTGTTGCTCGCTCTTATACATGCATGAACCCCTACGCACATGTTTCCCCTCCTTTCCTCATGCCAGGGTTTTGGAATCATGCTGTGGCTGGGGATGCCTGATAGAGTGCCAGGACTATATCAAAGATTTGTAGTAAAGGCATATCTGATTGTTCTCCAATGCTCCCCGCATTGCTCTCTCTCTTCTTGCTCCAACGAGGACTCTCAGGAAATCATTAAGGCTAGGTTTTAGTGCTTTGCCAGCAGTGGTCGATGATAGCCATGCTGATAATGGTAGTCTGGCCAGTATCACACTGCCCACAGTTGAGGGCATAAAATGTGATTACCAATTGCAAGTGGATGCCACTTTTTAATGGTATGGCTGGATGCACCATTGCTGCTAATAAGCCCATTATCTTTTAATGGGTTTATCGTTGTCCTGATTTTTGGAAAGTTTAGAAATATTTTCCCTGCATTTTCAATTCACCAGGCTCGATCCTTCCGGTTTTTGCAGAACAAGCCATTGATAAAGAAGAATGTGTTGTGTTGTGAATGTGTCGTATTCTGTGATATTTCCCACTGATCTAGACATGAATGACCCACATTTCTACTCTACCCGCACAAAATGATAGTCTTAAACACTGTGTACGCATTTAAAAGAGTATCTTTTTAATGCTTGGCTTGGTAGTTTTTTGACTACAACTTTTGGACCACAGATCACCCAAAGATGCTCTTTGCAAGTTAACGACCTGTTTAAGGTCTCCCCTGCTGAAGTGGACTGGACTGGATAATCAAGCCTTCTAATGGCTGCAATGAAGTACTGCCCACCCAAGGCAGCGTTTCCCAGCCTGTGGGCCGGGGCCCACTTGCAATATTATATCATCATGGCCCACCCCAGTGGGCCGTGAGGATATATAATAATAATATTGTTGGTGTATTGTTAGAGGATATAAAATGTTAGTGTTTAGCAAATAATTAGCTAAACACTAACATTTTAATGATAATAGTAAAACATTTATAACAAAACAGTCATGGTATTTTTTCTTTAAAACCTTGAAAAATTAGTGTTCATTGTTATACCGATAAATAGGACCTTAAAGAATACTATGTTAGTTCTATTGATCTAAACCAGAACACAATTGATTGATTGATCATTAAAAACATGGCGAACACTTTTCGAGATTTTCAAGTGGGCCCTGATCCAGAAAAATGTGGGAATCACTGGCATAGGGAATAAGCCATTGTTGTTGAATGGAGAACCAAGCATTTGGCAATTGTATATATAAATCTTTTGTCTGACAATAATGAATGAGTTATGCATTCTCTGCGGTGTCCAGGAGTCAGTAAGATTGCTAGAGAAACAGACGCCTCATTAGTATACAGCACATGCACACATTGTATGCATTGTTTGTAACAACAATGCACAGCCAGGGCTGGGCAACACCATTGTCAATGCATTCAAAGTGCCATCTTCAAATGGATGCTATTATATGAAGATGTGTTAAATTATTTGGGTGTCATTTTTTATGTCGGCCTACGTGGCTCCTGTGTTTGTTTTGAGGAGCCCTGATGAACAGGAAAAGCATTTTGGCTTATTGAAGCGACGCTTCACTAAATTCATTCTGTCAAGCCAGAGGCTGTTTGTTGGTTCGTTCTCTGTGGCGCCTCTCATCTGTGCTCCAAGCACGGCTGCCCCTTCACACACACGCGTGCACGCACACACACACACGCACATGTGCGCACACGCACACACACACACACACACAGATCACTGTGGAATTTGACTGCAAAATTTCCTTCCGGCTTGGTGGATAAACATCACCCCCCACCCCCCACTGTTCAGAAACACACAAGACGCCATTTAGGGGGATAAATACAATAAAAATGTGTTATCTATTTAAGGCTTGTATGCATTACACGATTTTAAGCCCGATTTTATCTCGATTTGTCACCCCCAACAAAATTCCGAATTCAGATTATGAACGTTGTGTGCGCGTGCCTGCGCGTGTCTTGTGTGACATGTCAGAAGACCAGAATTCGGCCTCTGCGGCGTCCCACGACAATACGTCATCAATATTAAACATGTACAATGTTTGGGGTATTTTCTCGCCTAGTGTGACATACATGTATCCTATTTCAGTCGAGTTGATCAATTTTAACAACACAGAATCTCCAGTGCACACTGCCCATGCGACGTGAACATGGCAGTCATATTATTAACTTTATTATATTACCTACCAAAGCATTATGATTTAATGTAATTAATTTATAATGCTGCATCCTTTACGTGTAAAGCCCTGATGTTGTTTCTTTTATATTTTAATAATTGTATTATTTGTTTATTATATAATAATAATAAACGTTATTTGTATAGCACCTTTCATGACATCAAAGGCAGCGCAAAGTGCTTTACATAAAGAAAGAGCAACAAAAGAAAAAGAACACAATCTTAAACAAGATTTAAAACAATAAGATCTAAAACATGATCATGAACAAATTAAAGGGAGGCAAGATCAAAATTAAAACAATACAAGAAAATAGCAGGAACAAAACATCACTACATCACTTTAGAAGGATTCCAGAACCACAGACTACCTGTCACCTATTTAGGTATACACTTCAATAAAGTACCACACAGACTCTACCTATTGAAAGATACACTAAATCTACATTTACAGGGAACCACTAAAAGCAAGAGTAAAAAAGTGGGTCTTGAGTTTGCTTTTAAAGCTATCTATGGTCGTTGCCTGTCTTAGATGTAATGGGAGCTTGTTCCAGGCCGTTGGCCCATAAAAGCAGAAAGCTGCTTCGCCATGTTTTTTATAATTCATTTTTGGCACCTCGAGGAGGCCAGCACTAGATGACCTAAGGAGACGGGTTGGAACATAATTTAGGCTATTTGGATTCTTATTGAGGAGTTTTTAATACGTTTTCCATGTGGATCTCGTTTGGATTGACTTCATTATTCCAAGAGAGTGGCACGGACGCACGCACGCAGACAGACAGACAGACAGACAGACAGGCAGGCAGACAGACAGACAGACAGACAGACAGACAGACAGACAGACAGACAGACACGCGCGCACTAAATCCGCTTTGTTGTCATCTGTCCTGACGTACAGCCCTTTAAGCAACCCTAAGCAAGATGATGATGATAATGATGCTGATGTTGATACAAACTAAACTGCATCTGTATCTGTGGTGCGCACCACTGGGAGCTCCCTCCTGTCCTGTAGAACATGCGATTCCCAACCGGTGGGCAGTGAGGATATTGTAAGTGGGCCCCCAAATAATTTTCAAAACACAAATTTTAATGATATGTATCATTAATATTAAAAAGATGAATGTAAAAAAAAATCATTTTCCTTTGTGCAAACTATATGTTAGTTCCATTGATCATTGTGGCCCACCCATCTGACCACTTAACACGGCAGTAATTCCTTATGAATCTTGAATTTCTATCTTTTTTTTACTTTTTAAAAAAAGATAGAGACTTTTTTTAAGAGTGAATTGTTGAACTTGTGTCTAGGTGAAGTAATAATTGACTTATTGCTAAAATCATTCTTGATTTTCACTCGGTTTTATCTGCTTTTTATCTGCTAGCTTGATGTTGTGTTGTTGTCTTTGTTGTGAGTCAATGAGTGCAGTGCATATAGAGAGAGCAATTAACCCAGTTTCTTGCATATTATCTCCAAAGATCCAGTTGCACAAAGGCAAGGTAGCAAATCTGTGGGAGTCCATCGAGGAAACCCAAGAGGAAGAGCGTAAAATGAAACCAAATGGAGCCGTGGTCTGTCACCTTGCGTTATCTTTTGCAACAATGTGTTTCCTCTTCTCGACAGCCTATGCACAACTTTTCCCGTCAAAATAAATCCCTCTAATCTCATCTCTCCCTCTAGGTCACCCGGTCACCACATCCTTGTGGAAGGAGGAACTGCCAATCAGCAGTCAAGAAGGCTGAATTAATTCCAACCTATGCCTCCCTCAAGTCTCAGCAATTCCTCATTCTCACTGAAAGTCGGATAACCCCAGAGAACACTGCTACTACTTCCACCCTCTCAGAACTCTATAATTTCACCCATTCTGAGGTGATGGTGCTGGTTTACTTACATCTCCCAAGTGGAATTTCTGTTCCTATTCTTTCTCATCTTTCACTTTCCACATTTGAATTGCATGCCATCTTAATCACACAACCTGTCCCTCTTTCCATCATTGTGCTCTATCATCCCCCAGGCCCTTGGGGACTTCTGTGAAGAACTGGATACACTTATCAGCTCCTTTCCGGAAGATGGCACCCCTCTCATTCTGCTTGGCGACTGCAACCCACCTGCAGACATGTAGCCTATGTTACTTCTCTTCTGTCTTCATTTGACCTCTACTTATCTCCTTCTACTCCTTCCCATAGAGCTGGTAATGTTGGACATATTATTCTCTAGAGACTGCTCTCTTCCTCTAACCTCTCTGTTATTCCCCTTCATGTCTCAGGCCACAACTTTATAACCTTCTCCATTTCTCTTTCCACCGAAACTTACCTAACCTCAAACTGTCACCGCTCAACAGAACCTGAAGTCTCTAAACACCACCTCTCTTCGTCTATCCTCTCCTCTCTTCCCTCCCTTGATTCCTTCCCTTACCTCTCAACTGACTCTGCAACCTCCTCTTTCCTCTCTCACTCCCTCAGTATTTAGCGCAAGTGCTACTGTAAATGCCTACATTTTGAATTGTATCTATTGTCAATCTCCGTTAAGAGGTAGAAACTATACCAGCCTCCACACGCACGCACGCACGCACGCACGCACGCACGCACGCACACACACACAATTTCCATTATTGTTGTGCTCTTGATTGCCTTAATTGCTGGAATGTCTTGTTGGCAACTTCCTGTCTTATCCTGCAAACCATTATTTTTACTCTGCGGTATCTATCTGGACATTAGAGGAGCATCAATGCCAAGTCCATCATCTTTGTATTTGTATTCCTCTTTTTACCTGAGATTTTGAAGGGAAGGAAGGGGGGCGTCTGCCTAGTTTGCATTCTATGCAGGCTGGACGATCCAGGGGCCTGTCAGGCAAAGAACTCTCTCTCTATCTCTCTCCCTTCTGCTGAGATGCCTTTGAGAGGTGGGAGAGAAAGAGGCTAGCGAGGGAGTTCTGAGGGAGGGTGAACTTCACACTCACCTAATCTCTACTCGGGATCTGTCTGTCGCTCAGCGGAAGCCAAGCCAGCAGACCTGGCACTAATTCAATCACCGTTTTCTTGATTGGCAGGGGAACTTACACTGGCCCATGGAAGGGGCGGGGAAAGTCCCATTTTACCCCTAAAGAACACTAGCGGAGAGAAGGTCTGTCAAGTTTACACTGTTCCACGACTTTAAATTCACAAGACCACTCACTGCAGTCGGCTGCAACACAATACTAAAATATCAAGTCAAGTCAAGACAGTCTTGCAAGCAATTAAGTAATACCATAAGAAAGAAGCAGACTACTAATAGTACCCTATTACTATTTCTTTGGAGAGCAGTGACTTCTTAATGATGAATTTATAGTAAGCACTTTTCCATGTTCTTTTTTTCCCTTCTCATAGTCATATCATACCCTCGGTCAAAATATGAATACACTGTAAATAGTGGATTTTAGGAGTAAAAGTAGATTCAAACATTCCTTAATTTGAAGTACATGCACAGACCCTGACCAACAGTGCTATGTATTGAAATGGAGCATGGCCTGTAGGAGCTGCTAGTGGGGCTTTTAGACTCTCCGGTCTTGTTTTAGATCGTCAGAAGATGAAGGATGTAGTACAATAGTCACACAACATTTGATTTCCCCTCTGGTCAATACATTGACCAAAGACAGCCATCAGCTTGGCCAGTTACTTGTTGTTTAATTGTTGTTTTCTCACTAAAACCAGTCACCAAAAAACTCATGTTCATCAAAGGATGGTAAACAAATTGCAGCATACTGTGAAAACACATGAAACATTACTAAATATGAGTTGAGCCTCTCCTTTGTGAAGCATGAAAATCCCCAGAGCTAATGCCACAATGTTTAATAAACAAAGTCTGTTCAATCCCACATCAAGCACTGCAATGAACAAGCAACAAAATAGCTCAAAAACATTGTCCCTCCAGTGGAGCATTTTTGAGTCACACTGACAGTCCTATGAAATAAATTATTTTATCTTACTGTATGATGCAATGAGGTTATTAGATGTGCCACAACTGAAGAGTTGTGTTGTTCAAAGCAGTATATGAATTGTACTAACATCATCTTTAACCGTTTATAAAATGAAGATCTGTAGAAATGTCTTCGGTTTGCCATCTGGGGGATTTGAACAATGTGTCGTCGTTGATAATTTAAAATAGTTTAAAATAATTCATTTTACGGTATACGTCTGTTAAAAATAGTTATTTTTTACATTTGTAGTGTATCAGATTGCACTCTACAAATACAGATAAGGGTGGAGTTTAAAAAGCAATTTAAGTGTGATTTACTTTTTTTCCCTCCGCTTTTTATCTGGCTGGTGGGCATCTTTCAAGTGAAGCCGACAGGTTCCCTGGCTGCAGGAGGACTCATTGATTACACTGAGACTCTGCTTGCTGTCAGGTTACCTGTCAGGACAAAGACATTTTCTGTCCCCGCTCTGTTCCCCCACTTTAGCTTAAAGATGCATACCAAAACTGGCAGCTTGTCTGAGCTATTTCCACCCGAGTACACTTTTTGGTCCAAACAATGTCCCTTATAATCTATACTGTTATACTGCTACTGACACCACTACTACTATTACTACTACCATCACTTATTACTACCACTACTAAGACTACTACTACTACAATACTGGACGTCGGTCTATCACTATACTGCCCATAATATCAATAATAGTTATCACCGTCATCACCAGATTCACCACCATAGTTATACAACAGTTTTCAGAATAATCTAGTGTTATAACCATTTACTGTACCCAACATTTTAAATCCGAATGGTGTTAACTCACTGAGTGCCAGGATTGCCAGAATTATTTCAGAATTGATTCTGAAAAGTGCCAGTTTTTTTTCCACAGGAAACAAAAAGTGCTTAGGAAGCGAGATACAGCCCTTTTCAGTTCTAAGTTAACTCATTCCCTGCCTAGAACGACTAAAACGACTTCTGTCCATAAGCCATGCCTGCCTAGAACGACTAAAACGACTTTTTTAAAAATTTAAAAATATTTTTTTTTTTTTTTTTTTTTTTGATTTTTTTTTTTTTTTTTGACCCAAAGACCAAGGAGATATGATTTTTCGAAGATATAGACTCCCATCCACTTCCTTGTTAACTTAAAACTTAAAAATTCTGTATCTCGGCTCCTGAGTACTTTTTTTTTTTCAATGAAAAATATGGCAGTGTTCAAACGCGGCCAGAAATAATTCTGGCAGTGAATGAGTTAAACAAGGAGTGGATGGAGCTGCACATCACTGGGTGAAAAAGGTGATATACCTGGATACGTGGGCAAGGCATACACCCAACTAACATAAATGATTGGTGGGAGTTTTTCAATGAATGCGGGAGAGGACTGTTTACCTTCAAATGCCTTTGAGAGAGAGGCTGAGAGAGAAACAGTGAACCAAAGTTGCATTGTGACATTCAAGGAAAAGCTAATACAAATATTTAAAAAAATGTGTGTGTTCTTAGGTCTTGCATAGGTGAGCAGTGTTAGTTTACAGAAAGGACATATGAATAAAGCAACACGCACACACACATCTTCAGATGATGATATCTTGGGTTTTAAATTTTTACTATTTTTTCAAAAACATGTCAAACACGTTAATGGCACCCAGCGCCATAGCGGTAAAAACATGTGAAATACGTTAATGGCACTCAGTGAGTTAAAATCAATATGCTCTAGGCTATATATTCAAAATGTACTTTATACTGTACACTGTCATTCAAAGGCAAGGAAGTGCATGCAATAGCAACTGAAAGAAACATGTCCAATCTTGGCTTCTAAATGGTTAGAGACAGCAAATTAAACCACATGGTTATCACTTGCTCCACTATTACATTTAGATGACACTCCTCCAGAGAGTGACAATATTATGAGAGGAATAATTCCATCCACATGAATAATTGAAGTTAAGTTCTCCAACTTTTCTCTATCTCTCCTCTCATAATCCCACAAAACGTAAATTATAAATCAGAGTGGCTGTCACACTGTGTGAATAATGCATAATGGTGTCTTTATCTCTGAAATATCATTAGTCAGATTGGTTGTGAAGTATGTTCATATCCTACCATCAATGTTTTATATTGTAGTGGGGTTAAAGCATCTCCTATTATATGGACACTATTTGAGTACAACTCAACAATTACCATCATCCAAACTATAAGAAAACTGGTCCTAAAGCCAAACTGAGACTGAAACTGTGTTTGTGTAATTGTTTTGCAGTGTCCTTGTACCAGGTGTCAACAGCCAATATGACACTTGAAAATAATTAGTTACAAATTAGTAGTCAGCTGTCAATATGGCTTTGCACTGAGGCCACCCACATACGTCTGTACATTTATTTGTGCTTCTTTGTGAATAAATGTATTCTGAAGCTTATAACTTTACTGTAACTTTTTTTTTACTTAGCTCTGACACCACAGAACACTGTCACATTTAAAGTCAGTATGAATTTAGCTTGCAAATAGGCTAGCTCCCCAGTAGCTTTTACTACCAGGGTCTGCTATGCTAACAGCTTGGGTCCAATCTGAATCACAATACATTTATTCACTGAACAAAATAAATCTACAGGAATTTGCCGTGGTGACATATACTGTCAAAATGGTACCGGGAGAAAAGGATTTCACGGTGCAAAGAGAGTGCAAAATGTGTGAAGCCTGTAATCATGTTATGCAACATTTTTTTTGTTACATCAGCCAGACGGATATAAATACCAGGTAAGATGTCAGAAGGGGGTGTGAGCAATTAATCTCCAAAAACATCTAGCTACTTATTGTTACATCGTATTCATGATGAAACAGGTTTCATAATGGAATACAACAACACCATCCGAGCGAGAATTATTTTCATGTAGCAACACTCTTTGATCCAAGTAAATGTGTACATGGCTGTGCCTCGCTTTTGGAACATCGAAGGCTCAGGCCCCGTGCTGTTTTTTCTGTACAGTCTTTGAAGCATTCTGAAGCATTGTGTGTTATTTCTTCCTCAACAGCAC
Source organism: Gymnoscopelus microlampas (assembly GCF_963454915.1). Classification (NCBI taxonomy): domain Eukaryota; kingdom Metazoa; phylum Chordata; class Actinopteri; order Myctophiformes; family Myctophidae; genus Gymnoscopelus; species Gymnoscopelus microlampas. Next base: position 29,153,376 of record NC_139955.1, read on the forward strand.
AGCTTCAGATCCAGAATATCTTGACTGGATCTGATATTGGACCTGCTGGATATTATATTGGATAGCAGGGATATCTGTCATAGGGGGTTTGAAACGAAAAAGATATTCGCCAGACGTAATTTGACGTCATCTATATACATGTGTCAGGCCTTTGAGTGGATAGTACAATAGACCGGGGAGCCATGCATTCTCCTTCAGAGGTTTCATTGTGTGCCAGTATTGAATAACCAAAAATTCTTCTCAGGAACAGAACATTCTGTTTGAGACTCACTTCTCTGTCCGTGCTCTCACACACAGAGGGCATGTGCCCTTGATGCAGTGGAGACTACTGTATACCAAAAGGAAAACAAGTTAGCACAATAAAAGTATACAAATCACCGTCTGCAGAGAACATGCTGTACCATAAAGTAAACACATAATAAAAGTCGAACCATTACTTAGAATACAAGGTTGGCTGAGAAGGAGAAAGAGAGGGAGAGAGAACTCACGTGTGAGAAAGTAAAGGAATGGGTTGTGAGAGACTCAGGCATAGAGTCTAGAGAACAAGAGAAACAAGCAGAGTGGATGGGTGAAAGAGAATAGCAGGGAAAGAAGGAGAGAAAGAAACAATGACAAATTCAAGGGGGAGTGATAGAGAGCAGCAGTGTGAAGAACCTGTGCCTATAATGGTCCTTTGCATTTAGGAGCGGATTAATGGATTTCCCATAAGGTGGTCAGATGAGAGGGTGCAAAAAACTTGCCCTGCTGGTGATGCGAAGTGTCACCTTCCCTCCGGGGGGAATATGGGGAGGAGGCCTCCTGGCCCTGTAATGAGCTCCAAGGCTGGTGATTAAACAAGTTTCGATGGCCTGGGCCATTGGTAATGACTGTGCCTTTTTGATGCGTGGAGGGAGCGGATTGATGAAGATTCATGACGATAGAAGCTGGCACCCACAAGGCTTTTGCCATTAACACTGGTTGCAATTAAATCGATTCTATGGGTGCTCTGATAGAGTTGCGACGCCAGATGATTTATCAACTGGATTTCACTGGTGTTTGGGTCTGTCACTTAGCATTCATGCTAACACTGCTCATTTATTGTAGGGAATTACTTGAATGATGCTACAATTCAGTACAGAGGGTACCTGATACTGTACCTCTAACCATACCTGCCAACACTCCAGATTCTAGCGGGGGTCTCCCTCTTTTTAACCCTTTCTCCCGCTGTGCCCCTGTTGTGTAATTTCTCATTTTCAATAGGGAACACTCTCTATCTAACTGTCTCTGCCAGACACGCACGGCATTCAATTCAAGTTGTGACCTCACATAAGTAGTTTGGAGAAGCTTATTGTCAGTAACAGCCGAGAAACGGCGCTACAATACGCTAGACCCCTGGGAGATAGATTGCTGAGGTGGAGCGCCACGCCTACCATCAGCTCCCAAACCGTGCTGCTCATACGCTGAGACCCATGACCCTGTGGTCCAAAGGTGAGAGCTCTACCGACTGAGCTATTGCCAATGGGAGGAAGTATGGAGGCACGTTGAGTGATGGTCCTTTTACGGCACCACGTGGGTCCCATCAATGAGGGAGTGAATGGCTTGTTATGTTTTCATCGCAGTGCGTTTGGTGTTTGTTTTCAGATGTTCTCTGTGTATACTTTTGTATTACACAAATGCTGGAGGATCTAATGTAAAATAAATACAGGAATACTAAATGAGGGGAAAGATAGAGCAAAGATAAGGTACTGTAAATCTCCTTTACGGATGTTGTGGGGTGGGGGTCTACTATGCTATAGCATTAGTACTACATTTACTGAACAGGGATGATTTTTCTGAGTATTTAAACCACGGGGACATGTGGACATGGGACTTTAAAGTGCATATGTAGCCTAATATTTACCTCTATTTTAATATTTATAACTGCAGTGCCCATTCAAACGTACCTGTTTGGAATGGGCTGATTGCTTGGCCTCCATTTCCTCGTGAACCGCTCACCAAATAAATTCAATCTCGTCTTGGGTCTAAGCAATACATGACCCAAGTGTGAAGCCGATCGGATGAACAGTTTTCGAGATATGCTAAGGTCGGGCAGACAGACATACAAACAAACAGAACACAGAACAGAGCACCCTCAGTAGTACTTCAATCAGCAGTTATTACCTGCCAAATAACTGCCTCTGCAATATTTAAACAAAACAACAGGACCAACGCTTAGGGAACAGCTACATTCAGCAGGCAGCACTTCAAGTTACCACTCACTACAAAAGGCCCTATCCTCTCTGTACTTTCTACTCGGTGACGAGTGAGGTTAGCACTGCTGACCTCAAGTCGCTTGCTCCAACACGAGGGCACAACCTGATCAGTGTTCTCCAATGAGAGGCGTGACACCACCGCAGAACACAGCATACTGTCTTCCACTTAAATGGGATCAGAAAGCTCAAGAGAGACAGAGAGCCACCAGGTGGAGAATTAACACACAGCTGCACCCACCCAAAGCACAATGGCCTTGAGTTTTAGATACTGGCAAAGGTAAGGCCAATTTCATGGAGAGTGACTGAAAGTGTGTTATTATTATTATTACATTTCAAATGCATCTGGGCAACTGTTTTCACAAAGATATATGCAAAAATGCAGAGCATTGAATTAAGGTTATTTGTCATGCATTTTAAGTGACATGCCATCAATTAGAAATCTTCACAGGGAACAGCAAGTTACTGTACCTATGCATGAAAGCAAAACCCATAACAGGGGATCCACATAATGTTAAATTCTTGACTAATAAGTGGGTTTATGCAGAATGCACTGCCGATGTTGCATTATGCATCGCTCTTGCCTAGTTGAAGAAATGCAAATCACCTCAAGTTGACAGAATCCGTTCACAGGCTTTGCGATAAAATATTTGTGCTTTTTCAAACCCTATTGATGCACTGCCTACCAATGTCACAGTCGGAGAGCACACAGAGACTGGATTTTCCCCATCTTTTCAACCTTGCTTGCCACCAGTGGTCATAGAGAAAGCAAAAACAGTGAAAAGATGTAACAGAGAGAGAGCAATTATAAAGATAATTGACTTTTTCGCTCGCTATTATTATACACAGGATGAAAGGTGTTATTAATATGTATACACTTTAAGCTAAGGTCTGAGGAGAAGGAGGGCAATGTCAGTCCCATTCTAAAGTTTTTTAAAGCAACATATTTTAGTAATCTGTAATGATATTAAAAGAAAAACTTAAAATATCTGTACCTGGCCACTAAGCATTATATTCAAAGATCCAGATTGTACATTGATGAACACTGGAACATTTATTATGACCTAATGGACTGAAGACATTTATTGTCTGCCAATTTGTATTAACCAAGTATTGCTTACATGTATGGCGAGTTAAAAAAGCATCAGCATATTTTCTTAAACACAGATACTGATACCTAAAGTTTGTGAAAAGAGAATAAACACACACGCACAAATCCCATCACCATCAGCTGGTTTAACCACAGCTGCATAAAAGCCTTCTCTTAGAGCATTTGAACACTTCTAAACTACAAACCCACCCAAATTGCACTCCGAGGCATATATAAAGTTGGGAGTAACAGTAATAAATGAAAGTAATATTAGAAATTCTGCTGTTTATAGGATTTAATCACTTTGAAACGGCATCAAATATCCTGCTGATGCTCAGCGCCATTGATCAGAAGCCATAATCCATCACTCGGTATTTGCCATTGTCCACTCTCTATAGGGAACACCACAGACGTTTCCTTGGTCTTTCAGTATAGCTTTGATAACGGGTTGTCAAATTTTGAATTGATGATGTTTGTATTAATATTTGTGGAAGGAACAATATGTTTTTATTGGAATTGATAGCTATGAATTATTATTCAAAATCTTTTGGGCACCATGGTGACTCAGCCAGTTAGGACACCAACAATATATGGCTGCTGTAGCCTGTGTTGCATGTCATTCACTTATCTTTTTGCAGTGTCCTATTGAACTAAAATGTAATAAAAAAATAATGTCACACCTAACAGTATAGTGAGACATGTGAACCTGGCTCCTGAGCTGGATATTTTCGCACCAACTGAATGACAATGTCAACAGAAATGTTTATTTCATGCTCCCTAACATAAAGCAACACATCAGCTAAAGTAGAAGTAGTGTGAAATTTACTGTAAAAACAACAGACATTGCATAATCACAATGTTTTGACAATCTCTTGACACTGGAGCCAGGCTCCTGATCCACACCGACTAGTCAATTGCAGCATGGTTACTAAAAAAACAAAAAAAAAACAACGCATGGGTACCCGAGGCTACTGTACGTGCAACATCGTGAAATAGGTTTAGTGTCTCCTTGCTTTGAACTTCAGCCCAGGACCCTCATAGACTCTTAACCTCTCTGTGAAAATGGTTCAAATGGCCAAATCGATGGCAATTTAGTGGCAACATTCTCGTCACTCACTTCTTCATCTCCCGCCTTCCTGAATGTGTCCTAGGAGACGATTTATTTTGTGCCTCACACTGATAGGAACAACAAAGAAGGGCCGGGACAAATGGAACTTCAGAGAGAATGGATGGCACTCTGATCAGACGCGTCCACCGATAAACATTGTCGCTGCCGGGCAGAAACCTTGTATCTCCATATTTAAACTTTATATGATGCTTTTCATAAATGAATGCCCTACTTGGTTATACAACAGTGTTGTGCAAAAGTAGCAAAAATAGCAGATCTACAAGCTCACAATGTGGCACATTGCGATGTGTTGTGAGCTTGTATATCTGCTATGTGCTATTTTTTGCTATTTTCAAAACAATTGGAAAGTAAAAGTGAAAGGGGTTAAATGTGTCTGTGGGTTTTCTAAATGTCGAACCAATGAAAAGTATCAACAAGATCTTATGGATAAATAATAACTACATTTGATCCATTGGAACACAGGTTCTTTTTTTACTTTTTTCTTTTTTTTTGGGGGGGGGGGGTTTGGCCTGTTTTGAGACCAATTTACAGAAAACTCCAGATTTGCTGTGAAAGCCTGAGTGTTCAAACTGGGGTATTTTTGGGGATAGAAGAGAGGTAGAGGAGACCAAAAACACAAAAAAAGAAGAAAAAGTTAAAATTCATGGTGTAGGCCCTTTAAGGAATTCCATGTTTTTACCCTTCTTCACCTACGTACTGTATCTTTCTATACAGGTCCGTGGTGCTGGGAAATCAAAGGGACATTTACAGTTTGTAAAATACTGCTGTGGAGAAAGCCAGGTGCTACTATTACTAGTCGATACAAAGTAAAGCCTCGCCTAAAGTAAGAGGACTAGCACATTTAAATCCATACAGTATTTCATGACAAAATCCATTTGCTAAATGCTAACTGGAGGCTCGCTCTGAGGCAAAACCTGTCTTGAAAGCATTGCATAAGTGATACTGCATTAAGAAATGTGATTATTGACCACACATACTGTATCCTTCTAAAATCACTACTTTCCCCTTTAATCTAATTAAAGGAATTACATTCAATTCAACGCAGGCTGGAATATATGAATAATTATTTTGCTATTTGTCATATTATATTATTATTATTTTGAAGAGAAAACTACGCCTTTCAAACACAATAAGCAGACAACAAACAAACAAACAAACAAAAAACTACAACTTGTGCTCCTTGTGAGGACATTCATGGTATTTGTTTGTAATAGACACAACATGTGCGGAAATGTAAACATTTTACAGCAGGAACAAAAGTATTTATTTGTATGCATAGCTTTTGCCTCTGGGTCTGCGGAATGTTAAGAAACCAGCCATCAATGCACCGCCTTGTGGATTTGATATGTTAAGTGGTACAAATATAATCGCAGGCTACCCTTTACAAACAAAATGTTATTTGTCTCAACATTTTAAGCAACAACTTCAGTATGGTCTTAAAGGTCAGGTAAATGATCTAAGCTGTCACACTGCATTATTGTTACAAAGTTGCAATATGGAAAAGACTCAAGTCCCGCCATCCCACAAGACATGCTCCGTCTTATCCCTGAGGACCTGTCTGTTAATGCATGGCTGGTGGCATCTTGGAAGCAGGAGTGGGAGACGGCCGTGGCCAAACAAAACCATCACTACATCTGGGACCCGGGAGATGGTGTCAAAGGTGAAGACCTACCACACGGCAATGGACCCTGTTGAACCACCAAGTATTGGGGTCGTCCGCTTCGAATCATCTATGAAGAAGTGTTGCTTGGCAGGCAGCGCAGCATGCGAGTGTGGCGAGTCTGAGCAGACTGCCGAACATAAAATTACCACTTGCCCCCCTGTACAGACCACCTTCAGAAGCCAGCCTCTTCGATGTATAGGACCAGAGACAAGGGCATGGCTAAAAACGTTAAGCTAACCACGATACACGAACCAAGAAGGCAACAGGAAAGTTACATCCAACATAACCAGACGTTCCTGACAGTAAAACCTATCAACTAAATTAAATGAAATGAAATAAATTAAAAAGGCACCTTTTACCAGTGGTGGACAAAGTACTTTGATTTGTTTTACTTAAGTAATAGCAATATCACAATGTAGAAATACTCTGTTACAAGTAAAAGGCCTGCATTAAAGATTTTACTTGAGTAAAAGTACACAAGTATTGGCAATACATATCAAAATATACTATTAGGGTGCTGAACTGGAATTTTACCCATGCAGGCAAATTCTGCCAATGCTTTTCACTGGGAATAAAGCGGTTTGTTGCCATTTGCGGATTTCTGCAAAACGCTCTGTTCCCTTTGAAAAGCATTGGTAGAATTAAAGTTTGGTGTGACCGCGCCCTTAGTAAAAGTACGCAAATGTTTCCTTTCTTTTTCGAAAATAGCTGATTTACACGTGGCGCGTGTTGTGAGATTGTAGATCAGCTATTTTTGAATATCGGTAGACCAAGTATAAAATAGGACTTAATTGGTTAATGTTTGTTTTATAATAATAATCAAAATCATGCAACAACTAAAGTTTTCAAATCATTGTAATGGAGTAAAAAGTACAGTATTTGCCTCTGAGGGTGCGAAGTAGAAATGTATATTATTAAAAAGACACCAAGTTAAGTAAAAGTCCCTCAAAATTGTACTTAAGTACAGTACGTAAATGTACATAGTTACTTTCCACCACTGCCTTTAACCAGGAGAGTACTTGTATAGACCCTTGCTTTCTGAGGAATCTCCATAAGCCCCACTTTCCATAAAGGCTCCTTTCAAACAAAGACAGTTCCAAGCACCGCCATGCAGTACCATCCAACCACAAATCCCTTTATACCTGTACCGTTTTAATATGCAAATCATGTATTATCTGCTTCTGAGGTGGACAGAAATCTCATCTCACACCTGAATAATTCCAAAATGTGTATTGTACTAGGGGCCAAGTGATATCAGTAATGCTAGAATGCATAATTTGATGACAATTATGAGTTGTGAGCCATTTCAAACCTTTCAACATTTTGTAATCTCACATTATTGCACATACCGCACTTACATAACAATATATGACACAATTTAAACTGCATAATTTTGTATTTTTTTAAATTGCAATTAGATTGGTAATAATAAAATGAGAGAAAACAATATCAAATGTAGACCAACCAAGTTTCTCAAAAATACAGTTTCATATTAGTTTATCTTTGAACTACAAAGGTGGAGTCTGTGACAACGTAATCTTAGAACTACAAACATGAAGGGTAATCTTTAAACACTTTCACCTTCTACCCTATTTTCAAAAAGAGTTGATATGCAAGCTCCCAATGTGTCACGATGGGACACATTGTGAGCTTGAGGCTATTTTTGAAAAGTTTTGAATGGCTAAGTGCTTATAAAAAACAATGTTGGAGGAAGGAGGGGGGGGAAAAAGCCTTTTAAATATTTAAGACTCTCTTGGGCACTGGCACGCAATGGCCCTGTTAACCTGACCCTATTTCTGGTGAGTGGCCAACTGCAGCTCCTGTCCTCTGAAATATTAACCACCTGCAATCAGTGACAGCGGTATGGCGGAGCACTACATGGTCACTCTACATGTTGGCATGAAATTATGGCATACAACTAGTATTATGTAGATATCCCCTATGGTTTCAGAAGCAGGTGTTACCAAACAAACACTATACACATCAAGGTCAAATGTTTCATTCAATTATTAACAAGGTACTGAATAATTTGAAATGGCTGAACTAACATGTATGAAATATGAATGACATAACGTCTGTAAGTACAACTGTCTTGAATATTTGCTATCTGAACTGAAGTCCATTACTCATTTGCGGTAATAAAAGCAGGACCTACTGTATAGTATTTATTGAGAGAGAGAGGGAGTAAGGACACGCCCGTAGACTTCTGTTGAAAACAAAGAATATTCGCAGAATATTCGCATAATATTCTATATCCAATAATGTATTACAGTTGATTTCAAATGTGTTTGCACGCGCTCACAGATAGCAACAAGAACAAGAAGAAGGCAGAAGTATCACTTGCCATCAGGCGACCAATAATTGCAAACACTATCATATCGTTCCAAAAATAGAATCCTCATAATGGGTGTTGATCAAGCACACATGATACATGAACCACATGATTGTGGGAAGATCAAAGAGTGTCGTAACTCTTTCTTTCATCAGATCTGGCCAGTACTTATGACTTTTGATGGCAAAGGGCTGGATTCAGAGTTGGCTCACATTACACAACATTTTTTTCATAAGCAATAACTGAATGCTAACACTAACTTGGGGAAAGGATAATATACTTTGAAATCTGCTGAACAATCAATAAGTAAAAAGTGAACAAAGGAATTTGAGAACAATCTGGGCAACTTGCAGACATACCTCTATGTCTATGGTATTGGGCATAACCTGCCCTTCCTGTGTACATGTGTGCCTGTTAGGTGCTCAGTGGTGATGTTACCAAAGTCTGTGAGGTTCAACTTGCCGTGACATTTGTAATAGGTGCACTTTCAGTGAAAATTGCTGATCTACAAGCTCACAATGCATGTAGATCGGCTCACAACGTCTTGCGACGCATTGTGAGCTTGTTAGTCTCGCGTGGCCAGACTGTTGCCTCCCACAATTTTCAAATGCTTCCAGTCATAAAGTCTGGAGCACGGAAGCTCTGTTGATGAGTATGGGGAAAGCGGAAGCCCCCCCCCCCACTTCCGTTTTGTCTTTACAGTTGCGCAAATGTATCCTAATATCATCTAAGCATATATAGCTTTCTGCTTAGCAGAAATGGAAATTAAAAAATAAAATGTAAATATATTTAAAAATATATTTTTGTGAACGGAAATGATGAACAGATGCCAACTTCCTGGCTCGGATTTCAGGAGGTGTAGTTCCAGACACTATATAGCATTCAGAGATTGTGGAATAGTTGTCTGGCTATGCGAGACTATGAGCTTGTCAATCTGCTATATTTGCAATTTTAGAAAATAAATCTATCTATCTATGTATCTAAGTCTATCAGTTTTATAAATATTCAACCAATGAAAAGTATTAACTAGAGCTTGTGACTAAATAATAACGACATAATAACACACATCATTTTTTACACAACGGTTTTGGACAGATTTCCACCTGACAGTGACGATTTGCTATTAAAATAGCCACCAAACCCTTAATTGCATTTTTAAAAGACCTCACCGACATCAGCTCATCAAGCTGCAGATCTGTCAGCAAGTGGTATCAGTCCTGCAAGGGCAGCGAGGGTTTTTACAGTGCATTTTGGTAACTGGAATATGCCCTGCCAATGATGATCTGAAAGGCATGTTTCTGAACACGTTCAATCTGATCTGACTGAGCCCGGGGGCGGATATAACCGGTATATATGGTTGCCATGTTTGAGGTTGTCAGCCTGGACTTTCTCAACCCCCTCAGGAAATACAGTTTGGTGTTGGCTTTCTTGACCATGACAGCAAAAAGTAATGGCTCCATTGTAGGTCTGACTGTATCTGGACATCAAGCAGTTCTACAGTGTTACACGGTGGTAGCTGTTGGCCACACAGGAAAAAAGGAACAGGGAGGTGGATTTCTCCTGAATGTCACGGTGATGGTTTTGCACTCAGATGGATTTAGTACCATTTGACTGCTGAGGACCCAACGTTCGAGGGTGTCAAGGGCAGCCTGGGGAGAATGCGGTATGGAATCTGGAGTATACATGTACTGTGATGACCTTCATTACATTATGTGCTCACTCTTGCCATTTTCTCTTGCCATTCCCAACTTCGGCCTATAAATAAAAAATAGGTATCTGTAATAAAAATGAGTCTTGAGTAATCTATATTATAAAATATGACACAGTTGACTTGATTTTAAAGTTCCAGGGAGGATTTTACTCCCTGTAAAATGCTGAGTGGGTATTTGAGTGTGTCTTTAACCTATTCGCACAAGTCAACCCCAGAGTAAAACATTTGTTGGAAGGATAGTTTAAAGTTTGAAATGATCATTATTTTACAAATTGGGTTCTGACCATTGTGAAATCTGCATATTTGCAATAGCCTGAAATATTAGAACATTGAGCCCTAATTTACAGTAACAACATTGGATATGGGTGGTATTAGTGGTAAGTATGTGCAAGCTAACTCATTGTTTTTTTTTATGTCTTGAGAGATTACATGTATGAACTGTGCATATGAAATAGCAATTAAATCTGAACACCAGAAAGCTGCTCCCATCGTGGGATTTTTCTTTATTGGTGGTAATATTTCCAGCCGGGAGGCTCTTCCTCAGACCTTACGGCTCGAAACGTTACCACCAATAAAGACAAAAAACACGATAGGAGCAGCATTCTGGTGAGCAGATTTTAATATGTTGAATTTTTGATCCAGCATCCAGCCCAGCAGGACAGGATGTGCCTTTTTGCGTGCCTTTTGACTTTACTTTGTGACACCTTTTTCATGAACTGTGCATATGAACATTCCTTTGAAAACAGCAGAATTTATCCGGGTGTGTTCTGATCTGTGAGTGAGCAAACAGCCAGTAGAGGGCAAAAGAGAGACCTAATACTCAGACCCAAGTCTTACCTCCCTGCCAGGCAGGCAGGCACCATGCAGGCAGGCGCACACGCACGCATGCACGGACACACACACACACGCGCGCACGCACAAGCTCGCACATGCACACACACACACACACACACACACACAAATGTACAATTAAACTGTTCAGTGAGATCAACTCCCTTTTTCATCATACTAATAGCCAGAGCCAATGGTAAATGTCCAACAGCACAACATCTTGCATAATGCACTTCACTGTTAAGTTACAGTAATGGACGAAAGAGTACATAAAGTCCTATCTTTTAATAGTCTACTACTCTCTGTGTATTTCCAGCACAAGGAAAGACAAATGGTGCCCAAATAAATAAAAGGAAAAAATAAATAAATAAATGCCATTCACAATAACAAAGGTAAAAGCAGGAATTGAAATTGTATAAACCATAACCATGTTTATGACATGTGTGGGTAGTACTGCATCTCCATATTTCAACTTTAATGTTTTTTTTTCCTCGTAAATGAATGCCCTAGTCATACAAGAGAAACAAGGCCCAGAGAAACAAGGCCCAGAGAAACCTAGCGGTCCGGGGACCTAGGTTCCATTGCAGCCAGTGTGTCGCAGGTTCGAGTCCCGATCCCGACAACCTTTGCTGCGGGTCACTCCCCGTCTCTCTCTCCTCTGTCTGTATAATATCAATAGAGGCCGAAAAAGCCCCAAAAAGATATGTAAAAAAAAAAGTGTTGCACAAAAGTGGTGAAAATAGTTTCAAGCTTACAACACGTCGCGATTAAAATAGTGAAATCGCTGTCCACCCGACAGCAACGATATTATATGATATGATATGATATGATGTAATGACTGCTTCCGTAGTTCCAGACCTGTGTCTACTCTATAACAACAAGAATGACACAATGATGTTATACCAACTTGAAAAGTACTATCATGACTCTTGCATCTTACTAAACATTAAGCCTTTCACATCTAAAGCTCACCAGTGGATTTATTCATGCACTCTTACAGGCACAAACAATCCAACATCTAACTGTAAACATAAACAAAAATAACTTGCAACAACTAGGCTTCTAATAAAAACTGCAATGTTAAATAACATATTCAACTCCTTTGAACACTGTTTCAGAGACATAGCAAATATCATTCTTAATAATCTGATACTTTTTATGTAATATAATGATGACCGGAGCGCCTCATTGCAGCTGCAGAGTTTCTAATGATCTAATAATTTAATTAGGCGTATCAGACAGACCGCTGACAACGTAGTCAGATGGGGTAAACTGTGTTGTTTGGGCCATTCAGCAATCAAATATAACATGTTTAGATTATTGAACCAATTATTGAACCAATTGATGCATATTTCCCTCTTTATGTAATACTATCTATGTTATACTACTGTATAACATAGATAGTATTACCATTACTATCATCATCATGATCCTAATCATTCTTATTATTTGCATAATTCACATTATCATTACTATTATTATTACTATTATTATTATTATTATTAGTAGTAGTAGTAGTAGTAGTAGTAGTAAATAATCAATATCTCAGTTGTCCGATTTAGCCATACAACTGATAAACTTAGGCCTATACAACGCATATTCACATTGTTAATAGAGTATATGAATATGTTTAACTCTTCTCTCTCTACTCTCTGATACATTCATATGCATCATATTTTCAATCTAGAATCTACTGTGTATGGGCATATTTGAGCCAATTAAGAGTATGCTAGATATTGCTTAGTTGAGCAAATTTGCCTTCAAACAGCTTATATGATTGGATTTATTTGGTATGAATTTAGATTAATATTTTGATTTAAAAACCCTGAATGTGGGTGTATAATTTGTCAAATTGACAGGACATGAATTTTAATCAGGGCCCTGTTAGCCAGTCTCTTGCTGATAATTCAATTGAAACTGACAGTGCAAAATGTCTTTCCTTTTTTCCCCTTAGTTTTTTTTACTTTTGGAGCCCTGAGATGAGTCAGTGGAGAGAGAAATGTCAGGAAGACACAGAGAAGAGGATTTTTTCTTTCTTTTCTTGTTTCCTTCCTTTTTTTTAAACTCACCCCGAGTCGTCTGACAAGATGAAACCAGACTGGACTCTGAAACAACAAGGGCCCTGTTCAGGATCTGCTCTCTGACTCATCCTCTCTATGGCTTTAACAAGCCATCTGCGAGCGGGCCCTGTGTTTGTCCAAAGTGCTCTTTATCTCTCCTTACCCCCCCCCCCCCCCCCATCCCCACCATCTCCCACCTGCCTTAAAGCCCATGGTGACATGCAGATGCAGGGTCAAAATAGAGAAATATACAGACATAATGAAATGTACTACTGTACACAGCAAGCTTCATTTCCCTATCTGTCCCCTAAATACTGCACGTCTTGTATACATTCCCTCTCATCTTTGACAGACTCTCACTTTCTCTTTCTCTGCTCCACCTGCACATTCATGGCCGTTGGGAAAAGAAAAGAAAAACAAAATCTTCTCCATTATTGATAATGAGAGGTCAGCCAACCTACAGCTATTATAATGTTTTCGTAATGCATAAAGCATGCAGGGCAAAATCGAAGATTTAGCGATATTTGTGAGATTGATTACAGCTTTTCCTTGTTAAAATAATCTTTGGCAAAGCCGGACTTCCTATTGTTGCTAGCTTTCTTTTCATGGTTGTGAATGCCTTTCTGAGGGCTGCTGCTGTGTTGCTTTCTTTTAATGGTAGGAATTCCTTGCTGGATGTTGTGCTGGCTCTTTTGGCTCGTTCCTCTGTGGTAAAGCCAGCCACCCTTGTCAGATGCAGTCACTGCTCGTAATCTGCTAGGGGATTTACACTTCCATTTGGCTCGGACGGAAACATTATCACAGTTCGCATTCAGAGCTGGCCCGCACGGACCCGCCAATAATCCAGTAAACAACACTCTCAATCCCGCCTAATGCACAAAGATAAACAACGAGTGGTCGCAATGACACAGCGTGAGGTCAAGACAGACTTCACTCCTCGATTAGTTGCTTCATTTCGTTATTGTTTTTCTTTCTTCCTTGCCGTGTAGATACAGTTGCAGACAAAGAGAGAGCAGAGCTGCCAAAAGCCCTCATTTTTGGAAGAGTGATTTCAGCTCTCTGTGCCAAAAAGCCTCTTCCCCAGAACTCATTATCTTGTCCTCTTTGTGGTGAGGAGCTAAAAGCCACATCTGTGAGCATTGTTTCATCTCCAGTTGGAGGTCGGTTTTCAGTTCGCTCACACGCAAGAGGACTGTGTGAGTGAACTCACACAGTCCAACCCCCCCCCCCCCTTATTACATTTATGCAAATCTATATGGGGCTAATTACAGGTCAGAAAAGGTTTTTGAAGTTTTCACATGCCACTGACAATAATGGACAGTTTGGAATATTGTGCTCTGAAATGTGTGCTTAACAGAGTGACAAATCTACCAGGTAGTTCCAATCAAGCAATCTCATTTGTAAACTAGATATTTAGAACATAATAAAATCAGCATGAGAGCACACCTAGCCGTGCTAAAATTTTCATTCATGGAGGTAGTAGCTAAATCTGTCCATGGAATTGTTTTTTTCAGCAGATATCTTAGTCATAACAAGATCGAGCTAGTAAGGCGGTTGTTTTTATACAGTACAAGCCGAAATTGTGGCGTTATCAGCAATAGCTATTTTCTGATTTGACGTTGGGATGTCCAGTCCATATATTATGGGCATATCATAGGCCAATCTGCTATGACGTCGGGCTTGTCCAGTCCAGAAATGGGCATATCTGTGTGCCTGCCCAAAACATACTGTATACTATATACTTTATATGTGTGGTATTTATTCAGTTTGTGAAATCCCATGATCTCTAGAAAGCATTATATTAACTCAAGTTACGATAACGGTTCTAGTGCTGGTAGGTTCTTCAGATTTTTATTGAGAGAGTATGTTTTACCCCCTGTCCGTCCGTCCGTCCGTCCGTGTGTCCGTCCGTCCGTCCTGTCCGTCCGTTAGCAGCTAATCTCCGGCACCGTTGGCCCGGTCACTGTGAAACTGTGCACACACACTCCCTCGATACGAATTCAGAACCTCTGACCCAAATTTTTCACATGGGCCTTTATAGCGCCACCAGGAGGCCGATTTGTGCAAAACCCATTTTTGTATATTACTCCTACAGATTTGATCCAAATGTCATGCAAATCGGTACACAGTATCTCTATAGTCATGTGATCAACCCGGATCTGTCAGATTTTCCAGATTCCATCCTCATTGGCTACGGTTGGCTTCCAAAGTTTGCAGGATTGGTCCGTTTTGAACAAAATGCCTCAAATCATGAACGCAGCTTGCGATTTCCGTGAAATTTCACACACACATTCCCACTAGGCCGAGGAAGAAATGCCACCCTTTTCACATTGGCCTGTTATAGCGCCACAAGCAGGTCTAATTTAGCAAAACACATTTTTGGAACAAAATGCCTCAAATCATGAATGCAGTGTCCGATTGCCGCGAAAGGCCTAATAATAAATGGCACCCTTTTCACATTGGCCTATCATAGCGCCACCAGGAGGCCACAATAACATACCTGACCTGGCGGAGACCTGTGCTCCGAGGAGCACTCTTTCTAGTTGTCTCCGCCAGGCCGAAAGGCATGGCGAGAGAGTATGTTTTACCCCCTGTCCGTCCGTCCGTGTGTGTGTGTGTGTGTGTCCGTCCGTGTGTCATTCTGTCATTTTGTGGACAGCTAATCTCTGGCACCGTTGGCTTGATCTCAGCAAAATTGTGCATACACAGTCCCTGGATGCCAAAGCCGAACCTCTGCTCCAAATTTTTCACATGGGCCTTTTATAGCGCCACCAGGAGGCCGATTTGTGCAAAACACATTTTTGAACAGTACTCCTACAGATTTTGGCCAAAAATCCCCCAAATCGGTACACAGTATCTCTATAGTCATTTAAAGAAACGGCTCATTTCAGATTTTTCATATTCCATCCTGATTGGCAAAAATTGTCTTTCAAAGTTTGCAGGAGTACTCCGTTTCGAACAAAATGCCTCAAATCATGAACACAGCATGCAATTTCCGTGAAATTTGGCACACGCATTCCCATTAGGCCGAGGAAGAAATGCCATTTGAAAATGTTCAAATCAGCCACATGGTGGCGCTGTAACAGGCCGCTACGTATTTTTTACCTATAACTGCACCGATCAGTGTAAAACTTTGTATGCACACTCTCTAGAGGCCAAGGAAAAACCTTTGCCCTGCATTTTTCACATTTGCCTTTTATAGCGCCACCAGGAGGCAGACTTATGTAAAACACATTTTTTGATATTAAGCCTTCATATTTTATCCAAATTTCACGCAAATCGGTACACATGATCTCTATAGTCATGTGATCAAGACGGATCTGTTTGATTTTTCATACACAAGCCTTTATCATATCAGGTGAGTGAGATTCAGTTTGTTTCTGTTTCGTCAGTTCAGGACATACATTAATGTTAATTCATGTTGATACTCATGGTGATATTACAGATAAGTCCACAATTCGCTTGTTTGCTCAAAAAATGTATGCGCTTTTATGTAATAATTCAACGCAGCGGTGCGCTGGTATAAGGCTGTTAAGGCTGTTGGTACACAAATAATTACTGTGGGGCCATCCGTCATCTTAATTAGGGTTTACAGTGGTCTTGTCCACAAATCAATACAGTGAGACATTTATATATTTGTTTTCATCTTTTCCTCCCTTTAACTTCCAGTGTGATGGGATTTTTCTTCACGATGAATGGAAATGCCTGGCTGGGAACATTCTCCCTGCACTTCACAGCTCATTTTCCCACATATCTCTGTACAGCACGGCTCTGCCTGTCACCAGAGTAATGAATAGCAGCAATGAATAGCAGGAGAAGTAAGATAAATAAAATAAAATATTGCTTTGTCACCAGCTTCGTTCAAAGTGCTTTAACTGGCACACACGTCTTCCCCTCCGTCAGCGCGATATCTGGGAGTGAAGGGAGCAGCAAGGGCTGTATTATCAAGGTATTAATCATCAAGTTGGACGTTAAAGTATGCCATGGCTCCTCAATCTCTATTCAGCACAGCTAACCTTTTAGAAACTCTCTGGGCACTTCAACACTTATCTTAAAACCTTCTATTTATTTTATTATTGCTTTTCACCTGGCCCTAATTGCTTTTGAAGATGAAAAGTCCCCCCTCATGTATTAAACGAAATACATTTCTAGGAAAAGGTGCCTCGCTATGCCTCAAAATGATCCCTCGCCAGAGTGCAATAAATGTTGGCTTTATTAGCCAACATTTCCAGTTGAATGCCCAATGAGAGGCTATTTTGTCGATTTCACAAATCTTTGCATTTCTCAAGCCACATTATAAAAACCTATCCACAGTATATTCCTTTGTAACGTAGGTCGTAAGGCTTTATATTAGTACTATAGGTGAAAGTCATTTGCTAATGCACATGATGGTTATGCTACTCTCCCTTGTGTACCTATAGACACAGGCTTTGAATAGTAGAGACACAGGGCCTGGTGGAATATAGGCTGTTACTATTTCTAATCCGACTTCCCACACAAATAAGTGGCAGACCGAAAGACTGGAGCTGGATAACTCTGCAAGCTCTTGCTTCTCATTTGTATTGGCTGTCCAAATGTTGAACCCCGTTTGAGAGGAAAATGCTATGGAAATGTTGAGTTCTTTTAAAAAAAGTTTTATTTATGGGAAGACTTATTAGTAGTTTGCAGCAGTATTCTATTTTATATTCTATTTTATTATGCTTAATTTGAAATGCAATAAAAACAAACAAATTTGAGGCCAATAAGCTGGAACTGTCAATGCTTTATTGGCAGATTAGGCAGCCTATTATTATTTCATGCATTGGAGAACTTGGTATTTTTCAGCTGTGTTCTATTTTATTAATATGTTTGCGTACCATACCATTACATCCCTACATCACTAGACCCGCAACCCCTCCAGAATCTGCATGTTCCCCTGTACTCTACACACAACAAAATGAACCTTAAGTTTAAACCTGTTCATTCTCAGAGCTAAATGAGAATCCAAATGTTACACTGTGGGGCCCTGTGTACACTGTTCTTGGCACTCTTTACATCTACACTTGCACTCACCAGACTTACGAGATGTCCACACAAAGCACTTTAACAACAACTATATTGTTCACCACTGTTTTCATTATAGTTGTAGTGTGGACTCTGCCATCTGGTCTGGAAACCAGACAAATCTGCCAGAGTAAAAAAAGAAAAAGAAAAGCCAGGCTATCTGACATCCACTTCAGTTAGGTTTTACAAACAATATATTTATAGTTATAGTGCTTGCTTCAATGTTTGGTGTGGATGGCCCATTACACTGCACTGCACCTTTAGGCTCAAAACATCACAGAAGATGATTATTGAAGGTTGTAATTGCAGCCCTTTTTGTTTGTTTAGTTGTTTTGTTTGTTTTTGTTTGCACCGGAGTGCCTGTTAATTTTGAACACTTATTCCAGTGATGGATGTTGAACAAACACAGTTTGTGTTTTAGCGTGGTATATTGCAGTAAACCAGACAGGCTTGTGTAGCTGTCCTGCTCCTTTGATAGAAAGTTAACTCCCAGTGGTATGTTGTCGTTGTTTTCATTATGGGTTTGATCAGCATGGTAATGAAACACATTTTTGTTCAATGTCAGCATCCTACGAGCAAATAGTAATTTGGAGTGTCAAACATTTAGAGCCCTTATTGGCATGCAAGTAAACACGGTCATCCAGAATGCGAACAGTAGAATAAGCTTGAATTCAGTAAGCACAGCGATAGAAAAAGACAAACAACACAAAAGAAACTACTACATGTTTAAGTATACAGTATATATATATATATACAGTGAGAGAAAATGGGCTCCTAAAAGGCTATATAATAATAATAAATTAAATAAGCTGCTGCAGACCAATGGCGGGGGCCAGTGCAGGTTTGCGCTAAGCTGCATTAAGCATTTACCAACTTCTAGAGGGTACCAGACACTGCAACACATTTGTAAAGTATGAAGTAACTACTGGGCAACACAAACCCATGAGAACAAACTGTGCATGAAGGTTAATAGATAAGCTAATTGGGCCTACATTTTGGTGAAAGCTGCAAAGTAGTAGCGTGTACTATCAGCCCCCAATACTTACTGCACGTCTAAGATAGCTGTAAATAGCTGTTCCACTCATATCGTTGCTGGGAGGGAACCTTCTATGAAACCTTCAATGTACGAAACCGTACCTTTTTTATCATTATTTTAAAGACGTTTTAAAAAAAGAGAAAATAGACCATCTACAAGCTCACAGCGCGTCGCTTTGTGAGCTGTGCAGATCTGCTATTTTCACTACTTTTGTATGATGATGTAGGACGTCAATTTGCAAAAAAGACATATAAAGTTGACATATGTTGATAGTTAGGTGTCTCCACTACAGCAATGATACGCTGTTGGTGGTGCCTGGGGTATCAAACTATTCCGTTCAAAGGCGGGCCGCTCTACTGACTGAGCTATCCCGGCACACATCATACTAGCTACAGTTCCGTATATGGATTTAGAGAGAAGAAACAAAGAGAGAAAAAAGAGGGTTCAATATTTTATATTAGATGTTCCGGTTCTTATAAATAATAATAATATAATGTATAAATAATTTGATTTTTTTTAAATAAATAATTTGAAGTCCTCATTGAAAAATCGCAAACGTATGCCATGCCAGACATAATTCTTTCTACATTTAAAATGGGGAGCAACTACATCAACTCTAAAGTTAGGGTTCGCTCAAGGCACTAACTAGTGGGAGCATCTCAAGTTCACAGACTGCAAGCCTCCTTTGTGGTGCACTTTCATGCCCTCATCAAGCTCTGAATGCCTCGGCCATCTGTTAAACATTCAACAAAAGCTCTGTTGTAGACAGAGTTTTAATGATATCCACATATTTATTTTCTCTCAGTACTCAAGTCATGAGGGCTTGATGTGCCAACTGAGCTCCCCACATCCTGTCTTACTCAAGTTCTCTAATTAGACTTTAATGTCCCTGCTTAATCAGAATGTTTATCACTTGCAGTGGAAAAGGTGCAAGGAAACGGACAACCTCATTTGTGGAATGAGAGATAAAGAGGAAGAGTTTAGGGTTCTCTTTCTAATTACCCAATAAGGAACGAGCTGACAAGGATGAACATTCTGGGACAGGCTTACCTCATCTTTCAATATGATTTATTTGGTTGCATTATGACACAAAAACTCGCCTTAATAGTAGAAAGTACTCATTATGCAAAAGGTCCCATTTCACAAGTTTTAAAATGTTTAGAAATCATTTGAAAATAGCAGATCTACAAGGTCACAATGCGTATTGTGAGCTTGTAGATCTGCTATTTTCAAATGGCCGAAATCTATATAGGCTTGAAGTTGCTAATGTACTTTTGTAATAATAATCCAAATCTGCAAAGTAACTAGTAACTAACAAAAGTTTACAAATAATTGTAGTGGAGTAAAAAGTACAATAGTTGCCTATGAGGTGTAGTGGAGTAAAAGTAAAAGTATAAACAATTGGAAATACTCCAGTAAAGAAAAGTACCTCAAATTGTACTTAAGTACAGTACTTAAGTAAATGTACTAAGTTACTTTCCACCACTTCTACCTACACCTATATTTCAGCAGTTGAGTCACCCACCAAAACATTGTCACTTCCAGGGAATGTGCATAACTCTGACATGAGCTCAGTTCAGTGAAGCCCATCTCCATGCAGGGGGGAATTGGAGGTTGAGGGAGCCAGCTAGCCTCCGATACTCAAAATACTGTTCTTGTACAGGGACACGTGGGCACGGGTTGAAACCATAAAACTCCTTCCTGCAGGCTAGAAGAAATTTTAATCTAATTAAAACCGGTCTGAGAAAGACAAGTTGAAAGATAAGGGTGATACAGGGGAGTATAGGCCTGCATGGCACCACCAAAATGCAGCTTCCCCCGCAGCAGGACTATAGCTAGTTATTCATTCCCACAGTGTGTCTGCGGTGTGGTCAGGAGCAGCAACACGCCAAGTGACAGTATTAAAGAGGAGCTTAGTTTGACAGCTGCGGACCGCCACAGATTGACAATGCAATTAATCACGATGGCGACACAAGTCATGGGAATGGGTGGGGGGACAATCCATCTCTGTTGAGTTTTCCTTTTTCGTGACAGGCCAGAATAGAGGAGGCAAAGACAAAAGATACACAGTCTACAAAGTACTGTATACTCTGGGCCTTCTAGGCAGATCCGCACACACTGTTTGAGTGTGTTTGGTTTCTGTCATCATGAAATGCTCTGGGTAGCAGCAGTATTGACTTCTGGTCCAGTTTTACACTGACAGTTCCATTAACACTCTGGGTTTTTATTATTAACCTAAAACAATCCTCAAGATATGAGACATTTCAGTGAAATAGACCTGGATGATTATGTTGTGGCCATGCCTGAGCAGTGAGGTGACGGATGGAAGCATAATAGGCAAAATCAATGTTTCCGCAAGTCGCAGTCCAACTTGTTTACACAGAAGGCACTTGTCCGCTAGAGCAGTGATTCCCAACCTGTGGGCTGGGGCCCACTGGTGAGCAGCGAAGGTATTGCAAGTGGGCCTTCAAATCAATAGCAAAATACTAAGATTTCAATGATAACATTGTGGTATTTTTTATCTAAACCTTGAAAAATGTGTTATCACTGTGATGGAGATGATGCATCTCTTTGACATGACAGCAGAAGTCCCGGAAGCTATCTTAACAAGGTTAATTTCTAATATCCACATAGTTGTGCTTTTAATTGATGCATCTGATACCTAAATATACAGTATAGTGTTGTTTTAAGTGTGCCTACTCTAAGCCCAAATGATACATTTTCACTGCAGTACATCAAGGCTTGCTGAATGCACAGCACTCACTGTGTACATGCTGGTGGTGATAGTAGTAGTGATGGAATGGGTGATGTGGAGCTGGATGTCTAAGCAGGTATAGGGTATATAAGGTCCTCCATTTTCCTTGGAAGCCTCACTCAACTAATGCTGCAGTCATCACTTTTCCCCCATACCGCCATGTTTTTTTCATTTGAGTTATTCATGCCCGATGAGTCAAGCAGCTCAGAGATGAGTCTTAAAGTTTGCCACAGATTTTTATTTGTTTCAAGTAAAAGCCCCATTCTGCCAATAGAGAGGTTTATGTAGAGGTGATGTTAAGATCCCCATGCCTTCTACCATAACAATGCCTCTATAAACCAAGCAACGGATGCTACAAAACATTGCTGCACAGAGGAGAAGTAGGTTGTTCATTGCCCGTGATCTGACAGCACATGAGACAATTCAACTGCCACTATAGTTCCATATGCGTAAGGGGGCATGACCACAGGAAGCCTTTTATGAACAAAGGAGCGCTTTGCATATCATGTCCAGAGCGTTCGCACGCAGCGTTTATTGACGCCTGCAACGTTCGAACCAATCAGCTGTTGCTGTGCTCGGCGTTTGCGCCATCTGCCTGATTAGCACAAAAAGTCTAGCTGAAACAATGGTAAACATGGTTGTGGTAACTAACAATTTAAAGTCAGGTCATAAATTGTTGGGTTGTGAGACCCAGCTAGGAAGATCAAACGTATTGATGCAGCTCCTCTCTGAAAGTTAACTATTTTCAGCTTGAAGCGCCCTGGGCGCTCCACTAAAAAATGCTGGATGCAGAACCTGTCTTAACTATGGAAATGAATGGCAGACTGGTGCTGGTAGCTAAAAAAAAAACCTTTCTGTGGACACAGCCCCATATACAGTTCACTGGGCACTGTGGGCTGACCTTGGAAGAGAATACTGCAATAGGATGTGGAGAAGTGATCCGAGTATTTTATCCAAATAATAGAGTGAATTTACAACCATGCATGACAGAAGGCCTAATCTAAAATAATGATTATAATAATAATACGTCTTTTTCAACAAACAATCCATTAGACAAAAAAAATAAAGGAAAAAATATGGGTAAACTAAGCGAGCTTCGACTGTTGCATTAAGTAACAGTTCAGCCCACTGTGTGATGCATAGACCTTCACAGACAGTCAATAGGTTTTACTTTAGCTAAACCCCTGGTACTAGCTGTCTGACTCATCATACTGTATAGGTTTTGGAAGTGAACATCCTAATGGCCTGTCCTGTCATCATGTCACAATCAGAAATGATAGCTCTAATAAATACAGCACTTAATAACCACTTTATCTCAGGGTGTTGTGCCACTGCAGGAATAGAAGGTCAGTGTAAACCAGTGGTTCCCAACCTTTTCTGGATCAGGGCCCACTTGAATATACTGAAATTCACCCACCGTTGAGCCGCGTGCATTTTCAGAGCATGTTTATTTTATGTTTATTTTCATGTTTCATGTTTATCAAATCAATTTAATCGATTATGAAAAAAATGTAATACTGTTGCACAATGAAGTACTGTATAAAATAGGGTTTAAGTGGTTAAAGGTAGGGTAAGGGATATTTTTTGGTTAAAACAAAAAGCATTTTGTTAAAAGGTTAAAATACTATATTCTGATAGTAATCATTGCTATAGAGTGTTTTTTCAGTAACAGGTGTCTCCCTGTCTCTCCAGCTCTTTAATAAACAGAAAATAAATTTTTCGGTAGGTGTCAAAATCTCAGCCAATCAGGAGAAAGTACCCATTTTTAAGCTTAATTTGTATAGTGTTCCAGTTCCAATTTTGCCTGCTCATTTCTTAGTGTCATCACTTCCAATTTCACTTGTTTAATCTGTATCCTGATTGAGTTCCCTGTCCTGGTTGGATAAAATTGGAAATGAAACTGAAACGAAAATGCATTTTCTGTTTAATAAAGAGGTGGAGAGACAAGGAGACTCCTAATACTGAACAAACACTCTATAGCAATGAGTACTATCTGAATATAGAGCTATTTAACACTTATTTTAACCAAAGCAAATCACTTACCCTACCTTTAATGAGACTAATTTTTATCGACAATTTAGTCGATAAAAACTAAAGTTGATTCATTGATATATACAGATCAGAGCAAATGATGAAAAACCTGCTTCTCAATTATTTCATTAATCAAAAATGTTAAAAAATATCGTTAGTTGCAGCCCTAAAGCTATGTAAGGCCGTGGAGGGTCAGACACAACAGGTGATAATTCCTGTGTATGTGGTAATAATAAGTAAGCTTCTGTGCGCAGCAATGGGGATGATCACAATCCCTTCAAACTTCCTTTATTCTGACACACCTCAGTTTGCTGCTGGATGGACTGTATGCATGTGACATTAATTATGACAAAAGCGTATATACTGTAGGTTGTGGAATAATGAATGAAATATAGTGGATGAATTCCAAATAAAAATGTTATGACATACAGTACACACTTCTACTCCTAAAAATGACCAAAAAAAATGTGAAAGCCATTGAGTACTTTCTTAAATATAATCCTCCAAATAGTTAAAACTTAATTACATCATCATGTAATAATGCAACTACAAGTATCGTGGTGCAAGTCCGCTGAACACCAGTAAAAATGCCTCAATTTAGCTATTTAAATCATGACAGACAAAACAGTGACAAGCCATAGGCTATAAACGTTGACGCAGTGCATCAAGCCTAAATCCAGTGATGACATTAAATCAGCCTGATGAAACTTTAATAGTACCCATTTCACCAAGAAAGCCTTCCTCCAGCATTTGGCTTTTGAAACCTGCCCTCTGTGAGTACGAGAACAACAATGATCATATTCATTGGCTTGGTAATCAGCGTATGACTTCATTACAGGTTCCATGGCCACTATCAGTCAGAACATCCCAACGGCAGTCAATTAATGGGCCTTTCTCAAGTTACACAGTGACCTTATCCAAGCTGACAAATGGCCAATTTCCTCACACCCCTCAAGCAGCAAGCATGTTTTGCATTTCTTATTTACTGCCTATTTTGCAAATGCCACATTTGTTCCTGCTCCCAGGGTGACTTTTTTCTCTAGCTTTTATATTTTCTAGATTGAACCTGTCACCTGAAAAGTATTGTTCATATGGATTTCACTCCTGATTATGTCCCATTAAAAAGAATGAATGTGCACATAGAGTATACAGTATCCATCTCCTGTCCCATGTGTGCCTGCAGGTGCATTGTGGAAAAGAAAGTAATTTCATGTCATCTTGTTTCATCTTTAAAACCATATTTTCCTTATCACAAAAAAGGGAAATCATTTAACTTGTCTCAGATGCAATACAGTGGAGTAAAATGCCCTCTGTCTATATATAATATTGCTAGCTATTTCAAGAACATTCTTGAAATAAATTAAACTGTATTGGAAACAAATTTTCCACATATTTTTATGTTATCTTATTTTTATCCACACTGTTGAGGAAGCTCATAGTGCAAGAATGTAATTGCCTGCAATGTTGGTACCAGCTGAATTGTACATACAGTATGTGCATGTGACAATAAAACACTTTGAACCTGTGAACCAGGAATCTTCCCATTCCATCATCACACTGAATATTAAATGGCGTGCTACTTCTAGATGGCTTGCAAAATTTTTAGTTTTTATCTGAAGGGAAATCCCACTATGATCAATAATCTGTAATTATCTCATCTACACCAGCTACAGTGAGGGGACATATGAATGACACTATGAGGGGAAATACCACATTAGGATAGGCCACTATATTGCTTGCTATGTTTGCACCTGCACCATAGAATCCAGTACAAAGTAAAATGTAACAGAGAGAGAGAGGGTAACTTCTTACACTATCAGAGTTAAATGAACACTCAGGCTTTCACTGTATATTGTATGGTTGATAATGTGCTATCATCCTGAACTTTGTCCTGTCATGTCCAATTGCCGACAGCATCATTTATATTAGCTATGACACAAACTGTGGATCAATGATGCACTTCCTTGCACCCTGACATCTATTATCCTCTGCTTCAATGGCCAATCTTTCAACTAATTGATATTGAGGTAATTTTGTACCTCTTCATATTTTTTTTAAATGATGTAATTATAAATAATGAGATATCCAGAATTAAATCAACAGGGGTGCCATAAAATAAATCCATTAGCCCTAAATCACACAAAATGGATCCGTGTCCATTTTGCACGAAATATGTGTCAGTATTCAAAAACTGTTGCAGTCTGCGGCCAACAATGTCAATCTACACTAGAGAGAGCGAGAGACCAAAACTAGCATTTGTCAGAGGCCAAATTACTTACGTACTATTCTTATTTACTGTCTAAGTCCTACATACTTGTGTGTATGTATAGCATTGTGACACGTTGAGTCGGTAGATCAGCTATTTTCGCTATTCTCAATAACATTCCCTCTGGCTTCCTAGATCCTACTGCTTAGTTCTTCATTTAAATTGGAGACAGGAGGGATGGGAAGCACAATAGGGTGGATTTAGTCCATAGGGTTCCAATTTCAAATGTATGTACACTGTAGTATGTTGCTACCACTGACATTAATCAATATTGCTATGGTTCTGTGATACGAGTCAGAAATAATCTTCAGATGCTCATTATTATTTAATCTCTTAAGGTCAGCACCACTGCCCTAAACGTGTAGTGTTGTCATAGGAATAAACACAAAAGCACACTGGAGGACGTGGACTAAGAAATGGGAGGGGCCAAACCGAGTTCCTATTTCTACACAAAAAAAGGAGGTGGTGCCCCGATAGGCAAAAACAAAACCTTTTTTTCACAAAATGGGTTCCCAGATTGGTCTTTATTTAACAAGGTTTGACTCTCGAAATAACAATACAGTACCTGCGTAATTTCAAAGACAGACAGACAAAGGCACAGAAAGGGATGTAGAGAGAATTTAGTGAGCCATTGTCTTTCCCACACTGCACTGTAGTTCAATTCTCCCTTTCATAATGTGTCCACATTCCACAAACAGAGGGGAAGGTGTTCGGCAATATTTTAGCAGCAAGAGTCAAACACTTTCCACCGAGTCTCACAATAATGAATGTCCACGTATGCCTGAGAAGCTGATGCATTTGACCATATTTAGAGGGTGGCCATTTTGCTCTTAAATCATAGTTGTATTAATACGGCCACTGCAAGCAGTCCGTATCTGCCAACAACACAACTGCAAATCTGGCATGTCTCCTAAGTACAAGGACTCACATTTATGAGATACAGTATTTTAAATTTGCCTCCAGGGGCAAATTTCTGAGGAGTCTTGGGATAGTGGGTCTCTGCCTACTAATTTAAAAAGTTTGTTTTAACGGCAATATTCTCTCTAAGGGTATAAACATTTACATTTAGAAACTTGGGGGATTTCTTGTCAAGAGAATGCATTTGCTGCTGAGCATTGAAGCAGTTCAACCAAGTTATATAATGAAACCTCTGTCCGTCACACTCTCTGTCTCCGCATGGCTCTCCTCAGCGGGTTGAGCAATTGGTCTGAACTTGCACACGGGCATTGACCATTAGCATATGAAGACCGTGAGGAAGACTATTTTTCACTTTCCCAAAATGTAAGCAGTTTTTGTGTACACCGGAGATTCAGAGTTCAGCTATGGGATCTGTCGTCATGGTTACAGCCTTGCAGGCTATGGGAGCTCTAGGGGCTGGCTACAGCAACTTCGCTTACACACACACACACACGTTTTATGAGCGGGAGGAAGCTTTGGAATTGGATGTCATCTCCATAGCACTAGCACGCACATTGACACGTGCACTGTTCGAATCCACATTGTGTTAGCTCTTGGTGCAAATAGTGTTAGATTGTAGATTGTTTACTCATTGATGCAATGGAGCAGAGCGTTGCAGAGCGCTGCTGCTCAGACATTCCAGTGCTTTATGTACGATCTCAACACGGGTCAGAACGTACATTATTTCAAGTATTTTCAAGTTGAGAAACGACGCGAGCCGGCTGCGGAGAAACACTTCTCTCTCTCTGTCAATGAAAACGAACTTGGAGCTGCACCGTGTGTATGTGTGTGTGTGTGTATGTTGTAACTATTTTCCTGACCAATAAAGCCCCAGTGGTGGCCTACCATGCGTTTTTAAGGCTACTTTCACCTGAGTGCTCACATCCCTGGGTATAGACTAGTACTCATAATGCAAAATCCTACCTTTTAAAGACAGCATTCATTTTAAGTATAGTATATAGTGCCATGCTGTTGCAATGCAATTGCGGTTAACATGAAACGATAGGTTCAACAGCGTTCCGTGATGGCACTCTATGGTAGGTACAGACTGTACCGTAAAGTTATGACAAGTCTTCATATTGTCCATTATGCAACCTCTCAGCAAAAACACTACACTATACTGTACTAAGGACAATCCAGTTATCATGTAAATGATGCAATTACTGTATACTGTACATTAAATATTCAAGTCATATATCCCTTCTCCATAAACATAACCACTGTAACTACAGTACTATGGGGTGGGGGCTGTGTGGAACTAAATATAGCAGATGATGAGTGTGCTGTATGATTTTTATGGTAGAGTAAACCATAATCACCACAACCAACAACTGATAATAGCCTGAGCCCTGGAGGTGCTCCCTTCCATCTCCTGGGGGTAATGGTCCTCTTACAGGGATGCTGAACTTGCTGTGTGTGCTTATGCTGCACTGCTTAGTCTTTTACCGCCGACCTCGGCACGGACCAATGGGTCGAGCTCACCTTCATTCAGGCGTTAAAATGCGGTCCACTCCCTCACCGTATCCCATCACTCGAAGCCATTTTGACTCCCGATTGAACTCATAAAATGTTGGCTTATGAGACGCCTGCATCATATTTTTACTGATAAATGGCTTGAGGAATAACTGCCACCGTATAGTGTGTAGGAAGATCTGCCATGTAAAATAGGGTACTGTAGAATACAGAGGCTGTCCTCATCTGTTTTTAAGTGTTTATTTACCCACGGAATACAGTAGGCAATAGAGTGGCTTGGTAGTTAGAGGGAGCATTCCGTTAATGCTGTGTCCTTGAGCAAAGCACTAAACCCCAACCTGACCGGCGTTACTAACGGCAGATCTATACGTCTGTGGTGAGATGCATACTTTACATCTACAAGTGTCTGCAAGTACAGTACACCATACCTGTGTGTAATACATTGAGTGTGTAATATGCAGTACTGGCAATGCTGTGCCCCACACACACACACACACACACACACACACACACACACACACACACACACACACACACACACACACACACACACACACACACACACACACACACACACACACACACACACACACACACACACACACACACACAGGCTACAGTTCCACAGGTGTACAGGTCGTTAAATTAAATGCCTTCTGTGTTTGTGTTTGCCACAGGATATGTAATTCACTGAGACTGGTGCGTCCCACTCTGCTCAGGACCTGCCTCGCTCTGAATCACCTTATTCCAAGTGCTGCAAGCTCGTTAGGTACAGTATCGTTCCTATCGCTCTAATTTTCAACATCACACAGGCTCATTTGTTTCATTTCCTAAGGTTGCCCCATTGGCCACTTGCCCATCAGCATTTTCAGCCAGCCAATGTTTTATTCAGGAGGACCAGGCCCTGTTACACAACACTTACAGCACGTGTCTCTCTCTCTCTCCTGCAGAAGTAAATCTACACATGGGACAACCATCTAGCCAGTATACTTTGGGCCAGTCAGTTAATCCGATGGGTTGGGGTAGCCAATCAGAGACATATACTGGTTTAGCGGCTCAAACGTGATGCTCCGCCAAACCGTGAAGCCGGCGGTTTGGGTTGGCCATTCAGGGAAGCCGACACAATCTCCCGAACACATGGAGACTCTCTGCCTCTTTCTCAGGCCCGCGGGCTGACAGATACAGATATTCGTGATTTTTCGGTGCTCGGAAAACATTTGTCCCTGTCCGAGTTTTGCCCAGGACAAATTTCGTGTGACAGACAGACACACCGACAGTATATACTTTGTTGACCGAGGCACCCTATAGATCTATACTTGGTGCCCTCCTTTTTCCCCTCTACACCAAATCGCCAATCTACAAGCTCAGGGCTTATAGATCTACTGTTTTAGCCAAATGCCTATTTATGCTGAAAGTTCGCCTATGACATGCCCAGAATATTGATGCTAGGGTTCAAGTGGTTAACTTGTATTACCGTCTCTCCTTAATGCTACCGGTATATCCATCTACCTTTGCCATTAGAATGAAGGGGAGAGGGGAGAGATCTGCTCTCCCATCTCTCTGGCTCAGTAAACCACCACCTCTGCCGTTGCTTCATTTCCTTGTTGACCTTGTCCACTACCCTAGCAATGTGAACTTAAATTCCCCTTCTCTCCCTAACCGTAGCAGTACATATCCAGTAGCCTCGCTATTGATCTTTATCCCTCACTCCCACTCAACTGCATGTGTGCTAACATATTCCATGAAATATTTATTGACCCTGCATTTCTCTGTTCCCTCTCACCAACCCAGGCCTTATCCTTGCCAGTCACACCTGCTGATTCAGGCTTTTTCTTTTTTCTTTTCCATGAAGTGTGGATTTAGCCTCCGGTTGGCCATGCATGATACATAATATTGAGTCTCCGTGCTGCTTCGCTGCACATTAAGGGGCTGTAGAGAAAGGACCATAAACACAGCCTTCTGTAACGTGCGGTCGACAATGTCATCATGGGTATCATTAACTCCATCCTCATCCTCAGTCCCTCATCATTACTTACTGCTGCTCCCACCAAGACTGCATAGAGATGCAGTATGTACTCTAGCACCATCACTGCCGGCCAGAAAAGTTCCATATTTAATTTTTAATTAATTAATGCTCTATAACGCCCTATTTTTCACACAAAGTGTCGCTCAAAAGTAGCAGAAATAGCCGATCTGCTATTTTTGAAACCTTTTGAAATATCTTGCCTAACATGACATGCCCAAAATAGGGATGCCAGGTTGAAAGTGATTAAGTCTGTCTGTGGGTTTTATAAATATTTAAACGATGGAAAGTATTAACAAGAGCTTGTGACTAAAACATAACTACAATGGATCCAGTGGAACACAGGTTATTTTTTTCTATTTCCTGAAAAGTAACGATTTTAGACATACAAGGTCTCCAACTAACAGCAGCGATATGTTTGCGTGTGAGAAGAAGAGTGTTTGTGAGAGTGTTTGCGTGCATATAATAATATATGTATAAGTGTGTGCGTGCGTGCGCTGTGTGTGAAAGTCAGTGGGTGTCCGCATCACATTGTGTGCCTGGGCAAGTGTGTATGCATGTGAGTGAGGAGAATGACTCAGTGTTCGTTACGCAGAGAGAGAGAGAGAGAGAGAGAGAGAGAGAGAGAGAGAGAGAGAGAGAGAGAGAGAGAGACTTAAAGACCAACATACTATATAGATTGACTATATACATTTCAGGCATTTATGCTGTCAATACTCTCTCTTTATCTGGCTTCTTCTCTCCTTCTCCTAACCCAAACACATAAACACCGGACAGCCCAAGCCCAACACATGCACAGAGATCCATATAGGCCTACACACAGATCACGGCATCCATAAATAATAGAGAAGATATAAATTAAACATGGAAGCCGAGTTTGTGATAGCATGCTCACAGTTGGCCAGTTAAGATCCCCCCCCCCCCCCTTCTCCAAGACTTAATTAGAAGCCTTGCATTTCCTGTGCTGAATACAACAAACAAACACAAGGAGGAAGGAAGCCGCAGGGAGTGTAGCCCTCAGTTACCCAACATGCACTGTTTTATTGTCATTCTGCAGGAGCTGTGTGTGTGTGTGTGTGTGTGTGTGTGTGTGTGTGTGTGTGTGTGTGTGTGTGTGTGTGTGTGTGTGTGTGTGTGTGTGTGTGTGTGTGTGTGTGTGTGTGTGTGTGTGTGTGTGTGTACAGCATGACTAAAGTTTCCCAGGTGGAAATATGTAATCAATCAGTTTTTGTTTATGCATTCTCACCTCTGCTGTTGTCTGCTGAGGTTAAGTACAATTTCCTCCACAGTCTCCCTTTCCTTCAAAAAAATTCAAAAATAGCAGATATACAAGCTTGTAGATCGGCTAATTTGTAACATTTTCGAGTAGGTCTTAAGTGGTTAAAGGACCGTATGCTGCTGTCATAACAAGCCATTGTCTATTCACACCTTCGGCCATAATATCACACATAAACAAAGACCATTTTCTTTTCTTTGGCTTCTGCATTTGTTCCCATTTTTTAAATAATAAAAATCTATCTTTGCTTCAGGGAATATTTTCAGACAAACTTTCAGATCAATCCATGCAAATCAATTAAAATGCAACCATAACAAACTCTGACAAATAAATAATGTGTAGATGGATTGGATTATCCATCTCAAGTGACTTTTGCATCTCTGAAAGTTGTTTTTCATACAACAATGTTTGGAATAAACTGTGCTTTGGGAAGTTGTTGGCAGCAATGTCAAGTACACACAGAAACATATTGGCTCCCAAGCTAAATCAGTTTAATAACTATCATATCAACTACCATAGAGCCTATATAGTGGCTATTTGAAAATAGCCGATAAACAAGCTCACAATGCATCACAGTGTGACGCTTTCAATAGTTGTGAGCTTCTATATCTGACATTTTGGAAAAAATCGTGATAAAAGTGTGAGAGCCACTGATCTAGTAGATAATGTTACTACCATACATACAGTGAACTGTATACAACAGCACATTGCTTTCCTGGTTTAATAAAAAGGAAAATAACACCTTGTGTTTTATGTGTGTATATTACAGTAACGTAATTGTGAAGCTTGGCAAATTAGTTCAAACTTCTTATTTGGTTAGCTTTTGCAACTTGCCCTCTTCTCCTCAGCATTGCACAAGTATTAATAACCAGAACAATTTAAAACCATCTCCCCATCCATCAGGTTCACAGAGGCACAACAAAATCACAGAGGCCATTCATTACTATTTGGCCAATGAACAGCAAAGGATGTAAGAATAGCATGAAATCATCTTTTTTTCCCCACCAAAAATAATTCTAATACTCAGCTAAATAATCCAGAGGATCATTTTAGTCATAATGGTGCAGGCCTACAGGTAGTTTAAATTGAATTAGAATCTGAATAAATCTGAATTACAGTATGAAGGACAAACACCACCCCAGTAATGGACTGTTTGTGATGATACTAAATGGAAAGCGCAGGACGTGATGTTTCCCCCTGCAGCTCTGAGCCCTGCATGAGGACATGGTAAAATAAAAGAACAAAAAAAGAATCCTGAGTAGGCCTATAGCTTCTCAAAATGCTACTACTATCGTGATGTATTGTTAGCACAGTCTTTGCGGAACATTTGGCTGCTAGTACCTGTGAATAAGTGTCAAATGAATGCCTCTTGATTCTTAAAAGAGAAGGAATTTGTCTCAGTGAAATTGGTGCATGACACGTAATATATATTTGTCTTTCCTTGCTTATACATTCTAAAAGGCTAAAAGTTATCTCATTTTGTAATTACCAGATTGACATTTGAGAGCCCTGCACCTGCATCTTTGTGACAGACCTGAATGAAGCCCATCTGGTCTAAGTAGGGCACGGGGAATGACAGGCATCACGTCCACATATTAATGTGTCCTCTCCGAGACAGAGGAGGGATGGGAGGCAGGGTGAGAGGTGGGGAGGGAGGGCAGGGGCACCATGTAAGAGAGCTGATGATGATGACGACAACGACGCTCCCACTCACGTATGCTCACCAAGTGAACCCTGTCTCCCCCTGATCACTCTTGACAGTGATAAAAAGGGAGCGAGTATACTTTAACCATGATTTCAAAAAATGTCTCATCACTGCTGGCATCTCCCATAATCAAACTATTATAATCATGGTGTTTTCAGGACAGGGTGGTGGCAGGGGAATGGAAGGTCAGGGATTCTTGACAATAAGAGATAAAGAGTCTTGAAAAAAGAAAATATAGCTTGCTTGTACGTATACTCGGTCGAGGCGCTGCGCGCCCCTCCCCCCTATCCGCTGCGCAGTGCTTTGTGTTCGTTGGTCTCTATAATATATAAAGCCATAATAGGAGATGTTCCCAATGGAGCTATGCCCAAATATGGAATGTGTTGTCTGACCTCAGCACTTCCTGTCCAGGGGAGTTTGTATATATAGATAGGGGTGGCTTCAGCGGGGGGTGGCTTCAGCGGGGGACAGGAAGTGCTGACTTTTCTCAATTGTATACATAGATAGATACTTCACCGTTTTTCATCTTTATTGCCATGTCTGGGTAGGAGACATTATACATTTTGTACATGGGGCTATGTCTGTCAATGCTCTCTGTATTGCAGAGGCCCCAAAGTGAAAGCACCACAGATGGTCAGTGCCGTGGCATAATTGCGTGTATATGAATACTTACAGCTATTCCACCTTCTGCCACTAGTGGCAATGGCCATGAGAACTGCTGGATAACCAAGCCTTTGCAATGCTGTCTATACTGCAGAGGCACCAAATTGAAAGCACCACAGATTATTTGTGCAGTGGCGTAGTTCCAGACTAAAACCTACAGCCATTCTCCCTTCTGCCACTAGGGGTAATAGCCCCAAGAACTGCTGGAGAATCAAGACCTCAACAGTGAGATTCTGGAACATCCCATTCATTTTCTCCATAGATAACAGTTCTGTATTATCAGCTATAGTGTCGTAACAATCTAATGTAGACTCACCACGAGGGTCCAGGTTGTAAAATGATGCTATACTTTATGTTCCTGTAGAAGACACACATCCGTATGCAATCAGTCTAGTTTGGAGAAAAACATATTTATTCTCAATGTCATAGGGAAATACTTCACTTCCCACAAACCTAATGTGTAGCAGAGACGTGTCTGATTGGTGGAACTCGCGTTACTATGGAAATATTACTGCCTCCCTTAGGATAGTTGAACGTTCTTGGATCCCATAGCCAGGAGACCAACTTCATAAATAAAGACTTTCAAAAAATATATAATCACTACCGATCAACAGCTATATTTTATAACACTATTAACAATATAAATATTTGTTTGTGTTTTCCAATTATTTTTATGAACAGAATCAAAATTAATGTTTAATGGTCATCTTTCATCAGGTCCAATATGAATGCCAGGCTTCCAGGCTTGGAATGATGATTCCAGGCTTAAAACTCGTTGGTATTTTCTGAAAAGTGGGCGGTCACTGTTGGGGTCGATTGCAGATCAGACAGCAAAGCCATGTTTACAAACAATAATAGTGTTTTCTCAGCCGACATCCTGTCACTCGACTGTACAATAGTTGTCCAGTGGCCAATAGCAGAAGACTGTGGTTGCACTAGGTAGTTCCTACTGTAGGTGCGAAGAGAAATGGAACTGAATGAACTTGAAGCAACATGCATGGTCATTGGTCGGTAAACCATCCCTTGAAAAATGAGCATCCCCAAAGCGCAAACTTACAGTAACATTCGATAGTAGCTAGGGGTAATTATTCTGACACCACATAAAAGGCACCAGTCAATATCTGGGCCAATAATAAATATACACCGTAGCCGTCTGGTTGTGCCTTGGTCACCGCTCACCAACCTACAGCATACTGATGAATATAGCAAGGCACTGCCGATGTCATTTGCATTTCAAATCCATCAATAGACCATCATCGAACGCTTACTAACAGCTACACCAATATCAATCATGCAAAATGTTCCCAGGCATCATTTGCAAAGCAATTGCCAGACTTGGAATGACATGTTTAGGAGGGAAAGGGCCGAGAGAATAATGATGATGAATCAATAGACTTGGTGGAGATGTGAGTCTATTTCCAAGAGTAATGAGACATATGGGCACAGCAGAAACTATAATGGGCAATATGGATGCTGTTTGACAGATGTGGCTGTTTTCCATCGTCATAAACACAGTCACAATGGCGTTGGCAAAATAATACAAAGAATAATAAGTATTTCAGCATTATTTAATTCTGTCCACCTCATTATGAAATAAGCATTCTATAACATGAAACACACTTTTTGACATTTTTGAAGTCATTTATGTGGAAAATAATACAATATTAAAAAAATAATACGAATAAAGCTAACTTCTCTGACAGATTACTTTGTCGAATGCTGGGAGACGTCCTTTTTTATTAAACATACTTGATTATGCATACCTCCTCTCGCATCGTACAGTGCAGTCCCACCTGATCTTCTAAGCAGCATCATTCACTGAATTAAAGTTGTACCAGAGGGATTCTGCCTCAAAATAGCTGCACAGGGAAGATGATATTATCGGAACTCTCAGATAAATCAGAACTTAGCTGCAATGAGATGGGCACTACAGGGAGCCAAAAGAAATGTTTGTTTCTTAATATTTCACCTGCACATGTTATTAATTTGATTCCTTACTTATTACAGCCATTCTGTGTACAATTTTACAACAACATGTGCACAGTTATTATTATTATTATTAGCTGTGTTACTAATGCTATTAGTAAAATAAGTGTTACTCTAATGTGCCTGTACACAAGATGTAACAATAAAGCACAACCTTGAACTTTGAAGAGAAACAACGTAGTTGACGGACATTTTTCAGTCAAAAAAATTACACTGCTGCGATTGTGGGTTTATCCCTTTGCCTCTCTGTTTTATAAGTTTACCACAAAATAAGCTACACACCTAATTAAAACCTAGTCAGGGTGTTCCTCTCATTGCAGCAAGCGGCATACTGTAGAAACATTGGCCAGGTTAGTCACTGAGGGTCCACTTACTATAGTCAGAGAGAGAACCCCCTTTACACTTCTAAGTGTCTAAGGGTGGTATACTGTAAAGTCTGATTCATACTTAGTTGTATGTGCACCAGTGACGTGCAGTAAAAATGGGTGATCTACAAACCCAAAAGGCGTTGCGATGTGCCACCCGTTGTGAGCTTGTATAAGATCATCTATTTTTTGGTGTAGACACGGCCCAAAAACAAGTATAAATCAGGAATAAGTCCTGCAGGTAGAGTTAAAAATATGTTTAAATGGTGTGGGGAAAACACAGCAAAAAACAAATAACTCCACTGTTTAGGATAATAACAGCTTTTCAACACGTGGATGTGTGTAGTCCCTTGATGAAGCCATGTATCTCCGCCTCCACTCCAATTAAGAGCTCTGTCACAATTTCCATTGCTCTATGCGTGGAACGGAGTCTGACAGGTGAGGACTTCTGAGTGGCAACAACTCTTTCCATGGTTATTTTGAAAGGCAACTCGCCCTGCCTATTACATAGCGTCACTCTCGGTTGGAAACCTTGTATGTCTGTTACTTTTCATGAAATAGGAAAACTAACCTGTGTTCCAATGGATCCAATGAAGTTATTATTTATTCACAAGCTCTTTTCAATACTTCTCATCGGTTCAATATTTATAAAAACAAGACAGAAAGACAGACTTAACCACTTTCACTCATTTGCGGAAAAAAAAAAGAAAACGCTTAAGGCATTAAGACCGGGAACGCATCTGTGCCATTTTAGATTTTAGCTATAACCATTATTTTATACTTTGGCTATTCAAAAATAGTAAATATACAAGCTTATAACGCAGCACTGATATAAGCTATGAGCTTGTAGATCTGTTTTTTTTTCTTTGAATATGCCTATTTATTTATTATTTTCAAGCGAACTTTGACTACCTGGAATATTTTCAGATGGGGGTCCGCAGCCAAATACATATCATTTATGGGTGATTGACATGGAAAAAGGTTTTAAGCACCACTGATATATATAGCAACACAGACATTTGTAGAATCCCCAGAAGCAAAGATTTGCACAAATATTCACGATAAAAAAAAAAAGAGCAGATCTACAAGCTTCTAGCGCGGCACTCGGTGATGCACTATGAGCTTGTATATCTTCAATTTTTTTAATAGCCAAAGAAATCTAAAACAAATGACAGATGCTTTGCCCATAAATTGTAAAAAATAAACTAAATGTCATTGTATTTTGTCTTTAGAAAATTGCGTTTTCATTGTGATACCGATCAATAGGAAGTATATTTATAATGGTTCCATTGATCTAAGCCAGTGCACAATCAATTGATTGATCATTAAAATAAACATGCTCTGAAGATGCACGCGGCCCACCCTTCTAACCACGTAACATAATGCCATTGACAGGCGCTGTAATCTCCCTAAGCTGAAAGCTAATTGCATGATGAATGCTAGTTTTGTTTTATGGGAAATAGTCAGTGACTGTTTGAATATCCACGTTATTATTAAGTTAGTAATTGTAAGTGTAAGTAGTAGACACTACTTACTTGATCTACAGTAAAACAGGCCTCTTGATTAAGTAAAATCCTTTAATTGCTATCTGAAAATATTTGTTTAGGTTTTTGTTTTTTTTGCAGTTAACTTCTGGGTGACCACAAATTGGATTTGAAGGTGTGCCAACAGTTGTATTTATCACCAAAACACTTTCTATCACACTGCCCCATTACTGTTATCTCAATAGTAAATGCATCCCACCCATTAAATAATGAAGTACACTAATTGGATGAAAGCAGAACAAGATAATGCCAGTTTTCTTGCAGTGCGAGGGCCTGTGTTCTATACCACTGACATTTATGTAGAGAGTGTGTGTGTGTGTGTGTGTGTGTGTGTGTGTGTGTGTGTGTGTGTGTGTGTGTGTGTGTGTGTGTGTGTGTGTGTGTGTGTGTGTGTGTGCGCGTGCGTGCGTTTATATTTCAAGCAATCTCAAGATGTCTGTTTGAGTTCAAGTAACTTGGCCAAAATGATTGCATAGATTAATCAAATAATCAAGAAAAAAATAAATAAATAAGTAAGATGAATTGATTACGACAATACTTGCAGCCCTAGTAGTAGTTTTAGATGCACTCATAATGCAGAGGCTTAATCTCTTTCTACATCGCCCTAATTATTCGTAATACATGCTTAACAAAGCAATTTGCCATCACCACCACCATAAATAGTTTCCATTGTTGTCAGCTACGCTGTCAAAACAACCCTGAAAAATTCACTCTTGTCTAATTCACTCTTATCAAATAACAAATGGTCTTGAAAATGTTACCACAGAGCACAAAGAATTGCTTTCCATTGCTGGGGATTGGAAGTGGATGGGTTGGTGTGAGGTGTTTGGGGAGCTTGCAATTTGAACACATGAAGAATTAGAGGAATTAGGCAAGGAATGATTGCCTCCATTCCAATGTTAGTCACACAATCAATACGATCTTCATTTACAGCAGAGTACACTCATCAGTAGTTAAGCCAGGTGGTTCTGTCAATGGCAGAGGATGAAAAAGATGCATATTGATTCTCATTTACAATGACAGACATCCTTTATCGTCCAGTGGCAACAACACATTCACCATTCCTGATGCAACCCGCTGAAAGACAGTGCACAGCGCCTTAACTGTATTCCCTTGGGCAAGGCTCTGTTTCTTTATTGATTAGAGATGTCACAGTTTTATGGGGTGGCATAATTAGAAATTTTGCTTATGCAAACATCAGCAGAAGCAGTGGGACGATAGCCCCCCCCCGCGCAGTGGGGCATTTTGAATAGGTGCATCAAACTTTGTCTTAATAGTAAAGTCTTCTCTGTAGAAAACAGGGTGTCTTGATTTAGATGCAAAATACAATCCCATGCTTGGCTGGCTCCTCCCACGAGGGGCCGGGAGATTAAGATGATACGGCGATACTGAGGGAAATGACACTATCTGCCTTCAACCTGCACATCACTTCACACAACATCACCTCGACTGCTTCTCCATCGCTTTCTCTCGCTCTTGTTGTGCAAATGTGCACCCACTCAAAACACACAATCTCATGACAGGTCGGGCTGTTGGGAGGGGAGAGACAACTGGAGTTTGGCTTGTTAATTAAAACTCTTGTCAGGATGATATGTTAGATGAGAGATGGAGTTGCAGCTCATCTGAACACGCCTGACAAAACACGCACCATTTCTATAGGCCTTGACTGTTCAACGCCACAATGACTGATTTATTTTAAATTATTATTGGCATGTTAATGTGGTCGGCAGCTATTGTCTCCCATCACACATTTTGCCCTGCATCCATCCTCTTCTTGTATAATCCTTGAATTTTGAGCAGTAGAATCAAATGTGTGCGTTGGAATGTGAAACTCCAGTGAGTCGAGCAGCTTAGCACCAGACCGTTCACTGAGCTTTATGATGATGGAAGAGAAGGAAATGGTGGGACTTGTTCGATGGCTATATGTACAGTATTAAAGGGACTACACCATGAATTTTTCCTTCTTTTTTGTGTGTTTTTGTTCTCCCCTACCTCTCTCCTATCCTAAAAAAAATACCCCAGTTTGAGCACTCAGGCTTTCACAGCATATCTGGGGTTTTATGTAAATTGGTCTCAAAACAGGCCAAACTGATTTGGCCCCGAAAGTGACATCACTAGCGGTACAATCCCTCCCGTTTTTCAGTTCCAACTTCAGAAAAAAAAAAAAAGATTTTTAAATTCATATATATATATATCCTTTAAGACAATGCAATCATGATGGAACAAACTGTCATGTTCATTTAACATGGTGCCCTCATATCAAGTGAGCATTAAATAATTACTGAAATTGATTTGAAAAGTAAAATGACAAATCATCATAAATCTCACCTGACTGACCTCAATAGTCAATAAAGAGCGGTCACGTAAAGAGCTGGCATCTCTTTGCTTGGTGCACTGCTCTACCTCAGCTGATCATTATTCAGCATCGGTATCTTGGTCTGGATATCTGAACCTATGCATACAAATTAATCGTGTCCATGTACTGCAGGTAGCACTGTACGTAAATCTGTCAACCAATTAAAGTTGCTCTTACACCGGGGCGCATAATGGTGCAAATGTGGAGGGAAAGGCTCATTGGCAAGTAGTGAGAGGAAAACACCTGTGGATGGAATACCCTTGGGAGGTGATATGAGATATTCCACACACAGATGTCAATCTAAACCGCATGCTAAATAAAGATCCATGTATTCATTGTGACTGACAACTCCTAAACATAAAAGCTTTCTTTAGAAGCCGTTTTGGGTTACTGCAGGCGAAGGCTTTATGGTGACATCAGCTCAATAGATTCAGTCTATGCTCGGCTGTAGGAAATCACAGGATGACTACATAAGACCTTTCCCTCAGATGGGACGCTCACCCTGGCATTTTGGCCTGCTATTCCTAAGCCACGTTGACGCTGTTAAATGTATT
Organism: Gymnoscopelus microlampas; assembly: GCF_963454915.1. Taxonomy (NCBI): domain Eukaryota; kingdom Metazoa; phylum Chordata; class Actinopteri; order Myctophiformes; family Myctophidae; genus Gymnoscopelus; species Gymnoscopelus microlampas. The sequence goes on from NC_139955.1 coordinate 29,194,453, forward strand.
CACCTACAATGAGTTGTGTGTCTGGGGTCAGAGGGGAAGCCATTGGGGAATAATGCAGAGCACATAAGGCCAATAAAATGAAGTGGATGGTACAGTGGGTAGGCGTTCAGCACTGAATAAACCTGATGTCTTACATAGCTGAGAGAGAGAGCGAGAGAGAGAGAGAGAGAGAGAGAGAGAGAGAGAGAGAGAGAGAGAGAGAGAGAGAGAGAGAGAGAGAGAGAGAGAGAGAGAGAGAGAGAGAACAATAGAGTACCAAAGTCCTGACGTCACTCCCACTACCCCTGGGTCACGGCTTTATTTTTGGTATTGGAATTCCCATAGAATTATCTTAGATCACGACATATGAGAACTGTGTTCCAAAAATAAACAAACCACCCCAGTGATTTTGTCAAGTATGTGACACTGTGTCGTTCATGATATTGAGTTACATTTGATAATGTCTGTGTTTGGAAAATGTATTTTTATTTTCTCTGATGCAATTATGCATTATGCAAATCTACTCTTTGCATAAATTAGTACTTTTCCACCGGCAGTTGATGCTCATATCAATCCGAGTAAAATCGGCGGGTGATTTGTTTATTTCTGGAACACAGTTCTTATGACACAATCTAAGATTTGCCTATGGGAATTCCATTACAAAAAATAACCCAGGGGGATAGCGCCCTGGGCTCATAGCGCCCTCTAGTGGCAGTGATGTCAGACTTCGCCGCTCTACAGTATGTCGGAACAAGCCTGAATACCTAAGACATAGAAAATGTGTGTGTGTGTACATAAATATCATATATTAAAATTGCCTAATAGGAGGACCGGCTGGACGGTCGGTAGACCACGTCGTCACGCTCATGTCACTATGACTCAGCCACAAGAATATAAGGAGTTCCCAATACAGCTACGCCCAAATATGTCTACAGTGTGTTGTCTGCCCTCAATGTGTCGTCATGGCATCAGGCGCAAACAAATCATATGGGCACAAAAGGGGGAATGCCCATATACAGTATGGGTACATACTGATGACATCAGGGATCTCCATACTGTATATGGTCATAAAAGGGACAAGGACTGACAGATACAGAGATCTCCATATATGGGCATATCAGTCGGATTGGCGGTGCGACGTAGGTATGAGGGCCGCGTAGCGACCTGACCTCTAGTATACACACACACACACAAATGTATGCTATATGTATCCATTTGGTTGTTCAATTTAGTGCTTCTATTTATGCTCCCACCCGCTTATACTGTATTTGCACCTTAATTAATTCTGTATATCACCAAGACAAATCACACCACTTACAGCAGCTGTAATAGCATTCTTGCAAAGTGTTAATGATATGTTCCCTCAGCCTTCATCATAGCTTAATGATAAGGTGCATGACAAGCTTTGATTCAAGGGAATTCTGTTGAGCAATATATTAAACATAAATACGCAATCAGGCTTGTTCATTTAATTTTCAATCCTGTTTTCACCATACGCATAACTCGAATACTAAGATGCTAATTGCTCACACGTGTCTGCCAACTTATTGAAGTTCAAGATGGCTGAAAATGACACTGTAGGGAACAACGGAGTCATGTCAACCTGACCTGACCAAAAGTGCAGAGATAAAATACTTTTTCTCTAAGGTTCCTCTCCTAACTGTCATAAATAAACCTTTTAGCTCCTCCGGGGGAGAGTCACAAAGGGAATCAAATCATCCAAAATGTGCTGTTGAGAACAAAACAGATAAGAGACAGTATATGTCTGCTGCTTACCACTTTGAGAAGCAATCATCCCCTCAGCCATGGCCTGTTCTCTCTCTTTTTCTCTTTCGTCTTCTTTTTCTTCCTCTTATGTGGTTATCCCTCTTTCTTAAGCTTTTATCTGCGTTTGAGAGGAGGGTAGAAAAGGAGAACAGAGTGAGAAATTGTGGGTGAGCCTATGACTATATACTTTGATAATCGATATACAAAGAAGACCATTTCAAAACACATCTTGAACAGAAAAAAAAGAAATGAAAAATGAAAAAAAAGAAAAAGAAATGGAACGTTCACAAATTCAGACTCTTAGATCCCAGAGAGATAAAATAGAAGGAGTCGATAACAGCAACGTTGACAGCACATCACTAAGAAACCCAGCTATACACTGTTTTTACAAGCTACAGTATATGAAACAATGGGTATGCTTTCACCTCTCCTGTATGTGTGTGTGTGTGTGTGTGTGTGTGTGTGTGTGTGTGTGTGTGTGTGTGTGTGTGTGTGTGTGTGTGTGTGTGTGTGTGTGTGTGTGTGTGTGTGTGTGTGTATGTGTGTGTGTGTGTGCAGATATATTGTACAGTATATACACAGTACTGCATGTGTGTAATTTTTTTTACCTAAGCTTGCGGTCTCAGTCTATAGTCCACCAGTCCACAGTACAAAAAATGGATTTCTTTATGACGGGTTTCTGATCCTTTTCCTGTCTGCAGCACACAATGTGACCTCAGTAATGCACACTGGCCTCAGTCTGCCACTCTCTCTGCTATAATGAGTCCCCTCATCCAGGCTGCAGGGGAAGCACGGAGGCTAGTGATTATGTGAAAGGCGTGCCTGAGCTGTTAATGCGATGATGAGAGAGAGAGATAGATAGGGAATGAGAGAGAGAGAGAGAGAGAGAGAGAGAAGGAGAGAGAGCGCGCTTTCCACCTCTAAGTCCAAAGGCAGGCATAAAAAAAAGAAGTTTGTTTCAGAACATTCTTGTTAAAATCACTCTTGACACCCTGCGCTATTAGTACGCCATTAAGAGTTCAAGGACAATGGCTGTCCTGTTTTTTGATCATTTATCCGGTGGATCCCCTCGTTAAGCCTGAACCCTCTTTTCCACCACGCCCGCAGAATATTGATGAGCTGCGAAGGAGTGATTTTGTTGAATTCATAATAACCTTTTCCGCGTCTGTCCTTGCACTCCATGGATGAGCCCAGAGTCTGGGTCACAAATTAAATCAATGAATTCATACAGCAGATATCGCTGTAGATTAGCTATTTCTTTAATGATGACATTAGACCAAGTGGTGCTCTTTCTCAACCCCCGCAGCCTGCGTACAGTAGATTACCCCATTTACAGTATATAATACCCGGTATAGAATTACGTCTCTTGTATGTCTTACACTGTGGCCTTGTAGCGTACTGTACTGCATGTTGTCCCTGTACCACATATGCTACTATCTACTTATGTTACAGCAGGGGTCCTCAACAGGGGACCCGTGGCCCCTTGGGGGTCCTCAGAGTAACTACAGGGGGTCCGCCAAATCTTTGTGTGATGGAGAAATGCCGAAACTGCCGTTGTGAGCTTGTAGATCTGCTATTTTCTGAGAGTTGGTGTAGAGGGAAAAAGAGCAGACCAAAGTACAGAGCCAACGTTCAAGTTGACTAAATATTGAGGGTTTAAAAGGTTAACTGTCAAAAATACATATTAACATGAATCCAACATATTATATTATGAAGTCTATGAAGCTATGAAATCTATGAAAAAGTTTAATCTGCAACACAATGTTATACAATATGTGGTGGGGGTCCCTGCTTCATCTCTCTTGGCATTGGCCATCAGCACGTCTCTGCTCCATAACAACCATGACATATACAGTATACAACATCTATTGTGAATTGCATCTATTGGGTAGCAATGGCTCAGGAGGGAAGAGCGAGGACACTTGTCCTTGAGCAGGACACCAAACCCCTAACTGCCCCCGGTGAGCAGGTGGGTACCTTGCATGGCTGCCTCCGCTTTGTGTGTGTGTGTGTGTGTGTGTGTGTGTGTGTGTGTGTGTGTGTGTGTGTGTGTGTGTGTGTGTGTGTGTGTGTGTGTGTGTGTGTGTGTGTGTGTGTGTGTGTGAGTGATGGATGCATTGCCACGCTATTTCCCACCTGGAAGAAAGAAGCACACAGTCAACTCAATAGCGTTACTCCTTACTTGTAAGTGTCTTATTATGCACCAGCATCTGGATCCTGTTATACAGTAGATAACAGTTTCATCAGCATTTGCTCTTAACTGCCATGCTGTGAAACCCAGCTGTAATTGGTACCTTATTTTTTGCAGTATAGCATATTGCGTAGATGTCTGTGTTTGTGTGCGTGCGTTTGATCACTCCGTTGATCAAAGGAAACGTTGAGAGCAACAGCACAGTAGATATTATTCTTCGGCAGCCGTACTATTCATCATGGAAAACAAAATTGATTCTGAGGAAGGTACTGCTGTACTTGGCTGGTTGGAACAATATAAAGCTAACAATAATGATGGGGATCTCAGAGGGTCAAGAGCCGCATCTTGAGAGTGAGATATTAGTTGCTTCTATATCAATTCTCATTTCCCACAGTAGTGTCATAAACAGACACCAACAGCAATAGCTGCTTAAGAGACAATTTGTCATTAAAAAAACATACTATCTACTAATGGTTTTGATATTCAGATGATGATGAGGTCAGACTTTAGCACAGTTGCTTTCATTAAGTTCCCATAACCCCTTCCTCTTTAAATGATCTCAGTGCTGTGAACATAGTGGCTGTTCACTAACAAACTAATTTCTAACCAATTGGCTACAAATAAACAAGTCCACAATTATTTAAAGACGCAGTTGTTGATCTACATTTTGTAGAATGCACCCAGGCAACTGGCTTTTAAGGACGCATTTCTATGTCATATTGTTGCTTTCGGGTACAAACTTTGTATCTCCATATTTCTTTTTCATAAATGAATGCCCTACTTCATTGTATGACAGTGTCACGTAAAAGTACCCCAAAGAGCTATTCTCTCTAATTTAAAGTTTTCTTTTAATCTTCATCTATAATGACATGCCCAAATATGTACTCCAGGTTGGCAGTGTTTAAGTATGTCTGTGGGTTTTATGAATTACATTTTTGTATTTATCCAATGAAAAGTATTAACAAGAGCTTGTGACTATATACAGGATGTAATGACTAATATCTATACAAACTAAATTGTGTTCGGGGGAGGGAAGCCAGGTGGGGCGGGTTATCTTACATATTCCTATGGGCTGGGGCGGCACCTGTCAGCGAGGAATGTTGAATGGGAGGAGTAGGATGGAGTGCTACATCCTCCCTGTGGGGGCTTCTCACTGGCAGGTGAGCCCAACAGCAGTGGCAAGCAGTGGGAGGAATTACATGGCATAATAACAACATTGGGAGATAAAAAACGGGTAAAAAAATATAATTGGCTACTAAAATACATTTAAAAAACACAGTTTTGGACATACGTTTCCAAACGACAGCAGAGATATGTTAAAAATGTTGATCAGACAGAGGAAAGATTCTACTAAGAGATACGCAGTCCACGAACCATGAACCATGAGCACAAAGCCATAACAGCATAAAAATGTGCTGTTCTGTAGAACGCAATGATGTTTATTATGGCAGTAAAATGCTTTGATTCATTGTTGACCGTTTAGCTAAAAGTGAGCGTGATGGGAAAATTAAATCATATGCCCAATAACTCTGCCTTAAACTCCTTCCTAAAACGAACTGTTTTTCGAGTAATGATACTCTGCTAATAAAGCAAAACGAATTACTTTGCACAGCTGGACATGTTTTATGTGTTCCTTTCCATCTTTGGCAATAGATTGCTTGTAAACGCATGCCTGATTTATAGTAATATTCAGGGGGCGCAATGACAAGTAGCTAATTAATCGCATTATTATGCCAATTAAGAAGTAGGTTTGCGCTCCAGTCAAAGTGGGAAATGCAAGTGGAAGTTAAGGTGAGTCATTTCCACCATTCCCTCTTATTCACAAATAAAAACAACCTTTCACTTTCAGTCAAGGAAAAAATGTATTTGAGAATCTAAATCTATCACTTCTACTGTAGCTCTTCATTATCCAGCATGCAGTTAAGGTTTGGCCTGAGGTTGACAAACAATCAGCGCTATTGATCACCACCAGTGACAATAGTTTGTTTATTTTCTATTTTTTATGTTCGAAGCAAATAGCCTAGTCTTCACAGTGACCTTCTGTATTGACAAAATCCCTTTTAAATCACTTCTGCTTGGGAGAATTTGACTTATTTTGGTATGGATTGAGGAGAAAGGTATGCCACCCCTTCAAGCATTTGTCCTGCATTCAATCATTCCTTATTACTCCAGACAATCCTCTCCTGATTGTTTCACAGTAGAACCAGAGGGGGAAATGAATTCAGCAAGCATGCAGTGGGGAGGTAGGACAATTGCTACCTATAGTGCATCTACTGTATACTGTATCTTGTATCCACCTGTTTCCGCGGGTAGTTTCCTGATGTGTGTGAAACATCCTGCGGAGGGACCGGAAGTAGAAAGTAGCGGCTCATGTGTTTACATTTGCCAGCAGAACGTAGCTGCAGCTTCACAGGTCGCATAGCGATTTTCCAAGACGTTTGTTATTAAGACTCGGCTTTTCTTAACGTCACAATGAGCTCAGGGACAACGTGTGCTGTGCGTGGCTGTCATTACAACCGAACCAAACTAAATGAATGGCTTAAACTAGAGTGCTTCGTGTGGGGCACTCTAGTACACATGCATTAACACATCATGCATGATGACGTTAAGAAGTGGCCTCGTATCGCTTTGTGGAGTCCAGTTCTAAGTAGGCTAATGTAAATGTACGCATCCATTATTACGACCTGTCCAAAATGTCTTAGATACCTCCCGACACAGCTGATTCACGTAATCAATACGTCATTTATGAACCGTTATCATTTAAGATAACCATCAGTCCCTGCGTGCTGAGGTCATATCATCAACAGCAGTAAAAATGCAACACAGATAGGTAGATTAATATAATTAAACGTGCAGGCCCAAGCCAAGTGCTCCAGTATTTTATTTTATTTGGGTCGGCGAGGAAACACGTACTGTTTGTTGACATTCTAAGACCACCTCATGGCTAATTTGCATATGACGTTCATATTATCCCACTGTCAACAAAGGAAAGGACATGTATTGTATTGTGTGATGGCTATTCTCACCTTCTTAATATAACTGACTGTACAACTGAAAGCATGGTTCTATTTGCACACTCACAATTACAACTGGTCTGGATAATGAACACTGAGGATTTTACTGTGAGAGACGCTATGCGCACAAACACGGCTTACACTTACCATAACTAAGTAACCAAGTAAAAGTACTCATTATACAAAATGTCCCATTTCACAAGTCTTCAAAATGTTAAAAAGCATTTTGAAAATAGCCGATCTACAAGCTCACAACGAAAGCTTGTAGGTCTGCTATTTTCAAATAGCCGAAGTATGGGGTAAAGTGTTTAATGCATGATTTGTAATGATGAAAATCTACAAAGTAACTAGTAACTCAAGTTTTCAAATAATTATTGTGGAGTAAAAAGTACAATATTTGCCTCTTAGATGTAGTGGCCTAGACTTAAAAGTACTGCAAATTGAAAATACTCCAGTAAAGTAAAGATTCCTCAAATTTGTACTTAAGTACAGTACTTCAAGCCACCTCCAGACAGATGGTCAGTTAGCTCAGTTCAGCTCAGTTGCAGAGCCGATGTTAAAAGGCAGGGCCAGGCAAGCCCAAGCCTACATGATTCAGACCTGAGCACACTCTGTCACACACACACATAAACCTACTGTACAGTACACAAACACAGTGCGGAATCTTTCATCAATGCATTTGTCCTAGGACACAAATCATCTTTCATGTTTTGTGCAGCCCTTGTAAATCTGAGAGGAGAGTTAATGTAAAGCAAATAGACACAATTTAGATCACAATCACAACACTGTTAATTGTATTTTATGTATTTCTGTTTTGATGTAATTTCTAATGAGATAATCCAGAAACAGTATTGTCTAATTTCCAATGAGATAATCAAGTTGAATTAAGTATTTTGTTCATTTTAGGGACAATATTAATGGGCACAGAGTTTTCGGTTATGAATGTGTCGCTACATTTCCCACCATAGGTATTATAAATGTAACAGTGTTGTTTTACATTCTTTTGCCTAATAAGAATTTCAATCAATCAAAGATTAATTTTTAATGACATGAATGAAACTTGATTCGGCAAAACACTTCAAAAGGTCACATAGTCAGGCTGGTAAAACATTGTCATTCTGGATAGATGTAATTGCTGAGCACACTAAGGATCTGATTCCATGGCTGCCTCGTGAAACCATAAAAGCTACTATGCCACAGGTTTTCCTGGAGAATTTTCCAAACACTATTTGTGTAATTGACTGTACAGAAAATGTTTTGCAGAAAGCAAAAAATCTGGACTCAAGAACTGAATCTTACAGTCACTACTATGCTTGTAATGCTGTGAAATATCTAGTTGTAACTGCGCCATCTGGAGTCATTATGTGCATTTCAGATGCTTTTGTCTAAAAGGTCTGACCAAAAAAGTCCCTGTGGACTTGTTTCCGTTGAGGTCCTTGGTCCATCTAAAACAAGCATTGTTGATGTGCGGACAAAGCTTTGTAAGCATGACACAAGAGTGTTGAATTCAAGTAGAGGAATCCCTGTGTAGAGAAGACAGTCTTCATCATGTTTTAGGAGATCCTCTGCAACAGACTGTGAGCTCTCAGGGGATGGTTCAGGCAGCACGCTAGATGTCCTGGCAGGTGGAGCTTTGGGATAGATGTGGTCCTCCATTCCTGGGTCTGACCACTGTGTCTGGACATCATGTGAGCTCTTTGCCACGGGATTTGGCTCCTCTGAAGCCTCCATTGCAACTGGCTCGTCGTCTGCGGGTACAGACATATTTAGTGCAGTAGTTGTTATCGATTGAGACAGATGTAATTGTACATGTTTAACACACCACCATGCTCAAGGCACTGAATTAAACATATGATTATAACATATTATAGTTTTTTTGTCTTTAAAAAATGCTTGTTTTTCTTTTTGGACTTTAGGTTATACCGTCATCTTCCTAAAATAATGGCCTACATCATTCTTTTTGGGAAATGATATTTTTGTCAAAAGAGTTGCTTGATTCTAGAAATAGGCCATTATTTTGTCAAGGTGCGTGGAGAAGAAAAAAAAGACGAGTAGTGCCGTGCGTGGGTGTGACACACACACACACACACACACACACACACACACACACACACACACACACACACACACACACACACACACACACACACACACACACACACACACACACACACACACACACACACACACACACACACACACACAGCGCGCGTGTGTGTGAGATGTTAATGACACATTAGTGTATGTGATTGTGATCATAATTGCGTTGCAACTTTTTGTTTGCGATAGGTTGAATCGCTTGTGACACAATCACAATGAGCCCTGCCGTGGACCAGGCCAGGTCAGATTTGTTTTAATGCCTTGTAGAAATTAATCTTACCCGTTAAATGTCTCTGAACGATACTCTCCTCTGGAGGTCTCTCACCCAACAGCAGCGTTGGATATGGGTTCTCCCGTGTAGGTCTCTTGTCCACGAAGTGAAATCAACAGACAGCTTTGAGAGTTTTTTTTAAGTTCAAGTTTCTTAGCCAACTTCTTTTCGCATCGGACGCGATGGAATTGAGACGTTAAGCGAGAGAAAAGCAGAGATAAAAGACTTACTAACAAACGTTCTTGGAGTCAGAATCGCTATGCGACCTGTGAAGCTACAGCTACGGTCGTTCTGCTGGCAAATGTAAACACACTGAGCCGCTATTTCCTACTTCCGGTCCGTCCGCAGGATGTTTCCCACCCAAGATTCTTGCCCCAGTAAATTCCCGCGGAAACAGGTGGATAGAGGCCGAGGGTCATGCTTTAGTGATTTTTTCACATGCTACTGTGTTATTTATTTATATATAGCATACAGTTATTTAGAATAACTAACCAATCTTTAGAAACAGTTCAATAGAGAAATGGCCACCAGTAATCGTTGATCTGACATAACTACGTGAACCCTATCATCCCTATTCTGGAGTAAAGATTCGCCGGAAATAGCAGTTCTACAAGCTCACAATGCATCGCGTTGCGACATGTTGTGAGCTTGTAGATTGGCCAAAAGATTTGGTGTAGAGGGAAAAAAGGATTGAACCAAGTACATCACCGACCCCGGTCAACTAAGTCAACTAAAAGTATAGAGGGTTTAAATGTATAAAATGATCTGAATAACAATTTGAACTATTTTACAGTCTAATGGGTGGGGTGCATTACAACAATGTCTTTGCCTCATTTTCCCATGTACACATTTGTTGTAATTATTAGTGTGTGTGTGTGTGTGTGTGTGTGTGTGTGTGGGTGTGGGTGTGTGAATCTAATGTGGACAATCTCTGTGTTTATGTATGCAGTGTTGTTTGTTATTGGCCATCTCATCAATTAGAATGTGTGTGTGCATGCAGATGCATATTCTGTGTCTATGTCCTGTGTGTGTGTATCTGCCTGAAGTATGTGCATTTTTGTGTGTATTCTGTACACACAAGTTTAGTCTGTGCATTGAACAGCGAAACCGTGGCCGCGTGTCTGAACACACAAATCTGAGCTGATCAATCACAGTGTGGACAGACAGTGTGGACTAAAGATCGTATTTGAGAAACAAATCGGATTTGCCTGCAGTCTGAAAAAGATGTGACTGCTGACAAGAAGGGGGTGGGTGGAGGGGATGAGAGATCCAAGCGTCTGGGTTCATGGCGTAGGAGTAAGATGCAACACCACATGCTCTCTATCTGTTCCCCTTAGCCGGCTCACTGGCCCATACCTCGCTTTAATGAGAAGCGGCAACACACACAGACACATGTACCGTGTCTATTCTAATTATATTAGAAAGCTCTACCTTCTCCCCTTGCCTTCTCCAACCTCCCTGGTGGCAACATGTCATTTACTCTAAACGGCTTTCAAAAAAAAAGTTAATCTCAATGAGTATGCAAGCTATGTCTCTTTACCTGACTCCATCGCTACCTGTTTTTCTACCCTTAATTTTAGCATTTTAGGCATTCAGTTGGAGAGATTATCCTGCGTGACATAAGGATTAGTGTGATGGTAAACAAAGTGAGAGCACCAGCGAATTGTTTGGAGCCCTTCCAAGCTGAACAGGAGCCGTGCAGGGAGACGGTAGGCCCACAGTGAGAGCTACAGTATGCCGGAAGGCCGCAGTTCAAAGCCAGGGTGAAGGCTGGAAAGAGAGCTCCCCAAGGGAGGCCGCATTTCTCTGCCAGGGCCTGGAGTGAGAAACCCCCAAGTGGAAAGACTCACTTCACCATGGTGAAGGCTGGCCAGTCAGAGCCACGGAGGTCCCCAAGCCACATTGGCACAATGTTAGCTCAGTTTCTATAAAAATATTGCAAAAACCGCCAAGTGAATTCTTTAAAAAACATTACGTGTGATGATTAGATTAGTAGATCATTTCGCCCACTTGTATCCGCGATCTTGTTCTTTCGGTCACCCAAGGCATACCAATGGGCAAGTCAAAATGTTCACAGGAAAAAGCTGATCTACAAGCTCACATGTCGCGATGCGACGTGTTGTGAGCTTGTAGATCTGCTAGGTGGAAAGTGTCTCAAATATATCTTTTTTGAGTATAGAATTTGCCTCTGCACAAAGAGCTGACATAGTTCAACATTATTCATAATTCACATTTGTATAGATGTATAATATTGCAATAATAATGTGTGGCTGTCACAAAATCCCAAGGCACACTTGGGACTAGTCTCACAGCACACCAGTATGCCTCGACACAAAGTTTGGGAACCACTGGTCTAAGCAATTGCACTCCAGACAAGATATGTGACAAAACATCCTCGTGTCCCCTAGAAGACCACATGCTATGTGACACAAAATTGTGATGCAAAAGCCATACGGTAAAAGCCAGGAGGAGAAGGCACACAATGTCCCTGTCTTTTTCTGTTATACAATATGTAGGACATGGCACATTCTTCCACATAGCAGCACTGAGAAGAGCATGCTGCCAACATACCACAAGGACATGGCGCTCGTTCAGAACATGTTAAATCAAAGGGTTTGCCGGAGAAGACTGTATATGTTGCACAGATAGGCACATTATGAAGCATAATGAGTTTGTTCCAGTGATGTTGCCCTCAAGGCTTTGAATGACTACTCGGCATACTGAAACATTTCCTATAGAGTGAATGTAAATTATATGATTTCCTTGTCCTCCTCTCCTCTACTGAGATGTATGGTTATGTTAATGGCAGGATTAGGGGCTGGGTAGTGATGGTGGTATACTGTAGGTGTTTGTTTGGATACGGGATATGTTGACTATACAGTACTTTGTTCTTAATTCCTTTTACACAGATTTAATAGATTGTGTACACAAATATATGTTGAATTCAAAACATTGCATTAAAGATGGCTGCATAAAATAATAACGTTCAGCAGTTCAATATGAATGTTCCCATCCTTTGTAAGCTTCTGGATATGACAGTCTCTGTTAAAGTGCACATGTTAACAACTCTTTTTAAAAAGAAAGCAGCATCTGTTTTTTTAGCCGCATGCGCTAGCGAGCGGCTCTGTAAACAGCACTAGTCCTAGTCGACACCCGAGTGAAAAGTGTCGACACCTGAGTGTCATTGGCTGTCCTGGCTGTCCATCACACTTCCCCCCTTTTAAGCCAATGGGGAGACGAAAATGTAATGGACACGTTAGTCAACGAATTAGACGAGACGAAAATGTTAGGGCGGGACGAATGGAGAAGAGATCCAATCAGAATTACTCTTTTTGAGGGACTAGTTGGGAAGGGATCCAATCAGAACGATCCTCATTGTTAAGTTAGGTTGAACCACCCGGAAGCAGACCATATTAGGGGCCAGCATGGACGAACACACATCACAACAAGGCAACGCACAGAGTTACACAGCAGAGAGAGAGAGAAAGGGAGATGGCTTCAGCCAGGAGGGTTAGCCTAAATGCTAGCGTGCTTCATTAGACCTAGTTTGGCTATTAAGTTATTATTTATCTCAGCTATTGTTGGGAAGACCCGTGTGGTGTCACAAAATGTTGCCACCACTTATATAAAAAACATTTGAGCGTTAATCTGCGACGCTAAGGCTAATGTTGCCAGGTTTGGCGAGAGAAACAAGCAATCCAAAAAACAAGTAATCAGGTGTATGAAAAGATTGGGGCCAAAAAAGCCTGCCCCATGCGGCTTTATTATGACTTAGGTCATACTTGTTTCTGTTCTTTTATCATATTACTCGCTCAATATTCGCTTATGGGAGAACGTCCCTGGGCGTGATCACAGAAGCATTTATTATACACTCCAGGCAATACTATTGGCTGGACCAAGGTTGCGTGCTGGCGTCATCAGCAGGTACCACCCCCTGCGTGCCCTTCATAAGCACTGAAGAGAGCCAGCCGCGTCATTCAAATTTCCCTTCTCTGAATCACAGAGCAAACTCAACCTATCTCTCAGACGGACATCGCGTAGCTTAACAGCTCGACCCGAGACAAGTGAAACACCTTGGACTCAGAGCGTTACCGATTGTCACTCAGAGACTTGGTGGTAGGCTTTTTAACACATTGACTGCCATCGGCTAATCTCAGAACGTCCATCGTAGTGCCAAGCAATTTCTTACCTTTTTTGTTTTTTTGATTCCGTCATAGGCCCCGCTAAATCCGTTTAAAATCCGCGTTCATTTGGTTCGACACAAACACGGGACCCGACCGAACAAAACGCTGAAAACCGTGCGGCGATCCGACACTGCATTCTGGAGAACGAGAGGAAAACGCTAAAATGGTGGATGCGGTGAGAAAAACAACAAGCCAGAGATAATGGCGTCCAAAGTTGACCGCTAGACAGGAAACGGAGGCGGGAGAAAAACCGGAAACAGTATTATTTCGTTTCCGGTCCGCCCACTTCGAGACCGGAAGTGCAAAAAAAATCCGGAATCTGCACCTGCACGATTTAACATGGGAAAACTACGGGACTACGGGCTACGGGAACGGCAGTTAACGGTTGGATTTAACGGCCCGTAGGACTACGGGCCTGGCAGTGGATGTGTTAAGCTACCTTCGCTCTAGAGAAGAGCTTGTGTTTAGCCTCAAAAGCTAAACAACAAAAACACCGTGTTAAGCCTCAGAAGCTAACACACAATAAAGTGATAATTCGAGCGACAGAAATAAGCCGAATTGAGACTTCCGGTGAGATGGCGGAGAGAGGAGCAGCTTAGTTAGATAGCTCTCTAGAGTCGGTTAAAATAACACGGCAGAAACATAACCAAAATGGGAAAAAATGAATGAAAAGTGAATACTACTTAAAAGAAGAAGATGTAGAAACATTTTAAGAACCACAAGAGAGGATTAAAGCATCGGACTCATCGACGACGACGGAGGGGAAAGAAGGGGAGAAGACGCGAAGAAAAAAACATGGACGAGGAAATCAAGGAAGTGCTGCGGGTGGGACTCGCTGGTGTGACGGCGGAATTAAAATCTTTCAAACAAGAAATGCAGCGAGACTTAACTTCGCTCAAAGAAGGAATAATGAAAGAAATTAAGGAAGAAATGACTAACTTTCGCATGGAGGTAGACCGACAGGCGGAAAGACACGACGGAGAGATAGCGGCGCTGAAGGCGGACATGCACGAGTCCCAAACACGCATTTCAGAGGTAGAAGATTGGAGATCAGGAGCGGACGGTGCCTTGTTGGTAATGGTGGACCAGGTGGAGATTTTGGAAGCTAAATTACTGGAACTCGAGACAAGAGCCAGGAGAAACAACGTGAGGGTCTTTAATTTGAAAGAGGAGACAGAAGGTGAATCGGTAATGAAATATATGGATCAATTATTTCATTCCGAGCTGAGTCTACCCGAAGGAACCCAACTTCAGCTGCAGAGGGGACATAGAGCTCTCACACAGAAGCCGAATGACCCGTCTGCTTCTCCCAGGTCCATTGTGCTGAACTTCCTACAATTTGAGATGAAAGAAATGATATTGAGAAAGGCCTGGGAGGCGAACATCCAAGTGGAAGGCAAGCGTCTGGGTTTTGACCATGATTACCCCCCCGAAATCGTTCGTATGAGAAGAGATTACCTTCCAGCAAAAAAAGTACTAAAAGATAAAGGAATCCGTTTCAATACACCGTTCACAAGGATGAAGATCCACTGGTCGGAGGGGACGAGGACCTACAACAGCGCGGAGGACGTCACCCGGGTCTTGAAGGAGAGGGGCCTCATGGAGAGCGAGCCGATCGGGGATACAAACGCAGATTCGCCGATGGAGGAGGAGGGACGCGTCGAGCCGACAGCGGAGGAGCCGCCAGCGGAGGAGCCGAGTCGAGCGGCCACGGCGGCAGCAGAGGCGGAGAGGAGCCCGAGATCGAACCATGGATCCGAGCAGTGGCAGAGAGTGGAACGGGCGAAAGGTGCAAAGAATCGAGCATCGGAAAGGTTGAAAAGTTTTAAAAGAAGATAAGGAATGTTTTTTGCTGGAAACAAGAGGTAAACATTGAGTTGAAGTGACTGTGGGGGAGGGGGGAAAGGAAAAGAAAAATGGCGAGGGAAGATAAAATAATTAAGGAGGCGAATGATAAAAATTGACGTCATATTAATACAATACATAGAAAATTAGCCCACCCCTACGATAAGATTGGCTGTTTAATGTACAAATACAACTTAATGTGGGGACTTTGTTACAAATTGTGGTTTTGATGAAAAAGGAATGTTTTTTGTTCTGTACTTTATTTTGATGGGATAATGCATACCGACCAAGAGGTTTCTTATTAAGAGGAGGATGGCTAGGCACTGGGGAAGCCCAAGGGTTGGGTCTAGTACTAGTATGCCTAGGGAGGGGCCCCCGTTCAAGACGGGGCTTACCCCCGCACCCTGTTATGAGGGTTTAGGGGTCACGGAGGATTTACCCCGTGTTTGGAGGTTGTGTTACGTGTTTTTTGTTTTATGTCTTATATATGTGGAGCTGACACCTGGTTGCAAACAAAATGGAATGACTGAACAAGGGTTACATGTAACAAGAAGAGATAGGAGGTACTATGATGACTGATGTGGTTGGAATTATGTCACTAAATGTGAATGGTCTGAATTCCCCCATAAAAAGACAAAGGGTGATGACAAAACTGAAGAAGGAAAAAATGCAGGTTTATTTTTTACAAGAGACTCATCTAAATAAAACGGAACATGAGAAATTAAAAAGATTTGGTTATAGGAATTCATATTATAGTTCATATAGAGAGGGCCCTAGAAGAGGTGTTATAATTTTGATATCTAACACAATCAATTTTATTTTTGAAAAAGAAATTAAAGACAAAGAGGGGAGGTATATTATAGTAAAAGGAAAACTGGAAAATGAACCGGTAACCTTGGTAAATATATATGCACCTCCAGAAAGTGATAAGAATTTCTTCAAATCCTTGTTTGATATCATAGCCTTGGAAACAAGTGGGATTTTGATTTGTGGAGGAGATACTAATACGGTTTTATGTGAAAAAAAAGATACGTCAAGTTCAAAAAGGGGGAAAACTCAAATAGCAAAATTTGTAAACACATCGCTAGAGGAGATGGGACTGATAGACATATGGAGATATCTTCACCCCTTAGTAATTAATTTTACCCACTTCTCTGCAGCACATAAAGTACATTCAAGATTAGACCAGTTCTTTATAAACACAAATGAAAGTCATAGAGTTACAGAATGCGAGATTGGAGGGGCGGACGTGTCAGACCATAACCCAGTGACTTTGAAGTTGAGACTGAATAACAGGAGACGACAAACAGTCTGGAGACTCAATTTGGGAATGTTAAATAATGAGCAAAGGAGGGAGGAGATTAAAGTTGAGTTGCTAAGATATATAGAAGAAAACGATAATGGAGAGGTGGATCCTACAGTAATTCTTGATGCCATGAAATCGGTTATCCGGGGTAAATTGATAGTGCAATCAGTAATAGTTAAGAAGGCCAAGTTAGAAATCTACAGGAAAAACAATGACAAATTGAGGGAACTAGAACAGGAATATCAGAAAACAAAGAAGGAGGAGGTATACAAACTAATACAAGAATTGAAAACAAGAATAAAAGGAACACAACTTGACGAGATTGAAAGAAATAATAGGTACCTAAAACAGAACTACTATGAAGCAGGGTCAAGGGCCACCAAACTATTAGCTAAGCGGATACTTAAACAGCAGGTTTTGAGTAGCATATGCCAAATTAGAGACCCTCGGACAGATGAACTGACATGTGTTCCTGAACAAATAGAGAGAATATTCAGAAACTACTATGAGGAGCTATATGCACAGCCCAAGGAAGTAGAGGAAGGGGAAATGAGAGCATATTTGGAACAGCTGGACCTGCCTTCAATTGGGAAAATACAAAATGATAAATTAACAGCAAGCATAACAATGGAGGAGGTAATGGAGGCAATCAGCTCATTTAAGAATAACAAAGCGCCTGGGAGTGATGGCTTTCCTGCTGAATTCTACAAAATGTATAGGGAAGAGCTTGCACCCCTATTATTAACATCCTTTAACTGGACACTGAAAAAACACAAAATCCCAACATCATGGTCAGAGGCAATAATTACAGTCCTACCAAAAGAGGGGAGAGATAAGGAACAATGTAGCAGCTATAGACCGATATCCATTTTAAATGTAGATTACAAAATGTATACAAAAATTTTGTCCAAAAGACTGGCTGATCTCATGACAGACCTGATCGATGAAGATCAGACTGGGTTTATTAGGGGTCGCCAGACCCATGACAGTATCAGAAGAGCTATACACATTGTAGATAAGGTACAAAGGACAAAAACAAGTACATTAATAGTGAGCATAGATGCTGCTCAAGCGTATGATAGGGTCTCTTGGGGGTTCTTATATGCTGTGTTGACAAGATTTGGGTTTAACAAAGAGGCAGTACAAAGCATAAGATCATTATACCAACAGCCCTCAGCGAGAATCAAAATTAATGGAAGTTTATCCGAAAAGTTCTATCTACAGCGCTCAGCACGCCAAGGCTGTTGCCTTTCACCAGCGCTGTTCGATTTTTTCATAGAGCCCCTGGCACAGGCCATTAGACAAGATGAGGGTATCCATGGCGTTGAGGTCCAGGGCAGAGAACAACGTATAGGGCTTTTTGCCGATGATATAATCACATTCCTTGGACAACCTAATGATTCACTCCCCGTGCTAACCAATATATTAGAAGCATTTGGTCAATTGTCCGGTTACAAGCTTAACATAGCTAAAACTCAGATTCTAGCACTAAATTATACCCCAAATGCACTCATAAAGGAATCCTATGACTTTAATTGGAAGCAAAAAAGTATTAAATATCTGGGTGTTAACATAACTAAAAGTATTTCCACATTGTATAAGGCCAACTACACCGGAATAGATCAGAAAATCCGTAAAGATATAGAAAGATGGACCACTTTGCCATTAGACCTTAACTCTAGAATAGAGACTGTGAAAATAAATATTCTGGCTAGATTGTTATACCTATTCCAGGCCCTGCCAGTAGAGGTCCCCCAAAGCCAATTCACACAATGGGATAGATTGATCTCTAGATTTATCTGGGGAGGAGGGAAACCTAGGGTTAAATTTATGACTCTTCAGCTACCAAAAGATAGGGGGGGAATGGGTCTGCCCAATCTGCAAATGTACTATCAAGCTGCTCAGCTGAGGTATACTATATGTTGGTGTAATCCTGAATACATCTCCAGATGGAAGGATGTTGAAGGAAAAGTTGGGAATACACCAATTCAGAGCTTACTAGGAGACATTGATTTATTCAAAAAAAAGAAACACCTTATTGACCCAATCACATTATTTACATTGGAGATTTGGTATAAAATAGTTAAAAAATACAAATTAAAAGAGGAAATTAAAAAATTAAAATGGATAGCCTCTGACAGTGCTTTCAGACCGGTTGAATATGATAAAGGGTTTAAACAATGGCAGAACAAGGGCATGACAGCGTGGTGTACTTTGGTGAAAAAGGGGCAGCTGGAGAGTTTTAAGGAACTAAGTGATAAATATGATATAGATAAACACGACTTTTATAGGTACCTGCAACTAAGAGACTATTATACAAAGGAAATCCGGGGGACACCCTCTGGAGAAGTGAATGGTGTGGTCCAAATGATTATAAATGCATACTCGAGTAAAGAAGTTCGGGTTATATCGGGATTATACCGAACATTTATGAAAAACAAACATACAACGGATTATGTAAAAGTA
Organism: Gymnoscopelus microlampas; assembly: GCF_963454915.1. Lineage (NCBI taxonomy): Eukaryota > Metazoa > Chordata > Actinopteri > Myctophiformes > Myctophidae > Gymnoscopelus > Gymnoscopelus microlampas. The sequence goes on from NC_139955.1 coordinate 29,213,576, forward strand.
AAGTGGGAGACTGAACTTGAGATAGCAATTACAGAAGAAGAATGGGCAAATATGTGGAGGGCACATCAAACGTCCACCAATTCACGAGTCTGGAGGGAGTTCTCCTGGAAAAATTTAATTAGGTTCTTTATAACACCCAAGATTAAGAGTAAACAACTAGGGAAACAGGTTCAATGCTGGAGGGAATGTGGAGAGGAGAATGCAGACCATTCACATGTTTTCTGGAAATGTCATAAGATTGAATCTTTTTGGAAAATGATACATAGACAACTCCAGAAGATACTAGGATATGAGATACCTATGGGTAGTAAAGTGTTATATCTGTGTGACTTAGACTCGGGTAATATACGGATGGGAGACAGGTATCTGGTTAAGATTTTATTGGCAGCAGGGAAGAAATGTATCACAAGGAAATGGGGACAGGTTGACAAACCCACAAAAAAACAATGGAAAGATCTAGTGGAGGAAATATATGTTATGGAAAACATGACGCTACGACTGAGGCTTCAGGAGGCACAAATGGAAAAGAAATGGACAAAATGGTTAATCTACGTGAACACTATCTAAGTGAAGTAACATGAGTAACAAAAGGACAATTATGATCAGTGTTTGGCTCCGAATTGTTTGTCTTTTCTTTTAGTTTTTGTCCTTGTATGTCTTGTGGGTCCTGTTCTTTTTCTTTTTGTTTCATTTCATTTTTATTTTCTTCTTTTTGTACATTGTATGTGTGTGAAAAATTTAATAAAAATTCCAAGTGACAAAAAAAAAAAAAAAGAAATAAGCCGAATTAATTACACATTTCCCTTTGAGCCTAAAACGCCAAACCGAAATAAAAAGAAAATAACACCACGTTTGTACCTCAGAAGTCGAACCACCGTGTTACAAAATGGCTAGCCCACAACCCCCTCAGAACGCTGCGGCAAATAAGAGCTTTTCCCCCGCAGCCAGCGGGTCAAAGAAGCCCAGCCAAAGGCAGTGTCCCTGTGGGAACAAAATGTCGGGCTTTGACACCCACACCCGCTGCTTAAAATGCCTGGGTCTGCTACATGCAACCATGGGCCTGCGGCCGGGTTTCTGCGAGCACTGCGATGCGATGGAAATGAAATTTCTGATCCGACGGCTCAGCAAGATAGCAAAGCGAGCTAACGACCCGGTGCTCGGGGAAACCATGGATACAGAGGGAGGCGATATAGACCCCGCTCCCCCTGTACATGACTGGGCAGAGAACGCCGACGAACTCCTACCTCTCGGAGAGGAGGAACCCGAGATGGTGATGATGGCGATGGCCCAACCAGAACCGGAGCCAGGCGATGACGGTTCGAGCCCATCCGACTCCGTACTCTACTCCGAGGATAGCGGTGATGAAGACGATGACTTCATGCCATCCTCCTCACAGTTCGCCCCGATGTCAGCTGTACTGGAAATGCCAGGCGACAGAGGGCACCCAGGAGCAGCGAGTAGCACCAGCGGGATCGATGTATTCGACCTGCTGAAATACGCAGCGGCGGACCTTAACATCCCTTGGCCCGCGGTGGAGCTCCAAGCAGGACCCACCTCGCTGTACGACGAGGACCTAGGTCCATCTCGCTCCGTGAAGAGGCTGCTGCCTATGTTCCCCAGCTGCCCAGAAGAAGTGCAGCGCTACGGGTGGACACAACCCTTCACAGCGTCCTCTCTAAGCCACCCGTCCATAGACTGCGTGGATATGAAGGAAGAAGGCATACATCATCTCCCCCCGATAGAGAGAGTGATGGCCGCCCACCTCACTGGCTCAAGCAGCTCATCCGAGCTCCCCACACGGAGTGGACGCCAACAGACCCTCATGGCTAAAAAAGCCTACGGCGCAGTGGCTCTGTCTGTGAGGGCCCTCAATGCCTCCTCTTTCCTTCTCCACTATGTCGGTAAGCTCCACGCAGCAGCGGATGGTGCCCCGACCCTGGAGACTATGGCTCGGCTCCGCAGAATCTCCGCGGAGAGCCTGAAATTCACCAAAACAGCGATCCAGTGCTCGGGACGCGCGCTGGCCGCCATTGTGGCACAGGAAAGGATCAGATGGCTGGAACTCGCGCAACTGACCGAGGCGCAGCGGAAAGAGATCCTCGACGAGAAGGTCTCCCCCACTGGCCTCTTTGGCGAAGCAGTCGCCAAAATGCAGCGCAGATGCGAGGAAAACAAAAAAGAGGGAGAGGCTCTCCAAGTTTGCCTCCCCAGGAAAGCTCCTCCACCACAACCCCGCCGCAATTACGCACAAGCTGCTACCACGAGCGGGTTCAAGATTCCGCTGAAAGCGGCGCCTTACGCAGCCGCCGCTGCGGCTGGACCGACAGGTACCAGACCCCCACAGGATCCTGGTGCCAGAAGGAAGGTCCCTCACGGCCCCCCTCCAGCTAGAGGCGCCCCACAGCGCCCAGCTGACCACAGGGGTGGCAAGAAAAAGCAGAAGCGGGCATAGCAGACGCAGCCCGCGAGGGAGAGTGGAGAGGTTACTACCCCCCACCCCCACTCTCCAAACCTTCATGTTCCACGGGGCGCTCTGCTCGGACGGACCGTAGTGACCACGGGCCTCACGGATCACAGTCCAGCAAAGAGAAGAAAGACTGTTCTTTTGCAAAATGTTTATGTTCCAAATGTAAATGCAAAAATGTGTCACAATGTTTCTATATTAAAACAAATAACCCCGTCGCAGCCAGGCATGTCGCCAAGGGCACGGGTGAAAAAATATGTGAAACAAAACAAAACAATAAACCCCAGAAACATGAGCCCGTCACTACGGACCTCTCAACGAGGCACCGTAATGACGGGACCAGCGCACTTTGTCCCGATGGGACAAAAGCGATCCTATCCAACGCGCCCGGCGCGCTCGGGGCCGCAGGCCCCGAGCGCACCACGGGTGGGCGCTGTTGGACAGGTCAGAGTGGCTCTCATACGGTCAGGCCCAGACAGCCCAGGCCTACCGCTAGAGGGCGCCATTGCACTCCCCTCGAACGAGGAGATACTTTCCCCTCTAACTATGCATCTAGATGCATGGGAAAAGTGCAAACCACACCCCTGGGTGTTACGCACGATCACCAAGGGTTACAGAATACAATTTGCCTCAAAACCACCGGCATTCGAGAGGATAATCTTCTCTCACGCCAGCGGGCAGGCAGCCAAAGTACTTCAGGAAGAAATCGTCTCCCTATTGTCAAAGAAGGCTATAAGGGAAATACCGAGGGATCAAAGCCAGTGCGGGTTTTACTCCCGGTATTTTCTCGTGCCAAAGAAGGGGGGGGGCTGCGTCCAATACTGGATTTGAGACCCCTCAACCGCTGTCTCAGAAAGTACAAATTCAAGATGTTAACAAATCCAACCCTACTGGGCATGGTAAAACACCAGGATTGGCTCACATCTATAGATCTAAAAGACGCCTACTTTCACATCCCCATCTCCCCACCGCACAGGAAATTCCTGAGGTTCGGTTTTCGGGGACGAATGTACGAATACAGGGTCCTCCGGTTCGGCCTATCACTAAGTCCTCGGGTGTTTGTGAAATGTACACAGGCGGCGCTGGCCCCGTTGAGACAACGCGGCATTCGCGTGGCAAATTACATCGACGACTGGCTTTTGCTGGCAGAATCGGCATCATCAGCCCCAATACAAACCACGGAGGTGTTGAAACACCTGGTGTCTTTGGGTTTTACGATAAATCACGAAAAAAGTATACTGACGCCAGCACAGTCCATCAATTTCATAGGAATTTCACTGGACACAGTAGCACTCAGAGCGTGCCTGTCGCTGGACAGAATGAGATCGTTTCTATCTTGTCAAACTCAGTTTCGCGAAGACAGAACAGTTTCTTTCAAAATGTGTCTAAGGATGCTGGGACTCATGGCGTCAGCCATCTCCCTCATCCCATTAGGAAGGTTACACATGAGGCCATTCCAGCAGTGGGTGGCGGCCTTGGGGATTCCCAGTCACCAGGGACGTCGTCGGGTTGCCGTGACAACCGAGTGCGTCATAGCGTTACGTCACTGGGGGAATCCCAGTTTTCTCTCGGAGGGCGTAACCATAGGGATGATCACGTCCAGGAAAGTCATCACCACAGATGCAAGTCTTTCCGGATGGGGGGCTACACACGAGGGCAGAGCCGTGGGCGGCATTTGGGATCCAGGTCTGAGATGCGCGCACATAAATTACCTCGAACTCATGGCTGTTTATCTCGCTCTGAAACACTTCCTCCCGTTCCTAGGGGGACGGCATGTGTTAGTCCGAACAGACAACACAACGGTAGTGTCTTATATCAACAGGCAGGGAGGTCTCAGATCCCTTCTGTTGCACACATTGGCTCACAGACTGATTATTTGGGGTAGTACTCATCTACTGTCGCTCAGAGCCACACATGTCCCGGGAGTCCGGAACCTAGGTGCGGATCTCATGTCCAGGGGCAATTGTCATTACAGCGAGTGGGTTCTCGACCCTGGAGTGGCAACCCAAATTTGGACACGCTTCGGTCACCCTCAGGTCGACCTGTTTGCGTCAGAGGAGAACACAAAGTGCCCACAGTTCTTTGCGATAAGGGGTGCAGCCCCATTAGGCCTAGACGCACTAGCATACACCTGGCCGAAAGTCCTATTGTATGCGTTTCCCCCCCTAACTCTGATTATCCCCGTACTCAGGAGGGTACGGGAACAGAAGCTGTCAGTAATTCTGATAGCCCCGAGGTGGGGACAGTGGGTAGCGGAAATAACTCCTCTCCTATGCGGACAGCCATGGCCCCTCCCACTACGCAGGAACCTGCTCTCACAGGCGGGGGGGGAAATATATCACCAGCATCCAGAGCACCTGGAGCTATGGGCCTGGCTCGTGAAAGGATGAACCTATCTGCGGGGGGTCTCCCCCAGAACGTCATCAACACAATACAGAGTGCTAGAGCTCTATCCACTAGGACTCTTTATAGCTGTAAATGGAGAGTCTTTGAGGAATGGTGTGAAAATTCACACATCATTGCATTCCAAGCCTCAGTCCCAGACATCCTCTCGTTTCTACAAGAAATGTTGGATAGAGGCAGAGCCTTCTCCACTATAAATGTATATTTAGCAGCCATTTCGGCCTGCCATATAGGTTTTGAAGGCACAACATCAGTGGGGTCACACCCACTAATATGTCGCTTTATGAAAGGGGCTCGTCGCCTTCACCCGGTGGTTAAAATCCTGGCCCCGTCCTGGGATTTGGCCCTGGTGTTGGAATCACTTTCACAACCACCATTTGAACCTCTAGGAGGGGTGGATATGAAATTTGTGTCACTGAAAACGGCACTGCTGCTTGCCCTGGCAACGGCAAAACGGGTCAGTGATATGCATGCTTTCTCTGTACACCCAGAGTGTACTAGTTTAGCTGCTGACAACATGTGGGTGGTCTTAAAGCCTAACCCTGCTTTTGTACCTAAAAATAAAACCAAAGGTTACATTCTCTCTGTCCTGTCAGGGCACTGAGCATATACATGGAACGGTCTAGGCCTTTTAGGAAGGCAGACCAGCTGTTTGTCTCATGGGCTACCCAACGGATTGGTAATCCCATAACTAAACAGCGTCTATCCCACTGGATAGTTGAGGCTATCCAACTGGCTTACTCTAGTAGGGGTCAACGGCCGCCTGAGAGGCTCCGTGCACATTCCACTAGAGGAACGTCTACTTCCTGGGCCCTGTTTAAAGGGCTTTCTATTCAGGATATTTGTGCCGCGGCAAGTTGGGCTTCTCCCTCAACTTTTGCCAGGTTCTATAGGCTAGATGTGACTGCACCGCCTTTGGCACACGCAGTCCTTAGTGTAAACTCCAGATAAGAAGGGGCGATGACCTCCCCCTTGAGGCTGTCAAGGAACTTAGAGATAAGTAGTTTGGGCAATACGGGAGTTTATAAAGTCTCCCATAAGCGAATATTGAGCGAGTAATATGATAAAAGAACTTTAGGTTACGAACGTAACCCCTGTTCTTTGAATATTACGAGCGAGATATTCGCTAAGACGCCCTCCTTGCCTGATTGGCGAGAAGGAAATTGCTTATTTTGAATGACGCGGCTGGCTCTCTTCAGTGCTTATGAAGGGCACGCAGGGGGTGGTACCTGCTGATGACGCCAGCACGCAACCTTGGTCCAGCCAATAGTATTGCCTGGAGTGTATAATAAATGCTTCTGTGATCACGCCCAGGGACGTTCTCCCATAAGCGAATATCTCGCTCGTAATATTCAAAGAACAGGGGTTACGTTCGTAACCTAAAGTTTTGTAATCTCTCAAGCTGCCACGTGTAACTACCGTACTATGATTGAAAGTGTTCTCTTTTATGTCATGGTAAGGGAACGCTACACGTATAGATAAGTATAATATGGATCATGCTGTTAGGACAGCAAGCAGAATCATTGGTTTAGAGCTCCCTTCTATTAAGTCCTTGTACTGTGAGAGAATCATCAGTAAAGCTGATGGGATCATTCAGGATGAATACCATCCGGGGTAATGAGTACATTACTGCTCAACCCCAGTGGCAGGTGTTGCTACTCCATCCATGCACGCACCACTAGGTTTGCGGTAACTTGTTTCCTTCAATGGTGAGAGTACCGAATGCCAGTCATCACTACAGTACATTTAAAGAGTCTTGCCTGGGTATGCAATGTTTTAAAGGGGTTGTAGGCGAGTTCAGACATAATCAAAGAAAAAAACTGTTGTCAAACACCGCCCCTCCAGCAGTTCTTTTCCCCGACCACCAGGGGGTGACCCAGGGGGGACTTTTTAAATGGGCCATGCCCAAAATAGCCTTATGCATGCGGATACAATTCGCGGAACTGCCCGCCCCTACGGTTCTCTGATATTTTTTTTTTAAATAGGCTCTTTCATGATAAATTGACCACATATATGAAGTTAAACAACTAAATTCTATCCAAACGCTATCTTAAAAGTAAATTCTGTGCCTCAAAAACGAAGTTTGAGAGCGTTTTAAAACCGAAAGTAAAAAGTTCACACAGGCACGGACGCGCACGGACGTGCACATGCGTGCGTTAATTTACGACCCGGACAAACATAACATGAACATAAACAGTAGGGAAAATACGGATTTCAGAAAGAGCACTGTGTTTCAATGCAGGAAAACACCCCAGCATCATTATATAGTGGCTGATAGAGGGGAGAAAATGCAAAATATATATATATAAATATTTTTTAAATGTAGGCTTAATGTTGCCTACAATCCCTTTAAAATAATAATTATGTATTATTATTATTATTAGCATTACTATAATTATTATTCAAATATCTCCACCCCTCTCCCCAGGGTAAAAAAAAGAGGGGTGGATGCGTCATATTGGAACACAACTACAGCAGATTAGGGGATGGGGGGGTAAAGAATAAGAAATAAATGTGCTAGGGTTGTGACTTGTGAGCATTTGTCACAACAAAAATCCATGACACAATTATACTTTGTCAGTTTCATGTGGGGGAGAATGCTTATCTGGAAGCTTACACATGATGTATTTTGAGCTCTTAGAACTACCCCCAGTCATAGGTTCCAGTCACCTATAGGGCCAGTGCTCCACTATCCTTCAGTGGTTTTATCGAACTGGTGTTATTCCCAAATCCCAATAATCCCTTAATCAATGGGAGAAGAATGAGGTGGGACTTCTTATCATAAATAGCTTCTATTGGTCAGTTACAAAGGAAGTGGGTGTGGCCCCCATTCCACAAGCAAGCTCTTATAGGTCAAACTTTCAAATCTTTATAACTCCTAAAATTTGGTCCAAACTGCAACTGTAAAGGCTAGTCACAAAAATTATGTTAGGACACTACACTACAGAGGCCTGGCCGGGTGTCCCTTATTCAATGTCAAGTAGTTGGCAACCCTCACTATAACTGCATAGGTACTACAAGCCTTGCTATCAATATAGAAGTGAAGTCACTTTCGCCTATGGACATATTTTCCTAAATCTGTCCCACCTTAGAGCAATATTCGGTGCTGTCTTCTACCGCTGATCAATTGCCATTACATGGGCTCAATTTGGCTGTAGCTGTGATATGAAACATGTCGTTCAAAAGCCGTTCCTTTCCCCTGTTGACTGATACACATTTTGTCTATAAAAGATGCAGGCTGGTGTGGGATAAATACAGGTGTTTATGGAACACAGATCATCATCTGACAACAGCAGACCTGACAGTTTGGCAGGTGCAGCCATGGTGCTCTCTCTCACTGCATTGCACTGCACGGCTCCCCTTGAGTTATCCAAGGTGGTGTTGGTGGCTATGAAATATGGACAGCGGCAAATTGAGATTCATCAGGCACGCCTGCCTTGCTCACTGAAATCTATATTCAATTTTGGAGCATCTGTCATGGCACTGGCAGGCTGATGCATGCTGGGATTGAGAATGGCTTAAATGTTCTGAAATTGTGTGTGGCAGGGGGGAAAAATGATCTCTCTTTCTCGACCTCTCGTTCTATATCTTTTTGTCCTCAACATCAGAGGCTGCACAGAGAGAGAATGTACTCTTCAATGCAACATCAAACAACAACAACCTCACCAAAAACATCATGAAATTCACAGACCATTAGAGACGGCTTCACTGTAGGTGAAATCATCTAAATAAATAATGTTGTGTATCACCATACAGTGCTGATACTAAGAACAAGATGTCAAACTTACACTGAGCAAATATTCAATTTATTTGCACTATTTGTTTGATTGATAAACATAGAGTAATGTAGGATATTTCTCTATACTTGGGGCGGCAAGTATAATTTCCTATACTTCGCTGTATAGGAAATTCAGTTTGCATTCAGGGCTCACGTAGAAAGTAATAACTTTAACAGGTGCTACAGCGTAAAGAAAAGCATCACTTGACAATGTCTAACTGCTGTTGATAGGCTTACATTATAATAAGGGATATCAGCTCCCAATCTCCCAATTAGACCTAACAGTAGTGGAGTTTTACAGTTCTCTTTTGGTTAAATGATCCATTACATTCAGTAAGGTCTCATGTTTAGAGTACTCAGGTAGGTGATATTGATACACCTTCAATACTACGTCCAAAGGTTCCCTTGGTTGTCCGTTTTGCTGCAGCGTGTTAAGCAGCATTAGCAGTCATTGTAAGCCAGGGATGAAACAATTTGTTAACAGTGCTGTTTTGTGGTTTGCATCTATCTGTTATCTACTACAGTGGGTTACTTTGGCCAGTGTGGGTAGCAATATCTCTTTGTAGGATGGAAGTAGTGGGTAGTGGTGAATAAAGGTGACCTTGTTATCCTCCCTAGTGTGCCCCATGTTTATTATTATTATCTCTGCAAGCAGCTAGATCATGATTTTACCCATGTGTGCGCGTGCCTGTCTGTCTGTCTGTGGATAATCTCAAAAACGACTAGGCCGATTAGCATCATATTTTTTGTATATGCTGCCAGCAGCCCAAGGAACTCAATTTCCAGATATTTTTTGAAATAGGTCAACTACAACGCTATTTCTGTGATATACTGCAATCTGTGGGATACGTGTCCGTGAGGCTATGGACAGGCTCTAGGCAATTGGGCTCAAGCTGTCATTCCGGTGTATGGAAATAATACATATTACAATCGGGTCACATTGCATTGTAATTGATAATCTATGAATGTAAAATATATTTCTCAGCTAAATTCTCTCTTTTGTTCACGGCAAGAGGTAGATAAATCATGGAGAGGAAGAAAGAGTGAGTCAGAGAGAGATGGAAGGAGACGGAAAGAGGGAGAGAGAAAGATTTGGCATAGTCCGGCACCAGCTTGTAGATCAGCTATTTTGAGATTTGGTAGAGGGAAAAAAGGAGCGGACCAATTATAAGCCAAGGGAAACCACGGTACATAGGATTTAAATGATTAAACTCTGTGAAAAGTAATTGATTATTCTGATCCACAGTACTAGTTTCAACATGGGGTAACATAATTTAAACACATCGAGTGTCTTCTTGTGCAATTTGTACTCATGTTACTACTTGAATAAAGTACTTCTAACTTTTGAAAGCATACTCACACGTTCTAAGGTCAGGGAAGCTGTCAGAACCTTCGCTAAAACATCCGGGACAACGCTCCACACATATCCCAGAGTCTTCTCCCTTCTGGCTCCCAAACTATGGAATGAACTCCCCATTGCAATTAGAACTGCAGACTCACTCCCAATCTTCCGCCTTTATCTGAAGACTCACCTCTTCAGACTCCACCTTAGCCTGTAGCACTTGCCCTAGCTTCAACGACCTTGCAGTCTTATGCTAAGGCTAAAATGTAATTTAGATCGCATGTTATGTAGACAGATGCCAGGTCATTGTTGACCTGGCATCCTATAGTGTGTATAGTTTCAATGTACAGATTATTGATTTATTTTTCTGTTAGACTGATGATAGGTTCTTGGTTTATTTATGATCCTAGATTACTATTTCTATGCATTTGATGTATTACCTTGTGTTGTCCTTGCTTACTGTAAGTTGCTCCGTATTAAGAGTGTCTGCTAAATGCCTAAATTGTAAATTGTGACCTGTTGCTGAAGATCACTTCATTACAGTGAGGATAGCTGGATGTAGCAATGAAGTAGCAGAGGTCATGAAATCCTTGACTGCATGGAAATGACCAAGCTCAAGTTATCATTTATCCGCATTAATGAGAGTTTTGAGATTGAGAGAAATTGAAAGGGTAATCATCCATAGAGGGGGAAGAATAGAAAAAGGTCATGGCATACATGCAGGATTGATTTCTTTTCTCAGAAATGACCAGAGTGACACAGCACCTTTATGGCATTTAGGAATTTAACTCTCAAGACGGATTTACAATGGGTGAGCAGTAGGGGTTCAGATTGAGTACAGTTTGACAGGGAACACTGCTGCCAGGGGCAGATCAAATATATGACATTTTGCCTATAATAAAGCCCTTCTCTGTCACCTGCCACCCAATCTCATTATCTCAGGCAATACTCAATACTCATACATGTAGCTTGACTTCTCATTCATCAATGTTCATGAGTTTATGACTGAGAGAAAGCTAAAGGTTAACAAACAAATAGTAAACATGTGTTCTCCACCAAGGATGCAATTATGACTTTATTCAGAATTCAAGCACATTTCTAACCTTGACAGCACATAGAAAAAGAAAAGAAAAGCATGCCATTTAAAAATGTTCCAACACTCGAGGAGACATTGATTGGATTCATAACTGTTGATGGACACAGTGGATGTTGTACTGTAAGCATAACACCTATGACATCTTGCAACTAACAAAGGCCGTTCCACTATTCCCTATGAAACCCTGACTCTTCACCTTACTGGTTCCAAAACTGTAGAATGACACCCCCAAGGACTGCAGACTCACCCTTTTCTGCCACAGTCTCTCTCTATCTCTTACTGTACTGTACTATGCAGAATGTATGCTATGTATGCTGCTATGTATTCTATTTAGATAACATACGTTAGATACCAGACCAGGGCTAACATATAGTCCTGGTCTGTTTGCTTGTCCACAAATGCCAAGAATGTTGTTTAGACAGATGTTAGTTTAGAGTTTTGCCTGGTATCCAAGTGATTTTGTAGCACTTGACCATTTACCCTGTTGTTTGACGACTATGGTTCAAGCCATTTACTCTGATCTCACACTTTGTAAAATCACTCTGGATTACAATGTTTAAAATAAATGCTTTAATTGTAAATTGCAGGCAACCTGCTACCTGATAACACAGAATCCATTATTAATATAGACAATACACAAGCTTGGAGAGAAAGTGAAGGAGGAAGTGCTAACGTAATTATTTACTGCACAAACAGCGAAGAAAAGTCAAACTATTCAAGTCAAGGTGGTCTTTTCAATCAATTATTCTTTTCCGTAATGACCAGATCATGATCAGATTAAGTAACTCCCTCTCCCCTTAAGGGCGGACTCACACACACATCACAGACAATGTGTCTGAAGCGCAAGCCGGAACGCTGATGAATCGTCAGACGCACCCATTTCCCATGTTACCTGTGGAGTGCTGGTTTCCGGCATGTACAGTAGTTTGTTTGACTTGCATTGGACTGTAGGCTCATTGAAAGAAAACTAAAAGCCAAAGAACCAAAGCTTCACACACATGGAATTCGCGTAGAACGCGCCACGACGGGACGCGCAGCCCAGTTTCTCCCATAGAATGGCAGTGGATGGGGAAGATGCGCCGCTGTCGCGCATGTGAGTCTGCCCTAAGAAAGTCACAGCATCAGGAGGGAGGGGTTCAGTGTCTTATTCAAGAAGACATTGGCAAAAAAATACAAACTAAAGGCAAACCTCCATCACTATTCTAACTACCACCCTATTCCACAAAATCCATTATTCCTGGCAGTACTGTAGCTGGACTTATCATTTCTCCATGCTAATGAGAGTGTATGATCGCGAGGAAGGGAAAGGGTAATTATCTACCGAAGACAGGAGCACACAAGGTCAAGTTACTTGCTGCAGGGGTCAACCTCTGCTTTCCACCAGAGGAACAGAGAGAGTGCAATGTGAGCAACAAGGCCTTGAGGGAAAATTGAGAATGTATTTTTTTCTGATGACATAGGGAAAGAGGAAAGAGATGGAGGCCATTGTAGCCACTCACTGACCTTCTGCTCATTTCAACACATCAAAACGTCTGCGTTTCCCCTTTGAGACTCCTGCACTTCTTTTCTTTTCCAGCCATAAGTTCAGATGCAGATTGTAAAAGGGTTTCCGGGCAAATGTGTCGATGTTCACAGATGTCGACAGAAAGTCTTGTCCAGGGGAGATAGATGGATGATAAGAAAGTCAAAAGTGTGGATTGTTAACAGGGGTCTATTGCGAATATTCTCTGCAACATAGAAATGTAATACTTCCCCCGAAATAAAAATTGATTATGTTTTTCTACAGTACAGTTATGGCTTTCAGGAGCCAATTTCTTTATCCTTAAGATGGCCCTTTTAGACTTGTTTCAGACAAATTGGGTCTATAATGTGTGAAGTAAATTGAATTAATTTAATATAGACAATTAGTATTGTACATAAACAGTGCTCTTCGGTATTACCAGTTATCGTTGGTGATGCTGCATTTCTAGTGTCATTACGTATGTGTGCAAGTATTTATTACTGAGCATCAAGAACTATCTGACAGTTGCAGGCCTTTTAGCAGGTCAATTGAATCCAAATATATGTTCCAGCATCGTAGCAATTTAAGATAACACACGGTTTTATGTCTTCCCGAGACAATATTATGTGCTCTCTCCTTCTCAGCATACTACAGTTTAGTCAGTGTCCTCTCCACCCATTTGTGTTTGCATGTGAAATGGCCTCCATCTTTAAGACTTCTCGCCAGTCTGTCACTAGCCGTGGGGAATGCATAATGGTGCCAGTAAAGCTCTTTATTAGCTCATGGTGAACAATGAGCCGTGTCAGGTGATAGAGAAAGGAATGGAGGAAGACCCCCCTCGATCCTCATTCATTCCTGTATAGCTGAATCCTGGGGAAGTGACAATCAATAAGCACGCATCATTTGGTTTATGTCTACCTCTGAACACTCCCTGGTGGAAATAGATTATTTTTCCTCATCCCGGTGTTTTATTTGAGCAGATTTTGACCCGCTGAAGTGCCATTCAATTCCTTCTTCAGGCTGAATTGATTATTGAAGGCTGGATCTCACTGATACACAGCCACGCATGCTTTTGGTCTCATATGGATTGGATAGGTTTGGATATACGGTACATCATATTATGCAATACATACAGTATTATGCTGAACAAAAAAATCTAAATGTATTTTATACACCAAAGTTTGTGAGTAAAACATGGTTCTGTGGTTGTTTTTGCACCAACTCTATGCCTTCAAAGAGAGATTTCATTCAACATTTCTAACCCAATCACTGTTGAAATTCCAACCGAAACAAGCCAACAAGGATTTGCAAGACAATAACATCTGTGTGCAAGCACAATGTCAAATACAGTATGTTCTTATGCAAATCAGCTCAACCAGTCAGGCAATTAGCAACTGTATTTGGATACATAAATTAACTGTAAAAACTGTACATCTTTATAAGGCTGTATAAACTGTATATAGGCCTAATAATAATAACACATAATAATACTATTATTACAAAATTATTGGGCTTAAACATAAATATTGAATTATCACATTTCTGTCTGTAAGGTGTTAGTCAGTAGCGGCTGATGGTGATTTTGGGTGGGGGGGCTATAAGACATCCATTATACTATATATGATACTCATAGTTCACCCTCCAGCAACAGCATCACATTCCAGAGAGCAACAGCAAAGACACCACTGTATGTTATCTATACTTTGTTATAGGAAATGCTCCACAACAACACAAGTAGGCTACCCACAACAAAACAGAGGTTCCACTGCTCCAGTGAACGTTGTTTGTATGTGCAGATAGCTGCTCTTATATCATGATTATTGGTGGTGGTTGCAATACTAATAATTTGAGCCTGGAATGATCAAATCCTGTGTTGAGGGTCACACAAGAATAGCATGCACTTTATAAACAAAATAAGACCAGAACCAGAAAATTAATTAAAAGGTTAGATTATTTAAGTCTGCTTAAAACATAGCAGCAAGTGGTATGTATAAACTGAAACTCTCCTCCTACAGTAGACCTCTTCCCATGTTCTTTATCACTGCTTGTAAAGCTACACGCACAGTCTCTCTCACACACACACACACACACACACACACACACACACACACACACACACACACACACACACACACACACACACACACACACACACACACACACACAGTCTGTCTCAACGAGTTCTCAACGAGCCTGAAATTAAGGCCCAGCCCTAACTGGGCCCTACTGGGCCGGCCCGGCCCTAACTGGGCCCTGCTGGGCCGGCCCGAACAATTACCATATATTTAGGCCCTAAAACCCCAAACACCCATAAAGGTGTCGTTATGTGGTTAATGTCCTCAAAGTCACGCATCTAACAAGCTTTGAACTGAGCAGATTGGACCTTCCGTTCCAGAGATAATGTCCAACATCTTGAAAACGGCCACTTTCGCCGATTTTCGAAGGTGAGAGACACACACACACACACACACACACACACACACACACACACAGCTAGCGATGTTAACTTTACCCAAACAGCTTGAGCCACTTCCAATGTGATTAAAGCAGTAATCATGCTTCTTAACTTTGTCAGATAAATGAAACAAATCCACAATACCTTTCTGAAGACGGATAAGAAAGTAAATAATCTACAATACATTTGAATACTGGCGCCTGCCTGTTAATCCGCCTTCACTTTCCCAGAACAAAGCACAGAAAGGTACACCTGTCTGTCATTGGTCAAAAGCCAGTGAGGGCGGAGCTTGGGGGCTAAAATATACTAGCCCCAATGGTGAGTAAATCAAGCAGGCGTGTCATGTCAGCTGTCAAGGACAGCTGACATGGCCTGTCATAGCGCCACCAGCAGGTCTAATTTAGCTAAACACATTTTTTGAACAAAATGCCTCAAGGCGTTGGAAAGCATCTGCTGCCGACAAATTGTCGGATAGCGTTGTTCCGTCGGGTCGGCACCACCATCAACCCGACGGTGAGAAACCGAACTTGCTCGGTTGGTCCCGACTGACTAGAGCCCATCGTTAGCCCTGGGCTGGTGGAGAATGCTATGTGTGTTTTGTTTTGGTGAGTGAAGATTCTGTGAGGAAAACAAGCGACCAGGTCTAAAAACAAGCCCAAAAGAAGCGACCAGTTTCACCACTTGAGCCCTATTATATCAGCTATTTTCAAAAAGAATCTTGATAGCCAGCCCAAATAAGCAACTACGGTACACTTCAGAAACAAGCCCAAACTAGAAAAAGTGCTCCTCGGACAGGTCTCCGCCAGGTAAGGTATGTTATTGTGGCCTGCTGGTGGAGCTATAATAAGCCAATGTGAAAAGGGTACCATTTCTTCTTAGGCCTTGCATGGCAATAGGACACTGCATTCATGATTTGAGGCATTGTGTTCAAAAAATGTGTTTAGCTAAATTAGACCTGCTGGTGGCGCTATGACAGGCCAATGTTAAAAGGGTAGCATTTGTTCCTCAACATAGTGTGAATGTGTGTGCAAAGTTTGACCGCAATCGGCAATCGGACGGAATAGTAATAATAACTAGATAAATACCATATTAGTTCACAAATATATCAGCAATACGATTGAATATACTATTATGGACTGTCACTGTACATTTACAGTCTATCAACTGTGAATACATAGTAAAATCCTGTTTGTAACTCCAAGAGTGTACAAATGCAACCAAATGTACCCGTTTTGGTCCACTTGGTTAAAAGGTAACACTAGGTATTTTGCTGTATATATGAATGAATAGGTATGATCACTCGCAGCTCTCCTCAAAAGAACAGCACGCCCTATATGTTTAAGTGATGACACGTCACGCCATACATAATTTTTGTCAATGTTGGCCAAAGTCATTCCCATCATTTTTGCCAATGTTGGCCAAAGTCATTCCTAGACGGCATCTTGCAATGACTGCCACTCAGTGGTGGAAGAAGTACTCTGATTTCTTGATTAAGTAAAAGTAGCAATATTACAATACAAAAATACTCTGTTAGGAGTAAAAGTCCTGTATTCAAAAATGTTCTAAAGTCGTCAAACAATTGTAGTGGAGGAAAGAAGGATAATATTTGAGTAGCTATACTTGGTTACTTTCCACCACTGTTGCCACTCATGTGATCATTAGCATCTGCCTCCATAGCCTGACTACTGATCACCCAGCAGCAACAGGCACCCACTGTTCCCACTACACAGTCACAACCTCAGTGTTCATACAGGTCCACATTCATTCTTTATACTCTGAGAGTTAAATTAACCATTTGAACCCTAGGGAAGTCTAAGGAAGAACCCTGGTGCTCGAAACGTCACTCACCTTTATAATAAATCTTTGAAAACCATGGCTACTGGTGTGCAGGTTAATTTTTCTTCGGAAACTTTTTTATTTATTCAGTGCCCTTCCTAGTAGGTCTGGGATGTGCGTGTCTTTTGCACTTTTTTCTCAACACTTCAACCCTGGCATCCATATTCCGGGGGAAACATTCTGCAAAAATATCATATCTACAAGCTTGCAACTCGTGTATAGAGGGTTTAAGTGGTTAAAGTAATCATGTATGGTCATACAGAGGAGGGGAGGGAGAGTGGTAAAGAAGAAGGACACATGACAAGAGCGGAAGAGAAAGATTAAGTGAGAGGGCGAGATAGGGAACAATGCAGAGGTAAAGAGAGAGACAGAGCAATGGAAAGGGGGAGTGAGAAATGAATATAACATTATTACTCCAAATGAAGAGGCAAAATTGCTTTGTTTCATGGTGATTGTCATTAGTATGTGTCACTCTTTCCTATTAGCAACTAATTTGCGAGTACGAGTACAAAGAATGCATAAGTGTACAGTTTAATATTAATGGCCAAATTGATGGAGATGAGTGCATGTAAATGTAGTGTGAGTCTTCAGTACGTACGTGTATGTACCCGTATGTGTTGGTATGTGTGATCATTTATGTGTATGTGTGCAGGTGTGTGCATTATGTAAATGTAAAATGTATCTCTGCATATTTTATGTTACGTGTGTGCACATGTGCTCACATGTGTGAGGGAGGGGACATGGTTTAGAATTGGGCAGCCTTTAAGCATCTCGGCCTCCTATTCGTTGAGAAGCTGCCAAAATGACAGTTGTTGATGAAATCAGCACAGTGCATAATTATAACATAGCTACCTTGAATATGGAAAATATGGAGATTATTTCATCCAGTGTGTGTGAGAGACGTAATCAGACCACCGAATATGGATACATTTCTTGATGGTTAGACATGGAACACAGGTCACAGCAAAAAGCCCTTCTACAGCCTTGGGGGAATTAGCCAGTCCCTGCAAGTGCAAGATTTCATATTGTCCCAATTTTTTTACAATCAGGACTAAAACCTCTTACAACCCCTCCTCCGTTGCATCAGTTCACTCAACAAATCACATTATCTTGTTATCATGTCACGTTATGATGCATGGTGCTGTCAGATTGCTGGGATATACAGTATTAAAACAAATAAAAATAAAAAACATAAATCAAATAAAATAAATAATTAACATTGATGGATGACTATGAGTACTAATGTTTTCCCCCAGAATAGGGATGCTATGGTTCAAGTGATTGAATCACAGCATAGTCATTTTAGAGTTTTGCGTTAGCTATTCAAAAATAGCAGATATACAAGCTCACGGTGAGCTTGTAAATCTGCTATTTTTGAACATTTTTTGAAAAATCTTAAAGTGTGAGAACTACTGATTTAGAAGGCATTCGTAGAATCGGCCACAGGTCTTAATGGGTTAATAAAATGTTGTTATGTCCCACATTGCCACAATGGTTGCTGTATTGGTTGTGGATAACATTGCTGGTGATTGCATCATGTTCCAGTGGTTGGTGTAAAAAGGCCCACAGCAATTGTGTCCATTGATGATGTACAGAACCTGGTCTTTAGACCAACCTAGCATGAACCCTTTCTGGCCAAGGATGAAATCCCTTAAGAGCATTCTCTCCTGTGGCTCCCCTGTATGCTGTTTGAATATTAACTTTCCTACTGTCTGTTTCCTATACACTCTGTTTCAATAGAGAACAATAATGCAAAGGAGAGCGGACAGCTCACTTAACAGTAAAATCTGGGGGAAAAAAATGAAAAAGTTTGAGAACCACTGACACAAGTCTTTCCAGAAAACTGTTAGGACTTAGAAGACATTTGTAAGAATGGGCCTCAGGTCTTAAAGGGTTACGTGGCCTGTGAAATGCAGACAACGTCCATTTCGGTCAATAAGGATAGGATTCATATATTTTTTTAAAGTAAGAAAACCTATTGTTATCTGTTTGTGTCCACGGCTAACTTTCCCCTCACAATGGTGGAGTTATATTTGGAAACATCGCAGTCACTACTGCAAAGTCCTCATACTGTCATAGTTGGCCTACTGTAGTGTGGCATAAAGTCCACAGTGTTAATTGAACTCTGAGAGTGTTCAAATGGACCCAAATGGATCCATAAGGGTAACACTGAGGATTTTACTGTGCACTGAGTGTTGCTCTCCAGAGCTGCCTCCTATATTATGCACTGGCCGTAAATGGCAGCATAACATTATAGCAGTGTCTCTTTACTGTAGCCTTCTCCCTCAAATGGCTGCCCTGGGATCAGTGTGGTCCCTAAGCGGAAGGGAACAACTGAAAAGGTCAGAGGAGGAGAATGAGACAGTGGCAAGAACCCAACAAACCACACTTCACAGTGCTGGTGTTGAGTTACAAGGACATATTATTAACTCACAAAGCACTAATGCCTTCTGGGTTTATGCCTCTAGTCCGAAGAAGTCCATCCCCAAAATAAGATGCCACAAGGGGCTGTATTTCCTGCCTGGGCATCTCCAGGCAATTACGTATCATTTCTACCAGAATTAGGGATTTACAGTGGCACATATGCAGTGCAATAATATGTTCTACCATATACATTGCATCTTAAGCTTGGATATTGTCCTATTATGTGTCGTTCATTTAGCTTCAGCTGGAGAGGCAGAGCAAAGCATTGAACATTCAATGTATAATAGATTCCAAACCAAACCTCCAACATGCAAGATTCAATTACAGTATGAATCAAATCTGTTTTGCGTTTTAGTCCATTTGACATGCGGTTCAGCATCATGACTTATAAAGTGTATTATTTTTTGGTGAACTGCATGTCAAATGGACTAAACAAACATTTAACCTCTTAAACCCTATAGATGACTGGGGTCCCCCAGGGCTCAATACTAGGCCCCCTCCTGTTTTGCTCTACACTATACAATCTTCACAGATAAAAGCCAATCTACAAGCTCACCACGCGTCGGGGCGCTTGTAGATCGGCTTTTTTCGTGTAATGTTTGCCCCAAAATAGGGACGCTCGGGTTGAAATGGTTAATGTTTGTCTCTATCCAATGACCACCGACCATAACATTACACAGAAAGACAGAATACACCAGTTAAGCCTTATTTATACTTTGGTGACATCCGGCATGTTGCTCGAGAAAGAAAAAAAAAGACGTCTTTTCAACTGAAGAAATTGTTGACACTTTGTCACCAAAGAATAAATAAAGCTTTAATTAGTGCTTTAATTGTACATCATAAATGACCAGATAGCCCACAGGTGTCTACAGGGATTCATCAACAGCTTTTTAAAGCACATACTGTACTTCCAGGCAAGAACATATTATGACTTAGTGAGGATAAGTCTGTCTTTGTGTACAGTAATGTCAATATGTGAAAAAAACATCAGTTCTGATATTCACAAGCCAGACATGCATTGGAAGTGTTGTGCAGATAATTAACCTCTTATTGACTCAAATTATATCTGCCAAAATGCATAATGTATGAACTTGTGCTGCCTTACCTCCTCAATATTCAATCATAGATCTTTGATTAACATTTCAGGAACATAAGTTCCAATCCATTTCATTAACTTGGAATAAAAGTTGGCATCTGTGTTAAAAAAAAAAATACATTAAAACTAATATTGGACAGTGATGTTTGATGGACTTTTCAAACACACATATACCTGATTATTAAGCTAATTTATTTGTGTGGGGAAAAAAAGGTGTAGTGCAGAGATGGGAAAAGGCAGAGAGAGAGGAGAGATATATGTGAGATAAGAGGCGGGGTCAGATTCGAACTCAGTTGCGCAACAAGGAGCATAATGGTCTGTGAGAGCCACCAGGCACCCCCATGAAGATACATGTTACACAGTTTTGTTTGAATACTTGATTCTGATTGGTAATTAGGAAATTCTGCGGTCAGTTAATTCTCAATGGCATTCCGCTGCTCTGGCTCTGCTTTCATTGCTACGGAAGCGGACACTTGTAAGCTAATATAATATTTTTTAAGTCAATAGTTTGTGTCAAATTATCGATTTTGCACCTAAGTAAGGAGCCCCCCGTTAATAGGTGGGATAATGTACAGTGAGGCAATCATTATTGGAAAATAAAGCCCTTCAGGGCTGCTTTGCCCTGAAATCCCTGTAAATACTGACCATTTATCTCACTATACTACTGTTGACATCTAATTTTTGAATGTTATACGTGATACTAATTTAATCACATGAACCCTGTTCTGGACATGTCATAATAGGCAAGCATTTGGCAAAAATACGCAAACATTCATTAAAAATACAGTAGCACTTGCACTTGAGCTTGTACTGTAGAATGGTTATTTTCACAATTATGACAAAGTATACAGGGTTTAAGTGGTTAATGGACTGTAATGAGAAACTCAACCTCAACAGATTACAGAGCACCTTATAACGGTTTGGGATCTCGCTCTTCCTGAACTTCTGACAGCTGAGAAGTGGACAGAACAAGGTCAAAATCTCAATACCATAAAGGTACATGACTAGAAACAAGCATGTCTACCCTTCTGAGGCGATCTCTTACAACAGTAAATATGACATTTATTGATACATTTCTGTCTACTTTCAGGACATAATCGCCAGCAACAACATGTATACAGGATGATAAGCGGATTGCTGCCTGTGTCGTAGTTGTGGGGATTATCCACAGATTAATGGATCACCAATAGCCGTTTTCTGTTGATTGGATACGCGTCATCACCGTGCAATGATGGGCAATTACAAAAAGGCCACAGGAAAATAAAGCTGGGCTATTCCTGGGTGGAGAGGACATTTTTGACTGTGAGCTTTCCAGGGAGGCTCAGCACAGTGGGGATTTCAGAGAAAAGATGGCTTTCAGATGGTTACTGGCAGGACACACATTATCTAGTTTATAAATTCTATTCCCAGCACCACCACCAATATCAAAAGGGATTATCACTAAAACTGAGTCAAGCCTAAGATCCAGTCAATATGCAACTGCACATGATATTGACTTTTAGTTTGTGTATAGACTATACCAGTGGTACTGGTACCCAAACTTTTCTGGAACATGGCCCAATTTCAAGATTGAAAATCTTGAAAGTGTTCATTTTTAGAGCATGTTTATTTTAATGATAAATCAATCAATTAACTATACTTTGATTTCCCATTTATCGGTAAGCTATCACAGTGATTTTTCTTTTTAAGTATTAAAAGAAAAATATTTGTATATTATTTTATAATATCCATAAAATCTTAGTGTTTTGCATTATCTTCATGGCCCACAGGTTGGGAATTTCTGGACCATACTATTCATAAGAACTGGCAGTAACAGCTACTGTCTAGTCAAGTGCATGATCTCAAGTAATACGTACCGTACTTACTCTATGCTGTTCTTACCTCTGCTTTATTAAGTTAACATTGATCTATCCAGTCATCACTGAATTTCATCATTACTGTACAGACAAGAAAAGGCTTTAGTAGCACTAAATACTATACTATACTTTACTATTATAATCTGTACAGCACTTTGGTTAATGACAGTTGTTTTTAAAAGATGTGATTTTATACTGTATTATATCAGTCCTAACAGTGAATGCTATCCATATATTACGGTAAATGTGCTAACAATGTGGACTATTGTATACTGTAGTTTGGAAATACACTTTAACTAAACATCTAACGATCATGAAACTAGAAGGGGAACAAATATGTTTAGAATTCTCCATCTACGGAACACTGGTGGTATTTGGCAGAACATTGTGTCATAAGGTTAATGTAGATTTAATAAGCAATTAATTCTAAGCTGCTGTGTTACAATAGCAGGATGAACATGATGAAAGATTAAAATCATAATGCCGTTGTATTTAACAGAGATAGGAAGCCAAGGCGTGGCGCGGCTTGGTAAAGTGGGGAGGAGGGTTTATTTGTTCAGTGTCAGTGGCAACAGACACAGGCAGTTAATTTTCTCTGCAGTCTCTCAAGTGCATGTGCAGCTGATGATGTCACTGAGATTGTCTGCGTAGGTAGAGGTAAGCTCTGACAAATCCCAATCATGAATCATGTTCACTCTATTCGATGTGGACAATACATGTGCTGGAATTTATCTCAGTGGCATTTGAAAGAAATGTGTTCAGAAATTATTCAGTAGCAGTCCACGGTGACGCATGACACAAGAATAAAAGGACCTCACATGGTTCATAGGGGCAAGGTGAGATATACGTCAGACATATTATGGAGCATTGTGAGAATAGAATACTGAACTACAGTGCAAGCACGGTACTCAATGCTAGTTGAGTACCGCTATATAACCAACAAAGCTCATGACCTGCCTACATGGACTATACAATACTTTAACTGTTTGTTAAATCAGCAAACAGACCAATTACTGAACAGTGCATTGACAGGTGTGTGAATCCCATTCATTATTCTCAGTTTACCGTATATTCTAACAGTGCATGTCATAAACAGCCCACCACTGTTTCCCCATGGGAGACTGTGTGTGCGGCACCAATTGCTACACTTTGAGGCCCTGCAGCAATCTACTGTACTGATACCTGTCATGAGATATAGTCCACAATGCATCCATTACCACAATGTGCATGGAGAAAGTATGTCCCCAAGGATTATGGCTCTATGGCTCCTTGACTTTATACCCCATGGCAATTTGTATTAGTTGCAAATAGCATGCACCAGCAGCATACACAAACAAAAATGGCATCAAGATCCCATTAAAAGTATGTGCAAAGTCAAAGTTTAGGGGAGGGAAAAAATGTAGTCCAATAGCGAACCAGAGGGGACAAAGGCTATAGGTCCTAATACTCCTGTCAAGCCAACTCCATCAGCTTATGGACACAAACATTTCCATGAAATGGCAAAACATGAAACAAATTCACAGTAAAGCAAAGGGATTACAGCTTGTTAATCTTCTCTTGCTTACGGTTTGCCATACTTCACATAATCATCTCCAAAGAAGAAAATATACTGTCCGGCCACGTTCAAAGCGGAAAGTTCCTCGCCCACCAGGTCACTGTGCCTGGCTTCTTTAGTTCTCCAGGTGAGAGAGAGTGTTGTGCTTAGTCAATTAGGCAGTCTGAAAAACCACAAGCTAAGGCCTTGACATACAGCTCTAATTTCCATGCAAGACCAGACACACACAGACACACCAACTCACAGCAGATAAATCACTCAGGATCAGATGACCCACCTGTCTCCCCCGTCCGTTATCTTGACCTTCCTACGAGCGGCCACCACCAGCGTTCAACAACTGTCCCTTTAGCACCATGCTAACTAACGATGCCACTGCTGTCCGGAGTGGTAGCTTGCTATCACATCATATCGCTATCGGCGTCCCATTTAACCCTAACCTGTCCCTTAACTAAACTCTAGTGAGTAAACTGAGTAATTGTTCCAGGGTGTGGAGAAATTGTCATAACCCATACCAAAACCTGACAAATGACTTTGAAAATAATTCCGTGAGCAATTCCAAGTTGCTGTGAGTCCAGTTACGGTTGCTCTTCTCGAGAATTGAGGAGATTTTTTTTCCCCATACGCCACATTAAGACAGAATCAATTTGTCAGCCAGTAGTGGAGTGGAGTGGAGTGGAGAGGCGGGGAATGGGTGTCACTGGGTGCAGGAGGGTGGGGTTGGTGTGGGGTGGGGAGTGTTTCACTCCAGGTATCGGGTGTCTCCTGCACTTTCGCAGGGAGACGGGTAATGCCAGCGCGTGGGTCCTGCGTGCAAATTAAATGGAGAGACAGAAAAATGCATTATTGATCCAGGCAATGCCAAAGTGTCCCGCTCACAGCATGGGATCAGGTTTAAGGTGCGGGGTAATTAATCTACAGGCCTGGTATAAAGCAGAGGAACTGATCCCCTCCCTCTCCCCGTCTCCGTCTCTCTCTCTCTCCCTCCGTCTATTCATTGTTCACATGTTGACTTCGCTCAACAACAGTGGAAAATAGGTCACTAGCTTGTACGTGGTACCAATGCTAGGCACAACTGTGACACACACACATGCCCACAGACCACACACATGCACGCACACACACACACGCGCGCGCGTGCGAGGAATTAGAGAATGAGAGCAAAGCACAGAGAGAGACAGGGCACCTGAGTGCATGTCTACCAGGGTGAGAAGAGTATGTGTCAGTTTGATATGCTGATGTTCGATATGCAGTTACATACCGCACCTACACATGTTCAGCGTATTCTTGTATCACATGCATTTCATCACTAGTTCTTTGGGCGGCCGTAGCCGAGTGGGTAGAGACTGAGACCGTCTGGGAATTCGGAAGGTCACTGGTTCGACCCTCGGCTCGCCAGTCTACGTGTGGAAGTGTCCCTGTGTAAGACAATTAACCCCTAAGAGCTCCCCTCTGGGCACTCAGCTGAGCCCCCTGAGCAGCCATCTGCTGGGTTTAGCAGTGAAAACTATTTCCCCTCCCCCTTCCCTTAACTACAAACAAACATGTTTCGACAATAAAACCATTTATCTTGCCCTATTTTGCACATATTGCATATTTATATGCTATGCATATATTTTATTGCAATCAGCAGTTGTTTCTACCACACACACAGCCGTTTACTCTAAAAAGTGATTAATATTGTAAAACTGTTTGGCTTAACTGCAGTAAGTATTGTAGAATCTCTGAGAGGGTTCCAACTTTTGGCAACAGATGTGATTACTCCCTTCACCTCTAGAGTCATATTCACATAGTACACTGTAGTAGCATGCTGTAGGCTGAGGAGGTCATTGGGAGAGCTAGCTTTTTCAAGCACTAGAGACCCTGCCAGGTTGAGCAAGCAACGTTACTGCAAGACATGTCAGACATGCCAAGTTATCAAGTTATGCGAAAAACCTTAATATTTCTCTGAAAACAGCAGAAAAGGTCTGCTACTGGAGTCAAATAATACTATTTCCTTCCAGTACACATTTTGTGTAGGCCTATATGTTACATCAAAGCAAGTAGGGTTATTTTCAGTAGCGAGTCGAAGTAAATTGTGTCAATGACTTAAATAAAATAGGATTTTTAATTAGCAGATCAAAATGAATACAATTAATTTCCCATGCTTGCGCTGATTGGCTAGTCCCACAGCATCGAGGGCACTTATCCCATAGCCTGGAGGGATGGTGGGTCTTGAGGTTATAAATTCACAAAAATAACAGTTATTTACAATTGATATAAAACATATTTGGGTATTGAGTTCATTGGCCTGCTGACAGTATGCGCAAATAATATGATCAGTGTAGTATTTTGCTGAATTAGCTGTGACTGACTGACAGACAGACAGTGAAAATAATAATCTTCAAGATTTTATTTGCGCAGCTTTACCATGGTGTGGCGTGTTGTCATGTCAGCATGAATACATTGGATTTATCATATTCAGATAGCATTCTGTTAATGCAGCAGGCACCATTTGTGGCCCCTTCCCCCTTTCAACCTTTATCTTTCCAGTAAGGGAAGGTTTGCTGAGCACGCATGCTAGGCAGAGCCCCATTTCTTATCTGCACACTTACATAGATTAACACCTGGGCATTGCCCAGTGCCCTCTGCTACTTCACAGTGGGCATCACAGTGTGCCCTTACCTTATGCTCTTGTAGACATTTCTAGAATTGCTTGCAACCAGGTGTTCATTAGCCACTTAAACCCTCTATACTTACTAAACTTGACCTGAGTTGGCTCTGTGCTTGGTCCACTCTTTTTTCCCTGTACACCAAATCTCTTCACCGAAAATAGCCGATCTACGAGCTCACGACGTGTCACATATAGCTTGTAGGTTATGGTTATTTTCAGCATCCTTATTCCCAGAAGAAGGATGCTACAGTTCAAGTGGTTAGAATCTCGGGAAGAGTCTGTTTTGAGGAAAAGAAAGAAACAAGTAATTATTACTTTTACGTTTTTTGTCACAGTGACTTCATCAGAGGTACACTATCTCTTGCTGCTAGCCACTCATCAACTGACCACTAGCCAGTCCACCCACATGATTCTCCAGAAATGTCATAGTAAATACCGGGATAATTAACCTTCCTGCAGAAATGTGTGACAGGTATTGTTATCACCTGGAGTCTGTCTCTGAACAAAACAGCTGGAGAACAGAGTCATGGATTTTCATGAACATTGGTGAATGATTTGCAGGCTATTACCTTTTGGGTTTAAAGGGTTAAAGTTCATGGTTAAGTGCTTGGGTGGGGCAGGAGTAAAGTCCACCACCGCAGAGACTATAGGGTTCAAATCATCCACCGTGCCGGGTCATTTTCATTAAATTATTCCATCGTCTTTCTCCCCCTGAATTTACTCCAACAAGTCTTGCATCCCCCACTTAAGCCCTATTATATACTTCATTGTACGGCAACGGTGTTGCACAGACATAGCAAAAATGGCAGATCTACACGCTCCTGTGTTGTGAGCTTGTAGATCTGCTATTTTTGCTTTTTTTTGGTGAAGATGTGTGCCAATTGTACACAGGAAATGGACACAGAAGGTAACACTTTGATAGCAGGAGTAAATTAACCAAACATTATTTCCCTGCCAGACGCTGACATTAACTTCCTGACGGATGTTATGATGCATGTATTCTACTAGGTCTCATAATATTATACAAAGTAAATGACACACACATTAACTGCTGTGCTGTTCATTCTCCCAAGGCTGCAGCATGAGTGGGATGTTGCACCGTGAAGACTGCAGTCTCTCTCTGGATGCTCCACCACCCACATTCAACATCTCTGACACTTTCTCCGTTTCCATTCTCCAGTGCCGCAAAAAGGCAGTAGTGTGCATGCATAGTTGCACTATCAGCGTCTGGACCCCAACAACAAAACCCATTCTCTCTTCTTCATGCGCGTGCGCATGCGCGTGCTCTCTCTCTCTCTCTCTCTCTCTCTCTCTCTCTCTCTCTCTCTCTCTCTCTCTCTCTCTCTCTCTCTCTCTCTCTCTCTCTCTCTCTCTCTCTCTCTCTCTCTCTCTCTCTCTCTCTCTCTCTCTCTCTCTCTCTCTCTCTCTCTCTCTCTCTCTCTCTCTCTCTCTCTCTATTAAGCAGTTTCAAGTACACATACACATACTACAGGAACACACACACACACGCACATGCAAACGGTGAATAAACACACACGCAGACACATTCGCATCATACAGCCCACACGCGCACCCCGGGAGCACATGTCATGCATCACACCAAACCGACCATCCATAGACACCACCCTAGTCATTTTTCCAGGGCAACTGAGCCATCCATCTTTTGACATGTCACCCAATTACAGCTTTTTGGGTCGTGATGAACTGAACCAATTAAAGCGGTGCACTTTCTGCTTGGCCAAAGATGCATCCGTTAATGGCCGCGCCTCGTTCACAAGAACACCGCGCCTGTATCGCCTCACCACCTCATTATCATGCCACTATTAGCCATCACTCACATAAACCAACAGTCTCTCTCACACACACACACACACACACACACACACACACAGCAGTGGCTCAGGAGGTAGAGCGGCTGTTGGCAAAACGGAAGGTTCCCAGTTCGATCGCCTGGGTTAGTGTCAAAGTGTCCTTGAGCAAGACACTGAAACCCTAAGCGCTCCCGATGAGCAGGCTGGTGCATAACATGGTTTCCTCCGCCATCGGTGTGTAAACACACATTTACACACCGATGGCGGAGGAAACCTTGTAAAACCACACACACACAAACCTCTCAGTGTACAGTTTTATAAAAGCCCATGTGCTAAGCCTTAGCACTAAGGAACATCCTCCCGCAGACAGCCTCCTCTATCTCACTCTGGGGGGGGGGGGGGGGGGCTCAAATTACACTTCTTCTCTCAGCCGCTCCTCTGTGCATGAGAAAAGTCTCGATAAGGAGGCTGCCAGTTCTCTCAGAGATCAATCATGTCGTCGTACTTACACGCGCTCCTCCAACCCTCGTTTCAAGAGAACTGAAAATAAACTTTGTTCCCATGAGACACGAAGGCTGCTGCTCATTTATGATTAAAATGATTGCTTCTCATCGAGTTCACAGCTGACATTTTGTTCACCAACGTCAACACGCACTATCTATCTAGCGCTCTCTCGTTACAACCTACACCTCTCCCTCCCTCTCCCTTTCTGTCCCTGACTCTATAGCTCGAACTCTCTCCCTCCTTTTCTGTCTTCGTCTACTGGCTTCTCTCTCTCTCTCTCTCCCTCCCTCTCTCTCTCTCTCCCTCTCTCCCTCTCTCTCTCTGCCTCTGAGAATTCTTTCTATGAACCTCTCCTATCTCTCCTTTTTCCTTTCTAGTATATAAATGGGCTCACACTTGAAACGCCCTTTGGCTCATGTCTCCCTCTCCCACCAGATGGCAGGTTGGAGGCTGGCACTTTGTTTTGTTTTTTACATGGAATACATGCAGACGTGCTCCTCCATCCATCAGGCTCACTCCAATGTTAATGAGCGATACGTTACTTCATTTCTCTCTGATGAGGCTAAAGTCATAATGAACCGGGCACTTCATGACAGTAGATAACCACTTAAACCCTATAGGCTCCTTCAGCTCCTCAGTTGACCAGGGTAACCCAGGGGTCTATACTTGGTCTCTACATTTTTCTCTCTACACCAAATATATTTTCTGAAAACAGCTGATCTACAAGATCACAATGTGTCTCAATGTGACACGTTGTTGAACTTGTAGATCTGTTCTTTTTGACGAATGACACCATCGTGCTACAGAGTATACTGTACTGTAATGCTTTCCTCTTCTTGTCGTGCTTGCACATGACCCCTTCCGTGCATGCCTTCTATGGTGCGAGACGGGGTGTGGAACAATGCAAATGATTCACACATGAACGCACATAATGTGTGTGTTCATGTGTGAATCATTTGCACATCACAGGTATATAATACCTGTGGTGTACACATCATTTCACAAAGCTGACGTTGGTCTTTACTTAGGGGCAGGCCTTCACTAAAATACATTAGAAATTTAAGAACAGCTTTGTGAATGAGGCCAAATGAGTATTGGGTCTGACCAGACGTGAGCAGTATTGGCAATGTTAACAGTATTGGACATGTATAAGGAATGAGACAAGTAATGTATCATCCCTTGCACAGGCCAGATATAAATATAGCAATAATATTTCACAAATGATGTTACAGGTATTGTACGTTTTACATATTAGATATTGTACATTTATCGATTTGTAACTCAAGAGTGTACAAATAAGAGTTAAATTAACGCTCAGGATTTTACAGTGTATGTATGCGAGCAAATAGCAAGAGCAAGGGGTGATGTGTGCAGCTTCCAACGCTTACTGTCGAACAGTCCAATGATCTATAATCCATACCATCCTGTTATACAGTTCACAGTTCAGCTGTTTAGTACTACTGCACAAACCGTTATGTCATAGCATAATGTCATGACAGCCAAGTTTCTATTATCCTTAAAAATGTATCAAAACGTATTAGGACTGAGCTGGTGACACATTTTAAGCTGCAAGCACACAGCTAGTACTGTCTAAGCCACTCTGCCTGTTGGTCACTAGGACAGTCTGTGTCAGTCCAAATTCTCCAAAATGTTCAGTTGCAACCCAAGAGCGTGTTACACGCTCGTTTCAAAAAGTGGATTTGGGAACTAAAACTATAGTTCTTCAAGTTAGGAATACCTGCTGATATTACTTTTATATCTTTAAAACAAAAAACATCTTCAACTCTTTATATTTACTAGACCATACCCGGTGAAGGGCGCAGACGAAAGTCGTTGCAAACGTGGGGTTAATGCACGTCCTGTCGCGCGGTTTCTCCCCCGCGCGCGTCCCGTCGTGGCACACACCCCCCCCGGTCGCTCCCGTCACGGCAAGAGCCATATGAAATCCGTTTTATTTTTTTCCCAAATTCTGTTTTTTCCATTTTAATATTTCTGAATTCTGTATTTTGCTTTTTATGCTCATTTTTACCATAAAAAAAGTGTCTGGTAAGTGGAAATGAATAAATGTTCAAGATATAACAGTCCATACATGTCTCTGAAAGAAATCTACACAATTCCAAATCTTTAATATTTGCAAATTATATGCAAACATAGAACAGTATATAAGTACATTAAATAGCACCAATATAGGCTTGCTATTTTAATATAGCAAAATATAAATATCAAAACGGATATATAAATACTATGTTGTTATAGTTCTATATATATACTAGAAGTTCGGGCCGCGTAACGTCTAGCGTGACGCGTCGTTCACTTTGCAGTGCCACCTTACAGGCACCTCACAGTGTGAGAGAGAGTTTTGTGCTCTCCTAAATCCACGGCAGGCTTTGAAAGTACCCACTTCAGAAAGAGGTGACGTGCATCACCTCTCCAATGACCAAAACCCACTATGGAAGCCGTCGAACTGGTGCGATCTGACGGCATCCTAGAATTTATAGGTAGGATGTGATGTCATGTGATGTCATGCTGTCGTGAGATTACGTCACACTGGCGTTGTCATCGTGATGTCAGATTACGTCACACTGGCGTCGCATACATACTGACAACCGACATGGCGCAGGATTCAAATTGTATATACTAGAAGCTCGCCCCCGCTACGCGGGGGCTCGCGTCTAGCCCGCGGCCACGCCCACGTAGCGCCCGCGGCCACTTGGCAGCGCATAGTTGAGAGCGCATTGAGAGCCCCGACCTCACAACATTTGGAGCGATGGGCACTGCACTCTGGTTGGTTAGGGTACACCTAGGGCCCAGGTAGAACCCAGTTAAAGCCTGCATGGGCAAACCCAGTTAGGCTAGTTGAGGCCCACCTAAGGGCCAGGTAGAAGCTACTTATAGCCCGCATGGGCATTGCAGTTAAGACCCACCTCGGCCCCACATAGAATTGCCTAGGTGGGGCCCACCTAAGGCCCAGGTGATGTTGTGTGTGTAACAGACATACCTGCAGTGTGTAGATCAATGTCCATATGAAAGTCAATGCCCAGCAGTGTTTTTTTTTTCTCCAGCAGAGTTTCTAGTGTCTCTATCTCTCTCTGGAAGAGGTTGCACATGAACTCTGCAGCCGCACTGAGGCGCTCCAACACAAAGACTCTGACATTAAGCTGCTTCACACAACAAACATCAGCACCACGCTGCTGTTTGTCCAAAAGACACAATATCTCCTCTCCCACCGACGTCATGTGTTCATTTATCGACAGCCGTACAGACTCCTTTTGACACATTTGACCTCGTTTATCCAGCTCTCACGGACTCTCCCCTAATACAGTGGTTCTCAACCTGTCGGTGGGGACCCCCCACAGGCCAATGTTAAAATGGTAGCACTTGTTCCTCAACATAGTGTGAATGTGCGTGCAAAGTTGACCGCAATCGGACGCTGCATTCATGATTTGCGGCATTTTGTGCAAACTTTAGATGTGAATCTTAGCCAATCGGGATGGAATATGAAAGATTAAACAGATCCGACTTGATCACATGACTATAGAGATCATGTGTACCGATTTGCGTGAAATTTAGATAAAATCGGAAGGAGTAATGTAAAGAAATATGTTTTACATAAGTCGGCCTCCTGGTGGCGCTATAAAAGGTAGATGTGAAAAATGCAGGGGAAAGGTTTTTCCTTGACCTCTAGAGAGTGCACATACAAAGTTTTACACAGATTGGTGCAGTTGTAGGTAAAAACACAAATCGGACTGTTATAGCGCCACCATGAGGCTGATTAGAAAAATCTCAAGTGGAATGTCTTCCTCGGCATAGTGGGAATGTGGGTGCAAAGTTGCACGGAAAGTGCATGCTGTGTTCATAATTTGAGGCATTTTGGTCAAAACGGAGCAGTCCTGCAAACTTTGGAAGCCATTTTTAGTCAATCAGGATGGAATATGAAAAATCTGAAAGACGTTTTTTTTTAAATGACTATAGAGATACTGTGTTTCGATTTGCGTGATGTTAGGACAAAATATGTAGGAGTACTGTGAGAAAATGTGTTTTGCAAAAAGCGGCCTCCTGGTGGCACTATAACAGGGCCATGTGAAAGGAATGGGGCAGAGGTTCTGAATTGGCATGCAGGGAGTGTGTGTGCACAGTTTCGCTGCGATCAAGCCACCGATGCGGGAGATTAGCTATCCACAGACGGACGGACAGGGTGTAAAACATACTCTCGCGCCATGCCTTTCGGCCTGGTGGAGACAATAAAAAAGCTAAAGTAAAGGGAAAGACCATTACTGCAACAAAAGTAGTCAACAAACTATACTGTAAAACATTGGCCACATTGTCAAATAATATAAGAAAGAGGCAAACATGTTGAAAATAGCCGATCTTCAAGCGTACAACGCCTCTCAACGTGAGGCGTTGTGAGCTTGTAGATCTGCTACTTTCACAAAATTGACTTGTGGAACGGAGTCAAACAAAATGGGGGGGTCCCCAGTTCAAATATGATTATTTGGGGGGGGGGGGGGGGGGGGCAGGGGGGATAGCCACTGCCCTAATCGGACCGAAATAATCTGAAATTACTACATTACCATAATGCAGCCTAAACGTGCGTTGCACGGGGCGGTCCTGCCATTACGTTAGTTAGTGGAGTTACACCATCTACAATGGACTAACGGAGCAGCAATAATAACATTTACCACACGAACGTGCATTGTTGACAAAGTGATTGTCAACTACATGGCAACTATCACAGGGCCCTGTCTGTCGTCGCTGCGACCATAGATATATATCTATGGCTGCGACTGACTCTGATGGCTACAGCCATAGATATATATAAACTAGGGCTGGGACTCGATTAAAAAAATTAATCTAATTAATTAGAGGCTTTGTAATTAATTAATCGCAATTAATCGCATTTTAATCGCATATCAATATTTGACCTGAAAACAGTGAAAAGCTATTTTTTCAAATGGATTTTGGCATACGTCTTTAAGTACATGTACTCTAGAACTGTACTTAAGTACAATTTTGAGGTATTTGCACTTGACTCTCGAGTATTTCCAATTTCTAATACTTTTACTCCAGTAACTCCACTATATCTCAGAGGCAAATATTGTACTTTTACTCCACTACAATTATTTGAAAACTTTAGTTACTAGTTACTTTGTAGATTTCGATTATTATTATTATAAAACATGTGGTGGTAACCATGTGAAAATAGCCGATCTACAAGCGCAAGGCATTGTGAGCTTGTAGATCTGCTATTTTCCACCACTGGAGGCTGGTAGATTGTGTTGTTGTTACTGTTGTTTTATAGTAGTTTAATTAATTATTAATAAAAATCGCGCGCATGTGATCCGCACCGCATCATGCAACCCCCCACCAGCGCACCGCCACCAACCCCCCTAAACGGGACAAACGCGCGCGTGGGGGGGGGCATCCATTACAGATTTTATGCCCAGCCAACATTATCAAGCAGTGGTCATGCACTGTGCTGGTTGCAGTCAACTTTGTTGTTGTCTGAGAAGTGAGAACCACGTCCTTTCAGCTAGATAAGCTTGCGTCGTTTCAGCTTGGTGCGCTGGCATGAGCGGTCCGTCTGAAACTCGTCCAGTGAGAAACGTTCCGCGGTGAAAAAACGGGTGCGATTAAAATGCGTTAATTTTTTTAACGCGATATTTTTTCTGTAATTAATTGATCGAAATTAACGCGATAAAGTCCCGGCCCTAATATAAACACTACGGCAAACTCTCTGCGATGCCATTGTCTGGAAACTGCTCTTAGCGTGACACGACCAATGAGAGTGAGCGCTTTCATTGTTGCTAAGATACGGTGCATGGCACACGGCGTCTCTGCCCCATAGCTTGTAGATCTCTCACACGTGATTGGCGTAGGCTGCGTTGCCAGGTCTTGTAGATCTCTCACACGTGATTGGCGTAGGCTGCGTTGCCAGGTCTGACTTTTTGTATAAGCAATGGTTGGCGGATTTTTTGGCGCTATTGGGATCGTTCGCATAGTGCGCACGGCAGCGCTTGTTTCGCGCACGTCAGCGCGACGTGGCAACAGACGTGGCAACATGAAAGGGTGGTCACTGTTTCCCAGATGATGATTGGCTGGTGAGATTGACCACCCGGAAGTAAATTGCGAGCAGACACTTTATGACACTTTATGATTATTAGAAAAGGAGGCACATGTGAAGGTTGAAAATTAAGTAGAATTACTTATATACTTTTGCATGAGCGATTTTTGTAGCAAGTTGGGAGTAAAATGGAGCAGTGCTTTGGCCGTGAGTTGTTCCTTAGTGGTTGAGGTTCCAAAGGCGCACGGCTCTCTGATTGTATTGTTGGGATACTAGATGTTCGGGCCGCTACGCGGCCCGAACGTCTAGCGTGACGCGTCGTTCACTTTGCAGTGCCACCTTACAGGCACCTCACAGTGTGAGAGAGAGTTTTGTGCTCTCCTAAACTTATCACTATGGAAGCCGTCGAAGCCGTCGAACTGGTGCGATCTGACGGCATCCTAGAATTTATAGGTAGGATGTGATGTCATGTGATGTCATGCTGTCGTGAGATTACGTCACACTGGCGTTGTCATCGTGATGTCAGATTACGTCACACCGTCACACTGGCGTCGCATACGGACAACCGACATGGCGCAGGATTCAAATTGTATATATATATATATATATATATATATATATATATATATATATATATATAAAAATTTGCTATATAAAATAGCAAAATAGGCTTGCTATTTTCTGTTGCCCTGCAGCAGGCTTGAGTATATTTTTTGATGGCATTTTACACCACTAACAACATTAATCAGAGTTTATTTTTAATTCACGTGTGTTAAATGTGTTACCCATACAATCAGGTCTGCTCACGTCACGTTTCAACTGCGCGGACGCTAATGGCCCTTGTTGTGTTATACGCAAAAATGTTCCCAAAATAATTCGGTCTGAGCATGCGCAAAATGGCGTCGCCCATGTATTATTATTTCTATCGTCTTTCTAAGACTATTTCTACGTGGATTTTACTGTTTATAAAGTAGGATGTGACCATGCAAAATGGTGGTGGCCCGTGGATTTGTAAAAATATTTTACCGCGAATATTTTTTATTTTCCAAATTCTGCAGTAGTCCGTGTTTTATTCCAATTCCATTTTTATTGGTCATTTCCGCGATTCCGACCGCGATTCCGTTAACACGGATTTCATATGGCTCTCCCCCCGGCCCGCGGTCACCCCTCCCCACGGGCGTATATATATATATATATATATATATATATATGTCAGCACGGAGAATGGCGTAGGCATGTTACTCGCCCGCCTCGGGTCCGTCTGGTGTGTTTACTTTCCACAGGAAGAGTTGTACTGAGAGAGTGGGCGGGGTCTAGGTGTTGCCATGTCGGCCGACTGTAAGCGCTGTAGGGCCAAAGTTGGTGGTATAGGGTTCGTTTGGTTTGGCGTCGTTTTCATAGACCTCGTTGCTTGTTTCTCTCGCGAAACCTGGCAACACGACGCATGCGCAGTTTGATCGGAGACCCAGGACTCCATCCACCCACCCACCCACCCACCGTCAGGTTACTAGAATTATAGTAGGATATATCACTGTAGAAAGAAATTGGGAAAAAACGTCCATCTTTGTCTAAAACAAAAAACATCTCCAACTCTCTGCATCAAACTTGCCACAAACGCTGTTCAGGGGTCTGCCATCAAAATAGCCACACCAGGGGCCCCTGGCTGACACAGGCGCACCGTCGCTCCGATTCGCATCAAACTTGGCAAAACACTGTTCAGGGGTCTGCTGTCAGAATAGCCAAATGAGGCGCAAATGAGGCACCCCCAGGGGCCCCTAACGAGGCCCCTGGGGGTGCCTCATTTGCGCAACATGGTTTGAAGGCCGCGTAGTGGGCTGAAATTCTAGTATATACAGTATATGTATATATATATACCTATGAAATATATACGTATGTGAAAGTAATAATTACTTCCTTGGCGTCAGTGGAAGCGTGCAAAAGAATGTGGTGCTGATCAGTCCAGTGGTTTGCGAGATTAGACACACACACACACACACACCCACCCACACACCCTAGGAGCCGTATACTGTATATATATAGTATACTGTAAGACTTAGTATAAATGAAGCTGTGCCACGATACAGTATTAGCATTTCCTCCGCTGACACTTTCTACCCACATGCTACAACATCAGTCACTGAAGGACATCAAAGTGCTTTCAAGCATAATTTTATTTGAACATTATTTAAATCCTCATTTCTGATGCTTCATCGCTGCATAATATTGCGAGATGAGAGACTCAAACTTGACCTATCTCAGCTCACTTTGCGCTGTTTGCACACAGATTTCATTTAATCGAAGATGCAGTCAGAACAGAATTGGCCCAAAACAAGCACAAATAGAATCAAAAACACAAGGATAGGCAGATTCCCCAAATCGTCTCTGTTCCCTCAGGCTGCTGATCTATGCATGTGTGAGGCTGCTACTGTGCGGTTGTGTAAGGGTCAGGGTGAACTAGAAACAGGATATTTTTTATATTCAAAGGACCTGCTGATATTCAAATGTGCGCACAGAGATGGAACCACGAAGACAAAGCAATCAAAGAACACGTCGGTGGGACGTACAATATTGTTGTCAAACAGCTTATTATTTTGTCAACCTGGAGAGGCATTTGAGTAATAGGTGGCTAGGTGCCTTTGTTAGACCTCTGACTAGAACGAGGAGCCTGTTGAGAAGACAACATGAGATGTGCTGTTCTGTTCCGCATTGCCACATGTCCACAGCCCATAGTGACTATTCATCCAGTGAAAATAGCATATGACCTCGAAACATGCTGCATGTCCCATCCATTTTAAATCCTCCGCCACCATTCTCATGGCCCTTTGAAGTTCCACCTGAACAATTAAGCTTGATTTATACTGTGTCGTATGGCGGTGACGCATGCTGAAAATAGCCAATCTACAAGCTCCCAACACGTTGCACATTGGCACCCCACACCGCCGTACGGCGGAGAATGAATTACTATTGACTTTGTCCACTTAAGTGTCTAGCTCAGGGGCACTTCGACACACACTGGGTGAGCTGAGAGTCGAACCGGTGACCTTATGATTCCCAGACGGCCTGTCCACTCACTCAGCTACAGCCACCCGGCCTCTAAGGGTAATATTATTACCCTTATAAGTGACGCTTTTTAAATTAAATAAATGAACACTCCAGATTTGACTGTATATAGTATGTGCTCATCACCAGAGGTGGGACCACACGGCCAGCACCTCTGCTGGTAGCGGGCTCATGAGCACAGCCACATTGGCGGCCAAGGGCCCTGAAATTGTGATTTTGCTGCTTCAACCATATAGCCATCAGGCCACGCTGCCTCACTGGAGAGACTCACCACAGACATTTGGGTCCCGCAGCAGCGTATTGTTTTCGTGCCGTTCCACTGAGCCATCATGTGGCTCCAACAAGCGGAAGAACTTTCGCCAAGATCACCCTAGGGCAAATAAGTTATTTTCAGTGCATCAAAGAATCTAAGGCAGCCAGAAGTGTTGTTAAATAGGCCAACACAACAGCTGGCTTCATTCTCCAGAGATGTATATGCATATTTAATGAGTGTATGGTTATGTAGAATGGCAATATCGCTAGAACAATAGATATATTGTTGAAGTAAACAAATGACGCGCACAAGTTAAGGGCAACCCTTCTTGGGTAGAAAGGGTGTGGGAATGTTGTAGACTGATGATTTCTCATCCTTTTAATTTCAAGGACCCCACAGACCCCTATTTTTATCCGATTTTTTACTCTGGGACCTCAATGTACAGTACACTTGAACCAAATGGACCCGTAACAGACCCAATAAGGGTCCATTTGGTTCCCAACTATCGATTTAGCTGGAACGCCCTAAAGGACCTCTGGGGGTCCCCTGACCCCATGTTGAGAACCAGTGTTGTAGTCGACCATTTGGAGGGGGTGGAGTGCAGGGGACATTGTGCCAGTGACGGTGTGTCTGTTTTCTAAGTGGATTCGGCAGTGCATCTAGATGCTAACATCTGGAAATTATGCTGTTGAAATGGGATAACATATGAACAGAAAGTGATCCATTTAGATTTAGAAGCTGGGGGAAAGCACAAAGTGGCAACATTGTTCAAGCTGCTTTGAGGAAATGGATGTAAAACTTGTGTAGGTGGCACAAACAGCGCGACAACCATAAAACAGCATCATCCTGGGTTTTCTGCCAATTGCAGCGTACTACGGTATATTCATATGAAGCAGAGAAATGAGCTAAGGTCTCAGACTTGGAGATTCTATTTCTATTCCTTTGATTGATAACATTCCAGTGAGAAGTGGAATTTCAACTGGATGAAATTATTCAGTGATCGCTGTTTATTCTGAAATACGTTGAAAAACACACCAGATTAAAACGTTGTTGCTATCAAAATAAAGTACAGTACACCTAGCCCCCCTCGTAGTGAGTTTGAAACTATCCCGTCAACCTAAGCCGGATCATCATATACAATCGTTATAAGAACTGCAAAACAAGAGCTAAATAAATAAATAAATGAGGAAAGAAAATAACAGCTTGCTGCAGTTAATCTCTTTCGGCCCATCGTCGTGTCTCGCGGCTCTCTTCAGAGTTCAAATAACATTGCTTATTAAATTTTCCTACCCTAGGTTTTTCAAATAAAACT
Organism: Gymnoscopelus microlampas; assembly: GCF_963454915.1. NCBI lineage: Eukaryota > Metazoa > Chordata > Actinopteri > Myctophiformes > Myctophidae > Gymnoscopelus > Gymnoscopelus microlampas. Next base: position 29,253,033 of record NC_139955.1, read on the forward strand.
GCGGTGAAGCTTGTGTAAAGAAGCAGACTGCCAAGGTGCAGCACACACTGTAGGAAGGTAAATTGCAGTTTAAAGGGGCAGTGTTCCGATTTTTATATTTTTTCAATTTTTCATCCGTCTATGGGGTACCGGTGTCGTTAAAATGTGCAAGGATGTTTTCCCTGTGTATTTGCGGTTGCTTTGTGTAAGCAACCTTCGGCTGTGACAATAAAAAAGGCAGAGTACCTCAGTCTCTTGTGCAAATAGCAGCAGATATTAAATATGTATGAAGTGGGTGGTCCTACGATCCCAACCTGGAATTTTTAATGAGCTGTGGGGTGTGTCCACAGAACAACCACATTCTTCTAAAACTTACTGTACACTTTTTTGAAAAAAATATTGAAGTTTGTCAGTTTTACTGGACTGACAGTATGTCAGTCCAGTAAAAAGAACTATGCTAAAAAGGAGTCTCATACGGTAAAAATGACATTTATGCCTCCTCTGTCCTGACATCTGTGTTGTCTGGTTTCGACTGGCTTCTTGGTTCATATCTGATTTTAAACACTAAAAAGAGGCCAGCTGAAGCAACTAACTCAAATGTGTTCCTGGGTAGTGCTGAGGAACTTGAGTTGGGAGAATTTATTTTAAAAAGGAAGCCCGATAGGGGGATTGGAACACAGGCTACCACCAGAGGAGATTGTGAGGTGCAGTTTAGGCAAACAACTTTCGCACAAAACATGCAATCGGTTCAGGGAAGCATTAGCTGGCCTGAAACAATCTACAATCGACAGAGTGTGTTTTAACTTTCAGTCCTTTAAAGTTCAACTTAAAAAAAAATATTATCACCAAAATCACTTGTTCTTTGGTTGACTTCCATGATCACTTTTGATGTCATTTTTTCAGAGTTGCTCTTGTAAAAAATAAAAAACACACATTTGGTTCCCGAATTATCTAGGTAATTTGACTTTGTTCTGATATAATTTAATGTATAATAGTTAAATATAATAATTGGTCTATAAAAGCCAAGGTGATCCTCCAGCAAGCACCGTCTGCTTTATTTGTAGTCAGTTATAAGTTAAGTAAAATCAAGAGTGTTCATTTAACTCTGACAGTGTAAAAACACTGAGTGTTAACCTACAGTATAAGGGTTAACACTCCAGATACACTATGTAGCCTGTTTGAGTGGGGCAGAAAGTCATATTCTCCATTGCAATGATGGATGCAATTGACTGTGAATTGCCTCCATTGCCATTTAATGGTTTGTAATCAGAGATGTCGGGCTGCGACTTTATCATCCGCAACACAGAGGGAGTGCCTCACCTGTTGTATTCCTCTCTCGTTACTCATGCAAATATACATAATGATTACAAATGAATAGTGACACAGAGCCTCTCAGCTAATTGGACGTAGAAGTGAAAACCATTAAGGCCTCTTTTTTCCTTTAGGACTTTCCCTTTTTTTCCAAAGGGGGTTTCACAGTGAGCTGTGGGTGAGCAACCAAAATGGAAAAGCCATCCGTTCATTATGCATTCGAGGCATGTACGGCAGATTATTTGGAAATACGCGGGTGACCGGTGGCTTGTGGTGATGCTGTTGTTCCAGACACTCGAATGCCAAAGGAGTTGTTATGGATGTGCTTGCTGCTTGTTTTTCTTTGAGATGAGGTCATAGACCCTGATTGTTCCAGACCTCCAGCCAGGCACAACATGATGTCCCTTTTACTGAGAGCTAGGAACCAAGAAAAAAGTAAAGAACAAACAAATAGCTCAAGCACAACCTCTCCTTTGTGTGGACATAAATACATGGTTAAAATGTATGTAGGGTGTGTGTGTGTGTGTGTGTGTGTGTGTGTGTGTGTGTGTGTGTGTGTGTGTGTGTGTGTGTGTGTGTGTGTGTGTGTGTGTGTGTCTCTTTGTGTGCGTGTACGTGCGTGCGGCGTGCGTGCGTGCGCGCGCGCGCATGCATAGTTATTACGTTTTTAAATAGCATAATACATCAAATTTTAAAGATAATGACCATCTAGTACTAACAATGAATAGAGTTCATTCAGTACATTCAGTGTGTATCAGATGTAGTGTTTTTATTTACCTGCAACACCACATTATCACATATTAATGGGCCAGCTTTTTTGTATTTGATTATTACTTTTCAAGAAGATATCAAACATAAAAAAGAAGCTATCCAAATGAAAACGCCTTTGGCACTCCACAGTTCGGCATTGGTCAAAACAGGAGATTGAGGAAATTAGAATCACTGTGCAAAGGAGATTGCCTTAGGCCTACTGTACTTTTTAGTTTAATAGTTTATGATATTTAGTATTTAAGTGAAAGATAGTAATAAAATAATATCTAGCTTTATCAGGTTTGCTTAGCCAGAAGGTAAAAAAAAACAAAAAACATTTTCTGCTTTTTGTGAAGTGATTCTTCAGTGCTGACTGTTGGATGTTAAATCTAATTTAACAACAGTGAAATATTTCTACATCAAACTAACTCATTATGTCATTCTTCACATGACATAATGTCTCTGCCTGTCGATGTAAACTTGCTAAACCTCCTACAATAATATACCCTCTGAAACAACAATTGTGCAGCTCCTTTTTTTTTGGTACTAATGCCCTACTTCATTGAGTGTTGCACAAAAGTAGCAAAAACAAACAATCAGAAGCTTACGTGTCGCATCGTGAAGCGTTGTGAGCTTGTATTTGTTTTCAAAACAGTTTTGAAAGAGAAAATTGAAGTGGTGTCTGTGGGGTTTTATAATTATTGAACCAATGAAAAGTATTAACAAGTACAGGGGAGGGATCGATTGGACCTTATTTTTTCCATTTCCTGAAAAGCATGAGTTTTTGGATGTACAGTAGACATACAAGGTTTCTGCCCGACAGCAACAATATTATGTAAACTGGAATAGGGTTCAGTGCGTTTCCTCTTTGATGTTCCTATATGGCCCCATTATCATATTAAATACATTCATAAAACACCATGTGTGTAATTTGCATTTCTGGATGAGTAGCATTTATGAACTAATCAATGTCTTCTGTGTAGTTGTCTGTAGTGTATGTCAGTAAGATTTGTTTACAACTTTAGTTTGCAAAGATGGTGCATAATGTCAAGCTGTTAAGACTGACAGCATCTGTTTTTCACCACAAATGTGTAACAAAAACATGACATTTACTTCCTTTGTTCGGAACGACTTTCAACAAATCTGGATTTCAATCGTTCCACTCTATGGACACACAGAAAGAAAATAGAAAAATCAAAGAAAAATCAAAGGAATTCTCCACTGACCTCAATTTTCTAGGGCTACTCAGATCAGTTTGATCTGAGTGCATTTCCCTGCCTATCACAAACCCAGATGATTCACTAGAGAATCAAGCATGGCTCTAATGAGAATCGGAAGACTGTGAAACTCCTTCAAAGTCCGCACCGCACAATATAGACTGTTTTTTCAGGTCATTGCTTAATGCTAATGAAGATCCTTACCCTTAAATGAATAATGTACACACTGGGAAAAACTTATTTTGTTGCCAATATATATGCCGACTTTGAACAAACTTCCAAAATCGGCCTCTTAACTCTTTGACTGCCATTGACGAGATTTCTCGTTTTTCTCCGCATGGCTCAGCCAGCCGTCGACGAGATTGACGAGATTTTTGAAAAAATTAAAAATTATTATTTTATTTTATTTTTTTTTCAAATTATTATTTTTTTTTATCACAAAGGAAGCAGGAGATAACGCGATACGAAGATTTTCTGCTCCATTCACTTCAATGTTAAAAAATAAACGGAGACAAAATTCACAGTTTACCTATTTTTGCAATGTTATTCTCTGGCAGGGAAGGGGGGTAGATGTGTAAATACTCTGGCAGTCAAAGAGTTAATGATGATTCGTATGTCATTAATCCTTTATGAGCAAATATGCCAGGTAAAGGCTGGTGATGGGGGCTAGTCGGCAATATTTGACGATGCCACTGTTTCACCACTTTTATACCATGTGAATTGACTCATTAATTATTCACAAAGCATCTATGAAGGTGCAGGACCAACACCATAAATAAATAATATTGCGTTTTGGGCATAGGATCTAATAAGCCATGCTATATTTTTCTCTTTCTCCACAAAAGCACAATAAGCCAATACTACAGTATGTCTCCATCACTCCTGTGTGCTGTTACACTTTCTCTGTCTCAGTATGTTTTGCCATGAGAGACCTGGATGCTAAAGGCACGTACTGCAATGATCACCGGTCTCTGGCAAGCTCTGCCTATATAGTGCCATGGCAACGGCAAGCGAATGTGACTATGAGACATTTTCCAATAGGAGGCAAACTCAAAGGCACAACCCTTCAAGGACTTGCAGTAAACAGACACATTTGCGCAATGGACTGAGGCTGATAGGCATGTCACGTTCTGGAGCTTCTCTCTCATTTTCTAAGCACTCGTTTCATTTATCTCTTTTGGCAACTCAAGGTCATTCTATCGTTTCTAACTTTGAAATGTAAAGTGTTTTCCAGGGAAGTTGTCTGACATTCACACTTGCTTGAAATACCTGCGGTGTACAGATATATAATGTTTTTGCATCAAGTATGAATGTGCGCGATTCTGAATGCCGGTGTATTGGACTCTGATGAAGCTGAGCTGAAACGCATTGGTCACCTGCGTCAGCCGGTGTATTTGATTGGCAATATCCCGTCACTACCAAAGTCATAATGCCTGCATTGTCATCATGGCACATAAGTGTGAACGCAGCGTCACTATGCGGTGCTTACATAAGAGATGTTAGTTCTGTGAACACACTGTGTTCCATCAATAAAATGCCTCATAAAAACAATGTCGGAGTGAGTGAACCATTTTATACTCGATGCGGCTCCGCTCTGGGTTCTTAACGTTATACTGTATTCAGTGCTGGAAGGGTAACTTCTTTACCACGGATCTCCACTGTTTGTTTACATCAACCTCCGCTTCTGGTGACAGACACAGTGGACAAAGTGTGTATTATCTCTCTCCAGTAATTAATTGCCATCTGGTTATGTTTATTGTCACTCAGAGAGGGGTTTATACCGCCTAACCTCCTCAGACAACCTTTCTTCATGGTACTGTATGTTGTTGGCAGATTGTGTCTTGTTTACTGGGTGAGAGGCTGCTTGCATCGGTGGCAAAAACTGTTCAATGAACACAATGCTTCAGAGCTTTGTTAATGTAACTAAGAGAAAGGATAAAAATGCGTGGAGATGGAGAGTCCAACGAAGAAGCTAAACTCGTCTCATAATATTGTGGTGTGAGTAAGGAGTGGGTTGGCGAGAGAGAAGGGGGGGGGGACTGTGACCAGAGTACACGTCTTGCATGATGAGTATTAACTGTACCAGTAATAGTAGGAACAAACACATGACGGTACTTAATAACCATTAAAGAGGGTGATGGGTGAATGACTCATCTCTGCCAATATACTGCCAATATACTGGTATTGTGGTGTAAACACAGCTTGAGTGATCCATTCACTGTGATATTGACAATAGCTGTAAATAGTAAATACCTGCCATTTGTTGGATACATATATCCAATACACAATGCATTATAATCTGATTATAACATTGTATACTTATTATTATAAGCAGAATTAAATAAATAATCACAACCCTTTATAACAATAATCATAACACATAATTGTTTTATAATTAATTATACGGTCAAGTACGAAGGCATTATAACCTGCTTCTAACTCTGTATAATTACAATTATAAGCACTCATAGTATGTATACACTACAGATTTTGCTATAAAAAAGAGAGAAGTACTCCAAAATGTCAACAAATAGCAGTACAGTATGGTTTGAAAATAGTTGACAGTATGTCAAGTATACTACGGCTCAACATCCAGACCCTGCATGGTTCAGTACTCTACCTACTGATTGAGACTGAGAGAATAGACACTGTTAAACTGTATCCCTGGATACTGGTGGCATTTGATCTACACAGGAAATACAATAATGCTACAGTAGGCCTATTCAAGATTCACATGATTAAAAAAAAAAAAAAACCTACATATAATAGCTAGGTACAGAACTGTGCATTTTCAATCTCATCCTGCATATTCAAATAGTTCCAGGTTGTCATGAACATGGTAAAGGGATAGTTCACCCAAAAAAAATACTTATTTTCTATCAATTACACACCCCATGAAGCCTTGAATTCATTAGTTGTTGTTGCAGCCAATAATTTGATGACCGGCGGAAAGAAGCTAATGTCTCCATTAGGAGACTCAAAGTTGACACTTTGAGTCTCCTACCGGAGCCGCCGCCGGTAATTAAATTATTGGCTTAGGAATGCGACAAAAACAAAAAGATCTCCATGAATTCAAGTCTCCATGGGGTGTGTAGTTGATAGAAAAAAGGTCATTTTGGGGGTAAACTATCAACTTCAGGATATGCCAGTATATTTTGTGCAACACTATAAGTTGTCAATCTACAGCAAATAGGGGTATCTATACTTTTACCGCAAATAGTGATTTTGAGTGTTAGAACTGCTTATACTTAGACTAGATTATGCACTTTTCACCTTAAGATTTAACGGGTATTTTTGCAACTTTTTTCAGTTGACTCAATGTTACTGTATCGCATCACCCCAGCATCCTAACTCAAGCATTACTCTCATCATGCATGCTAGTGTACAGTATAGCCCACTTTAATCATCTGAAGAAAAGATTAACTGTGGAGACTTAGCTTTTCAATCATTCTAAATATGAATTCCTTTAGAATTTCAACTTGCAATTATTTGTCTTCTATTTATCTTTGAAGGTTAGTATTGTTTGAAATCGTAATTCCCATCTCAGCTCTTATTTTTATTTTAGTTGTATTAATTCTACTTGATAATGGCTGTTCAAAGAGGTGAGTTAAACTCACACGAGTGGAGATCCCAGATGACTCCATCGGTTTGCTTTCCTAAATAATTTCTCACCGAAGGGCAACTGGGTTAAGCAGGTTCAACAGAGCAAATATATAATGAATCCAATAAGGGTAATTAAGATAGCACATCAGACGAGCAGCAAGTTGACCTTGTGACCCCCAGGACAGCCCCGGAATGAAAAAATAAATTACTCTTACTTTCTTTAATTATATTTTACCATACTTCCCCATTACTCTCCTGACACTACAATTTTAAGCTTTTTTTTTGGAAGATAAGAGAATTTTACTCTCTCTCTCCTGGTCAAATGAATAATTACAATCCGAGAGCAGGGCCCGATTAGTTCTGCTAAATGTGTGCTTATCCATCATTGTTTGACTGACTGATTGACAGACAATTTGAATAGTGTAATTTGTTGTTGTCATCAGCACTTGTCATTGCTATTCAGCCATGTCAAAGAAAAGGCTTAATAGGCATCCTAAGGGTCCATTCCTATTGATCCAGTTGATGTAGCATGCTATGTGGCATATTACAATACAACAAAAAAGGAAAATAATCCCAACATAACAATGCAGATCGTGTAATGTTATGACTGTTGTGAAATGATTAATCCGGTTGTATCATGGCTGTGGCAGCTTTATTCAGCTAATTGATCCCAAAGCTTCGACTGGGCTTTACACTGGAGCATTAACCTTCCTTAAGAGCCAGCATTATGTACTGTGCGGCCAGAATATTGCAGGTCCTGCTGTTCCTTAAGAAATACACTGAGGAGCTGAATCCTCCTTAGTGTGGTAGAACCATATTCATTTAATACAAAACTCTCAGAACTGAATTCTCCCACACAGCAGTAGACTACTAGACACACGGTAGTTACTAGTACTAGGCAAGCAGCTGCATAGGCAGTGCAATTGTCATTGCTATATTTCCCGACTAGCAAGATATCACAGATGTCTTTTGGACATGAGGAGACATTAAGCTATGGTGATTCTGACAGTAGAAGCACGGCCACTGCATTTGGTTCACCTCTCTGTTCTAACCTCTCTGTTCTAGGTGATGTTTGGGTGTGCAGAGAGCTTTTGTTTACCAAGTCTCCTGACATCATTATATCAAATTATTAATGCAGCTCCCATAAATGCTGGAATGCAATTTTCCTCATCAGTTTGATCAGTCTCCTCCAAATCCGTTGTTTAATTAACAGTGCACCGTAATGAAGGCGCAGCTGTTTCTTAAAGGTAATGGGAGCTGATCTGATTGGTTTAATTATTGCAACGCCCAAAACACACCCGTGACTAATTCAGAAGCTTAGCACTGTGCACCGGGCTTTATGACCAGATAACTCTCCGTCTAACCAGCAAAATTGCCGTGGACACCCCCCTGAAGTGTGCTCTGCATTTTAGACTGAGCCCCACCATTCTTAGAGCCCCACCATCCTTAGAACCTCATCATCCTAAGAGCACTACCATCCTTATCCCCACCATCCTTAGAGCCCCACCATTCTTAGAGCAAAAAAAACAACCAAAAGGCTCAGTCATCATTATCCCCACCGTCCTTAGAGCCCCACCGTCCTTAAGAGCAAAAACAACAACCAAAAGGCTCAGGCATCATTCTGTAAACTCAGGTTTGGGTCTTGAACATCACACATCCATGTGCCACATCCATGTGCCATTTGGAAAAGTCTGAAAAACTCTTCCGGAATAAACAATTGTGTATCAAGACATGTGTTTCATCAACACTTTTTAAAATGTCACCATGGTTGTTCAACAGGTTACACACAGAACTCAGTCAACACACAAACAACCATGTTGACTTCCATACCAATAACGAAAGAAGAACAGCAGTGAATAAGCAGTGTGTTATATTGGAAGTTAGTGTGTTTGAAGTTAACACCCTGCATCATTTACCATTGTGCATTGTCAGTAAACTTCAAGGAAACGGTCTCTTGGCACACAGCTGACGGAGCATGTGCTTTCAGCGGTGCCCCAGTCCCTTAGTTGCTGATTCCAATTGTAATTAACTAAATGAGAATTAAAGCTGGTTAATTGAACAGGCAGCCATTAATCTCCAGCCCAAACAGATTAAATCAGTCTATTCGCAAGTCCTGTATACATGCTAGGCCTTAATGTATTTACACCACAGAGACTTAGCTGTGATCACACGCTGCATATCTGATGTTTGCACATGTGTCTAAAAGTGTGTGCGCGTGCGTGCATGTGGAGGAGGTGCATTCAGGTACTGTAGAATGGTGCATAACAACATTCACTGTAGATAATTAGACCAAGATGAAAGTGAGGTGTACATCTATGCTGCTAATGTGTTTGTGTATGTTTCACAAATAACTGTCTAACAGACAGAGAGACAGACAGACAGACAGACGTGTGCACAGGCTTGTGCACATGTCATTTGAACACTGGGTATAAATGTGATCGAAATCACATCCCACCGGCAGCAGTGCTGGGTAATCACAGTGGTAGGAGACGTCAGCCCAGACAGTCAGCCCATAGATCTCTCTGATTACGCCATCGTGTCTCCGGACACAATCTCACCGGAACCCCAAAAAAGAGAGAGAAGAAAACACGCCTTTTTGTACGTGGACTTTTCAGTGTCTGGCTGTCTTTCTGCAAGTGGTGGACATACAGTAACTAAGTACATTTACTTGAGTACTGCACTTGTACATTTGTTTTTGTTTAGTTTATTATATTTTTTTCCCCCCAAGCTCATGACTTTCACTCTGCTACATTTCAAATAGAAATATAAAGGGACCCTTGGGACCCAAACTTAGAAAAAATACATTATGAATTAATTAACCACTTGAGCACTATTTCAAATATAGTGCTCTACAAGCTAACTGCTATTTTTGCAATTTTTTAACAAGTGTTCCCTCTCCCAGTATTTAGATACTGGTAGATAGACCTTTATCGATTCTGAGGGAAATTCAATTATCATAGCAGCACCGCAGTAAGGAAGAAACACAGAAGAAGTAGTAGGTAATACCAATTACATTTAAGATTATATATGTAGTATATTAAAACAAATCAGCCCAGATGCAGATTGCACCTGGCCAGGTTTGCATAATGTATGAACCATTAGTAGATTTATATAAAGGAATAAGTATTATTCACATTCTATTACCAGTAAAATGTGAACATAAATATAATTAAAGACTGGCCACAATGTGTTCCACCGTGTGTGTGTGGGTGATGTGTTGATTATGTGGTGGGGCTGTGTGTGTGGTTTCTTGTCTGCACGCCTGCTGTGACCACTGTGACAATAGCAGCCGAATGCTTGTGACACGTACAAACCTCTCCAGGGGTGAGTTGACATGACTAAAGCGTCTCACAGAGCAAAGTTTAGACGTGTCTGTCTGCCGGTCTGTCTGTCTGTCTGCCTGCCTGCCTGCCCGGGGTTAGTACTGATGAAGACTGCAGGGTCTTCACAGCAAAGCACAGACACTAAAAGGATTGCTATCCCACTGTAAAATCCTACTGTAAAACTGAGACCCTGCATCAATTTTTCTCCTCAATGGGTTGGCCAATCAACATGAAATCACACATGGGCATCCTATATTTAAAAAAATCACACCCTGCGTGAAGAGAGTGGTGCCTTTGATGAGCCCCGTATTGATGTTGTCATCAATGTTTGTTTATTGGACATACGGACATACACACGGACACACAGACAAAGTCAGATATAGGAGTGGTTGGCACCACTCAAAAATCACACCCAGTGTGAAGTGAGCGGTGTTATTTAGAAACAACAGTGGTCATCACAGTGATGGAAGCTCACTTTTAAAAAAAAAATTTTTTTGAAGTGCGTGGTGCTATTTATAGATTATTATTTCAACATGCGTCTCGCTAGCCAATCAAAGCAAAGGGTCTGAATAGTCAGCCAATCACGGTACGGCGAAAAGGGTGTGAATATTGTCAGCCAATCACAGTACAGGGAAAGACGAATTCCCAACCCCACTTATAGGAGCGGCTACACCGCTCAAAAACAAATGGTGGGCAGTGGGTGGTGGGTGGGTGACCCCGACCCTCAGACATAACCATATACAGTATAGAGGTCACTATGACTCAGACATTGGGTGCGTTCGAAAATACAGCACTGAGCGCACTGGCCAATACAAACTAGTGTGCTCCGGTGCGTAATTTCCGAACGCACCCATAACCATAATATGTGGCTGCAGTGGGAATGCTGACTGTGACAGCATGACATCAGACCAAAACAAACCGTGTCGTTGTGACATCACACTCAAACAAATCATATACTGTACCATGTCCATACAGTATATGGAGTTCCAGGTTGACCGTTGTGTCCAAATATGCAGTGCATGAAGTCGCTTCAGTAACCAATGCCGATCCAACGTGGTCAACCCTACTTTAGATGATGTGAAATCCCAGAGCCAAACGTCAAATGCACAGGGAGTCAAATGCATATATTGCCCCCGTCAAATGCATATAATATGGAGTCAAATGCACATATATGGAGTCAAATGCACATATATATGGAGTCAAATGCACATATATGGAGATATGATTTTCAACATACACAACATAAACCAAATGCTCTCAACACTCAACATGCACTGAAGTCAGACACAACAGAAACCGTGTCAAATGCACATTACAGTATGTGTAGAAAAGAATAGAATTATTCTACTTCACCAACGCATCCGGTGTGCAAAATACTTTGCTTTTCAAATGCCCATACCTATAGCCTATGGAAATAGAATTTTTATAATCAACTAAATTGACTAGTCTGATAAATCACGTACGCCCTATTTTATACTTCATTATACAATGATGTTGCGCAAAACTAGCACAAAAAAACATCTACAAGTGAGCTTGTAGATCTGCTATTTTAGCTATTTTTGCAAATTTTATTTAGATTTTTACCTACTGTATGATGACATGCCTAAAATAGGAATGCCAGGTTGAAAGGGTAACCGGAAGGCTCGCCCCAAAACACACCATTTATTGTTCTTGTATTGCGGTTCTTGTATTCTTGTATTCTTGTATTCGTTTTACTGAGGATAAGGTTAGGAATACATTAAAGGTTAAGCTTAGGAATAAGGTTAGGTTTAGGCATTGTTTTACTGAGGTTACGTTTAGGAATACCTGGTGGTGACCGTTCCGAGGTCGTCGGATTTGACCCGGGGAGAGCGTTCTTGCATTTGTTGAAAGTGGTTAATTGTTGCAGCCCTATTGGACTTCATGGTCCATAGCGTATTTACAAAATGGATTCCATTTCATTGTTTCATTCTTTTTTTTGTAATAATCAATTAAATTGATTAACTGATCTTGCATCCCTAGTCTCCACGTAGTTGGGGGGCACACATCTCTGGGCAAGGACTAATTGCTTAGTACTTGATTACATTTTAGATTTGGCTTTTTGACTAAAAGACAATTAGTCTTTCAACATATTTGTCACACTTCCAAAGTGCTTGGCAGTTGGCACATAGGTTTATTGCCAAGCTTTGTCCAAGTAACTTGACTGTTATTACTGCACATCATAAATAAGTGTGGGAGTCGTCCATATGTGTCTGTGTTTACACTGATCGCACTGAGACAATTAGCAACCCTGACTAACGCACCCTGACATGACGTCACGTCAGGGTGCAAATCAGTTTGGCCTGTTTTGAGACCAATTTACAGAAAACCCTGGATTTGCTGTGAAAGCCTCGTGTTCAAACTGGGGCATTTTTGGGGATAGAAGAGGGGTAGGGGAGACCAAAAACACACAAAAAAGAAGAAAAAGTTAAAACTCATGGTGTAGTCCCTTTAACTCATTCACTGCCAATTGACATGTTTTTTGTCCAAACGCCCAGGCTGCCAAGGACGTGATTGACGTAATTGAATGATCCAAGCACCACAAAAGAAGAGTACACCCAGAAATCACGTGATCACAACAAAAAAATATTTCCCCCATTCTACCGGATCCCTGAGCGTGTAATGAGCTGATCTCCGTGAGGACGGCGGTCACGGTGAATATTCCATGATTTTTCAAAGGTACAGTAAAATCAACGTTTTCGCTGGCAACTTGGCAAGGGGACCGGATACGGATGAATTCATTAATTAATTCCTGGCAGTGAATGAGCTAAGAACTGGTGCTTTAAATGAATAAAGAATATTTACTATATCTGTTATAATGCTGTTGCTTGTTTCAGCAACAGGTCATGTTGTGATGGAGTGGAGGGAGGATTTATGGTTGCATATCGTAGCTTTCGGGAGAAAACCTTATACTGTATGTCCAAAACTGTTACTTCTCAGGAAATGGAAAAAGAACCTGTGTTCCAATGGATCCAATGTAGTTATTATTTCATCTCAAGCTCTTGTTAATACTTTTCATTGGTTAAACATGTATAAAACCCACATACTTAACCACTTTCAACATCACTTTAAGTGTCCAGGGCCCTCCGGGAGCACGGCCTCTGCCTTCCTGCCTCAAGGATCTTTTTGAAGTACTACCAGGTCCCGCATTGCGGAGGGGGTCCCATCCACCCAGCCCCGTACCCAGGATTGGGGTGCCTTGGGCTGGGTAGAGGGGCGGCATGAGGCCCCTGCCCTGGTTCTTTTTGAAAAATAAAAAATTGTGTTAAACATTTTTCTAAATTGACCGCAACCTAACGCATTGTGAGCCTATAGATTGGCTATTTTTCACTACTTTTGTGTAACACTCTTATACGAAAAAGGAGGGCATAAAGTTTCAAAAATGAAAAAACAAAGTTGAAATATTGAGATATGAGGTTTCGGCCCAACGACTATGTTTACCCCCGCAGTGACAGCAAGACAATGTGCTGAAAGCTCTAATGGAAAAGCTCATCTTCTGTTCCACATCTGTCATAACAACACCCTGTCAACACATCCTTTGGATGAGCTGAAAGATCTTTGTCAAACATCACCACATTCACCTTTACAGGCAAATTTGTTCCCGTTTCTTGCTGGGAATAATATGACACAAACAAACAGTCAGTGTTTGCATTGGGCCTGATAACAACATCACATGCAGACTGGAGAGGTCTCCCCCCTCCTCCATGCAGTACATTTACACACTTCAGTTTTAACTGCTTGGCAACAGTGATCAAAACCCTTTTTCCTTTTTTCCCTTTCTTTCTTTTTTGGCTCCAAAGATGGGAACATGTGGGCGATGCCACTTAAAGCTGAGAGGGGATGGCCGGATGAAAGTGCACAAACATGCTTTTGTTGCTGGAAGCAAGTCATACTCGCATGAGGAGAAATGCTGCTAATTTCAAGAGTGAATCACTGCAATCAGAATTCATTTTGAGGACATTTGTAACAACCGGCATCAGCCTCAACCTTATTATGAAGGCTTGTGTAACCACAAGCACATCTATTGGTGTGGAGTTGCTCAAGCTGAGGATTGTATGCAGGGAGTGAACTCCACTGTGTTCTGACCCTAATAACCAAAACCCAACACTTTGCAATTCAAACACATTCCCTCGAGGTGTTTTTCTCAAACACTGCAATGTTACAAGTACGGACTACGGACTAAAAAAAACATAATTTAAAGGAAATGAACCTTCCTTTCTCTCTCTGGCAATATTTAGTTGTTAATGTAGACCTGTCTCTCAAAATGGAACATTTAGGACATTTATTGGAGTCTCTGTGTTGGCAGAGAATAACAGCTGGAATATGGCCACAGTTTTTGCTCAGATAAAAATGTCCTTGAAATGCACTGAAGAACTAAAGTGTAACCATATGATGTTAAAAACAGAAGGCCTTTTTAACTTTACATTCACATTGAACTGATGTTAGACACACTTTGATTAAAACCAGGGTTCGAAATACAGGAGACTTATGGGGAGCTTGGCTCCCCTGAAAGAGACATGAGCTCTCCACAAAGCCACATTTGAGAATTATTATTAAAATAATGCGTATACATTTATATTTCCCTGTACGGCTGCGTGAACCCAATGGGCTACGTGGGCTGCAGGCCAGTACCACAGCCACTAGGTGGGCCCCAGATAAGTAGGAATTTAATTGAGGAAAAAACTGATTGCATTTATGCTTACCTTTTGTGCTCGCCATACATTGATACAATTCCCTCACAACGAAGAACTACCACAACAACGTTTTCTTTACGTCCTGTTTTGTGTTAGTGTGAAACCAGAGATGTCACAAAAGTTTCCTTGTAAATACAAGAGCTGCTCTCTACAGAATGATCGACAGTTCTAGAATGGGTTTCCTAATATAGGTTTGTATTTCATGTGTATTCTTGTTTGTCTTAATGTTTTCAATGTGAATATGTATGCTGCCTTATTGGCCAGGAACCACTTCAAAGAGATTTGAAACTCAATGTGTTTTTTACCCTGGTGATTAAAGATAATAATAATAAGCCAAACGCAAGCGGGGAGTGTTCATTTTACAAGCTGGGAATGATCAAACATAGACAGAGGAAATTGATTAATGAAAACAGACTGGACCATCTAACTTTGATGTATACATATACAGTATGTTATATGACCTGTTGCATCAGTTGGATTTTATCGACCGGATATAGGATTCGCATTCGAGAAAAGCAGGGGAAAGTGCAGGAGAGGATTGCAGTACGTGGGGAGGGTATATATAATATAATAAACATGATATTCTTAAAAAATAAAAATCCATGCACAGCACACCATCAAAGGATCAATTGGGTTCCGCTATATCCTACTGTAAATTATATTCTCATCAAATACTTTGGGCTACTGTAAGTAAACCAATGTCACTTTCATGGTTTAGAATCCAATGGTTAAGTTGGAATCTTGGATTGGACTGATTTAAATTGATTTTGGAATTACGGTACAACACTCGCTCCTCACGCATCGTGTGTGACAAAAAGGAATTAAAAGTGAAAAGGGTCACAACTACTGGCAGACCACTGTATAATTCAGGCTTAGTGCTAATGTATACGTGTAGGCCGATCTGCTCAATTGTGTTGAATTTTGCATAGTGGTTTGAGCAGCACCTACTGCTAGCAGAGAAAATGATCTGACAACTGACACCTTCCAGTCTGTTTAGTTTTTTGTCTTGCTTGTCTTTGCATATCCGTTGTGTTGTCGTCTAGCCAATTTGATTACTTTAAGGCCTAGACTAGTCCATTGGGTTTGATGAGTCTGTGTCACTGTCTGAGCTTTGGGATGTTGTGTTTTGAGAGAAAGGTCCTCAATCAGTAATGCTCATGTTATGGATAAAGTGTGTCTATGTGGTGCATAGGGCCTAAAAAGAGGGTTGTTAACCCTAGGCCATGCAATGATTTAACAAGGCTCTAAATAATGAATGAGACTAATAGTAAAACATGTGTCAACGTGAGTGTTTATTTGTGAATAACAATTTCTGATAATTTGTGTTTTTGTTTTTGTGTTTATTAGACACAAAGCTGGTATTTATGCAGGTCATGCTGGTGACCTGATTAAATGGCCCAAAGAAAAAGGATGTGGGACACGAGAGTGCTCAGGCCGTGTGTAGAGAGAGAGACACACACACACACACACACACACACACACAGACACAGACACAGACACACACACACACACACAGACACACACACACACACACACACACACACACACACACACACACACACACAAACACACACAATATTCATAAAGCAATTTGGCAAACCCAGTATAATGGGGGGACTGTCAGAAACTGAGCATCTCCACTACAGTAGTGTGTGTGTGTGTGTGTGTGTGTGTGTGTGTGTGTGTGTGTGTGTGTGTGTGTGTGTGTGTGTGTGTGTGTGTGTGTGTGTGTGTGCTCGCGCGTGCGTGCGTGCGCGTGCATGCATGCGTTAGCACGGAGGGGTTTTGTTCAAGGCCACCGTAGTGGTACTTATGGGAGGAGAGCATCATTAGAAACTCTGCAGACTCCAATTTGACTCTCAGTCCAAATACATTCAGCGGTCTGCAGAGTGAAATCTGAAATCATTCCCATCACGCCTTGAGGCCCTGCAGCCACTACTGCCCCAAATATGGAGTGATTCAATGTAGCATTGTATATTTCTTGTATGGAAGGAGGAGAAGATGTTTTAAACATTTCAGGCTTATGAAGGCCATGTTCTCAGATAAAAATATGAAACAATACACCTGCTAGTGGCCCCTGGAGGCCGTGCTGCTCGCTACACCCAACTAGACTGAAGTTGATTGAACTGACCCCACTGTCATCCTTAAGGCTTTTTGTAAGCCATTTTGGTGGTGTCTGGCATTACCAAGCAATCAAAAACAAACAAGGATGTCGCACACAATATTATTATCTAATTAAAGTAATGGCAGAGTATTAACATAGAATAATGGTTTAAAGCATAGGCAATTTTTGCCTCTGCCACCAGGGGGGGGGGGGCAAAGATAATATATAAACATAATAATGTTTTTATATGCAATATATATGTTTATCATATATGTGACATATACAAAATAGGCCGCCTGCATATTTGTCTCTATATATGTACATATATCCATATATGTGGCATATACAGTATGTGGACATAGAAGAGACATATATTTCATATATATCCACATATATGCACATATATGAATCTGAATATGGCGTAAATGCAGCATATATTCTTCATATACTTGCCATATATTGGCAAAAAAAAGGTACAAAAAGAAAAAGTACAAAAAAATATATAATAATCGTCCGGCCACCAGGGGGGGCAAGTGCCCCCCCCTGGTGCCATGGGTGCATCCCACTCTACCCCACAAGAACCATGGTCCATGGAGGATATCATCAGTTGATCCAGAACTTTGTTTGGAAGATGGAGGGAAGATACAAGTTTATTTATTTTAACAATTGCACAAAGGAATGTCTGTTTTGTGGTTCTAAGACGGAAGGGAGAGAGACAAGATACCTATGTGGCTGCGGTTGTCAGTTATTTATTTCCAAATCATTTGCAGAGAGAGAGAGGCTGGAGCACACCTACTTTCAACATTATTGATGTTCAGAAGACACTGCATGTGAATTGGCACTTTACAAAAGAAAAGGTTTATATTTATTAAATGCAGAATTGGGGAGGTTGGCATGTTCTAAGGCACAGTAACTAATATTGTCACTGCTCCTTAATTAAATATTCTTTCCCTTCCCTTACTGTCAGGAGTTACACCCCTATTTTTCACTATAAAGGATAGACCTATTATAATTAACTAAAGAACACTCCAAAAATAGAATGATGCTCAAAAAAAACTAACGTACTGTACAATAGACACAGTTGCATGTGCACACACGCGCATTAACACACGCAATTTTATCACAGTCTCTCACTTTCTCAGTGCAGAAACACATAATGAATCACTTGCCTACATCAAAGATATCTTTTAACGCATACAGTAGGACTACAGAGAAGGCAATCGTGAAATTGTTCCCATTATGGAGCATTTTATCTTTAGTACTGTATGAAACCAAAAGACTTGATAGAGAGAGGGTGAGAGTGAGTGAGTAAGTGTGAGAATGAGAGTGAGTGTGAGAGAGAGAGAGAGAGAGAGAGAGAGAGAGAGAGAGAGAGAGAGAGAGAGAGAGAGAGAGAGAGATAAAGAGGGAGATAGAGAGAGTGTATTAAAATAAAATTGGATCAAGTTTGTCTCAACAAGCACAAATCCAAATCTCATCATCTGAGCCGTACTCATCAGTTGAATATATTTGAAACCAACATATTGCAGAGACACTTGCTTAACAAGCTACTCATAGTGTAATTAACAGATGGAAGCTCAGCCTGGTGGCGTACCTTTTTCCTGAAAGAAGAGTCATGATGTAAATTTTAATTATCTACACTTTCCATCCCATTAGTAGGAGTTTGGGTTCGGTATACGTTCTTGATTGAAACACGCAGGTCTGCTACACTACAGTACTGTACTCCAGAGACAGGACTGAGACAGAATGGGGGTGATAAAGAGGACAGCATATAATGTGGACTCTCTAGTGTTCATATTCAAGTGCTCTCCAGTGTGCTTTCAGTAATCTCTGTGTCCTGCCTTGATGCTCAGCATTTTCGGAAATCCTCCTCCGTCTTTCTTTAGACTCTGTGATTTAAAATTCATGAGGTTTTGCTCAATCTTTGCTGATTTCCTATCGTTGGTTGAGCCGCGAATTGATGGCAAAACTATTGTATTGTGGCTGCCTGTCTGTGTGTCACTGTTCACTTCTATGACTCAATGCACCGAACGAAACTTCAGATATTAGATTTCTAATTTAATTTCTAATTGTCTGTGTCAAAAATAAATTCCCTTACGGGACCAATACAGAATTAAATAAATTCTCAATTTGACAGTACAATTCTGTCTATTTTCCATTCACAATCACTTTGTACTCTCCTTGAAGATTTCAGAGAATAATACATTCAAATCCAAACTAAGCGTGGGTTTATTAAGTGTTTTGAGAACAGCCTCCATTCCATCAAGTGTGATTTTTTTTGTAAAATTGAAGACGGCACTGTCGGCACACCTTCTGTACAACTTCCTTCATCTGCCAATAAACAAGAGCACACAGATGGCTCCCATGTTCCATTCACATGAACACTGCAATTAAAATCTATACTATAGCATTCTAATTTCTTCTCCAATCCATACATTATGTAATCCTGATCCTGACTAATAGCATTTTAACGGCTGGACGAATATGAAATCCAAAAAGTTCACTTGTGTAATGTGATGATGATGTGATACAGATGATGTGATACAGATTTTTTTTTTATCTGTACTTCATCTTTTGGTTCGACAAGTGGCTTATGCAAGTGTGCCACTTGCAAAAATTCTATATTTGTCCATCCAGTTTTTCACTTCCATTTTATGTTTTCCTCTGTCGTGCTCACAGTTGGCAGTATGCCTCTGGCTGCTTTGAGAAGAGTCAGCTAGACTCCTACTGTAAATAATGTATAGCTACCTCCCCTTCTTCTTCTTTGCCTATCAAATGTATTTTGAACAGATACTAGGAGACATGTTGGTTGGCAGTGAAGGACCATACAGTACAGTATGACTTGGATCAATACCTTTGAGGCTGGTAGCTAACCTTCAACTAATGGAGGCAGTTCAGATTTCCAAACCCCAACTCCTCAGATGGCGTGTGCTATTCTTAAACAGCTATGCTAGCTTTTCTTGGCTATAATAAACCTAATTGTCTGTTACAGTGTAAGCATGCTTTCTGGGTGGCCCTTTAGATCAAAGCATGGATCAATGGTCAACAGATCTATTTGACCTTGAGCCTGTACAAGCAGGTATACCTTGTAAGGTACAAGCAGCAAACTATTGGTGGGACATGCTCTTAAAAGTGCTAACACAACAATACAAAAAGTATAATACTGGATGTAATCCTACTATAAATGTGTGAAATTTCTGTCCGTCCGTGCTTGTGTGCGTCTGTAGTTCGCGTATCTTGAAGACCATCCGACCGACAGACTACAAAGAGTCGGCGTGTGCATCACAGACGAAACGAGGGAGTGTGGTGCTTGGTTTGAGGTAGCACAGTAAAGTCCTGAGTGTTCATGTAACTAAGAGTTTACAAATGGACCGTAATGGGTCCCTTTGGTTCCATTTGCACACTTTCAGAATTATATGAACACTCAGGATTTTATATGGTTGGGTCCCCTCACTATCGGCCCAGGCTCTCCCGTTAACCAAGTGGAGGGTGTGAGAGGTGGTGACAGGGATCATTACATCACAATACACCCAGGGGCCAATGCCACATAATATTACCATGCCACCCAGTTCCTACCCCAAACAAGTTGACAGATCCTGTGTGTCACAGTATAAACAGAGAGAGAGAGAGAGAGAGAGAGAGAGAGAGAGAGCAAATAGGACACAGGGAGAGAGACTTGTCACGGGGCTGCAAATCATAACAGCGCTCATACAGAAATACTTGATATTTACATAATATTTGTGCAATCTAGATAATGTTTGCTTAGATAAAAGAGATGTATAAATCGAAAGGTCAGTGAATGAAGGTGAGCAGAAGGGTTGCACATTGAGGGCAGGCATGTCTATATTTTCCTTGCAAGGTACATAAACTCCCTACCAGAACACATCACTTGCACAGATCATTGAAGATAACAAGTCCGTCACTATGCTTTTGTCCTTGAGGCTGCAATGAGCTTCAACCGAGATCAGATCATGCAACAGATGAAAGCGAGTGAGTTGATTCTACAGCAAATTTGTGTCTATTAACCTTTGTCAAGACAAGTTTACAAATGTATATCAATTCTGTACAATAATTAATCAATCTATACAACCGTAATCTCTCAAGAACAGATTCTGCTCTCCGCTTGAATCTGTCGGGGGGGTTCGTCATAACGTGTACGCACTGGCCTACAAGTGGGCGTGCCTTCAAATCAGGAAGCAGGCCGCGCTTTACCCAATCAAATGTAGTGGGCGGGATTTACTGTCTGCTCTCGCTTCCCACTGAAAACAAACCGAAACTCATTTAACAATAGCGTCCTCGGAGCAGACAAAACCACGGAAAGATATTCACATTTTAACTTGCTCTTTCATCATAGAAACAAGTGGGCTTATAACCAAAAGGATCCATGTTCTCTGGGAGAAGTGGTGTTAGTGTTCCGTGTAGAAACATTGTTAGTGGGAATGAAAACATAAGCGCACCACCGGAAGTGGAGCGCTGAGGGCAGACCAAAAACCCCGGTTTCCTTGCGCACGGGTGCTCCATTTAGCTCCCCCCAGAGCCAAGTGAAAGAGTAAAAAACAGCAGAGGGCGCTGTTTTTCCTTTTTATTTGGCGATGGGTTCCCAGATTGATACAACCGTAATGAGGGGACAGATTGGGGTTTAATACAATGCAATGTAATACTTCACAAGCAGATCAGCTATATACTTCACTATTTTCCATTGGATTATGCAATATCTTCACCATGTAATTACAAATAAACCACTGATGAATATATGATGTATGCCCAGCTGCTCACAGCCATTTGGCCTTTTCAGCGACATTGCGTTCTCACACCACAGAAGAAAAGCAAACAAGAGAGCAAACATATATTTGGTCTCTAAACACAGAGGCAAATACAAAGGCAGGCAAACCACAGTATCGAACAAACCGGCTGTGACAACAAACACGTTGGCCATATATTGCCAAATATACTGTAGGAGCACAACAGTAATAATTGGCATTGATCAAACAAACAGTGGGCTAAACCCACCAGAAAATAAGAGTTCAATTTACATTCCATGTAACCCTTCAACAACTTCAACTTTATTGTAACATCACAGGTTAATATGAGTAGAAGTGGGTGAAAGTATTTTTCGCACAAGCTCCCATCATTTGTAATTTTCATTCTTCAAATAATAAAAACAAATGAGGAAAATCGGAGTATCTGGTGTCAACACAGATTAGAGTAAACAAGTTTATTTCTTTTCTAGAATACCCAACACTGGGTCTCACTGGGCTGGTGCTATTCGTTCCTCTTGTGTGGAGGATTCTCTTGATGTGAAATGATAAAAGTATGACATGTTTCTATGTTGAATCTGAGGAAAATGAAAGAAATGCTGTTTCTCTGTACTAAACAAAAAGCATGGTAAGTTAGTATTCATGGACCTAAAATATTTTTTGTTGTCTTTGGATCCTGCTTTTCTTTGAGGTATCTTCTCACCACCAACTCTAATAATTAAGCAGCAGTATGTGACCTTAGTGGCCTGATCTTTGATCTTCATGTTTGACTATGATCTTTCCTTCTGGAGGAAAAATCTAAGATCTAATCTAAGAAGATCTACAAGTACCGTATAAGACGCATTTTCAGATGACACCACATTATTGCCTTAAACACTTATCCTACCTTTCATTTTGCAATTCCAAGGGATTCACAGTAAAGTAATTGCTGGGGACAGTATGCCATGTACCGTAGCCCCTCGGCTGTAAAGAACAGTCCTAATATAAAGATACCCTAACCAACAAAGCGGGCCCGTGTTGATTTTATTATAGGATAGTATTGACTCAAGAAGAGATGTATAGTTCCAGACGACTTCCCTTTTATTCCTGTAATTGGCACAAAACTAGTGCAGGCTCATATTTGTTGTGAAAGTCCACAGAAATCAATGCAGCAAATAGACTCATCTCTTCCCATTTATAAGCTCCCTGTGTGGTCCTATCTGGACAACGATTTGTCACCACCACCACCTTGTGTTTTCAATGCTTCTGCAGGCTCTATCAATAAGCCATCCACTGTCGCACGCTGTGCTGTGTTATTAACGTTCCATTCCTATTGTAATCTCTCAAAGAAATCATTGATAGGTGTCCTCCATATTTCTTTACAGTCTGGCCCGTGGGGGATATCTCCCGCGGTGCGCGGGGGAGAGAGCTACTCCAACCAACCTCACTCTAAATCTCCTCCTTGTGTCCGAGATAAGAGCAGAATTGAGTTATTGAGCGGATGGTTTAAGATATAAGCTCTCTCGCTAAAGGCACGCTCAAAAGAGGCACAATAAGAACAGATTGAATGGTATTTTATTACAAGCAGGTCTGTTTCGTCTTCACCATTTGTCTACCGCGGCGCTCCTATTAACCTGAGTTGAAGGGGTCACAGGAGGGGTGGGGTGGGAGATGGGGGGGGGCTTTCTTCACACTACAGCACTGATGCCGAACACTTCATCTTAGAATTCAAGGTAAAGAGCTGATGGTTGAGGTAAAATGGGTGGCAAATGAATACTGATACATGTTTATGTTTGTCCTGACAAAGGCGGCCTGTAAAATTAAGACGTATATGAAGGCAGAAATTATCTAAAATTATTCGTCTCATATTTTTTTAATCTAGAGGATGCGGTCCTGTATTTTGTAAGAACGCATTCATTTGTCAACTAAATATTCACACTACAATGCTTTAAAAGAGTGGTTCTTATCTGGACTTCACGTGATTGGAAAATACTTCTTTAAAAAAGGTACAGTACCAGGGTTTGTTTTGATGTTGTACGACCACCAATTTTAGCATTAATGAACACAGCAGAGAAATCGTAACACAAAACTGTTGCATTGTGGAAACTAAGCTTCTGTCACGTGATAACTACTGTATGTAAATGTTAGTCATGCTACCAAGTTGCCTCCCCCACTACCACACATTTCTGTCTAACCCTATGAACCCTAGCGTCCCTGTACTGGGCATGGCTTAATTTACATTCAGCAGCACAATGTGACGCACTGTGAGCTTGTAGACCTGCTATTTTTGGGGAAGATATTTGGAGAGAAAAAGGAGGGGACCAAGTATAGACCCCTGGGGGATCCCATTCAACAGTTTAAGTGGTTAAATACAAGGTTTCTTTTTTGTAATGTGCCGTTATAAAAGTGCTACCGTAAATTTCGGACTATAAGCCGCGACTTTTTTCCCATTTTTCGACCCTGCGGCTTATATAACGGTGCGGCTTATCTATGGATTTTTATAGCTAACGGCCACTAGGGGACGTCCTAAATCTAGGGATTTTACACCCGCGGCTTATAGTCCAGTGCGGCTTATATATGTACAAATCATTCAATTTAGCTGCTGCGGCTTATATTCAGGTGCGGCTTATAGTGCGAAAATTACGGTAATTTACAAACATATTGAGCTCAGTGAGTCAAAGCATAGTCCTCCACATAAGTAGATTCTTTCCTTAATTTTGTAACCATAATATACCAAGTTTGGTTATCCTTGGCCTTATAGGCAATATAGTACGGGAGGAACTCAATGGAACAATTATTGGACAAAACCTGCCCATGATTTATTGATATATTCACAGACATGATATAGTCACATTCACAAATTTCTGATTTACAAGGCAAGGGATGATTAAAGGCTGTCGTGACATGTACTTCCGCCTCTAAATGTGATATGACCTTTTCAATAAAAAATGTAATGTGAAAGGTGTATTGTAACAGACGGGCAAGACACATGGGCCTGAATAGGAATGTGCACAAAATGTTAAGTACAATCCCAAGTAAATGACCTTTTCAAAAAAGAAAAAAACTTTTTGTAAAAAATAGACACTAGGCTTTTTGAACTTTTATCCAAGAGCATTTAGGCATTATGAGAAC
Organism: Gymnoscopelus microlampas; assembly: GCF_963454915.1. Classification (NCBI taxonomy): domain Eukaryota; kingdom Metazoa; phylum Chordata; class Actinopteri; order Myctophiformes; family Myctophidae; genus Gymnoscopelus; species Gymnoscopelus microlampas. The sequence continues at coordinate 29,277,900 of NC_139955.1, forward strand.
ATTATCGTCGCTGTGGTGTGGAAACCTCATCTCTCCAAAACAGTTACTTTTCAGGAAATGTGTTCCAATGGTAGTTATCATTTAGCTCTTGTTAATACTTTTCATTACTTAAGTATTTATAAAACCAACAGACAGATTTAACCACTGTCACTCACTTTAAACATTTTCAATTATAACAAAAATAGCAGCTCTACAAGCTCATAACGCTTCACATCCTGAGCTTGTAGATCGGCTATTTTTCCCACTTTTGTGTGACACTGTGGTATGACGAGGTAGAGCCTAAAATGATTAAAAAGCATACAAATTAAATATGGAGATACAAGGTTTCTGCCCGACATCAGCATTATGTAAAGCAAGACAATACCATTAAAATATCCCCTTTTCCACATTCTCCACATCGTGACTCACTACATCCGAGGTTACTTTCTGAGAAAGTGTAATAAAAGTGATCCTTTTGGTTTGCAGACTGCTGACGCACAAGAGTAAAAGAACCACAGGAAGCCGCTGCAAAGGAGAGTAACAGCAACTCTATTCCTTACGCTGTCACTCACACTACCAGATGTCCTCTGGATGACCTCAGTGTGTACAGTTTGATGTAAATCACGCTCCCTAGGCGTCACGACACATTATCCTTTACTTTATTGCAGTTGACTGCCAGGTTATGTAACACAGACTACAGAATGCAAGTGTGATGAAATATTGTTAAACGTCTCGTGAGACCCTGCATCGTTCCGCAGTCGAGGAGAACATGAGAGAAAATGGATGAGAGAAGTACAAGGGACGGCAACACTACAACAATAATTAAAAACACCACCAACGTCAAAGACAACAGATGTTTTCCATTCCAATAACCCCGCTCAGAGAGTAAATGCAATGCTACATGAGCTGTCCGACATGAGACACGACTAAGGCCACTATCCCTGGGAGCTGTTCGTGGTGCTGAGCAGACTGGATCTGTCCATGGTGCTGAGCACACTGGAGCCAGAGGCAACTCTAACCGTTTCAACAGTTTCAAATGAAACAGGCCTCAGCCACCAGGGGGGCCCCGCGGGCAGTTTTTTTTCCCCTTTCTCTCCAAACAGTCGTCTGTTAAAGTAAAACAAATTCTGCACATCAACTAACTGATCATTATTTCATGGTTTTCTTTTTGTCCTATTGCAAACCATGTCAGAATTTGCTGTAAAGATCGGATGATCTGACAATAATATTTTGAGCATTGCAAATGATGTCAAGACGTAGAACTAAGCTAGGGGGAAAAAAAGTCAGTGACCAGTGAATCATGATTGTACTGCTTTGCATATTTGCAAACTGATCCCGGTGAAATCAAAAGCCTGATATGTCTCAAAAGACTGCTTCCAGTGAGTCCACTGCATTGGCGGTTCAACTGGCAAATCAAAGCGAAAATCCATTCATCCTAGTCGACAAAATTTACTGCTGTGCAATCCACACGCAAGCCGCTGAGTTTGTTTCTTTTGTTTAACTATGTGTGACATACAAACTAGAGTCTCATGCAGAAACTGCTTCATCACAGTAACTGTACAGCGACAACTGTCATAGGCCTAAACTTAACGGCCAATCACACTGAGCTCTATAAAAACATAGTTCTAAAAATTGGATGGCAGGGTTTGCACCACAACTCTAAACACAAGGGTGAACAATATAGTTATAGTACTCAGTGTGAACGGCCCTTCAGACAGGAGGGTGGATGCACAACTTAAATGCACCATACACACGCTCTCAGGTTGACGGCATGACACCCATACTGTTGATTTGAGCATGACACTCAAACACAACAACTTTTAACGAGTGTGCGCGAGGCGGTTTGAAACAGTTCTAAAAATCCCTAAATCCGCCCCTGATCGGAGCATAGAGCTGTCCATTGCCTTGACTGCTGCTCCCTGCTCTTGGCTTTTCAGCACTCGACAGTGCCGACAGCTCGACTGAAACATCAATGCCTTTTCAGACAGCTCTCGCCCTTTATTGTTCATCTGCTACGACGCCCCACATGCTGTATCAGCCAAAGCTTACATCGACAAGCCAGACAGAACGCCTTTTGCAAAGACATCCTAAAATCCTCCTGCAGATCATAATTGTAGGCTCACCAGTGTTATCCCACCCCTCCATTTTCCCTGCTGCTTTTTTTCTTCTCCTTCTTGACTAGATGAATTATGTCAGATATTTCTTTCATTCAAGGTCCAGGTGAACTGGCAATTTTAGCAGATACATCGACAGGATTTTGTTAAATGTCTCAAAGAAGATCATAACGTATCATGACACTGTCATGTCATGCACTGAGGCAGTATTGAAGGAGCAAGGGGTACAAAGATTACACTGACAAAGTAAGCAGTTCACTTCATGAAAACCACTTAAGCCCTATTTCAGAAATACATATTTTTATTTCATTGTATTCTTGTGTCCAAAATAGGGACCTCAGGTTGTAATTGCTTAAGGAATTTAGAGTAAGAATTTAGCTACAGTACTATACTGTAGAAGTTCAAATGATAATTCTTTCACCTTTCCAGGGAAGAGTTTATGCTGAGCATGCAAATCCTTTCATTTGGCAACGTCTGGCTGTGTAGCCATGCAGTACAGTCAGAGGTATTCCCACATGGGAGCTGGCTAGTTCATCCTTAGTCTGCTCTGTTAACCCCCGAGTAGACTCACAAGTCAGTCTCTAAATCAGTGATTCTCAAGGACCCCCACATTAATGTGTATTTGACCGTGGACCCCCATCTGAAATGCTTTGTGCCTGGGACAATTGTTAAAATGTTTAAAAAAATGTTTAAAAAATTATGTTTAGGTATAAACCTGTATATCCAGTAATTTTGGGGCATACAGAAGTCTTTAACAACATTAAGTCTGATAATGATGTACCGTGCATGTTCACATCATATATACTTTACATTTCTTAACACAATTTTTCAAATATTTTTTGACAAAATGGCCATTTTTACATTGAGGTGCCCAGCTGTCCGTAGTGCCTACCTATCCTGTATCCATTTATAAGACCCCAGACGTATAATGGTAGGCGCAGATCTCCGATCATCTGTCAAACGTGAGGCAAGCCACTGAGCTGCTCAAATGGTGGCTATTTTACACTGGCACGGAGTTATTCATATGGCATGTAAATGCTCAGGAGGATTTCTTTTATCCTAAATCTTATTTTATGACTTAAAATTAAACCCATCAATGGAAATGGAAATGAAAATGAAACTGAAATGAATTTATCATCAGATTGGATTATTATCCTGTCACCCTTGTATGTGGCATGCTTGAATATAAGGAAGGACACACTGTCACACTCCGTCTCTGGCTCTCCTTTTGTGCCCCATCTGTCTCTCTGTCTCTCTACTGTCAAGATCTGTCTCCTTTCCTGCCACATCTGTCTCTCTCTGTCTCTGTCCCTTACTGTCACGATCTGTCTCTGTCTCTCCTTTCGTGTCACATCTGTCGCTCTCTCACTCTGTCCCTTACTGTCACAATCTGTCTCCGTCTCTCCTTTTCTGCCACATCTGTCTCTCTCTCTCTCCCCTCTGGCTACCTGCTGCTCCCTCCCCAATTGACTTCCTGTTATATAAAGCAGTCCATTTCCCTCTGTTCCCCACCAGATTGTTAGCGTTTGCACCGTGTCTCTCACACCATATAGCTCTCTATAGCCCCAGTCCTGTTTTTATTTTTTACTTGTTCTGTGTTCCTAGTCAGCTGAGCCCTGTCTCAGTTTCTGTAATATTGTTTTTTGTTCCATGGTTCTAGTGCCCCATCTTATGAACCTGTTCTGTTTGCCTTACATGTGTTACGTCCTTTTTGCCTGTCTCTGGATTTCGGATTGGTGCCTAGTCCTTTTGAATATCTTTGCCTTTGGTTGGACTGCTTCTGCTGATTTTCGTCCCGTCCCTGCCTCAAGTATGTATAAGCCTTATTAGCTCCTGTTTATTGATATGTTACTGATTCAACCTAAAGCACTGCACCTGGTCTGCATATTGTTGCCGTCAGGCAGAAACCTCATATATCCATATTTCAATGTTTTATGTTTAATTTGTAAATGAATGTCCCAATTCATCATACAAGTGCGAGTGTCGCACCAACATTTGAAAAATAGAAGATTTACAAGCTGCGACGCATCGTGAGCTTGTAGATTGGCTATATTTTTCTAAAATAATAAAAAGGAACAATTTTGGACAAACTTGGGTTTCCACCCGACAGCAACGATATGTCATCTGCATTTGGGTCCATCCTCTGTTCTTGTTGCTCTCCACTCACCAGGTGAGATACACAATGTCCACACAACTAGGAATTGCTAAGCACTAAAGCTCACAGACACTGTATTTATCACTGCCATTCACAGTTTGCCGTCTGCAGTCCTTCTGCTTCTAGTCGGGATTCTGTGTGTCAAATTAATCTGAAAGCCACTGGCTTCCATTTCCAATTCTCACTGTTTATGCCAAAGGCAGTATATTAAAATAAATCTCAAGAGGGATTTACCATAGGAAAAAGCCACACACTTTTAAATAGATTTAAACGTACATGATGTAATAATCTCAGACCCAGTAATGTGAGGGGACTCTGTTAAAGATTATGAGATTGTACCGGTATAAAAAGAGCAATACTCGACGTGTGTGGAATCATCTGCATTTCATGACCACTCTACCAACCCCATTACCTCTTCCCATGTGGTACTTTAGTTTTGCCACTGAATGGACCAGGAGCAGTCAATGGTCAGCTGACTTGGCATCGGTTGCCATTATGGGACCCATTGGATTCCCTTCTTCTGAGTGATATGAGCACAGCAGCCCCTTGCACCGTCGTGGTAATCATTTTTTACAGCCCTTACTTAATTAAAACGTCACATCCACTGTAGCAATATACAGCAGAGTTCTCTGCAAATTAAAAAGAAATTAGGCCGGCAGATGTGGTCTTAATGGCTTAATCATGCCTTCCCATTGGTTCCAATAAAACTCGGCCGAAGCTTAATGTTTTTTAAATCGCACATCAGTTGAGTGATGCCACACAACACAACACACAACACAATTGAATAGGCAACGTTACAACTGCAGCTAGTTTGTCTGTGCTAACCTGTGAAAATGTCAGCATTTGATGACAACCGTGGCCCTTGATGGAGGGCAGACCAATTGAAATATAGCAAACTGAGGCTCACCAATGTAACTGCACTATTAAAGACATCTCTTAACGTTTATTGTCTCTCTCCATTTCCTGATTAGTAAATAAAAGCAGCAACGATATGTCATCTGCATTGGGTCTCCAGTCACCAGGTGAGATACACAATGTCCACACAACTAGGAATTGCTAAGCCCTAAAGCTCACAGATATTTATCACTGCCATTTACAGTTTGCAGTCTGCAGTCCTTCTGCTTCAAGTTGGGATGCTGTGCGTCAAATTAATCTGAAAGCCAGTGGCTTCCATTTCCAATTCTCACTGTTTATATAGTGGTATGGATGTAAAACAACACCATCTCTACACCCGTGTTGAAGGTTAAGCTGCTACTGTAAATGCACAGACTCAGACACAGACTTGAATGTTGAACGTTTTGCAGAGTCTCTTCTACTGTAGAGAATATCATTGTCTCACTCTGTCCCTTTGCACTGTCTGTGAGATAATGCTGTCTTTTGCCCACTGTCTGTCAATGAAAGCCACTAGAGAGGGGACAGACTTAGTCAGATGGCATGCCTGGCTGCTCGCTGCCGCCTTCGACATTCTGCAGGATTCACCTTTTACCTTCCGATTTCCAGTCGTGAGACCTGGCACGTGAGGTATTAATGTTTCAAAACACACTAAGTGCATGTTATTCTGCCCAGACAATGTGTGTCTTTCTCTTCTTCTGCTCCTCATCATTCACCCCCCTCCCCCCTCAAAATGTAATCCTGAGAGTGAAAGTCGTGAGAGACTAAATTAGGGGGCCCAATTTGTAACAGCACCACTTCACTGAGAAGCTGTTCCAGTGATCTGTGAGAGCACTCAGAGCGTCAGAAGGTCTGCTACATTATGACAATGCAAGACGAATAAAGCAGATGAAAGAGATGAGCCTGCAAAGAGCAGAAATCAGATGGGTAGAGACACCAAAAGGGAGAGAGAAAGGGTGAGAGAGAGAGAGAGAGAGAGAGAGAGAGAGAGAGAGAGAGAGAGAGAGAGAGAGAGAGAGAGAAACAGAGAGAGAGAGAGAAACAGAGAGAGAGAGAAACAGAGAGAGAGATAGAGACAGAGAGGGAAAACAATCTAAAGTCTAATTGTGTTATGCCTCACGGCATTAGGGGGGTGAGGAGGTGGTGGCGAGGGAAGGGGTGGAGAGGGTGAGACATTTTTCTTTCCTCATGCCGTTCAGCTGCATGCAGTCGCTTCCTGCTGACGTGATCACATTAATTTCCAAACAGTCCCCAGTCTTCGCTGCCACGTCCTCCCAGGTGCATATATTGAAAACGTGACAAGAAAGGGGAATGGATGAGAGGAAAGAATAACCAGTCATCCATTAGGCTTGGCCAGGACTGTTTAACAAGGCGGTGTTGGCATTTGAAATCAGGCCATTTATGCATGTTATGTTGGTTGCCCGCCCCCACACACACATAGATGTGTGGTACATTATATAGGATTTGTGATTGTGACCATCGGTTATACCCTACTTTTCACCATGCACTGTGGGATAAGATGAGTCCACTATATGTAGGTATAACAATTATCATACTGTATTATATACTGTATATTCCAACACCACCATGGAATAATCACTATATAGCGCACCATCTGGTGTGTAGGGGGGGGGGGGGGATTCTGTACACAGCCATACTGTGTCTTTCATCTCTGCCCTTTGGTAAGAAATTTTCACTTTGATGCCTCAAGGCCACGTGGAGGAAGGTACTGGTCAGGGTTCAAAAGTAAACGCAAAATGTGCGTTCTGTGTGGATGTACTTCTGACACAAACAACACTTCAAATAAAATATATTTTCAGGGCGAATTCATCACACAAAGAAAATGCTCCCGATGTGTAAGCGTGATATGTTGAGAGGTCATAGAGAGTAGGATATTCATAGCTTAAGGCAGTGGTTCTCAACCAGTGGGTCGGGACCCTAAGGGGGGTCCCCAAATGATTTTGCTTAATGTGCGACAATGTTCTCTCACTTAACAGTAAACAAACCAACATACAGTATAAGTATATAGAGTATCTGCACATTTCTAAAGTGATGATTTAAGGACATTTAATACCTCTAAAATGAAAATAAATGGCCCGGACCGCTGACCTAGCGGTCCGGGCACTTAGGCTCAATGTAGCCTGACAGCGCGTCGTGGGTTCGAGTCCGACGGCGTTGTGAGCATGTAGATCGACTATTTTCACACTATTTATCTGTGGAACCGAGTCAAACTAAATTTAATGCCTCAACTCCTACAATTCCAAGTGCTTGTCAGGGTGGTGGGTCCCCAGTTCAAATATGATTATTTTTGGGGGTCGCAGCCTGAAAAGGTTGAGAACCCTTGGCTTAAAGTACTGTTACTGGGCTCAAGTTTGGGGCATGAGAACAGGAACAGAGCGTACTGTGATTGTGAGCAATGAACGAGTTATACTTGGAAAGAACAAAAAAATAAAAAGAATAATAAAGACAGCAGTGCACCGTAGAGACTCATGACAGGTGAGTAGAATATGACATGAATCATCTATTATTCCACACAGTTTTACACAGCACTATATAGGACCGTGCATAGGCGCATGGAGCTGTCAGACTAGAGGATTTTAACGGACAGTATCTGCATTGTAAGATTACAGTTATGGGCATTTTGCTTGTGTGTGTGTGTGTGTGTGTGTGTGTATGGACGGGGTGGAGGAGGCCAGGGTGGATGTAGAAGTTATGGATTATGACTTTATTTCTAGCCACTGTCAATTGTTTATATTTACTGTCTGTCTCTCTGCCAAAAAAAAGAAGAAAAAAGAAAGGTGTCACCTACCTGCTGGTCTTATGGATACTGAACCGTGAAGTTTTGATGGAGAGGTCCTCCCGCCACTGCATTCACAGGCTGCCTACACCAAGGTCATGTTCTGAAACAAGGCAAATACAAAAAGACATCTAAACATAAACCTTGACAGGAACCATATTGCGCCTATTCAGGGACGACCATGCAGCGGAAATAGCAGATCTACGAGCTCACAACACGTTGCATTTGCGACATGCTGAGCCTGCAGATCGGCTATTTTCAGCGACAAGATTTGGTACAGAGGGAAATATTAGCGATCCCAGTATAGAGCCCTGGGTTATCACAGTCACCTAAGTAAATAGGGTTTAAATGGTTAATGGCAGTGGTGGAAGGGGTGCACAGATTTGTTGCGGAAGTAAAAGTACAAATACCACACACAGACACACTTCGTTTTTTTGTTTCAGAATTTGTCAATCTGTTTCAAAAACAGCTGATCTACAAACTCACAACACGGTCACGTCATGGCGCGTTGCGAGCTTGTAGATCTGCAATTTTTTTATAAACTAAATATAAAATACGGTTAATTATTGCATTAATTAATGCATTAATTCATGTTGATTAATGCATGTTTCGTAATCATCTAAATCTTAAGTACAGTACTTGAGTAAACAGGGACGTGCACAGATAGACACTAGGTGGCGCTAGAGCAACTGCCCTTTGCCCTCTTGACCAGAAGTGCGCTTTTGGAAAAAAAGAAAAAAAACGTGTGTTTTTTTTCAGTTTACAGGAGGGGTCTTCAACAGGGGGTCCGGGACCCCTAGGGGGTCCTCAGAGTTACTACAGGGGGTCCGCCAAATCTTTGTGATATTATTTTTGTTTTTACCATAACCACTCGAAACCTAGCATCCCTTTTTTTGAGGAGAACTTTAGCCAAAAATAGCCGATCTACAAGCCCACAACGCCTCGCGCTGCGAGGCGTTGTGGGCTTGTAGATCGGCTATTTTTGGCAAAGAGGTATAGGTGTAGAGGGGAAAAAAGAGCAGACCAAGTAAACAAAAAAAAGTATAATTTACTTGAGCACCTGCCCCTCAAAATGTCTGTGCACGCCACTGTGAGTAAATATACAGTACTTAAGTTACTTCCCACCACTGGTTAATGGACATGGCCAGTGAGCTCACAATGTGGAGCCACAGATATCCTTGATATGCCAGTCTCAGGGGGGGAGAGGAAAAAGAAGCCTCCCGACATATGCACACCATCTTCCTTCACTGCCTGGTTCGACTTGATCATTTTTCTCGCCAAATGGCTGCCAAGAAATGCCTCATTAACCCATCATTTCACTCAGCATGGGAACAGCGTTTACTAGCAACTCAAGAGCGTATGAGCTTCAACTTTCTTTTCTTTTAGTGGTGGCAATCAATCCATATTTACACAACATCTGCGTTTGTTGAAAAAAATAGTTAGTCACATGCAATACTGCTTACATTTAATGAGAGGCTGCCACAGATGTTGCTTTTATAGTGTGCTTATCTATTATTTTGAGGTTGATGTGCTTTCTTGCACCTGCATATCGAGACATGAAGCTGGCTGCAGTGGCACAAAATAAACAAGAAGTGGGTTCAATGTACTTTGCAAGAAGTGGGTTCAATGTACTTTGCAATCTGTTCCCATACATTCACATATGGTATAGCTTGTGACCATTCAATCCTCTTACCTTCTTTTTGAAACAGTCACTGTACAGTTACAAATAAAGAGCCCTATTCATGTCTGGACTGAATATTTTACTTCAGATTTCCCCCCCAAATTGTAAATACTTCTGAAAGGGACAAACCAAGTGTACAGTAAGTTAGCCTTGCAAACATAAACCATAACCCAACAAGAGACAGAATAGAATTTCATATTGGCCTCTTTTTCTTTGTTCACATTTGGTAGTTTGTGGTACATGTACATTCACAACACATACAAACCACATTATGACACAGGTTTTGTTTCAACAATAATTTTCCAACTTAATTAACACCATGACACTAGGTTTTTCAGTAACATGCTCAATGTTGGTAGCATTATTGATATATATGTTTCTAATTCTAATGCACACATTTTAGTTAAGATGTCTTCTCATTTGTATTGATATATAACCTTAACTCAGTTCTCCACTTACATGCATGGCCACCTGTATCCAATCTGGCAAGAAGCCTGTCACATTTGGACCGAACTATTATACTGGAAGAGGGGTGTCAGATAGAACCAATGACCTGGAATAGGAGGGGTACATGTCTTTAATATTGATTGCTGATGTAAACTAATTTAAATGCAACTGGCTTTATATTATGTAAGTTAATTACTTAGGTTAAAGTTCTTTGAATAATAGTCATCTTTTGTACAAATGTATCTATTCCCCTGTCAGGTATTCTCTTTGAGTTGTGCCAAGAGGCAGTGGTGTAAGTAACTAAGTACATTTACTCAAGTACTGTACAATTTTGAGGTATTTTCTACTTTACTTTTTTACTTTACTTCTACTCCACTACATCTCAGAGGCAAATATTGTGCTTTTACTCCACTACAATTACTTGAAAACTAGTTACTACTTTGCATATATAAATTGTTATATTATAAAACATACATAACCATCTATTTTATACATAGGCTATTTGAAAATAGCCGATACAACACGTTGTGAGCTTGTAGATCAGCAATTTTCAAACATTAGTACTTTTACTTTGGTACCTTAAGTATATTTTGATGCCAATACTTTTGTACTTTTACTCAAGTAACATTTCAAACACAGGCCGTTTACTTGTAAAAGAGTATTGTTATATTCTGGTACTGCTACTTTTACTTATGTAAAATATCTGAGTACTTCTTCCACCACTACTCTTGTTCTGTTTAGTTGTATTTCTCACTTAAGTTACTTCTATGGTATTTGGGGTTTTGTTTATTATTAGGCATGTAACGATTTATCAAAAAAGTGAATCAAGATGTGAAAAATAGCCAGAAGAAAAACTTGGAAAGGTGGAAAACTTTAGTTAAACTTGCAGAGTGACGCATTACTTTACCTGGTTTACCTCTTCTGATAGTTGTACTTGAATGTTGACATAATAATCCTGTTTAGTGTTTCATTAGCGAGCGTGAAAAGAACAAGACACAGCGTGTGACGCAGCATGGTAAACAAAGACACGTTGAAAGGCTAGGATCATTATTCCAAGGATTCGACAGTGATGTCACTATTATGCAACCCGGAAGTAAAGATACCAAGGATTCATCAGTGATGTCACTGACATGTGCAAAAGAAAATACAGGATCTTTGTAAGAGAATTGATAAGAGTTTTCAGTAATTTGCCATCAGTCATCTGTATAGAAAAGAGGACAACACAGTATTGTAAAAAAAAATAATAATAATAAAAGAGAAGAAAATACTGGATTTGTGTAAGAGAAATAATATTTAAAAAAAAGTTTCAGTCATTAATTTTGCCTGGAAAATAATTTTAGTTTTAAAAAATCGTGAAAAATCTTATCGTGAACCTCAAATCGTGATTTGAGTGAATCGTTACATGCCTATTTATTATATATATATATATTTATTATATATATTTTTTTCTAGCCTTTGTATTTTTGATTGACGTTATTTTTTGCACCTTGTAGAATGAGCTTTAAATTAAGTTTATTTTAATTAAATTACAAAAATTACCCTATGAATAAGCTGTTGTTGAGCCTTAATTCTATTGTTAATGTTTATCATTAAACACATCATATCTTATTGCTGCATTTTTTTTACATAACACGATGGCAGTACACCATTTACATGCATTTACGCCTGCTTAGGTACGAAACCCTCAAGCTGGAAAACATTTTTATGCATTCAAATCCACATGTGACAATCGGTAAAATGCTTGTGTTCAACTAAAGTGTTGTGCATCATGACACATAATATTGAATTCATAGAATACTTACTGATTGGTACACAAGATATATATATACTGTATATATATATATATATACTGTAGATAGATAGATACACATACTGTCAGGGTCTACTCCCGGATAGCCTGACATCATATCATTGTTGTGTACAGGTCACATGGATAGGCACACACAGACACAAAAAAATTACTACTGCACAGACACCCTAGGCAGGTAAATCAGGTTGCTCTATTTCCATGCAGACGCAAAGGGAACCCTTAGCAAACATCTGCCTAGTTGATCTGCCGAGCACTCTTTTATGTGTGAGTGTGCGTGTGTGCGTGTGTGCGTGTGTGCGTGTGTGTGTGTGTGTGTGTGTCTGTCTGCATAGTTTATTTTGTGAATATGAATTAGGCTTGTGAAATGAGCTACTGATAAACACTTCTCATAGGACCGGTCTCGGGTGTATTAACTGCCTTTCTTATTTCCTCCCCAGATAATTTTACATCATCTGCTCTTGCCGGTCTGTTTGAGGTGCTGTCGATTTTTGTGATGACTCTGCACCTCCTGCACAAGGACATCAGTTTGATCTTGGGAGAAATTAAGTTTCCGGGGCTTTTCTTTCACAACGTTATGAAAATTATCAGCACATGTTGGGCTGGGCACAGTGCTCTGTAATTAAAAGTGATTATTTTATTGGTCATGATTGAATCCACCTGCAACCTCAATCCACTTTGCTCCGGTACTCCACCCTTCTGCGGAAAACGCCAAAAGTCTGTTGCTACAGCCATATCTGCCATGGCGTTAAATGTGCTTCATGCTGGTTCACATGTTTCCCCAAAACAAATGCAATACAGTATGAATTATTGGGGCATATGAACATGTGTTGAAGTAGCTAAATGTAATTGTGACTTGTACACATAATGTGCAAAAGTATACCTTTTAGACATACAGTACAGTAGTAATAACCTTACCAATTGAACATGATGCAACATAATTAAATATTTCATGTACATTTTCATGCATACAGTAGGAGAGCATTTTTAAGGGCATATATACTGCAGCAGAAATCCACCTTTTGAACCCCTATCACACCACTGTTATCTTATAGTTTCTTTCAAGTTAAAATTAATTAACCCAAGCCCAACTTTCACACGTACGGAAGCAGAAAGTCTTCCTTTCGTGAGCCAGTATAGTGGTGGATACGGTGCAGTTCCTTTGAACCCAATCTCATTAACCCAAACCCTCCAAACAAACAATACAAGGAGTGGCTGTTGGCAGCAAAGAAACACAAGCGTCTTCCCACTGTCCCACCAACATAGCTGCTGTTTTACAACCCACCCACTGCTCAGCGTAATCCAGTGTTGGAGGATTTGTGCACAGCGCTACAGAGGGATTGTGCTGCAGCAAAATGAACGCAGCTTAATTGGAGCAAAGACTTAATGAGGCCCCCTTGAGGATTATCATCAGTGGCTTAGAAATGGCCCAGGTAGTGGAAGACACGGTCAAAAGGATCAGCGCGCACAGCCTACCAAATGAGAGTGACTGTGCTGAGCTGCAATTGTGCTGAGGAAAGTATATCTTTAAAGGAATAGTTCAAGCAAAAAATAAATTATTTTATTATCTACTCCCCCTCATGGCACGTTGAAACATGGGTAAGGTTTCTTTGTCCACACGACACACAAGGACGCGAATTCCTCGACATACACATCACTGAGGAGTCGGACCTCACTTTGGCCACACACACCGCGCAAGTGATGAAAACGCCTCCATAATGCCTGTACTGCCTGCGTCAGACGGCTGGGAAAATTCAGCATGAACTCCCACATCCCCAAGACATTCTACAACAGCACCATGGAGAGCATGCTGACATGCTGCATTACCACCGGGTATGGTAACTGCACTGCCCTCAACTGCATAGCACTACAAAGGGTGGTGTGGCCCAGCGCATCGAGCTTCCCTTCCTCCAGGACATTTACAACAAGCAGTCCGTAGCCAAGGTTGAGCGGGTCATCAAAGACGGTCGCAACCAGAGCCGTGACTTGTTCATGCTGACGCCTTTAGGCAGGCAATGCTGCTGTAATGGTGCATTTATATAGCGCTTTTATCCAAAGCGCTTTACATACTGTAGATTGTAAAGCACTTCACCCATTCACCCATTCACCCACTCATTCATACACCGATGGCGGAGGAAACCATGCAAGGCACCAACCTACTCATCGGGAGTAATTAGGGGTTCAGTGTCTTGCTCAAGGACACTTCGACACTAACTCTGACTGGGGGAGCCCGGGATCGAACTGGGAACCTTGTGGTGGTAACCGTCTTCCATGCCGACATCTCGCCACTCCGACTAGTGGCTTCCGCGTGCGGTTAGGGTTAGGGTGAGGGTTAGGTATAGGGTTCGTTAACGTCGGAAAGGCGACATGTCGGAAAGCCCCCATGTAACCCCTTGTGGTTGCCAACGGGCCGCTCTACCGGCCACGGTGCGGTGAATGTGTGTCTAAATGGGTGAATGAATGTAACATTGTAAAGTGCTTTGGAAAAAGGCGCTATAGAAAAGCTGAATATTTACACATGATGGTCTCTAAGGGGCATGATCTTGGCCTTGTGTAAGATGCTTCTCTCTTTCCTAGGTCTCAGAGAGCAGAGCTATTCCTCTGAAGAGCCCATCTTCACTCGACAGCCATAGATCAGATATGTGGGAGCAAGATAAATGGCCTGACTCTGAGGTAAGATCAATCAATCCAATCTCCATCGTCAACCAAGAACAACAAGCCTCACTGTCAACGAGGCACAGGCTCCTGCTTGTCAGTGCCTTTTCATCATCTTCCCCTTGTGTTTGTTGTGTGTAGCTGATGACTGTCAATAGCGTGATTTAACCACATGAACCCTAGCATGCCTATTCTCGGCATGTCATTATAGAGTAAACAAACATTCGGCAATAAAGGATGGACATTTCGTGAACTGTCTGCAAAATAGCAGATCTGCAATGGTAATAATAATAATATAATAATATAATAATATAATAATATAATAATATAATAATATAATAATATAATAATATAATATAATATATAATAGTCTTTATTGCTCACAAGGCATTGTGTTGTGATGTGTTGACAGCCTGTAGATCGCCTAATTTAGATATATGAGTATATATGGTTTAATTTTGACTTAAAGTCAAAGTTAAATGGATTGCTCTGCCAGGCTTTCAAATGTTTTATTTCAGATCATTTAGCCTGATGTTAAGGACCAGTCTAAAATCATGACATATACTCACAGCCTGAGCTGTATATTGTATATACACCTAGATTAGTTTGCCATGAATTGCTTCATTTTCAGAGGTTGTGGTTGTTTATGATTTGTAAAAAGTCATTAAAATGCCACCAAACGTACCGACTGAGTCAATGTTAGCTAACAAAAGGTTCATGGTTCAAGTTTTATTGATCACATACACGTTGTTATTGGCAGTAAGATTCATTGTTCCCACACATAGCTCTCTCAGTACACAACACAATAAATACATTAAAAAATAAGACAATAGATACAAATAAGAATAACAATGAATGGAAGTTAGTAGCTAAATACTAATGAAAAAATATTGCACATCACGCTTGATTAGGATGTTGTCATAGTGCTAAATTGAAAAGTGGCACAGTAATACAGGGTCATACAGTAGGAGTGGGAGGAGAGGGAGAGGCCACTTCAATGATGGAGCTGGGCATGCAAATAGCTTGAGGGTAGAATCTGCACTTGAGGCGTTTGGTCTTCACTGCTATGCTGACATAGCCTGGCTTTCTCTTGGACAGCTTCTTGTCAAACAGGCCATGGTTCGGGTGACTGGGGTCAACGATTCATTTTGTTGGCCTTTGTCATACACCTCCCGGTATACTGGTACCTCAGGTTAGGCACCACCCGAGATCCACTGGCCTGACTGCACCGTCCTCTGCAGCCTCTGCCGGTCACAATTTTGGTGCAGTTGCTATACCAGGCGGTGTAGCAGCCGGTCAGGACACTTTCCATGGTGCACCTGTAAAAGTTCCTGAGGATTGGTGGGGGCAGGCCAAACTTCCACAGCTGTATGAGGTGGAATACTGTGTGGTTGATAATTCACAGACATTAACATTTTTGTGGGGAAATTAATAGAAAACATTAGCGTCCTCCAAAAGCAAAGGCCAACAAATGAATTGCTGACCCCAGCAGGGTTTCTGTTAGCCGGTATTTACCGACCATTGACCGATAAAATTTTTAATTGGCCGTTAATTAAAAACATCACCGGCCACAGTGGTCGATTGGGAAAATGCTGCTATTTTATCATTTAAGCCTATAATTTATAATATTATTTGTATAACACAACATTGCATGATTGCAATACGTAGTTTACAACCATTAAACCTATCATAATGGTTTCATTCCCGACAGCTGTCTGTCTGCTATTTTCGATATGCAACAACACCGTCATACGGCGAAGCACAAATCAAGCTTTACACAGCTGTTTGCGTCTCCTCCTAATCACCGCTGAGTACGGGTCTGGTTTGCTCGGTTGTTATGATAACAGAACCGGGGAATCTGAACCAAGCTGGACCCAATTGACGATAATAAAACTGCAATTGATAAAGTGGCGAAAGTTGGTGACACATACATTGCAAGCAACTGAGGCAAGTAATCAACCTCCCTTGCGCCATCATTCATGATGACATAATTAACATTAACAAAATTAAACAAAAGCCCAAAACATATATTAATTTGTTTATACTGTGCAACGGAGTCGCGCAAGCAGTTCACTCACGCCCACTTTATTCAGCTCTTTTTTGGCAAGCGACATCTCTGCATGATGGAGTGGATATATTATTTAGTTAACTATAAAAACAGGAACAGATTGCATCTGTGATAAAGTGGAAATAAGTGCAGCGCTATCGTAACGAGGTGTAATTACAGTATCAGTTGGGTGCATGTAGCCTATCTGCAAACATGCATCTGACGTTAATTATAATATGACTGATTAATTTATTCTTTGGCCGGTAAAATATGATCCTGTCGGTCAAGGTGGCCTGCCCAAAAATTGCCTAGCGGAAACCCTGGACCCCAGTCACCCGAATCATGGCCTGTTTGACTAGAAGCTGTCCAAAAGCAAACAAACAAACACAACATGTTTTGGAGAATGGTCAGCAATAATGCCCAGCATACCTTCCAGACCACCAGTATGATCCTTTAAGTGTGGTGGTGCATGGGCTGGACATGTTGGCTCAGTTGTGTTTCAGTGGTTTCAGTGGTCTACAAGGTGTTACAGTTGACTTTGTATTTATTTCTCTTTCTCTTCAGTATTCTAGAAGAGCCCTGTGTGTGTATTTCTGTGTGTGTATTTGTCTACAGATAATCAAAGAAACCACTGGACTGCTCCAAACCACTGGACCGATCGGGTCGTGTGGTTAACGATCATGCCGTTATTAGACGCATATATACAGTAGACAACATCTTGTTTTCTGCCAGTCTACTGCAGGCTGCGGGAGATGGGTTTCCTGATGTCTGGTTTGTTCCCATATGCTTGTGTGGGATAGCATCACTGTGTTTCCAAAGCTGGATTTATGACCTGAATTTATATGCTCTTGACCATGAATGATTTCACAATTCAATTCTATTGGTATCTCAGCTCACACTGACAAGGCCGGAGTCATCGACCACTCTGCTATTGCACAGAATTTCAGGATTTCATTATGTATCAGCAGACTAAGATCAAGTCTGGACTTGTTCTTTCAATTGACTTTACACACAAATATGTATGTTGACGTGTGTGTTCTCTGAGGGTTTTTTTTCTTACTCTGTCAGTCTGTCGTTACTCATCTACTCCCTCTGTCAATATTACATTACTTTTGCGTTACTACGCAGCATCACAGAGTCACCACTGTAATTGTGCCTGAATGATTAAATGACTGACAAATAAAACCTTGTTTGATTGATTGATTGATTGATTGATTGATTGAGATGCCAGTAATTGTCAGTTAAAGGACGACTTCACCAATTTTCAACCTGTCTTCATATAATTGGTCCTCACTAATGTTCATGATATAATGGTACAATATTTTTCTACTCGGTCTGCGTCTCATAGGAGGGCTGTGGACACTTCAGAAACCCTTCAATTCTTTATTTAGACTTCAATTTCTTTATTTAGATTTGTATTAACGCGAGAACAATGGCTTCCATTGTATCATGCTAACTTTACAGGAACAGAAAACCTGCAGTTTCTATTAGATTGGATTCCCCATCGATGGTGTCACTGGTAGGCGGGAACTGTCTGAACTGTCCACAACCCTCCTCTGAGACATAGACCAAGTAGACAAAAATGGTACCATATTATAATGAGCATTAGTGAGGACCAATTATATGAAGATAGGTTGAAAATGGGTGAAGTCGTCCTTCAACAATATAACGTTAAGCCTTAGGCCATATCTCCACATATCAGCACAAATTCGTAAAAACACAAGATCTTTACAGTCATATTCTTGTCTTTTCGCACAACAAATTCAAAGTAATGTACACATTACCACATCTCAGACAAGTTTGTAATGTTTTATCATTAAACATAAAAAGAAAAGGAATGTTTCCATTTTCCACCTACTGTACCCCGACCTATAGTACTGTACCCCTAAGGGTACACGTGACGTGATTGTGCCTGAATGATTTGAGAAACTGGCCTAACAAGTAAGATATCACTAGGTGAAAGAGAAATTAATCTCACACCAAAAAGCTGTTAATCCTGTGTTCGGCAATCGTAAATTGACATGATCAATAAAACTCCTCTGAGCGAAGGTTATTATATGATTTATGAATATACGTGTGTGTGTGTGTGTGTGTGTGTGTGTGTGTGTGTGTGTGTGTGTGTGTGTGTGTGTGTGTGTGTGTGTGTGTGTCTTCTAAACTGTATTATGTTATATGTCCTTCTGCTAGTCAGTATAACTGAGATAACTATTGAGATGGCAAATTATAGCTTTTCATAATGTATAAACAAAATATATTCAATCATGTGTGAACAATACTTGCTCTATATTCAATCTTGTACTGTATAAGCACTTGTCTCTAACACTGTGCGTCTTTATTTCTGGTGTCCTTCAGTTATGCTTCCCACTCTTGAAAGGAAACGCTGTTAACAATCCAAAGGTTTGAACTTTGCAATCTGTCTGAGAGGAAGAGTGCAATACGTGGGTCCAGGCCTTGAAATGCAACATAGATACTGGTAATGGAGAAAAGTGCAATATCATTACCAAAAGGCAGTCTGAACCATCTCTAAAAGCAGGAGGGTTGGGCCATTCTAACCCTGTATTATGTTAATTCTAAGAACATTTTTATAAAATGTCTTATATCAGTGTTTCCCAGTGGGTCGGAAGCAATTTATGGATCGCATACACAGTTTTTCTGGGTCGTCTGTAAAAATCCCCTTTTTAAATGTTTCCTAACATTTGTATTATTAATATTATTTCAAAGGATTTCCAAATCAAATTTCGGATTTTGTTAGGAATTTTGCATTTTTTGACATTTTCAAAAGAAATTACATTTTTTTTTTAAAGAAATAGTGAAAATAGCAGAGTTGTGAGCTTGCAGATTGGATATTTTCACTATAAAATATGGCTTAAGTGGTTAATGTATTTCTGTAAGTTTGGGTCCTGGGGAGACACCAAAGTTATCTTTTCAGTCTTGAGCTAAAAAGTTTGGAAAACACTGTCTTGTATGATTTCTAGAGACACTCTGGTAAAGCTTCAATGGGCACACTGTTTGTTTGAAATGCTTGGAAGCATCTATAACAATGTACAGTCTAACTTGAGTTGTGTATTCAATACTTTATTGATTTATCTCACACTAGGGTACAAGTACAAGTTTAGCGCGCAGTGGTATATTTCCATGACACCCATGAATTGCAAACAATTTGAAAATACTTTATGTTAGGGATATAGTCAATATTACAGAATGTTTTGCCATAGGCTACATATTTTTAAAGGGAGGTGAAACACTTGGCTGATTTAGTTTGTTTTCCAGTTTAGTTTAAAAACTACAGCAGGGTAAAAACATGGCAAGACTGACCATAAAAGCTTGATGTATGTAAGCAACACAGCTGCAGCTAATAAGATTAATGTGTGTGAGTATTTACAATACTGTTGACTACTGTCAACAATCTACAAACTCAGTCTACGGTTTTGATTGGCCAGTCAGAATATGTGGTCAAATAGCAATTCCCTGACTCGTGCCAGATCTACTATGCGTGTCCATGCTGACTCGAAAACGTACATACATAAATTGAGACTTGATGTGAGATTTGATGGTATACTCCGCTTAGGCTATATGGAATTTCATCGACGGCAAGTTTTGAAGCAAGCGTGGAAATTATTTCCCAGTTTAGTACGTTGATTTCATACATGAGGGACGCTATTCCTGGTGATAAGTCATTTGCAAACCAAGTTACTGCATGCCAAGATAGTATTGCAGAGTCTTTCCTTCAGAGTGACATGGTCAACTGTGTCAAAACAAAAGCCTTGGATAAATCCATTAAAAGAGCTGCAAAATATTTTTTGCAGTCCAGTGATTCAGTAGTCATTCACCACTTTTAATAGCAGCGGTTATTGTGCTGTGTTGTTTTCTAAAACCTGACTGATGATGTGATAGAACATTTTCAAGGACTTCATCTAAAACATAATTTTGAGATTGGCCTGCAGTTATTAGCAACTGTGGGATTCACGTCTTTCAGCAAAGGGAGAATAGGCAGATTTCCATAATTAGGAGTCCCATTGGAAAGGGTAAGATTTTAAATATTATAAATTTAGAGATTCTGCTATAAAGTCTACAGCTGAGCTAACTCAAGAAAGTAAGGATCAACCCTGTCAGGACCTGTGTATTTGTTAAGGTTTTAATCGTTCCCAACAGGCATCAGCCTAACTGTAAATTATATATTTCCATTTGAAAGTACCATCGAGATACGTATATATTTTCAAGGGAAAATATAAGTTTATATTTATAGTTAACTTTTAAAGTCTCAACCATTTTCACAGGGTTGAGTGTTGACACAGCCACAGTCCATATTGCCTAGAATGGCTTTACAACAATCTAATACATTCCTTACCTTAACGGTATCTCTTCAAAGCAAATGAACTAGAATAAATCTAATTCTAATCCAGCACTGCTCCTTTTAAATAAATAAAGAAATGTGAATGCGATGATGAAACCCAGCAAACTATTAGTTCAAAGGTCACGGAGCGGTCACAGAAAATATCATGGAAATTGTCTGCAGGGAAGCTGTATCCAAGCGCAGCAATCAATATGTAAACAGTGAAGATGAAACAAAAGGAGAACCAAGCCCAAGGGCACTGTCAGGACCATAAACGCAAACATATGGCAAAATAAAAGATAAAGGCACATCAACCTGTCAACGTCAACAGATAACTGCACTCGCAGTATATAAAAAGTAACTGTGACAACATGGTTGGCAAGGCGCTTGAAAGGCAAAGGGAGACGGGGGGAAAAAGTGTCAGGTAAACTGAAAACAGGTGTTTTTTTGGGGAATGGTTGCAAAAGGATGGGAGAGGAAAATACATGTGACTGTCGCCTCTGCCCTCATGATAGTTCAGTGAGGAGTGTACTCTAACGCCATATGAACACTTCCATACGCTGAGGTTTATTGTCTTATTGCTTGTAGGGCACTGGGGCTGAGTCACACTCACAGTATCTCTGCTGGGTGACTGAGTCTTTAAAGGCACAGTGCACACAAAATCCACACAATTAAGTCAAAAGTCGACATCAGTAGACATAGTAAAAATATAGTAAAAACTAAACACATAAGGAAGGGACTTGCCAGTTTAGAAATGGCTGCTTTTAAAATGTACAAGTAGGCCTAGGCCACTGTGGTACCAAGTTCTCTGAAAGTAAGTAAAGCATGGTGGATGGTGGTTACAGACTATTTGAATGTCTTTGACATTAAAAACCATAAAACATTTATTTCACATCTGAGGAATACCAAATATATAAAAGACCCATGCTCCCATATTTTGAAAGGGCACATTCATAAAGGAGCTTGAGACCTCATGCCATTAAAGAAGGGGAGACACAGGGGAGACAGTTCTGACAAGACTCAATCCCAGGGCAGCAGGAGCCTGTACTGCAGTGATTTTCAAATGCTTTGTGCCCAAGGGACACAAAAGGGCAAATAAAAATCTCGAGGCACGTCTTTATTCTCATCTGTGCAAACACGTGTTATCATTCTTATCACTCTGTAAATGTTTATTTTCATTTACTGATATTAAAGTGTAACCACTTGTAGCCCCATCAAGCTTGAACATCCGCTATTTTAGCTCTTTTTTTAAGTTTGTGTGGGGAAAAAGGGTTGAATGTGGTTAAAATAGTTTGGGGGTTCTGTATAGAATTTGCCTCTGTATTGAATCTGTATTAAATTGAAAACATCATTTGTTACAAATTATATATTGCAATAATAATGTGTGGGTGCCACAAAATCCCAATGCACAACTCGATTTGTATGACGGCACAAGTTCACAACTGCTGTACAGTATGTGCACAAAACATCCTCAGTGTTACACTCCTCAGAGCGTGTAAAAGTATTAATTTATCAATAAGAGTATAAAAGCGTTAACTCTAATGGCACATATTTAAAACAACATGCATTCCGGAGGGAAAAGTTGGTAACAGTTACCAATACCAGTGTAACTTTATAATATAACTGAACAATAACCCCCTATTCTGGGGGTGAACACTTGGACAAAAATTGCTGATTTACAAGCACACAACGTGTCGCAAAGGTGCCGTGTTGTGAGCTTGTAGACAGTTTTTGGTGAAGAGATTTGGTGCAGAGGGCAATACTACAGGATCTAGAATAGAGCCCTGGGGGAACCCCCGGTGTACTGCGTATAGGGTTTTAGTGGATAATAATACTACGTAAGTATACCAACATAGAATGAGTGCACAGTATAATGTTTATTCCAAAGGGCAAAAGTACACGGGACGAGACCAGTGTGTTATGTCACCTCAGTGCTACCAAAGGCTTCTTTTGCAGTCAGTACATGATTCTAGAGGTGATTTGTAAACTCATGTTCCTTTGAATCTCAAATGTCAGCAGGTCCTTTAGGGTCTTTTATGTCAAAGTCACTTTCAATTTCACTGTCACGCTAAGAGGTCTACTAAGCTTGATGGCGTCTGATTCAAGATCAGCCCCAATCACGTGCTAAGGTTATATGCAAGCCACTGCGTTCAGGCAAGGCACGTGATCCTTAAACAAAGTCGATACACACGACACAGTGGGATTGCACTCGGTGTGGTTCATTGTTGTTGGGAGTGATTCCTACACATGCTCACACATAAACAACACGTTTGGTCTTCTTGGTGCTGTCCTTGGGTGACTCCCAACTCCTAATTCAGCACACGCAAACAAGCACATTTTCACTCCTAATGAGGCTCTGCTGGGTGTTTCATGAATGTTTCATTATTAAAACCCCTGCATACAACCCTATTTATTTGCATATGCACATACTGTGTATACCTTTCAGAATTTCTCTCTCTCTCACGCTCTGTCTCACACACACACGCACACGCACACACACACACACACACACACACACACACACACACACACACACACACACACACACACACAGTTTCAATCTCCTTTTCCTGCCTCCTTCTCTGTCTCTCTCTTCAATCACATGCACATACCAAACATGTGGTGCAGCACAATTCGCTGAGAAGGTGATTTCAAAGCCCTGGCCTAAAGCCCTCATACTCTGACACACACAAGCACAGTTGACGCCAGACTCCTGGTTCCTGGACCCTGATGTGATAACACATGCCACCAAATCCAGACTTAATTAGATGCCTCCTTCACAGCGGTGTTGTCGAGAAACAACAACACGCAAATAAGGAGGACTGAGATGAGCTCTCAGAAAGCATGAGAAATATCATATATAAGGAAGCAGCGGCTACGGGAGCAGATGCGTTTTGTTGTTATTATTGTCATATGTAGCAGTTAGAGTGAACAACAACACGTTTTGAATGCTTAATCCTCTGCACTCCACTAAACTAAACTGATCAACCTTGCAGTGCTTAACAGCTGGCACCGTAGCCCAATTTGTCCTGTCTTGGAAATGTTAAGCGGAATCATGTTGGACACATTCTCCGTGCCAAATGGACATGTTGAGCGAGGAAAATGGCCGGCATGCCGGCAACGTGAAAGGCCTGTACCATGATCAAAAAGGATTTCATGGATGAGGATTGAGGTGGGAAAGGATTTATGCAAATGCAACACAGCACTGCGCATCTAAATTGTTCAGGGCTGTTTTGCATACAGCTAATTTATTTTTAGAAGATGTGGCGATTTAGAGGAGTACCCAGTTCTCTAAAAGTCAGTTCATTTGCAGTACATGTTTCTGTGGTTTATGGGAGAATGGTGGCACATAAATAAAATAGCGTGGACAATGGGACCTCCTACGCAGCGCAAGTAGAGAGCGTGCCAAATTACATACGAATACACATATTTACATAGGCTACTATACAAATGCACATCTTTTTCTTTTTTTACTTGATTTATATACTGCAGCTGGTTTCCTTGTATTGTCCTAAAGTATGTATGTACAGTATGTTGATCTGTTGCCTATACATTGACTGTGAGTGTCTTTTGTGTTGTGCATATGGACCGGGTAAGCTGCAAATTACGTTACTGACTGCCTCATCATTTCAGGGATAGTCAACGGCAACGGCAATCACTGATAACTTTGATAAAGTGCATATTATTGCTCAATGTCTTGTTTTGTTTCCCTCTAATGATTTTCTAACTGACCTCTTTGTGGAGAGAGGAGAAAAAAATATATATTTTATTGGCAAAATGCTCTTTTGTACCTGCAGCATTTTCCATCAACTCAGAACAAGTCTTGTGAAAATTTAATTTCATGGGTGACGATGATGCAAATGGGAAACTGGTTTTCTGCACAATTTAAATGATGTCATTCCCCAAATAAATGTACAGTACACCTCAATGTGAAGCCGTAACTTCTATATGGCCTAGTTTTCAGTGCAAATGCAATGTGTCAGTATGCATCAGTAGAGTTAAGCTTGCATTTTTTAAACTATCACGCTGGTTCAGCTTAAGTTGTGTGTGTGTGTGTGTGTGTGTGTGTGTGTGTGTGTGTGTGTGTGTGTGTGTGTGTGTGTGTGTGTGTGTGTGTGTGTGTGTGTGTGTGTGTGTGTGTGTGCGTGCGTGCGTGCGTGCGTGCGTGTGTGTGGCGTGCACGCGCGAGTGCATGTACTTGCACATTGTATGCACCATTTGCACAGTGTGCATTCGAGTTTCTGTGTGTGTTGGTGTATGCACTTTGGAAACACAATACTTTTGGCAGACATTTTATTGTGTATGAGGGTATATGCACAGTAGTACAGTATAGTAGTATATGTGTATTTGCAAATTTTGCACTGTAAGTACTGTATGTTTGCGCGGGCATGTTTTTGTGATATGTGCCATTAACATAGAATCCAAAGATGTGCTTGTTACTTTTTGCAGTTGCAATGTGCATGAATCATGACCCATATATAATAGATGTGCATCCCCTATTGTACTACCCCAGCTTTCTGTGCACATCTATGCCATTTAAGCCTTCTGCAGGAAGGAATCTTCCATTCTTTTCATTTTGTTCACAATGTTAAATTGTTCTTTTACCAAGCCAGACAAAATGAGTCATGCCAATTGAATTCTTATTTTTATTTATTTATTTATTAACAGACAACAGTGATGAAGGCCAGATGTGGTCACACAAACATGTCTCTTAATGCATACAATAATAACAGCTATTTATCTTTCCATGCGTTTAAGAAGACGAAAAAAGGAAAAGGAAAAACAAACACTATTTCGCACACAGTATAATTTTTCTCTACTGCTGTCGAAGCTGACACTGGCTTGGCAGCGGAATACGTTGCAAGCTTATTAAATCCAAATAATTTCCCATGTATTTTTAAGAGGAAAGTAAAACTAAAACAATGCACAACAATACAAGAAGGAGCAACAACATCAGACACATTCCATTCAAATATAAAAGAAATAATGCATACATCCCAATGCATATAGCCTCTATACTGTACTGTATGAATACATTAATATGAAACGTGTCTTCCACAAGGTGCCATACTGTATTAGGATGCTTTTATAACCCCGGCTGTCAAGGAGGAAAGGCCCCAATCAGAACATCACAGCCAGAGCCCTTGCCTCGCAGATAGAAATCTCTTCGTGTTAGCACAAATGTCAGATGTTATCTGCATCCTTTGCATTTGAATTCCTCCATCTCCATCTTCCATCCAGACAGGCATTTCCTATGCCAGCAACTTCGGCTGTTTGTTACCGTTTACGGCCGGCTGCCAGCGTATGTAAAAGATCTGGGAGGAAAGTGAGCCGGCGAAAAACCAAAGCCTTTTAATACAGTTAATGTTTTTTATTGTTTGACAAGATGAGTTGCCATTTCCTTCTTTCATCTTTTAATGTGGAACTGAATTCGCTTATCAACCAAAGCACCACAGAGAGCTTTGGACTGGTGCAATAAGAACAAGAGCTTCACAGACGAGTTGAAGTCCCAGATCTTTACTGTGTCATGGTTCCTTTTGATATCATGACAATGCATGGTGTATTTTTATTGCGGCAGCAAGCTGGAGTGACATAAATGCAATACTAGACTATTTCTTCTGGGTCAATGTGCTTATTGTGAGGATGCCGAAAAAAATGGACGTGCACATCCATCTAACTTAAAGGAGAATTTTGGACTAAGGTTTTCTTACCTTTTCTATGACGTTATGATATCTTAGGATGAATGGTACAGTAGAAAAATGTCATAACTCCATCCCGGGTCCGCCACAGCTTAAAACGTGCGCCAATAAGCCTTGCGCTAGATCGCATATTTTAATAGCTTTTTTTTTGTGAGATCTGACGTTCATAGTGACAGAACACTATGCAATCCCAAAAAAAAACCTAAGTCTCGCCAGACGAGATTGAAATCTCGAGATTTCGATCTTGTCTAGCGAGACTTCTGTTTTTTTTTTTACTGTGTTCTGTCACTATGAACTGTTCTGTCAGATCTAAAAAAAAAAAAAAAAAAAAAGCTATTAAAATATGCGATCTAGCGCAAGGCCTATTGGCGCACGTTTGAAGCTGTGGCGGACCCGGGATGGAGTTATAACATTTTTCTACTGTACCATTCATCCTAAGATATCATAACTTCATAGAAAAGGTAAGAAAACCTTAGTCCAAAATTCTCCTTTAAATTACCCTGGTTACTAAACAGATAAGTTAGGAAGTTTCTGTAACACACCTTGACATAATTATATTGACTGCTTGGTCTCTTCCTCTCAAAATGGGTCTGTCAGTACAGGTAAGGTTAAGACTTGCATTTGAAAAATGGCCCTGATACATCTATGAATGCACCTGCGGTCTCTGGTATGAACGTAGCCTACGTAGGACCTACACTATCTATATTGAAAAGTTATCTATCAAAATCAATCAATTAATGTATATTAATGTGCTGCTTTGCATCAACAATATGAACGTTGGCGTAACTATTCCTGGCCTGTCATAATAGGCACGTTTGCCGAAAATAGCTGATCAACAAGCTCACAACGCGTTGTGACACAGTGGTGCATTGAGAGCTTGTAGATCAGCTATTTTTGATGCAGGGATTTGGGGTAGAGGGGAAAAAAGGAGGTGGCCAAGTATAGACCCCAGGGGGACCTTGGTCAACAAAGTATATAGGGTTTAAGTGGTCAGTCAACCATACTATGTCAAATGTTTTTATTGTCTCCGCCAGGCCGAAAGGCATGGCGAGAGAGTATGTTTTACCCCCTGTCCGTCCGTCCGTGTGTGTGTCCGTCCGTCCGTCCGTGTGTCATTCTGTCATTTTGTGTACAGCTAATCTCCGGCACCGTTGGCTTGATCGCAGCCAAACTGTGCACACACACTCCCTGGATGCCAGAGCAGAACCTCTGGCCCACATTTTTCACATAGGCCTGTTATAGCGCCACCAGGAGGCCGCTTTGTGCAAAACATATTTTTTGAATGTACTCCTACAGATTTTGTCCAAAAATCATGCAAATCGGTACACAGTATCTCTATAGTCATTAAACAAAACCAGTCTTTCAGATTTTTCATATTCCATCTTGATTGGCTAAAAAGGTCTTCCAAAGTTTGTAGGAGTGCTCCGTTTTGAACAAAATGCCTCAAATCATGAACACAGCATGCAATGTCCATGATATTTTGCAAGCACATTCCCATTAGGCCGAGGAAGAAATTTTCAAATCAGCCTCATGGTGGCGCTATAACAGGCCCATTTGTGTTTTTACCTATAACTGCACCGATCTGTGTAAAACTCTGTATGCACACTCCCTAGAGGTCAAGGAAAAACCTTTGCCCTGCATTTTTCACTTCTGCCTTTTATAGCGCCACCAGGAGGCCGACTTATGTAAAACATATTTCTTTATATTACTCTTTCCGATTTTATCCAAATTTCACGCAAATCGGTACACATGATCTCTATAGTCATGTGATCAAGCCGGATCTGTTTCATTTTTCATATTCCATCCTGATTGGCTAAGATTCACATCTAAAGTTTGCAGTAGTGGCTTGTTTTGAACAAAATGCCGCAAAGCATGAACGCAGCATCTGATTGTGGTCAAACTTTGCACGCACATTCACACTATGTTGAGGAACAAATGCCACCCTTTTAACATTGGCCTGTTATAGCGCCACCAGCAGGTCTAATTTAGCAAAACACATTTTTTTAACAAAATGCCTCAAATCATGAATGCAGTGTCCTATTGCCATGCAAGGCCTAAAAAGAAATGGCACCCTTTTCACATTGGCCTACTATAGCTCCACCAGGAGGCCACAATAACCTACCTGACCTGGCGGAGACCTGTGCTCCGAGGAGCACTTTTTCTAGTTTTATTTCTAACAAGCTTTTTTTGCAATAAACATATTGTATATTATCAATAAAGAAAATGTACCTTTTTTTTTTATAAATGACAGAAGCAGTCATGGTTGTTAATTCAATTGAATGCTCCTACCACAAAATGGCAGTGACATTCAATTTATTCTCAATTACCCTGTCAGAAGACTTGTTTGATCAATAAAAAAGCTTTCTCATTCCTCTTAAGAGGAGAACGTGTATACGGTTCAGCTGCACTTTGATCCACTGTGTCTGCATTTGGCCAGTGGAAAATCAAACATACATATTCAGTTGAATAAACAGATGACAAAAATAGAACATGAAAACATGCAGGTGCCAAAACTGTTCTGTATGGCTCTCTTGAATGCGAAAATACAAAATGCTCAGTGGCTGAAGGCATAGAACGGAAGGGGAAAAAAAGAGGAGAGAACTGAAAGCAGTTGCTCTTTTATGTTGTAGAGTACACATTATGACCTATATCACTATTTGGACATCATTGCTCATAGTAAATAGTACGTGATAATAGTAAGTGATATTATGGACAGATAATTATAAATAAATAACTGCAGTCAGGTCAAATATTACTCAACTTACAAGTAGACGTTGCTCAGTCAAAATTGTACTTGGGTTAAACTACTAGAGTAATTGCTTTTAATAACACTTAAGTATTGAAAGTTTTTTATATCAATGCATTGCTGTATTGTTTTCACAATGCCTTTGCAAAACCTTGTAAACCAAATAATGCATGCACTGACGTGCTTGCAGTGATGGAAGAAGTACTAAATATGTTTTACTTGAGTAAAAGTATTGTAGAAATAGTCTGACAAGTACAAGTTTGGTATTCAAAATGTATTCGAGTAAAAGTACAAAAGTGAAAGTACACATTATGCAGAATGTCCCATTTCACAAGCGTTCAAAATGTATAAAACTATTTTGAAAATAGCAGATCTACAAGCTCACAACGCATCGCTTTTCAAATAATTGTAGTGGAATAAAAGTACAATATACAGGTCCTGGCTTAGCAAGGAAATTCACTCTAAAAGTAGTAGCTTAGTTTGTGTACATGATGTGGGGTTACACCACATTTGGTGACCCATCAACACCGGAAGCTACTTGTTAATTGACAGCCTTCCTAAATTTGAAATGTTGTGGAGTCAAAAGTACAATATTTGTCTGAAATGTAGTGGAGTGAAAGTCATTAAAAAAAAGTAAAGTACAAACTCAAACAATGTACTTTAAGTACAGTACTCAAGTACAGAACTCCATTCGAAACTGGGGCAAAGCAAAATTACATTCTGGATGTTGTTTATCTCTGAGGTTGCCTGGGTCTTCACTGTCTGTACTGTAACGTGTCCTAATTGCGCTGTCAGACTCTGTGGTATGAATTCCATTAACCAATGTGGGAACGTGGAGGTCATTGTGCAGTATTTCATAGGAATTTGGGAATGGAAAGTCCTACTTGACCAACTATTAACAGGTTAATACCAGGGTTGAAATGCATGCTTATTAAATGGTTTAGATGATACGTACATGATAGCATTCCAATAAATGAATTGCTTTATCTAACTATGAAATACCTGTCTCATTATGCCCTTCTTTCTAAAGGTTCCACTGCAGTTTGTCAAACTTGCGAAACCCATCAGTTGTTCTGCTGATAAACATTAACATTAACACCTTCAAACTAGAGCCAATAAACAATACATTTTGTTATCTCAATAAAACATGTCACTTACCCAGCCCTTAGAAACTGGTGAGTGGCTGAAGTCTTATTTATCTCTAAGCAGAATGATGTTAATTCATGCATTTGTGCTTATTTCAGGACACTTTAAGGGGACCCCATCAGCAGTACCCAATTGCCTTGCAATGACTACAGATGAAATTAAATCAAAGTTGCATATGGGCCATTTATGTAACATGCCGTCTGTCCCTGACTGCAAAAATGACAGTAAATTGAGCTCAAACTCCCTGTAGTTTTCCCTTGGAGGAAGCATGCCAGCTCTGACGATATAAAGCAAGCAGTGAGTGAGTGAGTGCTTCAGTCCCTTTGACTCTCCATCAACAGTTTACCAGCAAGGGTCCCTGTGTCATGGCTGTTTGTCAGAGTCCATTCGGGCAGACAAAACAGACAAAGAGGCTCACCTGCCAGTTTGAGAGGCAGGGCTTTTGCTAATGGTGCATGCAGCACACTGTAGGCACACTTCCAGAATGTTTTCCTCATTCTTCAAAGAATACAGATTCAAGACTTTACCTTGATCCGTCCCTGTGTTATTGATCCCCACTCTACTGTAGGTGATGCCTGGGCCTCCATTGTTCCTGCATCAGTGAGAATAGTATGCAATATGCATCCTAGTAACACATTCTTCATTCTTTTGATCACCCTCTATGTTGAAACTGCTGTGGCCATACCCATCATTTTCTGTATCCCTTGAATGCAGTATAGGAATTCAACATTTAGTAGCCAAAGACATGCACCGCATGATTTTCAAACAAATTATTCATCAAAGCTACAATTTCTATTGGTCACTCTGAAAAAGACACTAAAAAATGCTATGATATAATTTACTTCCCTGTCTTATGAAACAGCTTAAGATGATGTAATTTGTTGTTTGGTTTGTCTAAAATCTTATTTTGATGAGGGTCCCGGTTACCCCCTCCCACTTTATGCCGGTCAAATGTAGTTGTTGTCCTATCTGCAAAGCCTTTAAACCTTGAGGGCTCTATTAAGGACTTCTTATTACTTAATTTACTTCATTTAAGACATGGAGGTGTGACCAATGCCATTTTGCTATTATGGGTGCGGTAATCTGCGTACTGCGCCATGGCACTATGCGGTAAAACGGCCCTGAATTAATCATGGGATTGTTTGGGTGTTACTTTAATCAATCCAATCAGAGTACCCACTGCCATTCCCTTTAAGATCAGCACAAGACGCAGTGCTATTTTCCGTGCGTTAAGCGGTGAGAGCAAAGCTCACATTGAAAGGACCAAAGAGACAAGCTACTGCTTACCAAAATATCTGATCTCCAAGCAGTGCCCTTAATTAACATATGAACACTCCCCCATGCGTAAAATATGCTGGCGAGTCTTATTCCTTAAGTGTTTGCGCAACTTGCATGATAGGGATTGCGCATAAGATGGTGGTGTTATCACATAATTATCACCTAAGACGTGGATTTAAGACGTGCATAATAGGGCCCAAAGGATTCTCTGTAGTACCAGATGGTACGACACATACTTATTTCCAAGCTAAGCTGTTTGCTTGAAAATCACCATTGTGCGATCGAGTGTTGATTTGAAGCACTGGATGGCAATGTTTCCGTACAATTATTTCAACAAACATTCCTACTCCTGCAAGTGCAATAATAATTAAACATAATAATATGTATGACATTGCTATACCATCGTTTAAATGTGTAAATCATGGGTTGTCATTTAGTACTTGAACTAATCTCTTATACTTCTTCCAATTCACTCCAGGCAAACAAAGTACCAAATGTGAATTAAATGTAAAAATAAATAAATAAAATGCATTTAAAAAAGCAGATGTGTAAATTGTTAGTAATGGATCATTTACTACAGTACTACTCATGAAGCTTTCTTCCTACGATGGAATGTCATTTAGGGCCCTACTTAGATGATATATGGTGCAAGGAGGCGCATGGCCTACATAGGCGGCGGGTGAGTCCGACATTTGGGAAGGCTAGTACGGGACAGGCGCGCGTGCATGTGTCCCCCCCCCCCCCCCCCGCGCGCGCGCTTTCGGGTTTCCCGTGGATAAAGTTACTTTTTTGGTTACTTTATTAAGTTTATTTCGGTTATAGGGTGACAAGCAGTGCTGCGCAGCCTGCGCTGATGTGAACGCAGTAATGCACGTTATTTTCTGCTGAAGGGAGGGGGCGGAGAGGGTGCTCCTTTGATCGGCGGGTAGGCGTGATTGTCACCAGGGGGCTGCAGCGACAGCACACACAATATATAATGCTGCGCACATTTATTATATATAATTTGCTCAATTTCAAAAATTTTCCAGGATAACATTTGGGAAGGCTTAGCCTACCCTAGCCTTCATTACCCGCCGCCTATGATGGCCTAAAGTACATGGTGCAAGTGCCTTGGGTGAGGTCCCTCCCTAATCTAACTATATAAATGGCGAGCAACTTCCGCACCCTGGGTGCGACACCCCACAGCTCTGTTATCGAATAAACAACGCACCGCCAGACCACATGTCGCCAACTGACTCGCCACGGCGGCCGCGCTGAATTTACGCGTCGCGTAGGGGACCTCTCATTGCTCACTACACCTTTTCCACCGCGCAACATAATTAATTCTACTCACCAAATGTCGGACAAAACGGAAGGGGAGGCAGCTTCGTACCGTTTACCGTGCACACCACCGACCCCGCACGGCGACGGGTTTCGCCGAAACAACACGAGCGCCCGCCATTGCACTCTGCCCATGTCCTCCACAACAGCACACACACAGCTCCTTTGCTTCAACCCCCCCCCCCCTTCTTACGTACCTCCTTTGTTCCACCCAGGCCGTTACTTTCACTTCACTCATGTCTCGATCACAATATGTCCGTCCTTCACGTGCCATGTTCATCCCAAACACAAAAACAAACAGCCACCGCCACAGCACAGCACGCTGCCCAGGCTAAGCTGGTAAACAAACCTGCCTAGGTTCATGACACCACAGGACTCGACAGTGATGTCATCATTATGCAACCCGGAAGTACAAATACCAAGGATAGGTCAGTGATGTCAGTCGGGTTGCCAAGTTTGCTGCCAGGTTTTAAAAAACAAGCGACAGAAACAAGCAAACCGTGCATGAAAAAAAAAAAACTGCCGAAGGGGTCCGCCATGTTCCAGGGGGGTCCCCGGGGGTCCCAACACTCACAGGGGTCGGCGGACCACCAGGGGGTCCGCGGACCACCAAAGTAACAATCACTATTAACATTTTTTCCAAATTTTTTTTTTTTTTTTTTTTTTCCTTTTTGGACACTTTTACTCCGGCGATTTGGGTACCCCAATATACACGCACCCACGCTGGGCCCCGTGCGCGGCTGGGGTTGAGGGGGGCGTAGCCCCCCGAAACTCTAGTCATTAATAATCTTTCTCTTAGTATATGTCATCATCTACGTTGAACGTGATGCCTTGATGGAGGGTATGCACTAGTGATGAGTGGGTCGACCCGTAACCCGCGGGACCCGCGGGTCAACCCGCGGCGCGGGTGAGTCGAGTCAGGATTTCAGAGGAAATTATGCGGGCTGCGGGTGAGCGGGTCAGCGCTCTCACACGCAAAAAAATAACATGCTCTTGTTTTGTCTTTATTCCTAATAAGAATAAGAATAATAACAATAAAACAGTTTGAATACACTTGGGGTGTATACTTGAAGATCCTTCATGATTTTACCGATTTTTTTTTTACCGCGGGTCGCGGAGCGGGTTTAGCCATAGATTTATAAATTGGGTCGCGGGGCGGGTTGAGGCGGGTTGGGTTCCGTGGCGGGGCGGGGCGAGTCATGAAAAAACCCGACCCGCACATCACTAGTATGCACGTCGTAAACTGACTGACGTCACAGGCTGGTCACAGGAAGTCCGAGATACATATTTAAGCCAAGTCATCCACATTGGAGCCACGCCATTCCAATGTGGATCCCGAGATCCACACCATGCTGTCTTGTTCTGGGACATTCTACCAGGTGACACGCAGCCTGGAGGAGCTGAGGTTCCCTTTTTTCTTTTGCTGATAAGCGGCGTACGAGCCGATTCTTATTGCCGAGAACTATTCTGTTAGAACTATTCTCTTGAGGCTGAGCAACATCTTAGAGCGAGACTTTAACAATGTCTTATTTATTGTTATCATTATCATTTAGAGATTTGGCTCCTTTGGCACAGACTGCTGCTGCCGAAGCACCCATTGTAGTTCCCCATGGGTGACTGTGAAGTGACCATGAGCATCTCTGTGGCTATTCTGCTTTACTTTATATTGTCGCTGTCGGGTGGAAACCTTGTACAAGTATGTCCAAAATAGTAATTTTTCATGAAAAAAAGATATTTAGCTACAAGATGTTAATACTTTTCATTGGTTACATTCTGTATTTATAAAATCCACAGACAGCGCGTGGAAGGAACACGTTATTCCAACCAGTTCCCTTCCCCTCCATCAGGCGCCCCGGCTGTCATGGGGGAGGCGGTATAGCGACCAGGATTACTACATGTTTTTGTGAGGGTATTAACTACCCTGGGAGACACGGGGAGAACATGCAAACTCCACACAGAGTAGGCCCTTTCGCCAACCCCACCTAGGGTATGGGCGCTGATGACGCGGAGGAGAGGACACGCCCCTAGCGCCCACAGCGTCCCCAGCGGGAATCAAACACAGGACCTTCTTGCTGTGAGGCGACAGCGCTACCGACTGCGCCACCGTGCCCCCCGACTTAAACACTTTTAATCTATAAAAGCTATATACTGAACATTTGATAAACTAGATGTTCGGGTCGCTAGTACTTGCTACAGTAGATAAATATGAGACCCCTTGATTGTAACATAATAATGACATTGAAATTCTTCGATCAACAACATTGTAAAAGAGGAAGGATGGAAAAAAGATTATGTCGTGCCGTGCTGATATAATAACTATTCTTCTTCTCCCTATGATGATGGTGTGAAAAATAAGATGGTAACAAAATATTCCTGACCCGTCCCTATAATATTATACAGGATATCGTAACAACATAACTGCCAGGGAGAAAGAATAAATCTGCATGAACTCTTAAAGACCATTCAGAGTGACTGAAGCGTGATTTACTTAGTCGTATGGCAGTGTAAAGATTGTTGGCGCAGGACACCGTCGTATGATGGTGATGGAGTATAAATTGGGCATGAGTTTTGCAGTATGTGCCTTATCAAACAAACCTATTTTCCAGTGAAATTCATAGCAAGACGTGGGAATACATACACGTTTCATAGTTTACATTTACCTTTTGTCATCTCTTTACAGGTTAATTTTGAATACCTTGATTATGATTGAAGGCTATCAAAAAATTGAAATGGAGACTTGATGAGACTGCGAAAGTTACATGCATATGAGACACACAAACTTTTGTCACGTTGCTTCTCTCTCTCTCTCTCTCTCTCTCTCTCTCTGAGAGAACAAAACTGGGACACTGAAGTTTCAGTGTCTCATTTTTATTTTCTATCTTTGTTCATCTGTTTTTCTGTTCCCCTCTCTTCCTTTCTTGCTCTTTTCACTCTCTCTCCCCTTTTCCTAGCATCCTAGCATTCGCTGTCGTTTCTCTCTGATTTGTTCGTAAAGTAGGACCCTGCCAAGGCATTTGCGTCAGCATTGAAAGTCTAGAACTGCCTGACAAGCACATTCTTTGAGGATCAATAGGGGATTGAATCTTCACTCTCCACCAAAAGACAGGCTCCTCTCAATTCATTGAATGACAACTGCTAACTGGAGAAAGATCCTGTTTTGGTCTTTTTTTTTTAACCCAGTCTAGAGACAAACTGTCACTGTTCTCCAATGACTCCTCCGTTGTCAGCTATATCAAGGATGACAATGGAGGAGTACAGAGTCCTGGTGGAGAGCTTTGTGGGGTGGTGTGACAACAATCAAATCAAGCCTAATATTTGAAAACAAAAATAAGGAGCTGTTGGTGGACTATTGGCGAACTCCCATCTGTCATCCATGGGGAGGAGGTAGAGATGGTGGACAACTATGTTCCTGTGAGTACAAAATGAACAATAAACTGGACTGGTCTGACAACTTTGATGCCCTCTACAGGAAGGGACAAAGAAAGCTGTTCTGAGGAGGCTCGGCTCCTTCAACATGTGCAACAGTCTGCTGCAGATGTTCCACTAGTCCGTTACTAGTTAGTGTCCTTTTCTTTGTCTTGGTGGGGGGGGGGGGCATCAACACAAGGGATGCCAACAAACTGGATGCCACGCTGGTGAGGAAGGTTAGCTCCATAGTTGGAGTTGAACTGGACAATCTAGAGGTGGTTGCAGAGGGGAGGATGAAGAGGAAGCTGGACCCTATCCTGGAGAACCCCTCTCATCCCCTCTATGATGCGCTAGCAAAGATGAAGAGCATGTTCAGCTACAGTACAGAGTACAGACTCATCCCTCCTTGGCACACAACAAAGCATATTGGCCAGTCCTTTGTTCTAGACTGCCATCAGGCTCCACAACCAAGCTTGACCTCCATATGATACCTTTAATTCCTGCATTGACTACTACGTTGCCGTACTTTGACAGATGCCTGTTAAAAGAGTACTTCACCCATTCTCAACCTTATCTTCATATATTTGGTACTCACTAATGCTCATAAGATGGCACCATTTCTGTCTACTCGCTCTCTAGTGTCTCATTGGTCGGCTATATGGAGAGTTCGGAAACCTGCCTACCAATGATGACACTGGTGGGCAGATTTCTGTGCTGTCCACAGCCCTACTCTGTGACACAGAGCAAGTAGACAGAAATGGTACCATATCATAATGCTTATAAGTGAGGACTAATGTGAAGAAAATGGGTAAAGTGGTCTTTTAAGGATTACCGTTTGAGAGACTGTACTTCTTTTCACTCATTGACTTTCGGGTGCCGGCTGTTCCTTTTACACAGATTCTGGCTCTGTGACCACCCCTGCTTCCAGGCGACGCAACAATGCCCCCCATTCTATGTCCATATCTACAGAACAGCGAGGCGGGAAAATAGGACAAGATTCCTGCCTTGAACAGGTGAAAGAGGCTCTAGGCTCTTCTCTCTCCTATGTTGTGGAATGACCCCTCCACGCACGCACGCACGCACGCACACACACACACACACACACACACACAATTCATCCGCTTGTAATCCTTATTTATTTGCATCTTAACAGTTGTTGACTAGTTACATATTAGTCATGTTGTCCAGATGCACTGAATGTTGTTTACTTGTTCACATATTATGTACAGTACATTTAGATACTAGATGTATGCTGTTTGCTTTGCTAAGTTTGTTATTTAGATGCATGTTATTAAGACGGATGCTACTGTACAGGTATGTGATGATGTCTAACTTTCTTAGCATTAGCATCTACTTTAGATTAAAACTAAGATCAACATGCTGCTTACTCCGGACTATTTATCGTTCTAAGCTGTATCTATCTTAGCTGGAAACCATATTATTTCCTTTTCTCCATCATCAAGTTTGTCGTATCAATATACCTCTCCAATCCTCTCGGTTTACTATGACAAAAGGCTGCCGCTGCACTCATTTAACAGCAGGATTCTCAGTAAAAAACCCAAAAGGTAATCTCTTAAACTTGACCTGTTCTCCCAGATCTACTTAAGCTACTCTGAGCCGTACAAACGGCAGAATCTAGATGAGTACCTTAATTTCTTCCCTGATGTGACTGTGTTCTCTTGTTCGGGCCATCGGTTGCCATTTTAGTGGCGATGCTTTACAGGCAGGAATGTATTGATCGACATCACAGACTAACAGACTACTCTAAGCTTTAGCTGCCTCGAATCCATCAGGGCCTTCACTGAGAAACAAAGAGAGAGAGAGAGAGAGAGAGAGAGAGAGAGAGAGAGAGAGAGAGCACTGTGTCTGTGCGTGTGCGTGTGCGTGCGCGTGTGTGTGTGTGTGTGTGTGTGTGTGTGTGTGTGTGTGTGTGTGTGTGTGTGTGTGTGTGTGTGTGTGTGTGCACGTACTGTATTCATCATGTTGTTGGTGTAAGAATATGTCTGGACTTTGATTATTAAGTCTTTGAATGATATCCTAAAAGTATTTATAGCCATTGGAAAATAGCCCACTGGGACATATCATTTTGAGATCCTGGGGCCTATATCAATTTTTTTTTACTGAAAAATTGTTTCTGTGCACCATTTACACTTTACAGGTCACCAATATTGTTCTAGTCTTTTATTTAATACATCTTATTAATTTGCTTGCCCAGTTGTGTTGTTCATTTTCTAATAATATACCGTATTTCTTACATCATGCTGTACACAGAACACATTGTATATTTATAAATGATGCTGACATTTGGGCCTTCAATGTGGAATGTGAAAACTGAGATTATCTTTACCATTATCACCTGGATAGCCCCCCTCCCCCTATAAGTGTTGATGGACCCTATTGTGCTAATTGTTACCTTGTTATCTTGTCACTCCATATACTGTAGAGGGCATTCCCCTTATTTGAACAGATGCCCGATGAAGGTCGGATGATCGAAACGTTGCATCAATACGCTTGTATAACGGATAGCAGTGATGCGGGATATTTAACCTTAACTGCTCCTCTCCTACACACCTGTCCAGAAAAAGCAGGAGTGCCAAAATACATTATCTACACAGTACTTTGAACATGGAAAAAAAGGAGGATTTGTACTGATCCCCGAGGGGAAATGACCTCTCTGCATTGACCCAGTGGTGGCTTGCTCAAGAGTGAGCGCACAGGGGAGCAGTTGGAGGTTAAGTGCCTTGTTCCGGGACACTTAACCAGGTGACACAAGGCCCGGAGGAGCCCGAGGATCGAACCGGGGGACCTTCTGATTCCCTGACGGTTCCCGCTCTAGCTCCGGAGCTACTTGCTGCCCAATTCCCATGAAATGAAAGAAGATACGATTAAATTAAATGACAATCAAATGGTGCAATTCTAATTATGTCTAGTGTGACTAACACAACGTTAAACAAAATAATAATACTGACTTTTGTACATAATGATGTCAAGTCTGATTTTCATCATGTCTTGTTCCATCTCTGTGTCATTGCCACTTAGATACATTCCTCCTCAGTTATTTCATTTGTTACAGTAGATATTAATTTAATAACATTTTATTATAAAAATAAAATAAAAAAGGATTAAAGGAGGGAGCCCAAAATCTTAAAATTGCAGTTAAAATGAGATTGTTTAGCCTACCCTTCTGCCGCTTCACTGAAAATTTAAAACAATCTAATACTATATATGTGCAGCATGCACATACTGTATATCCCTGCATAATATACGCACACACACACACACACACACACACACACACACACACACACACACACACACACACACACACACACACACACACACACACACACACACACACACACACACACACACACACACACACACACACACACACACGTGACGTGCATGCACCAACTGTATACATCCTCGCAATATCCAGTATATACATTCATTTATATACACAACACAGACTAGAGCATCTTGCAGAAAATCTTGTTAAATCTCTTAATAACAATAAATGGAGCTTATTGTGTTCATCGTTATGTAACAGAGATAAGGCGCTATTAGAATTAGATAAGATATTGAACTGTATGCTTAAAAGACCCTTGGGAGAGTAACATGAGACAACACATAAGGTGTTATTTCCTTGACAAGTGTGAAATGTATTCTCAACTTACCAGCCTATCTGACCAGCAAGCTGCTGCTTTAATGGCTGTCAAAGGGTTATGCACACAACAAGGTGACCCTTGCTCTGGACATCCCGGCTTTAGAGATTGGGTTGCTCTGGATGGACTTTTTTAGCCAATGGCACCATCGAGCCTTAACTCATTAAGACCTGAGAGCACAAATTGTCAAGATTTAAAAAAAAAGAGCAGATCTACAGGCTCGTAGCGCGGCACGAGTACGAGCCTGTAGATCTGCTCATTTTGAATAGCCAAAGTATACAATAATGCTTTTTAGTTCAAATCTAAAATGACACAGGTGCTTAACCGGTTTTAATGGGTTAACGAATCATCATTAGCCATGGACTAGGTGAAGAAGAGCAATAGAGGAATCTATAAGCACTGTCCCTGTTCCTTTCATCTGGCCAGCGAGTGTAATGACCAGGCAGGTGTTAATGATGATGGAGTCCAAGACTGTCTCTCCATCCAGAGAAGCTATGAACAGAGCCTAATGGAGTGAAAAGCTTGCTTTGGGACGAAGGCAAATTATCGCCCCTCGCAATCAATGTAGAGAGTGAGTGAAAGCCAATGGGCTATGCTTCAGCTCTCATAATAAGGGGGAAGAAAGGCATTGATTTCCCCTCTTTTTAGGAGTGTTTTACTTTTCCCATCGATTTCAATTAACTCTGCGTAACTGTGTTTACCAAAAATGTGAGCAGCCGAGCTTAGCTAGGGTAGTTATATAATATAACTGATCAAGATACAATGTACGATATTGAGTCTTTCAGTATTATCACATTATGATAACAGTGAAAGACTCAATATTACTGTATACTGTATCTTACTAGACACTGTAGGTTAGAAAGTGAGGTAAAAAGTACAATATTCTTTCTTTAAATAGTAATGATATTGTAATAAACAAGACTAAGGGCCAATTCTCATGCAGCCTCTTATGAGTATATTAGCACCATTATTTTCACTTTAGGCGTACTGCAGGTGCACTGAGCGACAAGGGGACCATTTTTTTTCATGCACCCTGAGATAACAAATTATCAACTTTTTGGTAACTGGCAAGCATAGCGTATGTGACAAGAAATAATGGATAGCCAAACACACAGGTCGCTTGTCTCGCTCCCCTTCCGTCCTCCAAGCTCCAAACTTGTCCGTAACATAGACGGTCCCCTCCGGAACAGCTCAAAATAAATGATGACACATTACCTTCAAGTCTAGACCCATATTTTTCCCATCCTCATCAAAACGAAACATGAACGATGGCCTCTGTATTCTTTGTGCCACTGTCGAGCAGGATGCACCCGGTCACAGGAAGCGCTTTTATTTCTCCATAATGTATATCAAGCAGTAAAGCTACTGTGATGGTTTTATGATGGTGGTAATCCATTATTTCTGTGAAATGCTTACACTGTGTATGAAGACCTGGTTGGCACTGGTTGCCTAGTAACACCAGACGCCAACATAGCACGACCTTCCAAGCACCTCTGGAAACGGATGCAAGTGGCGCAGCTTGTGTTCTCTCAGCGTTTTGAGGTGATGCGTGTGAATTGGCCTTGCAGCCTCTAGTTTGAGCATGGTAACTGTTATGTTTATCGGCAGCACAACTGAAGGGTTCTTAAACCCAGCAGTGGAACGTTAGGACTCCTTAAAGCCCTGCCAGCCGCGCCCCCGCTAGCTGCTCTCTCTCTCTCTCTCTCTCTCTCTCTCTCTAGTTGATATTCTCAACTTTAACAGTCAGAAATCACCTCCAAAAAGTTCTAAAGGTGATTCAAAGTGGGTTGAGCCAACCGACCAACATTACCATCCTTGCGGTGGCGCAGTGTGTCCCTGCCCACCACCACGGAGGTTGTGGGTTCGAATCCACCGTGGTGCAACCGGCTTTGTCGTCTATGCGAACACAATGGGGAGGGAAGCCGGGCGGGGACTGGTGATATTGGTCATTGCATGTGCTGGGACGGCATCTGTCAGCAGGGAGTGTTGGGCGGGAGGAGGAGTCCTCCCGGTGGGGGCGCCTCACTGGCAGATGAGTCAGTAGGATACAACAGCAGTGACAATACAGAAATGTGTGTGGGGAGGATTTAATTGGCATAAAGACTAATTTGGGGAGAAAAAGGGGGTAGAAATAATTAGCTAATCTAAATTTAGGAAAAAGCAATAAAACTAAAAAACATCCTTGAGTAGCCATTTATACTCTCATTCTGAACATACATATGTACATATTATGTTCAGAACGCAAGCAGAATTGCTCACATACTCTGCACTGTTGCACCTTCTACTACGTCAAAGGAATTTAGAGAACGTACAGAAGTATCCGTACATGTATTTAAAATTGAGTATAAATGGGCCAATGGAGCCCCATGCTCTGGTTAGCGGTGCTATAAATGGAAGGAATTTACTGAAAATGCATACTGTTGCAATATCTAACCATTATTACATTATGGGTAGATTTATTACATTATTCATCCAAAAAATGGTTGCCCAGCCCAAGAGATGACTGTTATCACGTTTGAGGTTCAGATTATTATTTCATTTTGGGCCAATTATTATCTCTTGGGCTTTATTATTACATTTTGCATTGTTATTACAATTCAGGCTTCCGCGCACGCACGCACGCACGCACGCACGCACGCACGCACGCACGCACGCACGCACACACACACACACACACACACACACACACACACACACACACACACACACACACACACACACACACACACACACACACACACACACACACACACACACACACACACACACACACACACACACACACACACACACCAATGTCCATCTGACAACATTGTGAAATGTTAGCCTGAGATCCTGGCATAAGCATATCCCAGTTAGTGACTAGTGTACTCTGGAGCAAATTGAGTTTTAGCTGATGATGTGTCAACTACAAAACAGACCACAAATACATTACATTACATTACATTACAACACATCCACTGCTTCTGAGAACACGATTGTTATAAGAAGCCAGCCAGTGTGTGTTGAAGTCGGTGAATGGACCAGCAGTATTATATGGAATAGAATGATAACCAGATAACAGCCAGGGCTGTTGGAACAGTCCAAATGTTCTCCTTTAGTGGAAGCACCAGCTTGCTTGTCTTGTAGTTCCATTGTGTATAACTTCTGCATTTACACATGTCTACCGTCTACATTTTTACGGTTTCCACCATTATACTACTACTATAATGGTGTGGCTAGAAATGTATGTCACTCCTGAGACAACTTTCCCTATGGGTCCATTTGGTTCCATTTGTACACTCTTCTGAGTTAAATTAACAATAGATTTTACTGTGCTGCTGGACTGTTTTTCAATCCCAAGGGGAACTGTACTAAAAAAGAAAATCTAGTTTTGCCCTCTTCATCCATCATTATATAATAAGTATTGTATCATATTTTTATCATAATATATATATATTGTAAAATATTATTCTGTAAGTGCCGTCTACAAGATAATACACAGTTACATCTTCAGTGTACTTTTATGTTACTTGAGTATTTCTATTTTTCTATACTTTATTTATACTTCTACTCCACTGTACAGCTCAGAGGCAATATTGTACTTTTTTTACTCCACAACAATTCAACGTTTTTCAGCTAGAGGACCCGTTAGCTGAAAGAGAGATGAAGCAGGGACCCCCACTACATACTGTATAAAATTGTATTTTCATAGATTTCACAGACCAACACCAACCTCTTTGCCTAAAATAGCCAATCTACAAGCTAACAACGCCTCGCAGCGGCATAAAGATTTGGCGGTCCCCCTGTAGTAACTCTGAGGACCCCCTAGGGGTCCCGGACCCCCTGTTGAAGACCCTTGCTGTAGGTAACAGCGCCATAGTACCAGTCAGAGCTGTACCAGTGTCAGGTGAGCCCACACAGAGCGCTGCTAAAAGCCTCTTCATCTCGGCCTCAAAGGAAAAAGGCAAACTTTAGTCTCTCACAGCACCAGGCTAAAAACGAAAAGGTTTAATGAAGCCCTTCATCATAACACACTTGATATGTTCTGCACAGCTCACCGGTGCATGTGTGCTGCAT
Organism: Gymnoscopelus microlampas; assembly: GCF_963454915.1. Lineage (NCBI taxonomy): Eukaryota > Metazoa > Chordata > Actinopteri > Myctophiformes > Myctophidae > Gymnoscopelus > Gymnoscopelus microlampas. The sequence continues at coordinate 29,322,127 of NC_139955.1, forward strand.
GCACAGAAGGCTGTCACTGAATGGATAGAATACAAAATGCCATTTGACTGAAGTATTAAAGGGTGATTTTAATTCAAATAAGATGACAAACATAACAGTAACATTTTTTAATTAACTAGTCCTAGCATCCCTATACTTGGGGGCGAACATTCCGCGAAAAACAGCCGAGCACAAAGAGACAATCTACAAGCTCAACAATGCTCTACGTGTTGTGACGCATTAGTGTAGAGCGAAAACAGGAGGGTGCAAAATATCTGATGCCTTAAAGACTGCAGTGAGAAAAAGAAAAAATCAAGAATCAATTACAAGATTGGGACAAAATACAGTTCAGATTCACACATTCCCCTTCTCTGGCATTGACAAGCTTTCAGACGAAAGGAACTTTCAGAGGGAAGTTATATGGTAATTCAGACTATTGTGGGCCCTAACAGAGGCCAGGAGACTGCTACTGCTGACACTGTCATCAAATGAGGCCCCGAATATGTCATTTTAATTAGCTGCTGTCCGGGTGATGAGCTAATTAGTGTGCAGATTATTCACCCTCCCTCAATTTCCCGAGAACGTAAACATCAACAAATTCAGAAGGTGTGGACGGGTTAGCTCATTAGCTCAACCACAAATGACAGTAGACATACACGCAGAGATCAGAGAACTCATTTTTAGCGGGTGCCGCGAATGTTATCTAACTGATAAATTAGACAGGATGCACTGAGCAAGTGTGCACCTCAGGGATAAAATTCAGTGTGTTTTTTTTCCTTAAACGAGCAAGTTAAGGAGTGCTGACGTGACTATCAACTGACCTTTAAGATCTGTTCTAATCTAATTTCATGTGTGATCATTCTTTTTGGCAGCAAATTCTGTGCCAATGCCCTTTTCTGAACACCACTGTCTTGGCATTCCAGAGCAGAAGCCTTGGTTTCCATGGTTACTTAAGCTGAGGCTGCCAAGTGCTGATGTCCTGACGTGTTCATTTGTTGTCGAACTCTTTGAGACGTACAGTAACATTTAGTTCTTAAGCGATTTACCAGTAAACACTACTTCATATAACAAATATTGTAAACAACATATGCTCTGTCACCATGTGTTACTCTGAACACACATTGTGTTTGTAATGTGATGGAAACGCATCTCGACAAACCAGACAATTGCATGCAATGCGATACAGCTGAACTGAAGTGAACCGAGACAAGTCACCCTTTCATCATAATTTTAGTAGAGCGATTTCCCTGGCAGTACACCTATATATAGTACGTACGGAACATATTGAATACTGACTATGCAGCATATACTTGAAACTAAAGCTTAGATTGAAAAAAAAAGCCTATCTTGGCATGAGTACACATGGGTAAAAGTTTCATCTGCTTCAGCCCAGCCACTCAGTCCGATATATCATTGCTCACAGTAAATGACATCATTGTAGAACAGAGTGTTTGGATAACTTGTAAATGACTTCAGCCAAATGACTTACCCAGAGACAATGCCACATTTGTATTCTGTTGTTTGTTAGTTTAATCAAATGAGAAGCGTCCAATTACTGATGATCTGTGGTTTGTGGGTGTACTCTTCACAAAGTAGAGGCCTGCTGAGGTTGTCTGTGTATTTACTCTAATAACAGTGCTGGCTGATAGATGAAAATGTAGGTCTTACTCTGTATGCGCCAGCACCAAATGATAGTGTATAGTGCATGTTAAAAATAAACCTTAGTGCAGGAAAAGTTTTCTAACTAAATTAGAAAAGCCAAGTGTTTAACCACATAAAACATTTGGCAAAAATAGGTGAACATTTAGCGAAAGTAGCAGAGCTTGTAGATCAGCTATTTTCCCTATTTGACGTACAGTACAACAAAGTATATAGGGTTTAAGTGGTTAAAGTACACAATGTTCCAACTTTGAGACAATGTTCTGAGCAGTAAACTGCAATAAGAAAGAAGGCCCACTCCCATCTGTACAGTGTACCCTGGAGACTTATCTTAGATGCCCTGATGAAAGAGAGCACAAGATGTAATTTCTACAGGTAATTAGCTGATGGCAATCACAGTCATATTTGAGTGAGTGGAGAGAACCTTCGCTATTTTCCTGGCAGGAAAGACCAGTGGTCAGCAGAACTAAAACTATGCTGAGCACCACTGACTCAACGGTTTATACTTGGTCGCACAGCGGTGTCGCATGGCATTATTTGAGTCAGACCCCATGAATTCTCTGCCGTTGCTCTAGTCTCACAGGCCTGGTTTCTTCTTTAATTATCTTCACTCATTTTCCACTTGGGTAAAGTCATGATAGTTTCTTGACATCGCAGCACTTAAAATTCCTCCTTCTGCCCGCTATGAATAAGCAGCCCTGTTGGCTTTAATTTAATGAAACAGGGGTTGCATGTCCAGGTGGAAAGGTTTTTGTTTGAGTTAACACAACATCTGTGCCTGTGTTAAAGTACAGCACTAATCAAATTCAAATAATTAAATGTTTTTTTTTTTTTTTCAATATAAGAACATTCTGAACAGGGCTCAGTCCAGAGCTCATTTTGGGTGCACAAGCACCGATAAATCTGTCCAGTGCAACTAAATATGTTCATTGGTCGCACCAGTGTACAGTTACACCTTGCAGGTCTGTCTACTGTACAGTATGTGTGTGTGTAATGTATGTGTGGGTGCACCTACATTATATACTGGTGCACATGAAAAGGTTATGCGTACCAGTGGAACTAAAAGGTTAGTCTGGAGCTCTGCTAAATGAACATCCAGTAATCTATCCACCCTCAGTATTTACTGTAGATGCATCCATCCAATTGTTAATATAATTATGCATCAACCTGTTCTCATACGCATATCTATCCAAGCTCTTACTGCAGCCTAAATCACTTCCTGACATGGCCATGTTGCTGAGTAACAGTATTGATTTTCTCCTTTTTTAAGCTCCCTTTGTTGTAAGGTATGGTACAGTATCTCAGTTGTTACCCATACGTTTTCCTTTCCCGCCCGCTCCCTTTTTACTTTTAGAAGAGTGCTTTTGTCTGAAGAGAAAGCCAACTTTTGTATCAATATCTCGCTATTTATTTATTTTATATAGATACATTTAATGCCATGTATCTTCAGGAGCTATTGTTTTTGTTCTATTGTGTTGTTTTTCTCTGTGATGGTGGAATGCAGTTGAAGCCTGAAGGTTAAGTAACTGCTTTGTCACATATAGTACTAATCATTTTGGCTTTATTAGTAAGTTAATTCAGTAATAATAAATAGAGAGAATAATTGAAAGGGACAAAAGGGTTCAGGGTCAGGCAATCTGGGAACCCATTCGGTTAATATAAAATGTGTGCTTAGGGTTCAGTTAATACAAGTGATTTATGTTTGATTCATAACATGAAAAGTGTAGCTGCATGTGAATGTTTATAGACTTAAATAACCACATATCCTTAGTTGACCGGAGTCCCCAGGAGTCTATACTAAGCCCAATCTTTTTTTCCCTCCACACTAAATATCATTGCCAAAAATAGCCGACCTACTGTACAAGCTCCTTGTGAACCTATGAATCTGCTATTTTCACCAAGTATTCACCACAGAATAAGGGACACTAATGTTCCTGTAGTGAATATGACATTGTTATTGAGGCATTTGCAGAATAGAAAAATGCCTGTGCGATCATTTTGAATTTTCTGAGATATTATCCCATATGAAATTGTTTACAATAATATTACAAATATTATTTTTATACTCAAACTGTATTCAGCATGATGTCTCTCAAGTTATCTAGTGTTAGAAAAACTAAGTTTAAGTTCTGAAATGATAAAACAAAAGGGTTTAATCAATATCTTCACAATTTCACAAGCTTGAAAAAAGCCTAGCAGAAGCAGTTTGAGAAACCAGAAACCAGTGGGAGCAGAAATGAAAATAGAAATGTAATCATCTTTAATTGTTTCGAGCAGAAACGTTGATTTGAAATCTCCATTACCTGTTAAATAAGAAACATTATGTTGGTGGTGGAACACAAAAGCAAAAACATTAAAATATGGGTTCTGCTCAGAACAAACTGAAACATTCTGCAAGTGACACTTCAAAAAAGAAACCCCACATAGTTTTTATAGCCCAGTGTGCAAAATAAGGCGAGGATGAAAGAATTTCATGATGAAAGATAAAAGTAATGTGAATATACAGTGCAGTATAAAGCAAACATGACTAATGGCACAGTCGGGGATTAATTCTACAGGAGATGAAATCCAATTCCCCGCGCCACTTATCTCCAACTTTATCATTGGTTTTCTTGCTGCGGGCAGGTCAACAGCACTATATTGGAGCGCTATGTCTTGTGTTTCCGTTAAATGTCTTTGCCCAAAGGTAGAATGCCAGTCACTGAAAATGGCTGTTCTTCTGGATGAAGAACACATGCCATTAAATGACCGCAGCACAAGCTTCCCCTTAAACAATCACATAAACCCTTTCCGTGTATGTGGTTTATAGTTGGAACTTGGAACACAAGGACACAAAGTCATGGGTCAAAATAATTTGCTCCTCCAAAAAATGTAAACTATGACATTTGTGTGAGCACTATTTATTTCAGCTGGAACTATGGACAGCCAGAGTTGAGCTGCTCCAGCAGGGGTGGTCCGTCCCTCTCTTTGCCCCTGCAAGCGAGCCATGAAGCATCCACTACCTCCGGGGCACTTGAGAAGCTCACTTAAAGACATCAATACTCTGGGAAATGAGACACAGAGTGATGGTTTCAGAGGCTGAGGAGTTAGATTGCTGTCTGGGATGCCCATACATCTTATTTAAGGTGTTGCTGTTCGATGCAGCAGAGTTAATCGACTGAGATGCTTTCTCCATTGTTGGAAAACCAAACTGCAAAAAGGGGTGTGTACAGCTGGTCAGCCAAATGGACAGAGCAATACCATGAGCAGACTTACTCTAGCTGAAATGTAACAGGCCTGCTTTCCTCTTCCATCTGCAGTCTTCTGCAGTTGTAGCTTGTCCAAAGGAAAAAAGTCTGGAAACTGTGGCTTCATATTTCACACAAAAATATTGCATCATTGATCCAGAAATAGAAATTACAATTTGGAACCAACTGTAGTCCTTTTAACTGGAAGGACACATAGGATACAATTAGAGAGCTGAAATGTCAATTCACATGGGCCATAATAATAGGCAAATTTATGTTTGTCCAAGGTCATTGTAGCATCTTCCCATTCTACTTAGCCTGGATAATTAATGTAAGTTTGACTTAATGAGTTTCAAGTTAATCTGTGGTCAAGGCATTTGTGTGTGAGGAATTGCATTTCAATTGGCCCAGTATCCTCACCAAATGGAACTTGCCCTTGACGTTCTGTCAGCATTGTTAATAGATTATTCTACATCCGCTCCAATTAACTCAAACTTCTTCAACATAATAAAGTTTCAACACATCCTCACCCTGTCTGCAGCAGAAGATATTCTAGAGTATACATGAGGAAAAAAATTAGTCCACATCATACTGAATATTCAGATAATTTCCCCAACTCTCTCCTGGAACATTGCGCTGTCAATCAAATGTCAGACATGCAGTCCTTTCCTGTCATATCCCTCCTTATTGCCTCTGCAACAAAAACGACACATGTACTGGGAATACAAATCGTCTGGCACAAGAGAGGGAGAAGAAGAGAGCGACCAGAGACTAGGAGATAGCTAGCATGAGTCAGTGAAAAAAGGCTCACGGTTTGCTTATGACAAAATAGGCCACAAGCTGCAGGCTGTATCAATTTCCCATTGTGTGTTGAGTGTTTGCATCATAGGAACTGAAAGTAATTCAGTATGAAAACGCTACGATCCAAAGGCTGAACTGCTCGGCTTCGAATCGGTTTGTTAAATATGACATGATATTTTGCTCAACTGACTCATAAAATGTGTGCCTTGCCAGGCAATGTTAGGAGGTCCAAGAAGACGTCTCTTTTGTGTCTTCTGGAATGCTCTCAAATGATTGATTAGCCTGTCACCCATGTGCCACTGAGTGTGCCGTTCTCCATTCTGTTATCGGCTGAGCTCAAATTTATGCATCACTTCTGTTATCTCCGCATTCACATTTGACCCGACAGGCAACAGATTTCTGCTAAGCTTTCGAAGTGACATTAAGTAGCATCACAGAGCCAGAAGCTGAGAGGAGGGATTTGCTGCTCCGATGTCAGAGGGGAAAAAAAACTTCAATGCTCAAGCAGTAAAATTTGTAGTGGTGTCAGATCGATGAGATCGATAATCACTTCCCTCATACGTTTACTTTTAAGTTACTGGCAAGAATAGTAATCGATGGCTCTAACAAGGTTTCAACAAACTAGATAAATGCTAATATCAGGTATGTGGATGGATGGCTAAATAGACCAATTAATCAAAATGATTAGATTTTTAAAGGACCACTTTCAGTTTTTACGGGTGAGGGTGCTCAGTAGGACAAGCTTAAGAGCCTAACTTCTTTGTCTTCTCTTGCTCCTGCCTTTATGTATCTGTCTTCCTTTTATTCTTATCCTGTCGCTTTGTCTCTGATACTTTTGTCTTTACATCCCTTCACACGGCTAAGAGGCAATAAGGTCTAACCTTATTCTGGCTCCCGCTGTTGAGCTGTGTGCTACTTCACCTACAGTACTACATCTCATCATGCTCTGCCAACCCCTCACTCAGTGGCATAATGGTGCTGATTGTCAGATTGCTGCTAGGTCCTCCGATGCAGAAGTCTCAACCCTCACAGCGACTGCTGGGGTCTGTGAGGGATTCAGTCTGAATCTCATGTGTTGAGAGAGCGAGAGAGGGGTTTTGCATGAGCAGACAGACAGCTGGTGACACCCAAAAGGATTTGACAACAAAATTGACACCTCGGTCAGAGATCATCCTGCACGTGTTAGATGGCATAATTTAAAGGGACAACATCACAATTTTCAACATCATCTCATATTTGTTTGCAGGGATAACATTCCATTAGCAGCCATATAAACTGAGCAGTCTACTGTGTGTCTCTGAAACGCTGCCAAATGTTGTGCTGAAAAGTGCCAGGACCGCAAAATGCATCATGGGAATTGTAGGCACACAGTGAAAGCCAGAAATAGATAGAAAGGGGAATTGTATCCGTCAGCACGTCAACATTGATTGATAGTGTCCTTTCAAGGTTCAAGGTATTGTTTATTATGTTTGTGGGTTGGGATATATGCCTGTTTGTTCTCTCTCCTCTCTGTCATCTTCTTCACAGGTCTCCTGTGATTGGTCTGGCCATCGACTGCATTCTCTGTTATTCCATTGGCTTATCCAGCCCTGGTTCCTGGCATCAGCCAATCGATAGATTCCACATAAAGTACTATAGAGCTCACCTGTGCCTGACTGCAGCTCTAATGGTCTCACTCACACTACTGCAGCAACTTATTTGTGTACTTGCTATTTGCTGGACATGTTGGTTTCTCAACCCCGAACTTCTGTAATTGTTTTCCATTGTTAGTCTGTCCATTTGTGCTGTTTGGAAGAGGGACTAGGTAATTTTGGTTTACCTTGTATGCTACAATCACTGTAAATAGACTGTGCTATGCATAGTCACACACCCTTCAGTTTGGACAAACACCCATAGTACACTGAAGTATTCAATTTTACCCTGATACTGTTTTTAGTGATACCTCCCCTCAAGACTATGGCCTAGCCAGATTGTGTGTGTATGTGCACGTGTGTGCACGTGTGTGTGCCTTTGCTTGGGTCATTCCCACTGGTTCTTCCAGTTGGTGCATGTGCTGAAATATGCATTTGTGTGTGCATATGTGCACCTAGTTACAGTATGGCCACAGAGAACTAAAGCACATTCAGTTCGCTTAAATTGAATTAGGAAGGTTTCAGCAGAACCTCTCCTCTTGCATTGTCTTTACCAGGCGCTGTGGGGACACAGTAAATCCACTTTGATAAAAAGCGTGTTTTCTTCCAGAGGATAACAACTGCACACTAGTACATCTAAATCTTATTGCTACCACTTTGCCTCTGCCTAGGGCCACATTAAACCTGTCTCGAAGTAGAATTGAAGGTCTCAGTCTTCATTGAGTGGAAGTTGCACTGTTACTGAAAATGTATATAAAACAAGCTACAGTATGCTAATGCGTGTATTCCATTGTTATCAGATGAACCTTCTTCTTAACTCAACACCGTAGGGAAAAAAATAAATGAGTCCCCTAATCCAGAGACAAACAAAGTAATCCTAGAAACAGAGGAGGAAACCGTAGTGATATGTTCGCGGAAATGTCAAGCAGGCACCCTTGAAATAGGTGGCAATTTGATCACTTTGAAATATGAATCTCACATCTCCTGTTTGGAAACTGTAGCCAATATTGATTATACCCGGTTCCTTTTGAAACAAACGCTTCAAATATCTCTTTACTCCAATGAACTGGACATACATGCTCCAAAGAGGCTTTTGTTTCTCTGTCTCAGAGGACCAAAGTATGCTATTCATAATAACGCGCGCGCGCGCGCCCCCCCCCCCCCCCCCCCCCCCCCCAAACACACACACACACACACACACACACACACACACACACACACACACACACACACACACACACTTGAGATGCATTGACTATGACTGCAGATCTCACTGACCGTTCTTTCTAGCCTGGCTAGCGGCTATCAGTCTGTCTGTCCTTAGGTGAGTCTGTCCATCGGACACAGCATATCTCGAAAACTACTGGCTGGATTAACACAGAATTTGCTGTGCACCTTCAGGCTCACTGGAGGATGACGATGACCCTTACTTATGTTGGTCACCCAATCCATGGCCTTTCCTCTAGCACCACCATAAGGTCAAAACTTCCACTTGCACAAAAGATATCTAGAAATCTAATGGGTAGATTGCCATTAAACTTGCTGAGAGCGTTCATAATCCTCAAAGGATGACCCTACTGAATTGGATGGCCCCATCCATGGCCATCCAAAATTTCTATTTGCACACAAGATAGCGATTATATCAACATTTAAAGGGTGGATTGCCATGAGACTTGCTGGCCGCATTCATGCTCCCCTGAGGCCTACCAAGAACCAAAATATTTTAGTTACCCCATCATTTTTTCTCTGGCACCGACCGTATCCACTTATTTTCTGTTTTAAAGCGACTTTGTAGCTTTTTAATTATGGTATTTGGTACTTTCGCTTTAAAGTTTATTTCGCTTTAAAGTTTATTCTGTTGTTTACAATGCTAGGCCAATGCATGTTTGGAACATTGCCTGTTGGGAACACATGTTACCCTCCAGTTATGCATCCATGTACCCATTGTCAGAGTACTTGGAGGCCAGTCTATGACATCAGTATGTTGTCATAGGGATGACATCAGGGATCTCCAAATATGGGCCTAAAAGGGACACAGACAGATGCAGAGATTTGCAGATTCAAATATAGTTCCAGACAACTGCTTATCCAAATGACTTCCCACTTGGCACATCACTTCCTCGGTGATTCTGCAATTCCTACCAAGTTTGAAGTTGGTTAGATGGTTCTCGGGATATGTAATGGGACCATAGACCGTAAAAAGAAATGGACGAAGGGAACGTGACGTCACCCATTGGTTTCTACAGACCGTAAATTAAGCCGATTGTTCAGAAACGTGCAATCCGCCATCTTTCATATATACCATTGGGCACGCCGGAACTCAAACGCTATTGCTTGAGACCAGACATGTGACCAGGGAACCGGAAAACAATCCCCAAAGAATGCTATTGGTTGGGTAGCTTGTCAATCAAGAGCGGGGGTGGGGAATGAATGCTATTGGTTGTGTAGGTTGTCAATGAAATCATCCCGCCCCTCCTGGAGCATAGCCTACTTTATCGTCAATTTTAGAATAAATGGGACCATAATTTAGCAAAACGCATATCATGATGATTGAAAGGAGACTTTAAACTAGCGACTGGAAGCATATAGTATTTATGACAATTTTTATTAAGGTAAGAAAATCTAGTCTAAAGTTCGTCAAAAACCCATCCGCTTACAATGAGAGAATATTCTTTCTGAACCCTGCAGCCACCTACTGGCCATTTATATGTACTGTCTCTCTTCCATATTGGCCTCATTGTAAATATGTCAGGCTGGCCCCTTGGATGGGACACACAATGTTTGGTCAGTTTGGTCCAGCTGTGTGTAAGGACCAGCACAGCCATTAGGGACCACTAGTGGGCCTTTTAGACTTTTAGTACTTTAGTCACTTTAGCAAGCAAAAGAATACTGAGATGGCGAGGAGAGCTAATCGTCATCTGGTGAAGTAGAGGATACAGCCCTTGGCTCTATGGAGCTATGCAATTAACATACATAGCTAGTCAATTATGCTGTGATGTTCAGTTGGCTAATTACTGAGTCAAAGCAGACCAGGAACGGGATTGCCTATGCAAATAACGACTTTCATTAATCTATGATATATAGTAGCCTGCCTCTGTGGCACACGTACAGTATTATACAATAGGTAGAGTTTAAGTGTGTTTAAATGCTGTACAACCCAGGGCTACAGCCACAGAATAATGCCATATGCCAACCCCCCTCCCCCTGTCTCTCTCTAGCTTTATTTCTGTTTGTATGTATAATATAATATATAGAAGAGTAGTACACACGCACGAATGCACGCACGCACGCACGCACGCACGCACGCACCATGCATCCGTGCTTGTGTGTTCTGGTGGAGGCAGTGAGCCACAAGCAGTTAAAATGTCTATTGTTGCTCCATCCATACCTTGTGGCAGACAGCAACGAGATGAAGGGAGAGAGGAGGAAGAAAACCCCAGAAAGATTTACTGTTCAATTACTGCAGCTAAGAGTCATTGTCAGGCTGTCGGAAGAGGGCACAAAACCCCAAATTATACCTCAGGGACACATACATCCTCATAGCCTTTGGCAGTGGACAGTTGCTCTTATAGACCATCACATGGTCATCCCAAGACTGGAAGAAAGACGGCAAAAAACAACAACAATAAAACTAAACATGTTTGGGTGCCTGCCTGTGTGTGTGTGTGTGTGCTTTTTTACCAGGTGCTCGAAGAGCCCTGGTCTACAAACCGCCTCAGTAGACTTTCGACCCCTGAGTGCTTAGGTGTCGACACCTAAGTCTCATTGGCTGTCCTGGCTGTCCTTCACACTCCCCCCCCCGTTTAATCCAATGGGGAGTAAGTGTCCATACAGCACCCGCCTCTCCTCCTTTGCAGCAGCGAGAGCCACACACACACACACACACACACAGCCTCTCCTCCTTTGCAGCAGCGAGAGCCACACACACACACACACACACACGCACGCCCAAAAGAAGCAACTACAGGCCATGTTAGCACTTCACTGTGCTGGGGACCCCCGTAAAGCAATCACTCGTGGTCCGAGGACCCCCACTGGAAGTCTGAGACTTCCCCATACGATGAACGGCTATGTTGCGCGAGAGAGACCGAGACAGGACGCTAATGATTGCCATTAAAACCAAATACATGATGTTGCTCACATGTTGCAAACACAGCAGCTATAGGTGAGGGCGGCCCCAGCTAAACAACAGGCCGCTCGATGTTCGCTTGTATGGAAGAATTTCACTGAAGATGTGGACAAATACAACGGTGGGGTGACGACGGTAGTTGACGAGCTTACTTTTTTCCTCCTCCTGTGTCGTGTAAGCCCGTGCTAAAGATGCTATGTGATGATGTTAATGTAAGTCATTACAGCCCCATAACGTGGTTAATAAAGTATCTTTTGGGATGCACAATACATTGAAATGACGGGAATAATAACGTGACTCGCGTCAATAACTAATGGGATTTTTTAAAATAACTAAATACCCTTTTTTCCTCCTCCTGTGTCGTGTAAGCCCGTGCTAAAGATGCTATGTGATGATGTTAATGTAAGTCATTACAGCCCCATAACGTGGTTAATAAAGTATCTTTTGGGATGCACAATACATTGAAATGACGGGAATAATAACGCGACTCGCGTCAATAACTAATGGGATTTTTTAAAAATAACTAAATACCCTTTTTTCCTCCTCCTGTGTCGTATAAGCCCGTGCTAAAGATGCTATGTGATGATGTTAATGTAAGTCATTACAGCCCCATAACGTGGTTAATAAAGTATCTTTTGGGATGCACAATACATTGAAATGACGGGAATAATAACGCGACTCGCGTCAATAACTAATGGGATTTTTTAAAATAACTAAATACCCTTTTTTCCTCCTCCTGTGTCGTGTAAGCCCGTGCTAAAGATGCTATGTGATGATGTTAATGTAAGTCATTACAGCCCCATAACGCGGTTAATAAAGTATCTTTTGGGATGCACAATACATTGAAATGACGGGAATAATAACGCGACTCGCGTCAATAACTAATGGGATTTTTTTTAAATAACGAAATACCCTTTTTTCCTCCTCCTGTGTCGTGTAAGCCCGTGCTAAAGCTGCTATGTGATGATGTAACTAAATACCCTTTTTTCCTCCTCCTGTGTCGTGTAAGCCCGTGCTAAAGATGCTATGTGATGATGTTAATGTAAGTCATTACAGCCCCATAACGTGGTTAATAAAGTATCTTTTGGGATGCACAATACATTGAAATGACGGGAATAATAACGTGACTCGCGTCAATAACTAATGGGATTTTTTTTAAATAACGAAATACCCTTTTTTCCTCCTCCTGTGTCGTGTAAGCCCGTGCTAAAGCTGCTATGTGATGATGTAACTAAATACCCTTTTTTCCTCCTCCTGTGTCGTGTAAGCCCGTGCTAAAGATGCTATGTGATGATGTTAATGTAAGTCATTACAGCCCCATAACGTGGTTAATAAAGTATCTTTTGGGATGCACAATACATTGAAATGACGGGAATAATAACGCGACTCGCGTCAATAACTAATGGGATTTTTTTTAAATGACTAAATACCCTTTTTTCCTCCTCCTGTGTCGTGTAAGCCCGTGCTAAAGATGCTATGTGATGATGTTAATGTAAGTCATTACAGCCCCATAACGTGGTTAATAAAGTATCTTTTGGGATGCACAATACATTGAAATGACGGGAATAATAACGCGACTCGCGTCAATAACTAATGGGATTTTTTTAAAATAACTAAATACCCTTTTTTCCTCCTCCTGTGTCGTGTAAGCCCGTGCTAAAGATGCTATGTGATGATGTTAATGTAAGTCATTACAGCCCCATAACGTGGTTAATAAAGTATCTTTTGGGATGCACAATACATTGAAATGACGGGAATAATAACGCGACTCGCGTCAATAACTAATGGGATTTTTTAAAATAACTAAATACCCTTTTTTCCTCCTCCTGTGTCGTGTAAGCCCGTGCTAAAGATGCTATGTGATGATGTTAATGTAAGTCATTACAGCCCCATAACGTGGTTAATAAAGTATCTTTTGGGATGCACAATACATTGAAATGACGGGAATAATAACGCGACTCGCGTCAATAACTAATGGGATTTTTTAAAATAACTAAATACCCTTTTTTCCTCCTCCTGTGTCGTGTAAGCCCGTGCTAAAGATGCTATGTGATGATGTTAATGTAAGTCATTACAGCCCCATAACGTGGTTAATAAAGTATCTTTTGGGATGCACAATACATTGAAATGACGGGAATAATAACGCGACTCGCGTCAATAACTAATGGGATTTTTTTTAAATAACTAAATACCCTTTTTTCCTCCTCCTGTGTCGTGTAAGCCCGTGCTAAAGATGCTATGTGATGATGTTAATGTAAGTCATTACAGCCCCATAACGTGGTTAATAAAGTATCTTTTGGGATGCACAATACATTGAAATGACGGGAATAATAACGCGACTCGCGTCAATAACTAATGGGATTTTTTTAAATAACTAAATACCCTTTTTTCCTCCTCCTGTGTCGTGTAAGCCCGTGCTAAAGATGCTATGTGATGATGTTAATGTAAGTCATTACAGCCCCATAACGTGGTTAATAAAGTATCTTTTGGGATGCACAATACATTGAAATGACGGGAATAATAACGCGACTCGCGTCAATAACTAATGGGATTTTTTTTAAATAACGAAATACCCTTTTTTCCTCCTCCTGTGTCGTGTAAGCCCGTGCTAAAGCTGCTATGTGATGATGTAACTAAATACCCTTTTTTCCTCCTCCTGTGTCGTGTAAGCCCGTGCTAAAGATGCTATGTGATGATGTTAATGTAAGTCATTACAGCCCCATAACGTGGTTAATAAAGTATCTTTTGGGATGCACAATACATTGAAATGACGGGAATAATAACGTGACTCGTGTCAATAACTAATGGGATTTTTTTTAAATAACGAAATACCCTTTTTTCCTCCTCCTGTGTCGTGTAAGCCCGTGCTAAAGCTGCTATGTGATGATGTAACTAAATACCCTTTTTTCCTCCTCCTGTGTCGTGTAAGCCCGTGCTAAAGATGCTATGTGATGATGTTAATGTAAGTCATTACAGCCCCATAACGTGGTTAATAAAGTATCTTTTGGGATGCACAATACATTGAAATGACGGGAATAATAACGCGACTCGCGTCAATAACTAATGGGATTTTTTTTAAATGACTAAATACCCTTTTTTCCTCCTCCTGTGTCGTGTAAGCCCGTGCTAAAGATGCTATGTGATGATGTTAATGTAAGTCATTACAGCCCCATAACGTGGTTAATAAAGTATCTTTTGGGATGCACAATACATTGAAATGACGGGAATAATAACGCGACTCGCGTCAATAACTAATGGGATTTTTTAAAAATAACTAAATACCCTTTTTTCCTCCTCCTGTGTCGTGTAAGCCCGTGCTAAAGATGCTATGTGATGATGTTAATGTAAGTCATTACAGCCCCATAACGTGGTTAATAAAGTATCTTTTGGGATGCACAATACATTGAAATGACGGGAATAATAACGCGACTCGCGTCAATAACTAATGGGATTTTTTAAAATAACTAAATACCCTTTTTTCCTCCTCCTGTGTCGTGTAAGCCCGTGCTAAAGATGCTATGTGATGATGTTAATGTAAGTCATTACAGCCCCATAACGTGGTTAATAAAGTATCTTTTGGGATGCACAATACATTGAAATGACGGGAATAATAACGCGACTCGCGTCAATAACTAATGGGATTTTTTAAAATAACTAAATACCCTTTTTTCCTCCTCCTGTGTCGTGTAAGCCCGTGCTAAAGATGCTATGTGATGATGTTAATGTAAGTCATTACAGCCCCATAACGTGGTTAATAAAGTATCTTTTGGGATGCACAATACATTGAAATGACGGGAATAATAACGCGACTCGCGTCAATAACTAATGGGATTTTTTTTAAATAACTAAATACCCTTTTTTCCTCCTCCTGTGTCGTGTAAGCCCGTGCTAAAGATGCTATGTGATGATGTTAATGTAAGTCATTACAGCCCCATAACGTGGTTAATAAAGTATCTTTTGGGATGCACAATACATTGAAATGACGGGAATAATAACGCGACTCGCGTCAATAACTAATGGGATTTTTTTAAATAACTAAATACCCTTTTTTCCTCCTCCTGTGTCGTGTAAGCCCGTGCTAAAGATGCTATGTGATGATGTTAATGTAAGTCATTACAGCCCCATAACGTGGTTAATAAAGTATCTTTTGGGATGCACAATACATTGAAATGACGGGAATAATAACGCGACTCGCGTCAATAACTAATGGGATTTTTTCTAATAACTAGACCCACCCGAAATGAAATGTAACATCCGTGGCCATGGGGTAAGCACTTCACTTATTAACTTGTTGACTGAATCCACAATGGGCAGAAAGTAACAAGAGGTGCAAACAACACAATGCATCAACAATAAACTATACCTTGTGCCCTTAGCCAGGTGCTTAAACAAATTTAAACTTTCGGTTGGAACATAGACATGCTCCTCTGACGTTGTTTTCATTCATACTGACGTCTTTGCAAAGACGCGCAAAATGTACACAGTGGAGTGCTCCACTTCCTTCCTGTTTCAGACCTTTCAAAATAAAAGCCTTTACCATAACAGACTAATAAAAAACGAACTCAAATACAATTATTTCAAGCAAAACAATGTAAAGGTGTCAGTTGAGGCATGAACAATAAAACATTATATATCCAATGTAAACAATAAAAGGACCCAAATAAAGTGATAAACTATAAAACTTGGCAAACGTCCACAGTAATGTATCTTTGAAAGTCCAAAGGTTTGGCAAGTTTAGGGTGGCAATAGCGCCGCCTGCTGGCCAGGAGGTGCATCTGGTGGGCTTTTCTTATAGAAAATAACAGTACATTTTTAAGACACCTTTTTATGCAAGGCAGTGCTTAAGTGGTTCGTTACATGTAGATCTGCTATTTTCACAGATTTAGTACTTTTACTTTTGGTACTTTCAGTACATTTTGATGCCAATACTTTTGTACTATTAAGTTATTATTTGGCCATGTTCACACTGACCTCAATCTTCGCCATTGTTGGGAAGACCCGTGTGGTGTCAAAAAATGTTGCCACCACTTACATATAAAACATTCTAGCGTTTATTGTCGCAGATTCAATGTTGCCAGGTTTGGCGAGAGAAACAAGCAATCCCAAAAACAAGTAATCAGGTCTATGAAAACACACACACACACACACACACACACACACACACACACACACACACACACACACACACACACACACACACACACACACACACACACACACACACACACACACACACACACACACACACACACAGAGCACCTGGTAGGATATGACTTCAAGTCATTTCTTTCTTGTTTTTTTACTGCAAAAACATACTCTAACAAAGGATACTGTGGAATCTGAGCCTCTCTATTTTCCCATTAGTGGTTCCTGTTAGATTTCACATTTGTTTACAAAAGTCATTCAAAGGTTACTTACCTGCATAATCCAATCAATGTTGGCTAAACATCATTGTGTGCTTAATAAGTCATGGACATAAGCCACGGACATTTGCCTTCCATTTGTAAATCAAATTTATTTTCCAGGAACTATTTTCGTCTAGACTTCAAATTATTCTGCACTTAAAATCCATTAAAACGGAACAATAACATAACTTGAACAATAAATAACTGTGCAATGACATTTACTGTGTTGGGTTATATCTCATCATGGAAGTTTCAAAACTTGATTTTCATAGTGTACTGAAATTAATGGAAGCAGAGGCTTCCTCAAATCTTGTATGCTTGTATGCTTTGGAATGGTCGGTAATGTCATTGTGTCATAAAGTAATTGGAGTAAACATGCCAGACCATTGGTGTGGTCCTTTAACTTTCCCAGCTGGAGTTTCATTTCTGCTCTCATGTGGGATGATTAATGAGACGACAGAAATGTAAGAGTAATGCTGGAAATGTTGTGATTGATAACAACACAGCACCATGCTAAAATAAGATGAAGTGTGTTCGTCTCATTGTGTCCTCTGATGAACTGCCATGAAACAAAAGGAATATGTTGAGTGTTACCTTTAATCAATCATTGTGATTGATTAAAGGATGAATTTCTCCAGTGCCACTCTTGTTTGTTTTACTGTGTTACCGCCTTTGTGTTTTCATAGATTTTCTTATCTGTATGTGTCCTTTGTGCTCTGTTCATTTTTGCTAATAAGAAATGTATGAATTCTTCACATTTCCGCCAAAACAACAATCAAATCTACAGTATAATCAGAACACCATCCTCCAAGATTTCTCACGCTTTCCACTCGCATGCAGTTTCACTCGCAAAAGCAATACACTGCCAGAGTAAAAATGAAATGGAGATGACATAAGCAAACCAAAAAGGACTCAAGTTATACACACACACACACACACACACACACACACACACACACACACACACACACACACACACACACACACACACACACACACACACACACACACACACACACACACACACACACACACACACACACAGCGGTATTCAGGCAGTACTACTCTATTTGATGTGTGGGCGTGGTATTCAGGCGGTACTACTCTGTTTGATGTTGTGGGCGCTATTCAGATGGCACTACTGTATTTGCGTTGTTTAGAGCAATGTTCACCGAGTTATGGCCACTTGAAATACTAGAAACTGCTGTAACACTGCTGTAGTGCCCCATACAGTATGTGTGCAATTTAGGTTTATTTAGTCACTGTGAAGTATTTTTTATGATTTATGAACTTAGTAGCTATACTTAAATTATTTACTTTTTACTTACTTTAATTACTTTTAGGTATTTTACTCCAAATAGTTTTACCCAAGTTATTAGTTATTTGTACACAGTTTAGTGACTTGCTTTTACTTAAAGTAGTTACTTTTTCTGACTTTTATTACTTTTAAGTATTTCTATTAGTCCACTGTCATTCTGGCCTTTACCAATGCCTTAAACATTGGCAAAAGCCCCTCCCCTGAAACATTCAACACTTGATTTTTCCTGCTTTTGTGAGTGAGAGAGAGAGAGAGAGAGAGAGAGAGAGAGAGAGAGAGAGAGAGAGAGAGAGAGAGAGAGAGAGAGATAGATAGATGTGATGTACCGTGTGTGTGTGTGTGTGTGTGTGTGTGTGTGTGTGTGTGTGTGTGTGTGTGTGTGTGTGTGTGTGTGTGTGTGTGTGTGTGCATGTGCGTGTGTGTGTGTTGCAAGTTAGCACACACACATGCAAGTTAGCATGTTAGTGCATATACTGTAAGTATGTTGGTAATGTATTTTTTATGCCTGTGAGTGTGAGTGCGTGCGTGCGTGCGTGCGTGCGTGTGTGCGTCTGCATGTGCGCGTAACTGAGTATATGCGCTCGTGAGCACACATCTCCGAGACCTCCATTAACACAGCAGGCCCCTCCGCCCTGCCAGGAGGCCGCTCTACAAACACGCTCCAAGTAATGCTTCCTAATCGTGTGTGTGGGAAAAAAAGCAAGCTGCTGAAAAATACATGCTTCTTCTGGGATCACAATGTGCCGGAGGAGAGCCAGGCCCAACATGAAGCCTGTGGCTGGAATCAAGTAATCTCGCATTGCCAGAGGATCAGAGATTGCCGCCCGATACGTCTGCTGACATCTAAATTCAATATAGTTTCTAAAACCGGAATGGAAACAACTCTGAGATAAAAAAAAATAAAAAAATAAAAAATAGAACTGCATTGCAGAACCAATGCAAAGACTGGGCGGTGACAGGATTGGTTTCCAAAGCAGTAGGTATGTGTTTGTTAGCAGCCGTTGGGGTTAACGGTTAGTCTGACTTCTGAGGGAAGGGAAGGAAACACATCGGCTGAGGGAATATAGGTATGCTTCCCTATAGCAACTACACTGAATATAGGGGTTAACGGACATACAGTATGTCCGTCGGTAGGTGGAGATCTCTGATCATCTGGCAACGTGAGGCTAGAGATGAAGTGACTGTAAAAGTGGTGGTGTGGACGTGGCACTGTTAGTGGGAGCTCCGGCAGCAGTGGTGGTGGGAGTAAGGATTTGCTGCAGTAATTGAAAGTGAGTGAAAGGGAGACAAGTAAGAGTGGGTGGAGGTGGGGGTTCGCGGTAGGTGGGGGAAGGGGGGCCTGTCACAGAATGTTTGGAAAGTGCTCGATGGGGGAAGAGCCACCGCGTCGGATGGCTGACATCAAAATGGGGGCTAGTGGCGTCATGGCATCGTTCTCCTCGATCCTCAAGAACAGAGAAAATGGCTATGATTGAGAGTTGGGCTTATTGAGGAAAAGGAGACGACCAACACAGTGGCATGTCCTTGGTCAGTCACCCCCATGGTCGCCGATGTCTCCAGATATTTTGTGAGAGAGAGAGAGAGAGAGAGAGAGAGAGAGAGAGAGAGAGAGAGAGAGAGACAGCAAGAGAGACAGCGAGAGAGAGAGAGCTGATAGGGTGCATACAGTGGAGATTCAAGAAAGGCATCAGTGCAAGGCGAGAATGTCCTTTTACAAGCGTGTCCCCAGTCACTTTGCCTTAGTGTGTTAAGTATATTTAATCTAAGAAGTGTTCCAGCGCACTAAGGCAATCCAAGATTGAGTTAATTCAACATTAATGAGCACACTCAAACTCTACAGCTGTATCCCTGGCAGCATGGTAAGCACGGGTAAACATTCTTACACTAATCTACATCTGAATACACTATGCAGTTCCTTTCCCATGTGCATTATTTTTTACTTTCAATCACAACATCCTGAAATAAACATGGTGGAGTCCTTGGAAGAATCGTGAAGAATCGTGACAATTCAGCTGAGCTCAGTTTCTGTCATCACTTTAGCTTTTGTGTTTCTATCGTGTTTTATGTACTCAAAATACACTGACTACCGCTAACAGTGTGTCACTCATTATTTGATATCAGGGTGTTCCATTTGTAACTTGAATGTCGACAAGGCTGTTTTTCTCAGCATAAATCCCAAAGACTGGATTAACAAAATGCATCTTAACTCCGGTTGGGGGTGTTGTTTGTGTGTGCATTTGAATTATGGCTCATCATAACTATTGAAGGTTAATTCATAAAGATTTCCACTAAACTACACACACACACACACACACACATACACACACACACACACACACACACACACACACACACACACACACACACACACACACACACACACACACACACACACACACACACACACACACACACACACACACACACACACACACACACACACACACACACACACACACACACACACACACACCAACAACATTAAAGGAGCTACACCATGAATTTAAAAAATAATAATAATATTTGATATCATATTGTTTATGTCCCTCAAACGTTTTTCAAAAGGTTTGAGCCTAAATCAAGCCTCAGATATACTTATTCCAACTAACTTCTCTCTGGCTTATAAAGCACTTTCACCTGCAATACCACATTGTCCTGTTTGGCACGGGGCGCTAATGAGCCAGTTTGTATGCATGTTATGTCCTGGTTCTGTGTGGAAAAAGTAAAAAAAAATAATAAGAAAAAAATTAAAAAAAAAAAAAAAATGAAAAAAAAAAAAAAAAAAAAAAATGGATTTTTTTTTTTTGGTTAGAACTGAAAAACGGGAGGAATTGTTCCCAGACGTGACGTAGGGTGGGGGAACAAATCTGACGGACTGTTTTCAGACCAATTTACATAAAAACCACAGATAGCCTATGAAAGCCTGCATGCTCGAAGTCGGGTATTTGTTGGAACAGAAGAGAGGTGGGGGAGACCAAAAACACACAAAAATGAAGAAAAAGTTAAAATTCATGGTGTAGACCCTTTAAGGATCTCACTTTCTATTTTCTGTCTATTCTAGTTCATGGTGCAGAAGAATAAGGGTGTTTTGGGGTGTTGATGTAGATAACGTGTACTGTAAGAAGGTGGACGCAATGTTTACTGGATTATGCCTCGGTCCAGACAATGATTTATGAAAAACAGGATTACAAATGTTTCTTGGCCACAAAAATGGTGGATTTCAAAACAGGTAGACACATACTAGGTTTGATCTTGCAAAGAATGAGAAATCATTTGGTATTACAGAATGCCAAGAGGATTTTGGACCATACAGCGGTTGCAAGAAGAATGTTTGCTGTCCTTCGATTATTTTCAAGACCCACTTTGGTGTGTGAGAGTGAGAAAGGGAGACAAGTAAGAGTGGGTGGAGGTGGGGGTTTGCTGCAGGTGGGGGGAGGGGGGCGTGGGCGGTGTTAGATAGGTCTGTCACAGTCAGAGAGAGAGAGAGAGAGAGAGGGGGGGGGTGCTTTAGGGGGTGGAGCTGAGCAGAGAAGCTTGCTTGCCCCTACCGGCCCAGGCAATTGCTTGTTGCATAAACTATCTTTGGGGAAATTATTTGAGGGCATCGTCACTGGCACTGCCCACCATCTCGACAGCTTCTCAGCTCAGATTTCCCTCCCAAGATCTCTCCCTCTCCATAACATCCCACTTTCTGACTTACCACTTTCTGGTGGTGACCAGTCACCTGTACTAACTTAACAATGCACTAATAATTATGTAAATCCACTTATGTTTTTATTCCATAGCCATCTTTGTACCTTGGATAACCTAAGAAACTCTCAGAATCTGCATTAATACTAGAAAAATAAATTGCTTCACCTAGCTACCTACACTGTTGTTTGCCTAATTCATTGCTCAAGTGTTTCAATCAATCAATCAATCAATCAATCAATCAGAAATTATAGCTTTCACCGGAAAATAACTGTTCAGTCTATCTATATAATTGAAAGAGCAGTGCCTGCTTAGTAGTGTCTCACTCTTGGCACAACAATGGCACTGCAATTGTTTTATGATGTTGTACACTTTGTCCTTGTACAATGAGTAACAGCTACCGGACAATGTAGCCTCACTACTGCAGACATGTACTGTACAGTATCTCCACATTGATAACATTAACACATGCTCTTTCTAGAATGCGTTTAATGTGCCTGGGAAAACAAAGCTGACTCATTAACTTGAGGGTCTTATTCAGTAATGCACAGATTCTCACTGGTGTCTGACACTAGACTTTTAGTGGTAAGAAGCTTTTTAGCAGTAGTGTCTGTCTCTTCAGCAGAAGGGTAAGTAGCATTATGTGGGGACATCTTAACCACTTCAAACCCATTATAGTACTGGTCCCCCAGAGATCTGTATGTGACCCACTCGTCCCCCCCCCCCCCCCCCCCCCCCTCCCCTCTATAAAATCTCTACTCCGAAATGGCCGATCTAAAAGCTAGATTGTAGATTGGCTATTTTAGCTGAACGTTCGCCTATCATGACATGCGCGTAATAGGGACGCTATGGTTCAAGTAGGCCTGTCACAATTACTACATAATCGCCTTATCGCAATTATTAGAGATAATCGCAACAATCTTTTGCATAATCGTCATTATCGTCATAATCGTTTCCATGTTAGAAATGTGAGAAAACGTTAGAAAACGTGTCACATCTATTTCCACAATTAATGTTTATTTTTACGTATAAAGTAATTAAATATGTGGCATTTGTCATATCTGCCCTGTGCAACTTTTGTTTACGAAGGCTAAAAGTCAAACAGAAATGTAATTTCTATTCATAATGTTCCAATAATATTCAACGACAGAAACACAATTAAAAATCGTTAATCGCAATTATTTGAGTGACAGTTAATCGTCAAGAAAATTTCAGAATCGTGACAGCCCTAGGTTCAAGTTGGCAAGCAGCGGCGAGGTTAGAGACTGTGCATAGCCACCCTGCTGAGTTACCCTCCAGCGATCAGCACTGACATGGGTCTCATCAAAGCATCCAGGACAAGTCTCAGCCAGATCGGCTAATTAACAAGGATGTTATTTTTCTCTCCCAGCCACACAAGAGACAGGGAATTGCCTAAAATAACCAGGAGCGACACATGAAGAAGGCACAAATACAGCAGATACATGATTAGCCACTTACAGTCACAGAGAGCTAGATTGTGATGTACAGTATATGAATAAATTATACCAGAACTGTATGGATTAATATTCTATGCCCTGTTGATGAATTGAATACTTGGATGGAAACAAGTCCCCCGAACTTTTGGGTGTTCTTTTTTTTTGTTGCCTAAAGTACCTTTGTGCTGTTTACATGTTTTGGCTAATAACGTTTTCAATCAATCAACCAAGCAGCTAAAGTATAGTATAAACAGAAGGCATACTGTACTAAAGCTATTATACACAACACTACTGTATTGAAAGATGCAAAAAGGTTTCCATTTTATGCTTAAAAAAGCTCTCTATCAGATAAAAAGTAAACAAGCAAGTACATTTTGGTCAATCAATTGACAATCACTAAATGAATCAGTCAATCCATCCTTAAGCAATCCAAAAAGTATCCAGTAGTTAGTTACTAATAACTTTTGCGTGATTTTGTGCACTCATGTTGTTTGAGATTTTATGCCCAAATGACATTTATGCCCGATTTATACCTTGCCATACGATGCTGTCGCAGACAGAAAATAGCCAATCTATAAACTCACAATGCATCACAGATTAATTTGTGACACATTGTGAGCTTATCGATATTGATTGATTGAGTATGTTATTAACACAGTTTGCCAAAAAAAAGGCATAGTGGCACCGATTTATACAAAAGAAGTTAAGGTCCTGCTGCATGTGTATTCAATAGAAATGTAAAGACAAACAATAATATACAGTAATATGAAAAAAACATCATATATGAGTAGTAATAATAAAGAAAGATATGTACAATAAACAGTTTTTTTTCTTCTTTAGACTTTAAACTTTTTACAGGGGCCAGTTACAATTTGCAGTCACTTGTAAGTGCTCTTTTAGAGCGGTTTTGAAAGAGGGTAAGGAGTCACACTTTTTTATGACTGTTGGTAGGGCATTCCACATTCTGGCGGCATAGCAGTAGAAGGAATTTGACCCCATTTTTGTGCCGAAACTGGGTTCAGTGAGATCAGTGGCTCCTTCTGGTGTTGTGCCTGTGTGTGTCTTTTATGCAATTGAAGCAGTCTGACAGGTACATGGGTATCCCTGTTTTCTCGCGTATCTTGAAGACCAGGCCCATTGCAAGTTGCTTTACTCTGTCCTCTACCCTGAGCCATCCCACCCTAGCATACTGTGCAGGGTTATTAGGTGAGTTCTGGGTGTAAGGCCTAGTACTAACCTGACCAGATATGATAGACTATTTTGTATCTGCAACACCATCGTATGATGGAGCATAAATTAGGCATGTGTTTAATAAAGTAGCTTTGAAGCAGAAATGACACAGGGCTGAGGGCACTGTGACAGTATCCTCACTTTCTGACTCTCATTTATTATCAATGAAGCTGCGCAATAACATCTCCCTTGATGACATCACAGATACGAGCCTTGGCTCTTTGATTTAATATTGGCCTTCACCATTCTGGAGGTGTCATGGGCCTAATTTAATAAAACTAATCTATAAAGGGGGGATGGCCACATTATAACCTAGGAGGCATATCTATTTTTACCATTTCTTCCAATATCCAAGCCAGTGTTGCTATACATCCTCGGTTATAGCACATCAGATCCGTGTATGGTGAATGGGATACACTAACTTGGATAAATCTACACCCAACCATCCAAGATAGCAGGAATAACATATGAAGAGTGTTTTAGAGGTAGAAGGTTGAGATAAATTACTAGCCCTCCTCCAGTTCTGCCAGTGAATTTTAGTCTTGTAAGGCTCACAAGCTGTCTGAAAAGCTACTGTTGGCGTAGATCACTTTTACTGTCGGTACGCCACCAATAACAGTGGTACCTACTTGTTAACGGCGACACCTGCCTTCCATTTTGTCATTCTCCTCAGAGATATCACCTTTTTATAAGAAAGATGCCCATAAACCACCTAAACATATTTCCTTTCTGTCTTTGATTAGCTGGTCTCCAACATAATCATAAAAAGGTGCACTCTGTAGATCGCAAATCTACGCACCAGGAGTCATGCTCCATCTTTCTGTCTCACTGCAGCATGTGATGACAATGCTTTGGGGTTGTGCGCTTGTATGAAAAGGTACGGGGAAAGGGAGGGCTTGGACATGATAAATGACTTGCATTACATCAGTACGGTGCAACCAGAGTGATAAGCTGTATGTACATGTCATTACAATGTTAAAGCCTTAAAGTAAATTCATTGTCCAGGTGTAGCATATACAGACTAAAATGATGCAATAGCGGACCTCAGCATAATATGACTGCCTGGGCATGTCCGCATGGAGCTCAATTATTGTGACCGGGCATACCAGTGTTCACATACCGGCATGGCTGGGCATGAAACCGTCTTTAGACTTGACATATGTAATGAGCTTTGCATGCTTTTAACTGGCCAATAGGACACTAAAAAGTACTTATATGCATGTAATGTGAGAACACGATTGGTGTCCTGAAATAGAATCCATTGCATTTGTTGACAAACTATGGAAAATAGTGCTTTTACAAACAGGCAGCTTACAGTAGGCTTGTCCATAAATAGACATACTGTAGCAATCTTTATAAACTTCACCAATAAGAACAAAGGTACTTCACAAGAGCAATATTGGTGTGACTAAGATATTCATTGAAAAACATATATTTTTGCATGCATAGATTATCAACTACAATGAGACTTTGATGAGTTGGCATATAGTCTGGAGCCTTGGCTTGTGCCGGCATATTGCACTACAACCATGGTACTGCATGCCTGCCATAGTACAACTACTTCCCATTATGAGCCAGAGTGTTGTAATTGGCGAGTAGTGTAGATCCTGTATGCCTCCTCATACATACGTATGCACATACGTGTATACGTGTGTGTGTGTGTGTGTGTGTGTGTGTGTGTGTGTGTGTGTGTATATATATATATATATATATATATATAAAACAAGAGGTTCTAGTAATAATTGCTTGTGCCTGAGAGGTTTCTGTTGCACCGCACTGTGCAATGTCTGTGCTCCTCCAGTGCAATCTGGTACCACTGAATGGGCACAGTGGCTGGAGCAACCTCTGCTCCTCTGTTATCGTGTTTAGCACAATGGTGAGGATTTGTACTAGAGGAAAGGCTTTAATGAATTTGGATTGTCCCCCCTCCCCCAGGCTGTGTTCACCCTGACCAACCTCCTGTGTCCCTCTGTTTAGCCCCGGGGCCATAAGTGTTTGTGCCTCCATTTCCAGAGTCTTGCTATTGAACAGCAAACTGCCAGTGAGTTGTTGTGTCAACCACTATGGCAGCTTTGTAATGAGCTGTGATACAAGTTCACATTATTTGTAAAATAGGACTTAAAAAAGAAAAGAAAGGCATGGTATAGTCTTATAACATGTTATAAACATATGCAATGTTTTGAGATATCGGGTGATTATTCAAGCTATGCATTCACAAAAGCCTTAAGTTGGTGACCTTATGCCTGATTTATATTTGGTTGCGCACAGGTGTCATGCACCAAAAATAACAGATCTACAATCTTGTAGATTGGTATAACTCAGGGATCTATCTTAGCACACATTCACACAGTGTGCCAAACCACGTGTAGGTATCTGATTTGTATGCAAATGAGCTAAGGTTCTGATTGTATAGATTCATGCCCATGAGCATCCAAACACACTTCATGAGCAGCTCAGTAGGGGAAGCAGCAAACAGAAAACTCCATGCCAACATCCATTTGTATTTTATCGCATCTTTTCTTAATGCTGACTTGCCAGGGATGTGTCAAAGTTATTTCTGAATATGCTCCCACTGCTCGCACTCATACTGTATTTGAAGGCGAAAAGAACAGCGTGTGGGCCTATTTTGAAAAGCCACCCACTGATTCACCCACTTTCCATGCACCTGTGGGTGTGTGCAGGCCTAGAGAACTACCATCTTCAAGATGAGAAATGGATGCAATGGGAAAATGCAAGAAGCTTCCTCAAATATCACAGTGTTTCAGTGTGTTCAAATCTCTTTTCTTTGATAGTGAGGTACAGTATCTAGGTGATGAGAAACAAAATGAGGGTTTACTGTAATCAACTGCAGGAAAGAAGTGCATAGATAGAGGCTAGTTATGTTGGTTTGAAGAGAGTTACCAGTGGTTAGAATGGACAATTATTTTTCTTCTTTTTTTTGCTAGCTTTTCAGGGAATCATTTCTACCACCACATAAAACATGGATATTCTCTGTTTTGCCAAGGAGGAGGTGGTGATAAATCACGTCACTTCACAGATCCGCTAGACCCTATGAAATTATTGATGCCCAAACCTTATTGATTTTCTCGTGTCAATAACTTCGGAACTGGGTCTGTAATAGAACTGGTTTCCACTCCCCCTAGTGATAACATCACAGTCCCTTGTAATCACTGAGGACTACTTATGATACCAGTTGGAACTGTTAAAGGAAATGTAAAAACTGGCACTCCCTTGTCTCTTGCATAGTAACACTTCTTCCCCCCTCAGAAGCTAATTCCATGCCATGCTAGTTGAAATATAAAGTACCAGCTTACCATATCACAACATGTTCAAGAGATGTCGTTGGTCTATGATGATAGGTAGGATAGCGGCCAACACAGATTCACTCTGAAACAACAAAAAAGAGGGAACAGTTGGCACAAGAACAAAAAGTATTACTGGAAATATTTCACTTCATTCCATGAGACATCTGAAAAACATTTTCTGTGTCAGCATAGACAAAGCTTGTCTCATTTTCGCCAACATGAATCTTCCATCAGCACTCATAACAGTTAACAGGCAAACGGGTAAACCATTTGTTTAAACTTTAATTATGTATTTGTTTATTCATACATATATCATTTTCATTGTATGTAGGCCACTTCAGCATCCTGCTTGCCAGAGATGAAGTTCAGGCTTCACACTTAGGTTTGGTTACCCTTTAAGCAACTGAATAGTAACAGCATTTCACTAGTAGGCTGTTAGACGAGTTTGTTGCCAGCAGATGAAATCTTAAGTGGAAATGTTAAGCTTCACAGACTAATTCTGAATGGTTTAGTGGCCAACTTGGAACTTTAAAATTCATCAATTTAAAACAGTTTAATTTCACTTAATTTAACTCTCAACACGGTTCAGCTAAGGTTAATCTTGCTGAGATCAAATCGTTTTAAGGGAGACTTAACAGAAGTTTGTTACACAGCATTGTGGAACTGGAACTTTATAAATGAAATTCCACAATGCCTACCTATAGTGATGGATCGATGGATGGATGTTGACGTTTCAGTTGAGATGCTTTTCCATCTTTATACCCGTAGGTTTACTGGCAGAGGTATATGTATATGATTTATTATTGTCAACTTGAAGCAGATTTTCTACTGGCAATATGCCTCATTGTGACAACAGCCAAAGCACTGCCCTGTCATCTGCTGCGTTAAAACATGCTATGCCAGTACTGAAATGTTTAACTCCTCTTAAAGGTAAATTGTTTTCAAATAACTTTACGTTAATCTACCACAATTGACATTCTACCGCTCTTCATAAAAAAATACAAATAGAGGAAAAGCAAAAGTCAGCTGTTCTCTGAAATCATTATGCCTCTTTGACAGCAACGTTTTGTGATAATATGAGATCCCGGGATCCTGTGAGCCAGCTGACATCTCGATGACAGGGGAGGTCAACCAGCTACGGTGAGTTTCTGGCAAGAAGCCCTTTTTAACGACCAGCATCGAGGGCTGCCGCCTCTAGTCCAAGAACAGGTAAGCTGTCCGTGTTAATCCCAGCCTAGTGTGACATTTTGGAGGGGTGAAGGGTGGGAGACGTTGTGGCTTTCTCCGCTTGGAGAGCCTGGATCATTTTGGCTCTCCTCCTCTGAGATGTGTGGGGAGTGGAGCAGTTCCAGGAGGGGATTTTGGAAGCAGGGAGAACTGGGGAGAGGAGGCAGAGGAAGGAGGAGGTAGGAGGCACTGCTGGGATGTAATCTCGAGTATGCCAAGGTCAGCAGTACTCTCTTGGTGCGTAATGCATCCCTGCTGAAAATGTGCATGAAAAAAAAAGATGCACACACGCACACACACACGTGCGTGCATGTGCGCACACATGCATGCGTACATGGATGAATGAGCGCACCCATGTGGATGCCTGCACGCAGTGCCCCATATTACAGTAATTCTTCCCCAAAGACAGCCTGCTGAGAGATGCTAAATCTTCACTGGGCTCCTGCTCAGCCATTGTATTCACGTGCACCTCTCTTCCTCTTATGCATACGCGTGCGCGCACACACGCACACACACACACACACACACACACACACACACACACACACACACACACACACACACACACACACACACACACACACACACACACACACACACACTATGCCTATCACTGCAGTGGTCTGGACTTGATCTTCACTTGTCGTCTTGGGGAGTAGAGGTCAGGCTAGAGTTGTTTACTTGTGTGGGCTCCAGGTTGGAAAGAGTCCACATAGAATGTTGTGCTGTTTAAGGTGGGCTGCTGGGTTAGACATTCCATAACCTCTACTTGTCCCCTACCCTAAAAAATCTGATTGACCTAAAGTACAGTACAAAAATGTAATGAATACACCAAACAAGTTTACACCATGCCCTATACTGCACTGAAATAGTGGATGTGTATCACATAATAGAAAATACAATTCAATAGTTGTTTTTTTTCCCAGTTGAAAATCAGTTATTTTCATTTGATTAAGTATACATTTCCCTTGCAAGCACTTTGCAGTATAGGTTTTCCTTATATTGTAATAGATGTTTTTGTTTTGTTTTGTCTCACTCAAACATTTCATTTATCACTGATTGAGGCAGAGGTAGCAGGAAATATAATGTTGTTTTTTTTTGCTTCGCTGGACCGTTGGTCTAGATAGATTCATGGATAATACTGTAAGAATATCTACATGACATGGTCAAAATTAAAGAAGCAAATTAAGACTTCATCCATTTTTGGTCCAGTTATGTTCTCAGGGAAAAGGTCAGAGTTAATCACTATTATAACATAATGATTCTTGACAGAATGCCAGGGCCGTTCCTCTTAATGACAGTTAATGTGCTGTGTGAGACACCGTTCAGAAGCCTCAGTAAAAACACAGTTGGGAATAAGTTATATGAAATGGTTGTGAAATACAGCAATATTGCTTGATAAAAAGCACATTGTTGTTCAAATTTAGTTTGGTATTTTTCTCACTTGAATTGACGGTGTACGTGATCATTATTTGAGTGACTTTTATTATCCTTGGGCACTTGGAACCTGTAAAGATCCTAATTGCATAATAAAAAAACAAACATTTTAACTGCAAGCAAAACATATTTTACATACTGCATCATGGTCATGCTTTTCAATGAATTATAGTTTCAAAGCATTGTCATAAGAGGCAATGTCCAAGAATGAGGAAATGAAGGCATTAACGTGATCACTGAGGATTGTTATTGGTAAGTGATTTTAAAGACATCTGTCAGAATGCTGATTGATAATCCACCTTTAGAAGACTTACAACACTGAACTGCCTCTGAAATATTAGCTGAATATTGAGGTAAAGAAATACACATAATCATTCATATCCTCGTTGCAACTTTTGGTAATTGACCTTCCTGCCATTGGGGTAATGGGAACATTTCCATCTTTATGCAGCCTGTGAATGAGTTAAAAACAGCGATAGTCTCCATATTTGATCTAGAATGAAGTGGGAAGGTCGGTCATGGGGAGTATTTGTGAATAAAAACACACTATCTTGGCTCTGTAAGGGTTTAAGTACAGTATATCGAAGGGGTTTGGAGGAAAGCACATTATTCATTTTCTTTCACTAGTACTGCATGCCAAACAGAATACAACCTAGCATGCTAATAACCTTGCAAGTCCCCTAGCATGTTTTCTAGTATAGCTTGCCGTTAACGAGAAGGAACAGGTTATTTTATGCAGCTTTTTTCTTTTACCAAAAAAAAATCAACTGTTAGTTTCTTGATGTGGAAGTGTTACCGTTACCAACCTAGATTTCCTCTGCTATCACCTTCCCTCCTCTTTATTGCTTTTTTTTCTCCACTTTTTGTTATTCTCCTCAAACATATGGTATCTGTATTCCTCAGCCTTTTGTGTCCCTGCGTAGCTCAGCAGGTAGAGCAGGATATGAACACTGCAGGAGTGAGGGATTTCATCCTCTGTGTAATTGTGTGGGTTGAACATGGAACTGATTTTCAGGGTTAGGGTGCCATTCATCAACTCAGTAGCTAGAACTGACAATACCCGTATCAACTGAGGACAGCCCCCCCCCCCCCCATATCTCTCTCTCTCTCTCTCTCTCTCTCTCTCTCTCTCTCTCTCTCTCTCTCTCCCACCCCCCCCCCCACACACACCCAACTGGTCAAGGCAGATGGCCCATCCACAGCCAGGTTGTGTTTGAGGTCTCGTCTTGTTTACCACTTAAACCCTATATACCTAGTTGACCAGGGTCTCCCACAGTGCAATACTTCCGTCCGCTCCTTTTTCGCTCCTACACCAAATCTCCTCACCAAAAATAAATAAGCTATACAAGCACACAATGTGTTGTTGTCACACATCGTGCACTTGTAGATCTACCATTTTTGCTGAATGTTCACCCCACCCTCATGTGTGTGTGTGTGTGTGTGTGTGTGTGTGTGTGTGTGTGTGTGTGTGTGTGTGTGTGTGTGTGTGTGTGTGTGCATATATCTCTTGAATGTATTACTGGTGTGTTTTTTTACATTATAATATGTATACTTTTGTGTGTTAAAGGGGAGTTTTTCCTTGTCCCCATCACCAATAGACTCTATGCACAGCAGCCATATTGTTAGGACATTGGGCTTCTTCTTACTTCCTTCACAGGTGTTACCAATGATATATATAATAAAGGCTCTGTGCATGTTGTTGGCTCACTAGAAACACTCCATTTTGGTTCCCAAATGCCCCCTTATGGTGGGTGTGTAACTCTGAGAGTGTACAAATGGACCCAAATGGACCCGTAAGGTTCCATTTGAGTCCATTTGTACACTCTCAGAGTTATGGGGGTCCTTGAAAATAAGACAACCACTATGCCACACTAAATGGAACTGAGCCTTAATTAGTATCATTGGTAACACCTGTGAAGGAAGTAAGGAAGGGGCCCAATTCATTCCCAATATGGCTGCTGTGCATAGAGCCTATTGCTTGGTCATGGGGGAATTGTTGTGTGTTTGTAAATTAAAGAGTATGGTCTTGATCTGCTCTATTGTGTAATGTGTCATGAGATAGATATCTTTTGGTGTGATTTGGCACTATATAAATAAGATGGACTTTTTAGAATGCTCGTTTTGAGTTGAAGCCTGCATGGCATGGCACCCGGTGAACTGTCAGCATTTGGCCTTTAGGCAGGATTTAAGGGTATGTCAGGACACTGAATCCTAATGTGGCTCTTCTCCTGCTTCCCTTTCAGAAGTGCTATAGAGCACCGAAGTGTGGCGTCACTGCCAATAGAGGGCGCTGTTTCATGGTTTTGTGGCTTTATTTTTTGTGTTGAAATCCCCATTTGGGAATCTTAGATCACGTCATACAAGAACTGTGTTCCAAACATAAACACACCACCCTGGCGTTTTTGTCAGGGGGGTGGCTCTGCATCGTTTATGATATTCATATTTGATACACCCTGTTTCTGGCGAAAATGGAATTAATTCTACCTTAAAAGTCTTAAGAACTACTACTTCCGGGTCTGAAATCGCTGTCCCTACAGCAGCCGCGTTCATGGGAAATGTAGTCTTTGGGTTGTTTGACTCATTTCTAGTGTTTATATTGTGTTACTCTTTGGGTAAATGTGTACATTTACACCTTCAGTCGATGCTTCATATCCATATGAGTAAAATCGCCAGGGTGGTGTGTTTATTTTTGGAACACAGTTCTTATATGAAGCAATCTAAGATTCCCCAATGAGGATATCAACACAAAAAGTAAAGCCACGAACCTGCAAAAAAGCGCCCTCTACTGGCAGTGACGTCAGGACTTCGGTGCTCTATAATGTTGTGGACTTAAGACTGACATTCATATTCCACTTTTCCATTTTATGTGTATGTTTGTATTCTTACTTACTTACTACTTAAGTACTACATACGTTCTTCAACATGATCCGTAAAGTTCACTTAAAGACCTTTTTTAATAAAGTTACCATGACAGGCAAAAACAATGTTCTTGTTCATGTTACTAGTTATTGGTCTTAAAACATTCATGCTTATCTATAATAAAGGACTCTGCATAGTTGCAGGGGTTGGGGAAAGAATAGGCGAAACGTTTCAACATCACACGGGTATTTACCCACTGTAAACAGAGCCTTTTGTAATCGTTTCAAAAGCCTCAACTGCCGGGGTGTTTCTTGTGATGTCAGCCCTGAGCCGGCAGGAGTGTTGGTGGTGGTACTGTAAAGTCTCTATGGAGTAAGGAGCATGCTTTTTTTATTCTGCCCCAGAAGCTTTCAACCAAATCCATTGTCATTTCAACTGACAATCAGGGACCTTAAACATTGTAATAAAGTACTTAATATATATTTTAAATATGTGTTCTTGTTTCCCGTCTACTGATTGCGTTCATCATCACAGTTTCTCAGGAGTTCCCTGAAGGCGGCAGCAGGTAAATAATTGATGGGCCTGAAAGCTGTTTCTGCAAGGGAGTGCCCATGCAACTCTGGGGAAACAAAAAAAGGAACCCGTAGACTGGTGGAAGCAGCCTGGGCCTCAGCAAGAATTAGCATTGTGTTCCTTCATGCCGAACAGTTGGCGCTGAGACAATTCAATACAGTTTTCATTACAATGCAAAAGTCCCTTGCAGGCACAGACATCAAAGGACCGGTTTGTCTCGCCCTATGTTTGCTCTGAGATACCAGAGAGATGGAGATAAAGCTAAGTTGATTTTCAAAGAGCACTACTGACAGAAGCATTAGGGACATTATGGACATGTACTAAACTGAAACAACATAAGACGCAGTATCATGCACTTCAAGGCCGAAAACTACCGTACTGTTAAATGGTGCAGCCGATGGCCAAGTTCCAGCCATGGAATTTCATTTTTTTTATTACTATCATCAATTCAGCTGACACTTGCAAAAGATGAGTAACTCTGTTCCAATACTATAAACAAGGGGATAAAGGCTCTCCAATGACATCAAAGACACATGTTGGAGCTGGTCCCCATTGACAGTGGGTTTGTGACTTACTTTGTGAACTCGCAAATGATAATTTGAGGTTTTGCATGCTAATGACTTATTTTATTCTGGTACTAAGAGTTATGAGAAAGAAACCATGTGTCCACTGGTGTTGGTTG
Organism: Gymnoscopelus microlampas; assembly: GCF_963454915.1. Classification (NCBI taxonomy): domain Eukaryota; kingdom Metazoa; phylum Chordata; class Actinopteri; order Myctophiformes; family Myctophidae; genus Gymnoscopelus; species Gymnoscopelus microlampas. Next base: position 29,356,736 of record NC_139955.1, read on the forward strand.
AATGTTGGTCAGTTATACAGTAGTCACATGTCTACATGTTCCCAGCTTTGGTAAATGCTTGTCCACAGGTACAAAGCTATATAGAGCTGTATAAGATCATAGCAATTAAAGTTAAATTACGCCCTGTTACCAATGACAAAATAAGTGCTGCAATCAAAATGTATTATTGTCACTGGAACAATTAAACAAAAAAAAAATCTCAATTCGTTTTAACACGGTTGACAAGCTTAATTGAGATCGCAGTTATTCAATAAAATATCTGGAGCAATCTTGTAAACAGTGTCACATATCCCAGTGGGACCTGTGTGGCACACTTTGGGGAGGCTTTGAATCTCTGGAATCAATGCTGTATGTAGGACACAGCACGAAAAGAAAAAAACCCCACCAGATTTCAGTCAACATTTTAAAACGAAACAGAGATTTGAAGTTGAACACTGACGCAGAAAAGGGTCAAAATCCAATAAGACAAAGCTAAGCCGAACACACCACCCTTCTATTCATTTTGTGTTCACTACTTCACCTGAGAAGGGTTAAGGTGATGCTATAAACCATCAAAGCAAAGCCTCGCCGACATCTAAGCCCTAAAGCGGTGGTTCTCAGACTTTTTAAACTCAAGGATCTCCATAACTCTGAGAGTACCATTTGTACACTCTCAGTGTAACAGACCAGTGAGGGTCCATTTCGGGTCTTCGGACCCCATTTTGAGAACCACTGCCCTACATACAGTGTTTAACTTTTCTGAATTGTCGCATACAAATAGTGAAAATTCCAGTTACAAGCTCACAACATGTCACATCGCAACACGTTGTGAGCTTATTGATAGATCTCATATTTTCATTGTTTTTGAAAAAAACGATTGACTGTTTAGGAAATGTGTGGGAAAACAATTTTGCATACAGTATAATGACATGTCCAAAATAGGGACACCAAGTTTAAAGTGGTAAGCTCTTGATATACCGAGCAATATTTGTTCCTACGCTCACCTATGGTCATGAAGTGTGGGTCATGACCAAAAAAATAAGATTGTGGATACAAGCGGCCGCGAGAGATTCGGAGTAGAACCACTGCTCCTTGACTTGGAAAGGAGACAGCTTAGGTGGTTTCGGGCATGTAATACGGATGCCTCCCGAGCGTCTCCCTAGGGAGGTCCCTCTGGGAGGAGACCCTGTGGCAGACCAAGGACCAGATGGGGGGAGACTGGCCTTGGAACGCCTCAGGATCCCCCAGGAGGAAGTTGCTAATGTTGCTCTGGAAAGGGAATTCTGGAGCTCTCTGTTGGAACTGTTACCCCCGCGACCCGATTGGATGGATAATACGACACCAACAAGCTGCAAAATGTAGAACTGAACTGATGAAACGATGAAACGTCTCTATAATATTACATAAGTCTAGACATCGAGCTATAATACTTCAACCATCACTGAATATTGATGTATCTGGGAGCTTTTCATAATTCTGTCAGTCTACAACATGCATCAAATAAAAATAATCAGGATTTGACATGGTGTGCCTACAGTATTTTTCAAGCAAAAAAGGTCAATTTCTCATAACAATTGGCTCTCAAAGAGCCTTAATACTTTAGTAATACAGAGGGTAAGTGATTTGGGAGCATAAAGCAATACTTTTGTAACTGCCACGGCGAATGAATTTCCCTCGTGGGATCAATAAATGTCTATATAAATCTGCTCCTTGCTGAGTGTGGATGTTCAGAGCTAAAAACTGACAATCAACAGAGCATACTGTAAAAGTGAAATGGAAATGCATCCGGAAAATACGCAAATACAGTATGTGTGTAATAATAATTTCCAGTGAGATGGCATGGTGTAATTGTACATTTGTGAAACAAAAAATAAATATATAAATAAATAAAGTCTGGCTTTATTTTTTATATAGATTGTGGATTCACCCTCTTCTAGAGTGTTGCAAAAGACTGAAACTGAAAAAAAGGAAAAACAGTAATAACGACAGTATTGATGCAATTAAGTGAGTATCAATTGGAAAGTGGGTGTTTGACTTCTGCTTCAGCGGTTTCATCCATAATTCGTTTTTACATTCTGATGTGCTACTAACTGGAGCGAGAGGTGGAGCAATTTGTAATGTTTGCATTTCAAATCTAATTTCCATAGCCCTTCCCCCTGCAAGCTGAATGCATTACAGAAGACAATTGTACATCGTCTATATTTTCAGAGCCACGGTTTGTGGAATAGCCAAGTTGAAAAGACATTATCACCATCACAACATTAATACACAACAGATCTACGTAGCCAACCAAGCATAAAGTCTAATAAGAAACATCATATAGCATGCCACAAAACCATGGCCATGATTGTATTTCCCATTTGCTTTTGTGCATTATCTGTCATTTTAATTAGCTTTATTGAACTTGGCCTCAGATGAAGAACAGGCCAACATTTCAGGAAATACATGGTGCTTATCAACAATGCATTTCTATGTTTGAAGCATATTGAAGAATATTCTAATTCTGATGCCAAACCTTCTCATAGTAAGTAATGAAACAAATATATAGTTTAGATGAGGTATGTCCTTTGCAAATATTAGTGAATACTGGGGATATTTCACTCATTAGGAGACGAGTGGATTAATTACAGTTTCCCTGTTCTGAGATGCGCGGATGGGCTTTTTCGTCACCCTAATCCACGTGTACACATTCATTATCCATCCGACATCTAACCGCATTAATTATATTATCCTATTTATAGATCCTCACCGACCGCATGTGAAATAATTATCATTTCCCTGACGTTAGTTTTCTTAGTTGTGAGATCACAGAAATGCATTGTTTAACGAATGATTGGGACGTCCCTCCGTCTTTTTTCTTCTCCTTTTTCCGTGCAGCACTTACCTACGGACGCCGCTCTAACTGTACTGTAGGCAATGGGATGCTATATGGATACAAACTTGTACAAACAATGTCACTCACCGCTGTCACCATCACTGATGTAGTGACTGTATACATATCAATGGTAACAGCAAGCCCTCAGTCTTCAATCATTTTCTCACATCGCAACTTTTCATAAGACATCCAGCACTTCACTCGTCATCGCCAGGGTTAAGAACTTCACTAAATCACTCCCATGCCAAACTTTTATTTCTCCCTTCTTTTTTAAAAATGTTGTCTTAAATCCTCTCACTATAGCAGCCTTTGCATCCACTGATGTTGTTTGGAAGTGGAAGGACCCCTTGCCGGCAAAACACATGTAGTAGACAGCTAATTTGTGCCTGATGACATAATATTAAAATACTACAAACGCACGCACAACAAGATTTTGTGCTTTTTAAGAGCTGAAATAGGCCTATTAGATAGATGTAATTAATGTATTCCCGCATTATTTCACCCGTGGTTTATCCAATATTAATTAATAATTATATTTGATTGACCCAAATCCACCCAAACTGCGGTTATCTGCGGCAACCGCGGCTAAAACCGCGATCCGCGCATCTCGGCTCATTGCCTATATTATGTTTTCAGTTTCCCAAAATGTCCACATGTAGTTGTAGATTTATAGTACATGCTAATATAAATCATTATTGTTAAAAAAAAATGTGGACAGGAAAAAAAACTAAAACTAAACTTGCATTTATCTATAAATAATCATGCTTGTATACTCAATTTTACTTGCATTAATGTACAGAGATAAGTGAAATAATTGATAAATGAAGTGATCATTTTTTTCTTTTGGAAAATTGCAATTTAGGGATGATCCCTCGACTCTGCTAGAAGGAATCGACGCAACGTCACCTTCGTCCATTCCAATAGACGGATTTCCGCGCGACGTCATCACAGAGCAGAATGCGCAATCTGCGCATGCTCGGGGAAAACGAATTGTTGCGCCGTTCACTCTGTTGTTATGTTCGGGAGTTAGATAGCCATAATTCTGCTATTATAAGCATAATAGGCATAATGCTGCTATCATATACAAACAGATCCAACTTCCTACAAATCATTTTTATTGAGTAAACAAGGTATTACAAACTGCATAATTTAATCTACTTTCATTAAACCCGGTGAAGATCATTTATTTTATGAATGGACATTTGACCAGAGCTGCTGCGGGTAATGGCGCCCTCTATAGGCTACCCCCGGATCTGCACGGTCATATCCTCTCATGTTTACTAACAGGAAACCTGTCTATATTAGGATTTGTAGAAAAACCCTCCTAGCTTGGATTCTTTTTTTGTTGTTGAAAACCAGCCATTTTCAACTGGCGATCGCTTAAAAATGTCCGATCGTGGTAGAAAAGTTTTTGTTCCAGTGGATATAACAGGTAAAGAACGCTGGCACTCTGAGGATAATTTGGATGCATAGTACCTGGCACTCAATGTGTTAATACAAACCCCCTATTCTATACTTGATCAGCTATTCAAACATTTTTAATACAGGACTTTTACTTGTAACAGAGTATTTATACTTTGTGGTATTGCTACTTTTAGTAGTAGTTTAGTAAGTATAAAATCTGAGTACTTCTGCCACTACTGTGCCTCTGCCAACGCCATGCAAATGTCAAGATATGCCATTTCCACATGTTGGATAGTTCAGCACTATATTATTTGTTCAGTGGCCAGAAATGAGCGCTCCATCACTCCCATTCTGTTTGACTGTGCCAATAATGTATACGAATTTATATCTGCTGATAGGCACTCAAATTGCCCTGGTGTTACATGAACCCATTTGGAAGTTATAAACAAGTATAAAGGTTAATCAGTTCTTGTCTCTTGATCAACATTTCCATAAAGTTTGGTTTTCCTTGAATATGTTTGTAAGTTAAATGCCTTAATATGATACGGCCACTAGTCTAGCGCACACACCCGTTCCCCGATCAGTTACATAACTTTGCGTCATCTTATTTTAATTACACAATGTGATCCGGTTTAGAGCCTGCCTTCCGTATCCAGTAATTTGCACACACACACACACACGCACACGCACACGCACGCACACACACACGCACGCACGCACGCACGCACGCACGCACGCACGCACGCACGCACGCACGCACGCACGCACGCACGCACGCACGCACACACAGAGTTCCCGTATCTGCTCTAGACCCAGAGCAGATCAGAAACATGCAAAAATGATCCCAGTCTAATGTTAAACATTAATTAGCTGAGAGTTGCCCCATGACCATAATTTACACAAAGTTTCATGCAAATCCGATCATAGGTTTTGGAGATAAATCCTGCCTACAGAAAGACGGAATGGGGCAAAATCATAACCCCAATCCGACACAATTCCATTGGTGGAGATAATTAATTCAGCAGTCATGGAGCAAGAAGTGAGACTAACAGCTAGATATGATTAAAAATGGGCTCTGTAATGGAGACATTTTGTCGTTTCATAAATAGAATGCATAGAATCCTCATGCATGTTTGAAAAAAAATGTCAATGTTGTATTTGTCAAATGGTGGATATTGTGCATTTCATCAAGAGAAGTATACCAGCAATTAATCAATGCTACACTGAAAAAGACATAGAAAACAAACTCATAAATCAATTTGGTGCACATCAGTACATTTTAACCCCATGTGCATCTGCATAACAACCACCATAACGACAGATATTGCTGCCCTATTTCCCTAAATACATTGTGGAGGCACTTATCCTAATTCATTTGTAAAAATGAAGCTGCATTTGATTGTGCAGCAGATGTAGAATCCACCGGAGATTGTGCATTTTTTAATTATTCATTTTCATCATGTCTCCACAACAATGATTATAGCAATTAGCCTGCTACATTTAATACAGACTACAGTGCAATCATGCTATAACGTTGCTGTATCCTCTCCCAGCTATACTCCATTGTACTGTACAGTATGTTTGTTTTATACTGTAAGATTAATGAGATACCTCAATAGAAGAGTATGTGCTAAATGTGGGACTAGTTTGGTGCAGGGTACGTACAGTACTGCTAAGGTTGAGTGAAATCTGATTCATATTTCGTTGCATGTCGGTGTTGCATGCCAAAAATAGCCGATCTACAAACTCACAATGTGTTGCGATGCTTCACATTGTGAGCTTGTAGATCAGCTATGTTCAGCGTGCAACAAAAGCTAGGATGGTGCAGGGCACTGCCGAGGCTGGGAGTGAAGCCTGATTTATATTTTGTTGCACGCTGGTGTGACATATACCTGAAACAGCTGATCTAGAAGCTCACAATGCATCACATTACGATTCATTGTGGGCTAGATTTGCTATTTTCGGAACGAGACACCAGCACACAATTAAGTATAAATTAAGCATAAGGGGAAGTCGGAGGGTCAGGTAGTGAGAAAAGACTGCATTACATTTACCCAGGGCACTGCCAGACTAAGCACATTTCTTAGTTAGTGGCATTGCTCTAGGCTCCTTGAAGCCTTTGATAAATCCTGCCTTTGTTTTCGTTCAATCAACATAAAACAGTTCACAAACTTTTAGATGTTTTATTCAAGCTGACATTTCACTTTGGTTAGAACATTTCCCTTTTCAATTCATATTGCTACTGTATATGAGCAGTCAACCTCTATGCTGTCTGCACTGGGATACCACGGCTGCCTCGTTAGTTAGCTTTTGTTTGATTCATTATTGATAATGGAAGAAACGGCCCCAAATACCCTTTGAAAGGCATGGTAGAACTTCATTGTTCACGAAATACAAACAGTGATCCATAAAATAATGACAATTTCAATTCAGTTATATAATAAGAAAGGTATTTGGGGACTTTATGGTTGGTTGGTAAAATGTACTTTTTCATTGGTTAATTGGTAAAATGAATGCCCTGGCTATTACTACAGGTGACCTGGGTACAGGCCTACTGACCTTTTAAATTATATTATAATAATATATACTAGACTAGAGGTTCGGGTCGCTTCATGGCCCTCATATCTATCTCGCCGCCGATCCGACCAATATGCCCATATATGGAGATCTCTGTATCTATCAATACCTTGACCCCTTTTATGCCCATATATGGAGATCGCTGATGTCATCAGTATGTGCCCATATATGGAGCTCACTGATTTGTTTGCGCCTGATGTCATCACATGTTAAACAACATACTCCATACTTGGGCGTAGCCACATTGGGAACTCCTTATTTGGTTATGGCTGAGTCATAGTGACATGAGCGTAAGGATAAATAAGGATAATTCCTTTTAACAGGTTGTTCATGAAAGTCCTTGCGGTCTTGTTTCCAATGAGAACCTGTGAGCAATTAGGGGTTAAGAGTCTTGCTCAGGGACGAATTTCATTTCATCGACACATATGCTAACCTGGCCTGGAATCGAACCTGGGGCAACCAGGGCCTCTGGCTCCCCAGGCGGGCTCACTAACCATTCAGCTATGGCCGGCCGTGACAATGTGGTCAGCCTTATATTATGTTATATTAAATATATTTGTCATACTTATTCTCACATTTTTTCACATCCATTCCCAAACATTAATTTAATTCCCAGGACTTTTAATAACTACTTTCCAAAGATTATCAATTACATAAGTACAGTACAACACTAGACAGGTTAAAACTTCACCCTCCCCATTACCATACTAACCAGGGCCAATTTCCCCTCAAATAAAGAGGCACCAAACTCTGGGATAAGCATTCTAATGGCAGACAACTATCCTCATTTTATTCATACAAGAATAATCTGAAGGATGTCCTGATCGACCAGGTCCTCTCACAAACGCACACGCACACGCACGCACACGCACGCACGCACGCACGCATGCGCACGCACGCACGCACGCACGCACATTCTCATAACATATACTCCTGCATTGATTCATTTATTGCTTTTGTTTTGGTATTTTTTTAAATGACATGTCATGTAGGCTTATTGTCATTTTAATCATGTCTTATATTATTAATGTACAGTACTGTATACTGTATGTTATACATAGGTAGAGGCCTTGTATAAGTCCTCTTTTGCATACATTTTGTACTGATTTAAAACATTGTGTTAAATAAATAAATTTAATAAATAATTCATCAAATGCTCAGGAGGATTTTTTCCCCTCAGTCTGTCAGAGCCCTGAACAAGGACAATAAATAAATAAATCTAAACAAAGCAAACTGCATTCAGTATGTCAAAATCCCTTTGTAGTTTTTGCTCACACTGTTACTTGCACTAATGTACTGTATGTTTTTAAGTGTATAAATGCATATTTAAAAACCTTACTACAGATTCTAAGATCCAGATACGTACTAATTCACCGCCTATTCTGCACATTTTCCATTGCTGCTAAAAAACAAACATTTCACTGCTTGCATTTGTACCAGTGAGTGACAAATAAAACCCTCTTGAATCAAGTTAGAGTTTGAAAGCGCGTGCTTCTTATCCTCAGTATCCTCTGTAGACTTGTCAGCATAACCCCTCTAAAGGATTTTAGTCAAATTAAGGGCCTAAGTGAAGCTCCATTGTGAATGCTACCACAGTAGCAATCAAACTTCAATTATTTGTGTGTTAAGAACTAATGAGCCATTATAATATTGTAGGTGGTCATTGTTTATCAATAGCATTAATGACAATAGCCTCAGGGGTGACATTGATCGGTTTCTCTGCTTGCTCCTTTCCTCCGGATGTGGCCAGAGTCAATAAGATTTTAATGAAAGACAAACTATCCAGTGGAAAATGTCAGCACAATACTTATCCTGACTAGCTGGCAGAAACCTTCTTCATATTATCTTATCTAACTTTTTTTCATAAATACCCTATTTTATAGGCTACTGTTTCGTATGACAATGTCGAGCACAGGTAGTGAGAATAGCATTAAGATTTTTTTTTTTAAACATTTTGAAACTCTTGAAAAGTAAACTGGCAGAATGAGACTCGCTCACTACATAAAAGTTAAGGAAAACAGACTTTAAGATAATATATATATATTTTTAATCTTTATTTTATAATGCTCATCTTGTGCTCGGTGCTCAAAGTGAATTAAAAAGCAAACATTTCAGTCCTCCTAGGACCTTCGTCAGTGCTATAAGGGCCTTATAGCAAGACTAAATAATAACTAGGTTTATTTTTTAACGGCTCAGGTCTTGGGGCTACTGTGACATCTTGTCGCAATCCTCTATTCCCTTCCTCCTGTGCACTGTTATGGGGAAGGGAAAGGGACTGTGTAAATGGCCACGTAATTCTGGGTATTGTTCTCTATATACATTTAACCCACCCGTTTGATTGTCTCAACGACATTAAGGCTTGGATGGCTCTAAACTTTCTAAATGTAAACAAGAGTAAAACAGAGGTCATTGTGTTTGGGCCTAGTGGTCCTGGAGTTGTACACACTGACCTGGGTTCCCTGCAACCTTAAGTTAAACCCCTGGTCTCCAATCTTGGTGTCAAATTGTTCTTAAACGTGAAAAACTGATAAATGCTGTGGTCAGATGCAGCTTTTATCATCTGAGGCTGCTTGCTCAAATCAAGTTTGTGCTATCTTTTAATGATTTTGAGCGAGTGATTCATGCTTTTATTTCCACACGTTTGGACTACTGTAATGCACTTTATGCTGGCTTAAACCAAAGCCTCAATTGCTCGTTTACAGTTAGTCCAAAATGCTGCTGCATGTCTCTTAACTAGAACCTGCGAGCTTGACCACATTACACCGATTCTGGCTTCACTTCATTGGCTCCCTGTTCGCTTCAGAATTGATTTCAAGATTTTTAAGAGTTTGTTTTTAAATCACTGAATGGTTTGGCACCTCAGTATCTCTTTGAACTTCTGGAAGTCAATACTCCCCCAAGGTCATTGCCGTCTGCGAACCAGTTGAAACTTGACATCCATATGACACGTTTAAAGACCAGAAGTGACCGAGCCTTTTCAGTAGTAGCCCCCAAATTATGGAATGAGCTCCTCCCTTATATCAAACTGGCCCCCACCATCAAGACTTTTAAACCTGGCCTCAAGTCATTCAGTGCCAAGTAAATAAATAAATAATTGCCAATAGTGCCAGTGATTTTTCATTTTTCTTACCTTTTCAAGTAGTCACAGAATAGTGTGCAATCCATGAAATTTTGCATGCATATTCCCACTAGGCCGAGGAAGAAATTTTCACATTGGCCTGTTATAGCGCCACCAGCAGGTCTAATTTAGCAAAACACATTTTTGGAACAAAATGCCTCAAATCATGAATGCAGTGTCCGATTTCCGTGAAAGGCCCAAGAAGAAATGGCACCCTTTTCACATTGGCCTATTATAGCGCCTCCAGGAGGCCACAATAACCTACCTGACCTGGCGGAGACCTGTGCTCCGAGGAGCACTTTGATTTTCTGTGCAGCACTTTGGTAACCTTGTGTTGTAAAATGTGCTTTATAAATAAAGTGGATTGGATTGGATCCTAAATCTTAGGAACAGTGCATGAGCAGCTATTGAACAGTGCCCGGGGAGCAATTAATAGGTTGGTGTCTTGCTCAAGGACACTTTGATGCAACACTGCTTGCAAATACAGCAGTTGGGATTGACCCAGCCACCTTCCCAGGTACATAAGGAATCCGATCTACATGCATCTTGGATCTGCATCTGTTTAGCCTACTGACAAATAAAACAGTAATACACAGGTTACCATGATTTCTTATGAGCACCAAGGTTGCAGGGTTGAAGATAATGAGATTATCAGTATTCAGATATACAGATTTACAGATTATCTGACACACCGTGAACATGCAAGCTGAACCAATGTTGCTACAATCTGATAAATCCCTATAAATACGACACACAACCTGTCATGGGATGGGTTTCATTCCAAAACGAGACAATCAACAATCAAGGGTCTCCTGGTTTTACAATATGTTTGATAGATTGTAGATTAAAATCCTCGGTTATGATAGATGATAAAATTCTGTATAGAGAAAAGGACTCAGGTCCATTAGTAAAATGAACCTGAGTTACAACTGTACTGCACTTTTTCAATCTACACCAAATCTCTAATCTGCACTAGATTAATATTGTCCTCTTTTGGAAACTCACTGACATTTCAATCACAACATAGTCTGGGAATGCAATTTTGCAAATAGCGTCACACATAAAATGTGCATGCTGTGATTTAGCTATCATACTCGACCCCCACTTGTTCACTGACCCAAAGCTCACGAAGTGCTGTCCTTGTGTGGGCTACAGAAAGGTAGCAATGATAAACATGCATGCTCCAAATGCCCTCCTGCGCTATACATTTAGATGAATAAAACATGTGACACGCACGCACGCACGCACGCACGCACGCACGCACGCACGCACGCACGCACGCACAAGTGAATTCTGCCATGCAGACTCGGTAACTGCTTTTTCCCCTGTGGTCCTTTGTACTCCCGTATAGGTTAGAGTGACCGTTATTTAGATAATGAAAATAATACCCTTGGCTGCGAGAGAAAAAAAACATGTCTTAATGTGTGGCAACAGTGGGACCGGCAGCAGACGTTGAAGAGTTGGTCGTACATATATAAAAGCTTTGGGGACCGATGAACATCATGTGCACAGGATACAATAATGAAATAGTAATGAGCAGGAGCATACCACTCAGCGTCAAATGCAAACATATGATGTCTCTTTATGTAAGACTGAGTCGGGTGCTATGAAGGGACATAAACGTGCTCTATAAGCCAGAAGGGTCGGCTACAGGGAAGTTAAAGATCACGCGTTCACTCCAAGTGCATACAAACTGCCCTATCTGTACTGTTACTCATATGACGTCAAGGCTAGCATGGTCAAATGTATTATTATTTTGTTATTATTTTGACTTTCAAAATATTGCTTATTTGCCCATGTAACCTTTCAGCATTTTAATTTACTGCCACTCCTATTTTAAAATGTTATGTCAGCAGAATATAAACTATACAGGATGTTAACTAGTACTGTATGTACCGTATACTGTAGTTTGGTGGTCCATGCTGCATTGAACCCTTCACTTCTTTCTAAGATGGTACAATTTCACGCCACAGAAAGAACTTTGAAGCATATTAGAAATATGCTTCATTATTAACGTGAGATACTGATAATATTGTACATACCTAGCAGTGAACATCCACTGTGCACAATTTGCACTGCTTGTAAAAAAAAATGCAGTACTTCAGCAACATTCCTTTTCAATATTTTTAGTTCTTCCTCGCACGGTAACTGCATAAATAGTCAAGAATGATGTGGGTAAATTAGCTTAAACCCCTTTTCAGAGTGAGAAACAGTATCTTTCCTTTTTTCCTTCCATACCTTTATACTGGGCTCCTTATCTCTTTTCTGCAGTGTTTGCCTTTTTGTTCTCCCAATGTCATGCTACTATTCATCCCCAATCTGCCTCTGTTCACAACAACAAATCACCGTTTGGCTCTTTTTGTCTTCGGGACAAGGAAACTGTCTGTTTCTTTTTCAGGCGCTCAACCTCTTCGCCACATTGTCCTCGCTTTGCGTATTGTCTTTTCCCTCCGTCTGCCCCTTGTTATTTATGGAATAAAATAAAATAAACTGCAGGGGTTGAGTGAAGTAGCTAAAGCAATCACTGCAAAAGCCTGAGTGTTATTTTTACTCTAAGAGTGTAGAAATGGACCTTATGGGTCCATTTGTACAGTCTCAGAGTTAATTAACACTCAGGATTTTACCATCTCACAGCCAAGCTACCCCGGTCCTTGCCAAGAGCAGATTATGGACAGGGCTTGTCAGCTTGACAGTGCCTTCTGTCACCCCTTGCCACTCCGCCTACCCCTCGCACAGCGGAACTGCCTCGTCTTCCAGCATGACCGGCGATATTTATATCAGGGTGAAGATGCTGACTTCCTGTGCTGGCTCGTTTAGTGGCGTGTATTTGTCGTCACCAAAGAACTCGTTGATAATCCCCTGCTGCTCCGTCACACATGGGCAGAGCCTCTCATGCACGACTGAGTATATAAGGGGGAAGACTTCTGCGCCAATCAAATTACTTTCTCCAGTCACATTACAGCTGGGTTTTGATTGTCACACAACATGGAGAATTGTTCATTCCGTTGGATGATTAAACAACAACTGAAAAATGTAATAAAAGGATTAGCAGCTTCTGTTTGGTGGGACTGCAATCATGTTACTTTTCAAATGCTCTCCATAGGACACAGAACTGAACCTGCATGCTTTCCCTTCCTCCGGACTCATGTTATAATACAGCCAGGTCAACACTGGCATCTTTCTTATTTTTATTTTTTATTGTATTTTTCAGGGCACAAAAGGACTATTTTTCTTGCCTACCAACTTTTCCCATCCAAAGAGCGGATTATGGCAGTCTACAGTGAAAAATCCAAACTGGAGTTAACTCCATTTCCGAGACTCTGCTATCCTGAGGTAGCTGTCAACCTGTCAACTTTCTCTGTATGCTATTCCCACTTACCCCAGTTGCAATCCATTACAACAGGGGTGAGGCGATACTCTGCGAAAGCCGGTGCCGGCTTCCCACTATTGATTTACTCCAGGTCTAGGATGACTACATGTTGCGAGAAGCAAGTAGAGAGTAGAGAATTGCCTCCTCTTCCAAGGTCAGGAACAGAAGTGGAAACAGGATGTCACATTGCACTGTGCCATGGTTGTAGAAACCTAGAACTAGAGAACCCCCGCCTCCCAAACTGTACCGCAAGGCTTGGTTAACCATGAAACCAATTACCATAAAAATCCCCTCATGACTTCCACATAGAGGACGGCCAACACATGCCACTGCATACAAAGCAGAGCACAACTGAGGCTTGATGATTGGGGAGAGTCATTGGAAATCATTGAATTTGGTCCCTAATGTTTTTTTAGAGTCTGTCAGCAATGAGATATAGCGAGCTAAGCATGGGAGAGGCGCTGGATGAATGAGGCCTTGCATGAGAGAGGAGGCTTCCAGGAATACTGTCTGAATAGTCAACACAAAAAAAGCTAAGAATTTTTTATATTGTATCCAACATGAGCAGAGAACAGATCGTTCAGTCCTGCACATGGCCCCACTCTCTCTACAAAAATGCCTAGATGGGTGGGGGAGGAAAGATGCTTGACTGGCCTATTTGGCTAACCAGAACCTATAGTACTGTCCATCGAAGTTCTCAAACACATGAGAAGGGAGACAGTTACTCCATCCAATCTACAAGCAACAATTCTTCATCTTGTTATTGTCTCCACCAGGCCGCAGGCACGGCAGAGACTATGTTTTGCATGTGCGTCCGTGTGTGTGTCCGCCTGTCTGTGAACAGGTAATCTCCGGCACCGTTGGCCCGATTGCAGCGAAATTGTGCACGCACTTACCCTGGGTGCCAGAGCAGAAACTCTGCGCCACCAGAAGGCCAATTTTTGCAAAACATTTTTTTTTATATTACTCTCACAGATTTTGTCCAAACATCACACAAATCGGTACACAGTATCTCTGTAGTCCAGTGATCAAGGTGGATCTGTCCGATTTTTCTTGTTTGGCTAAGATTGGCTTCCAAAGTTTGCAGGATTGGTCCGTTTTTAACAAAATGCCTGAAATCATATACACAGCGTGCGATTCCTTTGAAAATGTGCACGCATATTCCCACTAGGCATGTGCGTGCAAATCAGCCTCATCGTGGCGCTATAACAAGCCGATTCGTGTTTTTACCTATAACTGCACCGATATGCGTGAAACTTTGCACGCACACTCCCACTAGGCAGAAGAAGAAATACCACCCTTTTCACATTGGCCTGTTACAGCTCCACCAGCAGGTTGATTTTTGCAAAACACATGAAAGGCCTAGGAAGAAATGGCACCCTTTTCACATTGGCCTATTATAGTGCCACCAGGAGGCCACAATAACCTACCTGACCTGGCGGAGGCCTGTGCACACTTTTTCTAGTTGAGTTTGTAGTCAGTGGAACACATATTTTGCGTTTGAGTGAATTGGCTCACAGTACCATGCAATATCCCCAAATTGCAGACAAATAAATGCTTTTACTAGCTACCAAAGACCTGTTTGCAGCAATAATAAAATATAAGGGAAGCTGGAGCATTATGTTTAATGTTATGTATAATCATTTAATGTTTCCCATAGCGTCTGGTTGTTTCTGTCATGTTACAGGATGTCTCTGCAATAAAAGTTTGACATGTCCCACTTGCCATAGACAGACTGTCCAGTAATCATGCA
The DNA here is from genome assembly GCF_963454915.1 of Gymnoscopelus microlampas. Lineage (NCBI taxonomy): Eukaryota > Metazoa > Chordata > Actinopteri > Myctophiformes > Myctophidae > Gymnoscopelus > Gymnoscopelus microlampas. The sequence goes on from NC_139955.1 coordinate 29,371,812, forward strand.
TTTTCAATGACCCATTAGGCTACTACTAGCTGTAACTGCTGTCCAGTTTAACTGAAGCAATTCATTGAGCTGCTGTACCAATGCTTCGCTAACTGGTTAGGCCTTTGTTCCTCCTTATACTCTTGTTTTCTATGATTGAATATATATGGCCAGTTTCTTTCAAGATGGGATAGGATGTCATGCACTTAATTGATCTCTGACAGGGAATTAGGTAATTGCAGCGGTAATTGCGGTACAAAACATGAAAATGACATGATATGATACAGTACATGGTACAATTACAACAAAGTTACAGCATTTTCTCTACACTACAAGTACAGCTATATAAATAACTCTAACTATGTTGGCTCTTGACAAAAATCACAGTTTACAGATATAAAAATTGCAAAAAAGGGCAAAGTTACCTTTTTCTAAAACAGAACTAAGTTATGTTCACACTGACACTAGGTGCCTTTTATTAAATTATGCATTTAATTTAGATTACGTCATGCGATTAAAAATGGACTTCAATGTAACTATGAAAAGTACAGAATATTGATAACACGTTTAAACTAGTAGCTGTAGATGTGAAATGAATCAAGCCTGAGCAACTGCAAGGCACATTTATCACCTAAAATGTATCTTTTATAGACAAGCTGTCAGACGCACACAGACTGTTTGCTTCTTTGCACCGTCTGGAGCAGTGGGCTGATGCTAGACCACAACTCACTTATTAATGATGAATCAGTGATGTATTAATAGGTCTGTCTTTAAGAAATACGATAGGAAATACAATGTAAATAGTAGGTTTAATGTTTTTGGTTTGCAGAAGAGGAGGAGGGACATCGTTTTTTTTTCTCCCCAGAAGAGGAGGGAAGCTGGTGGTAGGCAGGTATGGGCGACTGGGTGCCTAGACTGTGGCCAACAGCAGGACATAGAGAGACCATCAGCTCGGACGAGTAGCTCTGTTAACTACACATCTGTGTTATGTAAGATGCAAGCTGTTTTCTGCACTTTACCTTCAAACTGAATTTAGCTGGGAACAATAAACGGTGCTACATTGTTAGGCCTGAAACAAAATGAAAAGTTTCATTGATTAGAGTCCGGTGCTCTCATTAGTGGGGCTACAAACTGAAGTGGAATATGGAACACTTATACTTATTGTTATTGCCAGTTTGGGGGAGCAGTATCATAATTAAAAAGCCAGAAAATGGAAAGTACTGTAAGTGGAATTATTTTTGGTCTATGCATCGCACTAGACTAGAGGAAAGGTTATTGGGCTACCAAAATCAGGAGGGTTCATCCTACAATCTGCCTGTTTGATAATGACTGATGAGATATCTTGTCTGCAGTGTTGACAAACAGAAAAAGCCATGCTGAGGTCATCAAAATCACTACGGTTCATCCTCGTGGGAGCATAAAGGTTCACAGCAAAATCCATGGTAATCAAGGCTGTAGTTTTTGAGATATTTTGTTTGGGACCAAAGTGTTGGATGGACAGAAAGATGGATCAATTTTTGTAAAGCCCCACTGCTAATGGGGCCAAAATATATTACTGTCTAACTGCTGTATCCAAAGATATACAAGTATAGCCTAACTGCAATATCCTAGATTGAATCCTATAGGTCTGTATTATACTCCCTTTGTTTCCTGCTTACTTGATATAATCCTGTTTTGATCGCACAAACTAGAAGGGGATGATTTTGTGAGTTTTGTGAATTTGGACACAATGGACCCTCCGCTAAACCCCACCCCAAAAGCGATTGTCCAATGCCAGCTTAGCAACCGTTGTTAGCCTAGCATAGGTCTGGCAAGCTTTCGTCAACTGCCATAGCTGTCAATGTTATTTCGCCCGCACACACACAATCATTTGCAACATAATAGCAAGAATAGGAATACCGTACCCAAACCCTTTGGAGGCTGCTTTTCCCAAGCTGAAATCAGCACTTAAACTGCAAGGCTGCATGGCTGTGTTGTTGAACACATACACAGCTTAACGTCAGGAAAGTTACACGACTCACTCGCCCAGGTGGTGTCAATAATAGGCTACTAATCACCGTAATCGTAACAAAATTCAGAATCACAGCACTGTTTCGGATTCCGCACGTTAAAGTATATTAATTCATTTGTTTGTCTTTTATTAACTGCTACTGCGGTCTTACCCTGCGGTACATGAAAACTCCTGTTACAGTCATGGATCAACTTCAACCTGGTGTTTGCACTTTTTCCATTTACAGTCCGTACATCTATATAAACGTTCAGATTTCAAATATAAAGTGCTTACCCCATAGCCACGGATGTTACAATTATGCACGGGATTCTCAAAAGTACCCGTATATTCTGTATTGTTCAATAAAAAGCATTTTCATCCAATCAGTGGCCATTTTCTCATAATGTATCAGAGTGCAATACACCTACCAACCAATAGGGTCGCTCAGTTGAAAGCATATGGAGAAAATGGCCACCGATCAGATTAAAATGCTTTTTATTGAACAATACGGATGATACGGGTACTTCTGAGAACCCGTACATAAATGTAACATCCGTGGCCATGGGATAAGCACTTTATATTTTAAATATGAACGTTTATGTAGATGTACGGGCCATAAATGGAGAAAGTGCAAACACCAGGTTGAAGTTCATCCATGACGGTTGTGACAGTCGACCGTCGTGTATCCATGGCTATTACTCCCTCTAACATTTCCCATGTTTTTGGTTTATTGAAATAATGTCATGCACATTTGTCCAGTGCATAGCCTACTGCAGGCCTTGTTGACTAGATTTAGAAGAGATTTTGAAGCTCTTGCTTTTCCCCTTATTTTTAAGGGGAAAAGCCATCATTTAACACGCAAGTCAATGGGTGAGAGGCAGAGATTGCCAGGCGCTGCCAGGCCTGGGTGTGACTAACTTCGCACCACCAGTTACAGAGTGGAGTGGGTGGGGCTTAGCGAAGGGTCCATTACATTTTGTGAATTGCTTTAGAAGTAAATAAGGGATTCCTGGACTGATTTTTGAGTAATGGAGAATTTAGCTATATCTGTGATTTGAGGTCCATCGTTTTGTGTTAATGTTTAAAAAACAGGGGATGTTTTAGTGAACCTTTATAAGTCTAATAACTTTTGAGGGTTTCTGGACAATATGTGTTATTGTTTGTTTAACCCTTTTAATCGGTTTCCAGTAATGAATAAACATACATACACACATTTGCATAAAGTAAGCATGTCCACTCCCATGTTGATAAGACTATAAAAACTGCCTATTCTGGTATACCAATTTATTCTGGCTTCAAGGTAATGCACTCCAAATTAGTAGTTTAGTTCGCTCCCATGGTGGTCATTTGGTTACCTGTCAAATTCCTAGAAATGTTGTAGAGTCAAAAGTATAATATTTGTCTTGTAGTGGAGTGATATTTATTATTTATTAAGTTTCCCCCCCCCCCCCAAAAAAAACTACAAAATAAGTACAGTACTAATGTAAGTAAATGTTCTTTGTTACTGTCCACTACTGACTATAATACTTTTGTTTCAAAAGGCTGAAGGTGGGACAAGAGATTATTTTGCAGCGGGAAAAAAACTGCTGAGTATATGACATGATAATAATTCAGTAAAAAGCCTTTAATTGGGTTCTGGAACCTTCTGTGTACAACAGGAATTATCATGGAGATCTGGAGAAGGCTCATGGTGAATCTGAGTCAACAAAGAGAAGCCGTCTGTGCATTGCAGTGACTATGCAGCTGTGCACATTTATCCCTTCCTGATCATGTGTTAACTCATTAAGAGAGGACACGCCTTGGCAAACAAACAGCACATCATATCATATATTTATGTCCCACTTCATGAGCATGGATTTTAAATTAAGCAATCGCTGCTGGGGAGATGATGCATAGGAATCTCACGTGAAGAACACAACACGTCACGGTATAGCACTCTTCATCCTGCAAGCTGTTGTAGTCATTATCCAGGCCCCTGTTTTTGCCTGGCAAATGCAGCTGTCTGGTTTTGATACTGGTTGCGGCTCAGCATCAAGAGCCTCAGTCCAACCATACTGCCGCCAAAGTGGCCTCGCAACTGGCGAGGCGATGCAGTAGTATTTTTAATAACATTTCCATTTAGGAGCCAATCAGCGGAGCACAAGTTCTGACAGCTGTGGTAGAGCAATAAATCATAAAATGAAGAGAGGCAGAGTAAAAAAATGAAACTTGCATGTAATTATGGCTCTGCCACGGTCAAATGCGACTCGCCTTCACAAGCCTGCGCCTACGCACAGGTCTTTAATTGCCACCGTCGCATACCTCTTGATGGCCCAGATACGTCTTGAGTGTGCACGTGAGAGGCAACGGCCATATGGGGCATGAGAGCAGCCTCTCACTGTCATTTTCTCCATGCTACTGTGAAGCATGATTAAATGGAGCCATCTGTTTTTTCCTTTTTTTTATTCTTCTTATTGGAAATCACTAATGCAGACATGGCAATTATATTACAGCCATTATGATATGATCAATGTTATGACACAATGTACATAGCCTGCAGAGGAGAAATGCATGACATAATTCATATACAGACATGTACAGTAGCAAGGTCCAAGGACAGATCACAGGTAGTATTACAGCACTACACCGGAAATAAACTGGCCAGCAAGGGATTTTATATCACTAGACTTCCTTTTTTACTTCCAGGCGCATCCATAAACTGTGTAATGTCTGATTGGTGATGTTCTGTATCATTAATAGATAATGGAAGCGTTGCCTTCTCAAGCACAAGTCCTATCTGACTGTGACTGCCAAATTGACACAATTATGCACACAATATATTGTATTGTGTTATGTATTGTGACCTCAATGCCTGAACATGCAGTTTGTGATGTCTTAGGAAAAGTCTCACCCCATGTTTTCTTTGTTTCGTTTTTGTTTTTCTCAATGTTGTTGCTATATTCTTACTAAATACCGGTCCAATACTGTAATAATGGCTAATCAACCTAAATACGAATGAATGTGGTTATGAGTATTTGCCTCATAAAGAGAGGCAGAGGTATGGCTGGGAGTTATTGTTATTATTGTTTGCTTATGTACTGTAAGCCTCTGCCAACCAGTTGCAGTTTACATCCATGTCTGTCCAGACTCATACAATATACTACTACTATATGTACAGTATGTTTACATAACATGTTTTTTGATGTCACAGTGACCTTGGCCTTTGACCACCAAAATCTAATCGGTTCATCCTTGAGTCCAAGAGGAGGTTTGCACCAAATTGAAAGAAATCCCCTCAATCCGTTCCTAAGATACCGTGTTTTACGAGAATGGGACAGATGGACGGACAACCCTAAAACATAATGCCTCCGGCCCCGCCTGTCGCCAGTGGATGCATGAAAAGGCATCTGCTGCATTCATAATGAATGTTTCATAACTCTCCAGGTATACTTGTAGCTTTATTGTATGGTAGAGAACACAATAGTGTTCATCACATCCCTGTCCCTGACACCGTCAGTGATCCTTACAACTTAATTATCTCACTCCCCGGATGGCAATGTATTTTTAAGGTCACATCAGAGCCCCAATCAGCCTTTGTGTTATTCCACAAGCTTGTTGCAAATGGCTGCTACTGACAATATGCCTAATCACTTGAACCCTAGCGTTCCCATTCTGGGGCTACAAGCTCTGTTAGATTGTATATCAGCTATTATTGGCACAGAGATTTGGTGTAGACTGGGAAAAACGGAGGGGGCCTAATATAGACACTTGGGGTCTATATTAGGCCCCCCTTGACTCTGGCCAACAAAGCATGTAGGGTTTAAGTGGTTAACTGCTTGTGAAACTCTATATGATGTTTTATTTATTTTTGTAATGGCTGATGAATTACAATGAAAGCTGCAATATGTACAGTTTGAATAAAATCTCTAGGAAGTATATGTAGAAATGAAATGTCTGATCCATTCCCCTAGACAAAGAGATTGCACTGCTCAGCATATAGCAGGACAATAGCAGTGCGATAAACACAGAACTAAAGCCTGATTTATACTTTGTCGTAGGACAGCACCACTCACAAGACGAGATGCATCGCAGTGATGCTGCCATATAATGAAGAATAAATTAAGCTTGAGAAATGGGAGATGGTAGACTGTGGTTTGAGGGGCAGCAGAGCTGAGGTTGAATGACTAGGATCAGTGCAAAAGCAGGTTGGAGACAAACGTCCAAAAGCCACAAGTTAGCAAATAATCCCACTCTCCATCACCACAATGTATTAGCCACGGGCTATGCTCACACCGCTTTAGCCTGGAGTGAGCGATAGCTCCTCTGTTATCATGCCCAGTACTTAGAGAGTGCTTGTAAGAGCACCATGTCTCTGTGGAAGGAAAGCCTCACTCACAACATGTTATTCAGTACAGCAGTAGCTCACATGAAATAAATGGTAGAAGAAAGGAAATAAGGTCTGTGTGTTCTGGCTCACTGGAATCGGTTTAATAATTCATGGTGTTGTTTTGTCATTTGGGGGCAGTGTTTTTGACATGGTGTTTTTGTGTTGTCCCCATTCAGTAACGCAGAATGTTTCAATTTGAACGTACCGTAGTCTACCTTGCAGATGCACGCTGACAAAGCCATACCGCAAACACTAGATTGTGTTTATGCAAAGCATCTTAATTAGGTACATTTAACTATGGATCTCAATATTACGTAAGTGATTATATAGAATATTCTGTATGCATAAAAATGTCAGAACCTGAATGGAATTTTATTTCTCAGTTTCTACTTTACTTCAAGTTACAAGCAAAAAGGTAATCCATAATTATTTCACTGTATCCTGACAAATACATTTTTGGACACTGTGCCACAGTGCACCGTATGCAGATGTTTGCCCTTTGATTAGGTTGATACCATATGTTTCAATTATGTTGTATTTCTTCCGCAAACGAGGCAACATAAATAGAATTCTACACTTTATATACAGCTGCATTCTGTTCTAAGTAGCTGCAATGTCAATGTATTGTCAATGTACAGTAAAATATAATAACCAATTTTAAGGCATGTAAAAGCATGTTCTAAGACAGCCAATGGTAATTAACCTTTACTGCCAGATACCTTTGCATGAATTTTGGAATTTGGAATGAAGAACAATGTAAAGAGCAGAAGTCAAGCAGATCATTACACATTGTATTGAAAGTTGATTGTATACTATTTTGTTAATTCATATTTTTTTTTAATTTAGCTCATTTTCTTTTTGGACATGCTTTTATTTCCACTTTCTATGTTCAGTACTTGGAATTGCTTCTGATATATGACTTGTGCTACTAATAAAGTTGAATTGATTGATTGACATAACCATGACACACAGGACAGACAGCAACTCAGAAGTATCTAGTATCTACGATATGCCAGTGGTTTCCTGTCATTAAATCGTCAAAAGGTATTGATTGAGAATACCTTTTGACATGACAGGTGTGTGCTTTTGTCCAGAGTTTACATACTGTACACCCACCCACTAGTATAGAGCATAGAGGAGACACGTAACACTCTTACCAGTTTAAATGCAAAATATGACAGCACAGACAATAAACTGTCCAAGACACTGTTGTCTCCGTATCATAAAAGAACATCTAGACATCTGGGTGACATGGGGGGAGAGTTCATGCCTACCACCATGGAGAATGTAGTTTGATTCCTCAACGTTGCCTCCGACATGACCGGGCGCTCCAATGAACACAATGGGCCGTGTTCGGATGTGGGAAGCTGGCAGGGGAGGTCAATATCTTTTGCTGCACTATCAACTCCAGGTTGGTTGGGGCGCCTGTTCAGCTGAGAGTGGAGCTAGGAAGCATAACTTGTTCCTCTGCATAAGTGTTGATTTTGACAGCAAATTTTGATTGAGTTGTAGTCATAGAATAGTCATTTGAATAAAATTCCATTTTTATTTTTTTTAGTTTTAGTCATATTTTAGTAATCTAAAATGTTTTAGTTTTTGACCAAATTTGGTCGACTAAATATCATAAGCCAAAATACATTTTAGTCGACTAAATCAACTGTAGATTTAGTCAACTAAAATGTATTTTGGTGGGCCTTGTGGCGTCGTAATGGCTGATTTTAAACTTGGTTGCACGCCGAAAATAGCCGATAAGCTCACACCCGAGTGCAAACAAACTTGTCTTAGTTCTACTGGATCTCTTCTCCACTAGTCCCTCCCTAACATTTTCATCAAGTTTTTATTTGTTGAAAAGTGTAGGCTTGTTTGTTGAAACTGTTGAAATTGTCAATATATTAGTCGACGAAATCAACACTGCATGCGATACTCTCCAGGTGAAGCTCCTCAATGTCAGGGGAAAATGTGGATGTCTGTACACCACCCCCAGACCAACAGTAGTACCCTCGCGGCCCACCATTGGGCCCCGGCCCACAGGTTGAGAATCACTGCAGTAGACGACTCCCCGGTTCAAAGTGACAGGACTCTTGTTAGATACAAGCACCCAACACACTGACACCACCCAACTCTGATACTGTATGTACTACATACAGTACTGTGTGTACGTACAGTATCACTTGTGGCTGATCAACATAGAGAATTCATTTATGATATTGCTCTCTTGATAGACTCCAGAAGCACTCAGTGGCTCCTTCCCTATAATACCGAGGAGGACATTTCTACAGATAGGGAAGTGGTTACATTAGCTGACTCATTTCTGGTAAAAAAAACCACAATATCAGCTCAGATGACCATTCCCAGGAAAACGAGCAGGCGGATATTTCCATGAGGCACAGAGCACATTTAAGCCATTAAGACCTGAGGCGATTCTTTAAAAAAAATCTTTTTAAAAGATAGCAGATCTACAAGTTCATAGCGCGGCACTCGGTGCCGCGCTATGAGCTTGTATATCTGCTATTTTTGAATAGCCAAATACATCTAAAGTGACACAGAAGCGTTCCAGGTATCAATGGGTTAAAGCCCTGGCTGTTCCACCGACTAACCAAATCATCGTCTCTTTCTGTAATCAATGGAGAAAAGGAAAAAAAATGTGGCCTAATTAGAAATTTGAGTCTCCTCTAAAAGTACAGTACAAAGCCTCTTCCTGTCGTACATTATGTGAAATTGCCAAATGAACCAATTTGTGCTCATCTAATTAGAAGTATATTGTGTTGAGACTCAAAGACCAATGCTGGGGTGCAGTGGCCCCCGGTGAAAATACTAATCCTGTCAGGCTTATTATAAGTAGAACAGGTAAAATCCTCTTTAGGCAAATATTGCTAATACTCCCAATGCGGATAAAGCCCACTGTTAGCGTACATGAATACACTAAAATTGCTACCTTATAAGTGATGAATGACATCAACAACAAAAGCCTTTCTAACAACACGTTAAATGAATAGTATAGAGCACTTGGAAATACGGTCAACTATAGGGTTTAAGTGGTTAACAGGATATCACTCAGGAGGGACACAACTCTGCAACCATCAGTGGTGGACAATGTATGCTCAAGTAAATACCGTACTCAAGTATTAAAAAATGCATATTACCAAGTACATTTTCTTTGCTGTATTGAAATTTCTAACATTTCCAATTCCAATAAAAAGAAGGTTGTCAGCTTGTAGATGGCTAAAGTGGTCAAGGGCTTTTAAGTGTTAAATTCATAATATATTTTTGAAAGTTTGGGTCCTAAAGAGTCCCTTCCTAGAAATGCAGAATCATAAGTACAATATTTCTATTTGAAATGTAGCGGAGTGAAAGTCACATGCTTGAAAAGAAAATAAATACTTCGAAGTCAAGTAAATGTACTTAGCTACTGCCCACCACTGGCAACGACTACGGGAATTCACAACATTTGTGCAGTGGTGTGTGACGCCACGTGGACAGCATGTAACATCTATCATTTCATCTTATGGTGTTGAGGGAAAGGATGTAATAGCACTGGTAGCCACCGTAAAGGTCACCCTCTGTGTATGCATTCTACTACACAATAACTCATCTGTGCTCTAGCAGGGGTCCTGCAGATAATGCTTACTTGAATAATACACAGTTGAATAGATTCAAGTTGGCATACTGTGAGTGGGCGTGTGCGTGTGCACACACACACACACATGTGTGTTTAAATAGAAATACAAAGATGATGTACAGTAAGTGTAAGTTTTATGGCTATAACAATATATTACTCTTATCCGTATTACTGCAGATAAGCCACATGGATCCGAGTTCTGGCAGACCAACCCAGTAATATGGGACCATGTTGCTTCCAGACCTGCTGAATCATTGTCAGTCTGGAACCCAAATCTGGTCCGAAATATTTGGCCCCATCTCCCCACATCAAGCAGATGTCCATGTTTACTTTGCCCGGCCTGTTAGTATGTCCATTTTCTTTTCCCATACACGACGTATCTGTAAGCTTGTTTTCTACGGTGTTATTCATCTCATCAAAGATGAGAGTAAGTGGATACTTTTCCCTCTAACAGTATAGCTACCTTTTGCTATAATGAATCTGGAGAGACCCAATCCCACATGGTAAAATTTGAACAAGGTTGGCCATATAAATGTAGTTATCAAATATGAAACTGCTAATTTTATCATCTCAAAATTTGTTTTGCGTTAACAATGAATTTGGTGTATTATCATATGGCAGATCAGCCTTATTTTATTTTGTTTTTATGCTCATTTTAGAAACAAACTGTGAGTCAAAAAGGTCATCGCTAACAAAATGTCACCGTCTCCCACAGTGACGGAGATAACAAAGTTTCTTCTTCAGGCGGTGAGACAGACGGCCCGATAGTGACCACAAAAGAGCTAGTGTGCTTTGGTCTCTCAGTAAGGCGCTGCAACGAGGGGGAAACCACATGGTATTCTGCTTGAGCTCACACACCACACCCAGAGCCATAGAGAGAGAGAGTTGCGTCACGCTTTCATCTCGCCGCAAAGCGGGATGTTACCTCCTGTAGTTCCATTGGAACTTCCTCATTGAGATGGAAAGAGAACTTCCACATTCCATTCCCACAATGGGAGTCTATGTTAGTGACGTAACTCTCTCTCTCTATGGGTCTGACCACACCACCCCAGGATGCTTTTTTAGATATTTGTTTGGCTTTTTCTGCCTTTATTTGATATACTGTAAGTACTCTGACAGAAAATAGGGAGAGAGAGATTGGGAGTGACACGCAGCAAAGGTCGTCGGCATTAGCAGGATGCTGTTCTATGAATATTTGTATATAATGTTTATTTTCACATAATTTCACTTATCATAAAAGATTTTGCCTATGTGGTTCTCAATGTGGGATCCAGGGACCCTCAAGGTTCCTTGAAGGGGTTCCAAATGGATCCTTACATGTTTGCAACTCTGAGAGTGTACAACTAATGGACCCTACGGGTACATTTGTACACTCTCAGAGTTATGGGGGTCCTTGAAATTAAAACGTTTGAGAACCATTGGCCTATACTATTGCACCAACTATTACAAACATAGTTGCTGTGTACTGTGTCTGTCTGTCTGTCTGTCTGTCTGTCTGTCTGTCTGTCTGTCTGTCTGTCTGTCTGTCTGTCTGTCTGTCTGTCTGTCTGTCTGTCTGTCTGTCTGTCTGTCTGTCTGTCTGTCTGTCTGTCTGTCTGTCTGTGTGTGTGTGTGTGTGTGTGTGTGTGTGTGTGTGTGTATTTCTTAATACAGCATCAATCATTTTAACCCCTTTATCCATATTTTATACATTGGCTATTCAAAAATAGCAGATATACAAGCTCACAGCACGTCACTTTGTGCCGCGATGCGAGCTTGTACATCTGCTATTTTTGACATTTTTTGTTTGAAAGATTTTGAATAATTTAGCTACAGGTACTACATGTTTATGACAACATTGACTGGAATGTCTGCAGAGGTGATGTACATAGTAGCATGGATGCAGGATAAAATTATCCTGTGTGAGGTGGGACTTCCTCAAATGCTATCTGTGTAAGTCTTTACATGTTACCATTAGCTCACATTTTAAACCACTCCCGCTCGGAGGAGAACATACTGTACTGACCTGCATGAAGGGTCACTGGCCTCGCTCGGAGGCAGGTTGTCACTACAAGTCGCGATGGTTATCAGAATCAAACCAGCCTTTTGACTACTCAGCAGCACCCATAACTAACTTTCCAAAATGCTGCTTTGAGACCATGGACAGCATTGCCATTTTGCAAAGGTCTTTTCAGTGGTCAGAAGGGAAATTGCACCAGATGCACAGTTCAATGCCCTTTAACTACTGTGGACACACACACATAAAGTCATCTCTGGTGAACTAGAAACTGAAACCCACAACAAGGGTGATGCCAGAGATACAAAGCCATAATGGGAGAGATATTTTGAATGTCTTTGTTCTGTAGAAACTTGAATCATTAAAGCTTGAGAGAAAACAGTATAAGATAAGAAACAGGATTGTGTAAAGTCATGCAGCTGAACAGAAAGGAGGGAGGGGGGGGGGGGGGGGGGTTGCACCATAATCTAAGCATGCCTGATGAACATTAGAAGTGTTATAGGCATATACTGTAGGCATTTGTTGTTATCATCAGTGTGTACACAGCCATTGTTTGCACTGCAATTACAAATTCAGAATGTCAAATCAATAATTCTGAGGCATCACCCCAGCTTGAACGTGAACACTATCAACGGTTGGCACTTGTCCAATTTGTGACATCTTAATTTACTTCATACATGAAAGTCCACGCACACCGTACCCCCGGGCTGCTCACATCCAATGTCAGCCGGTTTGGCCCACATAAGAAAATTCAGACCACAGTTAATCATACCGACAAATGAGACGAGACTTTGGAAGTGTGCCTCAGTGCTTTGCCCATAGCGACAGCTAAAAAAGAAGAAGGAAAAAACCCAGAATATTTCCGAAGCGAAAAATACCTCCATCAAATAATCAAGCTGAGACAATAGTGATGTCCTAGATTGGTAAAAATAAAATAAAAGGATGGTGTAGCTTAAAGCTTATTTCTTTGTGTCTGACTTCAAAGGCCAGGCATTGTCGTTCCCAGGTGTGTTCTCTGCTAGTGGCCATAATCTACTGCATCTTGTGCCTGCACAGACAGTGACCCACTTCTAATCTAATGAAAGAACAGCTACCCCTCTTTCATCAAAGTAGTACACGCAAGGTCACCTGACCCAACAGCCTCAACAGGGAGGCATTTTGGGCATTGTCCAAATGCTGGTATGTACTATAGTCTACAGGGGTGGAAAGTAACTAAGTATATTTACTCAAGTACTGTACTTAAGTACAATTTTGAGGTCATTTTACTTGAGTGTTTCCATTTTTTAATACTTTATACTTCTACTCCACAGTCAACAGCATCTCAGAGGCAAATAGTGTAGTGTATTTTACAATTATTTGACAGCTTTACTACTACTTACGTTACTTTGCATATTTATATTATAAGCCGTAAGCCTTGTTTCATACTTTAGTTATTTGAAAGTAGCATATCTACAAGCTCACAATGTATAATGACACGTTGTGAGCTTGAAGATCTGAAAGACATTTGACAAATTTTGAAATATTTTGAAAGAATTAGCAAAATGGGACATTTTGAGTTTACATTACTCCATAATGAGTATTACACTTGGTACTTGGAACTAGATTCTGATGATGATATTTTGGACTGTTGAGTGGAGTACTTTTACTTGTAAAAGAGAATTTCTAAATTGTGGTATTGCTACTTTTACTTAAGTACAAATCTGAGCACTTCTTCCACGACTGCTTTATAGTATTACATATTTAACCTGCTTTTTTGCTGCATTATTTACAGTATGCAGTCTTACCATTCCTTATCTCATTCTGTTTCTCTCCATACATTTTCTGATGCTATATATGTGTGTGTGTGTGTGTGTGTGTGTGTGTGTGTGTGTGTGTGTGTGTGTGTGTGTGTGCGCGCGCGCGCGTGCATGTGCGTGGATATTTCACATCACAGTCTGCTCCAATGTGAAAGGGTGTGGAATCGATTCATCACCGCCTTACTAGCATTCAGTCCACAGTTTCCATTTTAGCAGTGTGAAAAGACGGTGACCCATACATAGTATAGAGAGTGGATCGGATGTCACGCTGCCAATTCAAGGCGCTGAAAGGTTCTCTCCATAACTGGGGTTGTGGGGGGTTCGTGGACGGTAAAGAAGGGAGGAGAAATCCAACCCTGTCAACGTATTCCTTTATTCATGTCTGTTTCCGATAAGCCTTCCTACCTCCATTCTAAAATGATATCTACGTGTGTGAGATCATTCATTACACTCAGTCTGTTGAAGTGTTAAGTTACATGCTCTATGTACTGTTCTTTAAAAGCATGCATGGTATTTTGCTTTACTTATATTTCATGCGATCAAGCATTTGGTGAAAGGCAGTGTCACTTTTTGTTCAACTAGTGGGCATCTCATTTACCAACAAAGCTTGTCAATTAAACATCTGATGACAGAAGCATGCCTGATGGTGGTTAGTTTACACTCTCTGGGTCACTGCCACAATTTCCATGATTGTAAAGGTTACCTTTATAATTGATAATACTGTGCTCTTTTTTTTTTTTTTTTTTTACTGTACTGTAAAGTACAGTAAAAAATAAAATAAAAAAAAGAGCACGGGGGGGCATTGTTTTTTTATTTTAGCTTTAGGGGGGGCCATGCAACTTTAATTTGTTGAATTTTGTATTTTGTTTTGTTTGACCCTGGGCTAAATATGTTGATCGGACCTGTTCCTGTCCCCTTGGTGTAAATTTTGTAACACCATAATCAGAGCACAGCTTAATGACGGACAAGGAAGCACCAGTCCTGTGTGCCCAAATCTTTTACAATAGGGTGCGGGCCATAGACTGCATAACATGAATGGACAGTGTTACGCCCCTAAACTCTAAAAACCGTAAATGAAGCCGATTGTTCAGCTGTGTGCAATCCGCCATCTTTCAATATCGTGTCATATCGCGTCATATCCTGCAGAATGACACCAGACCATTATTGGTTGGGTATCTTGTCAATCAAAAGCGGGGGCGGGGAATGAATGCTATTGGTTGTGTAGCTTGCCAATCAAATCATCCCACCCCTCCTAGAGCATAACCTACTTAACACATTAGCTGCCAAAGACGTATATATACGTCTTTTAATTATCAGCTGTTGTCTGCCAAAGACGTATATATACGTCTTTGGAAAAAAGGGGGAAAAAAAAAAAAAAATTTCAAAAAAAAATTTTTTTTTTTTTTTTTGCATTTTTTTATAATTTCAACCCTTGTCGAATTATGAACAGATTAGGAGCTAAAAATGTTCGAAGATTTGCTGCTCCATTCACTTCAATGTTAAAATTCAAACGGACAAACAATTCACTTTGTTTTTTGGTTTAAAACTACTGCTTTTGAGCTATATTGAAACATCAACCAAACATGTCAACGAGGTCAGAATGACCTCGTTGACATTTGTGAAACCACACCTGAATCTCATCTGTGATTAGAAACCATCTGGGGATCAATCATACTGGAGGAAAAAAATCTGTGGCTACGCGAACAGGTACCAAAAACATGGCAAAACCCTGGCAGGCAACAGCTAAAAATCTGAAAAAACTCTGGCAGGCAATGTGTTAAAGTAATGCTAGGTAACTTTTTCAATAAAACTAAAGTTAAATTGTATATCTTTTGTGAGTGGCAAATGTTTCACAACACCCACTCCATGAATTTCACCCCCGAAAGCCTTTTATTTATATATTTTCTATTGAACGGTGTCGGGGTGGAATTTCCCGCGATAATGACATCATCTGGCCGGAAAATGGAAGCGGAAATGCACTGGTTTCCTGTTTGGCCAGGAACTACTGCGCTAATAACAAAAGGAAACTCACGCTGATTTTAAGAGATTGTATGATTTGAAGAACGAAAAAAAATCAGAAAAAGAAAACACAGCTCACGGTAACTAAAGCTCCACTGGCTAAGAGAAAAGATCCACAGATCGTATAAAACAATTAAAATAAGTCTTTTTGAAACGCTTCCGTCTTCCGGTGAAAACGAATGGAATTCTGGGTAACGCAGTAATAAACGAACGGCCTGCAGTGACGGTAATGACCAGCAGAGGCTGCTAAAAATCTTTTTTTTTAAATTTGCACTGTACAACTTTAAACGTCAATTTTAAAATAAATGGGATCATAGTTTACCAAAACGCATATCATGATGATTGAAAGGAGACTTTAAACTAGCGACTGGAAGCATATAGTATTTATGACAATTTTTATTAAGGTAAGAAAATCTAGTCTAAAGTTTGTCAAAAACCCATCCGCTTGCATTAAAATTAATTATTTCTGACACCAGCAGGGGTAAAACAGCGAAACTACAGGCCATTCATATGCACTGTCTCTTCCGTATTGGCGTCAATGTAAAAATCTCAGGCTGGCCCCTTGGTGCGGGCCAAATGCAAAATCAAAGACAATCAGAAATGGTTTGAGCTTCGGATTACAACCTCCATTGGGTGTCATAATACATCCATCAATGCCGTGAAAGATCTGTCCGATATTCTACACCGGATGAATAAGCTTTCAAAATGCACAGGACCAAATGTACAACAGTACAGTGGTTAAAGTCTGTCCTGGCACCAAACTTTACAGAGGAGGAAGGAATGATATCGGTGAGTCTCCATATTCTCTCAATCTCTACGAAACCACCAGTGTATATGACATGTAGCTGCTTTCAGACATGGATACCGTTACATTTTCGGGAAGCTAATTAACATAGGCAGCCGGCTTAGGGAGTAGGAGAGGCGATCTCACATGCCCCATTTTCCTTCTCATTCTAGGCGGAATCGTGAGTACAGTAGGCCTACTTGCTCACGTGAAATATTACTGTAAGCATGCGAGACAAGGCATTGTTGATGAGAACTCAATAGTATACTATCCACCCATCTGCAGGCTGGCAGACCTGCTGTAACTTGTAATCCATTGAAACAAAAAAAGAGGAGCACAAATGGTTTTCTGCTGAGGAAAACTATGAACCATCCATTTACAGTAGGGATGTTCCCAGCAATTAATTTCCCTTACATGTACACATTTCTGAAAACATTTCTTTGAATAGTCTAAAATTCATTTATCAATTCATTAAAATGAACACCCATAAAATAGCCAAAACTGAAGACATTCTACATATCTATAAGGCCAAATCTCATTTGAAAAAATATTTGAAAGACAGTATATGAAAGCCATTTAAAATGTTAATAGTACTGGCATCTTACACAGATGCTCCCGAATAATTAATTAGCCTATGCTGTCACTTCAAAGAGCAGGTCCGAAGCTGCTCTTTAAAGTTCAAACCATAACATGACATGTAGTATTGGATCTTCTTCAGCCAAACAGTTATGATTAGGCAGGCTTACTCTGCATTCTCCATGTTCTCAAACGCTGGATTAATTCTTCAAATGACCGGATCACAGAGACAGAGAGAGAGAGAGAAAGCATGGCCATTCGTGGTCCAGTGACCATGTGCTTATATTGAGAGAGGGACCGTCACCGACGGTGAGTGGAACTAGTTGTAGCCAAGGGCCCAGCTTGAGAGTTGTGCATGGAGTCTAATAAGGAAGTGCGTTCAAGTGACAGTTCATATGAATGGCTTGTAGTTTCGCTGTTTTACCCCTGCTGGTGTCAGAAAGATTGTTTTTTCAACCTAAGCGGATGGGTTTTTGACGAACTTTAGACTTGATTTTCTTACCTTAATAAACATTGTCATAAATACTATATACTTCCAGTCGCCAGTTCAAAGTCTTCTTTCAATCATCATGATATGCGTTTTGGTAAATTATGGTCCCATTTATTGTAAAATTGACGATAAAGAAGCTTATGCTCTAGGAGGGGCGGGATGATTTGATTGACAAGCTACACAACCAATAGCATTCATTCCCCGCCCCCGCTTTTGATTGACAAGCTACCCAACCAATAGCATTCATTTAGGGATTAATTTCCGGTTCCTACTGCCGGTTGCTTTTTTGTATATATTAAAGATGGCGGATTTCAAATACTGTAGCTGAACAGCTGATAGCTGAATGGTTGTAGCAGAGACCGATGAATTGTAAAAGTAAAAGAGAAACATTTACAAGCATAACTAGACTGTATTTAACACCTCACGTGAATTAATGTATCCTCTAGCTGCCACATTCATATTTCGATCTTAGTTGTAAAACTGCAATGGCATGTCAGTGTTCAACTGTTGAACACTTCTCCATCATGTAAAATAAACTAATATTGAACACAGTATGAGGTTCCGATCGCTCGCTCTCGCTCAATAAAGCCAGCTAAAGTCAGCACTACCCCCCCCTCCCCGAATAAAAAACGGACAGTCCCTAACTGACAGTCCCTAACTATATGTTAACTACATGAACTCTCACGTTGTGAATTTGCGACACATTGTGAGGTATTCAGGAAATAGTCACCCGCAGTACAACTAGGAATAGATGCACGATAAATACAAGATGGATTTCTCAAATGGATAATTGGATATACTGTAGCACAGAGTTACAATGTCTTGCACCTATATATCTCTAACAGTGGGACGAATAAAAAGTAGCATTTTGGATGTCATCAGAAAGAGAGAGAGATGCTGGAGTAGAACAGTAGGACAGAGGGAACCAGAAAGGAAAGCTCACACAGGTATTGTACATCATCAAAACCATCACCACCTGCATGTGAAGGCCAGGGCCAATCAGAACCAGTGCTATGACACATCAGTGTCTGAGCATGTGTGTCACTAATGGAAGGAAACTTCTGTCCACCGTCTATTGTGCACAGGGATCTTTTGATCTAATTTAGTGTGCACGTCTTTCCCTTTTATATGTACACTCATCCAGGCACAGCCGGGGGTGGGGACAGTGGTACAAAGCCAATCAGATATACCATCTCTTCTTACTGAAGAAGTGAAGATGCCACCCTGGTCGGAAATGAAAAAGATGGAAAAGAAAATCACACAATTATTTTTTTTTTCTCTTTTCGCCCACAATTTTTGGGCTACAAGCCCAGCCATCTGGGTTGGAGAGGAACAAGATCAGACAGGGGGATATGAGAAGAAAGCTAAATCTGAGCCTATTGTCACTCGCCATCTGCATAACCAAGCTGCATGTCAACCTTTTTAATAATATCCACTGACTCCACTTACAGTAAATTCCCAGTATGAATCCATTTAAAGGTTTCTGATTCTCCCGCAAAATGCACTCTCTCTTTTATTTCTCCAAACAATTGTTTCACATAGGCATTATTATGCTTTCATGAAAGCATTTTCATGTCAGCCTTGAGCAAAAGGAAAGAGACAATACAAAATAAATGTAATTATTACTTCCGTCTGTGAGGAAGTGCATGGTTTGCAGTCTGACGAGTCACGGCCGCCTATATGCTAATGTATGCCTCAGTACTGTATCAAGACGGATTCAAATGATCTGTAATTTGACTCTTTTTTTCCCCTGTCATATCGCATGAGCGTGGCAGAGGCTATACCCTTTTGTCGTGCACACCGCTCCTCTTCCCTCCATCCCTTTGACAACCAGGATGTCGTTCTCTTCCTCAACTCCTCCCTCCCTGTGTAATAGTTCAGTATTACCATCCATCTGCTGTTTTCATGTCTCATCAAAGATGTCTCTTCCTCAACTTAAAATATTCGCCCCATGTTCCTTCAACAATAGCTTACAAACACTTGGAAATAATTGAGTCTCGGTGGACTGACAAAAAAGGGAACGGCAATCGTGCGCAGAGGAAGTGATCAAATATGGCCTTGAGCCAACTGTCTTTGTAGATCGTTCTTTGTATTGCGATTGATCCGGGGGTGGATACACCCAAGGAATACATTATTTATGCACATTTTTCCCCCCTCTCAACACTTAGAAGTAGAGAGTCGTGAGTGATAATGGGGTTGGATGGGTGTCGCACCGGAAGAGAGGGGGCCGGGGCTGCTGAGTATATGGGCGGCCCCGAGGACTAAAGGCAGTGGCCAGGAAGCACTGCAGCAGCAAGGCTTTCATCTCCTAACTGCACTGTAGCAGTCATAATGATGTACTGTACTCCAACCACCGTGCTACAGCACAAGGCCGCCATATCATGTCATGTTGCCATGTTGTTGTTGAAGGTAAAACAATAAGTTCCTTAACCACATGCACCCATAAGTGTCCATATTCTGGGGTGAACATTTGGAAAACAAATAGCAGGTCTACATGCTTGTAAATTTGCTATTTTTGGCAAAGAGATTTGGTATAGAGGGGAAAAAAGTAGGGAGCCTAGTAATAGTATAGACCCGAGGGACACCGGTCAACAAAGTATATATAGGGCTAAAGTGATTAAGTTCTCAAACCTCAATCACTCAATGTTTCATGTATGCCTACAGTAAAACTGTGCACACTTAAAAGTCATTATTTCCCACACTTCCTGCCAAGCATAATAATGCATGGTTATTAACATCTGGCAATGGACAATTGCTGGGGAAACATTTAGTCAAAGTTACAAATTACTCTACGCTTTAGAAACAAGCCCCCCCAAAAAAACACAACCCACAACTACCATTAAGCGACTTTACAGAAAAACAAGCCCAACATCGCTTAGAATAAGCAGTGAAAACACTGCTGGGTTTTGAGAAGGGGCTGTTACCACACTGTGGTAGTACTAACTATGACATGTTAGCGTTAGTGGTAATATTATGACATGCCCAAATTGCCCATTCACACATTGTGTGTGGATGGTTAAACTGCTAGTTCTACACCTTGTAAGTTCAGTTCACCAAGTGGTGGGAAAAAGTAAACATACTTTGATACTTTCGACCACTGAGGTCACCACATCTAAATCATTCATGTGGTGCCGCTTTCGTAATAAGCCATCCATATGGAAGTGCGGAAGATGTCAACACATATTATCATGGTTTCTTTTTTTCTTCAGTATTTATTTACAGTTGCCGTGTTTAATGAAACGCTAATTGGCCGAAGAAAGATGCAAAACACTCGCTTCTGTTAAGTAATGCAAACATGTTGGAAATGGGTTTCTGATGCAGCCATGTACAATAATGCCATTACTTTGTCTTGAGTGCCTTTAGAAATAATGCATCTCAACATGTTCATGACTAAATTATTCAACATAAGGCAGTGTTGTGAATGGGCAAACTCCTACCACAGGCAAAGTGTGTGTTTCGGTGTGTGTGTGTGTGTGTGTGTGTGTGTGTGTGTGTGTGTGTGGACACATTGTGTATGTCTTAGACGAGTTGAGAGAATGTCAACACAACCCTCCATTTAGATGTAATCTGCAATACGGCTCTCATGTCTCTCCTCTCTCTCTGCCCTTGGTTTCCCGTCTTTCTGCACTCTCCTATCTAAGAAATGAAGCATAACGCAGAAAAAATAACTTAATATAAATGTTAAATGTTGTTTGCCAAGGCTGTCCGCTGTGGTAGACACAAAAGCGTACTCCATTGAAATTCTGCATGAGTTTCTTCTAAGACATACAATGTCAGGCAAACTCCTGGTGAATAAGTGGAAGCACCTGAACACTTGATACCTTGGTGGTAATATCATAAATAAAAGGAGAATGATCCAGTGTGAGGACTACATTTTTCAGTTTTCATGTGTTTGTAGGCTTAGATTTGTTTTTTATTGTTACATCTTATGTACTAGTACACACGAGTACACATTCTTTGATTTTAGTTTATTCTGTCCAGTATCTGGTATTTTACCTTGCCTTCACTGTTTTCATTCTGAATCTCAGTCCCTTAAACACTTAAACCCTATATACTTCATTAACCAGGGTCCACATGGGGTCTATCCTTTTACCCACACCTTCCCACTACACCAAATATCTTTGCCTAACATAGCCAATCTACAAGCTCAGAATGTGTAGATCGGCTATTTTCGCCACATTTTGACCTATTATGACATGCCCAGAATATGAATGTTGGGTTCATGTGGTTAACTGTGGAACTGGAAAGTAACTAAGTACATTTGATTCTGAGGTATCTTTACTTGTCTTGAGTATTTCCATTTTTGTTACTTTATACCTTATACTGTATATTCTACATCTCACAGGCAAATTATTGTATTATTTGGCAGTTTTAGTTACTAGTTACTTTGCAGTTATAGCTTCTTAATACAAAATATACATTAAGGTTGGGTACGTGATATTCTTTGGTCAAAATAAGTGTTAAATAGCTATATATCCTAAAAGTCCTCATTGCTATAGAGTGTTTGTTCAGTTACAGGGGTCTTCCTCTCTCTCCAGCTCTTTATTAAACAGAAAAGTTGGTATCAGGTCGGGATACCAAGTGTATCCCATCAGGATATATAACTCACGCAGGATACAGATAGAACAAGTGAAATTAGAGTGCTGACACAAAGACGTGAGCAGTCAAAATTGGAATTGGAACAAGCTGATAATTAGGTACTCTCTCTGGAATTTTGCAACCACCAATGCATTTTCTGTTTATTAAAGACACAGAGTACGATTCTCAGTTAAATAGCAATGAAACAATGATGTTTAATTATGAATAACCTATTTCATGTGCACAAGTACATTTCCCTCGCATTATACAGTAAATATGTCTACATTATTACGCATGATGCACTGTCAACTAAAAATATCATACACACACAGAAAACACAACGTCCCATACTCAGAACTGAGCACTGTTTTAGTTTTGCGGGAATGTACATTGCCTTCCATTGAACAATGTATATGGTAGGCTACAACATTCCCTGAAGCAAAGTGCAGAAGGCCAGTACATTGAATGCCCCCCCCCCCCACACACACACACACTCACTCACACACAGTGTTCTAAGCAAATCCTATATAACATCCTCAGCACACACAAACATTTTTTTCTGAGCCAAGGCTACTATATAAGCTGCCTGTGTGTGTATCAGTATGGATGAGCTCCAGACTGTGACACACACACACACACACACACACACACACACACACACACACACACACACACACACACACACACACACACACACACACACACACACACACACACACACACACACACACACACACACACACACACACACACACACCCCAAGCTGGACAGCAACACTGTCCCCTGAGGTGGACCCTGCTTCCATCCTATTCAGTTTTCCATCACGAACAAAGCCCCGAGTGCCGGAGGATTTCACTCTAATACATGCTCATTGATTTATAATGCACAGCAGGCACCAAGGCTAGGAATTACACATGTCAACAACGGAGGCGATTCTTGTATAATTACAACAGTAAAGGTCATCATTTAGATTCTGGGGCCCGTCCAACTGTGGTAGGCACTGGCAGTGTTTCTGTGGTGCATGTGGGACGCGTCAGGCAAGGTGGGTTTTGCAGTACGCCACGCCAGACTATATCGCTGTGGACATGTGTATTTAATCTCTGTCACATACTGACTGCATTATAGGCACGGTAAGGGCCTTTTGTTGTTCTGCTGTCATGTGCAATTTCATCAATGTAGGTGTGCGCTGCTGCTGTATTCTGTGGCCTGCCTGTTTCAACATGGCTTAGAGATGACATGAAGCCATTTGAGCCTCACCTACCACATGACATTCAGTGGAGACCTTTATCCTTACACTTCTGTAAGTGCATTACACTCCAATAAGTGCATTACCTTTTTTTGTATGGGCGGCCCCTGAGGGAAGGGGACCTCCATCCCTGGCAGTTAGTTTAATGATCTAGCCTGGTGAACAACATAGGAAATGACATTCCTTTTACCTTTATTGGTATATAACAGACTCTTATAACAAGAGCAACCACAACATGAGCTTCAATTCCTATTTTGCCAATATTGCAAGAAACTAAGATCCCCTAGAAAACGGGGAAACTGGCAGTTTTTATAATAACCATTTGTTGAATCGAGACAAAGACTAGTTTAGTGGCCGGAGGGAATGGGCGAGAGGATCATGTTAGGACGATAAGAGGGACATTAGGTTCTTTCAAAAGAGGAATGTTCTGTTTCTAATGTATGATAGACTGTAAATGGTTTGTTTCAGTGCTGTAGAGTTACGCAGTTACGAGTTTCTTTAGCATGAAATCACTTTAACATTATTTTTAATTGCAACACTTTCTGCAACAAAGTAACTACATTTATATCATTAATTAGGTGGCTTCTTTTATTAATGTATGTGGTTATCCCAAAAATGTATTTAGATAAAAAAAATGATTCATGTTGTGGGTTTTTCTGTCAAAGAGTCAGCCCTTTCGGTACACCATACTGTATATCAATAGCTTTTGTTTATCTAATACTGCCACTTCTCTAATAGCAAAGCCCCCTGGTCAAATGTTAAAGAAAATATCTAGTCAATCATCAAGTAATAAATAAATAAATGCCTTTGATTGGGTGATTGGTTTAAAAAAAATGATTTCAATAGACCCGGACGGTTGGCGTAGCGGTCCGGGCACCTAGGCTGCTAATGCAGGGAATCCCGGTACCGACGACCTTCGCTGCGTGTCACTCCCCATCTCCCTCTCCATTTCCTGTCGGTCTACTGTATACTATTATAATGGCAGAAAATGCCATTATAATATTACCTCCTACGCTCCCACGCGTCCACACACCTTACGACAGGCCAACATACACACACACACACACACACACACTTTCCTGTAGATGCAGATGCACACGCGCGCACAGTGCACACACACACACACACAGGGGCGGATTAACCCTTCGTGGTGCCCGGTGCTTGGACCCGGTTCGGTGGCCCCCGGGAGTGTTTTGTCAACGGCGGGGTGCTGCACGGAGATTTTCGCTGTTTTGGTGCCCAGGTTGGTGCCCTGTGCTTCAGCACCTCAAGCCCGTTGGATAAGCCACCACTGCGCGCGCACACACACACACACACACACACACACACACACACACACACACACACACACACACACACACACACACACACACACACACACACACACACACACACACATATTTGCCGGACACTACGAAGTAAATTGTTAGGCGACTTCCCCTGGCTGGGACTAAGACAGGCAGGGGATTATGTCTGAACCACCATCTCTTTCTGTAACCCTGGAAAGCTTCCCTCACGTCTACTGGGAGCTCCCACTTGACAGTAAAACCTACTGTAGCACACAGAGCGCGCCGGGAGAACAGAGAGAGAGAGAGAGAGAGAGAGAGAGTGGTGAGAGGAGATGGACGTGAGGTAAAGGAAAAGGTGGGAGGTGAATGTGAGGAATGGAGAGAGAGAGTGAGAGTGAGAGTGAGAGAGAGAGAGAGAGAGAGAGAGAGAGAGAGAGAAAGAGCGAGAGAGAGAGAGAGAGAGAGAGAGAGAAAGAACGCTGGGGAGGAAAGGGGGCAGTGATTAAAGAAAAAAATTGAAAGAAGAAGGCACAGCAAGGCGCAGAGACATGCTGTGAATGTGAAAGAAAAGGATGATAAGGGAGGAAGCTAGGGAGGATGAGTGAAAGCGAGAGAAGGGAGAGAAGGGAGGTTGTGTCTGAGTGGTGGATCAGTGTTAGCCTGCTCTCTCACCTAAATGAGACACACACACACACACACACACACACACACACACACACACACACACACACACACACACACACACACACACACTATACACACAAGCACACACACACACACACACACACACACACACACTATACACACAAGCACACAAACTGTGCACACACACAGATAGATAATTAAAAAGACAGACACAGACAGACAGACAGACTATTATACAGGCCTATCAATTATTGAAGTGTTTCAATAGGCTATACCTTTGCCTGTAGATGCCCTTTGTTGGTTGATTTATTTTTCTATGTAGAGCTTTCAACAAGACCTCTATAAGGGAACCCTGTGAAATCACTGAATCTGAAAAAGACCTGTCACTCCACCCATCTCTGAACAATGACTTGCAGAACTTGTGGTCCCATCACACGGACAAGCTAATGCTTACTTTGTCATACGACGGTGTTGTACACCAGTGGTTCTAAAACGTTTTCATGTCCCCCAAAATGATGTATATATTTGGCCGCAGACCCCCATCTCAAAATATTTTGTTCCAGGGACAAAGATTTGAGTTGAACAAAAATATACATATTCAAAGAATTGCCCCCCCCCCAAAAAAATCATGATTTTTCAAAGATAGCAGATCTACAAGCTCATAGCGTGGCACTCTGTGCCTGGCTATGAGCTTGGAGATCTGCTATTTTTGAATAGCCAAACTATAAAATATGGTTAAAGTTGTTAAAATGATTGTGACGCTATATTAACAAATTTTACAGGGCACCCCCTGGTACCCCTCCAAGGACCCCTGAGGGTCCCCGGACCCCACTTTGAGAACCAATGTTGTACACATCGCAACACATTCAAAAAATGTGAAAATGTTGGCCAAATCAGAGACACTATGGGTTGAGGTGGTTGATAGTGTGCTAAAGAACACTTCCAGGCACTTTCAAGAAGTGTTTCTCTAATGTAGTCCTGTGTGTGCATACTGGAGTGGTTTTCATCGAAGTCTCCACTCTTTAACTACTGTACTGTAGGCCTACTTCATAAACATGCAATGCAAGCCATTCAGTCTTACAGTACAGCAGAAATGTTTTTCATGAATGTTATTTGTATTTATTTTACCTTTTTTTCAACCAGGATAGTCACTATTGAGATTAAAAATATCACGCAGCAGCATAATTTAAAACACAGTTACAAAAAGAATACACAAAAGGAGACAACTTTAAAAATTACGTTTCCCAAAAGACTTATAGAAGTCTGTTTCATAAATTAAAAACATTATCATATTAAGGAATCTCCCTCTAATTCTTTCCTTTTGGATTTAAAGGTTTAGAGAAATGAATATGTTTTGTTTCAAGTGATTTTGCATGCCGAGGGTGTGAAATACACAAAAGCAAACAAGTGAGAACACAAAGAATGTTGTCCAACAATTTTCCGCATGATAAAAACACACTAATTGCCCCACCATTCAACATCTGATGACTGAAAAAGTGATCAAAACTTGATGTTTGTAAACAGAGATCCTCCTGGGGATGAAGCAAGCCAGCAGCATTAGTTCAGTAAGTGTACTGTAAAAAGTGTGACTTGTACACTAGTTATATTTGAAGCACGGTCCTATACCGGCTGCACTAAGCCCCAAGGGGAGCCAAGATCAGTGACCTTCACTAACAAGTAGCAGGCCCACAGTCCTGCAGAGGGCCTTTCATGCTCTGTTAGAAACAGAGGCTATGGGAATGGACCTAATGTTAGAGAGTCCCGTACTGCTGCACTAGCTGTCTCCAGAGGCCAAAAGGAAGCATCTGCCAACTGACATTTAAACCATTGTTACCATGAAAAGACTACACTCTGACAAGTTCAGATGTATCCAGTGAAATATTACTTGGGACACTACAGTGAATGTAATGACTCAAGTGTCTCTGGGAGCCATTACACTGTTCAGCTCAGTGTGAATCTGAAACAGACAATCGTTAGAAATGATTGTATTTTATTTTTTTATTTATTTTTTAATCTGACATACATGTGCTTTCCTCATCAAAAGGCAAGTTGAAGACTATAGAATACAGACCATGTGCTCCTTGCGAGCTGCGAGAATCTGAGTTTGATCCAGACTCCCGATCGTGTCTTGCATATCTAGTATCCTCTTTCTACCCGTGGCTTTCTGTCTCTAATAAAGCATAAAAAAAAACAAAGAAAAAAAATCCAAATGGTAAATGTTGTGGGCAGCAAGGAATAGGAACGCACTCACAATACAATATGATCAATTATACATACGTAATTATGGCATATGTCTTACTTTGAAAGCTGAGTAAGTTTATCGGGATCAATGAGAACGGCAGTCGACAAATGAGTGGGTTGTGCCTTCTCAGAAACATGAGCATTAATAGGCATTAAGTGGGATGCATGCACAATTAAACAGAGGGTTTTAGAAATGAAAGCACAAATCCAACCTCACTGCACCCTCAACACTCAACCCTTGCTCTGCTCCACTGACCAAAAGTCATCCTCTTAAAAGGGTACATGCCCAACCTTAGCAGGAACAATGGCCACTACAAGGAGTCAAATATTCAAGCAGCTCTGTCACCTTGATACAACAGACAAAGCACTTCTGTGATCGTCTAAAGAGCAAAAGGGTCAGTGCTCTAAACACGGAGCTGAGAGAGCCAAGGGTGCAGCAGAGAGAGGGGACAGGAGGAGGCAGCAAAGTCACCATAAGGACATCTCAAAGTGGCTGATGAAGGCAAAATAAAACACAAAAGAGATTGCGCTGCCATTGCACTAGCACAAAATAATTAATCAGTATTAATCTTTTTTTATGAACTATTAGGGTATAGGCAGGTTATTCCAATGTGTGAATATTTAATGATCAGTGATTAGTTCAAGAGAACAGGTCTTGATGTGAGGTGCTGCCTGAGTGGTGTGGCTGCTGTGTTCATTTACGTGTTTGTGGCTCAACTGACTTAATTATGAGCTTTTTTTTGTCAGTGGTGTCATCCACAATCACTGGTCAGGATTTGCCAAGTATTTGTGACATTATAAAATCCACAGTGTAAGGAAGAGTCTGAAAATAATCAGGGATTCTTCAGCCCATGCACTTTTGTCCCTCTTACTTCATGGAAAGGGTTATGTACAGTAGTATTAAAAAGCAGAACCACTTGTTTCCATAACAGCATGTATCCTGAGACAGTGAGGGCCCTTAACTCTTCCTCATCAGTTCAGACCATTAACTGAATTTCTGTCCCTAGTTTCTTTTTTAATACACCAGTAACTTGTATTTTATTCATTTTGTTGGAGTATAGCGAGTGCTTGCGGTGAGCACTGAGCGGTGTGATGTCCACACTATCGACAGCGCCCGCCGCTGTCTAAGTTGCATACATTGCCTGGGGGGTCAATCAGCAGATTTGCAGCTCCGAGCCAAGTCTTAGTTTACATTTACTGTTTGATCTGGACTCCCTTAATATTCCATAAATTGTCAGGGAATAGAAAGGCTTGTCTATCCTGTGAGGGCCTAATTGCAGCTCCCATAGAAAATGATCCTTCACTGTTGTGCTACCACTCTCGAAACACACACAACGGTCTGCAGCATGCCCACGCTGTATTTGTGTTTGTGCCAAGACAGCAGGGCTTTTGATGAGACTTTGGTGGAGAAATATTAAGGGAGACAAATGGCTCTGTCCAAGTTCAACATACCAGGTCCTTTCACTTACGATCAAATGGCCACAGGCACAACCTGAGGCCATTTGATCTCCATTTGTTGCCCCTTGTTCTATCTCGTCTGCCTCATCGTCTGCAACCCTAGTTCCTTGCCAGACATGTCACCCCTGACCCCTACTAATGCTTTGTGTCAACACACATGGAAAGTCAACTTTGGTCTGAGGCGGTGAGACTCGTTCCCATCGGTGGCAGCTTACACAGGAACGTGGAGCTTAAAAGTGATACGGATGGCCAGGGATCAGGTCCTCGGGGCTGACAGCCTCTCACTGATGCTGCAGTATCTTAGAGGGGCTATACTGTCACCAATGGTTTCATACTGTACCTCCCACTGACCCACCATAACAACTCTAAATCCTTTTATTCTGCCTCGCTTTTATCTTCTTCTATTTGTCTCTTATTTTCACCTATATACCTGTATATCATTTCATTCACATGAATTTCTCCTTTACTTTCATCCATCTCTTCTCTGGATGCAGTAGCTTTGATCATTGTCTTGGCAGACATTGATTGCTTGGTAGTGTGAAAAAGACCATCAACTCACTGCCTAAAATGTGAATGGAGAACCACGCAGTACAGAGGGGAGCAAACATGCCCCAGGGCCTGCACTCACCAAAAGGGACACCCTACTTTCAGTTAATCATATTTCATTTGATTTTTTCTTTTACACAATTTGTTAAACCCGAATACCACATCAAAGAATACCGTTTAAAAATCACGCTAAAGCCATGAATGTTATACATGATGATGACATAAGCTTGCATCAGCCAACAGCCTTTACAGTCATTTTACAGTCATTGCCAAAGCTCTACAGTAGCTACATCTGTCTCTGCCCTGCCACATGCATATTTATTTTTTGGGTCGGTATTTAATTCATCTTATTTAAATAATATAATCATTTTAAAACATTTTACAAACACTTCCTAATTATTATTGTTGCTCTTATTTGCTTTGATTTAATTTGAAAGAATACATAAACTTTTGCATTTGACAGTATGCGAAGGGGAATTCACAGTGTCAACAGCAGAAAACACTAACAAAATCTAAAATTGGATACACAGAAACACAAAAGACAGTAAGTCATTAATAGCATCCTGTGACTGTCACTAATTACTGTCTCATATAAAGAAGGCACCAACAATGAAACTTCCACTGAAACTGTCAGCTCTGCCACTCCCGGCCTGTAACTGGCTGATGAAACTAATGTTACATTGGAAACTGAGAAGCATAGACCCCCCCCCCCCATTGTCTAGATACTGTATATTACATTTAGAATTCAAAATTTCATAGGGAGGATGAAAAGAAACGGGAAAGTAATGAGGACAGCTATTCTACAGCCCACCTCAGTCTAGTGCCCCTATCACCACTGAGCTACCAACTCATCAATCAGTAAGCATTCTGTCCTCTAAAGAATAGGCTATCCAACCAACCCATATCTTTTAAAATAACAGCCACTCACCCCTGATGTAATCCGGGCTGTAATTTAGCATGGGCCTTGTAAGCCTTGCCTGACAAGACGGGTTTACCAATTTCAAAAGGACCAGTGACAATTCAACCCAACATGATGTAGGACAGTGGTTCTCAAACTTTTTCATGTCAAGGACCCCCAAATGGACACTTATTAGCCCGGGGACCCCCATTAGAAAAGATATGCCAGGGACCCCCATAAGAGAAGATTTTTTTTACAGCTCTAGCAGTGATTCTAAATCATTTTAATTTCAAGGACCCCCAGTTTGACATGTATTAGGCTACGGACCCTCATTTAATGACATTTCTATCTCTTGGACCCCAATTTATATTGTAAAATCAATGTTGATTTAACTCTGAGAGTGTACAAATGGAACCAAATGGACCTGTTAGGGTCCATTTGGTTCCATTTGTACACTCTCAGAGTTACAGACCCAATAGGGTCCATTTGGTTCCTAACTATCCATCATTTAGCTGGGGACCCCCTGGAACTCCCTCAAGGACCCCTGGGGGTCCCTGGACCCCACTTTGAGAACCAATGATGTAGGATATGCCTTTATCAAGCAACCATGGTTAGTTTACATGTCTATCTTCGCATAGATATATACTGTAGGACTCGGGCTGTAGGAACGTGTGCTGTCCTTGGTACTGAAGTAATGAAAGAAACACTTTTTTTCTGCCTTGTGTGTTGGCGTACTTGTGTTCATTGAATTTCAAGGCTTGAATAAAGTTGTATGACAGATTATTGTGCGGTCTACACAGTCAGTGTATACGCTTTCCATAGTGTTAAGTGGCAATTTTAATACAAACTCAGCCCATCCATTCTCGATTCTGACCATGACCTTGACTTACAGTATGACCTTTACCTACTGTATACAGTAACCCTTTCGGCGTGAAAATTAATCATCTCTTCAGAGCAGTCTACTGATGATTCCAACCAATTTATATGATCCATCCATCCATTTTGACTTTCGATACAAGTTCCAGACGTGCCTAAGAAGAACACAGTACAATACTTGTCCACATGCCATGACATTACAATAGGATCTATCAAGCTGTACTATCAAGTTAATAGCCAAGCTTTATTTAGAACATTTTCCTTACAATACCAATCAATCAATCAAAGTGATTTTTCTGTATATGATCAATATGCTCCTTCACAACAACCCATCAATATGTACTCTCAGACATCTGATGAATGAGATCTTATTAGATTATCTTTCTTCAATACTGATTGTGATATTTATTTTTACTGGTTAGAAATTATTACATTTTTTTGTGTCATTCATAAGAATCCTGAGATTTGTGTTGTAAATAAGATCGGTATCAGCAGCAAATAACAAACAGCATTTGATACTGCATCAATGTAATTTATGGATTTGTTTGTGTATTTAAGTCACATACTGACCTGCACTGTAGGTGATTTTGTCACACGGCAATGTGCCTTGTACAGTATGTAGGTACTGTACAGTATTTCTTTCTGCAAACATATAGCTTAGGTTTTTATATATAGCATAGGTTTAGCTGAAAAGAGGCTTTCACGTTATCAAGACTGAGGCACAGTCCATTATAACAGATTCTTCCAGCCTTTTAATGTGGCAGTCCACCATGATGAGTAAGCGTATTCCATAAATGACCCAGCTGTTACAGCATATTGTGTTTCGCCTCATCAGGGATTCAAAGGGGGCTGACAGAAGATCAGACGCATCCTTTTGCTGCTTGCTTGGTCTCCATTTGACCAGACCTCTATTTAAAAACAGACACTCTGTTTCACCTGAACCAGCTGGTGTTGTATGTGGTACAGATGTGCGGCACATGATAGCTCAGATAAGTATGTTAATGTCCTCCTACTTACTGTCATGCAACAATTGTGTATTTGCCCCAATATGTGGAGGCACACGCCACGGTAATGCAAGCAATTCTCCAAAAGTAAAGTTGATTGATGATTTTATTCAGTGGTGGATCTATGGACTCGTTAGTTTCTAAATATCCTCAGAAGAAGATTCCATTTGACGGCAAACAGAATGCAGAATCTCCTAATCACATTATTTTGCCAAAGCGGGGGTCTTTCAATAAAATATCTCTGAAATGTGCACATATATACATTACCAGCTGCATAGCTGAAGGTCATGAAGAAATCAAATAAATAAATCTGAAACCAATGTTTCAGGGCCTTGCCATTGATTTTTCTTCCATGTCCTTAATGGACAGTCTAAAAATATGATGCTTGTGTCCTGCTGGTCTTCTCTTTCACACAGTTCTTTATTCTTCCCCCTCCCCTGCTGCCGAAGATAACAAAACTCAGCGTTCACAATATGATGGAGTGAAAGAAAATGGCAAAACAATTTTGGATAAATATGAAAGGATAGAGGAGGTTTGAACGTCAACATTGCTTGGGTAAAAATGTTATCTTTGACTTAGTGTACTATTGTTACTTTGAAGAGAAGGGTTTGTTTCAGCTACTGAGGGACACACAAATCATTGCCAAGCTATACTAATCATGCTGGGTCTATCGGGGATAAAACAAAACACATACTGTACACTACCATCGTCTTTTCTCAATGGGTGAACGTGTTCCCCTAGAGGTACATGGTGGTACTACAGAAAGTACGTGGGAGAAGGTGGAAATGGCTAAATTGATTGTACCATTATGTTTAATGATAAACCACTGACAAACTTTGTTAGAACCTACTGATCTGTAAATTGTTGAATCAAATTAAATAAATACTTTTAGCAGTTTGTTATGAATAGGTAAAGCAATACCTTTTTCAGTTATTTGATTTTTTTTTTATTTTGCACACTACTTGTACTAGTAGGATTCTGACTACTTGAATTCAGAAATCAAGAAAAGGGGGTATTGAAGCAAACAAAAACGTATACTCTGTCGACGTACAACGAATGGTGTCACGTGCCAAACATAGCAGATCTACAAGCTCACAAGCTGGTAGAATGTCTATTTTCAGTGTACCACTCCATTGTACCAAGAAGTATAAATCGGGCTCCTCAGTATAGAGCACCCTCACATGGGACCGCACCCTGCCTGCCCTCGTTTCTCCCCTCACAGAACAGTTCGGATCAAAATTTTCTCACACCACAGGAGCCCCCTGGGTGGATGTCTCTCTCAATGATGGTTTGTTGTAACAAAACCCCACCATGACATAAAAAGAGACGTGTCCTTTTAGATTTTCATTTAGCATAACCAAAACCCTGTGCTGACTGGTTTAGTACAGCTGCCCAGCCTGTGCTCTCTCATTTCATTCCATATGCTGCGAGGTCTGTTCTGTAGCGCATTTGGCAAGGCACTGCTGAAAGCCAGTCACACAATGACGCATAACTTCTTTTGAAACACAGTATGAATTAGTAATACCCAAGGAAGAATTATGTTCTACATACAGTAGTAGAGGATAATGTTTCTATCTAGCCATCCATTTAACCTTCCATGCTCTTTCTCAAGATTATAGCGGGACTTAATGAAATATGATGTAGGCATATAGTATACAGTATACAGTATCCTTGAATGATATTTCAATGTGAACACTGTGGTAATGCTGACTGCAAGGACATCTTAACAAACGGCTGATAACAATATTGGGCTTAATTTGAAACACTTGAAACTGAGTGCTATTTGACACCCTTCCAAAGAAAAAGGCACCACACATTGAGAATGATATATTAGGCCTATGGTTGGAAGCAGGAGTGCCAGACTTCAGCTTCCTACTGGTGCACACAAAGAAATCCTCAGTGTTATTTTATCAA
The DNA here is from genome assembly GCF_963454915.1 of Gymnoscopelus microlampas. Lineage (NCBI taxonomy): Eukaryota > Metazoa > Chordata > Actinopteri > Myctophiformes > Myctophidae > Gymnoscopelus > Gymnoscopelus microlampas. The sequence goes on from NC_139955.1 coordinate 29,406,122, forward strand.
TTTGTAACTTAGAGTCTACAAACGTAACTTGTAATACTGTAGGTTAAATAAAAGCTGAGGGTTTTGCTGTGTACATGCATACTGATCCAAAGCCCATCTTCTGTAAGCAATAAATCAAAAGCACAGTGTTTTTCATGTCATCAAAGTTGTTTTCCTCTTTGATTTCCACCGCATGTGAACGTGCTGTTGACAGTGCTGTATAATCGCAAGGTAGAGGAGGACGTTGACTGTCTGTCTACGCTCATCCACTGTGTGGTTCAGTGAGTGCAGAAAACCTCCGAAAATGGAGGGCCTTGCCTTGTCTTTGTCTCTGCCACAGTCAGACGCAGAAGCAAAACAGGCCACACATTCGGATGATGCAGTCATTATGCGAGTCTCACGAGGACCTCCATACTACTGCCGTTTCTACATCTGACAGGAATTGTTTGGAGGAATTCTTTATTTAATTCCTTTTTAGCAATCTCTGGTGAAGAAGAAAACATATTCTGGAAAGTAGTGGTTTGGAAGATCAGAGTTTTGAGTTACACATGCATAGTCTCCTCTATGTACAATATATATATAGGAACAAATAGGCAGCAGATGCTGGATAAGGGGCTTTGTTGATGGCTAACCACTGCATTTTCATCCACATCCGTACACGCACACTCAAGTGTGAAAATGCATCACTCACTTTCATTCACTCACACACGCACACACACACACAGACCCTCAACGACTTGTTCACACCTACACATGTGCATTTGGACCGAATCATTTAGCAGATCCATGGGGATGAGAGAGGCAAACATAGCATTGATAATCCAGAGGTAAAGGCAGAGCGAGTCAAATTCAGTGCTCTGCCTTTTCCACCATGTGATGCGTCACTCCTAACATGGTTAACACTCAATAAAACATCAAAAAGAGCTGAAGCTCAAAGCTCTTGACAAGATACACACCCACACACAAATGCTCTCTCTCGCACATACAAGTGAGTATAGAACATGGACAGAACACACAGGCACACAAACCATCTGTGACGCACATACGTATAGAAACACACATACAGACATGTCCCTCACTCAGGTTGACAGATTGTTCACACACATAATGCGTACATGCTCCTCATACAGCAGCTTATACGTCATTGAGAGCAGCTAGGCCTACATCCGGACGAGGGAGGAAAAACAAGCAGGTGAAACGCAGCCTTGTCTTTCAGGAGGAAGCCAACATTATACTGCAATGTTTGAATGTGAAATATAATACAGCTCTCTCCTCTTTTTTGCATTCTGTAGCCCCTTCCTGTAACCAAGCTCTATCAGACGGGCGACAAATTTGCACTTTTGCAAATCATTTATAGCCACTCTGACCAACTTCAGGCCTGCCCCTACCAAAGTCTATGTCTTGCAAAGAGAGGGACGCTTATTTTGAGATTTTCATGTCCAGAGGCAGGGCAGTTTCCTGTTACATATGGAAGGTGGCACTATAGTCATCAGTCCGGAGCTGTGCTTTGACAGATCAGACAGGCTATTTATTATTCAATCATTGTAAATATTTCAGGGCACCGACAGGATGCACACGCAATCATAAATATTTTAAAGCTGTTGCCTGACAAAAGGGTAGGGGTAGCCTTGCACTTGCCTGGTATTGATATAGTGTACCGCACACTCCAAAAAATGAAAGGAACTGTAATAGTGTGCCTTTATATCATTGCTGTCGGGCAGAAACCTTGTATCTCCATATTTCAACTGTTCATATTGTTTCATATTCTTCATCATACAAGAGTGTAGCACAAAGGTAGTGAAAATAGCAGCTTGTAGATCTGCTATTTATTTAAAGAATAGTCATAAAAAAGCAATAGTTTTGTACATACAAGGTTTCCACCTGACAGGCAGCGACGATGTTCTCCCACCTACCGCCTAGCTCCTACATTGTCTGGAAGAAACACTATTCCCTCATTTCAATTTCAAAAGGAGCCACACTTAGAGAGGATTGAAAGATAGAGAAATTACTGTCAATTTTCCTCTTCTCTTTTGAGATGTGAATGAATGTGCACAAGGGAAAAATAAATATATATGTAGCGAGAGAGAGAGAGAGAGAGAGAGAGAGAGAGAGAGAGAGAGAGAGAGACATTGCCTCATCATCTATACCCAGACAGACTTGCATCTACATAGAAAGTGAATGTGAAGGTATTATGTAGGGCATGAGAGGTGTGGTGGTGGCACCCACCACTGGACACGACCTGCCTGTAATCAAACCGACACAGGTAGAGGGACGCAATGTTTGAACGATGCCCCTTGCTCTCTCAAAAAACTAAACAAATGTCCATGTATCTATCTTCTGTATCCATCTGTCCATCTATCAATATATCCACACGCACGCACGCGCACACACACGCACGCACGCACGCACGCACGCACGCACGCACACACACACACACACACACACACACACACACACACACACACACACACACACACACACACACACACACACACACACACACACACACACACACACACACACACACACACACACACTCACTCTCTGGCTTTACAAGTGATAATATTCTGCAGGCTTTTTGAGCAGACAAACAGTGGCTGTAATTATGACCGTTCTCCGGCAGTCAGCCTCCCCTTGTGATAACCACCAGGTATCCAAGGCAGACCAGAGATGAATTACTTTGCAGACAGATCTCTCGCACGCACAACGCGCGCACACACACACGCAAATACAATTGTATACATAAAGTACGTCCTTCACTGCAGAGGAGAGAACATCCTTTTGTCGAGGGGAGATAAAAAAAATCAATCATGTTCTCTGCAAGCCCCAGGATATGGAGGGAGTGCTATAGTAATGTCCAGGTATTTATCCCAACTTCTCACTTTCACTCATGGTACCTAAATACGAACGACAACAGGGCACAGGCACCTTTTTAATCATTCCGCCTCCTTCACCCTTTCCCCACTCTCTCCATCCTCCCCAGCAGAGGTTCGCAGCCTACCTAATCTGTTCTTGGGGGGGGGGGGGTGGGGGGGGGGCAGTAGAGTGCTGCTGATATACAGAAGAGCTCATGGATACTGTAGGTGCTTACCTTGAAATGCTAGCCAGGATCCTATAGTCCAAAACATAAGCTGACTGAGGCTCTGTGTTGCTCCACAACAAAAGAAGAATTGAGGCGGGTGGATGGGGGGGGCACAAAAAATCCTCCAAGTCTAATCACAATCGTAACATCAATGGAAACCTTTTGCTGCTGGTCAGAACTTTATATTCTTTGCACAGGTAGTCCTTGGTTTATAGGTAATCCGTTTTTCTATACCTCCCTTACTTCCACGGCGGTAGACAACTCTTTAGTTATTTATATTTTCGTAGCTCCCTTCTGGTATTCCAGCCTCGGTGTGGTGAAGTCGCAGAAAACGTTTTTTTTGCGTGGATGATGTGGATGAGAAGAGAGAGGGAGAGACAGAAGCACTGCGGGGATCAGATCCCGGTGCGCATGCACACAAATCGGCTCCGGCGCAAAAAGAAAAGAAAATGAATCCAGCCGGTCTTTCACGCCTCTCTCCCCCCTCTCTCCGTATCCAGGAGAGGGATTTAAGCATCCACTGTTCAGCCCCGACACGCCACAGCAGGGGGTAGGTGGGTGTTGGTTGGTTGGTTGGTGAAGTAGAGTGGGGTGACCCCCTCCCGCCCCCCCTTGGGCGCAAACTTTCAGGGTGGGTGAGATGTAGTGGAGAGCGGATGCCAAAGCTTTGCTCCGGATGTGTGTTATTTCCCTCGATAGCCTCCTTCACGATTTCTGTACATTTATCTCCTTCCCTTCCCCTTGTCGTTTATTTTTTTCTTCTTTTTCTTCTCCTATTCTGCTTACTATGTCGGTATCTCTCCTGTCTGTTCCTCTCTTCAGCTGGCGTCTCACAGACTGGATGCTGTGAAAGCAGTAGAATGAGCCGCTCTCTCTCTCTCTTTCGCTCTCTCTCTCTCACACACTCCCTCCCTCCCTTTTACATCCCCCTTCCTGCGTCTCACTGAACCTCCCACCCCCTCATTTTCTCTCCCCTCCTCTCTCGCTCTCTCAGTCTCACTCGCACGCACGCAAACACACACACACACACACACACACACACACACACACAGTAATGCACTGGCTTTTGACAATTATTGTGCTACCATTTTCCAACCCTGTCAGACATCGACGTTTGCCGCCCATACCCCCTCAGAGAGACAAATCATAGTTTGATAAGTATGTAAAATTAAACAGAAAAATAAGAAGAGCATCTTGACATGGCACCGTGATAACAGGCAATCTCCCCTCCATCGTTACCTGGCTTGGCTCAGCATCCCTTGAGACTTAGCTTGTTTTCCATCCCTCTCTCCCTCTCTCCTTCTCCCCCCCCCCTCTCTCTCTGTCTCTCCTCCTTTCTAGCTTAACTTCTTGCGTAGTGGAGAGAGTTGGGTCAGTGGTTGATGCTGGCCAACTGTCAACAGTGATTGAGGAGGGCGCTGAAAATAGCAAGTAAGAGAGCAGCCTGCTGCATGGAAGTCAGGGAAGCAAGGACAACACTCGCACCGTAGTAGCAGTAGAATGATATAATTAGAGTCTAAACAAATCACCCGCGATTCCCTTATCACTGTGTGCACATCCTCCATGATTACTGCCCCTGAGGCAGAATAGAATAAGAAACAATAATGCAGAGCAATTATGAGCAAAAGAAATTCCAAAGCATTTCCAGAGTCGACTCCTTTATGCACAATATCACACCTCCGTCCTCATGGTTACTGGGGGGATATTCAAATGTGAAATAATGACTTATATGCCAAGCCCACTATGACAGCATGCATGTCGTCTTGACACACCAGCACAAATAACTACTGTAGCACTAAAGACAGGCTAATAATTAAGCCTGGGTTATACTTAGATGTCTGTAGGCACAAAAGTAGACAATCTACAAGCTCACAGCACTTTGTGTTGGGACGCTTGGGAGCGTGTAGATCGGCTGTTGCGGTGTGTGACACCGCACGCAAAACTAAGTATAAATCAGGCTTGCAGTCACGGCTAATGGCACACCAGGATTTGTCATTGGGAATAAGGTCACTCTTTCGCAAAATATATATTCATATACTGTATACGTCAGCAATGATCCACAGCATTCAAAACATAAATGTAAGCTGAGACATCGAATATGCAAATTAAACTGCTCTATTTTTCAGCCAGTCTTGATAAGAGGAATCTGACCTTGATATTATCAAGGCAAGGACACATCTCATCAACACCTTGTCACCGAAGCCGTGAGCCAAAGGTTAAAAGGCCTGTGGCAGGGTCATTGCCTACTGTACTACATCCATCATCACAACACCACCAGTCCTGGGGGAAGTCGTGTTATCAATGTCATCATGTAATTTGACAGAAAACTATAAGCTGAGTTTTGGGTTCCCTTGCTGAGATTGAAAAAAATATTCTTCTCCACAATATGAAAGCCCATTTATAAAAAATGACAAGGCCAGAATTTTAAGCTATTGCGACTTTTTCTGAGTTGCTTATGTCACACTTGTGAGGGGGAAGAAACATCAGAATTCTACCTGTAAAACGATCAGGCCTTTTTAATTGTATTCAGTTGCAGAAATTGATAACCAAGAGGTCAAAATGACATAAGACAAAAAAAAACATAAAACAAACAAAACATTTAAAAAAAAAACAGTCAATAACAGAACAAGACTATAGTCTAAAAGCCCCACGCTAAACCAGTTTTTTTTTAACCAACTGGCCTTACTCTAAGGATGGCAAAAAGTCTCACTTGTGGGGCTAAAATGAAAGAAATAATGAAAAAGGGAAAAAAGACAATAAAAAAATATTCTTAGTGCCAATTATGGAGGAGTGTACATTGCATATTGATTGAATGATTAACACATACTGTACAGTAAGGCCAATGGGTCACCCAAATCAGTAGGGGGAATACTCTCAGGCTCATGAAGGTGCAAAGCAAATCCCATGGCAATTAAGCGAGTAGTGCTTGAGATATGTTGCCTGGGAGCAAAGTGGTGGACGGAACACACAAATCACAAACAAAACAACAGTGTAAAATTCATGAATAATTATCTATAATTATGATCTAATTGTATTAGATCAAAAATCATTATCTATATATTATCCCCGCTTCCTCGTCAACTGTGGCTGAGGTACCCGTTGCTCACCTGCATCAGTGGAACTGCTATACTGTACATAAACAACACAAGACTGTTCGCTGGTAGCAGGTGTGAATATGTAATTGTGACTGAATGCAGAAACTAGATGATCATCACGCAGCTGCGCACTTTACAGGAGAGCAAATAAATGCTGTGTAATCTCATTTCAGTCAACAATAAGTTAAACACAGATTCTGAATCAGAATCTCAAATGATGGCATTGGCCTTAACATCAGAATTGAAATGGGCATGTATGAAAGTCATATCCTGCTGTCCTCCTGTCGTTTCAGAGGGATTATTCATTTACCTCTGTTGTTAAATCATGTCAGCGTAAGTATGTACAGTAAGTCCAAAACAATGAAAATTAAAATAAAAGATTTAACACCTAAATGAAAATTCCTGTTTCTTCTTCGGGTCAGTGAAAAGAAAAACAGTCCAGGAATTGAGTGAGACCATTGTGATTGTGTCTAAAATGTAGTTGTGCATATAGGAGATAGGAACGTGTTCCGGCATGATGAAAGTAGACAAGTGACGGATGACGGATACAATCCATGTGATGCCGAGATGAAATATACAGTAGTGTGCGTGCTCAGCAAGCCATCACGTCTCTCACTCGTAAAACAAACGAAACAAAAAAAAGTAAATGGATGTGGAGATTGACCTTTGGCTTCACTTTCGCCTTTCGCAGAATAAAAAAAAGGGGGTGCAGAGCTGTCAATAATCAATCAAACACTGCACAACACAAGCGGTAAAGAAACTCAAGGTAAGAGTTAACCCATTTAGACCAGAAAAATCTTTGATTGGATATATTTCGTTTTACTCAAATCTTGACATGACTTAATAACATTTTTAACTCAAATCTTTGCTTCTGGGGGGTGGGGGGGGTCCCTGGAATTTTGGGTGGTCCTTGACATGAAAAGGTTTGAGCGCCACTGATAGTTAGCAACATACATTGTTTAAGACACCTGTTAGGATTTAGAAGACAGATGCGTTCCCGGATTGAATGGGTTAAAACGAGAGCGGTCACGCCTGAGAGAGTGGAAGATTCTCTCTTCTCACTCACTTTGCCCTCTCTTTCTCCCTTTCTGCCATTCTCTTCCCCTCTCTCTCTCTCTGCAGCGCTCCTGATGTGGTGCAGCTCGCAGATAAGCCCGGGTAAGCCCTCTGGCTGAGGCAGCAGCACGGCCCCTTCCTGAATCTCATTATCGCAGGTGGTGCCATTTCCAACAAACTCTCCACGGTCTAAACCCACATTCAAAACAGCCAGCAATGTGCAGCCAGTTTCATTCTACTGTCATTTAAACGTAGTTAACCGGCAAACTGCTTCTCATCCAAGATAATGAATAGTCTTTTTTTTTGTTGTGCTGTTTGTTCATATTGCTGAACATTGATGAAAAAGTAAAAGAAAACTTGTATCTGGAAAAGAAAACTCAATTTGCCATCTCTGACATGTGAGATCACATAAACTGAATAATATTAAAGCGGATACAGTAGACAATAGAGATTAAATATTTGTATTCGAATTTCATCTGTGGTGCTTTGCTAAAGTACTGAGCTGCAGCATGAGACTTGATCTTTATGGGTGATGACAATCTCTACAAAGAAGTATTACTCAGCTCTTGGAAAAGGATTCCACATAATATCAAGACATATTCCATTTACATGCTCATTACCAACCATTACTGATTCCAAATATCTCAAATAAACAGTCAATCTAGACCTATTTCTGAGAAGATCATCACAAAATCACTCCAAATCTCTTCAATCCAGAGAGGTTGAGGGTAACCCTAACCGTAATTTATTTGCGCCATACACACACAGTTTTATCATTTTAAAAAATCATAATTAAGACCCGGGTGTCTCTTCATAAAGTATATATCAATACCACAAATGTCAATTTCAGTTCTCTAAGATGCTGCGATATAAAATAATCTACCAGTGTCAAATGAAAACTACACAAACCAGTATCCTGAAGGCAAAACACACAGCCGTGATGCATATTATTGTTGCTTTAAAGGAACTAGGCAGATGCTCGTTGAGAACGATGAATCACAATCAGAAGTCTAAGAACTAGAAAAAGTGCTCCTCGGAGCACAGGTCTCCGCCAGGTCAGGTAGGTTATTGTGGCCTCCTGGTGGCGCTATAATAGGCCAATGTGAAAAGGGTGCCATTTATTCTTAGGTCGTTCACGGCCTCCTACTCTGTAGGAGTAATATCAAAAAATGGGTTTTGCACAAATCGGCCTCCTGGTGGCACTATAACAGGCCCATGTGAAATTTTTGAGGCAGAGGTTCTGAATTGGCATCCAGGGAGTGTGTGTGCACAGTTTCGCAGCAACCGGGTCAACGGTGCCGGAGATTAGCTACTAACGGACGGACAGGACACACGGACGGACGGACAGACGGACAGGGTGCAAAACATACTCTCTCGCCAGGCCGAAAGGCAATAACTGCAGTACGGTAGTACCCATTATCATAGTACTTGTAGTCCAGTCGAGGACGTCAGTACTATGGCCACATAATGACATCAGGGATCTCATGGGAATAAAAAAGGACACAGATAGACAGACAGATTCAGAGTTTTGTGGATTTTTAGATATTTCTGGACAACAGCCAATCCGACCGACTTCCCACTTGGCACATCACTCCCTCAGGTCCTCTGAGATACACATGTCATTATTATATATTTTTTAAATAATATTTTTATTGCCAAATTTGATGTTGTTCGGTTGGACAGTTCTCAAGATATGAAGGGGACACACAGAGATTTCACACATTTATAGAGAAAGATATTAAAGATACAAAAGGTTTAAATGCCTGTGAATTAAATGGCCCTTTCATCACTGTGTGGACTATTATTACACGTTTAATCAGAACCTAAGAAAAGCTTGGCAGTTCATATGTTCATTCTACCTACTGTTCTAATCAAGGCTTCAGCAACCAGAACCTAGCAGTTAGCTGTACCTCGGGCAAATACTGCTCCCATAGCTGCGAGAAGATGATGTCTGCGTGTTTCGTGAGATTGTACCTTAAAGGGTACGTGATGAAGAACTAGCCAAAATTATTATTTATGTTAAGAATAAATGGAGTTTCAAAGTTTGCAAATTTATAGACACTTTTAATTAACTGGAGAGTGTTAAACATCTTTATTCTCTCACGATCTCACTTGAGTGTTTCAATGTAGATTTACTGTAGGTGTCCATGCAATATGGTTGGACAGCCAGTTTCAGATATGAGTTGAAAGATGCATAGCCTACGTGTTTGATACAACACGATCACGAAATCCCGTGGTTCTGTCTGTATAGTCAGGCTCCAGCAGTCTCACTCATTAAGCCATAGGATTTCCCAAACAGGACGTATATGATAGGCTACTGTTGCCTCAAGGTAAACGAAACGACTCATCTCCACCCCATTGATCAACAGTGGAATTGAAACTCCAACGTGCTAAGGCAGAGCTAATTAGGGGGACCATACCTCATTAAGCCTCATTAAAATAAAGACTAGAATGGCACCAAGCACACGCCAAATAATGCAGATGCTGTGTCTGTCTCTGTAATATAATGATGAATCCATGTCACAGCTTGGTCAGAGGTTCAAACTCTTCAACTGTCATTTGCCATTTGTTAGCTGGAGATTTTATGGAATGATATGATTTCAGTAACTGACTTCCTGCCAGGTACGGCATTCAGGTGAGCTACAGAAAGACACATGAAGTTTTATTTGAGAAATTTAGGGGAAGCTCTAAAATATCATAATTCTTGGTGCCACTGCCTGGGGCTATTACTAAAGAACTTAAAGTAGGAATTTCAAGCACCAGGCCATGTCAATCCATCTTCATCCAAGGGCTCTAGACTAGTCAATGCTTTTTCCTGGATATAGGTGCTCCCACACAGACTAAGTCCCTTGTATTCAATACCAAGCCTAGCAAAGGCACACATGGAAACGTTACATCTAGCTAGGCAGATACCGGGAATAATCGTTCACTTCCGGATAAAAGCGCCAAAATTGGTACACATACTCCTTGGGTAGTACTGTTTTGATAAAACCCGTTAGCCACCTGAAAATTCAAGATGGCGGCCATTTTTCAAGATGGCCGCCATTGAATATACAGTAATATTACATTTCCCAACAAAATCCCATAGATACAAGCGCCAAAATTGGCAAACATACTCCTTGGGTATTGCTCTTTTGATAAAAACCAAAGATTTTAAGATGGTGGCCATTTTTCAAGATGGCCACCATTGAATATACAGTAATTCGCAGTAATTTCACAATAAAATGTCATAGATATGCACCAAAATTGGCACACACACTCTTTGGGTATTGCTCTTTTGATGAAACCTGTTACCCATGTAAAAATTCAAGATGGCAGCCATTTTTCAAGATGGCCACCATTGTACAGTAGGCTATATACAGTCAAATCACATTTAGAAGTAAAATAGTTTAAAAGCAAGCACCAAAATTGGCTCATATACCATTCTTTTAATAACATATTAGCAGCCACCTAAAAATTCAAGATGGTGGCCCTTTTTCAAGATGGCTGCCATTTAATATACAGTATTGCTACATTTTGCAATAAAATCACATAGATTAGCGCTGAGAGACAAGCGGATCTTGCAAGTGTAGATTACAAGTAGTAATAGCGCCCTGGGATCACCCTTCGTCTAGTCTCTACCCTTCGACCTGTTTGGCTTGGGTAACCCTGCCAGGAGTACAAGACTCCTGCCGACATAGTTCTAGGGGTCATGGACACATGCAAACTGCCCCACCACGTGCTCCTTCAGCGCTGATCGGGTAGGAGGAATGGCTTCATATGGTCTCTGCTTCCGTGCAAACATGTCCAACCTTGCATCATCAACACCTTCAGCTGCGCTTGATCTGTCATACATCATGAGCGAACTCTCTCTCCTCCATCCTGATACTCCTGGACCTGTCTGCAGCGTTCGACACAGTGAACCATCAGATCCTCCTCTCCACCCTTAAGGGGATGGGTGTCTCAGGCTCTGCACTCTCCCTGTTTGCATCCTACCTGACGGGTCGCTCCTACCAGGTGATGCTGAGAGGGTCTGTATCAGAACCACACAGACTCACTACTGGGGTTCCCCAAGGCTCGGTTCTGGGTCCTCTTCTTTTCTCTCTCTACACTACAACTCTTGGTGCTGTCATCCACTCCCATGGCTTTTCCTACCACTGCTATGCCGATGACACCCAGCTGATCCTCTCATTCCCCCCCTCTGACACACAAGTGGAGGCACGCATTGCTGCTTGTCTGGCTGACATCTCGGAGTGGATGTCGACGCACCACCTGAAGCTCAACCTGGACAAGACCGAGCTGATGTTCCTCCCGGGGAAGGGCTGTCCGCACTGAGACATGGCCATCACCATTGATAATGCTGTGGTGACGTCAACTCGGACTGCGAAGAGTCTGGGTGTGACCCTGGACGATCAACTGTCGTTCTCGGCAAACATCGCATCAGTGACACGGTCCTGCAGATTCCTCCTCTACAACATCAGGAGGATTCGCCCCTTCCTCACGGAGAAGGCAGCCCAGGTGCTCATCCAGGCTCTTGTCATCTCCCGCCTGGACTACTGCAACTCCCTCCTGGCTGGTGCTCCGGCATCTGCCATCAGACCTCTGGAGCTTGTTCAGAAAGCTGCAGCTCGTCTGGTGTTCAACCGCCCCAAGTTCTCCCACACAACTATCCTTCTCCGTTCTCTACACTGGCTCCCCGTAGCAGCTCGGATCCAGTTTAAAACCCTGGTGCTAGCCTATATGGCAGTGAAAGGAACAGCTCCTTCTTACCTCCGGGCTATGGTCGATGCCTACACCCCTGCCCGACCACTTCGGTCTGCCACCTCGGGGCGACTGATTGCCTCGTCACTCAAGGGTCCTTCTGGTCGATCGACACGGTCACGACTTTTATCTGTTCTGGCCCCACAGTGGTGGAATGAACTTCCCACTGATGTCAGGACAGCAGAGTCACTGCCCATCTTTCGCCGCAGGCTGAAAACACTACCCTTCCTCTTTGTCTTGTACAAGAAAATGCTACACATAATAGACTTATAACATAGCATGATCCCCTAATTTAGCAGAAGATTAGGATTCCGGGGCTGATATATGGTACAAGGAAGCCAGTGAAGTCAGTCCATGGGTCCAGATTCAGATTCTACATAGTGAAAAATGTATGATTTGACACCAAGATTACTCAAATAGGACATATTATGGTGATTTTATTCAGAAATGCATTATTAGTGTATATTCAATGGCGGCCACCTTGCAAAATGGCCGCCATCTTGAATTTTTAGGTGGCTGCTAAAATATTATTAAAAGAATGGTATATGAGCCAATTTTGGTGCTTGCTTCTAAGCTATTTTACTTCTAAATGTGATTTGACTGTATATAGCCTACTGTACAATGGTGGCCATCTTGAAAAATGGCTGCCATCTTGAATTTTTACATGGGTAACAGGTGTCATCAAAAGAGCAATACCCAGAGAGTGTGTGTGCCAATTTTGGTGCATATCAATGACATTTTATTGTGAAATTACTGCGAATTACTGTATATTCAATGGTGGCCATCTTGAAAAATGGCCACCATCTTAAAATCTTTGGTTTTTATCAAAAGAGCAATACCCAAGGAGTATGTTTGCCAATTTTGGCGCTTGTATCTATGGGATTTTGTTGGGAAATGTAATATTACTGTATATTCAATGGTGGCCATCTTGAAAAATGGCCGCCATCTTGAATTTTCAGGTGGCTAACGGGTTTTATCAAAACAGTACTACCCAAGGAGTATGTGTACCAATTTTGGCGCTTTTATCCGGAAGTGAACGATTCGCCTGTTTTTCGCCTGTTATCTGCCTAGCTAATCAACATGTGTGTGTGTGTGTGTGTGTGTGTGTGTGTGTGTGTGTGTGTGTGTGTGTGTGTGTGTGTGTGTGTGTGTGTGTGTGTGTGTGTGTGTGTGTGTGTGTGTGTTTTCTGAAAAACGTATGTTGCTATATCACTGGTTCGCAAACCTTTTCATGTCAAGGACCCCCAAAATGATATGTATTTGGCCGCCGACCCCCATCTCAAAATACCATTTCCAGGGACTCCCAAAAGCAAAAGAATTGAGTTAAAAAAATATATATATATATTAAAAGATTTGCACGAAACATTTTTTTTTGCAGATCTACAAGCTCAAAGCGTGGCACAAAGTGATGCGCTGTGAGCTTGTACAGTATATCTGCTATTTTTTAATAGCCAAAGTATAAAATAGCTCAAATCTAAAATGACACAGATGGGTCTGGGTTTTATTGGGTTAATAATGTTACAATATGACTTGCCAACTTTCCTCTTATCTCTTTTGTTCTGGTGGCAGGACTGGAACTGGAAGTTGATTCATTTTTTCTCAAATTAATTTATTATGTTTTGGTGTCAGTGTGTTTATTTTACCAAATGCAAAATATTGTATAAACAAATGAAGGTCTTGTTTCTAGGTCGGTGCAATTACCTAGACAGGTGAATTAAATTTGCTGAGTAAAATAATATAGACAGGCAGAGTAAAATAATATAGATTAATGGAGGCAACAAGCAACAGGGCAGTTAAATCAGACTAATTAAACATTTTACTGACAGCACTGGGAAAACATATCACAAAATTGGGGCATAGCCCTGGCTATCATACAGTATATATATATATATATATATATACATTACATATACATTTGTTTTACGCAATACTGCGATGGCCCTTGATATTTTTGTTTTTAATAGATCTTTATGGGGATTCGAGCTCAACTTATGGTCAATAACTACTCCAGAAATGTGTTGTCATAGACTCTCTTTATTTTTACTGTATCTATCAGAATTTGAATATTTTGTTCAATTTGATCTCAAGTATATGGAGATCCGTTTGTCCAGAGCCACAGATCCGACCGCTATGCCCATATATGATCATGTGCGTATATGGGACCAACCGACTTCAAACCTCTGCGCGAGCATCGGCAAGGATTCGAGGGAGTGCCCGTCGACGAGTAGTTTGGATATGCAGTTGTCCAGAACCACGGATTTGGGTCTGGTAGTTATTATATTACTGACAAATGCAATTTCACCTAGTTTGTACAGACTGCTTAACAGCAAAGGACTGCAGGAGTGCACTCGGTCAACATAAGCATAGCCCAGGAGTTCAATCAACCCTGTGCTTTACATTCCTGTGATCGGATTAAGAATTCGGCACCGTTAGCACTGGCAAGAAGATGAATTGCTTCTATAATGGTCATCTATGGTGGCTGTCTTCTTGCTTAGATCTGCACAGATTTAATCTCTTGATTTCGGTTTTAATCAAACTCACTCAAACAACATTGTTGGCTTCCTACTGTAGATGTCAGATTGTGGTCTGTGGGGCCTTTTCTTTTCCTGAATTCATCAGTAATTGGATGATTCCTCAGACAACTTTTCAATCCTCCTTCTTGATCAATCCAAGTAGCAAAGAGCAGCTTTACCCACCTGGGTAGCATGTAACCACTGTCCGATCAAAAACAATCAATGCTAACTCACTCCCGGAGCCTCAAAGGGAGCCTGTCTCAAATCAGGCCAATCAATGGTGAGATTAAACAGAAAAAGAATAGAGATAGAATACACGCTTAACAATAGTATGAGCAACAGCAAACAAGTTTGGACTGGATACAAGCGTTTGCTGCTGCTGTTTGTTCCCCCTCTGGTACTCTCTGGGGGCACCAGAGGGGGGTTCCCGATCAGGAACGCGCCTCCACGTTGAGCCATCTGCTCCAACTAAAGCCAGGCAGAACTAAAAAGACAGATTTCAAGGTATGTTATTGTTGACGCCATGCTTCCTATATCTACTAGTTTTTTAATCATAGTGAGCTACAATAGAGGAACGTTGAGAGTGTAGTATTGTGCCGCAGCAACATGAAAATGTATACATTAATGTTGGAGCAAAAAAATAAGGGATAAAAGTAACTAAGCTACTTTATGAGAGCAGTAACTAGTAACTGGAAAGTTACTAATATAAAGTAACTTGCCAAACACTGGTAATTTTAACAACTTTCAACGTTTAAAAACTTTTTGAAAATAGTGAAAATATAGTAGGCCTACAACCTTATGAGCTTGCAGATTGGCTATTTCCACTTTTCATCGTACAATAAGGTATATAGGAGTATATAGGGTTCAAGTGGTTAAATAATATACAGTAGGAAACAGTGATGAGAGACTGACGGTAAGGTAAGGTAAGTACAGTATAGAGCTCAAACAGGTCAATGCTGTTGACAAATGTTTCCAGTAATCCAACACAACAGAAGTCTACAGAGCACGGATCGGTATGCTAATCCCACCTGCTTTAAAATGAAGGATTTTGACTTCATCTCATACAGCAGGTACAAGTGGCAGATATGATGGTTCCTGCTGCTTTGCTATGAGCGCTATGACAGAGAAATGTCAAGTGATGAAATGCTTGCAATTGCTTGAGCACTTACAGTACAGTATGTGCATGCCTGCATGTGTGTGTGTGTGTGTGTGTGTGTGTGTGTGTGTGTGTGTGTGTGTGTGTGTGTGTGTGTGTGTGTGTGTGTGTGTGTGTGTGTGCACACGCGTGCGTGCGTGCGTGTGTGTCTGTCTGTCTGTGTCTGGGGGATTGTCGGGTGGGAGGTTGAGGAAAGGTTAACGTGACTGCCATTTAATTAATTAAAATAAAAGGACGAGCTGAACATATGGTAAAATGTAGACTTGCAGAGAGAAGCGGTTCTCTCTGATAAGCCGGTTCTTTCATCTCTTGATGTTCTTGCTGTATTATGCGCAAAAGGATCAGTTTGCTCAGGAGGTAAAACATTTAAATAAAAAAACGTTACTTCACTGACAGACAGATGGATGTTCTGCTTTTCTGCAACGTAATGAAACCCTCTGACAGACAGCCTCACAGAACAGTACTCCACAAAACCCCTATGCAAATGTCATGTTGATGAGACATCCTGAATTAATTAGTTTCCTGATTTTTGTAGTGCACTCAGTAGGCTCTTCTTAAGAGTGATGATTGGTGCAGTAAAAGTTTTTACAGTAAAGTAAAGTTTTCCTATTCTTTTTTTGGGGGGGATGGGGGTGGGGAGGGGGGCAGTGGTTGAATAGTTCAGGTAGGGTATGGTACTGTAGATGGTAAAAAAAAAACCGATTATAATATGGTAACAAACAGTATAATGAACTGTCACTATATTGCCTGGGTGTCCACTAGAACTACAACACATTTTCTCAACCACTGTCTCAGTATAAACATATACCAAAAAGTGCATATTCATAAATCCATTGGAATAATGACTTTTGCCTAAAGAGAGGGTTTTAAATTGAGAATATCCGATAAGCAATATACCTTTGTTAAGCAATCTCTCTGCACATTTCCCCTGCCTTGCCTATTTAGTCTCTCAACACAAGAGATGGCTGGCATGCCCAAAGGAGCAATGGGTGCTTAGAGAGCCCTAATAAATTAAATTGATAAAATTAAAAAATAATCACACATTACCACGAATTAACAGCATGCTAACACATCAACACTAACAGCCCTGGGTTTTTATTTCATTTTATTTTATTTTATTTCGACTTCATGATTATGCAAAATGTAGAGGCTGGTGTAACTAACCACTAGAGAACCACTGCCAACCAATGCTTAACCAGGCGGTATGTTATTCACATTCAACTCCCTGTAGCCTTTTGTCCACAGTCAGACTTAAGGCTACATTAATGAAGAAGTCCAGTGATTATCATTCAGCCATACTATCATGGGAATTGCATTGGAGTAGTCACAGATACCTTCCCTGTGCCTCATTTGCAAGGAAGCTTCTTCCTATTACCAGGGGCACACTCGATCTAAAAATGGTGTGCAGTGTTTTGCTACGGTTTCTGGATTGAACAACATGTTTCTTCATGATCATGGTAAACGGTGTGCAGCGAGCTTTGAGGTGCGTATTTTCTCTCGCTTTGTGGTTCCAAATCAGCAAAGTACCAAATCTGCAGAGATGTGTATATAAACCCCACCATCTTAACCAATTAAGACCTGAGGCCAATTCTACAAATGCCTTCTATATCGGTACTTCTCACACTTTGAAGGTTTTTCGAAAATGTTAAAAAATAGCAGATGTACAAGCTCGCAGCACGGCACAAAATGACGCACTGTGAGCGCAAAAATCTAAAACGCAAGAATCTAAAATGACACAGATGCAATTGAATAAAATAGAGGACATTTGCTGTATTTAACTTTTTGTACCTTTTTGTGATTTTCATAAACACTCATATATCTCATGTCTTTGAAAGCATTTCAATATTATGATGCAGACGTTCATAAAATTAGCTTCATTGGTAAAACTAGAGCGGTGGCACAATGGAACCATGCAAGTCGTGAACGATGCAAGTTGGGAAAGCGTGCCCTCTTTTGATGACATTTTTTCACTTAAAGTTTGTTATTCAAAATACAACCCAAATCGTTGCCCATCTTTGCTTGTGACTACACTGTAGGCCTACACTGCTTGTGACTACACTGTAGGCCTTAGTGATGAGCGGACCGACCCTTAGTGATGAGCGGGTCCCGCGGGTCAACCCGCGGCGCGGGTGGTCGAGTCAGGATTTCAGAGGCAATTATGCGGGCTGCAGGTGAGCGGGTCAACCGCTCTCACACGCAAAAGAAAAACCTATTTTGAACAACATGCTTGTTTATTTAGCCCATGACAATGTTGTGCTACTGTAGACATTTAAAGCGACTTTGGGTACTTAAAAGAGCGCTATATAAATCTGAGCTATTATGATGATGATTATCTTTTTTTCCCCACCGCGGGTCGCGGGGCGGGTTGAGTCATAGATTTATATATGGGTTCGCGGGGCGGGTTGAGGCGGGTTGGGTTCCGTGGCGGGGTAGGGCGGGGCGGGTCATGAAAAGACCCGACCCGCACATCACTAGTAGGCCTATACTTGGTATAACAGGTTTATTTGAAAGAAGGCTTTTGTGTGGCTCAGGTAACTAGAAACGTGGTTAACTGGATGTTTGAAGTAGCTTAGTTTGCACTTCTTTCATCCTCAAATGTCCAACTCAATATCGTGTAGCCACGCAGGTGGCCGATGGTACAGGGGGCAGGTGTTAATTATGTGTTCGGCAGACTGCTCAGGCTCGCTGCACTCGCATGCTGCACTGTCTGCCAAGTCCCACTTCATAGCTGATTTGAAGCAGCCGACTACTGCAGGTGGTTCAGTAGGGTCCATTACCGGCGTGATAGGTCCTCTCCTTCAACGCCATCTCCCGGGTCCCAGATGTAGCGGTGGATATGGGAGGGCCCAGCAGACTCCCACTCATACTTACAGTACAGGACTCTGCCAGCCATGCACTTGTGGATAAGTCCTCCGGGATTGAGTGGAGCATCTCTTGTGCCACCTTGATGTAAGAGTGGCGGGACTTGGCTCTGTTTCCACTGTAGTGTTGTGCAGGATATACCAGTCATGTATCTGGCCTTTCCTTGCTAGCTTGATGGTAGCAGCCTCTTGTCCGAGGCAATGCCTGCAAGGACTGGCGGGTGGGACACAGGAGTGGGCTTCAGGCAGCCAGTTTTGATTCGGAGAGATGTTGATTACGTGTTTACCTTTTTGACATGTGGGCTCCTACACCAGGCTGGGGCACAGTATTCAGCTGCAGAAAAGACATGGGCTTGGGTGGAAATTTGTAGTATATTGGCGGAAGCTCCCCAGGTCGTACCAGCGAGACGTCGGATAAGTGAGACCCTTGATGTCACCTTGGCCACCTTGGACAGTGTTCTATCCAAGCGTACTCCAAGGTATTTTGGGGCTTGTTGGATGCCAGGCGCTTGTTGTCAACAAACACACATGCATTTCCCTTTTTACTTCTCTGTTGTTGAGTTGATATGCTGCCGCCACCGTCTTGCCCATGTGCTGAGCTGCAAGAGTCACCTGCGGAGGTAGGTAACCAAGATGCCCATGTCCTGGTTGAGACTATCTTCCATCACCTTACAGGCAGGTCCACCACTGGCTCAATGAGGCTGGATCATCCACAGTAGTTTGCACGTGATCCATTGACAGTAGATGCAGACATGTTTCAGTCCATGTGAAACTGCCAAGATGCATTTTTCAGTGGAGAGTGATGATCATTGCAACCATTTGAGACCTCCAGGTTGATTATATTTTTGTCTTAAACATTGTCATGTCAAGGACCCCCAAATTAATATGAATTTGGCTGCAGACCCCCATATGAAAATATTTTGTGCCAGGGACGCACAACGAGATTTGTGTTGTTAAAATGTTTCAAAAATATATATATATTTTTTTAATTAAAAAAAAAAGAAGTTTTAAAATAGCAGATCTACGAGCTCACAACGTGTCACCCTGCAATGCATTGTGAGCTTGTAGATCGGCTACTGTCCAATAGCCGATGTATATACATGTACTGTCTGTAGGGTTCAATTGGTTAAATGGCTTTTGACGCTTATTATTGTGAAGCTATCCTGCTTTAGCAAGGATAGTGTGATAACCTTGCCCTTGATCTTGCCGGTACCTGGTGGGTGGAGTTAATTAATGCAACTGGGAGCACCTGGCTCCCAGGGGTATTTAAAGTCTGGCTGTGGCAGTTCACTCGCTCTTTCCCTTGGACCAGCACCTTGTGTGTTAACTTGTTTGTTTAGGATTTAGCCCTGTTTAGTCATGTTTTCTCATGTTACAACACCTTGCACACACCAGTTGACATACTGATACCACTGATTGACACACATCATAGTTTCGTATTGTTTTGAATAATAATACAATGTAGCCTTAATACAATAATACATAAACAAATCTTTTTATCACTTAACCCCACGTGTCTACCCCTTCTTTTCCATGACTTCTATTCGTATACTGCATCTTCACCTATTTAGCTGGGGACCCCCTGGAAGCCCATCAAGGACCCCTGGGGGTCCCCGGACCTCACTTTTGAGAACAAGTGCACAATACAGAGAAGGCCGATTGTCAGATGGTCATGGTGATGCAAAAACAAGCAAAGGAAGTGGCGAGTGACAATGACTTACATGGGTGCATATCGGCGAGTGGTTGAGGCGTGTACCACATACAGTAGGCCTGCGAGTCCCTGGTTCCATTCCCGGTCGGGTCAGGCAGACCTTTGCTGCATGTCACTCCTTGACTCTCTCTTCCCTGTTTCTCGTCTCTCTATTCTTGCAACTGTCAATAAAGGCAAGGAAAGAAAAACAATTACTATTGGCCAATTTATGCTTTGAGTGTGTCGAGTGTCAAATCGATTGATATGTCGCACTTGTGTTTCCCAATGTTCTGCGTTTTGCAGTTCATGCTGCCTGCAATTTGCCAACAGCGTCACCACAAGATGTAAACATGGAAGCGGATGCGGTTTACTTCGTCTTCCCAACAAGTCACTGTACTGTACCTGACATTTATGAAGCGTCTTGGTCTTCAGATCTCACACTTGTAATACATGTAATCTCGATCAGCTTTGTGCCTTTTTTTATTCAATATTTGTTTTCTCTCTCCATTCTTTTAAGAAACAAAGATTTCTGAAAACGTAGATGAACCAAACTTAAGTAGTTAAACAGAACTTAAATCACCCTAAACCAAAAGTAAAGCATCACTGAAAAATTATTTTCAGGGTTTAGTGCTTGATATTTATTGGCATCGTTGCCATGCACATCTTCACAACCCTCTCCAATTGGTGCCCTTCTTCCCTCAAGAGAAATTGTTGTTGAACACTGCAGCTGTAATTACCACTGTGACTGTCTTGAGATCTTCCATTGGTTAGGTACTGTGCCCTTTCAATCACAACTCTGAGTTTTGGAGTGTGTTGAATTTCTTTTGCCTCTGGGATAATACTCATTATCTCTGTATGGTGTGACGAGAGATGTGCTGAGTGGGTATGCAGAGTCTCCAAGCAGGCGGTAGTCACTTCCCATTACATCCTGGCAGTGGCCAGATAATGGGCAGTTCCCAAACACCCAGGCATCATGCACAGTCCCCAGCCAACCAGTGTATACATCCAGGAACATAATCTCTGATGTACACACCGCCTGGAGTTGAATTCTTGCATGTCCTTTCCTGTGTATGCAATGCCTGATTTATACTCGCCACGCGCGACAATAGCCAATCTATGAGCTCGTAGAGCTTGTAGATCTGCCTTTTTCTGTATGTGGCACTGACACACACCTTAGTATAAATCAGATGCAACTGTTTCTAGCAACCCGATCTCACACAACTTAGTATACATTGCACAGAGTGTCATTCCGTGCATAGACAACTGGAAAACCCCAAAATCCGCGCATAGCCGCCTCGCATCTCCCCCATTGACTAAACCATTTCGGAGGCGCGCAGTCTCAAGCGAACTGGAGCCATGTGAGGGACCACCGAGTGAGCTAAAGCGAACGGGTTGGCGTTCGCTTGAGCCTACTCAGCGCCGTTTGAGTTATGTACCGATAGGCACAGAATCGTACATTTTGTTGTGGGGACTGCTCTGCTTCCGGGTTGCAACCGGTTACGCCCACCGTGGGACTCGTCGAGTTTTCTAGGCGACTATGCACGGAATGACGTGCACTAGGTCCGTGCAATGTATACTAAACTGTGTGATATCAGGCTGGTTTCTAGGGAGTGTGGGTGCTGGGATGGGAATGTGTGTGCCATAGCTGGCTCCAATGCCTCCAGGTAAGTCAGTTTTGTCTTGAAAGGCATTTGCCAGGTTGGCAAGCTCATCCTCTCTAGACCATCATATGTTTTCATTCCTCAGTCCACACAGAAAACATAGGGCTCCTTTTGATATGTCCAACCGGTCTGCAACACCCCTGAAGCGCTCTTGGTTTGCCAGCAACTAACACTACTAAAAACACACATACCGTGCAAGAGCAGTCATTTTATCTTCAGATTCAGACAAGCTAAAATATGCAAATGCACTTAAGGCCTTTGGCCAGTACTTGCTATTCCATGAGCATAGTATTCAAAGTCCCCACCACTCAAAAATGAGTTTTTCATACAGTTAACTACTCTTGGAGGCATGACTATACAGATTGTTATATGTGCAGGACCCACAGAGTGCCTGTTTCACATTCTTCCACTGGACGTGGGATGCTTCTCAGTACTTCCTCAAAATCTGAGCTGGCAGTGTGTGTAACAACATCACAAACCTATCATGGTCCAATATACAAACACTTGCTGAAGCCTGAAACCACTTTGTTTTGCACAGCAGAAATGTGCGGGGCGAGCCCTGTGATATTTGATGTGATATTCATAGCTCAATAATTTCTCAATGAGGAAGAAAAAGTAGATGTGCTTCCAGCCCCCTTTTAGGCATTTTATTTTTGTTGACTTTCTATGTGGGAAATCCATGTAAGCAACATTTTTATAATTAAGTATTTTTACATACTTTAAAAGGTGTCTGGAAGGGGAATTTAAAAGCCAATTTGCTTGAATGATCTTGGCCCTTTGACATGAGTCCCCCAACATCAACCTGGCACTGATGGGCTTCTTATACTGCGCCTTAGTGTGCAATGAATACCTACAAAGTCTCCACAAAGGTTAACCCTACAGTATATCTCCCTTACAGTACATCACCTTAAGGTGCTTTGTAAGGTTATCGACTGCTCAAGCTATATTAATCTAGGTGCTTTTAAAGAATGTTTCTTTAATCACAAACTATTCAAGTAGGTAATGACTTCGTATATCATAAAGAGAGTCTAATGTGGTGGCCATTAAGGATTAAACATTTACAATTACAAGTGAATGCACAAGTAAGTCTTGAAAACGGTCCTGTCCTTCGAATTCAGCTTTCTGCTGCCCGCTCACAGGCACGCATTAATACTGAAATAATCCACTTAGACTTTTTAGCCATTCCAGGCACCAGTGTATTTTGAATGTGCATACATTTTCTTGGACAAATTGTTGATAGTAAAGACCTTTTGTCCTGGGTCGGTAGAATAGTGACCATTAACAATTAAACATAAAAGCCTGTGTTAGGTTTATTTAGCAGTTGTACTGTACAGTATGTCTCAATGATATTAGCTAATTATGTTGAAATGAATACCTCTGTGGACAAATACATTCCCATAATCCACATTAAATATGGATTAAAGGAATAACACGGAATTGTAATGTGCCAAAACAGTTTGGAAGTGACTAAGCCCTTCAGTGTGGACACGCACACAATCAGACACGAGGTATACAAGCGTGCACACACACACACACACACACACACACACACACACACACTTCTCTTTTTGCCTCTACACTCTACTTTCTTCATAACTGTTAATGTTGTATTACATGGAGGAAAACCCCACATTTCAATAATCTCTCCAGCATTTCAAATGTCAACAACGGACCCGAGCTATCTCGTCACACCAAACAGTATGAGTGTTTGGTGAGTATTATCCCAATGGCAAAATAAATTCAACACACTCCACAAGTCAACCAGAATTGTGATTTCAAGTGAATGCAGACGAAGACTAGAAAAAGTGCTCTTCGGAGCACAGGTCTCCGCCAGGTTAGACTGAAAGAACGAGCCCAATCGATGGTCTTGAAGGGTGGATCCAAACCCAGGCGCTGGATTTCTACGCCGCTTCCTATTGCTTCACCAATCTATGTCCCCCTGTCAGAACTACCCAGAAACCCCTTATTCGCTTGCGTACATCCGTACTCAAGCTCATAACGTTTTCAGCATCCCTCAACCAGCCCTTTCACCTCCACAGGTTGTGCTTTCCACCACTCCTCTCTTGTCTCTCTCTGTCTCTCTCTCCCTGTCTCTCTCTCGCTCCCTCCTTCTCTCTCTCTCCCACTTCCTCCTCCCCAAAGACTCCAGGGTCGGCGACACTCCCCGGAACCCTCTTCCCCTTCATCCTTTACTTTATTTATTCAATAAAAAACCTTTAACTTTCCATAAAGGTGAAACATAAAAAAAGTATTCTGCAAAAATCTGCCTCATTGTGGTGCTATTATAGGGCAATGTTAAAAGGGTGCCAATCCTGCAAACTTTAGATCTCAATCTTAGCCAATCAGGATGGAATATGAAAAAGAGATTTGTCTTGATCACATGACTGTAGAGATCATGTGTACCGATGTGTGGGAAATGTTGATAAAATCTGAAGGAGTAACATCCAAAAATGTGTTTTACATAAGTCGGCCTCCTGGTGACGCTATAAAAGGCAGATGTGAAAAATGCAGGGCAAATGTTTTTCCTTGGCCTCTAAGGAGTGCGCATACAAAGTTTTACACAAAAAACATGCATTGTCACACCACTATTAAAAGGATAAAACGCAAAAAAGACAGCGGCTTATTGTCTCCGCCAGGCCGAAAGGCATGGCGAGAGAGTATGTTTTGCCCCCCCGCCCGTCCGTCTGTCCGTCCGTCCGTCCGTCCGTGTGTGTGTCCGTCTGTGAACAGCTAATCTCCGGCACCGCTGGCTTGATCGCAGCGAAACTGTGCACACACTCCTTGGATGCCAATTCAGAACCTGTCCCAAATGTTTCACATGGGCCTGTTATAGCGCCACCAGGAGTCCGCTTTTTCCAAAACACATGTTTTGACAGTACTCCTACAGATTTTGTCCAAACATCACGCAAATCGGTACAAAGTATCTCTATAGTCATTAAACAAAACACGTATTTCAGATTTTTCATATTCCATCCTGATTGGCTAAAAATGGCTTCCAAAGTTTGCAGGAGTGCTCCGTTTTGAACAAAATGCCTCAAATCTTGATCACAGCTTGCAATTTCCCTGAAATTCTGCACGCACATTCCCACTATGCCGAGGAAGAAATGCTACAAAAAAAAAATCTGCCTCATGGTGGCGCTATAATTCGCCGATTCGTGTTTTTACCTATAACTGCACCGATCTGTATACAAAAAAAATCTGCCTTTTATAGCGCCACCAAAAGGTCGACTTATGTAAAACCTTTTTTTTTATATTACTGCTTCACATTTTATCCAAATTTCACGCAAATCGGTACACATGATCTCTATAGTAATGTGATCAAGACGGATCTGTTTCATTTTTCATATTCCATCCTGATTGGCTAAGATTAACATCTAAAGTTTGCAGTAGTGGCTTGTTTTGAATAAAATACTGCAAATCATGAATGCAGCGTCTGATCGCGGTGAAACTTTCCACGCACATTCACACTATGTTGAGGAACAAATGCCAGCCTTTTAATATTGGCCTGTTATGGCGCCACCAGCAGGTCAAATTTAGCAAAACACATTTTTAGAACAAAATGCCTCAAATCATGAATGCAGTGTCCGATTGCCGTGCACGGCCTAGGAAGAAATGGCACCCTTTTCACATTGGCCTGTTATAGCGCCACCAGGATGCCAAAATAACCTACCTGAGCTGGCGGAGACCTATGCTCCGAGGAGCACTTTTTTCTAGTTTCCATTGCGGTCCTTTCATATATATGTGCAAATTATGTTGTGTTGCCTGATGTGATGTGATGTGTATGTGCAGAATTGCACTTAAGTCCACACACCCAAAAAAGTGTGTGCCTAAAGTGTGCTAGTGCATGTCAGTCCAAGCATGCAAGGTGCAGTAAAAGGTCCCTGTGGGAAAAGTGTGGGTGTGCCTTTCACACTAGGGGGTAGGGATTTCATACCTGAGAAATACAGGTGGGGTGGGACATATTATTATTATTAGCATAAGCTGCCCAATGATGAGAATATGTTCATTTCCTAAAAAGTAAAAACAAAGTTTGCAACTGCAATTCTCAGTCCAATGTTCTCTCGAGAGATATTTGGAATATGCATGTATGTAAATCTGTGTTCCCTCTTCCAAAACATGTGTTCAAACCCAAGACACACAACTTGATCTCTGCTATAGCCACTCTAAACCCAGATCTGTAATTGTAATGTAATTCCTGACTTGGAGCAGAATAAACCATCTGCTCTCATATCAAAGCAACCTCTCTTCTGAACACATCGGTCAGAGGGATGCTCTATAGCCGCGTTGCTAGACAACGAACAATGGTACTTTCAAATTACACAACTTCTCTATTTTCTAAAGGAGAAAACTTCTCCTCCAGGACTCAAATCCAGAATTCTCTACAATTGTATTTTTACTTAAGTCATGTCGCTGTCTACAGCCTGGCTATCTCAGAAATGTTAGTCTGTTAGTCTCCCAATAGGCAGATGATTTGATAGAAATCTACTGTACAGTAACGTCTGGGGCACAACTTTTGAAAAGTGGTGAAAGACCACTATGCATGACAGACATGAGCAAGCCCAGCCAATCAGAGTCGTACCTGAGATTTTCTCTGGCAGAACCCGGACATACTGACTTGTGAAACTCTGGCATGAGAGACCATGGGACTGACAATGTGAGGCTCGTTGATCTGGTTGCCAAGGTAACCAAATCAGTGTGGTCTGAGCTCCACCACAGAACAAATTATCTCTCTTATCCCACAGATATGTGCATGTCTACCAAAATAACTAAAACCCTAGCTCTAACGAATAACAGCAAGGACCAGACATCAATCAACATCAGGTTGGCAAAAAACTAAATGTTACTGTGTCAACTGCATGGGGCTTGAGCCACCTTTCATGTCTATGTGTGCACGTGCCTGGTCTGATTCAGACATGTTAAATTAGCTAACTATGAATACCTAACTATGAATAGTAAGGGTAAGGCAGTGGTGTCCAAAGTCCGGCCTGCGGGCCATTTGCGGCCCGAGGACAAATTGTATATGTTTTTTTACTTCATTTCTAAATTGTATTATGAACAGCCCGCCTGCACCTTCAAAAAAATAAAAAGATTTATAAAAGTGAAAGTTGCATTTTCCTCCTTCGCCTCAGGATGGCAGCACCTTCTCTAGCAATTGCTTAACCCTAAAACCGAAATAAAGTAACAATAAAACGCCCCAAAACGCCGAAAATCAGCCTGAAATCGCAAATTTTCGCCCAAAATCCGCCTATAACCAAAACCAAAAAAAATCGCGCGAGCAAGCTGGCCCTTGGGTATTTTCATATTTTCTAATTTGGCCCCCTTTGAAAAAAGTTTGGACACTGGGGTAAGGGCTAATATCGCAGCTGAATATTAGATTCATGCAAGGTTCGGTTGATCAGTGTTCTGGCACTTCCCAATACAGTATAAATGATTATCTGTGATGAGTTGGATTGTGCCGGGAACCCTTAAAAAGCAAGACCAATTTCCCTGTCTCATGTGATTCAGTGAGACAGAGAAGTGTGACAGAGATACTGTGGAACACGGGAACGCAACGGAACGGTACACCTGTGGTATGCCAGCGAGTGGATTTTTTTTGGGAATACTCTCTGGGCACACAGGCAATGTTTAGGACCATATCAGTATCCCCCCAAACCACAACAGTTTAGTTTAGTCTTTGTCAATCTGCACACTCAAACCAGGAGCAAACACAACAACCAACAAACAGAAATCGGAGCTGTTCTAGAGGCTTGACGGAGAGGACATCAGCAGCAGAACGCCATCCTAGGCAGCAGAACAGAGAAGCAGCAACACCATGAGAAACTCAAACGCTTTATATCTGTGTTTGGAAATGTCAAGCTATCACATTGGTGTAACCGGATGCTAGAGTGGGGATTATACGAGAGGTCGTAGCATACATAAATTTACATGTTAAATCATAAAGGCAGAAATCCCCGAAACATTAAAAAGAGAGCCTTAAATCATAGGATTAAACCCAGATTATGGATTGACATGTAACACTAGCTATAGGCATTCCACCAAGCACGTGTCATTCTCTTGGTCCCAATAAGGGCTAATCTTAACAGTTTACATTGTATGCTGTATTGCTGTTTCCACATCTGAACATAGCTCACATTGGTTATCTTTCATTCATCATCCATATTATTTCTTATTATTTACACTTATAATTTATCCAGTAAATCCAGTGTTTGCTTGTATTATCTTTTGTAATCCGATTATCAAATGGGATGAAGGTGTAACCCACATTTAAATTAGGGTGTACAAAATATGACATAAAATAAATAAATATGAACAGTTCATTAAAATGCATAAATAGTTCATTAAAATACACAAGTAATTCATTGCAGCAAAATTGATAAATAAGGGTTAAAATGGAAATGGTTTGATAATGTTTAGAGTCAACAGTAAAACAGTGTAGAAAAAACTTGTCCCTCTACGGCAGGCAGGTGACGTTAAGGACCTTTAAGGCTGTCATATTGAGTGGAACGAGACAGAAGTAGACAGAGAACGTCAGAACGCCAAAAAGTAACAAAATTGATTACAGCAGTGGGTTTCAACCCTTTTCATATTAAGGTCCATTATTTATTCTCCATCCTTTAGCTGGGGACCACCTGGAACCCCCTCAAGGACCACTGGTGGTCCCCGGACGACTGGTTGAGAACCACTGGATTACAGGATAAAGAAAACCACTGTGATAAAAACAGTTTGATATAAACCTAAAGAGTGTCTTAACACCTTTGAGAAGTATTTGGTCAGACTTACAGTAGGAGCAGCACCTACCTGGTTTGTGCTTGTGTTTGCACAGCAGAAACCGACAGAAGTGTTTTGGTGAGTTAAAACAAATTAATTTATCACTGTTTCCAGCTGTCAGCAATCAGCCATCAATTTGGGTCTAGTTGTGTCCACTGCAGCTAAGGTTAATTGACCCACAGTACCTGAAGCACTTTATGTGTTTGATTTAAGTCATTGATAGTTATTTATTTTATTTTCCTTATTTATTTTCTTTACTTACCTTTCAGATACCTGCAGGAAATCTGTTTTGTTTTTATTTGTGTCAAAAGGTAATTGTGTGCTGTATGTATTGTATGTCTAACTATAAGTAAAGTTGCCGGCTATTGCATTTGAAGTAAGTGGTCTCTGGTCTAATATTTTATTGTCCCCACTCATAAGAACCTAGAACTAGCCCAGTGGTAATATATACAGTAGATACTGTATGTCATAAGTGTTGTACTTCCATGTTTAAAAACATCTTCTTTGCTGCAGGACCCAACGCCACTTATTGCTGGATGGATACAGTACCATTCTATTCATTGCATTGTATTGAACAATGCATCATGGAGGCCATCATGGATTGATTACTTCCTCTTCTGTAGTTGACATGGAAGCACAGCATTGCTATGAATGGACATGTCCATTCACAGTATACTTTTCTATTACTGTGTATACAAACAAAGGCAGTGACAGTCATTGGCACATTTGGTTTGTGGTGTTGACAAGTCAATGCTATAATACACTTTGTGACCACAAATCGATAGATGACTTAATTACTTGTTAATAAATCTGCATAGATAATGAGCTGACCCTGTGACAATGATTTAAAAAATTAAGTGTCCACTGATTTACTGATTGTAAATAGAGCTGTATGGACGTTTACTGATCTGAGCTCACTCTTTGTGGACACTAACAGAGGAACTTTGTTTATGCTACATGCCTGCCTGTCACTTTTGGAGCAACAGAAAGCTCCTGGTGTATGAGTATGAGTAAAGGGGTTTTGTGTTGTGTATTGTATATTTTAATGTATTGTACCCTTTTTACGTTTTTATATTAATTGGTTTTCGACTATTGTTTGGACCCAATGTTTTATACATTTGTGTCAATAAAATAACTAACTATGAGTACAACATCAACATCATTGCAACATTGTTTCTTCATGCACAGTATATCCATACTAACCTCAACAGTATACTGCAAGCTGGGTCTTGGTGTGTCAAACAATAATGGTATATAAATGCTTATCTTAAACACATTAACTAGTACACGTTTTAAACATCAACAAAAACTGTTTCATAGTTTGAATTGTCCACATAAGTGTATTATGATTATATGCCTTCTCAGTAAAAAATATAGAGGAGACTGTTATGGAAAGGAATAGAAAGACATCATTTACTGTTGTCATAGAGGCCAATAACCCCATTTTAATCATAATTATTAAAGATTTGACTTATGGGGAAAATAAAAACCTGACACAGGAAGGATTATCTGTAGCAGGAATACACACAATTGTATTCATTTTGATCAAGTTGAAATGAACAAAATAATTGTGTAAATTCTTGGGCTGGTCTTTAAATTAAGTATAATTGTCTTCGCCAAGTCTACAGGCCAGGAGGCGAAGAGTATGTTTTTGCCCCTGTCCGTGCATACTGTATGTATATGTCCATCTGTCTGTGCACAGCTAATCTCGCATTGAATTGCCTTCCTTTGCACACTCCCAGTAGGCAGAGGAAGGCAAATGTTTTCAAATCAGCCTCAAGGTGGCACTATAACAGGCCGCTTTATTATTTGGCCTATAACTCTTGAACCGTAGGTCGTACAATAAAATCTTATTTTCCCTGGATTTTCGCCATATTGCATTTTCTTCTTTAAAGTCGTGTGATAAACACGTATCATTCAGATGTTTCATATTCCTTTCAGATTGGCTAACAACACAGAGCCAAAAGCGATTTCATTCATACACACAGGAGGCACCACAACTGTCACTGTTGCAGAAACATGATTTTTTGTTTTTTTTCACCAAATTAGATACAAAAGATTTCGTGAGTCATGTGACAATGACCTAACCTGGCATTGGCCAAACTGATAACGTGGATTCACTCTCACGTTCCTCCCTGGTATCAGTCTGGACATCGGCCCATAAAGGGAGTGAGTATGAGAAATCAGAAAATGATCGGGCCAGCAGTGACTGCGTTTCAACTGCTGTCCGTACAACAGTGAAAAGCATCAAAATCATTTTCTGATTTCTCATACTCGCTCCCTATGGGCCTAAGTCCAGACTGACACCGGAGCGGAACGTGAAAGTGAATCCACGTTATCAGTCTCAGCTAGGCTAACAATGACCGGCAAACAGGGTTTTGATATTTCATACCGTTTTCCTGTAACTTGCTTCAATTTGTTTTGGCAGGGCCTATTTCTTTCAAAAACACCATACAGTATCATGCAATCAGCCCCAAACTGGAAATGTTGAGGGGCCTCTACAGATCGCACCTCCAAAAGCCCTTTCCATTCTGCCCATACGGGGCACCACAAATGCCAAAAGTTGAAATGTACACAGTACACAGTAGTCATAGAAACACAATTTCCCCCTTCAGCTTCCTTGTGTCCTGCGGGCAGCAACCCAAGACGGGCAATCTCACAATGTGATGCATTGTGAGATTGTAGATGTGCCATTTTCACTAGGGGTGTGCCGATATATCGTCCCGCGATATATCGCGATACGTTTTCGCGACGATATGTATCGTTTTGGGAAAAAAAAATATTGTTTTTGAATTTTTTTTTTTTTTTTTTTACAATCATAATAATCAGGCATGCAAACGGCCCCGAAGTGAAAAGAGTGACAACATGTTTTTTTTTTCGGGTCAGGTGTCATACTATTTGGATTCAAAACGGCTATTGTAGCTGAAAAGCTACAAGTTTGCATGTCTGAATAATGCAAAAACAGAATTATTTGTTTGCATTTTCTTTTTTTCTCCTCCATATATTTTCATAATAAAAAAAGTGCGTATCGTATCGTATCGAAATCGTATCGAAGTTGTGAGCCAAATATCGTATCGTATCGTTTCGTGAAATTAGTGTATCGGCACACCCCTAATTTTCACCGAATGCTCACCCCAGAAAAATAAGTTTAAGATTGCAGCTTAAAATCATACATTTTAGAGTTAAATCAACACTACAGATTTGACGGAGTTGTTAACCATGAAGTGTAACGGTCTAAAGCCCCCTAAGAAGACTGATTAAAGAAGTGTACTGTTGTCATGTTTTGTCCTTACCTTGCAAATTAAAATTATTTCAGCATAATCTATGTATTTGGTTTATGTCAGGTACAGCTGTCAGGTGTCACTGGAGTTAAATCTCCATGGTCGTCCAAGAACAAAACCGCAAGGAGTTTTGTACTTTGTACAAATGTACATGATTTTGTTTATTTTACAATCCTACAAGTCCTGTGTTTGCCCATTCCAAAATGCAGTTCTGCTGATGCCTAGCTGTTACTGCTTGTGCGTGATGCTGAGGCAGTACAGTACAAATAGCTTCAGTGTACTGAATATTTCATTGTTCTAACAATTTCTCTCAGCCATGGTTTTTAGTCTTTGTGTCAGACTCTATAACAGAGACGCCAAAATGGTCATCAATAAAATAAAGAAAATAAATATTGTTCTGGTTGTAACCACATGAACATTAGCATCCCTATTTTGGGCTAACATTCTGCGAAAATAGGCAAACGTTCAGCAAAAATAACAGATCTACAAGCACACAACGCATTGCATCGCAACACATTGTGAGCAAATAGATTGGTTATTTTTGACAAAAATATTTGGTGTAAAGCGAAAATAGGAGAGGACCAAGTGTAATAATTAGAGTTTAAATCCATGCCAAACAGATTGGTTAGAATAAGATTGTATTCATTAAATTGAGGTTTGGAGCTTTAAGAAGATACTAGTTTAATAACATCATTGGTTCCCTGTGGATCTTTTTGTATCTATATTTCTGCACATTGCATGACTTGACTTCTATTGAGGCATGGTGTTGTAGACCACTGATTCTCTCAACGTCAGGTCTGTGGACCACCAGCGGTCCACAGGGACCCAGGGTCTGTAACGACTAGAGCACTGGTAACATTGGGTTGGGACCCATTTGTGGTGTCACGGATCCATTTCCGTGGGTCACGAGTGAATGTCATTAATTATTATTATTTTAAAATATTTAAAAATACAAAATATTCGGGTGTTGAAAGCAAATTCAAATTCAAAGTTTTTCAATTTCCATTTAATTTCATGAATAAAATAAAAAAATAAACAAAGAAATTACCTACAGTACATTAGAAAACGACGGCGCGTTGCGAGCTTGCAGATCTGCTATTTTCACTACTTTGGGTCCCAGGCAAACATCTGATTTCTATTTTGAGTCTTGAGCTAAAAAGTTTGGGAACCACTGGCCTAGAGTGTATAAATGGAACATGTGGTTCCAGGTGTATACTCTCAGAGTTAAATAAGCACTGAGGATTACACAGTGTAGATTGGGGTTCCATATACTGTACACAATTATCAAAAAATATACTTTAACACAGGACATTTTGTCTGTGTAGAACATTTTGTCTGTGTAGGAGTCTAAAATATATCATTTTTTCAGAAGGTGATTAATACCACAATTCGGGGATGAAACTCTTCAAATACTTTCATGGCACTCTGCACACCTGCCCCCGCAGAAGGTCGACCGGCATGCCTCCCTGCTGGGAAGAGATCTGAAGTTTCTGCACCCGATATCTCTGAAGTAGTCCAATTATCTAACCCATGCAGATCCTCTGAGATGTTTGGCAAACCTCATTAGCATAAAAGAACGGATATTACCCATCTGAGCAGTTCAATTTGTTTCATAGAATGCCCTTAACCCATCAAGACCGGGAAAGCATCTATCATTTTAGATTTTAAACACTTTAACCATTATCTTATACTTTGGCTATAAGTATAATATACATTTTACGCAAATCTTTGAATACTTTTTTTTTTTTTTAACTACGTTTTTAACTCAAGTCTTTGCTTCTGGGGGGGTCCCTGGAACAACATATTTTGATAGGGGTCGGCGGCCAAAAACATAATTTTGGGGGACCTTGCGATGCAGATGCGGACCCCCACCCCATCTCAAAATATGTTGTTCCCTACCCCCTCAGAAGCAAAGATTTGAGTTACAAATGTTCTCTTTAAATATATATATATTCAAAGACTTGCACACATTTTCACTATTTTTCAAAAAATATCAGATCTACAAGCTCATAGCGCAGCACTCGGTGCTGCGCTATGAGCTTGTATATCTGCTATTGCCAAAGAAATGAAAAAATGACACTTTCCCGGTCTTACTGGGTTAAAAGTGAGCGTAACATGATGATACAGCTGACTCCCTCCCAGAGCCACAGGAAAGGCACCTCCTGATGTTTATTGATGGTGCTAGCCATCATGCAAAGCAGTGGTTCTTAACCTGTGGTACCGGGGCGCACTGGTGAGCCGTGAGGGTAATGCAAAGTGGGCCTTCAAATAATTGGTAAAACACTTAAGGGTGGATTCAGACTGGGTCCGAATGATTCGAACCGTTCCTGAGTACGATTGGCCTCTCCCAGCTGGCCAGCATTCACATTGGCCAAGATTCTTCCGTACCCGAGTACACTTCATTCAACAGTAATGGTAAATATGTGCCTCATGGGGGCGCTGTGGACTATTAGGCTTTGGTAGAAAATGTCATTCAGAGAAGAAGAGTCACTCGTCAGAGTTTAGAGTGAATAATAAAGCTGTGTTCCTGACGTTGTCTAGAGTTATAATAATAACAGAACAACAATACAGAACCAAAGCAGTGTGTGCGCTGGTTTTTAAAACCTTGCAATGCAACGTCGTCTGTAATTATCATATGATGACAGCGATGTCACTGACGCAGCCTTGGTATTTTAGCAGTGACGTCACAGACTAATCCTTAGTATATTTATCCTAGCGGCAGCGTTCGCTACACATGTGTTTTTTGTTTGTTTTTCACGGCTCGCGCTACTCAAACACTAGCGGGATTATTATTTCTTGTTAACATTCAAGAAGAACTATGAGAAGGTATAAAACAGGTAAAATAATGTGTCATTATAAAAATATATAAAGCATATATATGATTAGCAGTCCACTTCCTTCTGTTGGTACGGATGGATTCACATTCCAGCGTTCCGTACTCGAGTACGCATGATCCGGATCCGAGACCAGGCGGTCTCGGGTACGGTACAGTGATCCGTTCCGGGCAATGGTATGCAACGCTCACACTATCACAACATCTACCAAGTGGTCCGGGGTGCTCACCCGGGACCATAGTCTGAATCCGCCCTGAGATTTTATTGATAATATAACATGAATATTAAAAAGTGAATCCAATGAATCAGAACTAAAGTATTCCAGTTCCATTGATCCGAGGTGGAACACACTTGATTGATTGACCATTAAAATAAACATGCTCTGAAAATACACGCGGCCCACCCATCTGATAACTGAACTGGTTATGGATGGGTGTGCCACAAATGCTTTCAATATTTTTAAGTGGGCCCTGATCCAGAAAAGGTTGAGAACCACTTAACGTATTCCAAAATGAGCTCATCCACCACTTGAAAAAAAGATGTGAGAATTATATATGCACATACAAAAAAAGCAATTCTGGGATTCCTATATCATAATAGTTTTAGAATTTAAGCTAAAATAGCCGATTTACAAGTTCAGAAGGTGTTGCAATGCGATGCATTGAGTGCTTGTAGATCGTCTATATTTGATATTTCACATTCAAGGAAGCATATCATTGCTGTCATGGAATGGGGGGAAAAATGAGAAAAGAAATATGCTTTGGAATCTAGTTTACATACATTTGTTCCACATCTATCCGGTACTCCAACAGACATGTACAGTACAATCGTATAAGCTCTCATCCATTTTCAACTAAAGCATGGCTGCCAGATCATTTCTCTCACCTTTTGGCACTTGAGATGACAAACACCTCCTCTCTCCTTTGCATCAGCAGATGCCAGAATCAGCCAGGTAGAAAGTCCAAGAACGAGTATGGAATATATAAATCATACTTCTATGCAAAATTAAATGCATCTGAAATATCCAGAACAAAAAACTAAAACGAAGTGACTTCTTTTATGCATACTCGGGTGTGACTTTCTTTATATTTTAAGCAAGAGGAGAGGCCTCGGTTCATTGAGTCGCACACTCCTTCATAGGGGTTACAATTAAATCATCTCACATTATCCTGGTGCCTGCAAACTGTCTTGTACCCCTCTCCCACCTGGGATCGCAGCACGCTGCCTCCATGAATGATGATGGAAGCGACAGACAGTGAAGTGAGAAAGGCTTACTGATCCCCTGTTGATGGCAAATACCTGGCAGCTATTTGCAAATGCCTCTTATTTATCATGCACAAAATAATTAGCTAAAACCAAATGTACCTGTTTTATGGAGAGCAAAAGAGAAAAACAGGCCCCTGACACGATTAATATGCTATTCAGATTAACTGATACTTGCATTCAGAATCACTTGCCATGAGGGAGTAACACTACTCTCTTACAGTACTACACTTATTTAAAGGGCCTTACACACGAAACCCACCAGGCGCGCAAGCATAAGCGCATGGAAACTGCTTTTCTTCCACTTCATGTTAATGAATGCAGCCGTTCTCAGTGGCCACACACGGACACTCCACTCGAGCACGTGAAGATTTTTTTCATAGAAATAAATTGTATATACAGTCGGGTGACCAGAAGTCCCGCTGTGGCCAGATTGGGCAAGAACAGTGCACACAAACCTGCGCATGCAATAAAGCTTTTTTGGTGGGTTTGGTGCGTTAAGCCTACAACCTTTTTATGGTGTGGCACTTAAGGGGGGTCGCAGTCTATGTATGTATGGTAGCCATATGTAAGTTACGGATATTTATATTATACAGTGTTCACACATATATGCTGTATAAAGTGTATACAGCAAGCATTCACTAAGGGATTTTATGTCCAACCTAGTTCATACAAATTCAGCACCATCCAGCTACTCCAAACTCATCCAAACTCTCAGAGATGTAAGTGGACAACAGTGGTGGCCTGGATTATGGACTACTTCACGAGCAGTACCACAGTACTTTAGACTGCAGGGCAGCCTGTCAGATATGCAAGGTACCATGTTGTCACGCATCAGTGGACGTGATATTCCCTCCATCCAAGCCATATATATGAAAGCTGTGTCAGCAAAGCTCACAGAATCATCAATGATCCGAGCAACCCCAACGATGGACTATTAATGGCGCATGGGAAGTGGCTATGCAGCCACAAGGCCACTGGCAGCAGGCTGCTAAAGAGCTTTTTCCCCCAGACAATTAGACACATTAACAAGCAGTCAAAGCCAAAACAAAGCTTGGGAAGTGCTAGCACCAAACCCCCACACACAAACACAAACCAACACCAATGTTCTACTAGTCTGTAGTAGACAGTGTCCTCTGCTTTGCCTTGGTATGTTGGAGGGTAAAATCTTATCTTATCATCATCATCATCATACTATTAAAATTGAAATGGCCAGGCCATGGTGTTCGTCAGGGGTCTGCCAGCAGGTGAGCACTCCAACTGGTTCCAAACCTTTCACAAAATATTGGTCAGTGGTCTGGCTATTGGGTAGGCTTCTTTCCCTACCTTGAATGTACTTACACGTTGTACAGTTTACATTTTTGTAATTCTTTGCCCTATATTTTGGCCAGTAGGTGGCGCACATGCCCAGTAGGCAAATAGGAACGTAACTTCAGTGGTACAGTACACTTCCAAAGCCCATCTCGCCTCCGCCGCCTCTCATTCACTTCCCCAACCCCTCCCATTCATTCATGGCCCCAGGCGATCCCAGTCTGCTCTTCAACACATTTGAATTATAAGTTAATTTACTATATCTACTAGGTAGCTAACCAAAAACTGCTGAATTAATTAACATATTCAACTCCTTTTGGACACTGTTTTTCAAACATATACTGTAGGCTACTCAATTTCATAAACCTGGGGCGCCTTAGCGCAGCTGCAGAGTTAATCTAATCTAATAATGTAATTTAATAATTTAACTATTGTATCGACCGCTGACATAGTCGGGAGGGGGGTCCTCTAGGTAAACTGTGTAGTTTGGGCCTTTCATCAATCAAATAAACATGTTTACATTATTCAACTGACGCACATTTCCACGGACAGTAAATGCAGGCAAGTGTCCAAAGTTGTTCCCAATAGCATTAGAGTACTTTTGGGTGCACTAAACTACCTCTGGTGGAACTGAATGAGAGGGAACGTGGGGCAAGGCAGGCTTGAGATTGACCGTAACTGTTTATTTTTGTATGTATTTATTTTATATTTTATAGTTCATCTTATATCTATTATTTTTTACAAATGAGGGGCCAAATACATATACTGTAATTTAATTTATTACATTTAAGGCCCCATATTTCTACAAATGCTTCAAATTCAGTCATTTTGGGGATAAACAAAAAGTTGAAGGTCACATTTCGGTCTGATAATAATGTACCATGCACGTTAAATGTACACTTAACATTATTTCCAACCACTTTCCACAGCATACATTTCTAATTTACTTTACAAATTAATGTGCTACTCTGAGGGCTTTCACGTAGGAAGGAGCCAAACCTCCAAAAGGGGGATTTTTTTCTAGTCAACACAATTGATGCCAACAAACTGAATAATATGGTGAAGAAGACTAGCTCCGTAGTTGAAATGGACAATCTG
This sequence comes from Gymnoscopelus microlampas, assembly GCF_963454915.1. Classification (NCBI taxonomy): domain Eukaryota; kingdom Metazoa; phylum Chordata; class Actinopteri; order Myctophiformes; family Myctophidae; genus Gymnoscopelus; species Gymnoscopelus microlampas. The sequence continues at coordinate 29,444,510 of NC_139955.1, forward strand.
GAGGTGGTTGTGGAAGGGATGATGAGGAAGATGGATGCTATACTGAAGTACCCCCGCATAATCACCAAGATACTCATTGTTGAAGCCTGTTGACACTATATACAATTATATTAATTATCATATTTACTGTTGATAGTCTATACATATCCATTAATATATTAATTGGCGATAGATATGTATTCATATATTAATTGGTGATATACTGCACTGTATACTTAATTGATAGGCTATACATGTTAACCCATTAAAGTTTAAATATGTTATTTTATTACATTTTCTTTATTTTTTACTGGCCCTTTTAGTCTTGACTCTTACCTGTTCCAGAGTTTCACCTGAGTTTCACTCTTACTGCTGTTGCTGCTATCTTGCTGCTATCTTATCTTATCTTGTCTTGTCTTCAGTTGTGTGTAAGTTAAATACAGTGTTTTACAGTGTAGGCTTGAAATGTACAGTCTTATTACTGAGTGTATACCTTTTGCAATCCATTCTCAAATCCCAACCCATGTACACATGGGTTGCATTCACATTAACTAGTTTGAGATTGTTCATATTACTGAGAAATTAGTAAGGCTACATGGAAAACGAAGCAGATAGGAGATGTGCAAACTTTATTTGACCGTGACACAGCGGAGGGTGATCCGTGATCGCTGACCAAGGTTTCGCCACAACATCCCTGCCGGACTGAGATGATATTGAGATTAGGAGCAAAAGGATGATGGTTATTTTAGGCTTGGAAGGAGAAGATCAAGGTGGAGGGACATGAAATGGAGCACAGAGGGTGAAGAGGTAAGCGGAACAGGTTGTGTTAAACTTGGTCTAATTGGGATGTAATGTTACTCACTACCTTTATCCACAAATGCCCCTAATGGCCATAGACTGAATCTAAGAGAAGCCCTTTCTTCTGTGACTCACCCATGCTGTTTCCCTTTCACTTTTAGTGCCCGTGCCTCAATACATAAAGAATACATCACTTATGCACTGCCCAAAAACAAAAGTAAGTATGAATAACTGATTACGTACCATTTGTCACAAGGACAATATTACCATGGCATACCTATACCTGTAGTTATTTATAGAATATAGTTATAAGGGGTTCGATTTGTAAAAAAAAAAAAAAAAAAGAGGGGGGGGGGGGGGGGGGCATGTCAATAACAACTTAAGCCATACTTCCATGACAAATAGCAAAAATAGCTGATTTACAAGCTCACAACACATCACAGAGGGTTGTGAGCTTGTAGATCTGCAATTTCCAGTGGGTGACATGATGCACAGCCAAGTATTAAGGCGAGGCATTATGCTGAGTAGGAAGAAATGCATTAATGCATAGGCCTATCTTATGCCCATCAAAGAGCGTGGGTATAATTACAGAGGCTAAAGTGCCACAGAGAATAAATAATCATATTACTGCATAGACACACGTCTCCATACCCCATTTACAAAACGGATGAGGAGCTGCCCCATTGTCAGTGTGCAGGACCACGCGATGCCATAAAAAGAATTCAGCTAAACAGAAAGTGAATAATAAAGATTTAGAATTCTGCTTAGAACCTTCAACCTTAACTGTTCCCTCATCGTTCCACTTAATGGACAGCATTGACACCTTCGGGCAGACAAAGCACAGTTCCATTGAAAAAGAAAAGAAAATCAATTGCTATGCACAGATTCCAAATATCCTTTTACCTGATAGCTCATTTGTCAAAGTGAGCCTTTATACAATGAATTATTACATCATACCTGTGTGGGGGTAGGCATTGCACGATCTTTCTGTTTTCATGCTCATTTTGCTCTGATGTTATGTTTGTCAGCCCACTGAAAGGTGTGAGTCCAATGAGAGAAGATGACAAGGTGAAGGGTCTGTTATGCGTAAAGTTTCATTATTTAGCTGCCTGAGTTCTCGTTTCTAACACACTCTCATGAGCACTCTGACTGGGGGCAGTCTACAGGAGATGCATGCCATTACTTATTATACTGCAACTTAACCACTGAATATATATATATATATATATTCTTAAGTTTTTTGTATTTTCTTAGCTGAAAATATGGACGCCAGGGTTAATGTGGTTAATAACTGCATGTCTGCCAAGACGTGGAAGCGGTCAATAACAAAAAGCATCAGTATTTAATCTGCATTGGAATCTAGTCTTTGTTTGGGTCAAGGCAGATACAGTGAGGAGTGAAGACTAGCGAGGCTAAAGCTAGGTCAACACTTGTCCCGGCACTGGAGTGACGCACATAAAAGCAGAATCGAAATTAATAATGCACTATGAAGACAGTAGAGAGCTCATTAATATCTTACGTATTAGCTGAAGTGGGCTAGAAGAAAATGTCTCCCATATTTTCGTGCATGTGCTTTCTGCATGCAGGCAATCGTATGAGGGTTATGCATACTATGGGAAAAGAAGATCTGGAAACGCTTTACAAATTATTAGTTATAAATGTTTATAATCATGTATGACAACTTATAACAACGTTTATACTGTATTATAAGTCCTGGTCATAATGTGATATAAGCTCAGTGGAACAGCACATTATAACTACCTTAACTTAGTTAGTTATAAAGTGTCCTTGTTATAAGTTGTTATGCATAAAATAACAACTGTTATGAAGCATTATAAGTGCATTATAATCTATTTTAATGCATTATAAATGTGATTATGATGCATTGTAGACCGGACCCTTAAGTAAAGTGTTACCTGGCTGGTAGTTATAATGTGCTGTTCCACTGAGTTTATAATGCATTATGACCAGCACCTACAGTATACATGATATTATATAAACCTTGTTATAAGTTGTTATGCATAATTATGAACATTTATTACAAGTATTATACATGCATTATAATGCATTATGAATGTGGTTATAACGATAGGCCCGACCTTAATATGAAGTCTTACCGAATATCTTTAATGAGATATTGGATCTGTTGGATCCATCTTAAGTTGATATACAGTAGCCTGCTGTTTACACATAATTGGGTAATACAGAAGCTCAAACTCCTGCTGTCAGAACTTTGATTTTTTTTTTCTCCACCCCAAAAAATAATATGTTTAATTTGCTCACTGAAGAAGATTGGTGTAGTATATATAGTTTAGCTTGGTTTGTACAATATTTTTCTAACGCGCATGCTATAAACCCCCCACTTGTCATAATTGTCCCTTTTATGCCCATATATGGGCATTTTGGTCGGATCAGCGGCTCTGGACAAGCAGATCTCCATCTATGCCTATATATGGGCATATCGTTCGGATCGGCGGTTCTGGACAACCACTGACACGGCACAGACGCACATTTATAGAAAGATAATGCAGACATTTTTAGCTGGTGATGTCTTGTGTCGATGGATCAGAGATACTGTACACTGGTCTACTGTACAAACTATCACTTCTAATTAGGTCGTGTAGTATATAGTTTGACCTATATCAGTCTAGATTTGTCAAAATAGTTTGACAACTTATATTAGAAACATGTTAAAAGTTTGCATACTAAAATTCACCATTGTTCTTAAGCAAAGAGACACAGATCACACACTACACGATACATTTCTAACACGTATAAATGAAATATATATTTTATATGCTCTTTTATTTATTTATTTTTAACTTTTTATCTAATTCATCGTCTCTGTCGGGGGAAACCTTGTATATTCTTAACTGTTACTTTTCAGGAAATGGAAAAAAGAACCATGTGTTCCAATTGATCCAATGTAGTTATTTAGTTACAAAACAAGCAAATCTACAAGCCCACAACGTGTCGCAAGCTTGTAGAGCTGCTATTTTTGCTACTGTACTTTTGCGTGACACTGTACTATATTATTCATTTACAGGAAGAAACACATAAAAAGAGCAAATATGGAGATTTAGGCAAGTTTTCTGCCCGACATCAACAATATGTAAAGCACTTTGCCTCTGTATATGAAATGTGCTAATGCATAATAAATAAACTTGCCTTGCCTTACATGTTGGCAGCTCCATGAAATAGACAAATTTCAACACTACACACTAAAGTGCATTTCAGGTTATGTCTTCCTTATCATAACTAAAGCAAATTATGCTAAACATAACAGAAAATGTAACACAGCTGGGCCTTTGCAAAGGCAGGAGCTAATAGATGGCCATTCTATACGAGAACAAAATGATGCCTTTAGCATATTGTTTGTCTGTCACGTGGTGGAGCATTTTAATTGGCTGTTTGCAAAGGTAGGTGAGGTTGCATTGCCTTCTGGGTGAGGTGGGTGGATTAACTTCCAGGATTGGCATTTGGGTTTCTATAATGAGCATGTGTACTTTTCAGCATAGGGGAGACTTTTGACTGAATTCCTTTTCGAAATTGCTGCCTCTCCCTTATGAGAACAGAGTTCTTCACGCCAATGCATGTTGACATTGAGTATAGAAAAATATAGTTAATGGAATTATAATTGTCATAACGCATGACTTTGCTGAACCATGCAGTCATGATTAATTTCTTTCATTTGAGGCTAGCCTTCACCACCAGTGTTTGACAGTGTATTTAGCGAGGGCATATAGCTAAGTGTCTTGTTATCCTTGAATATGTAATGAATTTCACCTCACCAGAGCTCAAAGAAATTGATGAGCAAGCCCCTCCGGTCTGTGGTGGAGGGATGAGCCATTTGATGGCTCCCCTCGCTGAAATGCAGAATATGGTCTTTTGAAAAACACTCAATTTGCATTTCCACAACCATGTGGGCAGGCTTCAACGGAGGGCATACAATAGCTAATCCACAACTAATATAGGAATTTCAAACCAGATATAAGCTTCGTGTGCATCAAATAAGTGTTGGGTAATGAAATACTTTGAATGTTAATATTTCCCATTCCCAAGACCCGACTCCCACACCAACCGCCCAAAAAAGCACAAATCAATCCAACATCAGTTATGAATAAATATTAGTATGAGGCCATGGCCACAATGCTGTAGCCTCTGACTTTATAATTACTATGCCAATGGCTATTTCGTTTCCCACTATATCTATTATGAGCTAATCAACAAATTCAGTCATTTTTTATTTTTTTTTACACAGCTCTACTACACCAGCCCACGTTTCCTTTTATCCCCAGTCCAAGATGCGAAAGCTCTGAGGTACTTCAAACAGGAGCTGGATACACCCTCGTAGTTATCACATTTTCTATTTCTATACACTTCATGGTCTGTTTGATGTTATTCATGAGCTGTAACTGAAAGTAATACAACTGCATGAGGCCCCAAAGCACTTTTGAATACAAAGTGTGGGCCGCCCGCCTGCTGTGCGACTGGATCGCGTATACGTACCTGCTCTTAATAATGGATTGGAATTAAAAGCCGCTTATCAGCCTTTGCTATCCCCTTCTGTTCATGACTCATGAAGTGAGGTGAAGCAGAGGTGGGAGTCGCCTAGCTATCTGCTATCACATACACAGTTTGTTTCAAATCATGGATGTCATAATAGGAAGGCCTGATGTCATATTGAGGACATAGGGGTACTCTATATATGGGCATTTGCAGATTTACCTGTATTTTTATGTACCTGTTCTGCCTGTCTGTTTCGCTTTATGACCATATATGGAGATCTCTGTATGTCTGTCTGTGGCCATTTAATGCTCATACAATGAGATCCCTGATATCATCAGTGTATATGGGACAAATGTGGGTATTCACTCTGTACAACTGGAAATCCTGCAATAGGATTGGTTGACAATAAAACATATAAAATATTGGTGAAATGTCAAGTCAACTGTATCTATGGAAAACTTTATTATTTTATTTTGTCCTTTGTATCATTATCTAAGAGAAATACTGTTTAAAAAGTCCACACCCCTGATCTAAACCTGATAGATTATGAGAATGGTGCTTTAATTGAATTTCTTTCACATTTTCAGAATATCTTTATAAAGCGTAGGATAGGAGGAGAAGGGTGACTTATAAAAGATGAACTTTCATTTGTGTCTTGTTCAAAATCAGGTTGTTTCAGGAGTTGCTGGCTGGGCTTACACTGGAATGTTGGTATGTTTTTCACTGGTATGTTTTTGTTTTAATTGATGTGTCTGATAATCCCATGTGGGATGGGTCAAGAAATTGTCCGGACACAGAAATAAAATATTCATTCATTAGACAATCAGTTTTTATCAGTAGGTGCTACAGTACATTTAGAACGGGTTGATCATACAGTCACCTTTTCTTCACGTTGACAGTCATTGACCTTTGACCCGTATAAGATCCTTTTTTCTGTAACATGGATCCAATTTGCCATGGTCTGGCTGCTTTTTTTCACTTCACTCTTTATGGAACTCTGTGGCTGCAATTTCTGGCCGGGTATTGATTTAAGTACGCTGAATGTGTTTGTTATCGAGCGAGTATGTGTGTTGGTTACCTGTACGTGTGCAAGTGTGTGTGTGTCTGTGTAGATTTGTGATGTCACTCATGGCCCTGGGAGAAAAACATGTGTTGTTAACGTGGCATTTCAAATATAGCTTTGAACCACGAGCATTGGTTGTATAACGTATTCGTGCTTCGGTCTGTGGGAGGAATAGATTAAGTTTTGCTGTTACATGATGTGCCTTCGTCATTGTTCTTAACTACCACAGATGTTCAAGTTTATGTCTCATTGATGTTACTGCTCCTGCAAAGGATATCTTTCTGTCAAATACAAGGATGAAAAAGGCTTGCCAAAATTGTTTCCCCCCACAGCTTGCAGGTTCAGCTGTGAATTCAAGGGCAAGGGCATGTGCACTGCAGTACCACAAATGTAGAAGGAGTTCAAATCATGTCCTTTGTTGCTTCTCTGTATCATTATTGGCACTGCCAACCTAATATAGTATGTAATAGAAAGCATTATAAATTATAGCCATTTAGCAGATCTATGCTCTTATTCACAGTAACTTACCAAGTGCAAGTTGGGAGCATGTATAAAAGTTATAATAGCCTGCGTCCAGTCCAAAGGAATTAAAAATTTAACTCACATTTTCTTGTTACCCACATAATCATTACATAATGCGATGAATACTGCCTGTGAACTAGTGTGTCATGCTACGATCAGTTCATTGTGAAAACAAGTGAGTTCAGTTCTTTCCAGGGGTGTCATTACCTTGAAATGAGGGGGCAGTGCATAAGCCTCCAGGATTTTCATTTTTGAAAAGCATGAATCGATCTGTAACAGATATTTGTACAGCACGCCTAGGAACTGTCTCTTCTCAACCTTGGCTGCAGTTCACTCACTGCCTGTTGCGGAGGAGTACATCAATGTTTCCCATTCCTTGGTATCCATGCCAGGCTTGTGTCTATCTCCTTTCTATTGGGACCTGCCAAAATACAGGGCTCCAGGAGTGGGGCTGCGAAGGCCGGATTCATTCAGCTGAGAACTAATGCACCATCAGAACTCCCTCACTCATGGTGTTGCCAATCAGGCAATGCAGGAATGCCTGACTTTGTGTTCCTCTCCCTGCGCATTTCAAAATCAGCTTTGTGCCCGTGGTGCTGGCATCAAAGTGCAATATTGCCTTGACGCACAGTCCATGTCAACATATCATCACAAAGCTGATTATCTTCGCTAGAGTCATTTGGTTTTTTGTCACAGCAGACCTTAAGGCAGCCATATTGTCCTTTATGACATTGTTGGCCTGGTAAGCGCACCGCCTCGGGGCCTTATGTCAGCTTGCTCCATAATGAGAGTTGAATCCCCTTTACAAATGTCTTTAATTACGATTTTGTTTCCCGCTGTTTGACAGGAGGAGGCTTTCCGCTCACACGAGGCAAGGATGGAGTCAGAGGGGACAGCTGGGGAGCTTTTACTCCCTTTTCAAATCATCAGCTAGTCCTCACATCAAAAGGTACTCCAACGCCGTCTCCTTGGTCAGAGTAAACAACAAACAAAACCTACAGTATAAGGCAGCCAATCAGTGGTGCTTGTTCTCCTGTGAGAGGAGCTCAGTTCTCAAGTTAGGGGAATGGTTTGGAACAGAGTTGTGCAGTGGGACACGAAAGCATGGATTTTCATTGCACAACTTTGATGTTAAGTTTGGCTAGTAAGTTCTGTTTTATACTCCTTTGCACACCGATCCTTTGATTTTTGTTTTTTAAGAAATCCCAATCCGTTTTACTTAACAGAACCTTTGCAAAAAAGCACATAGGAACTTGTCTAGGAAATTATGTAAAGGCCCTTACACACAGAGCCTAATGCAATTGTGTTAGTTGTTTTAACGCATCTGAAAAAATACAGGAATCAAACTGGGTTTGACTGAAAACATAGCTTTGTAACTGCAGTTGAAGCCAGCTCAACTTGGATTGTAGCTTTGTAGATTTTGTAGCAGCTACAAACATCGGGCGTCGCTTTGTATGTCGGTGGCTTCCATTCGAAAATGAATGGTAGCCTGTAGCTTTGAAGCTGCCAGTGGGAACGCAGCATTACAAAATCACAGTTATATGTAATACATGGAAAAGGTCACGTAGTAAAAAAAACTAAGACAAAAAACATGTGGGAAGCCAGTGATGTGCAGTGAATGCCAGTCTCCATTGTGTTGATTGATTGAGATCAACAGACTGAAAGGAGCACAGTACTGTGTGCTTACAATATGGAGGGCAGGGTCAGGATTGTATACTGGACTAGCAGGGGCAGAGTCTTAACCTCTACACCACAGGCACTGTAATGGTTGTACACTTCTCTCTGCTTGATTTAGAGATACGGATTCTGAAAGTCAAGTCACATTTAAACCTGGTTGTCTTTTCCAGGATATCTATCCGGGATCAAATCAAGTTAAGAGTTTTAAGGACACTGAAATTGCAATGGTGTTTTAACATTGTTTTAAAGCATAATTAAATATTGGTAGACGTGTGGGTGGTTAACACATTCTCTGCCAGGTATTAATTAATTGATTCATCCCCTACTGCCAACTTTTTTTTTACCTTATTTTGACGATCCACGGAGAGCCACGGAAGCCACGTTATGGACACGGATGTAAACAAAGGCTGTCTGGGGGGAGGGGGATGGTCTCGTCTATCCACCAGATCCAAATGTTTTTACCGCGATCGTCCATTCTGTTGTTATCGGCAGTTGAATATGGCTCATTTCATCAAAAAAAGAAGAAATCTGAGCTAGATCCCCAGGTGATAGTGAAGTGACAATTTAAGGACATTTAAGACCTTTTTAACCGGGGGAAAAAAAAAAACTAAAGTAAAGGAAAAGACCATTACTGCAACAAAGTAGTCAACAAACTATACTATAAAACAATTGGCCAAATTGTCAAATAATATAAGAAAGAGGCAAACATTTTGAAAATAGCCGATCTACAAGCTTAGATCTCTCTCACATGATTGGCGTAGCCTGCGTTGCCAGGTCTGCCTTTTGTGTAAGCGATTTTGGGCTTATTTGGGCGCGTTTTCGGGCTCGTTTGCATAGACCACGGCAGCGCTCGTTTCTTGCCCGTTTCACGGATGAGGCAACGTCAAAGAAGGTTTGGCTGTAGAAAAATACAGGTGCTATCGAGAGAGAGAGAGAGAAAATAAAATAAATAGAGATTGGTAATAACACAGAGCATTATAGGCTTGATTTCTTGTATAGTTCAAGGCATTAGACACTATCCCTTCCTGGGTCAAGGTTCCATTCCATTAGGCCCAACACCATAGAATGTGTGCCTCCATGCAACTGGTAAGGCACATTAGATATAAAAGCTGACCAGCTGGCATGGCAGCTATGTTACAGTACATGATGTGAGTTGTATAAAAGGTGCGTACAAGGGGGATCTTCTGATGTTTAGATAATAGAGGGAAAGGGTTATGGCTTTGTGTGGACCCTTTTCTCCACAACCCATTTTAATGAGGTCTCATTGGGCTGACAGCCTGAAAGAGGTCAGTATGATGTAGCACAGGGTGGAAAGGAGACCCTGGCAGGGGGAAGGATCACAGATTTCATACCACAAATAGGCCAAGGGTATCAGAGAGGAATCTCAGCTGTAACTCACAGTTGAAAGACAGATCCTCTGCAACTAACATTGAGAGCCAACTAAGTCAAATAAGAACCATTAGTCAGTATTCAATTCATAATTAAAAATGAGCTCAACTTCTGTATGGAGATAACGCAGAAGTTGACACACACACACACACACACACACACACACACACACACACACACACACACACACACACACACACACACACACACACACACACACTTTCCTTGGCCCAAGCTGTGTGCGCCTCCACTGCTGAATATCTGTGTATATATTAAAATAAAACTCAAATGCATTTCCATTTATATTGCCCATGTTGAGACATCAGGTTATCTGCAAGTTGCAACCCACTCTATCCTCAACCAATGGCCACGTAGCCTCTCACCCTGAAATGCATTGGGATTCAAAGGTCTGACAAAGCACAAGAACAATTTCCAGAGCTACCGCATTTTACATTCACTGGTCATGTTGACAGCATAATTATACTGTAGGAGGTATCAAACACATTAACACCATCCAAAGGCATTCTGATTAGTAAGAATGTAGTATATTACTCAACAAAGCCATAGGGTATATATGGAAAAACAATTATTCTTTAACATACAGTACAGTGATGTGAAATGGCAGTATGAAGTAATTAAATTAGACAAAAAGTGACGGCAGCTCTGTCACATTCTATGGGAGACATACGTATTGGAACAACCTTGACAGTGGCACTTGATCACACTTTGTGATTCTCTTAATTAATAATGACAAAGAATGGCAGAGTAAGGGAAAGTCGTGACGAATCTGAAAAGGCAAGCCAGTGCCAGTGTGTGAAAGAAATCTATTTTCAGTGTCCTCTATTTCACTATTACATTTCACTGCTTCTGTACATGCTAATGATATTTGCTGTTCTTCATATGTGCAAATCTTTGTGCTACATAAATGTGGGAGAGTGAGAAATGTACCATGAATGGTGTAACTGTTCTATTGCACATTGTGTGTAAATTACGTTATTGTGTGCAAGACAAATGATGACACACCAACATCCATTCATGCCTTTTTTTCATGAATTAATGCCATATTTTAAAGTTTGTCATAATGTTTTCGGGTTTTGTAAATATTTAACCAATAAAAAGTATTAAGAGCTTGTGACTAAATTCAATGATACACAGTACATGTGTGTACATATGCAAGGGGATGTGTGTATTTATCTCTCTCTCACACACACACACACACACACACACACACACACACACACACACACACACACACACACACACACACACACACACACACACACACACACACACACACACACACACACACACACACACACACACACACACACACACACACACACACAAAGAGACACCATCAAGGGATTTCTCCGGTCCAAATCAAACAAGACAGTCTCCTGCTCTCTGCAGCCCTCGGTCAGACGCTAAGTTTGAATGTGGAGACCTTTGTCCTGTGTCTAATCCAAGACATTGCTCCCTGTCAGTCACAGTCTATCCAACACGGCTTCAGCATGATGGCTCCTTATGACAAGACACACAATCCCCTCTGACTGTACCCACTCATCACTGTAAAGCTGTAACTACTAGACTATGCTACACCAAGACAGAGGAGACCTCCCAAACATGTCACCTTTAAAACCACATTCAATTTGGTGTCCCTATGTTGTGCATACAGGATAGATAGATAGATAGATAGATAGATAGATAGATAGATAGATAGATAGATAGATAGATAGATAGATAGATAGATAGATAGATAGATAGATAGATAGATAGATAAACTTGTTATATATTATTTTAAAACATTTTAAAATATTTGACAAAATAGTGAAAATAGCCATCTGCAGATCTGCAATTTTTGCTGTGTGACACCATACAACAAAGTATAAAATAGGGCTTAAGTGGTTTAATGACTTTTTTAATGCCATACTGCACAACCTTGTACTATGGCAACAAAGTGCTAAAGAGATCACCCTTTCACACATCCTTTTTTCAAAGGGTGCTATTCAGTTATTGTTGTGGGGTCCTGAACCAGCAAATCACTGTCAAGTTGTCAGATGAAATCACTTCAATACTACGCGCGCGCACACACACACACACACACACACACACACACACACACACACACACACACACACACACACACACACACACACACACACACACACACACACACACACACACACACACACACACACACACACACACACACACACACACACACACACACACACACACACACACACACACACACACACACACACCCTCCCTTTGAAAAAGGTCTCAGCCTTCATGGCACCTCTTCAATCTGTGCCATCGAAGCTTTCAGAACAAAATAATTATTACTACAATAGGTTACCGCAAGCATTTGGCCAAGAAAGAAAATCAAAGCATCATTGTTATTCAGATTCCACTCCCTGGATCCCGAGTCGATGACCACAGCTAGATGCTTCTCCCTGATGTCCTTTTAAAAGAAGCACATGACCTTTGTGTTGGGGCATCTTCATTTGTTGCCTGCCTCTCACTATCTGCCCACTGAAAGGTCACCCTCCCATTGACAGTAAAGAAAAAGACGCCACAACGTTGCAATTAGATGAGGTCAGTGTGTCGTTATTTGCTCGAGTTCATCCTTTTCCACTATATACGCTAAGATCAAAGCATGCTCAGTAACAGCTTACTCAAAAAAAAAGTATGAGTTTTCCGTGTTTTGTCTCAGTGGAAGAGGCAATCATACCACAATAAGAGTATCTCTTTGTGAATATCTTTTGAATTAACTTGTGGGATTTTACACTACAGATAAACCAATATCACCATACATTTCTCCACACAATAAACCAATCCTGATAATTCAGTAAACTATTTAGAACTGACAACGATGATCTGTATTATAATAAAGATATCCATGCAGATAGCCCTAAAATGAATTAAAGAATATGGTGGAGATTCGCTGTTTGTGCAGCTGGGTCCCAAGCTGTGGATTAAAGATTCCTGCTAAAGTGACTAATATTTGCATTATATACATAGCAGCACTTGGCACCAATAAAACAAAAAACAAACAATAAATCAGAGACATTTTGAGTTTAAACACTGCAAGTGGAAATTTGTACAAAGTCAGGGATAGAAATCTATGGAGTGAACATTCAGCGGAAACTGCAGATCTACAAGCTCAGATCGGCTATTTTCAGCAAAGAGATTTGGTATAGAGGGAAAAAATATAGGGGATCTACTAGTATAGACCCCTGGGGGACAATGGTCAACAAAGTGTAGGGTATAAGTGGCTAACCAGAGATGTACAGAGTGCAGTAAATGCAATTTCTTGGGTTGAAATATGAACTATGAACTCTGCCCCAAGTGAAACCCCACCCCTTCCCTTCCTCTACCCTCTCTTTTGGTCGTCTTGCATGTCCTGTACAATGAAGCGTAATGGACAAAACAATTAAAAAGAGACTACATTCTGGATATGATACCAGCCCAGAGGGTGTGAGGATATAAGACACTCTGAAACCCACTCCTGAAATTAACCTGACTAATTGATACTGTATAATAATGTGTTATATATATGTGTCCGTGTGCCCATCTGTCTGTGAACAGCTAATCACCGGCACAGTTGGCCCGCTCGCTGCGAAACTGTGCACACACACTGCCTGGATGCCAATTCAGAACCTCTGCCATGAATTTTTCACATGGGCCTGTTATAGCGCCACCAGGAGGCTGATTTGTGCAAAACACTTTTTTTAATATTACTCCTACAGATTTTATCCAAACATCACGCAAATCGGTACACAGTATCTCTATAGTCATGTGATCAACATAGATCTGTCCGATTTTCCATATTCCATCCTGATTGGCTTCCAAAGTTTGCAGGATTGGTTTGTTTTGAACAAAATGCCTCAAATCATCTACGCAGCATGCGATTTCCGTGAAATTGTGCACCTACATTCCCACTAGGCTGAGGAAGAAATGCCACTTGAAAATTTTCAAATCAGCCTGATGGTGGCGCTATAACAGGCCGATTTGCGTTTTTACCTATAACTGCACCGATCTGCGTGAAACTTTGCACGCACTCTCCCTAGAGGCCAAGAAAAAACCTTTGCCATGTATTTTTCACATCTGCCTTTTAGAGCGCCACCAGGAGGCTGACTTTTCTAAAACAAATGTTTTGCTATTACTCCTTCAGAATCTGTCCAAAATTCACGCAACTCGGTACACAGTGTCTCTTTAGTCATGTGAACAGTGTCCGATACTTCATATTCCATCCTAGTTGGCTAACATTGGCTTCTAAAGTTTTCTGGATAGGTCCGTTTGAACAAAATGCCTCAAATCATGAACGCAACGTGCGATTTCTGTGAAATTTTGCACACATATTCCCACTAGGCCGAGGAAAAAATGCCTCCCTTTTCACATTGGCCTGTTATAGCGTCACCAGCAGGTCTAATTTAGCAAAACACATTTTTGGAACAAAATGCCTCAAATCATGAATGCAGTGTCCTATTACCATGCAAGGCATAAGAAGAAATGCCACACCTTTTCACATTGGCTTCTTATAGCGCCACCAGGAGGCCACAATAACCTACCTGACCTGGTGGAGACCTGTGCTCCGAGGAGCACTTTTTCTGGTCTATTTATAAATTCACAAAACCCGTTTGTATGTGTGTGTGTGTGTGTGTGTGTGTGTGTGTGTGTGTGTGTGTGTGTGTGTGTGTGTGTGTGTGTGTGTGTGTGTGTGTGTGTGTGTGTGTGTGTGTGTGTGTGTGTGTGGTGTGTGTGTGTGTGTGTGTGTGTGCGTGTGTCAACATTTAGTATCATTCAGCAGTTAGTGAAATAAACTGGTGGCTTGTAGAAATACACTGACAAACTGCATACTGCATACAGTACAAACAATATGTATATATGCACAGTATTGTATTTTTCACAAAATCCTTTCTGCCCTTCTACAATGTTGGCTTTTGATAAGATAAGATTAGCATAGATTGACAGATTAGTTTTGTATTTATTTATATGGGTCTATGTGCTATCAGCATGATCACTTAGGTAACCTTGGACAGTTACACAAGAAACACATCTGTCTAGCTCACATTCAATATTCCATGCACATCTTTTTTTTCCAGATGAGCATTGCATGTCAATAAGGCCCATATTAAACCCCTTGCTACAATAATAATATCTTCATAGTGTTTGAGTATTTTCCAAGTCTCTTAAGACCTGGAATGCATCTGTGTCACTTTTTCATTTGAGCTAAAGCATTATTTTACACTTTGGCTATTCAAAAATAGCAGATATACAAGCTCATAGCGCGGCACCGAGTGCCGCGCTACAAGCTTGTAGATCTGCTATTCTTGAAAAATTATGAAAATGTGTGCAAATATTTCAATATAAATTGTTTTAAAGTGACAATTTTTAACTCAAATATTTGCTTCTGGGGGTCTCTGGAACAAAATATTGTGAAATGGGGGTCGGCGGCCAAATAAATATAATTTTGGGGGTCATTGACATGAACATTTTTGAAACATAAGTTTTTCAGAATACTATTGGGATTTAGAAGACATTTGTAGAATCGGCTTCAGGTCTTAATGGGTTAAATGTTTTATTTTATTTATTTATTTACTTTTTTGCATAAATCCTTTCTAGATCGCTGACCTGCCCTGGCCGTGATGAATACACCGGTGCCCCATGGCTACACTGGCCCTGGCTGTTGGTACATTACAGTTCTCAAGCAAAAACCTTTCTTATTAATTCAGTGCGACTCAGTGGTCATTTCAGAAACCAAAAAGAGAGAGAGAGAGAGAGAGAGCAGGGCCGATTTCCCCGCTGCATCCTCTGGCAGCTACATTATCATTAAAAATGATTAGCATTGGAATAATCCTTATACTTTAAAAGCTCCACCGGAGATGGAGGGCTAATTAAATTACCTTCAACCAAATATGAACTTCCTGTGTGGAGTTCACTGCACTTGCCCACGCCCATTCGTTCTAGTCAGTAATTTTAATACCTGGCCCTGTTAACCCCTTTTCACGGTGTACACAAGGTTCTGCAAACGCAAATTTGTTTATACTTGGAGTGTGTGCATGCATGTACTGTATGCATGCATCTGCAGAAGAATATCATCTGATGTTATTATAAACCAAGTATTACAGTACCTTTACTTCCTGTCTTGGTTCTTTATCTGTGACGGATGGATCAGCCTAGGTTAAGCACAGTGTTCCTGGATGAGCTGGTGAAAAGGGAGAAGAGAGGGGCATTGTTGTCATGGTACTGTTCATCAATGGTTTGCCGTCATCCACCAACAATAATGGGGCTCAACCAACAAATTAGTTTAAATTGACCTGCCATGTGGTCAGCAATGTATGGATTAGTGTGCAGACTCTAAGATTTTTTGTCAGGCTTAAGCTGTTATTCATTTGTTCAAGATATGCTGACAGCAATTAAACTCTGATATATTATAATACAGTTCCTCGTTATATATTGAGGATCTCAGCTGTGGAATCCATATTCCCTGTGAATCTACATCTCTCAGCAATTCTAAATATAGACTTAGGACCTGTCTGAGGAGCCATACTGCTTGGAGTCTTCCCTCAGTAACACACTCACTCTCACTCACACGCACACACGCACGCACACACGTAAATTTCCCTCCACATTTTTCTGTTACACACAGAATTATCTCACCTTCGCTTTGATTTCATCTTTCTCCAAGTATACTTTTTCTTTCTTTGCTTTCCTCTTTGTGCGTTATTTGACCAGTTTTACTGTCATTTACATTCCGTTATCCTTACTGGCCACTTTCTGTTTGTGTCATCTAGACATAATGTTTGATAACGAAAAAGGCAACGCATATACAATATAGCACACTGATTCTTTGCTTCATGTGCTTTTGTGCGTAAGCGTAAATGTGGGTGCAATGTCCTTGTGGAGCTCAATTACTGTAGGAGAGCATACTATACGTCTGATCATGTTCTGCATCACCAGAAGGAACTAGTCTGTCTTCACTCCCATATTCTCTTTCATCTTACATGCAAACTGAATTTCTGTCAATAGGTCCTCACCCTGCTCATTTCAGATCTTTTTTTTGTTTTACTGACAAAGGTCTCTAATCTCTTATGTCCTTCAGGTGTCAAACTGTACAGGTTAATTAACTAATTCATTAATATGATTCATGTTACTTGTTAACTACCAAGGCTACATTCTCAGCTTTAGCTTGTAAAGGCACTTTTTTTTAAAAGATTCCTTTGCAGATCATGGCATTGAAAATATAAAAAAAGTGTAATGATAAATTTGAGAGATGAGGAGAATGTAAATTTGATGCTGGACCCGAGGGCTGGCCAATACAAATCCATGTCGCTTAATGGCTGACTGACTCTCCATTTAAGTGACCTGAGAAGTCTCAGAATGTATTCAGATACTTATTTGCACAAGAAATTTGGCATTGATCGGTCCAGCAGTTTGCGAGATCCGCGCAAGTGCACGCGCGCGCGCGCACACACACACACACACACACACACACACACACACACACACACACACACACACACACACACACACACACACACACACACACACACACACACACACACACACACACACACAGAGCTATGGATGGGCCTGGGTATGCCTGGGCCCACCCATTTCTGGCCCGTGCCCCCCCAAATATTATATAATAACAGTAGCTTCATTACAACAACTAAAATTGACAACGAAATCGGGCAGTGGGTGTCAATGTCTTTGGATTGGAGACAACAACCCGTCTGTTATCTACTCAACCAATACAAATTCATTGTGCTAAATCATGTGTGTGACGTGTGTGTTGTGATTTGGTGTTTCTAGAACTCGCCAGATTCGTTTTTCTTCAACCTGGAAACTCGCATCTTTGTTTATGATTAAATACAAAGGAGAAGCCTCTAGCCTAAATGTTAACCTCACAATGCCAAACGTCTATTGCAACGTTATTGAAAAAAACAATATTGTAGGAGCAGCAGCAGGTGCCTGATATTAACGCAAATACAGAATGTATTGCTGACATCAGGGGGAGTCTCCGGAGGAGTTGTATCCCGAGAGGGGTTCACCTTGCCGGGGCAAACTCAACAACAGCGTCCTGTCCTCCTTTTAAGTTCCCCTTGATTATGGATTACTATGTGACTGAAGACAATTTTTTGGCGAATGGCTTTTCATTCGCACGCACGCACGCACGCACTCACGCACGCACGCACGCACACAGAGATGCTGTAAAAAATCGATAGGAGTTTTGAAAGGGAAAACTTCTTTATGACCTTGGACATCGATTATACATTTTGGAAATTATAAACCTTTAGGCCTACTGTACATAGTGATTCTAGCATGTGTCTAACTTTGTCAATAGGGCAATCTTAGATAGATAGAAGCATAGACTGAAGGTCGAAATGTACAAATTTACCCAAAGAGTAACGCAATAAACGCTAGATACGAGTCAAACGACCCAAAGACTTCAGACCCGGAAGTGTAGTTTTTAAGACTTTTAAGGTAGAATTCAATTTTCTCCATAAACAGGCTGTATCAAATATGAATGAACGATGCAGAGCCACCCCCCTGACAGAAACGCCCGGATGATGTGTTTATTTTTGGAACACAGTTCTTATATGACGTGATCTAAGATTCCCCTATGGGGATTTCAACACAAAAAAATAACACAGCGACCCAGGGGGATAGCGCCCTCTGGCGGCAGTGACGTCAGACTTCGGTGCTCTATTTATGGTATTTTTCACTCCACTGTACTGTATATGCACAGTTGTGCTTCTAGCAAGTGTCTGCTTTTTGTAAACTGCAGCTTCCCCTTAAAGCCTGCATCACTTTGCATGTAGGACACTATGCACTCATGTTTACATGTACATTATCTAGCCTGTTGGCAATATCTGTCAGGCCAGGGCCAACAGTCACAGGTGAAATATAATTCCCTGGCCAGTTTTGCTAGTTGGCATACTCATCAATGGTGTAAAATCATAAAGTACATGAGGAAAGTGCCACCGTCTTAGATATAATGGTATACACATCGTCCCCACTGTCATGTATCAGGGTCTGGATTTGCCAGGCTTGTAAATGTAACCTGTACATGTAACTCACATTTAACTTATTTGTGCACTCCTTAAGAGTTAAATTAACACTATATGAAATTACATCAAAGACTTGTATTATTCCTAAACAAGTCATGCATGTATATGTCTCACATCACTTGTCACATCAGCATTGGATAGAAAACATTACATTATCAGAACAGAGTAGCAGCTACTGTATGCTTTTACAATAATTAACACACAAATGTTCTTCCACACCATCCAATTTGTTGAATTATATTGTACAATGGGTTCATAGATAGGTTTGAATGGCATGGGAGTCTAAATATGAATGTATTTAAAACTAGAAAAGTGTGCTCCTCGGAGTACAGGTCTCCACCAAGCCGGGTTGCTTACCCAGGGCCCGCAGACTTTGTAAGGTGGTGCTACAGTAGCAAAAATCTGAAATCAATCAGGATGGAATATAAAAAATCAGACAGATTTGTGTTGATCACATGACTATAGAGATAATGTGATAATGTGCATCCTGGTGGCGCTATAACAGGCCAATGTGAAAACTTTGTAGCAGAGATTCTGCTCTGGCCTCCAGGGAATGTACGTGCACAGTTATACGTCGATCGGGCCTACAGTGCTGAAGATTAGCTGTGCACACGCACGCACACACACACACACACACACACGCACACACACACGGGGGCAAAAACATAGTCTCAGCGTCACCTTCGGCCTGGCAGAGACAATAAACATGGAGTTCAAGTGAGAAAAAGAAGCTTCTCAACAGCAGATTTTACTCCATCCTCCTATTTGTTTACTTTTCATTGGTGTCTTTGGTCTCAGGCTGAAGCCTCACCACTTTTGGCACAAGCTATTGTCTTGCTGCACCGCACTCACACTGAGGGTTACATCATTGGTGAATCACTGTATGATTTCTGTTGCAAGAACTGCATGCCAGGCCAACAGGTGATTGGCCCAGGGACACCTGGTATAACAACTAGGGGTGTCACGATTCACTTACCTCACGATTCGATTCAAAATCGATTCCTAGGGTGCCGATTCGATTAAAATTGCGATTCTGCGATTAATTGATATTCGATTCGATTCTGCGATTTATTGCGATTTTCTAGGGTGCCGATTTGATTAAAATTGCGATTCTGCGATTTATTGCGATTTTCTAGGGTGCCGATTCGATTAAAATTGCGATTCTGCGATTAATTGATATTCGATTCTGCGATTTATTGTGATTTTATAAAAAAAAAAAAAAAAAAAAAAAAAAAAAAAAAAAAAAAAATTAAAAAAAATTAAAAAAATCGATTTTAATATTTTGATTCGATTTTTAAAATCGTGGCATTAAGAATCGCGATTTATTCATGAATCGATTTTTTTTGACAGCCCTAATAACAACTGATGTTTTTCTTCTATTTTACTTCCAGTTCGCTTTTTATTTTTTTATTTAAATACAGTTTTTAATGAGACCATGGATGCCTAAAGTCTAGTAAAGATCTGTTAATGCAGAAAATGCTGCAGGGAAGAATATAATGCTGTCATTTTCTTGAATACATTTGGGGAAAGTAATTTAAAGTAAGTGGAAAGTAATTAAGTCATTTTAAGTGAGATTAAATTGAAGTTGAAAAGTTGAAGTGATCTAATATTAACTTAAACATTTTACAACACATGAAGAAATCCACATGTCATAGGAAAGAAAATCAATCTTCAATGATGTGTCAGACACTCTCGATGAGTATTTCCAGTTTATCCTTTAGCACTAGATTAAAGGAAAGTCCATGGGGTCACCACAATCACTAGGGTTCATCCTCCAGGGAGCATGAATGCACTCAGCAAGTATGCATCTGGTATGCAATTGGACATTTTGGCTTGAGACCTGAGAAATTCCCTCTAAATCAGTAGTTCTCACACTTCAAAATTGTTCAAAATAGCAGATATACAAGCTCGCTGCGAGCTTGTATATCTGCATTTTGTTTTAACATTTTCAAATCTAAAATGACACAGATGCTTTCCCGGTTTGAATGGGTTAAGGGTAGCAGGGGTGGGCGACCTTTTGAGCACGAGATCACTTAGCTGTTTTCCAAGGCTGGCGAGATCTATCAGTGCCACAATGAAAAACACCATTGCGTTTATCTTATTAGCGGCTGCTAATTAGAATACAAAAATAGAACGAGTCGATAATTTTATCATAGAGAAAAGTGTTATTCACCTCTAACAATAATGAAAAGAATGTTCTGTATGAGACTTTAACAATACTGATATAGCATGTGATCCTGATTCATGTATAAATCGAATTTTGGCAACTTGGTTTTCAAAACCCAAATGAATCAGTCCTGTAGAAAATGAAATATAAATTCATATCTGTTGCTATCTTGCAGTACCACTAAGGTCATTTTGTGGTGTCTCAGCCTAGCTAGCATCATAATTTGACAGTATGAACTAGCTGCCAATCCTTTGAAGTCAGGATGGTACTGTAGCTGCGGTTTGCAATTCTCAAACAGGCAAAGGTGGTCATCTGTCACTGCTGATCGCTGCTTTGACTTGCACGTGTCACGCACTCATGTCATCCGACACCATTGAATTCTGATGAAAAGGCACAGATGGGCAACATCAGTGATGTCTGCTGACTCGTCCAACTAGAAGGAGAAAAGCACAGTGGATTTGATATCCTTTTTCATCTGCGCCTCCAAGTCCTCTGAAATCCCCTCCGTGACATCTGTGTCACTGTTCTCCTGGACACCTGAAGGCTGTCAATGACATCCATGCTTTCAGTCCTGTTATTAAAATGGCCAAACATATTCTTGCTATTGGAAAGCAACGCATCCTTGAATATCTCGCCATCTTGAAAATATTTCTTGTGTGTGGCAAGAATGAGGCACACATTTACTAACAGGGTTTGTGAAAACAGACTGCTCTCTTGCTAGTTGAGATTTGAGTTCCTTCATCGTTCTCAGTTCACTGTCAGCTGGAAAAGTCTTGTCAAAGGATGTGTTGTTTGGCAGAAAGTTCCCTTTCTTTGCTATCGCTGTGCAATTTTTACAGATGAGACAAATACATTTCCCATTCGACATGATGAAAAAATAATTATCTTCCAATTCTGCATGGAAATGACTTGTGTCTTCTGCCTCTTGGCATCTCTCCCAGAACTCATTTTCAATACTGTTGTCTTGCCTTGTCTCGTCTCGTTAATTGTGGTTACCAATTGAACCCCAGCATCCATTCTGGGGGAACGTTAGTTACACGTCACATTAAGATGGGATGTGAGCTTGTAGAACGGCTATTTTTTGCAAACAGATTTGGTGTAGATGGAAAAAAGCAGTCCAAGTACAGTTGTAACTCAGGTCAGTTACACTAAGAATAGAGGGTTTCATTGGTTACAAGTAGTAGCCGAGTACTAAACAGGTTACACAGCTGGACCATTGATATGCTGCAAGGGCCGTTCCTATTTTAATTTGGGTCGCTCCCCTGAAAGAAGGAAAGGCCATGGGGTGAACAAAATCATTGAGTATAAAGGTGCGCAGCAAGAGGGCCTAAAAATGACTAGCACTGTTGCCACAAAGCAAAAATACTTAACTTTCTGAATAATGTCGTCATTTAGATTTCATATTACAACTAAATTATTGTGGCAATATTGTGCTCCATACATCAAAGATGTTGATTTCAGGTAATGCCAAAGACGTGAATTGACTGAAAATGTACTGTATATTATGTCTGTAGGGGCGTCCGCTGGCCTAGTGGTCGAGGCACATACCATATATAGGTTTTAATGCAGCCTGAAGTTGAGGGTTCCGATCCCGACAACCTTTGCTGTGTGTCACTCCCATCTCTCTCTCCCTGTTTCCTGTGCATCTCCACTGTACACTACTAAAGATATATAAACAAAAAGAAAATGTATAAGGGTGCGCGTGCATGTGTGACTATAAGGCAAATTCAGTGTGGTTTTTCAGGTGAAAGATAGAAAAGCACTAGAGGATTATACAGCCAGCATTACTTTTATTCTTTAAAAATATATATTGTGTTTTTGTAGTGCCCTGTCACCCTCGCAACGATCCCAAGCCTGTTGAGTCACATTTCAAGATAAACATCAAAGCCACTGTACATCCTGACTGTCACACCGACACTCTAAAAGCTCTCGCCAACTGAACAGTTTTTGGCTATTCTCCCTGTTCAAGCTTGTCCACATGTAAAGAACCCCCCCCCCCCCCCCATCCACCCTCCGCCCCAGGAAAAACCCCACGGCTCTGAAAAGTCTTTGTAAGCTGAATCACTTCCAAGCAAATGACAGAGAGATTTTCTGCTGTGCACAATGGATAAAATCCTCAGCGGGGGACGTGAATCGGAGGCTCTTTGAAGACTAGTCATGGTGTGTTATGAGAAGCACACAAAACTATTTTCCCTTGTTTTTTTCTCTGCAGCATAATGTGTTATAAGCTCATATTTTTTTACACATATTGACATTAATTGGCATAGGTCTGTACACCAAGTCTCTTGATTGGAGATGTAGAGACACAATTTGCTCTGATTTCACAGTGATAATGGGCTATGTCTGGGATAAATTAGAAGTTTCAAGACGTGTCCTGTACAAGTAAGATGGGGTCAGTGTGTCATGGGTTTTCAAAAGTGGGCATTGACGATTAACGTGTAAATCAACAGCCAAGGTTTCTGACAAATTCTCCTTGAGTAAGAAACTGAAACCTTACTTGCACTCATTGCAAGTGACTGTGGAAAATTAAATTAAATAAACAATAGATAAAAAATAAGCTTAAATGAACTACCTGCATAGCCCTTTTTGGTAAGACTTTCTATGAAGCCAATGCCTACAAATAAACATGCTCTGAAAATGCATGCGGCCCACCCATCAAATGGCTAGGCCATACACCAAATTTTGTGATTTGGTGTATGGCCCAGCCATTTGAAAGGGGAAAAAAGGAGGGGTAGACCCCTGGGAGACTTCGATTGAGTGTTTAACCCATTCAATCCGGGATGTCTTCTAAATCCTAACAGGTTTCTGAAAAAACGTATTTTTCTATATCAGTGGTGCTCAAACTTTTTCACGACAAGCACCCCCAATATGAAATGCATTTGACCGCCGACCCCCAAAAATATTTAGTTCCAGGGACCCCCCAGAAGCAAAGATTTGAGTTACAAATGTTCGCTTTAAGGTAAATCACAGTGGTATTAGTATTTATCTGTTTCTATATCTGTGTGTGTGTGTGTGTGTGTGTGTGTGTGTGTGTGTGTGTGTGTGTGTGTGTGTGTGTGTGTGTGTGTGTGTGTGTGTGTGTGTGTGTGTGTGTGTGTGTGTGTGTGTGTGTGTATCTAAGTGTTTCGTGTACTTCTGCACCATGACCACACAAATTTCCCTATTTGGGATAATACGGTTTACCTAAGCTTACCGTACAGTAACCAGCCTACGCTGTGCAATGGTGAATAATTCTGGGTCAGATACAGGCAATCAGTAAAATAAGTAAACACTTGTATTATATTAAATGATTCAAAGCCAGTTGTTGTTTGTACAGTGTTCAAGGCCCTTGACAGAGTAGGTGTTGTATAAACCGTGTGTGTGTGTGTGTGTGTGTGTGTGTGTGTGTGTGTGTGTGTGTGTGTGTGTGTGTGTGTGTGTGTGTGTGTGTGTGTGTGTTTAATTCCTTTAAATAATCACACTTCCTCATAAATCCACACTACTAATTCCCTGCAGCTGAGGGTGTCCCAGTGGGGAAACAGTCATGGGTATTTTCCAAACCTTTTTTCTTAATCAAAAGTTAAACTAGGCGCCTCACATAAAACCCATTCAATCCGGGAACGCATCTGTGTCATTTTAGATTTGAGCTATAACCATAATTTTATACTTTAGCTATTCAAAAATAGCAGACCTACAAGCTTTTTTTAAGCAAGAGTTGCACACATTTTCATGATTTAAAAAAAAATAGCAGATCTACAAGCTCATAGCTTGGCACTCGGTACCGCGCTATGAGCTTGTATATCTGCTATTTTTTAATGGCCAAAGAAATCTAAAATGACATAGATGCGTTCCCGGATTGAATGGGTTAAGGAAAGGTATAAAACTAATGTTTTCCCTTTAATCCATTTGAATGCTAGCATCCCTATTCACAATATTGTGAGCTTGTTGATCGGCTATTTTCAGTGAAGAAGGGGAAAAAAGAGCAGACCAAGTGCTGAGCCAAATCCCAGTATCCAAAGTATTAGTTAAGCATAGAGGGTTTAGTGGTACTGCTTTCAGCTTTGTTTCATGGTTGTTTGTACAGTTTGTTGCGTGTTGTTCTACTACTATGTCTCAAGGTGGACCACAATGGAAACAAGCTTCAGCTTAGATTTTTTTTCTAACCCTATAGGCTTTATAACTGCTGTTAAAAGAAAACCTTTTGTCCATAGATTCGCTACTATCCCTTTCATACAAAACAACCCGGTGTTACTTGGCATAGAATATTGAACACTTGTTTGGCAACCGGAGCTCAGCCAACAAGAACAGGCTGTACGGTGTAATTATGGTAGCAGGCAAGATCATTGGAGTGGTGAAACGGTCCCAGCTTACTAATATCTACAACAAGAGAACATTCAGGCCATTTGCCAGTGACCACAACACCCTTTGTATGCTCCCGGAAGGCCACAGATTGGAGCCCGAACCGGCAAGGTGAGATGGTTCTTCACCCCTGAGCCATAGCTTGCTGAATACACTGAGCTGAAAGATAGCTATGTTGGAATGTAGACAAATAATATACTCACTAATACAATAGTGTTTAACACATT
The DNA here is from genome assembly GCF_963454915.1 of Gymnoscopelus microlampas. Taxonomy (NCBI): domain Eukaryota; kingdom Metazoa; phylum Chordata; class Actinopteri; order Myctophiformes; family Myctophidae; genus Gymnoscopelus; species Gymnoscopelus microlampas. The sequence continues at coordinate 29,470,259 of NC_139955.1, forward strand.
GAGTGCCATAAACGGTCCGGACCGTTTTTGAGAATCCATGCGGGGAGTGCCATAAACGGTCCGGACCGTTTTTGGCCCATTTTTCTTTTTATACGTGGGGCCCACGCGGGGCGCTCTAACGAAACTTTGGGATCGTCCAAGGAGTTTCTGAGAAGGAGAGGCCGGGTGTGGATCCATGTCAAAAATCCTTCCGGTCGGCCGCTCCAATGTTAACTGCTTGACTAAAAGCTTGATATCTCCATTTCTTTTTAACGTGGTGGAAGTGAGCCGTTTTCGATCGGCGATCACTCTGCAATGGAGGATCGCGTTAGAAATATTATTGTTCCATGCGTTTAATTGATTGTTTAATTGAAAAGGGTACACAGTATGACTTAAAAACGTTTAAATGATTAGTCACCGATCGCATCGCAGCAGTAGCTACAATGAAAGATAAAGCCGAGCTGTCAGATATCGCAGCTCAGTTTTACAGTACATGTTACAAAATGACATCATGAAGAGATTAAAGTAGCCGCATACTTGTAGCTTCCGTGCCAAAACACTTGAATCAAAGACGAGAGAGATACTGTAGATCGCTGTAGATCGCTGTTCACACCCAGAGGGAAGGCAGAGTGGCTGTCGAAACGTTGGTCTCTGTTTTTATCTTACCTTAATAACCTTAATAAAAGTTTTTTGGCATGGAAGAGGGAAGAGTGTGCGGCTACATTAAGATAAGACCTTTATTGATCCCGCGAGGGAAATTAAGTCACCATTCAGTGCATTGCAGCTCTTTGAAAAAAATGACATCATTCACCAGTAAAAGCCTCCTCTGTGGATATTATACAAGTACAGTGACTTGTAGCAAAATGATGGAATAACTTGGTGACACATTGCAGGCAAGTGGCTTCGTTGGCGTTTTTGAAACAATAAGAAAAGCAATAACAGACAGAAAAGCAAGTTGAATATGTAGGCTACCACCTAAAGGTTGAACGAGAAACAGAGCCAGAAACAGTCTGTAGTACGGCAGTGTCGCGTACCAAAAAGAGCAGGAACCATAAATGCAGGAACAGCGAAGTGTATCTATCTATCTATCTATCTATCTATCTATCTATCTATCTATCTATCGACACAAGAAACAGACATTTAGACACAGAGAAAAATACTTCAGTATTTTCAGTTTGCAGTTTTATGTGATTGCATAATTTGTTTTTCGGGGTCATGTGCTACTGCAATGGCAGCAAAGCCTGGCAACACTGAATTATTGAAGGAGAGCGTACACAGTAATAGGACAGACTACAGTGGCATTATATTCACTACGGTTTGAAGAATTCATTAGAGTTCATATATGACAATCTGTGCTGAGTTGTGTACAATACAAGCCCTTAGCTAACAAATCACATGATTACAATACTAGAAAAGTGCACTCCTCGGAGCACAGGTCTCTCAAACTTTGGAATGCAAAATGGCGCAAAATGTAGTCTGCCACAAATGGTCAGGGCATATGCGGAGTTGCATCATGATCCACGGAATCCAGAGAAAAAAAGATTTTGATTATACAGTACGACCTACAGTTCAAGTGTCACAGGCAAAAACGTGAAGTTGGCGCCATCATAAGATGCCATGTAAGGCCTATTTCAAAAGTTTGGGATGCAAAATTGCCGGTACTGTAGACACACGGATAGACACACTGATGGACGAATGGACAGGGCCGAAAACAGTCTCCAGCCTTCAGCTGCATGGCCTGGCGGAAACAATAATATCATTGTTTGTTTTATTTTTGTTTATTTGTCAGGATTCCCATTAGCTGTGCCCTAAAGCAGAGCTAGTCTTCCTGGGGTCCACATATTGTTTAAAAAATACATACAATTAAAAAAAACATACTTTTGAAAAACTAAACAAAGAAAAAAAGAAAATGTACATGTACATATACCGTGTATATGCACAGGTATATTTCATCCACGATGTTTCCGGTGTTTCAATGAAATGGACAAATAAACATTCAATGGTGGAGGAATTATGAATAAAATACCTGAATTGTGAGCTGAATGCGAAAGCTAGGGGGTGGCAACTGCCATCCCCTGAAACCCCTGGCAGCACTTCCATTTAAAACAATTCAAAACATAAGCTGGGCTCAGGAGAAAACGCTTTGGTGGACACAGCCCCTAAATCAGAATGCTTTGGTGGACAGAGAGGCTGGTGGACTGGATGCATGGGGCCCTCAAATCACTCTCTCCACATGGGAGCGGCTGGTGACCTCACCAGTGCACCGGACCCATGGTATTAAATATGGTTGTGTGAAATGTCAGTTTTCACACATCGTCAAGCAATCCCCTACTCACCCCCCCCCCACACACACACACACACACACACACACACACACACACACACACACACACACACACACACACACACACACACACACACACACACACACACACACACACACACACACACACACACACACACACACACACACACACACAGCTACCATATACATGCCTTGCCTCCTGCCAGGTCTGGGACAAGCTAAACAGGTAATTCTACAGGATGAGCCTCCGAGGCTCTAGACTCTAACATTCTGCTATTTTCGCAGAATGTTCGCCTATTATGACATGCCCAGAATAGGGATGCAAGGCTTCATGTGGATAAATGACAGTCAATTATGTCTGTGAGTGAACGAACTGCCCCTATGGGCTCATTTCCCAGAATGCTCCACCGGGGTGCAGCTGGTGACAGGTGAAAATATATTGCAGACATGAGTTCAACCACCGCATTTTTGAATGTTCTAAATGGTGCAGCTGGGGGGGTGTTTGCGTGCCTCCGTGCGTGGGAGCGTTTGTGCGCGCCTCTGTGTGCGCATTTGCACTGTACGTCCAAAGAAATTGATGTTAAATGTATGTATGGCGTTATGAAAGGCGCTCAGGTGACGCAGTGGTGAAGTACCTGCCCACCACCGCAGAGTCTGGGGGTTGGCCCGTGTTTGAGGGAGGGAAGCCGGGCGGGGAGGTTTATAGTTGTCACTGCAACATACTCCAACGGGCTAGGTGCGGCACCTGTCAGCAGGGTGTGTTGGGCGGGTACGACAAAGGCTCTACGTCCTCCAGGTGGGGGCTCCTCACCAGCAGGTGAGCCAGTAGGTTACAACAGCAGACAACACACAGAAATGTGTGTGGGGAGGAATGAATTGGCAGAATGACTAAAATGGGGAGAAAAAGGGGTACAAAATAAAAGGAAGTACAGTATGGCTACATGCTATAGCGGACACTACACTGATATAGACTGTTTCATAAACAACACGTTAAAACTGCTTTCCTGAATATTACAACCGTTGTGAAGTTCTTGTTGACAAAGCTTTAACACGTCTCCTAGCACAAATAGAAAGTTGAAACGGTAATGCAAATTGATTTGATGTGGCACAGCAGCGCACCTCAGCATCCCATTCAAGTAAATAACATTTTAGTGTTCCATTTAAGGTCTCAACATGAATTCTTTCCCTCTACCCTTCCTGCTTGCATTATCCCTTACATAATTACATCTTAAATGCAAAATAGCAGCGAGTGCTGGGCTTGTGGAGCTCATTTGCTGTGCGCCTGGTGAAATAAAACACAAGGAAATGTCTTGGATTTAAGTAGGCTCTTTGCTGCGAGCTTGTTGTGTCTCACAGCTGGGTGCCATTGATTTGCATGAGGTGAGATGCAGTGTGTCTGCAGTTACCCTAATTCTACCCATATCAGCATTTCTCTGTCGCTCAATCAAGCCCTACAGTTGCGGGTCGCTGGCTGTGTAATGGCAATACTACATAAAAAAGAAAAGAAAATGTTCCACATGAGAGTAGGCTAACTTGCTGAGTTTCAAAATATGGAATTGACACTGGCTTTGTTTACTATAGGTCTTACAATTAAAATTAGTTTTTTCCTGGATTCCTTGGATCACAAAACTCTGGTCACACCCATTTCCACCTAAATAGATTTTCCGCCATTGCATTCTCCAAAACACACTTTTTGCGATAATGACACAATCCTACATATTGTGTCATTATCTCCATACACTATCTCTGGAATCATGCGATAAACATGTATCATTCTCGATTTTCTCATTGGCTATGATTGCCTTCCAAAGTTTGCGGGATGGGCCTACCAGTATGCTATATTAGAGTTGCCTAATGGGTAATGTGGTTGGTCGGTCGGTCGGTGGACCATCCCGACACCCCATCTCTATGACTCAGATATAACCATATATAGAGTTCACTATGACTCATCCAATCGCCGATTGCCAATATATTCGTCTTATCGTCCAAATCTATTAGACATTCTACCCAGAAATACCTGTTTGATTACAAACGCTCTGATCTGGTCTAAAAATTGCAAGGGACATGTACCCCCCGCCACCTGTTTCACTGGAGTCTTTTGGCAGACACGAAGACTGGCATTGTGAAATGAGAAGAATGTTTGACCACAGACAAACAATGAATGGGACCAAAAGGCGACCTTTTCAAGGGTAGTCCACCACAATACAGACAGATAAAATGTTTCAACAGAAATTTCAGCCATTCCTGATACATTTACTGTTGGCTGCAATAGTTCTGCAGACGATTATTTTCTCAAATGGTTCATACCAGTTTTTGCCTGCCATTCAAGGGTTTTGAAATGGTTATGATCTCACTGATCTAACCTTCAAAGTTTTATTTAATTAAGTTAAAAGTTAAAGTTAAAAAAAGAATAAACTCTCTCTCTCAAGTCAATTCATCCAGAATTATTGTATACTACTGAACACATTCCCTTACTGTGGCAAGATACATGCTCCATCTCCAAAGTTAAGTGATGACACGTCATTTAATATTTACAACATCTAAATAATAAACCAATGTTGCTGAGAAATATTGTAAACATAAACCACTACATGCAAAGTATTTAATCTCCAAGATAAACTCCCACATGACGCACCCTGGTTTAGTGAAGTGAACAAATATGAACAGTCAAACAACATGAAGAATTCAACAATGCAGGTCTTTTCACCCATAATCTGAAAATGAACGAGCATGGAGTGCTATAAAGAATCTTGCCCATTGAAGTCTGTATTTTCATGTGTTTTTTAAATCCGTCATCTGATAAAAATCATTACACACTACCTTGCACACTGACTCCGATGCGCGTTATTGCATTAATTGCAGAGCATTCAGAAGAATGAGACAACATCATCATCAAGCAGTGAGGGTGGGTGATTGTGTGGTCACGGCGGTCCTCTCACTTGTTGAACACAAAAATATACATATTTTTATTATTTTTGTGTTTTGCCAATTATTTGAGGGCCCACTTGCAATATCCTCATGGCCCGGTTGAGAATCACAGCTATAAGTCACAGATTGCAAGCGTCATAAAGAGAACAAAGATAAGTCTTTGAGTAATTGGAATACGCCTACAGCCTTGAGTTTACCTCCCATAGACGTCAAGCCATTCATAAATTTGAATAGATTTGCACTTCCTTTTAGACTCTAAAAGGAAGTGCAAATCTATTCCAATTTAGAGCATAATTTGTTTCCATGTCCATGGGCAGACATGAAGACTGGCAGTATGAAACAAGAGGAATGTTCTCCATAGTAGACAAACACAATGAATGGGGCCAAAAGGTCACTCTCTCCAAGGCTAGTACAACACAATACAGGTAACATGTCGCAACAAATGTACTAACGGGAGAATTGCAGACATACTATTTCAGCCATTCGTGCTGCATTTACTGTTGGCTCCAATAGTTCTCACGTCATTTACAGAACCAAATGACATGAACAGCTGATCTCGCACACCGCTGGACCGATCAGCGTGAACCTTTGCACGCACACTTCCATTAAGCAAAGGAAGAACCTCCACTCCGAATATTTTAAATCGGCCTCATGGTGGCGCTACAATAGGCAACCTCACGTTTTGGACAATAATTCTTGAACCGTAGGTCTTCAATCAAAATCTTTTAAGCCACAACTCCCCTTATATGCCACACCCATTTCTACTATATACCATGTCCAAAGTGATGGACAGACAGAGGAGGGTTTGGTTTGGGAGTGGACAAATTGTTTTTTGACTATCATGACCCACTCCATTACTAGCAATAATTTTGCACTTGAAAAAATAAAGAAAAAGTCAATTGGCACAATGCCCATCAGTGCAAATTTAGCTTTAATCTAGCACGAAAACTATAATTAATGGCACTAATCCGATGGCTATTAACAAAGTGTAGCCTAGGGTAAAGGACCCAAAAATTACGATTTTAATGAAAATCGTTAATTTGAACCATTCATTATTGGACAATTATCAGTACATTTGTTTCAAGAACTATTAGGGGATTCATAGAGACAGATACAGTATCAGTTACAGTAGCTTTGGACTCAATATATTTCATGACACTCAAGGCTTTAAAAACTTAATTTAATCTCTAACCAGGTGAAATCTACTGAGGGGAGCAATCACCCAGAGTCATTTCAGCCTTCTCACACATGCCTTGTAGGCAGATGGCATCACTTAAAGCAGCTCAAAGCACCTGGGTACCAACGCTTCATACTGTCATGTGTAGGCCTACTCCAGAACCTTCATAAAGATTGGCCATTTTGGTACTGTCAAATTTCATCAAAACAGGAAGAAAGTGATAAAGTAGTGCTAAAGCCTATACCTTTTGTTTGAGTTGACTGGCTGCTCTCTGCTGCAGTTGGTTATGCTTTCATTCAATAATAATAATAATAATAATAATAATAATGAATTATGGAGCACATACAAAACAATGTTACAATGTACTTTACAGAGGAAAATCAACCAAAAACATGACAATAAAATGTCCCATGATTTGTGGTTTTAGGGCACACCTTGCATGTCCATCACATACAGTACAAACGTGTGAACTTGCCAGGTTTATCGTAATGTACATTAGAACAATCACAATGTACTATAAACAGGTCTAATTAGACAGATACCAAACCAACTAAATAATGACCTCTCTCTGAAGAGATGCTCTGAACTTCACAGTTTAGTTTAACTGCTCAAATTACACTCATACAGTTTTACGTATCTCTGCCCAAGTGTGGTTAGAAACAGTAATGCAGCTTAGATCAGATCAGAGAGATAGTGGCAGAATTTCCCAAAAGTCCCAATTCCATTTGCCACTTTCACTAGCTTGGTGTAGGCTTTTATGACACATACAGGTGGGGTTTATGTTTTTTGCACATCCATTTGATAGAAACTGGACCACAGACAGTACTCACAGACTCCACGAGGCAGGGATGACGTTTATGGAGCATTACTGAATAATCCAGCTCACAAGTGCATAAGATGCGCACAAAAAAGTTTGTCTCCTGTTCCAATAACAGGTTATTTGACATCCAAAAACACCCGCAAAAACGTCAAAAACTGTTTGTTCCCTGTGCACCAAACTAGGGTATTTTGTCTTCTCTCTTTCTCTCTGTTCAATCACTGATTAATTTCACCTGTGACAACTGCCCAGCATATATCTGCATCAACTTTAGGGGGCGCACTTTACCAAATTACTGTAGACAGTAGCCCACTACCTAAACATGGGTAAGCTATTTACATGCATTAAACCCAAAGTAATACAAAAAATGTGAATTAAATACTGTTACTAATTTGGCTCTTACTATAAGTACATTTAGGAATGTTAACCAAACCTATCACACTGGTCACATTCTTAAGACAATAAGTGCAGTGAGTGACATTACTCTTTGTTAACAACATAAGAGATGTGAAAGTGCATACAGTAATCAACATTACATCAACATCAGAATCAACAATAGCATTTTTTTCTCTCGCGAGATGAGGGACACAGTCTTACCAACGGGGCTCACTGTAGTCATTGGGAGAAGAGAGAGAGATAGAAGTGAGAGAGAGGGGCGGGGGGGGGGTCAGTCTTTCTAACATTAGCCATTATATCATTACCATACATATGTATACTGTACAGTATGATGCATACACTTTTTGTTTTACTGGGTGTAAATTGTAATTGTTCTCTGGTTTCTAAAATTGATACCGTCGTCCGTTAATTAATAGGCTAGGCTACTGTATTTTCCTCTTCTGTTCAGCTTCAGGTGAGGAGACATTGAGGCTGTGACTGACCAATACAAAATTGATGACTAACCTTTCACCTGATTTCACACTAAAGCACTACTTACGTATAGCAACGTATATAGACTGTTAACAATAATCATTAATCATTGTTGCCTGTGGTTAATTAGAACCATTAGCATACAGTGTTTACCCAACTATAATTAATCACTCTGAAATTACTTACTAATCATTAATAATCCATTCATAATTGCTATTATAGGATAACTTTATCTTTTTTAATATTTTTTCTAATATATCATTTGTTCTTACTCTTACACAAAATGTGAAAAAACACAATATAATTCTATAGGCCCACAAATGTGTTCTTATTCTATAGCTATAGATTTTACCATTGTGCATTGTACTCACTCACTTGAAGAACTATTCCTGATGAAGCATCTTTGCTTCATCAGGAATTGTTAAGAGTATACAGTAGCTTTCTTTGTAGCCATCGAAAGAAAAGAGTTGTAACTGACAGAATACCTACTTTCATACAATACATGGCAGCCTTAACCAAACATTAATACTCTTTTTACTGGTGCCTCAGATTGAAAAGATAATGTGACTGCGTACGGATGCAGCAGGGGAAAAGTTCCAGTCAATCCACTGCGCAGAGAAGTGGTTCAAATCCTCTGTGGAGCATCTGGCTTGGCCGTGCTCGAGGGTGGTAAGCTGGGAGGGTGATCTCTGTCTCTGCTCTATTGACAATGATCACAGGTTGGCCTGTTCAGCAGAGCTAGGTGGGATAGCGTGTTCCGCCACAACTCCTCTTTGTCAGGTGAAAAGAAGCGGCTGGTGACTTCATGTGTATCGGAGGAGACGCATACTCGTATTTACCATCCCACATGACCAAGTGTAGGGGTTAGCAGTGTGACAAGGACTACACGTGTGAGAACTGGCAAAATGACTAAATCGGGAGAAAAAGGAAAAAAGAAAATGTGATATAAATCTGTGAAACAGTGCGGGCACCCACTGGATTTCCCACAGGTGCAACCACTAAGTGGATATAAATCTGTTATACAAACTGATGAGTGTTTCTGTACAATTAAACAACACCATTCTGTCCCTTGTGGTGTCTCACTATGCTTTATTTGCAGTATTTCTTATATTACCATACGTTAGTCATTGATCACCGCAGCTCTGCTCTACATGGTGCATGTTTACCCATTCACGTAGTCACGCGTGCACGTACGCACACACACACACACACACACAAACACACGCACGCGCGCACACATCACACACACGCGCACACACACAAAACACTCATGTTTGAAAGCCTCCACACAGTAGGAAGCTTTGGATCTGTGGATGTCTTGTGGTATAACGGAACAACAGCACTGGCAGCGGCAAATAGATGTCACTTTCCCTCGCCTGCTCGGCAACAACAGTGGCAGAAGCACCAGGCAGAGATTTATGAGGTACAATGGCGTTTATCTGGGATAGCGGTGGAGCGGGCTGTGGAATAATGCAAGCTGGCTGGCCGACTATCAGCTTGCAACGAATGTATGAAAGGATGGAGATAGTGAGCAAAAAACATAGGAAGCGATAGGGGACAGGTGCGTGGGGTCGAGGTGGATAATGGCAGGGTGGAGAATGTGCTTGAGGAGGATGCAGAAAGCAGTGTGTAAATATAGCTGGGGGCTTTAACAGGGCAAGTCAAGCACTGAGCTTTTGTTTTCTAGTTGTTCTCATAGCCCTTAGGAAAACAGGGTGACTAGTCAAATTTTGCAGCCTCCGCCAAGCATCCCTGTCCTAGTTGTTTGTCCCAGATCTGCTGATGCGGTCATTAATTTATTTTTTTCCCAGCTCTGGGCATTTATTATTCAAGCCTTTCCTTTTGAATCCCCCCTCTCTTTGTGTTTTGCATGAAGATTAGAAATGCAGCAATGCCATTTTTCCTGAGCAATATTCAAATACTTGGATAACATTCAATATGGAATTTGTTTTATTTTGTCAGGACAGTATCACAATTCAGCACTACGGGGCTTAGTCTTGATGATGAGATCATCATTCACAGTGCTGCTGAGTGGATCATGGCTTCCTCAGGAAAGTAAGAGCTGCTCCCTCTGGGAAAATGAATTCAAAATCTACTGCATCCATGTTCAATTCCATTGGGTGGGTTTTTCTATCTTTGCTTTTAGCCCCAACATTTAAATAGATTACTGTCAGCTACTGTACATGATGGGCCTGCCCTGTACTAAGAATACCAGTGTGAAGGACAAAGAAAATGTATTCTAGAGACACAAGAATATTTGTTAAAGCTTGGAGCTTTAGCTAAGCACTGTAGCTCTGACCATCGCATTCCTCACTGTTGGTTCTTGCTGCCGTTGGTGGCCGAAGAACTAAGACACCTAATCTCTCAAGACAGATTCTGTTACAGCAAAATCTGTTAGCGCCACTGACCTAAACATGTAGTGTTGTTGTTAGTAGGAATAAACCCAGAAGCACACTGGAGGAAGTGGACTAAGAAAGCGGAGGAGATAAACCAAGTTCCTGTTTCTACACAAAAAAGGAGGTGGTGCCCCCAGAGGCAAAAACAAAGGGGGAAAAAAGTGAATTACCGCTCTTTTTACAGAATGGGTTCGCAGATTGACCAACACCAACTTGGGACTCCTGAATTGCCACCTTCCACTCCCTCCTATTCAGCCTATTCAACCTATTCGGCTCTGCAGTGTTGCTGGCCGTGCTTTTACACTGCAGTGTCCTCATAGGTGGTGCGCCCCCTTCCCCTCCTAGCTGTACCATGGGTTGGCTACCACAGTGTGTGGGCTTGCGATCAGTACCGGGTGCCTGGCACAGTGCCCAGCCAGCCTCATCCTTCCCTCCCTGACCTTGCCTGTGAGCCGTGGGAGGCCTCCTCAGAGGTCCACGCTTCTGATGTGGTCCTCCCATGCATGGGGGGACACCAAGTGCCACTTGTAGCATTGTTGTGTAGATGTCACTTAGAGCAGTTTACTACTGTACTGTGAATATCCATGTCACTCACAGCCCCATACATCAGTACTGATTCTACTGTAGCCACGAACAGCCGCATCTTGAGGTCATCTCCCATCTCAGATTTCCACACTCTCCTCATCCTGTACCAGGAATTCCAGGAAAGTGCCCTCCGGACCTTCAGATCCTGTTCTGCTGAGGCAATCCAGGCATCAAGAAGTCCCCGACTACCTCGAGCTCCGCCCCGCTGGCAGTAGCAATGGTTCTGTCCTCTGTGTTGAATGCCATTACTTTTATTTTCTTGGTATTGAATTTGATACCGATCTTCCTGCACTCTATTTCTACTGCCAGGACTAGTTCCCTTCCTTCTTCGGTTGTGTCCAAGAATGTGTCAGAAATGTATATATAACACACACACACACACACACACACACACACACACACACACACACACACACACACACACACACACACACACACACACACACACACACACACACACACACACACACACACACACACACACACACACACACACACAGACACAGATATGTGATTTGCTAGTGTGAGAGAACTCCATGCCAAAACCAAGAACCTATCACACTGAAAGAAAAGATGCATCTCTCTATGTTTTCTAAATTTGAACTGAAAATGAAGTAGATTAGAAGTAGGCCTATGAAAACTGTTTTAACTGCAGTGATGACGAGTATGCATTACATTTTGTTAAATGTAAGCACGCTATCATTTGTTAAATAATAACCACAGAGGATACATTCCTTAACATGTCCTTGCCAACATCCCAGGAAATAACAGAGACAATATCCAGAGTGGCATAAATATAGAGTGAGTGGGTTTTTGGAGAAGAATATTCTCCAAAGTTCATTAAGAATCTGAACTGAGGGCATTGTGAGTGATGCAATTAAGCTTCTAGAGGACCCCCAAGCTGCTCTCAAGCATCCCTCTGGTTTTCATGGTTCAAAAAGCTCAACCACTCCACAATTAATTTCTTTCACATTAAAAATGAACATCAAATACTATTCCGGTCTCTTAAGAGCATTAACCAACACTTATAGTGAGGATTTCACAACATAAAGATGATTAATCACATTAAGGATTAATCTGATATACAGCCAATAATTCCACATTCATCCATGGCAATATTAAAAACATATTTGTATTTCAAGTGAAGTATAACATCTTATCTTTTTAACATTTTATATCAGATTAAATCATTGACGAAATTGTAAAATAAATGATTGATACTGTACTAAGACCAAATACAAAATACTACCAAGCCCTCCATCTCTTCCAACTGAATGTTAATCTTTGACCGTATCTCATTTCTACGATCCATTATCTTGTCAGCTGTACAGTGTACTAAATGTTTTACCAAAAACATATAGCCATGAATGAACATAATTCATCACCCAAAGCGTGAAATATGATTAATCCAATTCAAGTCTAAATCGTTTGTAGTTGGCCACAACAATCTTCTTGTAATTACCCACAGGCCAGATTACATTATCCACAAATCTTATCACATACCACAACAAACGTTTGTCGTGAATGACTTCCTATCGTTGTCAAGCAATTTCAGCATTTTCCACTTGACCCTATAGGGCAAAGCTCACTCTGGGCCACATTACTTTCTCTTTCACCCTTTCTCCCCCTCTTTCTTGTCCCCTCTACCTCTCCCCCTCCGTCACTCAGATGTCCACTAGATTGAGCAGTTATTCCTTGTTCTTTCCAAACCTATTTCCTTGCTGCTGTCCCAGGGCTATCCATATCAACCTGAAAGTAATCCCGCAGAACGCACCTGCTGCCTCGATCAACACGGAGACATGAGCCACAGGGGAGACGTAAACAGCGAGGTTCAACGCACGGCGCCGGGGGCTGTGTGGTTCCCTGTTCTCTCCTGGTAAGTCAATTAAGCAGCAAATGACCCCTGGAATCTACTGTAATAAGCCAAGCACTACGGAATTGGCTTTAATATATCATTATGGTGACAGTAATTGGATTGGACGGTTGATTGCGTTTTTTTCCCAAGCTGTAAAGATATTTTAGTAACAAAAACAATAAAAAAGAGAGCACTGTAGCTTTAAAAGGAGTGATATATTCTGGCCATTTTTAGGCAATTAGTTCAGTAGGTGAGGGGTGGGGCTTCTACTGTGTGTGACAGAACAAATAGAACTGAAGACTGGACTTGGATACATGATAACTAATGATGCTTTTTTTTACCTTGCTCTTTCGGCAATCACTACTTGTTTGCTTGCCTGCAAAAGTATTAGTTCATAATTCGCTCACTCAAACAAGATTAGGTCAAAACCTAGTTTATGCCTGAACCGTGTATGACACGCTGAAGATCTTTTAATATGAAACAATTAATACAGGAAGTATCCCATAGAGGTTTGGTCACGGCCAGTTTAATAGATCATTCAGGCTGACTGGAGCCAAATAGCACGAGCACCGGCGTCCTCCCTGCTTGATTGACTGGTGAGCACAGCAGAGGCGCACCGGAGATGCACATCCAAAGGTTATCAAAAATATGGCCACAAAACTCTGTGCAGGAGCCATGTCCACCATTATGAATAAAATGGGTTTCTGTCATCATATCAAATTATTTTGCCAGAAATTAGTACGTTCCATAAACATTTTAGTGAGTTTGTGAATACTAAACACTTTTGCCAAATGCTCAGACTAAAATGTAAACATAGCGTGCCTGCATGCATGTGTTCAACTGTTTGAGGGTGAAAGTTTCCCACTAAACTGCAGAGATACTGAAGTGCATTTATATATACCATTCTGAATAACGGTGATCAAAGCAACTGAAGCAACAAATTACATAATGGGTTGAGTTTTATTTATTTACAATCATGTTGTTTGTTGTGCGAGAATGCATGTGAAACAGCTCATAGCCTATATATGATAAATACAGCATCTAATTTATACAACATGACATGCAGGAGTAGTGAGTGAGTGAGCAGGCAGGAGTGAGAAATTGGAATGTGGCCGTCAGTTCAGTCGGCTTGATTCCTCCGGACTCGCATATAATCGTCTCCTCCTCGCTCGGAGGCGGGACTAATGCGCGAGTGGAGAGAGTGAGTGGTGTGAGCGAGTGTGGAAGTTGGTATATTGGAACCACACCTTTCACGCTCTCTCACTGCCACACACAGTCTTCCTCTCTCTCAGGCATGTTTGCTGTCCAGAGGCAAATCAATGACAATAATTGTTTTGGGATTGCTTGCGATTATGAAAAGGCATAGGGCTGGGAGGGATTTTAAGAGAGTATTATGATTACAAATACATTTGAATTCTCTTTGTTTTGAAAAGATTACGGTAGGTTCAAGATTCAAGATTTTTATTTTATCTTCTGTTTGAGTACATTAGAGTACAATTATTTTGTTCTGGTTCCTCAGACATTATAGCAGCAATAATAATACTACACATTTAAACATTTCATGTAAATAAATATTTACTCCCAAACTGTGCTTGTATATCACTAGAGGTTCGGGCCACTATGTATCTAGTCACATCTAGTAGTAGCTTACAATATAGGCTATACTATTATTCCTCAAATACTAACCCCTCAGGTACAGGGTGGCTTGCTCTGCGTTGGCCTGGTTGGGCATCATTGGGTTTTCTCAATGTTGGTGGGTTATAATAAGATATGGTATAATGTTCATTTTGGTAAATGCCTATTTGTCATGCTAGTGATGACGTTCTGCAGCCTCTGCGAGGAGAGCCTTCATTATCATCTGTCTGATCATGGTGTCATTTGTGGGAACTGTCTTTATTTGGTACTTTATTGAAATATTAGTGATGAAGGCCTCTCATTAGATGACATGGATTTCGTTGGAGCTATATGTACACACACACACACACACACACACACACACACACACACAGTCTGACTGGCCACGCATGTGAATGTTTTGTTCCGGTGACACGCGCGATGAAGTGACCGACACACACGGGTCCGTTGCACTGTGCTCCGTTGTATAACTGAGTAAGCAACACGCTAACGCTGTAAGCAGCAAGAGCTAATACGATGTATACGATCTGTCGGAAAAGGCAGATCGCATGCTTGATGCTGTCGCAACGCTTCTGGTTCAAGATGTTGCGTAATCATGTACAGAAATGTTGCGTGATCATGTAGCGCGACAAATATGGCCCAAAAAACGAATACACATGTACTGTATGTATGTTGAACAATTGAAAGTACACTATCCAAAGGCGACAGGCATGATTGATTTGCAGGCAAAATTAGTAGGAAGTTGGACACGTGGTCTGCTAGAACATAGCAGAAACAAAGGGTCCTACCAGAATGACCCGGAAGTCCAACCACTACGCGACATTTCGCACATATCTATGTTCAGTGGCCAATCTGAGTAAAATACTTACAGTAGAGTCCTGCAAGTGGTAGGCTACGCGATTGGCTGGTTTGTTGTTAGGCCAACTGGCATCCCATAGCGTGGAGGGATGATTGCTCGCGATTTGCTAATTCGTTAAGCCGAAATCACACACACGCACACGCGCGGCCAGATCCGCACGCACGAAAGTCCCGTCGCGGACCCACAGCGAACACACAAACCCCCGCTCATAAACAGTTCCAACACAAGCCCGCGACCCGTCACGAACCCACAGCGAGCGAACACACACACCGTGCGCAGTTTGATCATTCATCCCATAGCTTTTTGCGCTGTAACCATGGCGACGGTTGTAAACATGGCGACGATAGCTCCCATAGCCCAAACTCTGAATCTCCGGTGTTGACATAAAAGAGATAATAAACAGCTTACATTTTGGGAAAGTAAAAAACGGGCGTCGTCAATTGGTGCATATGATATAAACAATGGCCGTGTGCAAATTCAGGTCAATTGGTCCAGCCATTGAGGAGAACCGGGCAGGACAGACAGATCCTGTCCACAGAGGTTTCCTTTATTATATGTAGGGATGACAACAAAACTCTGTAATAGGCTTGGGTGGCATCAAGGTATTACAATATACCAGTAGTAAGTAGTACAGTAGTTTTTCAATACCGTCGAAAAATAAAGATTCCGCTTTTTCAATTAAACTTAGACAGATGCTGTATTGAGGTGATGTATCGTACTTCAGGAAGAAAATAAATCATTGGCTGGTAATTTTTGCTCTAGGTCTCTTGAGTCCTAGCTAATCAATTAAATATGACTAGATATGGAATCATGAAAATATTGCCAAATATAACTTTATCTCCTTTATCTACTTCTCTCAACTACAAAAGCAGTTTATAAGCCACATGATTTTATTCATCTGCCAGTCTGCCACCACCTGCACATCATCTCTGTTTAGCCCACTGATGAGTCGGTATTCAGGGCAGTGTAATCTGGTCCTCCAGCCAGGTACAGTATGTTAAGTCTATAATGGAAGAAGGGCTTATTTCCTATATAGGCCTATTCATTATTCCATTGGCCATAAGTAAAACTTGTCTAAGTAGGCTAATTGCATATTAGACACACGTAATGTCATACAGTACATGCTACAATGACTTCTATCACCAGCAGCTCAGCTTTTAAGTTTTTTCTTTCTTTTTCTTTACACAAATCACGGCATTGTATACCGTGTGAACTTTCAGGAAGGCATGAAGTGTTATAGGGACGGCACACATGGGGCGGCGGTATAGTGGCTACTTGGGAATCGGAAGGTTCCTGGTTTGATCCTGGCTCCTCCTGGGTTAGTGTCAAAGTGCCATTGAGCAAGACACTTAAGCCCTTATTGCCCTTGATGAACAAGTTGGTGCCCCCTTGCCTTGCTCTGCCATCATGTGACTGTGAATGGGTGAATGTAATGTAAGTTGTAAATCCCTTTTGATAAAGGCGCTATTATACATTTTTCATTTATAGATAAATAAAAAAACAGCTCAAGCCAAATACGGAATGAGAATTATAATTGAAAAATACTGGCCAGGTGAAAAGTGTGAATCAAACAGCAGTCCTCTGAAAATGTGGTGGTGGTGCTCAAGTGTGGTTACTGGTTAGTGATCTCTCTTGGTGATAACATTTGTCAAAGGCCTTGGCCATTGATTTCAGGAGATAATTATCTAGAGTATATGACCAAGGTCATTCCATGATTTTATTGGCACTGAGAGAATCGTCTACTGAAAACTAGCCTGCTCCATTACAAATTCATGAGCTTATAATGACTGAATGACATTATCTCTATCTCGTCTACATCCGGAGCCTGTTTGATCGATTAATCATTCAAATTTCAGTTCCATTAAATTGTGTAGATTTGCAGATGACTGACGAGGAGCTAATAAATATTTATATAATTTCCTGATTTGATAGCACATGCCTAATTAATGACCCTGATATGACAGCCATCAAAGAAAAATAAAAGAAACAAAATGGGGGGGGGGGGGGGGGGGGTCCTGAAGAATCATGTTGGAGGTTTTAAATTTTGTTTGGCATTAACATGTTCCTACTGTAGTACAGTAACATGTTACTGTAGTACTAATATTATATTTTCAGTAGCAATTAACTTAACAAATTACAATTCAAATCCAAAAAGAGTTAGAGTAAGAGCAAGTCGTTACCACATTACTTCTGTTACGCCTATATCACCCCATGATTAACAGTGCTTTATTTTCTATGTGTTTTTAGTTTTTTATACCTATAATTATTCCCGTTAATAGAGCATGGATTAATGATTAAATGGATCAATATCATGGTTGCATTGAGTTTCAAACACACACACACACACACACACACACACACACACACACACACACACACACACACACACACACACACACACACACACACACACACACACACACACACACACACACACACACACACGTACACACGTACACTTCAACTTCTAATGGCTGTCCTAAGCCTGTAAGCAATCGCACCTTTCTTTTCAAATAACAACCACTGTTCTTACATTGTCTGCATCTTTGTAGACATGTGTGCAATAGTCTACAAATGCAGACTATATAAAGTGGTTGTTGTTGTTGTTGATAATGATGATGATGATATTGTTATTACAAAATTGGATCAGAGAAGGGATACAGGCCATTCTTTGGGCTGGCAACATATCGTATTAGAATAGAAGAGCTTCCCTTCCTTTGCAATCAGGTACATCTCGCTTCTGACATTACATAAAAGTATCAACAGTCTCCTTTTTTCTCAAAACATTTTTTTTTAAAAATAGCATTATGTGTTTACAAAAGTTGTGCTATTATTTAAACATTTGAAGGTTTGTCACCGTGTGCGTGCATTTTGTATGAAAGGATGACACACTACATGGAACATCAAAACATTTTTTACATCAAAGCTACCAGGAAATCAGGCATCTCATTGTTAGATGAGGTTAGATACCCTCTTTTGATATGCTTTTCAAAGACACTAAGGGACCCGATAACTGTCTACTGTGTTCTCTAAGGGCTCACAGAGGTAGAAAATGTAGCCAGGTGTCTGCCCTAGTAAAACACTTTGACACCAGCTAGAAGCCCTGATTAATTTCAATGTCATTGATAATAGCCCACTGGAGCTGCATCTGCCTCCAATTTTAAAACTTACTGTAAAATTGAAAGGTGCATGTGAGGTTGTGTTGCCCTTGCATGTCAGTGTGTTCTGTTCTAGGTACTATCTGTGAAATGTCAATGTGTTTCCCCAAAAAATATTACTGAGACAAATCCATATATCTATTAAGACTTTAGACTAAAATGTCAGTGGCCCACACAGTCCTTGCGTAAGGACTTGCGTCACAATATGAGACATATCGCTTTGCATAAGCATGGTTATTTTATACTCTATTGTTTTGTTTTGTTTTATCTAGAGCCCACATCCGTAAGGTGGAGTTCTAGTATTAACATATAATTATTGTTTACTTACAATACTTTTCTATAAGGCGATAAACATAAGGAATAAGGCCGAAGTGAAATGTTAGGAGGGCCTTGGAGCCTTGATTGGCCCTTCTCCCGTGGGCTGTTCCTACAGATGATTGGCTGTTTATTCCATCTGAAAGGGCTATTTGGCCAGCTACATAATTGTAGGGGACAGTAACTGTCAACATACAATTTGAGATGGCCCATCATAACAATGACAATACTGTGCTATCTGTGTCACATGCACTGCACGTAGTTAGATGAGAGTGATTCTGGTGGAATATTTTGCATTTATTACGCTGCATCACAGAAATACAGTACATGCTCATGCACACTAGGGCAGACACATACAGCACATTGCGCACACACACACACACACACACACACACACACACACACACACACACACACACACACACACACACACACACACACACACACACACACACACACACACACACAGTACTCACAGGTCTATACACATACCAGACCCAATGACACAGACATACACAAAAGACACATGTTCACCCTCTCAGTTCAAAGGTAGGCCTATTCATTTTGAAACAGTGTCATAATAAAACATATCCCCATTTGCTACAGTATAACAACAATAGTTTTGTTTCTCCAGAACACTAAAGCAAATTTGGTAGCACTTCATAATAATGACCCGAAAACATTTATAAGCATTTATCAGCAGTTTGTAGACAATTAACTAATCATGAACAAAAACACATTTATAAGCTCTTAGTAAGTAGTCAATTATTCATAAATAAGCCATTGTATACATTTGTAAATTATTATTCAATTATCTAAAGTTATATAATATGTATTAGTAGATAAAGAACTAATCATAGACAAACTCTCAGGCCTGAAAATGAATCAATTACCATCATTTTTGGCCCGAAACCACTTCACAAAAAACTGATCTACAAGTCAAATTGATCATGTGGAAAGAATGATCTGCAGATTTTTAATTTTTAATTTTTAAATGTTTAATTTGTACACGTACAAAACATTATATAACATCATAGAATATGATGGAATATGATGAAGGATTACTGTGATTATGGTAAGCTCACATTTCATATCACACTCACCATACCTCTAGATGGGCTGCAGATATACAAGCTCATAGCGCGGCACCGAGCGAGTGCCGCGCAATGAGCTTGTAGATCTGCTATTTTTGAAAAATCATTAACATTTTTTGCAAATCTTTGAATATATATATTTTTTTAAAGCGAACATTTGTAACTCAAATCTTTGCCCTTGGGGGTCCCTGGAACTAAATATTTTGAGATGGGGGTCCGCGGTCAAATACATATTGGGGGTCCTTGACGTGAAAACTTTTGAGAACCACTGATATTATATAGCAACATAAGTGTTTCAGAAAACTGTAAGGATTTAGAAGACATTGGTGGAATCAGTTTCAGGTTTTAATGGGTTAAAACAGCTGGAACTGAGTTGAATGTTCGTAGACATTCAAGACTCTCGTGGTTTGGGGATGTTGGGGTAGGTTAGCAGGTTGGTGAATGTATATTTTACATACATATTTAACGTGGTACATCCCATAAGCCACAGGGAAGACGTATACAATAAATACAGTATGCCGCTTATCGGCCTATAGTGGAAAGAGAGGTTCAAACACACTGACATGCAATCAGGGTTTGATTTGCTGGGGGGATGAGGGTGGGAATCCATGCCTCTGCTTTTGCTATCCCCCCCCACTCTGGTCGTTAATTTTTATCGCCGGTGGGGATATGTTTTATTGCTGCTTCTGGTCAGACTTAATTAAGTACTTGCATTTCCTTTTGGGAAATGTAGATTGTCTGATATGTTTGATATCCATGTTTGATAATATCACAATTTAACACAAAAGTTTTATAGTCACCCCATGGAGACTTGAATTCTTGGATGTATTTTTAGTTTTTGTCGCATTTATAAGCCAATAATTTGATGACCAGCGGACCGGTAGGCAGCGGTTCCGGTAGGAGACACAAAGGAGACTCTTTGTGTCTCCTACCGGAACCGCTACCGGTCATCAAATTATTGACTTAGGAATGCGACAAAATAAATATACTGTATATCCATGAATTCAAGTCTCCATGGGGTGACTAATCGATAGAAAAAAACTCATTTTGGGGGTGAACTATCCCTTTAAGTGGTTAAGAAAATGTCCCACCCTCTTTTCTTCTTTCTTTACAAGTCAAACCCTGGATATAATAATTATTAACAATAAAGCTGTTTGTTGCATTTTTCTGTTGGGATTAACTGAGAAAGTGAGCTCAATACATTGTGTTGGAATTGTTAAAACAAGCTCAGAGACAATAAATGTCATAAAAACTCAACACCACAGATTGGCCCCGCTTCAATGGGCACTGTTCTGTTCTACTGCCCTTTCAACCAAAACAACATGACAAACTGGCAGGCAAAAATACTGGCAGCTGGGCCTCCTCCAAGGCCAGCAGCAACAATGGCCAGACTTAATAAGAATTGGATTCATGGGTTAGTTGAAGTCACAAGAGCCGATTAGAAACATCTCCTCTGGTACAGTATCTTAAATTTCTCTAATTAAAAGGCTGAATTCAGAGGCAGACACGTGGTGAAAAGGAAAAAGAAAGTCAACTTTAAAGTTCCACAGGCATGCATTTTATGAGGTTGCAGAAGGTTATAATTTTGGGGGATTTTATTTTTTCACGCCTCTTAGACATTTTTACAGTTTAGCTTTTGCCGATGGTCTGTTGACTCTGATACACTCATAATGTGATTTATTTTTCCTTTGGCTTAGAGTATGGCACATTATTAATGCCCTAAGATCTTCTCTCAGCACCAGACAAAGAGTTGGAGTTACACTTTACTTCATAATGGCATTATTCCAGTGTCACTAAATCAGTTTAAGACCATTATATAGTAGGAAGATTGTCAATTATAGACAGTGCATATCCCAGGTTAAAATTATGTCCATTGTGTTGACAGAGTTGATTTACATTTCCTGAGTGATCATAATCAGACTGAGAATAAGTTTCAAATATACACAGCGCACATGCTGCACTATACATGCAGTTTCAAAAGGTCTCATTTTGAAAAGTAGTAATTATCACAAACCCATCATCCAAAGTAAACATGTCAAAACTTTAACCACAACATCCCTAATGATATATCTTTTAATTTCCGTGGGTGGTTATTAACCTGCAAGAAAGACTATGGACTAAGGCTTTATAGGAATGAGACTGCCTTGTGTCAATTACTAATTCTATTACTGTGCCTATCCACATATAATTAAAGGCCTACATTGTATCACTTAGACAATGACTAGAACAATTACAGAAAAGAATCCAAGAACAAGGTTGATCAAGCATAACAGTTGTAATACACATAATCCTCAGTGTATATGTATCCATTTGTAACTAAAGTGTACAAATGTAACCAAAAGGACATGTATGGGATCTTACTGTGCTGTTTCCTCAGTTCCACTCTGTATTTAATTATTTAGCGTATTACCCCTCTTGTAAAAATAAGAAATGGAAAATGTGCTGCAGACGTTTGACATGCTGTCGCCACATGTCTTCTTTTGTAGCACTTTGCCACCTGGCCTCTCTCTGTCGAAATGCAGACATTGGGCTTGTGTCGTACAAGACACAATAAAGGAGTAGGTGCAGTGAGATGTGCAGCTGCCTGGTAACTAGGCAACCCTGGATAGCTGCTCTCTAAGTCCTTGAGATGTCTCTCATAATATCGCCTGCTAAAGTGTTTGGAAGCTTCATTGGGTAATGTTTTTCTTTTTTTAGCATAAAATGTGTTCTGAGCACATTGGCGTGAGGAATTTCGGTTAGTGGACGTATGTATATTAGATAATTACCTTGAGTACGCACTCTGCTAAAACAGAAATCGTGTGAGCCTTTTTAATTCAGTCTCAAAAATGATTTGGGACTGGGATTCTGTTTTTAACCCCACTATCTCTAATGATGACACTGGTGGTCAGCCAGTCAGTCTGTCCATATCACACTTCTAATCTGGCCTATAGGATATTGAGTATGTCTGTGAGAATGCTTGTTTTTCTGCCTGTGGCTGTACAGTAACCTGCAGATGTTTTCTTCTTTATTGTTAGGAAAAAATGGGACTCAGAATGGGCTCAGAATACAGGAACGGTCGCCCCAAAGTACCCCGGGTCAAATCCGGCGACGGAACGAACGGTCAGACCCACGTATGTCTGTCCTCCAAAGTCCACTCGCCCCAGTCAAATTCGGCGACCTCGGAACGGTCAGACCCACAAATCCGCCGAACTCGGAATGGTCGGACCCACCAGGTATTTCTGGCAGAACCTACTCGGCCACGTTTGACGTGTCGGGGGTACCGAGATTGGAGGGGGGATTTACTATTCTGTCCGATTCCGATTCCGATACCTTCAGGTGAAATATAGAATCAGTACGGATGTCACTGAACTATTGTGGCCAACCGTTGCAATATGCACAATGCTAGCAGTGCATTATTCCCAGTGGAGGTTACATTTTAACAGATTATTATTATAAACCATTTGCAAGAACTCAAATCACTAATGGTATAAAACCAAACAAATGAGGTTATACAAGGTAACATGATGGTTGACAAAGTAATGTCACTAAGGATATAGTAATACAGTAACATACGCAACAAACATCTGATTAAAAAAAACCTATGGGGAATGGGTCAATGACATTTGAATTTTTTTTCTCTCTCATAAAAACCTCTTGTACACTTCTCCTTCTGTGGCAAGTAGATATAAGCAGAGAAATGTGATTGTTGTGACAAGGAGAGGCATTTGTTTTCAGGATTGCTTGCCCACACACACAGTGTGGGTTCAAAGTGTCCTCCCCTTAGAGAGAGGGAAAGAAGGTGGGAGAGAGTGGGGTAGGGGAGGGAGGGGGGAGGGCGGCGGTGAGGGAGAGAGAGAGTGAGTACGAGAGAGAGAGAGAGGCAGGAGGATGTAGAAATGATAGAAAGAGAAGAGATAGGGAGCGGGAGACAGGAAATTAAAAGACATGGGGTACGGAGAGCGAGAGTGGGGCAGAGAAAGGGCATTGGATAGGGGGAGGCAGAGGAAGGGGAAGGGGGTTGAGAGGGACAGTGCGTGGGACAGAGCTCGAGGGAGGGGTGGAGATAGGGCACAGCGAGGGAGCGAGTGAAAAGAGAGAGGGATAGTCAAGAGCTGCTCAGTCAACTATGAAAGCGGTGGCAGCATTGGCATTCTAAGTAGAATGTTTTTCCCACCACCGTGGCAGAAGAGCCTCTGAGTACTTGTATTTTTAAAAGCAGATTCTGTTTCCTGCCTTTCCCCGTTTTGAAATAAATAAATGGCTTATAGTATCGGCACCAAGCTGTCAGAGAGAGGTCAGGCAAACAAAGATAAAGTGGAAGATGACTCTGAGGCCATGTTATTGTCGCTTAGTTGGAGTGTGTGTGTGTGTG
Organism: Gymnoscopelus microlampas; assembly: GCF_963454915.1. Classification (NCBI taxonomy): domain Eukaryota; kingdom Metazoa; phylum Chordata; class Actinopteri; order Myctophiformes; family Myctophidae; genus Gymnoscopelus; species Gymnoscopelus microlampas. Next base: position 29,494,583 of record NC_139955.1, read on the forward strand.
TGTGTGTGTGTGTGTGTGTGTGTGTGTGTGTGTGTGTGTGTGTGTCAGACATATTGAACACTGGTTCAATATAATGGATATAAGGACATTTAACAATGTTTGTTTCAGTGTCATAATGGACAAAAATGGTGGCCGACGTGTGCATTTCAACTGAGGAGTAGCTCCAGGTCTAAACGTACCCAAAGCTCCTCTGATGAAATGAGGCAGACATAATGACTTGTGTCTAAATGTTTCAGATTAATACATAAAAGAGACTAGATAAAAACCACAAGAGAGGCTGCGCTGCTTCCCTACCGGAATAAAGTGGTTTGAACCGTGTGTGGGGGAGGGGTATATATATTTATTGTAAACATTATATTGTTAAAAAAATGCTAAAAATGTATTTCCAAAAATATAATTTCTGAAAGAAATCATGACTATCACTAAATACTCACACTCAAGATCTGCTCTATAATTGCTGTGATTTTGTGAATTGCATTACCCATTTTAATTGAAAAGTTCCAGCATTTATTCAGAATTATCTCATATATTACCCAACCCGGTTATGCCAGATGGTGGGTGTCTCAATTATAAAACCAAACCCTTCAGTTGTCAGTTACTGTAGACCTCGTTTTCATCTCTAGTATGCTACTGTACTGCATTACAAAACACAGCTCCCGATTGGTACAGTATGTCTTAATTATCAGACAATGCTGTACAAAGCGTGTTATGAAGCACAATAAGTTATTGATTGAAACTCTCAGCAAGACTCTAATCAACAAGGGAGTATTAATTATGATAGATGGATCAAGGTATGAAGGGTAAGCATGAGCAATATACTAGCCTGGGGTGAATGATTAAGCAACTTTATCATGAAAGACAAGAAGAATGCTTATTCTCTCCCCGATGCCAATGCATTGTTTAATATTATACAAAATGTTTATAGCATAGGCTTCAATGGCCCAAAGGCTGGGAAATTTGATAAAAACTTAAATGGTAGATAAAGAAAAAGCATAGCCCCTTTGCAAGTATATGGCAAGAATAGTGTACTCAGCACTTCCCCTCTGGTCAATTGTCAGGGGCTGACAAGAACTCCAATGTCTCTCATTGTACTGCTAAGCTTCTAAACATATAATATTTCATGAGGCAAGACCATAACTTGAAATTACTTCATAGTTTGAGATATACAGAATAGGCTTGTATATGTATCAATCCTATCATTCTCAGTTTGGTGTGGTTTCTTTTTTTTATTAGACTATTAGCCTCGACTCAAGCCAACACACCCAAGGTTACTTTTTTACTGCTGTACTTTGTTGAGGCACGGTTTGAACACTTTTATTCTCTTCTGACATTTTAATACAAGCTATGATTGAACATCAAAAATACCGATATGGCTTTCGTGCTCTTTTAGGTGACAACCAAGACTCTCATCGACTCCTGTTGAAATGTATGATGGAAAAGAGGTGTTTTGGCTTTGGTTGTACCAGAACGGCCCATGGATTAACAAACATATTAAAGAGAACCGAAGTCTGACATCACTACCGCCAGAGGCCGCTATTCCCCTGGGTCACCGAGTTATTATTTTTTCCCATTGAAAATGCCATAGGGTCATCTTATATCGCGGACTGTATTAACTAATCAGCCCCACGATTTTACTCATTTGGATATGAAGCATGTCAATGCTTTCCAACACTTACCGCCGCCGACGTCGGTGCGGTGGAGGGCTACCTTTAAATGTAGTCCTCATTCTTGTGACCGACTGAATTCCAGGACTCATCTGTTGCACATTGGTCTGTTCATTTCTGGTAAAGTTGAAAAGTAATTGGTGGGCATTGTGTCATGGATTCTAAAATGTTGCTGTATCTGTCCTGATTGTAAATACAACTAGAAAAGTGTTTTCCTTGGAGCGCAGAACTCCACCAGACAGGGTGTCATGGAATTACAGAGAATACCTCTGGAATTACAGCATTTGATGGTAACCACCAACTTGGTTAACACATCGGGTGCCAGCATTTTTTCATAACAACTTGCGTTGGGTGCCAGCATTCTCCCCATTGACTGCGCTTTGCTGTTTGAAGCTTTAGACTCCGCGACGAGCAAATCCACGTAAAAAAAAGCATCCATTCATGTTGAGCGATGACCCTGGCTACAGCCTGGAACCATAACATTTCATTCGCGAGTTACAACGGGGGGGGATCGCGCATCGCGCATGACCGGTTTTCACCACCGGAAACGGATTCGGAGATATAGGCGTTTTAAAGAAGGAAATAGACAGGAAGCGGATGGAAGCCATGTTTTTGTTTACGGTGATCTATCTGGCCCTTCCTTCTCAAGATCACAATGGGTACTCCCAGAGCTGCTCTAGCCCCGCCCGTGCGGAGAAAAACGAAAAAAACAAAAAGACTGAACACACGGTTCAGACCGTGAACGGCACCAGAGCGCTACTATGTAAACACACGGATCGGCACCCGATGTGTTAACACTGGGAAACTAACCAAATCAGTTAAGTTTTCAGTCTACTATGATTCCTTGATTGTACAGTATGCAACTTGAAAGAATACAGTATGTATTAATCAGTCCAGTGCTGTCCAAAATTAGCTGCTCACAGACAAGCCTGCCCCAGCGCACCTGATATCTGGCATAGAGGGGCGGATTCAAAATCTCCGGCGAAAACATCTGCGGGCTCCCATTGGTTCACCGATCTGTGCGCCCGCCCCCGGCCCGCTCCGCGCCCCTCCTCCTCCCCCAATGTGCAGCATTGAGAGCCCTGACGTCACAACATTTGGAGCGAGGCTCACTGCACTCTGGTTGGTTGGGGAAACGAAAGGTTGACTCCCAATTCCTATGCCAGAAATGTCAACAGCTTGGTCCAGGCTTTCTTTTTGAGCAAAAATAAAAGCCTGGAGATCGAGGCTACTCACAGACAGACTGACAGATAGACATACATACAATACAGACTTAACATTGTCTTCACCTGGGTCGGCCTGGCAAGGACAAAAAGAGACATATATCAATATATATCAATATATTTTTCATTTAATCAGCCATGGTGCCCCCTCGATCCGTAACATGAACATAGCATATTTGGTAGAGATGAGAGACTCGATCACATTTCACTTTTTCAGCCTGTCACAGCAAAGCTGGCTGGGCTGAGCCTGCGACAAGACACCATTTATTGTAGCTGGTATTGTAAGAGTTACAGTATAGTCTAGTCTTTATTTTCTTTCTGGGCATGTCAGTGTTGTGTCATGTATACGTGGTTATCTAGCATCTAGCAGCTTGTTGGTGATTTCACTGGCAGATTTGTCCTGTCATATATTTGAGCATTGACGGTCCCTGTCAATTTCGGTCCCTTTCCCAAGCACACAATGCAACCTTTCTGCTGGCTGATATATTAGCATAATCTCTCCTAATAAGTCATCAACATGGAGAGTTAACACCTGTTTAAAAGACATGGTAAGAAATCCCCCGTAGCCCATATGGGGCCTCACACAACTTGTAGCCCAGAGCCTCCAAGTGTCTTAATGAACCTGAGCATGTGCGCAGAACCCCAGCAATGCCTGCGTGTAGAGGTAGGCTACATACTTTCAAATTCTATTAATGTGCCAACTGATGCCTAAAGTTGAATGCATGGGGTTTTGTTTCTGTGACAGCAGCAATAATAAGATACCTGAAAGAATTCTGCTCTGCTATAAAATATTCATACTGTGTTCTTTGATCGTCTGAATTATCCAAACTTATCCAGATAAAGAAGCTTTTCCAGAGCTTTTGGGACACCCAGCCCACAACCTCTGCATAAGACAAACATTTTCACTAATTAGAGCTTTTTTTCAACAAGATTAGGTTTGATGATGCAATGCACCAGCAAGATAGCTTAATTAAAAGGAGGCCAGCAACATCTATGTTCAGAAGTAATCACAAGACTGATATCATATCTTGAAATTATGTCACTGATGTCTATTGAGATACTATAAGGAAAGCAAACGATAAGGTAAAATAATACAGCAGCAAGGTGCAGGTCTGGCAAAACGTTCTGGAATGTTAAGCTTGTGACTCATTTCAGGTATGTGGCATTACTGCCCCTCGGATGAGAAACCCGAGCTTATGAAGCATGTCAAGTCTCTATAAAGTCATCTCGAAAATTGCTTTTTAACCTGAATGCAACAAGTTCATATTTTCAAAAACATTACCTGGACCTATAGAAAAACATTTTAACCAGCATAAAACCCATTCATACAGTAGCAACAAAGAGAACACAGAGATGGTATTTTTTTCAAGCATCAGTCTAAACCCACACTTAATTTTAATGGTCAATAACCTAAAACTACTAGTGTAGTTCAGAGCCTAAAGCAATAGAGTGCTACAACTCACTGTCTACAGCAGTGGTTGTCAAAGTGTGGTCCAGAGACCGTCAGGGTTCTTTGAGGGGGTCCAAATGACCACTTGCAGGTCTGTACAGTGTTAAAAATGTACCCAAAATGGACCCAAAAGTAATACCGCACGTACAGGTTATGTCAGAATTTTGTGTGAGGCACATTAAAAAGAACAGATCTACCAGCCAACAATGCGTCGTTTCACAACGTGTTGATAGATACAATACAATACAAATAAAAAGCAGATAGCTAGAATATGCTAAAGAATTTTCACAGCAACAGCAATGTGACCGAAAACACTCATCTCATTTCACTTCTATAATCAGCGACGGGTGTGTGCGTGCGGGCGTGTGTCTGTTTGCATTCCCACAGTAGACCAGTAGTCCAAGTTCCTCCAAAGTAGCAGATGCACTCACAGACCGCGGACCGACAACACACGCATGGACACAGATACCCACCGCACGTACGGACTCAACTAGCACAAGCACTCTGTTGTGCATTCATGGATTATGTATAGAAACAAGGCACAACAAAGACACACATCACGTTCTGGGACACGTATGTATGTGGTTGGCTCGCTATAGCTGCACATACATCAGGTATGCTAATCCATTTCAAGCTGCTGCATACCGCTTTGCATTGATGATGACACACAAACACATGTGTGTCATCGTGTGTGTGTGTGTGTGTGTGTGTGTGTGTGTGTGTGTGTGTGTGTGTGTGTGTGTGTGTGTGTGTGTGTGTGTGCGCGTGTGTGTAGCTGTGTGCGCCAGCAGGCATTGGTGGTTGCAGTAGGTGTTATGTCTGTGTCATGCCAAATATGATTACTGTTCACAAGGTTACAAGGTCTGTCATTTAATATTATGTAAGAATGTGCATGACTGTTCTTAAGACTGCTTTCTGCTGTGTGGTCTCAGTGCGTGCGTGGTCTCAGTGCGTGCGTGCGTGCGTGCGTTATTGTGCGTTATTGTGAGGTAGTGAAAGACCGCCTCATGTGCATAAAAAAATTCCATTAACTTACTGTACATTCTGCATGCAAATACAATTTTGTCTAAATTACAATAAGGGAATTCACTTATGTTTTCTTACATGTATTCAAGTGATTGAGAGTAGCCTAATACATTTTTTATATAAATCCCATATCCTTGGGGTTCACTGTAGTGGGAATAAAATAACCTTTTCATAAATAAGTTATATATTATGTTTACATCAGTAGTAATAAATGTCCTAACATTACTCATGCAGTAAATGTATTTAAGCAATGAGTATATCCAAGCATAATTTGATTAGACCGCAACCACCTTGGGGTCTATGCTCTGTGGGGTGCAGGGCTCTAACCTTTAGCATCTCTATGACCCGAGGACAGTGCACCTGATTCGGATGCTATCAATGCATAGAATGGGAGATTATCACGTTCTATCAGACCATTGAATGGGCGAAGTAGGCGACCTACTGTCTACCCCGCGATTTATCAGACCATTCATTGGGCGTAATCAGGAGCTACTGACCTACCGACGGAGATGAATTAAATAGTTCAGTTTCGGTTTTGGTTTTGGTTGTTTTGGTTTCGGACCATGACGGAGGCGCGCAGTCTCAGGCGAGCTGGAGCCCCGCGACGGGCCACCGAGGGAGCTAAGGCGACCGAGTTGCTGTCCGGAGCGGTGCGACGCTCGCCTGTGCCTACTCAGCGCCGTTCGAGTTATGTACCGATACGCACAGAATCGTAAATATTGTTGTGGGGACTGCTCCGCCTCCGTCGGTAGGTCAGTAGCTCCTGATTACGCCCAATGAATGGTCTGACAAATCGCGGGGTAGACAGTAGCTCGCCTACTTCGCCCATTCAATGGTCTGATAAAACGTGATAATCTCCCATTCAATGCATTGATAGCATTCGAAGCCGGTGGACAGTGAAGAAAGCAGGAAAGATCGTGAGAGACCCAACTCATAACCTCAGCACCTGCTTCGAGGTCCTGCCCTCGGGTAGGAGATATGGTGCCTCTCTATTCAAGAAGGCAAACAGGTGTGGCAGTTTCATCCCCTCTGCCATTAGGCTTCTTGATAAACACAAACCCCCTAATACTTGATCCAACTCACCTGGTCGAACTGAACCTGCTTGCTAATGCGCAACACACACACACATGCAAAAAGGCAGGCGCCTGGATATGCTGGACTCGGTGTGCTAATAGCTTCCATGGACACACACACACACACACACACACACACACACACACACACACACACACACACACACACACACACACACACACACACACACACACACACACACACACACACACACACACACACACACACACACACACACACACACACACACACACAATTATGAGCCGGACCAGGCCAGTGCAGCCGCCCAAGGCCACAGGTAACAACTATTATTGGCCGGGTTTCCCAATAAAGAATTACTTAGGGAGTTAAGAAGGGTCCTTGAGAAGGGCTACGGTAAGGCTGCCTTAAGTTACAGGAAACGAACACGCACTTAGTGACTTTCTTACCACATCGCTTCTTAACCGGAACTGTTCAATCAATCGATGCCAGTAGACTAACCGATTGTTCCACACAAGTATGTCTTTGTCTTTATATCTATCTATCTATATGTCTATATATCTATCTACATACTGTACTGTATATATATTTGCTTCTTAAGAAGGCTCTTAAGAAGTACCCAGCATTAAGTACTACTTAAATCGCTTTGGGAAACCCAGCCATTGTTATACTATTTGCAATGTAACGCATGGCATCAACTGCAGTCATGTAAACAAATACACAGTTCACATATTAAACATTTTAAAAGTCCCATATTTTAAATAACTATGAAATCTATCAAACCTTTCAGATGAACACCGTGAGGACAGTCTGCACAGACGACAGTGGCTATAAGAAAGGACCAGACTATATAATGAAAATGTACAAAGACCCTGTAAAGCTCAGCGAGAAGTCACAAATATAGTTCAGTTTACACCTAAGATGGATTGTGTCACACTGGCTTTCTCAGTCACCATCAACAAAGGTCAGGGACAAGACAATGAACGAGTTGCCATCTACCTGCCTCAGCTTGTGTTCACTCATGGCCAGCTCAACAGCCTTCTCCAGGGAAAAGAGAACCATCGTTCTCTTTTTATTGTGGGTGATGAGGAGGGAATGACTGACACGACAGCTTTGTTTATACAGAGCTGCTTTAATTGTCTCTAATGGATTCATTCAAACAAATAGGTTTGTTTTGATAGATTTCTGCATTCATAACACATTCTCTAACGACTTCTGCATTTCAGAAATAAAACTACATTAAGTATACAACACATGATTAATGTAGATTACACTTAAAGGTGATGGGGACAGTTGGGAGAAGGCCTGGCAGTGTCAGCCAGTACAGGTCAAGGGCTGGGGGAGACTGGCTTTCAGTTAGGAAGGGGCCAAATGCCAAAATGGCATAGTTTTTGCAATTGACAATAATATAGTTTCTTATCTGTAAATTATCAGGTGCCATGGCAGACATGGATAGATTAACTATTACAATTTGGCATGTGAACTCCTAACTCACCAAGTAAGTCTTCTGGAGGCAACATTTTCCACTGGAACTAAATCTTATAAGCTTAAGGTCCTTCCACTCATCCCTGAATTGAGGTCCTTCGCAAATGCCAGCTGGATCAACTGGCCTTGAGCTGAAGAAGCATGCGCAGATGGTCAGTGAGAATGTTCTTGAGTGTTGTGAATGAATGCAGTGCTGGCCCCTCAAGTCAATGCATGTTTAAATGCTATCAACACACTTGGCCTCACCTCAAGTGGCTTTTGGAATAGGTTGACAAGTTGCCTAATCATTCATTTCCACCCATCTGTTGGAGATCATTCCTCCATTTGCTTGAGAGGAAATCAAAGACTACGGTTTATTCTGTCTCCACAATGGTTGTCGGTCGTGTTGTCATATCCTGTAAGGGTTTCACTTGGGAAACGTCCAGGATTGTTGGATCTGCAGGATCCAGGGCTTAGATTGAATTGATCCGTTTACCAGTGATTGTCAACCTGTGGGCCAGGGACCACTGGTGAGCCGCAAGGGTATTTGCAAGTGGGCCCCCAAATACTTGGCAAAACACTGCAATTTTAATATAACATTAATATGATAGATATAGATAGATAGAAAGATCAAAAATATGCTAGACTGTATTTTATTGACATCAATTTAAAAGAAAACAATGCACCTCAAAAACGCCAACATGGATCAAGCCACAATTACCACATCGATGATGTAATAGGTAGGCAGATTTCTAAACTGACCATAGCCTACCAATGAGAGGCAGAGTGAGTAGATGGAAATTGTGCCATTTATAATGAGCATTAGTATTAGTGAGGACCAATTATGAAGATCGGTTTGAAATGGGTGCTCCTTTAAGCCACATGAAACTGCTTTGGACTGGAAGTTAAACATCTACCACCACTGAGTTGGGATAATCAAATTAAATATGCAAATATTTGCCTTGGTTTTTTATTCATATTTTTTTTATCTGGCAAAAAACTGCTTCCCATCCACTTCAAACATTCATCACCCAGAGGTTAAATACTAACTGAGCAACTAGAGGATCAATGGATGAGTACCTACTTGGAAAAAGTACCATTATTATTTTCAGTTAAGGTGTTGCAAGGATGCAATTCAGTTCCAGCACATTCCCTGCCATTGACGGAGATCTCCGTCATTCAAAATCCACCCGTTTACCGCCATTGACGGAGATCTCCGTCATTAAAAAAAGAAAAATGTCCAGAACCCAAGATAATGTCATCCGAAGATTTACTGCTCCATTCACTTCCTGGTTAACTTATTACTTTAAAATCCTGTATCTCGGCTCCTGTGTACTTTTTATTTTATTTTGGTATATGTTGCTATTTTCAACTGGGTATAACAAGAGAACAGGAGGTCACGATGACATTTCCTTTTCCACGTAAGCACAGTGATTTCCTCTGTGATTAGCAACCATCAGGGGATTGATCATACTGGAGATAAATATTCTGTGGTGAATGCTTAAAATGCTGGCAGAAGCTACCTTCCAGTATTAGAAAGCCCCTGGCAGTGAATGTAATAGAGAACATGATACTTTCCGTTCCTTCACAGGGAAGTTCAATGGCTTATTAATAGCGAGACATGTGTACATTAGTGCTGCAACTGTTGCCTCTGCCAGCATCTTGCCACCTGTCTTGTCCTACATGCTTGTCTTAATATGCATTTGTCTTGTAGTGCATGCTACTGTCCATGCTGTCTGGTGTGAAGTGTCTTGTATGTACATAATGCTTTATGTATGCATTTGTCTTGGCTACATGCCTTTGTGAACTAATCCAACCCATGTTTTATGGTTAAGAAAGGAAAACCGGTGCGCTTCCTCTGGATGCCTTCTTAGTTTAGGCAGTGGGTGCTCAGCAATGTCAATAATTCAAAAGAAGACCACCTAAGTGGAAGTGGAAGTGAAATTATGGTCTTTTACTATAATTATTCTTTTGTCTTAACATGGGCATTTTAATTATATTTTGTTTGAAACACATTAAACATAAGGGACAGCAGCTGCCTCATTTACAGTTTGACTGTTGATTGGTGTGCACTGTCCCTGAAAAAATGAATAAATCAATTAGTAATACATTCAACAGCAATTGAATAATAGCTATATCTACCACCTGCATACAGTTCTAATTTGCTCATTGTGTTATAATGGCTTGAGGACCTACGGTAACTAAAAAGTCCTGTGTCCATCCATTTCCTTGGATGTTTTATTCATCTGATATTTTCTTGCTTTCTTTAAATCTTGGGCAATTTTCATGAAGCCTTTATGATCATGCATATGAGAGAGAGAGAGAGAGAGAGAGAGAGAGAGAGAGAGAGAGAGAGAGAGAGAGAGAGAGAGAGAGAGAGAGAGAGAGAGAGAGCGAGAGACACACAGACAGACAGACAGACAGATATATTTTAATAATGCATGTTATCTGCAGTCGGTGCCACTCCAGAGGAAGAGTTGTCATTCACCAGTAAACACCCTCATCGCTGTCTTGTCTGCCTGATAGAGTAGGGTGTTCCAAGTACCAGTTTGGTTTTGAATGAAAGAGAAGTGCGAGTGAAATATTCATGCACAGGACACTATTTGTGTGTGTCTAGGACAGAGAGTCCCTGTCCCAAAGTAAGGGCTTACAGTGAAAGTAAGTGGCTCCTGGAAAAGGTCCTTGAGTCAAATCAGGGTCAGTTGGAAGTGTCAATTTAATAATGTGCACATACTGTATATTCTTCAATTTGTTTGGGGCATTTTACCATAACAAGGATATTCTAATTAGACCTTAAAAGTCCTTAGGTACTGTATGGGTGAAGCTGTGTAAAGCTGAAACTCAATTTACCCACAGGATAAACAAGATCTCCCCCTCCTCCATCTACAGTATGTGTGTGTGTTCAATGTATTATTTCAAATAAAGAAAACCAAAGCCACATATGGCTGTGCATTTTGCAGAACCTGCAAGTTGTTAGTGAAATGCCTCCCTCTGCAAGAATTAATGTACTGTGTGTCTTCATTCAGCATGCTTGAGTTCTACAGTGCATTTGGCATTTTGTTGCCAAAACTGAAATGGGTAGACCATTTCAAATGTCACCTGTGTTTCAGGCTCATCCTTGGCCTCTAGGGAGTACGCATACAAAGTTTTTAGTTTATAAAAGGCCCATGTGAAAAATTTGGGGCAGAGGTTCTGAATTAGCATCCAGGGAGTGTGTGTGCACAATTTTGCTGCGATCAAGCCAACGGTGCCGGAGATTAGCTGTTCACAGACAGACGGACACACGGACGGACGGACAGGGTGCAAAACATACTCTCTCGCCATGCCTTTCGGCCTGGCGGAGACAATGAGACTGTACCTATGAAGTCGATGGTAGCTATTGCTATTCCTTTTGCAAATGCTATTTAAACTTGAGGGCATCATTTTTATGGTACTCTGGATTGGTACGATAGATTTAAGACCAGTTCATAACATACCAACAGTTTCAAAGGGCTAATCAACAGTTGCTCTTCTATGTGTAAATACAACATTTCTAATACATTTTTATTAATCAAAAACAAAAAGAGCTCAAATAAACAAAATCTCTGAGGAGTCACAATTTGACTTCGTCTCTACCATCGTCTCTACTGTATTCAGCATCAGCAAAGACAAATTCATTCATAGCAGTCCTCTTCAGTAAATGTTCAGTTCCGGACATATTGTAACTGCACCAAATTTGATTTGTTTTTTACCAGTACTAACAGATTACCCAGGAACAATTCGACTGCCGAAGTCAGCAAAACACTAGGCTCGGGAACCCATGCGTTTTTGGTTTAGCATAACACTGGTTCAAAAAAAAATGACGTTAATGCTGGTTTAAGAAAAAAAGGGGTAAAAAAAGAAAAGAAAAGTGAAAAGCTTACTCTGATATTTAGCCAGTGATAATATCACCTTGGGTGACAACATGGTGTGACACCTGGTTGTCAGATGCTGTGGCCATCGGGGTCTGTGACTGTCACAAAGTAGTTGGGTCATTTATGGCACTTCCGTGACCGCGGAGAGCGAAGGTCCGTTTCTCAATGGATTTGTCATCTAGGAGGGTTATTAAACAAATTTAGCCGGGGTGTCTTTTTTAAAACGGCGGGGAAAATTTGTGGGAGACCAAAATCCAAAATGGCTGCCGTGAAAATGAACTTTTTAATGGTTTGACCTACAATGATGCACAATACATGGTTTCAGAGCTTATTTTGGTCAAGGAATACATATATGGTGTTTATATAATGATTTGACCTATTGTCGACCTTCAAATGCAAGATGGCTGTCAATTATGAGCTCCAAAAGGGAGTTTTTTCAAAATCGTCACAGAGCCTTCATGTTAGGCTCAAATGAAAGCTCTGCTCATGATGAGTTGAATAATATACAGTATAAGTACACAGAAGTAATCTCTGAGGTCAATAAAGTCAATGTTTGTGTGTAAACAGCAGTTGCTGATTTGCGGTTTCCCATTAAATAGGGTAGGCTACTGAGAATATGGTGTCCAGTTCATCCCATCACATTTTCATAATGAACCAAAAATAAATGAGCTCTATAGCCTAACATAAAATAGTATTCTGTATGCAAAGCTAGAAAGGTTAGTTGCTTGAGGTGAATTTAAAGGTCAACTCATTTGTCACCCTTATTTTGTAGTATTGCTCCCAGTGTTTCCTGTCTGTCTTCCTTGCCTTGTCTAACCAGTCTTGTGATTTTGTCAGTGTTTCCACCTGTGTCCTCCTAGTCCCCGAGCCTATCCCAGTGTTGATTGTCAGTTGAGTTCACCTGTGTCCTGTTAATCCCTGTATATTTAAGCCCTGTGTTTGCACTGTGGTCTTGTTGGTCTGTTGTCATGCGAGGTGAGGTTTTTAGTTGTTGTTCTTTGTGCTCAAGAATCTTGGACATTAGAGCGTCTGCCATTCCAGAGCCCTTGAATCGCTTGTAGATGGCATAGATGTAGGACATCAGCTGGTGGAAAGTTACGAGGATTGGGAGGATGTCCTTGAACATTAATGGATTCTCCGCCTTGAGCTGAGTGAACGTCTTGTAGGTGGGCAGGTGACCAACAAGAAAGGAGAATGGAATATTCTTCTGCCGCATGGCCTCCACATGTTTCACCATTATGTCATTCACCACTGACTTGCTTGGAGGTTCATTGTATGTTGTGTGGTAATTAGGCATGCTCTTGTTGGGTGGTGGATGACAGCAGGACTGGGCACCACTGTATCCTGGAACTCGCTGCTCTTCAGGTGGTGGTCTTCTGCCATGATTGTCTACACGAGACAGTGCATGTATTACAGAGCGAGCACGCTGCGGAGCTGACCCATCCACTGGTGGATCTACCCTGGGACAAGCAGGTGACTCACTCTTGCTACCAGGGGGGGCATCTGTACTGGCAAACCTTTGTCAGTTCCGCACACTTCTGCTTTAGCTGTGCAGAGATTTCCTTCTTCTTGGTGAGCGTTTCAGCAGTCTCTTTGCCTGGTTTCTTTTCATAGCTCTCTGGCTGCATGTACATGACATTTGTTCGATGGACTGCTGTAGAGTCACCTGTCATAGTGTCAATCTTGAAGTCGTCATTGTCGATGATCACGATAGCTGGCTTGCTGTCTGCGATCTCGTGTGTGCAGGTTGCTGATGCCTCCACATCCATCAGAGCCCAATGGTCATAGAGGAGCAGTGTGTCTGCAAAGCTGATGCAGACACCGCTCTTGTGCAGAGTGTCTACCAGATCTTTACTCCTTGTCATGCCATGGACATTTACTCCCAGGTTGATAGCAGAGCTCCGCAGTGTGCTCGCTCTGTGATACATGCACTGTCTCGTGTAGACAATCATGGTACAAGACCACCACCTGAAGAGCAGCGAGTTCCAGGATACAGTGGTGCCCAGTCCTGCTGTCATCCACCACCCAACAAGAGCAAGCCTTATTACCACACAACATTCAATGAACCTTCAAGTCAGTCAGTGGTGAATGACATCATGGTGGAACATGTGGAGGCCATGTGGCAGAAGAATATTCCATTCTCCTTTCTTGTTGGTGACCTGCCCACCTACAAGATGCTCACTGAGCTCAAGGCAGAGAATCCAGAAATGTTCAAGGACATCCTCCCAATCCTCGTACCTTTCCACCAGCTGATGTCCTACAGTACATCTATGCCATCTACAAGCGATTCAAGGGCTCTGGAATGGCAGACACTCTGGTTACAGCAGGGGTAGTAGTGGAGGGGTTGGTAGACCAAGCACTACGAGGAAAGCACTACAGACAGGGCGTGCTGTGCATCCTGCTCTGGCGAGAGGTTCTTATCCAAAATCACTTCCAAGATTCTTGAGCGCAAAGAACAACGACTAAAAACCTCACATGACAAAGGTCTACAGACCAATAAGAACACAATGCAATCACAGGGCTTAAATAGACAGGGATTAACAGGACACAGGTGAACTCAACTGACAATCAACACTGGGATAGGCTGGGGGACTAGGAGGACACAGGTGGAAACACTGACAAAATCACAAGACTGGTTAGACAAGGCAAGGAAGACAGACAGGAAACACTGGGAGCAATACTACAAAATAAGGGTGACAAATGAGTTGACCTTTAAATTCACCTCAAGCAACTAACCTTTCTAGCTTTGCATACAGAATACTATTTTATGTTAGGCTATAGAGCTCATTTATTTTTGGTTCATTATGAAAATGTGATGGGATGAACTGGACACCATATTCTCAGTAGCCTACCCTATTTAATGGGAAACCGCAAATCAGCAACTGCTGTTTACACACAAACATTGACTTTATTGACCTCAGAGATTACTTCTGTGTACTTATACTGTATATTATTCAACTCATCATGAGCAGAGCTTTCATTTGAGCCTAATATGAAGGCTCTGTGACGATTTTGAAAAAACTCCCTTTTGGAGCTCATAATTGGCAGCCATCTTGCATTTGAAGGTCGACAATAGGTCAAATCATTATATAAACACCATATATGTATTCCTTGACCAAAATAAGCTCTGAAACCATGTATTGTGCATCATTGTAGGTCAAACCATTAAAAAGTTAATTTTCACGGCAGCCATTTTGGATTTTGGTCTCCCACAAATTTTCCCCGCCGTTTTAAAAAAGACACCCCGGCTAAATTTGTTTAATAACCCTCCTAGATGACAAATCCATTGAGAAACGGACCTTCGCTCTCCGCGGTCACGGAAGTGCCATAAATGACCCAACTAAAGCCCAGGAAGGTGACAGTGCTATTGACACAGGTGTGCTGAGGTTGAGAGAGAGAGAGAGAGAGAGAGAGAGAGAGAGAGAGAGAGAGAGAGAGAGAGAGAGAGATAGAGACAATGAGAGAATGAGAGAGAGAGAGAGAGAGAGAGAGAGAGAGAAAGAAAAAGAGTGTGTGTGTGTGTGTGTGTGTGTGTGTGTGTGTGTGTGTGTGTGTGTGTGTGTGTGTGTGTGTGTGTGTGTGTGTGTGTGTGTGTGTGTGTGTGTGTGTGTGTGTGTGCGTGTGTGTGGTATCCCTATAATGAATTCCCCTATCCCAGATGGCTAGCTCTCCACAAGACGGAGCGAGTGAATTCCCACCCCGCTACACACCACCAGCACCAGGCCTTGCCAGACAGACAGTTGGCCAGCAAGTCAGTTAGCAAACCAGTCAGCCGGCCAGACAGCCAATCAGACAACCAGCCAGCCAGTTGACCAGCCAGTCAGTATGCAAACCAGCCAGCCAAGCAGCAAGCCATCCGTTGTCGTCTCTCCCCTGCCAAGGTCAAAGTTGGCAGAAAGAAAAAGAAGAGACGGAACGGAGGGAAGAGAGTGTAATATCTCTATTGCTGACAGCTGCAATTTAATTGTTACCTGAAACAGATACTGTAGAGCACACCATTCAAGACTGGAAAGTGACTTAGGTTCCGTTCCATCTTGATTGCTCTCTATGAAGTCGCTCCAAATCCATGTGTCATCACATTTATCTTTTTTTTTACTTCTTTTTTTTTTACGTGAAAATAGATTTGCTCGCAGACTTTAATAATCCAAAGTGACATAATTACAAGAAATGGAGTAATAAGTATTACCCCAAAATGACCATTATTATGTATGTATTAATCTATTATAATTAGCATAGGCTGATATTATCATCAAAATGAAGATAATGCAGTCCAATCTATCTATGTGTTCTGTGCATCTGTGCATAGAGTACATCAAAGTCCTCTCCCAATCATCAGGAATCATGGGTGAATTTCTGACAATCCCCGGCAAGCACTTCCTGGTTCAGTTCATGTGTCTCTCTGTGTCTCTCACAGTGTAGTGTGGTGTATTGACCCTTGAACTGAAGTTCATATGACTACAAAATCAGAGGTAGCTTGGGTGTGATTGAGGGGAGTGGTCCTATTTTTTACTCGCTAACAGACCTTGTCCACAGACCTCCCGAAACAGCTGGACCTGGCGGCTGTGAAGCTCATTGGATGCCCTGAACCAAAAGAACATAAACTGGACGAAATCCTACCTAACAAACGACATGAAAGCAGCCTGTAACCGCAATTTGTTCTTGTTCACTGATGACTCAGCACTCCTGGTCTCGATACCTGGTCTTGATTTTGAGTGTGCATGTTTTGCTGCTTAACAGCAGCCTGTTGTGTACAACTGAAGCCATACACAGGTATAATTTTCCACTTCTCAAGATAGCAGTTGTATACTCTTGTCCTCAAACAAAGGTTGCATTATATTTTGTTGATAACTCTGTACAGAACAGTTTGTATGCGCGCACAGGCTGGCTACAAAAGAACCCAACCGCTCATAAGACACAATGGAAAAGTGGTCATGGCACCAGTGAGTGAAAATGCATTCCATCAAACTTTCAGTTTTCCTCCCAGTGTGGGGGAAGAAGGCTTAGGATGTTTACTGTGATCACTCCCTCTTGAAATAAATCAAAGCAATAATAGCAATTCTCAAGCCAGTTGTCTTCAAACCCCTGCCTACAGTTGTACGACAAAGTATATATGTCTTGCTAGGGACCACCTCACCAGCTTACACACAGGAGGACGTTGAATGACCGAAACAAGCACTTCCAAAAACAACAGGTTTGGGGATCTGTTGGGAACTGATTACACACTTGAAAAAGACTGCAAGGTCAAAATGTTGTATTATTGCTGCTGTGCTGTGAATAAAATTGGAGCATTTAAAATTGAGTTGCGAGCCCCCATCTTGTTTTTAACTGATTACATGCAAACAAATAATTATTTGTAAACAAATAATTGGTCTATACTTTGAAATATAATAGTGTTTGTTCAGGTATTTACTTTTTTCTTTTTAATAAAAAGGTAGGTTTACAATGCTAGGAGTCTCACCCTCCAGTGAGAATTTTAGTTTGAAGGCTGAGAGCACTCTCGTGTGCAGTGCCCTGGGAGTACTGTAGTGGAGTGCCTTGCCCGAGGGTATAACAGGGATAATTCATGGTATTTACGTGACAAACAGTAGCTACTGAAAATCTGCCTGGTCAGGAAATGTTCTGCCACTGACATGTCTCTCTCCTGGGTAGAGAATTCATGAAACCCAATTTGTGCAGTATTAAAAAGAACTCGTCTAGATGGAAGGAGGCGGGATTGTGTATGCGAGAGAGGGTGTGTGTGTGTGTGTGTGTGCGTGCGTGCGTGCGTGAGTGTGTGCGCATGCGTGCGTGCGTGCGTGCGTGCGTGTGTGTGAGTGAGTTAGAGAGAGACATGCTGTTGTGTAGCCTACAATATTAGTCTAGTCTAATATTAGTAATCTGGAAAAACATTTTCATAAAAAACGGTGCTGATCGCTTATTGATCCGTGTGAAATAAAACTCATCACCACCAAAATTTCAGGCTGCCCAGGTGAGTAATACTAATACACATTGAAATGGTCATCCATGGTTACTGTGTTCTTTCTATTAGACTGTGCTGCTAGGAAATAGCCCGAGAAATAGGAGTAGTAATGAAATCCATGGAATTACCAATTGTCACAATCCAATCACTTGCCCCATGTCTTTGCCTGCTTTCCCTCCAGTCCACATCAAGCTTCAATTAATTTCTTGAAGTTAACACATTATTACTGTACTTTAGTTTGTAAATTCGTATTGCAACTTGAATCCGATAGGCATATATGTCCATAATAATTATTTGTATAACCCTTATACTAAGCTTAAAAGACACACACACACACACACACACACACACACACACACACACACACACACACACACACACACACACACACACACACACACACACACACACACACACACACACACACACACACACACACACACACACACACACACACACACACACACACACAGTTGCATTGCCGGGGTTATTGCGTTGACAAGTAGCTTTGCGACTCATTGATCAGCATGTTCAGGTTTTGGTATCCAGCATTGGCCGGGTTATTGCATGGTTGAAATAGGCTCTCTCCCTCCCTCTCCTTCCACCTTTATCTCTTCACTGGACAGATCAGCTCCAAATTAATTGTCCATGCTGCCATTGAGCCAAGGAAGTAAATCAGTGAATGAATATTCTTTGCAGGAATATTCATTCAGGTTTTGTCTCAGATCCACCGTCCCTCCATATTCGAAGGGAGAGATGCCTTGAATTTATAGCTTGATAAACTGAAGGCAACTGTGTTAATTTCATTGGCAATATAGGATTTTGTCAGTGGTGTGAAATAATATCTTTCCATAGCAAAAGCTTATTTTTTTCCAAATTGACAAAAGTTTGGATGAGAATTTGTACAATAAATGTAAAAATTAGACAAATCAATGTTTTGTGTTCTTGCATGATCTTGTGCAGAGCATATTTATATTGTGCAGAGACGTTGTTTCACACATGGCTATCTTTAGCAATTTAACATACTGTACATGCAGCAATTGAGTCACGTACTTTAGATAAGTGTCTTTTTAAGAAGGTTGTGTGGGAGGGAGGCAAACAGTCCCATTTCATTTGACACATGAAGTACATTTATCATGATGTGCTCTTTTAATAATGGCTTCCTGGACATTATCAAGCTCTCTGCTGTGGTTGATTGTACACATCAAGTTACACACATAATTATTCATGTTCAAAGGGGATTATAGACCTGTTCAGTTTTATAGACTGGTTCAAAGGGATTATAGATCTTTTTTGTTAAGCAATTACAATGCTTTCCCTTAGTATTTAGTACTGAGCGTAGTATGAACAGTACATTGCTACTGTACTGTAGATGTACATATATTATTTCTTTATTAGTATGATGGCATAAAAAACTTGCCATATATTTACATAAATGTGGTTTGCTATGAAAAAGCGGTAAGGGGTTTGAACTTTCAAATTATAATAATGTCTGTCCAAAACGAGTCCACCCTGAAAGACAGAGTAACTTTGTAAAGAATCATTAGCGTGTCCCCTTCTCTCCCAGCCCATTTATGAAATGGAGAGATGAAAGAAAACGCCTGAACCATTTTGAACCCAGCTGACATTTTTTGCCCAGAGAGACCTTTGATTTCTAATTGTGATATAGGTCATACCAGCATGCAGTGCACCCATGGGTCCGTTTTGTGTTTTGCCATGGCTCTTAAAACATATACCAGTGGGGCCGAGGGTTTCATTTTTTCTCTCCCTGCTACAATAATACGAAGGCTTTAGGGGATTGGAAAGATAGGAATCAGTGACATTTGGCAGTCGGGATCAGCTAGAAGGTGAGAGTATGAAATATGCAATGGCGAGATTGAGCACTCTCGCACATGGCTGCGATCGCCAAGGCTGACCACATCATCCACACTGGGTTTCATGAAATGATGTGATACGTTAATATATCACAAGGGAAGGTGATGGGGAGCACATTCTTGAAAGGGATGTGGCATTTATCAAGAATATTGTTGTTTTGCTTGGGACGAGATACATTTGTATTACCTTTTAGCCCCGGACTGGGCAACTGTTCCGGGCACATAATCACTTAGCCGTTTTCCAAGGCTGGCATGATCCCCCAGTGCCAGACAGTGAAAACCACCATTGCTTTTACGTTTTATTATAGGCCGCTAAAGAGCAAGTAAATCATTTCAACACTTTCAACCTGGCGTCCCTATTTTGGGCATGTCAAAAAGGCAAACATTTCCCCCCCAAAAAAATCAAAAAGCAGATCCACATGCTGTAAGCTTGTAGACTTTTGTCCTACAGCGAGGTAGATTATATATTGTAGGGCATAAGCGCTTAATAATAAAATCTAACAAAGAATGAGTGAATCATTTCATATTAATAATAAAGGCAAGATCAATTCAGATTTCTGGGGAGAACATCATTTGATGCACATCAAATAACAATGGTTAATAAGGGTTGCTTTTGATCAACTCAAAGCCAGCCCAGTCTATTCACCTGGCAGATGAAAAGGAGGTGGTTAAAGGACAACTTTAGTTTTTTACAACCAAGGTTTATGTTTTAGATTGTAATTAAAGTAAATAAAATATGAGTGTTAAAAATGTTAAATGTACTGCTTTCTATAGTTTTAGCAATTTTCGCCATCTTTTTTACAGTGGGCGGGGGCATTCTGTCCGGTGGCTAAATATGTCTTTTTTTACACAATAACCCGGTGTTTTCTTTATTATTATGTACAGTAGCTCTTCTAGCCCCCAATAACTCACATTTGGCCATCAAAGACCAAAGGACCTTTTTTATTGTATAAAAAAGGCATATTTAGCCACCGGACAGAATGCCCCCGCCCACTGTAAAAAATATTGCAAAAATTGCCAAAACTGCAGTACATGAAAAAAAAATAACACTCATCTTTTATTTACTTTAATTACAAGCTAAAATATAAACTTTGGTTGTAAAAAACTAAAGTTGTCCTTTAACCACCCCTGTTTTATCAACAGGGTACATACACGAGTATGGAAAGTATGGAAGTATTGAATTAGATTTCCAGGTCTGGATAAATGCGGTAATATTTCTGAATTGCATATACTGTATACACATAGCATCACAAATAATATTGTGGTAAATGCTTGTCTGAACATTTATTGACTACGTAGTGATGTAGTTATTAGAAAAGGTAAACCATCTTTTCTACATAAGGAAACCATAATTTTATGGCTGCATTTCATCGTCATGTCCTGAATAAATAAGGCTTCAAGGCTGTCAAGGCTGTCAAGGACCCCCCAAAAGGGGGTGCTAAGGTTTTTAAAATATTTTGGTCCAAGGACCCCCAGATGCAAAGATTTGAGTTACAAATATTTGTATTCAAATACTAAAAAAAATAAAAAAAATAAAAAAATATATATATATATATATATATATATATATATCAAAAATAGCAGATCTACAAGCTCACTCGCTATGAGCTTGTATACCTGCTATTTTTGAATAGCCAAAGTAGGCTATGACATAATGGATAAAGTGGTTAAAATGATTGTGATGCTATATTAACTACTTTTGCTGGGGACCCCCCTGGTAAAAAAGAAAATGTGTAGGAACCCAAATAATATCATACTCTGGCACGTCATATATATTATTAATTGAATTTGAATGTGAGGTGTGAGCACCAATGGATGGATGGATTGAAAATGTATTGTGCGGGTCTGGGCACCTTGTCAGGACTTACGCATTCATGTCACAAATTGAAAACTGCAGCTTAGTGCATGTCATGTATGATAGTCAGTGACCGGCAATCTGAACTGACAGGTGTTCCAATTAAACTTTCATATACCCGGCAAAGTATTCAGCAAGCCTTTCAATTAAAGCAGGGGAGAGAAAATGATGTGCATGAATGTATACTGAGGTTCCTTCCCTGCCAGTTAAGTTCTGTTGCAATAACCACTACAAAAAGACCTCACAATATGACCTCGTCGAAATGTTCCGAGAGAGTTGAGAAGGAGAAAGATCTGGGCACTAACAGTTACATAAAGGTTAGATGCAGAGAGGATGACACTGAATCACTGTGCTAACCAGAAGCTAGATGCTGTGGCCAAGGTTTACTGGCTTCTTTCAAAACTGGCCTGAAAAAGCATCTGTCAGAAAACTACAAGTGGAGATACGGTAGATATTAAATCCCATTGAAATAAGGGGTCTCATAGACTGCTGCAGTTGTTCCATTTTTCTGTAAATATAGCTATTTGTATTTGTTGATGACATGTATTAATATGATGATTTGAATACATAGTAGGACCACAATGGAAACAAGTCCCCAGGACTTTTTTTGTGTTATCCTTTTAGCCTTTTAGTCTACATGTTTTACTAATAAAGTATTGAATCAACAAATTGTCCATGCTTTCTGGGAAAGTCCCTGGTTACATGGCTGTAACAGCAGCAAGGATGATGCACACGTTGCACCTTCCATGCAGCCCTACCAGCCACAGTCTTGCAGTATTCCAGGTCATAACCTACCTATGAAATCAGACTCATCTGACCTAGCAAAATACCTGTTATACTGTGAGATGTTAACCTCTGGCCTCCTGCTTTTCGATGAGCAACCAGAGAATTACTGGTTTTGGAAAGAGTCATTCATAAATTCCACCAAAGACTTGGCTTAACAGCCAGAGAACAGCTTGATGATTTGATGATAGTGACTACTACTTGACGATAGGGCCACAATTATCAATGCATACAAAAATAATTAGGTCACTGCATGTCCACAATGCAGCAGCTGGACTCAACCTCCTGAGGCAGAGGCACCTGAGATTCGTAGAAACTGTACTTATGAACAAAATTGGAAAACTTTACAAAAATCTCAAATAAAGACAATCTGAAATTAAGACAACTGGGGGACGTACTTGAGGGGGGACGTACCTTCTTGGCCTCACTTATCTAGACAATGCAAAACTCAAGAGGGGTCAGTCCGATAGCAGAAAACCAATCGCATAATTTGCAGGAAAAGTGGACGATACATCGCTCTAAATAGAGGGTGATACTCTCTCTCTCTCTTTTGTCAGAGAGAGAGAGAGAGAGAGAGAGAGAGAGAGAGAGAGAGAGAGAGAGACAGCACTGCAGGGGAAAGGATTTGAAATGTGTTTGCTAAATGATCATGATAAATTGCTGTGTTGTCTTTCTTATTCATTTTTTTACCGGACATGATGTCCAGAGAAAAGTGTGTTTTCCAATCTTTGTCATAAAAAAGGTGCAAAAACGGCAACACAACGTCTGATTCAGACGTCATGGTCTTGCTCATAACTGTAGCTACTGGGAGAAAATATTTTCAAAGATAGCTCAAATAATTATCCCACCTGTACCAACCAATATTAGGGGATACATCATTATTGCCAGGACATAGCAAGGGGGGTTGAGGTTGAATGATGTTCTCATATTGTATTACTATTATATATTACCATTATGTCTAATGTCTAATTCTATTGTCCATTAAAGGGGCCACACCATGAATTTTAAAAAAAATATATTATATATAAATATTGCCCCCTAATACGTTTTAAACAGGTTGTAAGCCTAAAAATCACACCCTGTGTGAAGGAAGCGGTGCCTTTGGGGCGGGGCTTAACTCATTTCAGTGCGTCCCTATTGGTGGTCTGAGTCGACTTACCAAATTTGTACTTGGTAGCATGCTGCAAACTGGAATGATGGCTGTTTAAAGCCCAGCCAATGGGCAGACAGAGGGGGCGGGGCTTAAGTAATTACAGTTCGTCCCTATTGCTGGTTTTAGTCCATGTACAAAATTTGTACTCCGTAGCATGCTGCGAACTTGAGTTATGGCTGTTTGAAGGCCAGCCAATGGGAAGACAGAGGGGGCGGGGCTTCAGCAATTCATGCTGGTCCCTATTGGTAGTCTAAGTCCACATACCAAATGTGGACTTGGTGGCATGCTGCAAACTGGAGTTATAGCTGTTTAAAATCCCGTGCGCATCCCGTGCTCATACGGGCACTGGGGGTCCCTGGACCCCTCTTTGATAACGTCAGCAAGTCATGCGCCTCGCTATTGGTGGTGTAAGTCCACATACCAAATTTGGACTTGGTGGCAGGCTTCAAACTGGAGTTATAGCTGTTTAAAATCCCGTGCCCTAAACGGGCGGACGGACATAGCATACGCGGGGGGTCCCTGGACCCCGCTTTGATAACTTCAGCAATTCATGCTCGTCCCTATTGGTGGTGTAAGTCCACATACAGAATTTGGACTTTGTGGCAGGCTTCAAACTGGAGTTATAGCTGTTTAAAATCCCGTGCCCTAAACGGGTGGACTGACATAGCATACGCGGGGGGTCCCTGGACCCCGCTTTGATAACTTCAGCAATTCATGCTCGTCCCTATTGGTGGTGTAAGTCCACATACCAAATTTGGACTTGGTGGCAGGCTTCAGACTGGAGTTATAGCTGTTTAAAATCCCGTGCCCTAAACGGGCGGACTGACATAGCATACGCGGGGGGTCCCTGGACCCCGCTTTGATAACTTCAGCAATTCATGCTCGTCCCTATTGGTGGTGTAAGTCCACATACCAAATTTGGACTTGGTGGCAGGCTTCAAACTGGAGTTATAGCTGTTTAAAATCCCGTGCCCTAAACGGGCGGACGGACATAACATACGCGGGGGGTCCCTGGACCCCTCTTTGCTAACTTCAGCAAGTCATGCTCGTCCCTATTGGTGGTCTAAGTCCACATACCATATTTGGACTTGGTGGCATGCTGCACTCTGGAGTTATAGCTGTGTAAAATCCCGTGCTCATCATCCCGTGCTGATACGGACGGACATACGGACAAAGTCAAGCTTAGAGCGGTTGGCACCGCTAATAAAAAACATCCAGATATTTGTTCTCACAATCTGACTGTCTGTCATTCCAAGCTTTTTCAGCTGCAATACCAAAACGTCCTTTTGGGCAGAGGGGTGCTACTGAGCAATTCTGTCTACTGTCTGTCAATTGCAAGTGATGTCACTTGCATTGCCATTCTGAGATGGCCTGTTCAAACACGCCCATTCTGAAAATCTCTGAAATGAGAATGAATGACTGAATGTTAAAAAAATAAAATAATTGGGGTACAAGAGACACTGGGGAGCGCAAAAAATACCCCCCCCCCCTCCCCCCCCCCAAAAAAAAAATGAAATTCATGGTGTGGCCCCTTTAAATAATCAAATGTTCAACAGTGATAACATATATTATATCCATTCACTATGGATATAAGAAACCTTTTGCATTCTTTTTTTTTCATGAAGGCAACAAGTTAGGCAATGAGGCGCAGGCGAAGCTAGAGGAGATGGAGGAAAAGTAATCTCCTATTGCTGTAGCAGATGAGTCAGAATCTGACACTGCTTCATCTACAAGTTCAGTTTGGTGCTGAAGGAGCAAGGAGTCTAGCTTATTGGTTCTCAAACCATTTTTGTCACAAGGCACACCTTATATGAAAACAAGCATTTCAAAGGCACAGCTTTTTGATTATAGCTATGTAAATCATCATAACTAGACAAATACCAAGGCACATCTGGCCAGCTCCGAAGGCAACACACCAGGTAAAGAACCACTCGTCGTCTATATAGCCTATTATTAATTAGTTAGCCTATTAATATAGAACAAGGGTTAAGCAAAGACAAAAGTGGGATGACCTTACTTTGCCATTGTAGAATACAATTGATAAGTCTCTACTGTTGTTTCATTTAATTTTGAAATAACTTGAAAATTCTGCAATTTCGGGCGAATCCTAACAATTCCCCTGATCCTCAGTGTTAATTGTAAAAGTTACTTGGACTTCAGAGTGCATCTAACCTCCTCGTAGAGGCTGTATGACGTAATACCCCCATGCACCTCAACACACCCTCTGCCCATCTCTGAGACAGGCAGAGGAGGAGGTGGTTGGCAGCTCGCCCTTGGCTGATGAAGTGTCACTGTGGGATTGTGTGCGTGTGCATGAGAGATGTTTTTGAACCCTCTACAGTACACACATATGCACACTGTACTTTTCATCTCTTTTCCTCGACCTTTCTCCTTGTCTGTCTCTCCCTCTCTTCCTACAGTATGTTGTTCTTACACTAGAAGGCCATCTACTGTTCAAATGCAAAGCAGCGTGCGCACTTGTGTGTGTGTGTGTGTGTGTGTGTGTGTGTGTGTGTGTGTGTGTGTGTGTGTGTGTGTGTGTGTGTGTGTGTGTGTGTGTGTGTGTGTGTGTGTGTGTGTGTGTGTGTGTGTATACATGAACATAGACTACGTCTGCAACATGTGTAATCGCTAGCATGTGTGTATCTACAACTGAGTGTGTGCAGGGGATGATGGCGAGTGGACGGCCAGGTAATGTACTCTGCTTGTGTGGGTGCACTGGAGCTGGCCCTTTAACGCCCTGACACAATGGCAGCGTCAGACGCTTGCGTCATCAAGTGCAAATGCATTGTTTACAATGGCTGCAGCCACACTGGAGGCATCAAGTGGGCGCACTAAAACCTGTCGACGCGTCTTAAAGAGGCTCAGTTCTATTTTGGAGTGTCGACGCGCATAACAGACCATCCAGAATGAGAACGCAGAATGGTATTCTTTTTATTGTAATGCAGTGTTCGTTTGTTTTCACTTGTTTGAACATTCTAGGAACACAAGTCCGTTTTTAACTTAAATAGACCATGTGAACAGGTGGACTTGCGTGACGCGTTTCAATGACAGTTTCAGTCTGTCTGGGCCTTAAGAGATAAGGTCATTCATAGCATTGTAGAGTATTTACTGCTGTCCTTACTAATACAATGCAACAGGACTGTGTAATTGAATATATTATATATTTTGTAATTGGACATGCTACAGTACTATGATGGAATAGGATTACCATCAGTGTGTACGCCATTCAAAGGCATTTTCGTAAAGGAAAAAGCCTGGAACAAGGTCTGTGATTCCATTGTCAAAAAGGAGGAAGCACTTGGTCTGCCTTGAAAATGCCAACAGGAAGTGCAAAGAGGATACTTAAGTTCTACAAGTTTGGACTATTAATTCATTGGGTAATTGCCCCCGAAGGATCTATATTACAATATCCATTTTATGCTGATTTTCATTCCTTCAAGTTTCCATGAGGAATGTAAACACAGAGCGCGAGTTGGAAATGAAAAATCCTTAACATCGCTGCCTGGAACTAGTTCCACTTAATATCCAAGAAAATCGAGGACCTTGGTCAAGCATAGTCAGCATAGTCTACAGAACTTACAATATGATTTTACCCGCAGTCTTCTCTGGTGAATAATAATTACAATGTGGGGTATGGGGATTACAGTGCTTTTAAAAAAAAAAAGAAAAAAGATCCAAGTTACTGCACGCCAAAATATATGATCATAGGTACATTTTACTTTAGTGATCAAAACACTTCACAGCTCTTTTGGAAGGAGTTCCGTTAGATCTGGGAACAACAAAGCCCCAGTTTAAAGCACTCTAGCAACCAACTGGTGTGGAAAGCATAATCGACAAGCATCAAATTCAGGTGGGGGCTCTGGGATGCTGGGAAGATGAAGTGATTTCTCTCAAGGTCTTTCCGCAATGGAAATCCAGCGAGACAGAAAAATGCATCTTAAATTGCTTGTCATCTTTATTGAATACATTTATTTTCGTTTATCAAGGAGAGAAAAGAAGCTGCACTGAGTCACCAATCTCTCCTTGTTTGAGCAATGAATCATGGGAAACATGCTTAGATTGCATCCATTTGTTATACTTATGGTTGGTTTTATGGCAGAGATAGAAATATATATATTTATCTCCACATGTATTTATGAAAACATGAAGGGTGATGCATTTGTCGCAGATGGATTTCTGACTTGCACTATGCATTGCCAAAGTAATCTATCACAAGCCTTATTCTACTTGTCAAATGTCTTGGAACTTGCTACTTCAAAGCTTTCTCCTCAGCAGAAGATGTGGTTTTCATGTTACAATACCCAAAGACTGACGCTCATGAGATCAGACATTTTCATTCCGTACAGTGATTTTTTTTCTTCTTCATTATTGTACCCTACTATTATACAATCTTTCTTTTTTTTTTGCATGACCATGACATTTCTATTTAAAGAGGTCATAGTTGTGTCATTTTGGGTTGTCATAAATCAGCTTTAACACATTATTTTATCTTCTGTAGTGAGTCCAGTTAAAGCAGTAGCTTCATTCAAGCCACTGTCAGCACATCATGAGTATCTTTTACCACACAATTTATTGTTATTATTAATCCAATTTTTAGTACCTACAATTGTTTCCTGAAATGGTTGTGGTTGAGTGTGCTTGTATGAACATGAATCCTCACTGTTTACTTATCAGAAAAAAAGTGTGTGTGTGTGTGTGTGTGTGTGTGTGTGTGTGTGTGTGTGTGTGTGTGTGTGTGTGTGTGTGTGTGTGTGTGTGTGTCCGTCCTTCCGCCCGTGTGTCCGTCTGTGAACAGCTAATCTACGGCACCGTTGGCCCGATCTACGTGAAACTGTGCACATACACATTTTTCAGATTGGCCTGTTATAGGGCCACCAGGAGGCCCATTTTTGCAAAACACAATTTTACTACAGATTTTATCCAAATATCACTCAAATCGGTACACATGATCTCTATAGTCATGTGATCAAGACGGGTCCGTCAGATTTTTCATATTCCATCCTGATTGGCTAAGATATGCATCTAAAGTTTGCAGGAGTGGTTTGCTTTGAACAAAATGCCTCAAATCATGAACGCAGCATACAACCAACCAAAAAAAGAAGAAACATATTTTTTATCAAGAAATGGTTGAAAAAAAAGGAGAAAAAAAGAAAGAAGGGAGGTCATCACGACCAACGTGAAGAGGACGGACACTCCTCATACACACACAGCTCCGCCTCCAACACCGACCGAGAACAAGAAGCAGCACTAGACAATACACACAAGACCTCACAGAGGCTGAGGCACACCAACTGATTTTAGCTGTTCATAAACGATTTACTTAGGAATTATGTTCAACTAGAGGCCTCACATCTAGAGTTCGGCCCCTCACGCCTACGCTAGACCGCCGATCCGACTGATATGGGCATGTATGGAGATCTCTGAGGCAACGGCTGTCGTCTTTTCGTGTCCATGAATGCACTGCACTGTGTAAGTGGGAAAATGTGATGCATATCGCATAGGAGCACTAATACGTATTGCGTGATAATGTAGCTATATGGCGAACGGATAAACAGGAAGTACAATTGACCCCCTCATAATACGGGGTCATGGTATAAAAAGTTTGAGAACTGCTGCAATAGGCTTTGCGATTAATATATGGTCACCCTACTTTGATACGACTTATGAAATCAATCAACATACAACATGCAATAAAAATTACACAGGTAAACGCAAGACAAAAAAAACTATAACAGGCTAATACAAAAGGTTGAAACCCCAGATAATGTCATGGTAATCCAAATAGTGTCTAGTTCTTTTTCAAATTAGAAAAGGTATCAAGTTCAAGCGACCAGTTAAGGTGATATCAGGCACATCTGTATTCTGTTTGTTGCGGAGAAAAGTCTCTCAACACAGCAGAGGGTTATGACAGTGGCGGGTTTGGAAAAATGTTCGCAGGACAGCTGTCCAGGCTACTCAATTATTGTGGGGAGTTCATTCCTGATCTATTCTCCGCTTGATGTTACCGATGAACCAAGCGTGGGTGTCCTTCCACCTGGACAGCGGAGCCGTTTTTTTCTGCCGGCGGCATTACTGTGTTGTTTCAATAATCAAAAATCAAGAATGACGTTTATACTGCGTGTGTGTCATGACGTCGCAAAGCAGGTTTGTGAATGGGGAGAGGGGCCGAAACCTTCACACGTAATCACAAAAGAATCTCAGAATACACATTGAAAATCACAAAAGACTCAAGATCACCAGACAGCCGTCAGAGGCAACATGCAGGGTGTAGAGAGGCTGTCTGTCGGCATTGAGTCGAGGGGTGATAGCCTACTCAAATCAAATACACAAAACTTGGAAAACGTAATAATATTCCACTGTCAAATTCAATGTGCAAGGTTTATTAATGACAGTCTTATTATCTTAGCTGCAAAAAAATATATAATATATACTGTATATATATATATATTTAAAGTCACTCTTCTGCCTTTATTTGGAGAACCATGTATATTGGAAGGGAACACAGACTGAAAATAAAATGGCAACTGCAATAAAAAAAACAGTGTTCTTGTGGTGGGTTGTCCCTTTTCATTATGTCCTCCTTTTTAGTCTGTTAGTGCCAGTTGTACCGATTCTGCTGCTGAGTCAAACATGTGAACCCATCGGTTGCGCTGCCAATAAACATTAACAATTACTGCCAACAAACTAGAGGCGATTGACTTGGTTTCTTTAAAGGGGAATTAAAAAAACAGAATGACCAATAACCATACAATACAGTATGTTATGTAATGGTTGTATGTAATAATAATAATTGTGTCTCCTTTATTTATTGTTGGGGTATTTGCCAAATACATTTGCACATAAGCTACCTGGAATTTGTCTTCATGTATCCATCCTAGCACTGGGCACTATTAATTGTCTCCGCCAGGCCGAAAGGCATGGCGAGAGAGTATGTTTTCCACCCCGTCCGTCCGTCCGTGTGTCCGTCCGTGTGTGTGTCCGTCCGTGTGTGTGTCCGTGTGTCCGTCCGTCTGTGACCAGCTAATCTCCGGCACCGTTGTCTTGATCTCAGTGAAACTGTGCACACACACTCCCTGGATGCCAATTCAGAACCTTTACCCCAATTTTTTCTCATGGGCCTTTTATAGCGCCACCAGGAGGCCGATTTGTGCAAAACATATTTTTTGACAGTACTCCTACAGATTTTGTCCAAAAATCACGCAAATCGGTACACAGTATCTCTATAGTCACTAAACGAAACGGGTCTTTCAGATTTATCATATTCCATCCTGATTGGCTAAAAATGTCTTCCAAAGTTTGCAGGAGTGCTCCGTTTTGAACAAAATGCCTCAAATCATGAACACAGCATGCAATTTTCGTGACATTTTGCACGCTCATTCCCATTAGGCCGAGGAAGAACTACCATTTGAAAATTTTGAAATCAGCCTCATGGTGGCGCTATAACAGGCCAATTCGTGTTTTTACCTATAATTCCACCGATCTGTGTAAAACTTTGTATGCACACTCCCTAGAGGTCAAGGAAAAACCTTTGTCCTGCATTTTTCACATCTGCCTTTTATAGCGCCACCAGGAGGCCGACTTATGTAAAACACATTATTTTATACTACTCCTTCCAATTTTATCCAAATTTCACGCAAATCGGTACACATGATCTCTATAGTCATGTGATCACGACGGATGTGTTTGATTTTTCATATTCCATACTGATTGGCTAAGATTGACATCTAAAGTTTGCATTATTGCCTTGTTTTGAACAAAATTCCGCAAATCATGAACGCACCGTCCAATTGCGCTCAAACTTTGCACGCACATTCACACTATGTTGAGG
The DNA here is from genome assembly GCF_963454915.1 of Gymnoscopelus microlampas. Classification (NCBI taxonomy): domain Eukaryota; kingdom Metazoa; phylum Chordata; class Actinopteri; order Myctophiformes; family Myctophidae; genus Gymnoscopelus; species Gymnoscopelus microlampas. The sequence goes on from NC_139955.1 coordinate 29,525,811, forward strand.
AACAAATGACACCCTTTTAACATTGGCCTGTTATAGCGTCACCAGCAGGTCTAATTTAGCAAAACCAATGTTTTTAACAAAATGCCTCAAATCATGAATGCAGTCAGGGTCCAATTGTCGTGCAAGGCCTAAGAACAAATGGCACCCTTTTCACATTGGCCTATTATAGCGCCACCAGGAGGCCACAATAGCTTACCTGACCTGGCACTTTTTCTAGTTAACTATAAAATATTAAACACCTGGGGAGTGGTTGGGGATCAATGTCTTACTCAAGGAGACTTTGACGCCTGGAGGTGGGATCAAACCAGGGTCCTTTTGATTCCCAGGCGGCTGCTCTGCCTCCTGAACCACAAGCAAAATTTGAATAAATTGTTAACTGTGCATACAGTACATGTCACTGTTTTGTAATAACTATACTAGGGTGCTGCCATTTTCTCAGTAATGTCATGACAATGGTACTGTAGGTCAAACTCTAGAGAGTAGATTTTTGTAGACTAATGCCGAAAGTAAAAAGGCTACATACTTCCAACCAACATCCGAAGTTTGTTCATGTGAACCGATGGGTTCACATGTTTGACACAGCAGCAGAATCTGTACAACTGGCACTAACAGACTAAAAAAGAGGACCTAATGAAAAGGGACAACCCACCACAAGAACACTGTTTTTTTATTGCAGTTGCCATTTTATTTTCAGTCTGTGTTCCCTTCCAATATACATGGTTCTCCAAATAAAGGCAGGCATATATATATATATATATATATATATATATATATATATATATATATATATATATATATATATATATATATACAGTATATATTATTATATTTTTTTTTTGCAGCTAAACTAATATGACTGTCATTAATAAACCTTGCACATTGAATTTGACAGTGGAATATTATTAAGTTTTCCAAGTTTTGTGTATTTGATTTGAGTAGGCTATCACCCCTTGACTCAAGGCCCACAGACAGCCTCTCTACACCCTGCATGTTGCCTCTGACGGCTGTCTGGTGATCTTGAGTCTTTTGTGATTGTCAATGTGCATTCTGAGATTCTTTTGTGATCAGAAAATAACTAAAAAGATTACTTCAGAGGTACCTCTCAGAACTTTATTCAGCTGTTCTTCTACCTCCGAGATGTTCTGACAAAGAAAACGGTGTGGTGATTGGTCAGAAGTTAGTCAGACGTTCATAATTTATTTGCCACAATCTCCCCAAGGTTTCATTCTTGCAGCAGCGAAAGCAGCAATAGTTTTGATGTTGGCTGATGAGATTAGGTACTAGTCTCAAACACCTCTGTAATCCCTCTCTGAATGACCACCGTGCATTAAACAGGTATTAGACAGGCAAACTTTATATCAATATCGTCATGACATCAGGTGCAAACAAATCAGTCAGCTTCATATATGTATGGGCACAAAAGAGGTAATGCCCATATACGGGCATACACTGATGACATCAGGGATCTCCATATATGGACATAAAAGGGACAAGGACTGACAGATACAGATCTCCATATATGGGCATAAAGGGACAAGGACATGGTTTATGTGTGGTATTTTCTACACTATTTTGAGAGTTCCTCATTGCTGCATGCATAACTTCACTCCAAGACCAAGCATGTTATCAAGCAACAGTTAAATAGTTAACAGTGCTGTACTACAGTACCTTTACATTCGGCCTTTTCATATTTAATCTCCTGCGAATCCCACATACTGTAAGATTTTACAACTCACCCTAAGTCATAATAGGTAGAGAGGCCACTTGAGAAACAGAAGGTCTCAGGTTCAATTCCCGCCCCCGGCTATGTGTCATGGTGTCCATAAGCAAGACCCCTATACCCCCCCCCCCCCCCCCCCCCCCCCCAGTGCTCAATACGACCACCTGAACAGTCAACAGTTGAGTGAAGTGAACTGAACTTTCCCCCAGGGGATTATTAACACATTGAGTGCCATGAACGGTCCGGACCGTTTTTGAGAAGCCATGCGTCATGGGCCACAAACGGTCCGGACGTTTTTGGCCCATTTTTAAAAAAATATATTTTTCCCACGTGGGGCGCTCTAACAAAACTTTGGGATCATCCAAGGAGTCTCTGAGAAGGAGAGGCCGGATGTCGATCCATGTAAAAAATGCACGCTTTGTTTACATGCACTTCCGCGTCGGGGCTTCTACAGCACGAAAAATATCAACGTAAGTGGATGGAAGATATGCGGTCACTGAACGTACCCTATTTTAATAAACCTCTAGCACACAATGTGTTAAGGTCTATATGACACATTGCATATGTGTTTACTTCTTCAACATATGGCTCAAGAACATTTTGGTTGCCGGATAGAACCGATTGCACAACAATCATGTCTCTCCTGAGGGGGACCGAGGAGTGCGGTGATGAGGTGACAAAACAAACAAGCCCCTATTGTCTCTGCAAACAATGCAAGAGCTCATTAAGGTGTGCACAACGCCCACTGAATGTGAACCGCAGTCTGGCATGTGTTAACCTTTGACCTTGATCTGAGGGAAGACTGTTCTTTTCAGCCAGATTCGGCCAGATACCATGACAGACGTGACTCTGCATAACAAGTAGAACTGGATAAAAATGACTAAAATGTCATATGTGTTACTATGTACAATATTACATAATGCCAGTATGTCACTATCAAAATTGCCAACATGTCTTTTCATCAATGCCACCAAGACAAATTCCAGTATATTGCCTGGAAGAATAGTGATCCTAATCTGACTTGGAGGAGAGAGGGGTTCGAAATCCCAGATACCACCTGGATAAAAAAGTTGGAGAGGCAAAGCAAGCAACCTTCCGACTCATTTAGGATGACGGACAGCCCCCCCCCCCCCTTCTTAATGAGTAATTCCCACCGCAGTGTATATTTATATCCTCTAACAGCCGTGTGACATTCATGCTGATGTTGACGGTCTGACTAACAGTGGCACTTATTCAAATCACTGACATCCCACTAACTGCCAGCCACCATCAAAAATAGATGCACGGTGGGGCCTGGAGCACCACTCTGGCACAGCTTCTACGAATGCTACCCATCGTAAGGACCCACATCCACTGCCACTCCAGGGCCACCACAACAATTGCCCGCTTATTTCCATTGGCAGAAATATTAGCATGAAGCAATTATGCAGCGCCCGCGGGGGTGAATACTCTGTGACCCTGGCTTGCATTTGAACAAGGTGTTTGTTTAGATTAGGGGAAGCTTGAACTCCTACTCTTAGCTGAGCTGAGCACTTAGACATGCAAGGACACTTTTGCCAAGTTCTTCCTTGATGCTGCACCAAAGAGGCTCGTCTATGCTTACGATGTGACACACAGCCATTGGTGGCAGGAAAATCGTATTTAATGGAGAAGAAACATCTTATGCAACCCCCAATGAAATGAACTAATCTGTTTATTCTGTGACCCAACATCTGGGAGAAGGCTCCATGTCAAACGGTATATGATGAGGGGAGACACATCCACTGAGCTTTTCATTCCACTAGGTGTAAGAAGTAATACGACTCATCAGCATTTTAATACGTGTTCTGTGTGCGATTGAAAATACACAACCTATTGTTTTTCTGTGACCTCTGGTGGGAATACTAGAGGCAGGCAAGTAGAATGATATACAGATAGACTTCTGCATGCCCACTGAGGTTTTCTCTGCTGCCCCTGTCGGGTGCATATACATGGATTCTCCATTAGACCACCACAAGTAGACAAATTAACTCTCTAATATAGTTATATATAATCTAAAGAAAAACATTACACGCCATTGTTTTGCTTACCACTGCAATTTGCAAAACCCTAATAATACAAGGATATAATAGATAGAAGAGAGAGGAAATTATCTTTTCCAATGGTAATGGGAGCAAGATCTCCATGATGGAATACTATTCTTGTGATCAGTGATTCTCATTCTGTGCTATGAAGCTACCTCTGCTTTAACGACCATTTAATTAACGTCAAAAATATCCTTGTGGTTGGATGAACATGTCATACCAGCTCCGGGAACACACGCACACAGACATACTCGCTCATGCTCATAATTATATTTCTTACACAAACATATGCAATAACACACACACACACACACACACACACACACACACACACACACACACACACACACACACACACACACACACACACACACACACACACACACACACACACACACACACACACACACACACACACACACACACACACTCTTGTCCTGATGCAGTGCCACATACTGTATTATGTGTAATTGAGATAATTTTGACGTAAGAGAGTACAGGCTTTCAAGGTAATACCAGGGGTCTCTCCCTTGTCATATGTGATTTCATGCTACACACTGGTTACAGTTACATGGAAAAGTAGGGAAGCCGTCAAGCCGGCACTGTAATAATGTCACAAGTCATGCAAATCATGTCTTATTCATAATGTATTCATGTGGCCATTGCTATCTAAATCTCTGCTGCTGCTGGTGGCCTGGGTGTATTGTTTGCTGTCCCAGGCTGGCCATGATGACATGTCACATCTATCAAGTCCTTATTCCCTCTCTCCTATTGCATGTTCTGAGTTGGCGCTCTTAGTGAGATCACTTACGTAGGTTTTTATTAAAGATAAAATGGAGATAAAGGAGATACAGAAGGAAGGTTCTGGCATGGCAAGATTCAATCCTTGACCTGGGGTCATCACTATGTTCACAGGGTCCTACATATTCCATGGGGTTGGGGATGGACTTGGGGTTAGAGTTAGTGTTAAGCAGCACTATGTAACTTTCCTCTTCTACCCCGGATTTGAACCTGGCTTCCTGCACAAGTGCTGACATTTATTCCATTGAGCTAATAGAGCCGGCCTGCTTGCTCGGGGGATAAATTGACATGATTGCTTGCTCGGGGGATAAATTGACATGATCTAAATGTCTCAATAGAAGAGCAGGGAGACAAAATACAACCACCCCAATTGTATACGTTATATTGTATTAACATACTCTACCATACAAATTGGACAAAATTACATTTTATTCATTAAAGAAAAGTTACATAGTGAGGCTTTAAGAACTATACTCCAGACCACACAACACAGCACCACCTGAGACGATGTACACTTAATTCTAAATCCAAAGAAAAAGGTATTCAATATTTTGAAATAGGAGTAAGAAGGTTTTGGAGATGACTAAGAAAATGCATTTGGGTTTGAAATAAAGGACGACCGAGCCCATTTTCTCTGCTATTCTGCATGGGAGAAGAGACCTCTGTAAATTGTCTGACAGTTCCCAATTTTCAGTTAATCAAACTACATAAAACTAATCTCAGGGCCAAACAGAATACAAAAGAAAACTGGATCATCATCACGACAAGTGTCACTTTCATTTTCTTCCTTCTAAGAAGAAAAAAATATGAATTGTATAAATGATAAATATTGTGTTCCTAAGATGTAATCCACAGAGTGCGTGGGAGTGCGATTGAACAGCTTGTATACTGCCCTTGCAACACGTTCCTATGTGTAGCTAGACAGCTTGTAAACAACCTTGGGATCCTCCAAATAAAGACACGGCTTGACCTTTCTTGTCAATTCACTTTAACTCTCTGTAAAATATTTTGTAAAACTGAAACACGGTAAGTATACATGGTAAGTATCTGCATTTCAACCAGTTACACAATGTTACAAACACAGAATACAGCCACTGCAACAGTACAAGCTAACATGAAATGCAGAGCATGTGCTCAAACGATTATCAAATCAAACAATTACACCAAATAACACAGGGAAAGTTACACACGTCTTACATGAAATACAATCATTACACCGATTAACTATAATTAAATGTACTTAAAGGGATAGTTCACCCACCAAAAATATATTTTTCTATCGATTAGTCACCCCATGGAGACCAATTCATGGATATTTTTGTTACATTCCTAAGCCAAAAATATGATGACCAGCGGACCGGCAGCTGTTATGGTAGGAGACACAAAGGAGACTCTTTGTGTCTCCTACCGGAGCCGCTGCCGGTCATCAAATTATTGGCTTGCGATAAAAAACTAAACTAGAAAAAGTGCTCCTCGGAGCACAGGTCTCCGCCAGGTCAGGTACGTTATTCTGGCCTCCTGGTGGCGCTATAATAGGCCAATGTGAAAAGGGTGCCCTTTATTCTTAGGTCTTTCACGGCAATCAGACACTGCATTCATGATTTGTGTTTTGCTAAATTAGACCTGCTGGTGGCGCTATAACAGGCCAATGTGAAAAGGGTGGCATTTCTTCCTCGGCCTAGTGGGAATGTGCGTGTGAAATTTCACGGAAATCGCAAGCTGCGTGCATAGTTTGAGGCTTTTTGTTCAAGACTGACCAATCCAGCAAACTTTGGAAGCCAACCATAGGCAATGAGGATGGAATATGGGAAATCGGACAGATCCGTGTTGATCACATGACTATAGAGATACTGGCCCTCATTTATCAACGCGGTGCAGCCCGAATAATGAGCGTACGGCGTAATCACCGCACCTTTCGGCATTTATCAATATATCCTGACGTGGGCTTCATCCTACCGTAGGCTGAAATCTCACGTCTGGTCGAGACCAGTTGTTGGCGTTGGCTGCGCCCGTTTATTCCATTCTAGACCTGCGGAGCACCATTGTCTGACTGTCTGACAAGCATCTGGACACATAATCCACTCCTAAATGTGTATATCTACACTAATAAATAATCGCTGTGAAAATATATCATTTTATAAAGTAATTTAAACAAACTGCTTTAACAGTCATTCAGATAAGATTGTAGATCTGTCTGTATTGAAAATAGCAGATCTACAAGCTCACAACAGGTCGCATTGTGACGCATTGTGAGCTTGTAGATCTGCTATTTTCAGCGCAGCAGTGCTTCTGCGAGAGAATTTTCCAGTTTTTCATGTTTCTTAACATGAAAAAAGAAGAAATAAGGCTTAAGAGGTCATAGTACATCACGTGTCTGAAAGGATATTATCAGTTGATGATAGTAGCATTAAAGCAGAATACATTCTTCAGTATAGCAATAGGAACTATTACCATAATCTTATGGAAAACAGTGCAGTTGATCAGTGCCACTTCAATTACCAGTCAGTCTCCTTGTTGGCCCCTTCCTCTCTTAGTTAACTCACGTCAGAAGTGCTACTATAGCTGTTTTTCGAGAGAGTTTAGTTTTCAGCAAAGACAAACAATGTTCCTCGCTTCAGAGCAGCCAAAGAGAGGCCAAACACTTATAGGATGCCTTTCATTCTACGAAGAATACCCATACTTCTCTGCGTTCCAGTTTTATTTATATCATATATCCCCTCTAACTTTCTAGGCTTTACTGTTGCAACTTGCAACACATCATACTCTGGTTCAACCGGCGCACACACGCGCACACACGCACACGCGCACACACACACACACACACACACACACACGCGCACACACACACACACACACAGAGTTGTTCCCTTCCTGGATCACAAATACTTGTTAAGTTGTTTGGCTCATTACTCATAAACCAGGAAAACCAAATTTCAGGGACATATCCAAATATATTGGCATGGTGCCATTACCTTAATAATTTTAAGGACAACCAATACAGTTATCCACACAGTACGGTACATTATATTCAACTTATGTGGTTCCTTTGTAATTCCTGGACCAGATGGATGGTCTTAGACAGCTTCCTACAGCACAACAACATATTTCTTCACTTTCTGGAAAGACGCAAGCCTCTGCTCTGGCACTTATCCAGCCTCCTGTTGGAGAGATGAGGAGAGCGGGAAAAAGCCAGGTAAGGATGGAGAGCCATCTGGATGATCCGCTTTGTGTACGGGCTCTGCTGGACATCAATGATGGCATTGTGTAAAGATATAATGAGCCTCTGGTCTGGCTATCTCCACAATGGTCTTAGGCACAGCTGCCCTTGTTGGTGTAAGCAGATTGAAAGTGGGACTGGTTTTGCACTCAATGCTCATGAAGAAACTCCTCATTGACAATAAAAATGCTTTAGTACTTCATGGAAATGGTTTCCAAACACAAATGTGGTCATTGGGGTGGCTGGCATTAGACCAGCGCTTCATCAGCGAGAGAGAGAGAGGGGGGGAGAGATAGAGTGAGAGAGGGGAGGGAGAAAGAGGGAGAGCCTATTTCATCAACGCAACATCCCGGGCCAATGCTGGGTACCGAAACCCAAACATGCATCGCAAAGCAACACGCTCAGTGCAATAACACCGGCAAGCTGCTTAATGCTGCATTGTTTTGCTTGTTCTGTCTGTAACTGTACAGTATACATAGAATCAGGTTCCTAACTGACTATTAGCCTGAAAGCAAACTGAAGATGTAGAGGAAGTAGAAGTGATATAAGACATAAAGTTGTTTTTTCCACAAAACTCCTACAAAACCGCCATAAAAGAGCACCTGTCTGCAATTTGCAACTGGTCCTAGCTAGGCAAGTCTTGTAAGCTTGACAGAAATTAACCCCCCCACCAATGTTTATTTGTTAATTGCTCCTAGTGTTGATGATTTCTTGTATGTTATTGTATGTCTTTAAATGTCTTGATGAATTGAATACATAGGACCACAATGGAAACAAGCCCTCAAAGCTTTCTGTGTTATCCTTTTAGCATCATTGTATAATCGTACCGCTGTACTTTCTGCAAACTGTCATTCAATCAATCAAGTTGTTGGCAAGGTGCAACTGTATGTTTTTTCTTTTTTTTTGCTGCTGTAAATCATGAGTAAAAAGAAGATATCACGGTAGAGAGTGGTCCTCAGTAGACAGAAATTGATCCTGTTTGGAACAGAATATGGACTTTTCAGAGGATAAAGATCACATTCAATACAACAACTTCTACACCGCCCACATACAGTCAGAAAGCTGTTCGGTAATGTGAGGGAAAAAAATGTGAGTAAGTGAGTAGAAGTAGAAGTTTAAAAACGAGTAATGCACCGTCATCTTGAGTTAGATAAAGAATGTAGCCAAAGAGTGTCTCCCTAATTAAAATCAGGTGCGAGTGGAGGAACGTGAGCTATGCGAATCAACAGGTGAATGAAATCACCATTCATTTATATTCATAAGGGTCTATCTATGTCATCATGCAGTACATTAGCATTTACAGAGTCATTACAAATCGACTTTTAGGGACTTTTGGCATAAGAATACACAAAAGGTTTCCTCATTATGACTGCGGGTATACTCTTAAATGTGTAAACATATTATTTTTCATTTCACCATGTTTTTAAAAGTGTTCGTCTTCCTTTTCTGACCACGAAAACAATTGACATTTTGTATATAAACTATATCTAAATATATAAACTGTCCCAGGTCATTCATTATTTTTGAACATCAATGCCGAGTCTCTCAACAATGTCATCTACCATGTTGAACCCGAGTGATGTGTTGTATTGGGATGGAATAGTAAGTTGGGAGGTCAGAGCTGATCTAAGGCGCAATCGCTTTCTCACTTTCCTCACTCGACCTAAGATTGCAATACACCAACATTTTGCCTGACCACAACTCATTTTAAGACAGGCACAAGTACATGTGGTACTTACACAATGTGGGCGCTGTGCATGAAAATGAAAACTGTGTCACTTGAAATAACACTTGTGCAGTTTTGCACCGGGTATAAGAATGGCCCTAAGAGTGAAGCCATTTGCCTGGAGGGAGAAGGAAGTGTCATCAATGGAACCCGGGAGGCAGATTGGTCAGTTCTGGGTATAATCCCTTTCCACGCAGGGAAGCAAGAAACCTGTTTAGTTCCACTAGCTTGATAGCTGCCCTCACTGAAATATCTGCTGTGGATTTTACATTTACTATACGCTGCAGTTTTCACCTTGTGCAAGATTCATTTCTTTCATCAGTCCGGGGTGAAAGGTCTCATTTTGCCATTAGTTTCTCAAAAATCTTGTGAAGTAAAGCAATTTAAATCCAGCAGGTTTAATAAGGGCAACTGAGGACTACATGCCCCTAAAAAAGACTGATGTACTGTACTAACAGCTTTGGGTCTTGAAACTGTAATTAATTGAGAATAATTATTCCTTTCATGGACAGGATTACTTTAGAGAATGATTTTAGAGCCATGTGGCGACAGCTTGGTTTAACTTTAAATATTTTCTATAACTATAATTTTTGGACACAGGCTCAAATCTGGAAAGTTATTCAACAGCTTGTATAAGTGTCTTATGCTGTAATAAAAAAACGTTATGTTACCTCTCAATTATCCATTTGTACATGCAGAACCTTGTAAAAAAAAGTTCATGAAGTGTTTTAACAATCTCCTAAAATGAATCATCATAATTATAAAACAAGGCACTGCAATATAAAAGGTAAGAACAGAGTTAATATAAAAGGGTATTTAAAAGTAAATGAATTATAGGGTAAAAGCCATCACACAACAGTGAGTCTATATATGGGTTTCAAGAAGTGGTTAATATTTTTTGTTAAAATTAATAATGTTCTGGATGTGTTTCTGGTGGAAAAATACAAGATTGTAAATATAGGTGATAAACAGTTGAAAAACACAAACCGGTCACAAATTTCTACTCTCAAGAAAAACAATGTCAACAAATTGTTATGTCAAACACGTCTCTGAAATGCATAGATGACAAATCCCAAGGCACTGACTATGAAGTGAATAACATTCTCTTTCTTTCTCTCTTTCTCTGAGAGACAGAGATATGTATTCAGTACAGTATAATTTACTAACATACTAATATATATGCATATATTTGATGCATATCACATCCCTAACTGAAGCAAAGCTAATTAACGACAGGCTGACACTGACCTCTGGATGTATTACTAAACAAAACATTGATTGAAATGAGGTGTCTGTGCATAATAAGGTGTGAGAGAAACTGCCCAGTCTGATCCTACTCACCCCCAAGGTTCTTTCATCAATACCTAATCAATACATAGGAAGTATCAGAGCCCAATAGGGCTCACTCAACAATGATTCTCTCTCCCTCTCTCCCTCTCTCTCTCTCTCTCTCTCTCTCAGACTTAAGGGCCACCCACAGCAAGAATGATAGCCATAACTATAATGGTAGTGATGTGAGTATCCACACTGATGAACGACAGCGTTCTGTAAACATGTTCAATGTAAGTGATGTGTTGAATGTGACATCCTGTAAATTCAGATGGATTTTGATTGGCTGTCAGTGTTTAGTCGTTCGTCAAATTGCTCCGATCCCAACCATATCATTCACCACCATCATCGCTATAGTTGTGGTGTGTGGACCATTCAGTTAGAATGTGGTTTTTTTTTTTATGATAAATGTATAGTCGTCATAATAGTTACCCAGTTTTTTTTGTCTGGAAGTCCAATGCCAGATGGTTATTTCCTGAAAGGCCCCAAGGAAGCTATAGTGTCCGGTCAAACTACTGCAAATACTGTAGCTGCTTTGTGTGTGAAATAGACCAGGTGCATGATATGATATGCCCCCTTATTGACTTCACTTTCTAAATCCATTTCAGCCATGGAAGGGAGATACAAATGGGTGTGAAAGGGCAAAATGAGGGCACTCTCACTGTTATGTACACTGTGTATATCTATAAATAAATGGGACACAATTCTGTTTGCTTTGATAGATCATAGCCTAGTGTGACAATTATGTCAGTAGGTCGTTGGATGGAGTTTCAAAATGAATAGAATCCACTGGGAGCTGCAGAAGATAACTCCCTCTAAAACTAGAAAGATTGTCAGCTTTACTTGGAGCTGGTCATGTTGGATAAAATAATACATACAAAACCGAAGACAAAATAAAAACAACTTTATAAGGAAAAAGAAGTAAATGTAAAAAAAAAATGTGTGTATATATATATATATATATATATATATATATATATATATATATATATATATATATATATATATATATATATATATATATATATATATACATATATATATATATATACTTTATATTTGTTTTTGGGGTGGAAGGTTGGGGATAGACAGGCTGATTAATACTGAAACTGTGTAGAAGATTTCCATGTCGGCGTATTCCTGCTCTGTGGGCGATACACACCTCAAGGTTTCTTTACCGTTACGTCTTGTGTATGGGTGCATACTGTAAGAGTACATTTATTTTGTTCTGGTTCCTCAGACATTGTAGCAGCATCAATAATAATAATCATAATCATAATAAACATCTACACAACAACAAGCTGGAAGCTAGGTGAGTGTAGGAGGCATTATGCAAAAAGGTAAAATTCAATATCCATGTGTAAAATATTAAAACCGCCTCACAATGCCAATGCTTCTTTCAAGCAATAGAGAGCTGTAAGGATACTGAGCAACGGTTTTGGTATCAACATATTTCTGTTCAACCAGTGGCAGCTCCTGACAATTCTCTCAAGGGGAACTACTGTCACATTGCATTGTACAATTTATTTCTGGTTAGCTCACATAGCATACCACCAGTAACCAGTAACACAAGTACTATTCCCTCTGAGCCTTATGTCAAGGAACCCCAAAACCTTTATATACAAAATGAGAGATGATATTTTCACAGGGTAGCAAATGACGTAAGTTGGTGGGCAGAATACTAACACTGTGTTTGGTCAGGAGGACCATGTACATTTACATAAAACTTAAATTATGAATTCAAAATGTAATCCAAAATGGATACACAGTAATTTGGAAAAGAAAATAACTGCCAAGGTTTATTCTCAAAGTGGAATATTGTTTTTAACATTTTAGCTCTCCCTCTGACAAAACACACACACACACACACACACACACATACGCAAGTCAACACATTATGCCCCTGCCTCTGTTCCCTGCTGTCCTGGGCGTTAGGGCTCGTCTTTGGGCATGACCTTTAGCTATACTGGAGTCCTGTCTGCTCAGCTGATAATTAAGTTAATCTCATTAACCCATTAAAACCGGTAAAGCATCCGTGTCATTTTTTATTTTAGCTATATATATATATATATATATATATATATATATATATATATATATATATATATATATATATATATATATAGCAACATACGTTTGAGACATTTTGAATAATTTTGAATTTTGTAACATAAATCTTCTCTTCTGGGGGTCCCTGGCACAAAACATTTTCAGATGGCGGGTCTGCAACCAAATACATATGAATTTGTGGGTCCTTGGAACGAAAAAGTGTGAGTAATATTGATTTAGAAGGCATTTGTAGAAGCGGCCTCAGGTCTTAATGGGTTAAAGAAAGAGAACTCCAACCCCGGGGAACGCTCCCTCAACTGCAACGAAAGTTTTGTAAGGCAGGTCAAAAGGAAGAAAAGTGTGTGTTGGTGCGTATACATGTGCGTGTGCGTGCGGAGAGAGAGAGAAAGATATGGTTAGAGAGATTTAAGGCACATACTATATAGGCTCTCTAATGCAGCCTGACAGCGAGTCGCAGGCTCGATTCCCGAGGCCGACGGCCTTTGCTGCTGCGTGCCTATTTCCTGTCACACTCTACTGTACCAGCCTATTCAAGGCAGAAAATCCTGATTGACCTTCAGGGTGGCGAGTAAACATTAGCGGCTGGTTAAATATTAACGGTCACAAGTAGACCTGTCTCTTTCACTGTCTTTGGCAGATTACTAATTATTTGTTAACCCATTCATTCAATCCGGGAACGCTTCTGTGTCATTTTATTTCTTTGGCTATTCAAAAATAGCAGATATACAAGCTCATAGCGCGGCACAGAGTGCCGCGCTATGAGCTTGTAGATCTGCTATTTATTTGTTTTAAATCGTGAACATTGTGCAAATCTTTAAGAAATGTCTACATCCTAACAGTTTTCTGGATAATGTTGCTATATCGGTGGTTCTCAAACTTTCAAGGACCTCACAAAATTATATGTATTTGGCCGCCGACCCCATCAACATATGTTGTTCCAGGGACTTTGGTGCCACGCTACGAGCTTATACTATGAGCTTGTGCTATTTTTTAATAGCCAGAGTATAAAATAATGGTTTTAGCTCAAATCTAAAATGACACAGATGCGTTCCCGGATTGAATGGGTTGAAATAGTGAACATGGACTGTACATTTTGGAATCCATTATTCACAAAAACAGTCAAGTGTCCTGTGGGTTATTGTCCGGCGTCCATCATTTTGTAACATTTGTACAACCTGCCAGAAAAGCTTATCATTCTTTTTTGAACCATCTCTCGTTCTATCCATTTCGCTACAGCACTTTGAGGTCAAATTCACAGGGAATGGACCTTTTGCACACCGAAGAGAAGAATTAATCTTTAGGCTGAGGAGAGCACGCTGATAGCAGGAGACAAAGTATTACGTCCATTAGGGCCACGGGGGAGGAGTTGGCCCCGAATACACTGGTCGGTCACAGATCGACACAAATGACTGTGCCGGGGGGGGCGACAATTCTACCACCCCCCTCCTTCCTCTACCCGAGCTTCTGGTAGATGATCATTACTGTCCCTGGTTTGATTGATATGGGCACATTTCCAATGGCAGGTGCGTGACTCATCTCGACACGGCAGTCCCTGGTGATTAATCTCATTTTAAGACGCATCTGGAGGAGTAAAGACTCATTCTAGACAGGCTGATGTAATTTAAAGTGTATAATAATAATGTGATGGCGGCTGCAATGCCCGGGATATTTGAGTAAGGCCAAACCGGAATGTCAGCGTTTCCCTGTCATTCGAATCGCCCTGCCAGGGATTGATTGTAGGCTTTGATGAACGGATAAGGGGAAATGCGACAAAGAAAATGTGGCATTAATAATTCAGTCCAGCATTGTGCCACTAAACTGTACAGGATTGAGCAAAGCAGATGAAAACAAAGAACGATTAATCAAACTCCTTCCAATTTAGGCTGACTGGAGACGTATTCCCAAGACCGTGAGGGCACTGATGGATGCTCCCCCTGATCACAAAGGATCCTGAGGTTAAACCTCTAAAACCTAGTTAATATGCAGCACTTAATGGTTGAGGAAAAGCGCATTTTGGGTACATACAGTAAGTGAAGGAGTGTGTTCTCCAAAAACAGAATGCATTGTCAAACAAAACAAATATTTGCTCGCTAAAATAAACGTAAATATTTACAAAGTGGCAATGATAAGGAAGCAAATTAAATCTGCTCTCAGGCAACAATAAATATTATAAGCCCCAATATTATAGGCCGCATGAAAGCATGGAACTACTGTTAGGGGAGGACACAGAATCTCTTTTAATTTGAAAAGCAGTGTATTCATTTTACAGAGGCTAAAACTGATTGGAATGGTCGTATCCTGAAGTCTCTTTCAACTGGGTTTATTTAGGACGAGAGCTTTCATTTAGCTAATGCCTTTAGCTCGAAAGCAGGAGAACTCATTGTTTGGAGCAAATTTTCAATTTAATCGTAGCGAAGGGCTTGTGAGGCATGGCCCATTTGCACTTCCATTCAATTATTTCAAATGTTCAAGCTTTGGGATTAATGCAAACGGGATTTACCCCTTCAAGTCCACTCATATGGGTATTTTGAGTAACAAGTTACTTGAAGTTCATGGTAAGGGAAGTGAGCTCAAACTCCTGTAAATACAATTTCAATTTGACCACAATAATGAATATTCTCCATTTCAGTGGTTCTCAACCACTGGCCCGTGGTTTCAACACTGCACCGCGCAGACCCTGTCAGTCATATATACTTTCGGTTCATAGCCTAATACCTAGTTCAAGTTCAAGATTATTGGACGGTTCCCATGCCTGCCTCTCACCCAAGCTTCTTTGGGTGAGAGGCCTCCTTTCCTCTTTTGGGAACATAAACATTTGAACTTGTGGGAGTATATTTGATCCGGAAGCCATGGAACATCTGACAGCAATGACCTTGCTCATTATTTTCACCCCAAAGGCAACTACAAACCTGAGTGCATTTAAGAGACATTTGAAGTGAAACTGGGACATTCCAATGACACTTTACTTCATCAGACCCGCTTAAATGTTTGCAATTTATTTTGATTGCGTAGGTTACACACTGAACTGGATGTTTTGTTTAGTTATAGGACAAACAAAAATGAGAAAGGAAGGGAATTTCTCTCTCTTGTTTTGTGATTGATTGATTGATTGATTGATTGAATACAACACAAATTGCAATCACTGCATTAACAAAATTGCAAATGCTTTATTAAAAAATTGCAAACAGAAAAGCAAGTGCAATTACGCAAGCAATTCTACAACGATCCATTTAGATTAATAATCAGGACATACAATACATACAATACAAATAATTATCAATACCAGCATAAGTAAAAGGTATATTCACCGGGGCAGTGGCAATGGGTGCTTGGTTGGCATGGTGGGAGTGGGGGGGGGGGGGTTAGTGAGCTTTATGCTGCTGCAATGGAGGATCCGAACAAAAGTACATTTTAGTCTTATGTGGCAGCTGAATATCCCGTTCGCTATCCGAGTGGACAGAACATACACAATGTGAGCTTGTAGAATTTATATTATCACTAAGAATACATAGTGCCTTGAGATTTTGACTTGCCCAATGGTGTGCCTAGGGCACAAAAAGTTTCTAAACGGTAGCAGTACAGAATATAGACTGTGTGTGAGCATGTATGTATACTCTGTGTGTGTGTGTGTGTGTGTGTGTGTGTGTGTGTGTGTGTGTGTGTGTGTGTGTGTGTGTGTGTGTGTGTGTGTGTGTGTGTGTGTGTGCGCGCAAGATGGAGACAGAAAGAGTTCAGTATTTGAATTTGATGTTCTCTCAGGTAAAGACCTTTTGAACCAGCCGAGGATGCAATGTATTCTTAATGTATTCTCCCTCCTCTTGACCCACATTCTAGTCTCAGATAAAGACAAAAACTAAAAATCTAATGAAAACAGAAAATCTACATGCACATCTTAGGTTCAAAGCCATGCCCTTTCCAGAACAGTATTTGTATTTTATTCTTTAGCACTGTCCTTCATGTAGTTCCTCTGGGTACTGCAAGAATGTGTGTGTGTGTGTGTGTGTGTGTGTGTGTGTGTGCGTGCGTGCGTGCGTGCGTGTGTGTGTGTGTGTGTACTGCGACCCGGTTGAACACCTATGGAAGATTGGATTTGGATTTTATCTTTTGTTAGAATGTGTGTTTCCAGATACTTGGCTCATGGTGGCCCAAGGGCAATGACAAATGCCAAGTTGACTTGGCATTTCTCTCTATCTCTTATATACTGCTCCAAAAATTAAGGGAACGCTTTGATGTCTTAATTTTTGTGAGCAGTGTAGGCTATCTGCTCATGTGAAAAACATCCCAGTGTGTACTTTGATTAGTGTGTGTGTGTATGTGTGTGTGCGCGCGCGCGCACACACGCACGCACGCACGCACGCACGCACGCACGCACGCACGCACGCACGCACGCACGCACGCACGCACGCACGCACGCACACACACACACACACACACACACACACACACACACACACACACACACACACACACACACACACACACACACACACACACACACACACACACACACACACACACACACACACACACAAACCAATCAAAACAAATAGCTGGGATGTTTTTCACATGGAACATTTCTAATTGATTTCAGGTAACCAGCTTAAAAAAACAACTACACGTTCCTGTACAAGACAGGTGGGTCAATAGGCGTCAGGGGATGAGATGTACTGCTGTGTAAGTGTAGCAAAGACAGAGAGGCAGTGTTCACTCATGTCTGTAGGAGCCCTTCCATCATGTATTTGGCATGTCAAGATAATCAATGCAAGGGGAGCAGAGAGGCTGCCCGTGATTGAACAGGAGGTCGCCATGGTTTTGCAGTCAATTCTAAGGCCGATTGGATCATGAACTTCAGGGGGAGTCAGGCAAAATAAGGTCATGTGTCCATTGGCTTTCTGCAGGCATGGTTCTTTTGTAACTAGCTAATTTCATTGGAGCTAATAGCAGTGGTTCTCAAACATGTTCAGGTCAAGTACCCCAACGTTGATGGGTATTTGGCCGCCCACCCCCATCTGAAAATATGTTGTGCCACGGACACCCATAAGAAAAGATTTGTGTTAAAAGCATTCAAACTTATTGTCTCCGCCACGCCGAAGGCATGGGGAGACTATGTTTTGCACCCTGTCCGTCCGTGTGTCCGTGTGTGTGTGTCCGTCTGTGAACAGCTAATCTCTGGCACCGTCGGCTTGATGCCAAACCGCCAAACTGCCAAACTGTGCACATACACGCCCTGGATGCCAGAGCAGAACATTTTCACATGGGCCTGTTATAGCGCCACCAGGAGGCAGCTATTTGCAAAACATTTTTTTGACAGTACTCCTAAAGATTTGGTCCAAACATCACGCAAATCGGTACACAGTATCTTTATTAAACCAAACAGGTCTTTCAGATTAGATTCCTGATTGGCTAAGATGCTCCGTTTTGAACAAAATGCCTCAAATCATGAACGTAGCGTGCAATTTCTGTGAATTTTTGCACGCACATTTCCACTAGACCCAAGAAAGAAATGCCACTTGAAAATTTTCAAGTCAGCCTCATGGTGGCGCTTTAACAGGCCGATTCGTCTTTTTACCTATAACTGCATCAATCTGTGTAAAACTTTGTATGCGCACTCCCTAGAGGCCAAAGAAAAACCTTTGCCCTGCATTTTTCCCATATGCCTTTTATAGCGCCATCAGGAGGTCGACTTATGTAAAAACAAAATGGATATTACTCCTTCAGATCCAAATTTCACGCAAATCGGTACACTATACACATTATCTCTATCGTCAAGTGATCAAGACAGATCTTTTAGATTTTTAATATTCCATCCTGATTGGCTACGTTTGACATCTAAAGTTTGCAGGAGTGGCCCGTTTTGAACAAAATGCCGCAAATCATGAACACTGTCCGATTGCAGTGAAACTTTGCACCCACATTCGCTCTCCGTTGAGGAACGAATGCCACACTTTCAATATTGACCTATTATAGCGCCACCAGGAGGACGATTTTTTTTTTTTTTAATATTAATCCTACAAATGTTGTCCAAGCATCACGCAAATCGGTACATATTATCTCTTTAGTCAATCAGTCCGATTTTTTACATTCCAGCCTCTGTCTACGTCGTCCTCAGACGAGCCCTCCATCGGAGTCTCCAGTCATCTCGGTTCTCCATACTTTGAGAACCACTGCAGTACAGTATATGATCGATACCATGAGAATTCACTAAGCGCAACACAATATATAAATGTGTGACTTCAGATTGGTGACACCTCCCCCCCCTTCTTCACCCCCATTCCCTCACACCCCCCCCCTGTTCTACTCTGTACATATATAGTGTTTTTATATTGTGATGATATTGAATGTTTTGGTGCTATTTTATGTTTGATAAATTGAATATCTAGGACCCAATGGAAACAAGACTTTTTTGGTGTCGTCCTTTTAGACAAAGTGTTTGACTGTACTCATGCCGTTTATATACGAGTATATACACACGCGCAGGGTCACCGGATGAAATCACCGCTCTATTGTTAAGTTAATGTGTGAATTACTTTGAAACTCCAATGGCCAGCGGTCATTATCATCTCCACATTATATCATGAAAAAGGCCATTTGAACTGAAGTCTACATTTTTGCTGCCCCCAGCCCCTCCTCCTGGCTATCCTCGGATGGTTACTGGACGGTATACGTTTTTTTTTTTTTTGGTTTTCGGTATATACATGTATGCTACATGTAGCGTAACATGGTAGAACACAACACTGGATCTATGAAGCCTTTCTTTAAGCTCGTCTACAGGGCGTGTTTATTTTATTTGGGCGTAAACACAGTTAGAAAGCCTGGCTGATGTCTTCTGAGTCTATGAATAATGTATTTTGTTTGGCTGAAATGAATGCATCAAATCGTTAAATGGGATTTGGGGATCAGTAAAACCAAAGCGATTCAAGGACTTTTCAGTCACAGAACCTTGTAACATCAAATATTGTGTTGATTTCATAAAACTTTGCTCAACTAGACTAGCCTTTCTTGTGAAAGCAAAATCGGAGTTAGTGACCCGTAAACTATCACACACAACACCACACCCACACAACACCACACACACACACACACACACACACACACACACACACACACACACACACACACACACACACACACACACACACACACACACACACACACACACACACACACACACACACACACACACACACACACACACAGCTGGATTCTTTCCCCTGACCAACCTCTCCCGATGTTTCCTCTTTCTATTTCATCCCATGAGCGTTTCCCATCCTTTCATGGTAGATTGAGCTTCACGGGCATTGTCAGCCTCGTTTAAATATTTAACAAGCAGGGGGAAGAAACAAAAGAGCACCAAGTCAACGGGAGAAAAGTACCTTCCTCACAAACCGAAGGTATATTTCCCATGAAATTGTGTGCACTGACATGGAATAGTCCCTCACCTTTTGTGTCTTCTGTTGCTGTTAGGCCCTTTTAACCAAATGGTGAGAGTTCTCCCCTGGTGATGCTTCAACTTTCACAGCTCTGCAACGGCCTAGCCAAGAATAACTATACCCAGGGGTGTGGACTATAGCTGATTTGGTTAAAAAAAAAGAAAAGAAAAAAGACAAGCGCTGCATTAGTCTCTACACTGTGGTAAAAGATTCATAGGGCCCTAACTTACACCAGACAGAAATCAGTGAAAAGTGGCGCTAAAAGGGAATGCATTTGTGATTGCTAGTTTCCAACCAATGCAGAACTTTGTCCTTTTCACGGCCAGCACCAGCACCCACATTGTATAATTACCAAATGTTTTCCACTCATCTGCGCACCCATGGATGTGATGGTCTTAAAATTAAGTACGGTCTGGCGCATTGCTTTCTTTGGCACCGTCAGAAAAGTATAAAAGCGATTCCGCTTAGATTAGCCCTAACGCCAGAACTACACCAGGCTTTATCAAAGCGCACATTTGCGTCAAATTTACTGCGCGGGTACATCGCGTTTGGAAAGAACCAACTGATATCAATGATACCGGCTACATCAGGCACGCGGATACGCAAGCCCCGCATATGCAGGCTTTAAAATAGGACTGGATCTAAAAGTGTGTTTTGCGTATATGCGCATGTGTGCGTGTCGCTTTAAAAAGTCAAAACATTTTGAAAAGCAGATCGGCCGTAAGCTGGTCTTAAATCAGTGACAGCGCAGATATTTCCTTACTATTTAGAGAGCGCATTATCAAGATGCGTGCCTATATAGGCATAGGCAGGTTTGCAATGAACAGAAACAATTGGAGCTGAACCCACTGTTATGAATAGTCCATGGCCATCTAATGACGTTTATGTCCTTGATACGAGATGCATCTGTTGGTGTCCTAATGCATCATGTTCATACAGCATATAGGGTAATACGTGACTAGAAGAACAGAACATAATAGGGTAAGAATAAGGAACATGACATTCGGAATCTGACAGATGCATCTCATATCAATAATGAACATGATATATTAGGACAACAACAGATGCATCTTGTATCAAGTACATTGACGTCATTAGATGGCCATGGACTATTCATAAAGCACATAGATTGTCTAAATAGGGTCCATGGTCTTTGTTCGTAGTAGCAGTACTTGAAGACTTATCTTTATCTTAGGTTTATGTTTGTGTGCGTCTATATATACTCTGTGTGTGTGTGTGTGTGTGTGTGTGTGTGTGTGTGTGTGTGTGTGTGTGTGTGTGTGTGTGTGTGTGTGTGTGTGTGTGTGTGTGTGTGTGTGTGTGAAATAATAATTAAAAACAAATAAAAATGTTGGAAATCGGCAAACTGGTGGGGGTTAAATTGAAATGGCAACTTGTTATTGATCAGCTTTTTAATCTGTTTCTCAAAGCATTTGCCCACTATGGGTATGACTGGCCGCCAGTCATTTAGACCAGTTACTTTACTCTTTTTCGGCACTGGAATGATATTTGCCCATTTAAAGCATGATGGAATTGTTTGGTTGACAATAATCTGTAACGACTCCTGATAGCTGCATGAGTTGCGTATGCTCTGAACACCTGGGGCATTACTGAACACCTGCTGCTTCACGTGTGTTGATTATTTTGGAGGGCAGTTCCAGCCGCCTGTGGCTCGGCTCGCTCAAGCGTGGTCCTACTGTATAGTAAGTCAGTATTTTGGTGAGCTATCGCCGAATCTATTAAGCTCTGTTACCTCTGTCATAACTCAAATAAGTGGCTACTGTGGAGCTTATGAAAGAAGAAAAAAAAACATTAATCTAAGTAAAAAGCTACAATGTCTGAGAGACGCACAAGACAAATCACCTAAGCGTAGCACCATCTTGATCTTAGTCATGGTTATACAGGTTTGAGAGTACTGAGTTACTTACTCGGATGAGGGAAAAAAATCTAATGAAAATAATTCATGCAAAGCATTAGTGACATCTTATCAACTGAGGGTTCACTCTCAGATTTGGATTATTTGCAATTATGCCCTGTGCCCGTGTCGCTTGATTGAAATGTAATTGCGGAAAACCCTCTGCGATGGATGCTTATCGTAAGTCCCCAACAAAGACAGCAACACGCACCATGTAATTGAACACTGCCAGATATAAAACAGCAGGAAAGGATGCATACACAACAACACATACAAACACACATGGGATAAAAAGACAGACAAGCTAGAGCAAATGATGCATGTGTCCTTGGGCAAGTCACTCTTACCTGCTCATTTATTGTACTGTAAATCACTTTGGTTAGGGACATCAGCTATGCCTAAAATGTAACGTAATAAAGAGCAATACATGGTCGCGAATTTAGATGGAACCTGGAAGCATTCCACCATAAGAAATACATTCCTCTATTCTTTATGACCAGGATATGTGAAATGCTGGGTTGTTAAAGACTTATGTAAAAGAACATTGGAAATGCATTAACAAATTCCCACAAATGCTGTATGTTCTTAGCCTGGTAAACCCCCCTCCCTCCGGAAATCTCATTTGCATTTGATTTCAGGGTCTGGGATCGCTCAGGGAGTAAAGCTGCCCGAACTGCTGCGGTTTCGAACCAATCAGCAGCTGCTAGGGGCGGGATCATCCAATCACCTGCCAAGTAGCGTGAAAAAATGAAAACGCCGTCTGTCATCGATTCTGCTTCCGATAGTCTCAGATGGAAGTAGGCTGTGAAACAAAATGTGTGTCGCAAGCTTCTTCCATTTGACGGAGCCAGGTTAGTATGTTCTCCCCATATTATTAAATGATCTATGTAGATCCATGTATGCATTGCATGCGTATTGTTTGTAGATCCTTGTATGCAGCTTAAATACAAGGTCAACGAAATAGGATTAAAAAGCCCATGAAAGCTTAATGGCTTGTTTCAAATGGGGTCCTTTTGTACTCAATTATAGTGTCGTTAAATGACAGACAGATATACACTGGAGATGTGGAAATGACCACATTACCTATCTCTAAAAAGAAAACACCCAATCTACAAGAATTCACTATGGAAGCTATGTGCCAGGCATAAACGGTCCGGACCGTTTTATACAATTTATTTTTTTCCACACAGGGCGCCCTAACGCAATTTTGGGATCATGCGTCTCCCAAAATTGAGTCTCTACAATGGAAAGGCCGGATGTGGATCCATGACAAAAACACTTCCTCTCGTCCTCTCACATTCTAACTCCTTGAGAAAAAGCTTCATCTCCATTTCTTTTTAACATGGTAGAAATGAGCCGTTTTCGATGGGCAATCACTCTGCAATGGCGGATCGCGTTAGAAATATTATTGTTCCAGGCGATAGACGGGACCCTCCACCGTCGAGCACGCAGCCTTTGTTTACATCCTCGTCCTCGTCGTGGCTTCTACAGCACGCAACATATCAGTGTACATGGTAAGAAGCGCTGGCACTAGATGTACCCTGTTTTAATAAAACTCTGGCACTTAATGTGTTAAATGTATTAAATGTATAATAGCGTGTTCCTTCAATAAGGTACTGCATCAGGTGTAGTCATGTAAGTGGTGGTAGCAGTTCGAAATCATCTTCTGTGTGTTCATACGGGCTAACGCTGTTTTTCCTCATTGTTCAGCTTGTCCTTGTATGGTATGTTGAGTGTGAGGTTCTTTCTATCCATCCCGTTTGCATCCCGTATTGTAGTGTGTAAGTTTACAATTTACAAACACAGGCCTATCATCTACCGTCAACTCTCTAGTCTCTGTTTACTCTCTGATCCCTGTCGCCGCTGCAGCCTCAAAAGGGGGCGTGGAGACTGGAGACCCTTTGGTGACGACACGTTGGCACACCCTATATATGTATGTACAAGTACATGCATGTGCCTGCCTATGCATATGTTTCTTAAAGATTGAATGGCTTTTCCCTTTGACACGCAGAGGAGTAGAACATTTGCAATGATATCTGCCGGCAGTGCCTCTGTGATGTCCTAAGAGCAAACAGATATTTCACAAACAAGCTTGTGAACTGCATTTAGAGGTATGAAAGCATTACAGTGATGAAAGTGTTGGAAAAATGGCTCCATCTCCTGGACAAGTCAAAGCAAGACTGCAACAATTAATTATTGTGTTATTGTAGTGCTAATGAAAAACTAGTCCATGGTCTAGGAGGAAAATAGCAAACAACTATGTACATAGTGTCGTGGACTTGCAGAGAAAGACCGGACATAAAAGCTGCCCATGTAATCCCTCCTTGCAAATCCTATTTTGTTTAGATTTTTTTGCTTAGTTTTTTGCTCATGGCCTACCTCACTGTCTCCGTTTGACTGTCTGCCTGACTTTCTCTCCCTCTCTGTTTCACACACACACACACACACACACACACACACACACACACACACACACACACACACACACACACACACTGGGTACCAAAACCTGAACAACGCTGTTTGACACCCTTGCAATACATCGTCAGCACAATAACCGCAGCAACGCCGGACAAGCTGATGGCACTGTGTTTTCGGCTTGTTAATGTGTGTATATATTAGGGGTGTCACAATATATTGTGTCACGAAATGTATTGCAACATTAGATGGTGACGATGTATCTACTGTATGTGATCACAATGTCAAAGTTACCGGAGTGCATGGTGTGTGATATGAAACGTAAGCTTACCATACACACAGTAATCAATGTTTAGTTACCATCACTGTCTGTCTTGGGCGTTAGGCGAGAAACACAACTGACTAGTCACAGCTGATGCTCGGTGACCTACTTTACTGTTACAGTGTGTTGCATCAAAAGGCAATATAATGTTGCATTTCTACTATACTTTTGGTTGGTAAAGTTGAGATAACATGACACACACACACACACACACACACACACACACACACACATATATATATATATATATTATTTTTTCCAATGGCACAGCAGTCTTTTTTGCATAATGAAGAAAACAAGGACAGATCGTTATTGTGCTCTTTAAGCGGGTCCCTCTTTTCCCCTCAAATGAATTGGTTTAACAAGCACTTTGTGAGGGCCTGTGTGCCAAGAAGCAGTGAGCTACAGCTGTTCCACAATGTCTCTGCCACAGCCTAAATTAAGCTGAATCGCTGGAAGCAAAAGTGCTCCCCAAGTTGGTTCACAACTTGACATGGAAATGCAGCCAAATATGACGCAAAGCAACTCACTGTAACCATCCAGACTTTTCCTGTTTCTTATGTAATTTCCATTATTTGACATACAGTACGTGCATGTTTTGAGTATTTCTCTCCTTGTTGATTTGTGATGTAATTTGGTGGTTTAGGTTGCTCCCCAAGTTCTCATGTGCAACTAAACTAAACTAGACATAGAGCACCGAAGTCTGACGTAATTTACGCATCCTACCTGGGTCACATGTTTTCCCCCATTCTGAATTCCCATAGACTTGTTTAATATCACGTCAAATAAAAACTGTGTTAGGGGCACGGTGGCGCAGTTGGTAGCGCTGTCGCCTCACAGCTAGAAGGTCTTGGGTCCGATTCCCACCGGGGACCCAATGTTATTCTCCATAGAGAAATTACTTCAGAGAACCAGGGGATGAACGAGTGACGTCAGGTCTTCTGTACTCTATTGCATTGTCAAATTGAAATAGCTACTGCTTCAACTACTGCATCAATATTTTACACACTATAAGTTTATCACTTTATTGATGATTACCCCATTAATAAAGAATGGAGTCTTATTATTTGAATTAAAGAACTGCTCATTATATCTAGGAGCCATATTGAATATTGTTTCCCCCGTAGTCCTCACATGCTGTTGTGTTAACCCATTCAATCCGGGGACGCATATACAAATGCATCTACTAATTTATATATTTTTTAAACCGTATATTGCTATTGCCATATAGTGGTTCTCAAACTTTTTCATGTCAAGGACGCCCAAAATTATATGAATTTGGTCGCTGACCACCATTTAAAAATATTTTGTTACAGGGATCCCCTAGAAGCAAAGATTTGAGTTTCAATTGTTCGTGATTTAAAAAAAAATAGCAGATCTACAAGCTCATAGCTATGCGCTTGTATAACTGCTATTTTTGAATAGCCAAAATATAAAATAATGGCTATGGCTAAAATCTAAAATGACACAGATGCGTTCCCAGATTGAATGGGTTAACCCATTGAGACCTGAAGCCGATTCTACATGTCTCCTAAATCTCAACAGTTTTCTGAAAAACGTATATTTCTATATCAGTGGTGCTCAATCTTTTTCATGTCAAGACCCCCAGAATTATATGTATTTGACCGCGGACCCCCATCAAATGATGTTGTTCCAGGGACCCCCAGAAGCACAGATTTGAGTTAAAAATGTTCGCTTTAAAAATATATATATTCAAAGATTTGCACACATTTTCACGATTTTTCAAAAATAGCAGATCTACAAGCTCGTAGCGCGGCACTCAGTGCCGCGCTATGAGCTTGTATATCTGCTATTTTTGAATAGCCCAGTGTAAAATAATGCATTTTAGCTCAAATCTAAAAATGAGACAGTTCCGGGTCTCAATGGGTTAAAGCATCAGAGAAAGTGCAGACACATCATCGTGATTGTGCTCCAGAGATCCTTGCAGGGAGGGGAGAGAGATTGGCTCCAGAAGGAAAAGCAGCATGACTGTAACGAAAGGAAACTTGCTCCTGGGCCAGTTGGCCATTCAAGAAACAGAGGTTTATTTCCTCCAACGAAAAAAAAAACTCACTTGAACTCCATTCGGCTATCAGTGACAGTCAGTGTCAGGCAAAGCAGAAGCACGGCTGTTCACCTTGAAGGGTCCCTCGGAGATTGGCCTCTCTGGAGCTAACTGATATGGACCGGGGCCCAATTTCCTTTTGGCTAATTAGCAGGCCACGGTATCAGTGCCAGCCCTTATCGCCTGCCCCCCCCCCCCCGCCTATGTGTTTTCACTCTCGTACTCCCAACAGCCATGTGTTTTCACTCTCATTTCTCTGCACCAAGGCCACAGAATGACATCTTGCCCCTGAGTGTGTGATATGACAGGCATAGACGTACAACTATCTATTGGTTAGTAATAGTATGTCTACTACATGAGCACAATGTGCAACAATTAGACAGAAGTATAGTAGAATGCAAATAATCACCTTTAGGATATACAGTACGCACAGTCGCACACCGTATTCTGCAAAGAGGGGAAACGTCATTTATATTTATATTTGGAAAGTTATGGCCTTTTAAGTAACTTAATTCAGGTTATGCCATTACATTTACTGTGTATGTGTGCGTGTGCGTGTGCATGTGCCATTACATTTACTGTGCGTGCGTGCGTGCGTACACATACAGTGGTGATTTAAAGTTTATCCATTAGGATTTTATATATTTCTACGTAAAGATGACCTAACTAACTTATATGCATTACATGTGAGTGGCAGAAGTATGTCAATCTCTAAGATTAGCAGTTACTTTTTGAATTAAATTACAGTCTGGCCTCAGACGAACCCTCCATCGGCTTCTTCAGTCATCTAGATTTTCCATACTTCTGGCCGGCTACTTGCTTTCCGCACCAGCATCTTTCATTAGCACATCCACGTAGGTAGGTGTGTGACGTCCTCTTGATTGATTCTGGTTCAGATGCTGGTTCAGAGAGTACAAGTTTTTTGGCAGGGAGTTCCCGGCTAGTCTCATTCTGCTGACTGCTATCTTCTCTGATACATTTGGTAGCGCACTGTACAGATGCTTGTTGGCAATGTGTTCATCCTGTTTGATGTTCAGTTAGCTTTTCAATCACAAATAAACAACCCAGGTCAACAAAAGGCCCTGTACCTCTGGTATGAGAAATTAACTCACAAGTTAACTCAAAAAGGTGGGCAGGACAACAAAGGGGTTCAACACACAATAGGTCCAACATGTCCAAGTAATTCCTGTACAGTAGAAACTTCTCTATTCGAACCCCCAGTGATCCGAACTTACGTTCAAATGAACACATCACACATCTAAAATGAGGTCCACACAAATGTACTGCAAATGTGCATTGAAAACCAGGGGCTGCCTTAAGCATCTGAGGGTCCGTTTTCAAGAATAGAACAAGAAAGAATGACATAGATGTCATGGTGGACGGCGCAGCGCCCCGCCCCCCCCCCCCAAAAAAAAGAAAAAAGTGTTTGGGGGTACAAAAGCATGAAATGAAAAAAAAAAAAAAAAAAAGGAGGTCTGCGGTTACTTTAGTAGTTACTTACACCAAAAAGTAATGCGTTACTGTGAAAAGTAACTTTTAAGTTCACGTTTTGGCCTATAACTCTTGAACTATATAGGCCAAAACATGAATCTGCCTGTTACAGCGCCACCATGAGGCCAGCAGGAGGCTGCGTTAATGACTATTTACCAATGGACCGAATGCCCCCGCCCTCCCCCAGGTAAAAATCACTAAATAACGATAGAAAGCAATACATGATTTTTAGCGGTGCCAACCGCTCTAAGCTTGACTTTGTCCGTTTGCGCGTCCGTCCGTATGTTATGAGCACGGGATGAGCACGGCAAAGAAGCAAACAGCTATAACTTCAGTTTGCAGCATGCCACCAAGTCCAAATTTGGTATGTGGACTTAGACCACCAATAGGGACCAGCATGAATTGATGAAGTTATCAAAGAGGGGTCCAGGGACCCCCAGCGCCCGTATGAGCACGGGATGAGCACGGGATATTAAACAGCTATAACTCCAGTGTGCAGCATGCCACCAAGTCCACATTTGGTATGTGGACTTAGACCACCAATAGGGACCAGCATGAATTGCTGAAGCCCCGCCCCCTCTGTCTTCCCATTGGCTGGCCTTCAAACAGCCATAACTCAAGTTCGCAGCATGCTATGGAGTACAAATTTTGTACATGGACTAAAGCCAGCAATAGGGACTAACTGTCATTACTTAAACCCCGCCCCCTCTGTCTGCCCATTGGCTGGGCTTTAAACAGCCATCATTCCAGTTTGCAGCATGCTACCAAGTACAAATTTGGTAAGTGGACTCAGACCACCAATAGGGACAAACTGAAATGAGTTAAGGCCCGCCCCAAAGGCACCGCTTCCTTCACACAGGGTGTGATTTTTTTTTAACACTCATATTTTAATTATTATCATTACAAACTAATAAAATAACCCTTGTTGTGAAAAAAACAAAGTAGTCCTTTAAAGTATCAAAAGTACAGGCCTACTACAATTTCTGCAATTATCATATTAACAAGCTCACAGTTATTTTCAAATAGCCTATGTATAAAATGAAAATTAGATACATGTTTCATAATATCATCATTTCTATCTGAAAAGTAACTAGTAAGAAAGCTTTCAAGTAGTTGTAGTGGAGTAGTATTATTGGAAGTGGGAAATACTCAAGTAAAGTACAACAACCTGAAAATTGTACTTGTACAGTAAATGTATTTAGTTACTTTCCAATTCCACCACTGTATTTTAGCATACTTCAGTGGTGGAAAATGTACTCACATGTTTTACTTGAGTAAAAGTATCAGTACTACATGGTAGAAGTACTCTGTTACTAGTAAAAGTCTGGTATTATAAATTCAAAAGTACAAAAGTATTGGTATCAAAATCTACTTTAAGTACCAAAAGTAAAAGTACAAAAATGTTTGAAAGTAGTTGTGAGCTTAGATCGGCTATGTTCAAATAGCCTACATATAAAATAGGGCTTTGAAATGTGTAAAATAGGACCATTAGTGGCTAATGTATTTTATATAATGTCATAATTCATATCTGAAAAGTAAGTGGTAGAAAGTTATTTATTTTAGTTTGTTTTGTTTTATTTCGTTTGCATTTATCATTGTTATTATGGCTTATTATCAGATGTGGACAGTAACTGATGAATTTGTAAATTTACTTGAGTAGCCTACTGTGTGTGTGTGTGTGTGTGTGTGTGTGTGTGTGTGTGTGTGTGTGTGTGTGTGTGTGTGTGTGTGTGTGTGTGTGTGCGTGCGTGCGTGCGTGCGTGCGTGCGTGCGTGCGTGCGTGCGTGCGTGCGTGCGTGCGTGCGTGCGTGCGTGTGTGTGTGTAATTTGTGTGTAATTTGTGTGTGTGTAATTTGTAGATAGGGACAACACTAGTTGTCGATGCAAACATAACACTTCAGGTCCCTTTTAGTTAGCGCATAGCAGTGACATATGGTGCCTTTTTGCCTTGAATATTCATGAAAGGCAGAGTGACATGGTTTGTTTTTCGCCTTGAAAACAATGAAAGGCATCCAATGTTGCTATAGTCAGTATGCCTAAATTGCATGTCTTTCATCCACGTTTCCCCATTCAGACAGTATGGCATGAATACAGTCTCAAAGGGGAAACGTTTTTATTGTATTAGGACTCATATATATTATATATACATGTTTTTAGTGTTTTAGTGGTTATTTTGTGCTGCACCACTATAGGCTATAAAGATATCCATTTAGTTTACTAGTTTTGAATCAAACCTGCACTAATTTGACTTGTGATTAAAAAAAAGCCATATAAAAAAATACAGCAATTCATTGGTGTGAAAAATAAGTAATGTACTTTTACGTGTACTTAAATATTTTTAAAAGTATTTACTCTTGATTACTTAAGTATATTTAAAAGCAAGTACTTTTTTACTCTTACTTGAGTAACATTTTGACTGAGCTACTTTTACTTGTAGTGGAGTAAATGTAAGCATGAAGTATCTGTACTCTTACTCAAGTACTGGGAAAGACTCTACTCTGTCCACCTCTGCTTATTATGCAGAGGCGTCGAATGAAATAACGGCTCTATTGTTAAGTAGTTAATATGTGAATTACTTTGAAACTAATGGCCAGTGGTCAGTATCACCTCAAGACAATAGGGAGTAGTATCAACACCAGTCCACAACATATAAATACTAGATGTGTAAGTAAAAGTATTATTGTCATTATTACAATTGTTGTATGACTATTACCTGCTTATGTAGGGCTTCTAGCGCCACCCAGTGGGTGTTCGTATTGAGCGCAGGACTGTGTGATTTATGGTTAATGCGACGTCACTTCCGGTTTGCAAGTTTTATTTTATTTACTTTCTGTATTTAGGCGGATTAGCGTGTGCATCTGTATGAGGAACGTGTTGCCTAAGTGACTGAGTGATTTATATGTTTACTGTGTAATTTTCAGAGGGATAAGTTTGTAGTTTGACAATATATACAGCAGTAACGATGTGGACTGCGCATGCGTCTGTGTGACGACTTCCGGTTTAGTTCCGGTGTAGTTGTAACTGCGACATTCATTTGGCCATGAATATGTTTTTGTCAGTTCCTTATTGTCAGTCCGTTTAACACAATGTTACAATATACGTTTACACGATATAGTCATGTATAGGTCTTGGATTGACTAGTGTCATTTGGTGAGTCTGTGATCGATTGCTGTGGTCCTCAAGCCAGAACACTTTACGTCACATTTGATCTTGCGCGTGCGTACATAGTTGTTTTCGTCAACGACAGACAACGCAACAGTTAGCGTAGATGCTTGGTATGATGACTATGCATGAATAATGGTTATTACTCAATGGGATAAACTCTTTCATTGTATTCGTATATGTTGCTTATATATCTATGTATGTTGTCGTATGATTGACGTTATTTTCTTTTCGAGTGTTTCTGTGTATTATGCAGTTCATCTACATCTAATGTGGACACCCAAAGCTAAGCTAATGTGTGTACTGGTATTTCAAGGCCTGGCAGAGAATAACGCTTCGTTTGTCGTAGTTTAGATTTGCGTTGTGAGCTGCGCGTCTGCTATTTGCAAACATTTTTGTACTTTGGGTACTGTAAGCACATTTTAATACTAATAGTTTTACTGAAGCACATTAATTCCGGATCCTTCCTCATAATACACTACTTCTACATCGCAGTATTGATACTTTTACTTAAGTAAAACATTCGATCACTTCTTTCCACCATGCCATTTCATTTATATTTGAATCACGTCAGTTTGCAATGCAATTCATAGCTAAAGATGTATAAACCTGTGGGATATAGTGATGTTATAGAGTACTTCTAACTATAGAGTACTGCTAACTGGGAAAGCAGTCAGCCCACACCATGCCATTTAATTTCTATTTGAATCACCTCAGTTTGCAATGCAATTCATAGCTAAAGGTGTATAAACCTGTGTGACGTTTTATAGAGTACTGCTAACTATTGTACTGCTAACTGGGAAAGCAGCCAGTCCAGCAGGGGCCATTCACACACTCTCTATGTTGTCTTGACAATGACGTTGACTCTAGTACCCCAGATGCGACGACCTGAACGTTGTGGTTGTCCTATGCTTATGCTATGCTAAACAAGTTAAACAACACATATACAGTAACGTAAAAAGGAATACATAGGACAAGAAATTAATGTATATACTATTGCTATAAAACAACAAATGTAGCCTACATGTTTAAGCATACAGATGCATTAACTATGTCCATGTGTATGATGCGACAGATTGAATAGCATATTATTGACTTCATTGATGCCTTATTGTTGTTGTAATGTGTGAACAAGATGGCGCTCAAATATTGTACATTTACATTGAAGAATGTCAGCTTGTATGTAATTGTAATTGTGCTGAGACAGAGTGATTCACTCACACGAAGGTTATTTACCATGCTCGAGCTGTATACAGCCTTCAACTCCAGTCTGCAAATCGGCCCAGTGATCTAAAGGAACCACATCTCGTGGCCCACTACCCACTACCCACGACCTGCGCCCCAGACCTTCACTTCAGTTCAACATTGGGCATAAATTTAGCAATATTGACCATGATTTCATAAGAGTGCGGGGCTCACACTGAAATGTACAAATTAGCTCAGCTCTTATAGCATGGCTACACGCTATACAGCAGTTGCGTGGGGCTACTGCGTCGTTGGTTTGAGTCATTAGATGACATTGTTATGTTTGTCATATGTTTTGCTCCATGTAAATTTGATTCGTATTATGACTGTTTTCATTGCCCACATTCCATATCCTAAAGGCAATTTACAAGCTCTGATCTATCGCGTTTAGGAGTTCTCCTAACGCTGCCATGACCAATGACTAAATTAGTACAACTAGCTAACAAACATGTATCTGTTTTATTTAGATTAATTATGTGTGGCAATGTTTAAAATAAATGACGCACTATTTGAAAAGTAATGTGTACATGTGTCTGAAAAAGGTGCGTCTGCAATGAATTACATCAACAATGTTAAAAGGCAACTGCAAAAACAAACTTCCAAATGTATAATCATTTGAAAATAGCAGATCTACAAGCTCACAATGCTTGTAGATCGGCTATTTTCAAATGGCCGAAATGTATGGGCTGAAGTGGTTACTGTATGTTTTGTAATGAAAATCTACAAAGTAACCACTGTAAGTCAACGTCACATGAAGATGTGTGTTTTTAAAAACAAGGTACATTTACAGGTTACTATGTGTATAAAAAAAGGAAACTCATCAGGCTCAAAGAGGAGTAAAATGATCGCTGCCCATCCATATTGTAATGTGATCATTAACATGTGAGGCAACTGGTGACCTGAGCCATCATCAGGATTCGGTTATATTTGCATTGAATGAAAGCACACTGCATAATGATAGAATGGCCTATGCATTTTAGCCATGTGAAACAATGCGGTTCTATTTGCATGTAATCATTTTATGTTGAAAGACTATGTATTTTATTTGAAAACATGTACAGGTTAATATGTACATAAAAAGGGAACAGATAATGTATCTACAGAGCATCACCTCATGTCTGCTTTTACTACACAAAAGGGTACTATGAAAACATTTTTCAGAACCACGCTGCTGCCCAAAGCAGGAAGCACAATACAACAATACAACCAGAATCTTCAATAGATCAATTTATATGTACTAAGATCACTGTGCAGGAATATACACAATGCTTAGTCTTTAGGGTGGTTGTGTTCCGTTTGATATCCTTCTCTTATCACACCAACTCACGAATCTTGCTGCTGTGTTTGGAATATACACAATGCTTAGTCTTTAGGGTGGTTGTGTTCCGTTTGATATCCTTCTCTTATCACACCAACTCACGAATCTTGCTGCTGTGTTTGCACATTGTTGTACTTCGCCCAGCAGATATGGGAGTTTTTTGACATTGGTCATGTTTTCAAAATCTCCGTATGTGGTTGTAACCAAAAATGAAATCGGGGCTTCATTGTTGCGTAAATAGATTCAACTCGACACTTATTAATGTTTTGGTGCATTCTATAATTTAATACAACATTCTGATGCCTCCATAGTCTGTCTACCTCTCTGCAGAGTGTGACGGCATGAAAAGCTCAGTGTGTAGAGGGGTGGGCGGGGCTTTAGGCTGCGTGGACACTTCACGGACCTGCTGCTTTTATGAACAAAATGTGCGCACAAGATCAGCTAAAACTATGCTAAATACTATGCGAAATAAAGGTCCGACTTTATGTTTGATAATTTTTTGGGGTTTATCGTAAGTACCTTATATTTATTGGACACTTAAATGTTTTAGGTACATTCTGTAATGGATGGGAAGTTATAAGGTGACATTTCAATGCTGTTAAATGGACACAGGATCATGTTCAGACCTGAGAGGGGGCGTGAGAGGGGGCGTCTCCCTGCATGAAGCCAAGTTGCAGCAACCAATCGGTGGCAACGAAGCAATGACGACGCGTTCCAGACCCTTTTTTAGCAAGACCGCCTTCTTTTTCACACAAACAGAGAGTCCCTGACCAAATCACGCCCCGTTACGCCCCTTTTTCGCCTAAGCCACCTCCTCTCTTTATAAGCCTGCAGAGGTTAACTCCCCACATTGCTCAGATGCCTCAACTGCGTCCATCAGGACGGCCACGCAGGGCTCGCCGTCCAAAAACAAGGATTAAAGATTGCAAGTCTACTGTATATCCCTATTTTCAGACTTCAACTTAAACTACATTATGTGCATGTTCAATACCACGGACAGCTCAACATGGGTGTACTCATGGATGAATCATCATGTGCGGGGTGGGTTGAGAGACCCATCATGGTGGGGAGAGGGGTCAACACATTTATATATTAATGTATACATTCATTTATTCATTATTCAATGAGGTACAGGTCAAATGTATTTACCCTCTACTTGCGGCGCCCTTGCCCGGACCACACCCATCATCAAACTCTGCCTTCATTGTGATCTCACCTACAGACCTGTAAAGTTCCGTGACAGCAATCTTGCATGGTTATGACACTATCGCTTTGACAAAATCTGTCCTCACCGACTCACAAGGTGAAAACAATAGCTGCCACTCTGCCATGGCTGGTAATAAACAAACTAGGTAATTATGTGGATCTTGGGATCCACATAGAAATGGTGTGGGTCCTATGTGGATCTCGGACTTCTGACTCCAAATCTGACTGGACATGAATAAATATAACCAGTAATATTTCCATATAGTAGGAATATAACAGTAAAGTGTATCAACAAAAAGTTTACAATGAATGGAGTGAATACGACACACTCTATACAATAACTTAAGAGTATTTCCTGTCTGGGTCAGTGGGAAAAGACATTCTCTTAAACTCATGAACCTTAGAATCCCTATCCTGGGCATGTCAGAATAGGCGAACATTCTGTGAAAATAGCAGATGTTCAAGCTCAACACGGTGCATTGTGAGCTTGTATTTTCAGTGAAGAAACTTGGTGTAGAGGGAAAATGGAGGGGACCAAGTATAGACCCTGGCTGGACCTCAGCCAACGTAGTACAGTACATATGGCAGGATTTAAGTGGTTAACTTCATCGGGTCCACCTGATTGAATAAGGTCATTCAATGATTCTTCAGGCACACAATGATGCTTCATTCACTCAGCCTCAGTGGCGTTTTGTCAGTGTTCATGATATCCCCAGTGAGGCTGATTCTGATGCACGTAATTCACAGAGATGGCACAGACCTCTCCAAATGCACCATTGTTGTCAAACTGCTGCACACTCCCAGCACACAGACAATAAAGGGCATATGGGTAATTTCACACACCGTTATGATTTTATTCAGGAATGCATTGGACTGCTAGTAGTTGAGGTTGATTTCAACGGGGGATAACAAAAAAGGTGATGTGTGGGAGCTCAACAGTGCTCAGCTGTACTATGTGGGATATTACTGTTGCCCGAATGTTTAAGACTCTAGATCTTTCGATGTGAAATCAAATAGTTTGTAAATCATGCTATTGCATGATTTACAACAAGGGCAGGACAATTAACTGAAGTTCACCCACTTTTCCTTTTTTTAAATAATTTTGGGCTTTTCTGCCTGGAGATAGACAGGAAACAGGGAGAGACAGATGGGGAGAGTCATCCAGTAAAGATCGTCGGGAACGCGGGACTCGGACGGTCCGAAACCCACAGGCCCTTTTCAACTCGCCGTACAGCATTTTAGAATCACTAGTGCAGTGATTCTCAACCAGTGGTCCTTGAGAGGGTTCCAGGTGGTCCGCAGCTAAATGATGGAGAGTTGGTAACCAAATGGACGCTTATAGATCTTTAACTCTTGAGAGTGTAAAGTTTTATGCTCATTTTACGCTCTCAAGAGTTAAATTATTGTTAAACATCTGCATTACTTAATTTACAAGAAGTCTAACACAATTAGAGAACGTAGAAGAATTGTTATTTTGATCAATGTTTGCCTGTTATCTCTCCTAATGGTACCAACATCAATACAGCATGGAATTGTGGACAAAATCTTATCCAACGATAACAAAATATTCAAAGTCTTGGGTCTGAGAGTCTAAATCTCATCAAATGGTGGTCCGTGGCTCAAATGCTTAATAAATAATGGACTGTGATATGAAAAGGGTTGAAAACCACTGAGCTAGTGGGTCTGCTTTGTAGCCTGCGTTTCTCTGTGGCAGAGGCAAACTATCGCTCTTACTTATACCATCTGGGTTAAGAGAGGTGAGGATCCTCCTGCCTCATAAGGCTAAAAGCAACAAAATGGCATTCTCACAATGAGCCGCGGCAGCTGTTCTCTGCACTGCTATGTTTCATGATGGCGAGAGAAATGGAAGGCAAGGTGCATGAAGGAATGCACCTGGCAAAATCGAGACTCCTTAATGTCTTCTTAATGCGTTTCTTTTGGAACATTTGGCTCTGGGGCATCACAGGGTGACACATGTACACAATAACGGCCGACTAAAAGCAGCATAAGACCATATAATAGCTTTCATGGTCATTAAACTTTAATAGGGCCACATAACTAATACAGTTAAAGCCTTTTCCGGGTTCCCACACCACACCACCCGCTCCCCCTCACCCCTCTTTCTCCCAGCCAGACCACCATACTTACAGATTAGGCTTCCAAAGCAGATTGATTTGCACAGACATGACCAATGGCTTTTAACCCATTTAATCCGGGGACTCGTACTGTGTCATTTTTAGATTTTTAGCTATAACCATTACTTTATACTTTGGGCTATTCAAAAATAGCAGATATACAAGCTCATAGCGCGGCACCGAGTGTTAATCTTTGCTTCTGGGGATTCTACGAATGTCTTCTAAATCCTAACAGTTGTTTTTTAAACAGATTTTGTTGCTATAATTAAAGTGGTTCTCAAACATTTTTCATGTTAAGGACCCCCAAACTGATATGTATTTGTCCCCCCCCCCACCCCCCCATCTCATAGCGGTATGAGCCGCGCTATGAGCTTGTACATTGCTATTTTTGAATAGCCAAAGAAATCTAAAATGACACAGATGCGTTCCCGGATTGAACGGGTTAATGTGATAATACATCATAGGCCAGTGTGTTCTAATGGGAGCATGGTTGGTTCAGGGGAGGGAAGGAGGTGTATAGGGGAGGAGGGATTGACTGCAGTTGGTCACAGTTACGTGACCGGCGTGCGATAGTCGCCTTACCAACAACAGTGTGAATTACAGCAGAGAGCAGTGGTTGTCAAGGAGGCCTAACGCTGTCTTTCAATTAGGCTGAGCTTGGACAGGTGACCGAGGGTTGGCTGATTGATTCATCCCTTCACCCTTTTTCAGAGCGTTTCAAGGCAATGACATGCCAATTTGTTCTTATTTTCACATAGGAGGAAAAACAGGAGATGTTTGAAGGCCACTTAAAAGCTAGAGGCATGTTTCCCCCGAAGCGTTGAACTACACAGTCGAAAAGCTCTTGACACAGACGTCGACCTTTCACTGACTGTTATGACCTTAATAGTAAAGAACAAAAGAGTATTTGGGGTTGGTGAACCGGTGAGGACAGCGCAGACTACAATTGGTATGTGAAATAAGTGAAAGTGTTTACAAGAAGGGAGAGTTTTACAATGGTTACACCAGTTGACAAAGATTACGCTGCTAGTATCACACTCACATTCAAATGAACCAGACGAGCGATTACAGATGAAAGATCTAAGTAAACTCAAACTAAACTACCACAAAAATGCCTGTGGTGGTCTACACCAGGGGTTCTCAACCTTTTCAGGCCGCGACCCCCAAAATAATGATATTATTTCCCGCGACCCCCCGCGTGCACGCGTGCGGTCCCGTTCGCGCACGCGAAGGTTATTTAATTATAATAGGTTATTTGATAATTATTTATTATCAAAACATTTTTGCAAAAAGTGGGTAAATTGAGTAAATTAACTGATAAAACATGAATTAATAATAACATAAAAAAATATTTTGTTAAAAAAAAATGAAAAAAAAACTTTTTTTTTTTTTTTTAATTCACCAAAAAATCTGGTGACCCCCCCAAATTATTTGGCGACCCCCCTGGGGGTCGCGACCCCCAGGTTGAGAACCACTGGTCTACACTGTCCATTGCGGTGTATGTTTTTTTTAATACATTTCAGTTTTCGGATGAAGTGGACTCAGCCATCTCCAGCTTTTAGTGTATCACTAATACAAACAAATCTGGATGTATTCTTAAACTCTCTCAGTGCCACACAACGAGATATCCCGAGTTTTTTCTTAATGCCCTCAGTGCCAGAACGGAAAAAAAACAGAACCCAAGATATCATTATCTGAAGATTTGCAGCTCCATCCACTCTTTGTTTAACTTATAACTGAAAAAGGCTGTATCTCGCTTCCTAAGCACTTTTTTTTTACTTAAAAAAAAAAGAAATTGCTGGCACAGTATGAACATATTTTTTTTATTTCATTGGCACTGAGAGAGTTAAGAAAGGGAAGGAAAACAAACATCTGCATTAATGCATACACACTAATGAGACTTCAGAAAAAAACTAATCGGGAACCCCAATTTGACATGCTGAGTCAGGAACAAACACACGCACACACACAGATGTTTGCTTAGTGTGGTTTGATATGAAAGATACAAGCTTATATTCATTGGAAAAAATCCACAGTAGGACCTGTGCACCCGGCATCTCAGTGCGACTCATCCTCTCAGCCCCCAACCCCACCCACTGGCTCCAGGCATACAGTACAGTCTTACCTGTTACTGTAGACATTCGGGTGGCCTGTATACCAAGGGAAGGCATGGTGCATTTGAGGTTAGAGTGTCCAACCCTGGTCCTGTAGAGAGCACAATAAAAGTATGCATGTTATTCCTGGTTTTTGATATGTTGTCATGTCAAATAAAGCAATTCAGTTTATCGTTTACTCATTGGATATTCTTTGAATACCCTGTATGCGTGTGTGTGTGTGTGCGTGTGCGTGTGCGTGTGTGTGTGTGTGTAAATATATATCAACAACAGATAACTGAATAGTTTTATAACAACCCAGATAGCAAAATATGGGTGAATCAACGTTGAAAAATAGGCGGCCATAACGGTTGAATCAACGTTCGATCTCAACGTTGAAACTGTACTGAAATCGCAACCCTAATCTTTGTTGATTCAACGTTTGTGTTTCAACCACTAACTAACACTATATCAACGTTGATTCAACCATCATCCAAATGGTATTCTGCACGCTGATTTTATGTTGAATCAACGTTATGAATCAATATTGATTCAACCATCATCTAAATGGTATTCTGCATGCTGATTTTAGTTGATTTTATGTTGAATCAACGTTATGAATCAATATTGATTCAACCATCATCTAAATGGTAATCTGCATGCACATTTTAGTTGATTTAATGTTGAATCAACATTAGGAATCAACATTGATTCAACCATC
Organism: Gymnoscopelus microlampas; assembly: GCF_963454915.1. Classification (NCBI taxonomy): domain Eukaryota; kingdom Metazoa; phylum Chordata; class Actinopteri; order Myctophiformes; family Myctophidae; genus Gymnoscopelus; species Gymnoscopelus microlampas. Next base: position 29,566,258 of record NC_139955.1, read on the forward strand.
ATCTAAATGGTAATCTGCATGCACATTTTAGTTGATTTTATGTTGAATCAACATCAGGAATCGAACACTGATTTAATTTATAAATTTATTATACTGAATCATGTTAGGAATCAATATTGATCCTGATCATCCAACAACCTAATGGTAATCTGCATGTACATTTTAAATTATGTGTATGCTGATATACTGTAAGGCTACATCTTGTTCAAAATTACCTTACATTTCCCAAAATGTTAAAATATAAAAATAAAGACAGACAATATGATTTGAATCTTCACATTTATTGAACCAAGGCATTTTGAACTGCTTTAAGCATTGTTTTTATGATTTAACAGATGAAATATATAACATATAGAAGATTGTAGATCTGCTATTTATGAAAGAAATCGTGAAAATGTCTGCAAGCATTTGGATATTTTGTAAGTGAATATATGCCACATGAGCACTTTACACCTATATAAAAATGCTATTTGAAAATAATTGATCTGCAAATTTAAATTACAAACCAAACCACCATTATTTACAAGCGATTCCACAAAAACAATACCCAACATGGCTTATAATGACCAAACGTGTACTAACTTTGCAGACTAAACCAACGGTCTGACAAAACACACTGACAAGTGCTCTAGTAATACAAATGGCGTAATTAATAAAGCCTAACGGGCCATCCACACCAAGCACTATATGTACACATTTTTAATTTATTTTATAGAATTTAGAGTAGCCAATGATTGTGAACCTCTCTAGTCATTATGCTAATTAATTCCTCACACATTTCTGTGTTGCTACTGCAATTGTAGCCTAGTAGCCCCTCCATCCTTCTCCTCCTGTTCAACACAACTAAAGACGAACAGTATCTGTGTTGATGATGACAATATGAGTGATTTGCTGGAACTCTGGAAGACATGAGCAACTGCCCACTGAAATGATCATGTCTGCACTGTATTTAAACTAAATAATTCTACAACGATAGGATTGACAAAAGTGATATGCTTAGTGTGGACAGCCCCATTACAGTTTGAAAGAGTACATTATTTCACACATGAACAAGTGAACACTTGTCAATTTCAAAAAAGTGCCTTACTTTTACTTAATGGTATTACATTCAAAGTCTTAATAATTTGCAGCTCTAAAGTACTTAAAATGAATAAAAGTGGCTTCATTTAGAACTCCTATCACTTTACAACATTTTCTCATGCATGAGAAAAATAAAATGCATGCATTTTAGTCTACTGTCACAAAGGAGGGCTGAGGACAACCTGCCTACCAGTTATCCACTATACAATCTTTCTAAAATGACAGGAGGTTTTTAAGACTTTGCAGTTTGGGGGGTAGTTTTTTCCTTTCCCAAGCCAAGCATCACTCTTTGAATAAAGTTCAATATGTTCTTCATATCATTAGGGTACTTCAAATTGAGTGCATACGTCAGGCTAGACAGCAGGCACGGTGCTTGAGGGAGGTTATGGAAATTATCCATCACAATACCTCCTTCAAGGATGATGGCTGTTGACACTGGCTGAAGGTCGACACCATCTGAGGGAGGTGAATCTTCACTGCTCACAGTCAGCAATCCGACCGATACCTCTGACCAGGCGTCTTCACTTTCGCTGTCACAATCCTGTACAGAACCAAACAAAAACAACATTACAACAGGGAAATGTAGACACTTCACACACATCTGCATTGAGAAGTTTTATCAACATTGGTTGGCCTACTGTTTTTGACAGTATATTACTCATGGTAAACAGCACAGTAAAATATGTATCTGAAAACATTTTAGGCTAGAAATAAGCAACTTGGTAACAAACATTCTGCATAGTGGCCATCTCTCTCTCCCTTGAGCAACGTGTGAGTGCAGGCTACAAACACTTACACTGCACACCATGTGAGTGAGATTCCACCGTGCTATAGCCTGAAGGGATTGAACCTTCTGATTGGTTTGCAAGGCCGTTTCAGACTGAAACTTCAAAATAAAATTAACGAAAATGTAATTTCACTGGACCTTTAAGGTGTAACTATGAGAACTTACCAAGACAGTGGTGTAGAAACTGCTGTGGTCATCTCCAAGCAGAAGAAGGAGGCCTCGGAGAACAAGCCTACCCAGCGCGGTCACGTCGGGTTTCTACAAGTGGATAATGAACAAATAAAGTTCAAGATCTGACCATCACAAGTTACAGTACAGTTACAGCATGAAACACCACAATATATGTTTGATGAACAGTTGCAGAGAACAGTTGCTGATTGGAGATGTGATTTAAAAATAGTACAATCCACAGCATTTAGTTATCAACAACGATCAATAGTTAGCAATACTTTAACACTCTGTAATACAGCCGGGAAGCATAAGTACTATTTGGGGTAATAGGTTGTACATAAACTTAGTCATGATAATTACAAATATAAGAAGCATGTTGTAGACTTACCCATCAGTTTGCTGCACAATTCCGGATAATTTATCTCTAATGGCACCTTTCTTGGACTTTAAGATAGTGACCAATTGTGGTGTATAGCGATCCAGAGCATCAAAGAAGTCTGTCTCTAGGTGTGTGGTGGCGATCCTGTTAAACTCAGCATAAGCCTACAACACAGCAAACCACAGAACAAAATACAGTGACTAAATACATTTGAAAAAGTGTGTAAATTAGGAAAACATTTGGTTAATTGTCATACAAATAATTATGATCAACAATGTAACCGTTTTGGCATTAAACATTGGACGAATTACATTTCGGTTCCGACTTTTAGGCTTTGTAAACAAAAAAGAAATGACTGACAATGACCGGGGCCAATAATACCATTATGTACTATGGCCAGAACAGGCCAGGCATTTAAAAATGTTGAAAAATAGTGAGAGTAGCCGACCTACATGTTCACAACACATCACTTTGCGAGATGTTGCGAGCTTGTAGATCTGCTATTTTCACTATTCTTCAATAGATAAATGTATACAGATGAACGCTTTTTCTCATAACTGTGATCAGACAATTACCTATATTAAAATTGGCTTACAGGAGATCCCCCATGCCACGCTCATGTCACCATGAGTCAGCCATAACAGGGCAGGGGTCTTCAACAGGGGGTCTGGGACTCCTAGGGGGTCTTCAGAGTTGCTACAGGGGGTCGGCCAAATCTCTGTGATAAGATCATTGTTTCTTTATACAAACCACTTGAACAATAGCATCCCTATTCTACGGACAACTTTAGCCGAAAATGGCCGATCTACAAGCTCACAACGCCTCGCAGCGCGAGGCGTTGCGAGCTTGTAGATCGGCTATTTTCGGCAAAGAGGGGAAAAAGAGCAGACCAAGTACAGAGTGAAAGTTTACTAAGTATTGACGGTTTAAGTCGTTAAATGTCTGACAATACACATTAACATGAATCCAACATCTATGAAAAGCTTTAATCTGCAACACAATTTTATGTAATATATAGTGGGGGTCCCTTCATCTCTTTCTCAGTTAGGGGGTCCTTGGCCTGAAAAGGTTGAAGACCCCTGATATAAGGAGTTCCAAATGCAGCTACGCCCAATTATGGAGTGTCTAACCTCAATGTGTCATCATGGAATCAGCAAACAAATTAGTCAGCTCCATATATACACCTCTTGTGTAATGGTCTCCATCACCTTACATCCTGGGTTCCAAACTGCATACAGCACCAGGCATTCCTCTAAAGCATATTTTCATATGTCGCCCTGATAGTTCAATTGGACAGTTAATTCCCAACTAAACTTATGTTGCTCTGTTATTCGTGGGTAAAAAGGTGCTAACCTGTTCCCGGATGTCCTTGTAGACAGATGAAGATGGGCACAGTGCGTGTTGGCAGGAAGGTAGCTGAGGGGATTCTGGTCAGGGCCCAGGCTGACTCAAACTGCATGTGTTGTGCACCTATACAAACACAGAGGAGTGATTTTACACCAATGTCACATGGTCAGAATACAAGTTTTATCTGAACACCAAGTGCTCAGTCACAGGCTGACCCGGTCAGAGAATGCTTTTCATGTCAGCTGATAGAAAACCACCCAGATATCATTATGTGAAACCCCAAAGTTGTGCCGAGGGTAACCGCCTTGGGGTCTAAGCGCTCTGCCCTTCAGAATCTCTATGACCAGAGGACAGTGAAGAAAGCAGGAAAGAATCCAAGAGACCCAACTCATAACCTCAGCACCTGCTAAGAAACATAGTTACAGTTCATTATTGTTTATTTAACCATTATGTTAAATGAAACCCCCACCTGAAGTGTGCAGTTCTTCCTCTTGAGGAATCCCACAAATCAAATTCTCCACACCAGGTGGAGAGATTAGGAGATCGAAGGATTGGGTCTACACAGAAGAGAACATAACATTATATAAACAATTGTAAAATGAGAAAATTAAAATAAAATCACTTATGAGTCTACTTATAAGAGTGTATGCAAGCAGTAGGGTATTGTAGATAAGCTCTTTGATAAACACACCATTGTGTGACAACAGTTTGAGAAAAAAGGAGTGGACCAAGTAGAACCCTGTGGACTCCTGTCTACAAAGTATATATTGTAGGGTCTAGGTGGTTAAACATAAACGTGTAGTGCATTGCAGAGTATCAGTCAAATAGAGTATCATTCAAATAGGCAAAACTGCAATAGCAAAATAATGTATTACCATGCCAGGATTGTCTACAAGCCTAGGGAACTATACGCCAATATTTCCGGTAGGCCTTTAGTTCCATTGCTGCGAATCCACTTGCCTCCATGTAGAGATGTTTGATTCATGTAGTCCTCAACCTGGGACACTGGACACCTATTGACCTTCATCCATTCAACCATTTCAATAAGTTTTTCAGGAGGCACATCAGATTCTGTTGAATGATAAGTACAGATTCATTATAGCTGATTTCAAGTATTTGAGGTTCTGGCCTACTTGGAGTGTGTGAAAAGTCGCCAATCGGTCCAGCGGTGCCTGAGACTAGTTTTTAGAAGATGATGGACAGAAGAGTCATGGGACCGCAAATATAATCCCTTGCATCTGTCCAATCTAGCCTGGTGGGGATAATTAACATTGGTTATTAGTATTACCTGGTGTACTAGGGACGGTCTGTTCCTCTGGTTCTTGGTGGTGTGGTCGTTTCAGCCTTCTCATGCGCTTCCTGGTGTTCCTCAATCGCTCCTCCAGGAAGTCTGTAGCAGGTTTTTTCCCCGGCCAGGTGTGTACCAAGCTGCCTGTAAAAGAGACAATTAGGTTCAGCTTAAATTTGCCTGGCGTAAACCATGAAGATGGTTACATGGGATTTTAAGGAGCAATCCAAAAATGTGCGTGTGACTGTGCACTAGGAAAAACTTTGAGCACATTTCTTTTAGGTGTGTGTGTGTGTATGGAGTGTTCTCCTTTTTGTGTTGATTGATTGATGACTTACATAGCCACTGCCAACTGTAGTACCATCCAAATTAAGGCAAGGGCTTTCTTGGTGACGGCCTGTTAAATAGATGGTAGAAGTTTGTCAAAGAACGATGAAATGAGACAGTAATCATTGTTACAAATATATGACGATTCAAATCCCTGAATTGAACACTGAATGGTTATGCGCTTTTTAAGTGCATTCGATTCTGTGTCATTTTTAGATTTGACCTAAAAAGCATTATTTTACACTTTGGCTACTCAAAAACAGCAGATATACAAGCTCATAGCGTGGCACCGAGTGCTGCGCTACGAGCTTGTAGATCTGTTATTTTAGAAAAATCTTGAAAATGTGTGCAAATCTTTGAATTTTTAACGAACATTTGTAACTCAAATCTTTGTTTCTGGGGGTCCCTAGAACAAAATATTTTGAGATGAGGGTCTGTGGCCAAATACATATACATTTTGGGGTCCTTGACATGAAAAAGTTTGAGAACCACTGACATAATAACACAAGTTAAAAACAAATAAATTTAGAAGACATTTTGTAGAATCGGCCTCAGGTCTTAATGGGTTAATTGAAGGTGTGTGATAACCAGTTCTTCTGATGAACTTGGCAAAGTGTTTCACAATGCATACTGATTAATGAACTCATGTTATACAAATGAAATCAGTGGTTCTCAAACATGTTCATGTCAAGGACCCCCTAATTAGTATGTACTTGGCTAAGGACTCAAGATTTACAAAAGTGTTTCAAAAATATTCCACAAATGTTGTTTATACTGTTTTTTAATAGCTGATCTACACCCTCACAACGCATCACCATGCACTGTGAGCTTGTGACGTTTTCTACATTTACAACCCATACATAAACGTTCAGATTTCAAATATAAAGCACTTAGCCCAGGGCCAAGGATGTTACAATTTGAATCGGGAGGGTCTAAGTATCCGTACCTCCTGTATTGTTCAATAAAAGTAATTTTAATCCGATCGGTGGCCATTTTCTCCGAGTTTTCTGAATGCTTTAAACTACGCGACCGTCGGTTGGGAGGTGTATTACATTATACACATGCATTACAACTATGAGAAAATGGCCACCGATCGGATTAAAATATCTTTTATTCAACAATACGGAAGATGCGGGTACTTAGACACACCCGATTAAAATTGTAACATTCGTGGCCGTGGGGTAAGCACTTTATAGTTGAAGTATGAATATTTATGTTGATGTACGGGTTGAAAGTGCAAAAAACAGGTTGAAATTCCGGCTATGAGGCTCGTGAAAGGACGAGCGTCGTGTGAACCATGGCTAAAACTCGGTCGTGCACGGTTACATGAACGTGTTAGTTCATGTAACCGTGTACGACCGTGTTTGGATAACATTTTAATTCCATAAACTAATTAAACTTACCTGTTATCTAGTACAGTAAACACGAAAGCACCCCGGTTTGAAAAAGAAATCTCTCAGCCAACAGCCGTTTCCTCTGCCTTCCGGTGTGATTTCAAAACTAACAAGCTCCGCCTTCAGTGTTGCCATATCCGCTTATTATAAGCGACTTTGGGCTTCTTTTTCTGTGAAGTTTTTTGGGCTTGCTTCCTTACTGTCGTTTAAACCAGTGGTGGTTCTCAAACATTTTCATGTCAAGGACCCCCAGATTAATATGTAGGCTATTATCCAATCAACGGACCCCCATCTGAACACATGTTATGCCAGGGGGGACCCCCAATACAAGATTCGTATTAAAATGTTTCAAAAATATTCCTAATTTTTCACATTTTCTTCCAGATAAGAGTTTTGTTTTAAAATAGCAGATCTACAAGCTCACAGCGCGTCGCATCGCAACCCGTTGTGAGCTTGTAGATTGGCTATTTTCAATTAGTCATAGTTGCTTCTTTTGGGCTAATTTCCATAGACCTGGTTGCTTATTTCTATCGCAAAATCTGGCAACACTGTCCGCCTTGTGCATGAAGGATGTCTGCGGTTCTCAACCTGTGGGTCGAGACCCTGACAATTTAAGTAATAATTTTAATACCTTAGAAAATAAATGAAAACAAATCAAAGAAAAAGACTGTAATACAAGTAATCAACAAACTATACTATAAACTGGTCAAACATTGGCCAAATTGTCAAATAATATAAGAAAGAGAGAAAAAAAGAAAATAGCCGATCTGCAATAAGAAGTTATAGATTTTTGAAATAGTTCAAAGTTTAGCTTTTCTCACATTTTTCTAAAATATTTTGTTTTAATTAAAAAACATGTTTTCAGACTCAGAAGAGGACGCTGAATTGAATGGGCTAGGTTTTGATTTTGTATGACCCTTAAAAAGTGGCTTAAACAAGCGTTAAAGTTTCATAAACTTGAAGCTTTTTTCACAAACATATTATTATTATCATTATTTTATTTTGACCCTTCAACCCTCTTATTTAGATGATTTAGAGTTGAATGGTAGGTTAAACAATAGTCTAGAATTGTTTAATAAGAAGTTAAAGATTTTTGAAATAGTACTTCAAAGTCTAGCTTTTCTCACATTTTTTTAAAATATTTTATTTTTAAATAAAAAAAAACTTTTTCAGACTTAGAAAAGGACGCTGAATCGAATGGGATAGGTCTCGATTTTCCATGACCTTGGGAAATACAAAAGCTCACCAAAAAGATTGGACGTTAACTTTTGAATAAAAAACAGATTTTGTTGAGCACAAAATCTGGAACTAATCGCTCCAGATATTTTTTAAAAATCTAAAACTTCTCTCCATCCATATTGAGAGTAAGCCAGATTTTTTGGCACCAGCCTTGATTTTTTTAGACACTGATAAAGCTCAAAGTTCAGCGAAAAGACTGCAAAGGTCAACCCTCGTTACATTTTTAGAAATTGTATTTTTCTTCGATACTCTGGCTTTAGACTAATGTGATGACGCTGATTCCAAATATGTAAGTTATATTTTTCTCGGAAAACAGAAAGTGCCTCAAAAGGCCACTTTCTGGTTGGTTTTAGGGTGTTCCAGGCCTGTGATAACCCCGATATATTTTTTTTCCAAATCTACATGTAAAATAATGCTAAAATTTGAAATCATCAAACCCTCATATCAAATCATGATTTAATTATCCCTTAATTGGCTATGGTTACGGCTTCGCTATCTCGCTCAATATCTCGAATACGATAAGGACTTAGGGTCCACTTTTTGGATATGTTGTAGAGCTGGCTGAGACGCACGTGTGGATGTCTTGTTTGTCCCGGTACGGCACATTTTTTTTTCTGACTTTGTCCTTTGGTATGGTCTTAAGGTTTAAGACTCTATGTGCCTTCCGATAGTGTAGGAGGTCAACTTAGGAGTGTCGTACCGGGACAAACAAGACATCCACGTGTGCGTCTTGGCAAGCTGTACAACATATCCGAAAGGCGGATTCGAAAAACGTATCGTATCGAGATATATTGCTTTATTGCGCATATAATAACTTGACATTGGACCCTAGCCAATTAAGGAGAACGGTAAGGCCGTGTGTTAGGGGAGTTATATGTTCGCGTTCGGGGCGACGCGCTGACCCAGAATTTGGTGTCCAATTTAGTTTTTACTCCTTTCAAACAGTTTTTCACTATTGTCTCGGCCCCTAGGGTGCGCCGAAACAATCGGACAATGGATTATCGATCAGCTCTTCAGTCATTTTGGGGCATAAACAAGAAGATGAAGGATACAATTAATAATGATGATAATAACTGATAATGATGATGATGTTCAAGTTTCTGTAATGATTTTTTTCCCATGATGCATTGCAAAATACAGTTAAACATTGTAAAATGACAGAACAGTAAATTACTGTACATTTTTACTGTAGAAATTACAGAAATTTGTTACAGTGTATACTTTGCACAGTATTGTACCATATTACAATTAATACAGATCCCTATAATGATCCCCCTCATTATATGAATATAGGTCAAATATAGTGATAAAATATAGGTTACGTACCTTGTGTTTTCATGTGAGAAGTGACAAAAAGAAGGTATCAGAATGATTCACAAGTGGGAAAATGAATAAAGCAACCTCTGGGTTAAAAATAACCCAGGCAGGCAATTGAAGCCCTAATAACCCCTTTGACCCATCAGTTTACAGTACCCAAATAACCCATAATTATGACCCAGCCAAATCAACCCAGCAATGTGTTTATAGAAATAACCCAGCATTTTTAAGAGTGTACTAAACACAGTGCAATTAAATGTTACTGATTCTGGGCAAGTAAACAAAGATGTCTTTACTTAATAACAATAAGTAAATTGTATTTTTTAGTACACGTTACTTGATTAAACCTAGTATTGTAACAAATGAGTAAAGCTAACTTATATTTATTTAAGTATAGATAGCTATTGGATTTTACAGTGTAGATTCAACATTGAATCAATGTTGGTATTTCAATAATTAAATGGGAGGAGGGGGGAGGGGGAGGAGGGGGTTGCCCCCCCTCCCCCCAACAAGAAAAAAAGAAAAGAAAACGGCAAACTGCATGGATAAAACGTTGAATCAATGTTGTCATTTCAATCATTAAATGGGGGGAGGGGGGGTGTGAGGAGGGGTGTGCCTCCCCCCCTCCCCCCATCAAGAAAAAAGAAAAGAAAAAGGCAAACAGCATAGATTCAATGCTGATTCAATGTTGGCATTTCAATCATTGAATTTGCACCATAGATTCAACGCTGATTCAATGTTGGCATTTCAATCATTGAATTTGCACCATAGATAAAACGCTGATTCAATGTTGGCATTTCAATCATTGAATTTGCACCATAGATTAAACGCTGATTCAATGTTGGCATTTCAATCATTGAATTTGCACCATAGATAAAACGCTGATTCAATGTTGGCATCACAATCATTGAATTTGCACCATAGATTAAACGCTGATTCAATGTTGGCATTTCAATCATTGAATTTTGCACTGCAATACAACAGTGATTCAATGTTGAAAAACCATCAGTCTTCAATCGTAACCAAAAATCAACCCTAACCACTATAATTCAACGTTGAATAACCATATTTTGCTATCTGGGAAGGCTTTACAATAATTAAGATGTGTTCTATTTAGGCCATTCCCATAATGTCTTGTGTTCTTCTGTAGAAGTAAAACACTCCAATTTCCCAACCTAAAGTCGTGTGTCCTTGCTTGGTCAAACACAATAAACAATGGATTCAAGCTTCTTCATTTTCTCCTCTTCTCTCTTCTGTATTTAATAAATGATGTTGACTCAACTGAAACTCTTCTCTTTTTCCCTGCAGTGTACTTTTTAAACCAAGCAGCAGAAGAAAAAAAAATAAAAAAACACAGATTTCTGTCTACTTGGCAGAGTTTCTAACTGTCTCTCTGTATCATCCATGCTGTATCAGCCATGCTGACTGCAAGAACACAGTGATGAAATGTATCTAGAGTGATATGCAAAGGCCAATAGTCAAGCAGCTTGGATTGCGTTTACTGTTTATGTGGTTGCACGTGCACACATCATCATCAATCCACATAGCCTACATGTGTTACAAAGTGTATATAATAAACATAATTCATAAAGCCCCTACAGTACAGTATAAAAACAAAACTGATGCCTGATGATGTCAATACTAACTGTCACGGGGCAACCCGTGCCCTATACACATAGACACACTGGTTAAGGACATTGCATGCACACACACACCACACAGCTGGGTCCCAGACCACCGGCCGGTTTGGAAGCAACTGTTTGAAGTGACTGTGCGTTGCGTGGCAGATATGTCTTAACAAAATGTCAATACTATGTCAATACTGTTGAATGCATCCACAAATTCACAAATTATACACACAGACTTTACAGGGGTAAAACATTCTGTTTATTGTAACCTGTGTTAAAAGGCGTTGATGCTTATTGTTTGTCACCTGTAACTCCTCTGCAGTATCTGGGTTGAATGAGGAATTGCCAAACAGAGCAAGAGCAAACCATTCAGCTTAAGTAGGGGAGTTCCCAGTGGAAGGTGCCATGTACTGTAGAGGAGGAGGGGTGTTTCACAATGTTTATGAGCAAAGTATTCCATTGTCTTCTAAAATTAATTCAAACCCAAAAAGGTATTTAGCTTAAAAGTACAATACCTATTTATGTGTTGGGTTATTCATGAGATATTTGTAAGCTTGTAGATAAGCTATTTTGATGAGTAGGATCCTCTCCTATAAAAAAAAGAGACTGCAGGTACAGAGAGTCAGTTATGCTCGGGTGGGCAGTGACCTAACAGCCCAGTCAGTGATTTGCCAGGGCCCTTTTGATGGGGCGTAGCCTAGTGCAAGTTTTGCATTCATTTCCTGAGTTCTCTTTTTTTTATTTTTGGCCATTGTTATACATCTCCTCCTTGGAGTTATGCCAGGAATTCGGCTGTTAGCTCCGCCCACCTATAAAACATTTTGCCGAGTGCCCGCCCACAATTCAACGTCAGACATTCCACACACACAGAATGGCCATTTGAGTTGCAGACACTGAGAGAAGCAGAGCTCAGCAGAGCTCTGTATAACAGCTACGGCCTAGTCCCACCCCTTTCCACACACACACACACACACACACACACACACACACACACACACACACACACACACACACACACACACACACACACACACACACACACACACACACACACACACACACAGGCAGAGCAAGTGAGGCTGTTCTATTGGTGGCGTTGTATAACTAGTGTAGTGTTTAAGTAAATGAAATACATCCTACTTATAAACTACCAAAAGTAATGCACCTATAAGTGGCTACACCAGGCAAACTAAATGGGGGTGGGGGGTATGTGGATAGCCGCGGTATGAATGACATGACCGAGGTCGTCAAAACGCAACATGTACTTGCCAGTCAAAACGATCTCCAAACTACAAAGCATCCATCCCCAGTTAAATCATATCAAGATCTTAACCCGACACCCAAGTGCTGGGCTCAGCTATAGGACTTAGGAGTGTGTCGGTGTCGTGCGCAGTAAATAGCAGATCTACAAGCTCACAACTTGTCATGAATAGGAGGCGTTGTGAGCTTGTAGATCTGCTATTTACAGCACGCAACACCATTGTGCAATTAAGTATGTTGTGCTCAGTGTTGAACGCGTTACTGTAACGCCGTTATTTTTTTCAGTAACTAGTACTCTAACACATTCTTTTTTTAATTCAGTAACTCAGTTACCGTTATTACATGGTGCGTTACTCCGGTATTTTTTATATAGTATGTATATATACAGCGAGGCGAAAAGTGACTGTGAATTGTACTTAAGTACAGTACTCGAGTAAATGTACGCATCGTATCGTAGCGTATACCTTCCGAAAAAAACTAGAACACAACACTGACTTTACACCAGTCTGTGTTGCGGAGACGCGCTGTGCTCGGCTTTGGAAGCTCTCTCTCTCTCTCTCGCTCGCTCTTTCTTTCTCTCTCTCTTAACAGCGTGTGTGTGTTTCTGTCGTCAGGAAAGTTACACGAGTCGACTCACTCGCCCAGGTGGTGTTAATAATAGGATACTAATCACCGTAATCGTAACAAAATTCAGAATCACAGCGCTGCCTGTTTCGGATTCCGCACGTTTAAGTAATGAATTAATTTGTTCGTCTATTTATTAACTGCGTCTGCTACTGCAGTCTGTAGCCTGTGGTACATGAAAACTCCTGTTACAGTCAAGGATCACCTTCAACCTGGTGTTTGCACTTTCTCCATTTACGGTCCGTACATCTATATTAGTGTTTAACACCGGGATTCCCGGGATGCGGGAATCCCGGGAATTCGGGTTTTTTTACCATCCCGGGAATTCACTTCGGTTCCCGGGCTTCCCGTTTTTTTTTTTTCTTGTTAGAAATGAATACTAATTAGTAGAAAGCCCTATCTACAGCGTGGAGGAATTACTATTATAATTGGGAAAGTTACTTGCCGCGTTGCCGACCAGGGCAGGGTCCCATCGTCCCGTTGTGAACCAATATGGGACGCACTGAATGAATGTAACAGTAATGAACAAAATAAAACACAAGTGGCCGTGATGCCCCATGCCTGCCCTGCACAGTGCGCACGCTGATTTCACTGTTTCCTCTGCTGTCAATATGGTAGACACCAGTTGACTAGTTCAGATTCAACATCATCAAGTGAAACGCTGCATAAACAGTAGCCTAGGTAGGTTTGATCGAGCCTATATTCCAGCTTAAAATGCGCACAAGCCAAGCAATGCTTTTGATAGAGAGAGAGGACAGACCGGAGAGCTGAAGAGAGAGAGAGCGAGAGAGAGCGAGAGAGAGAGAGAGAGAGAGAGAGAGAGGGAGGGAGAGGGGGGAGAGAGAGAGAGGGAGGGAGAGGGGGGAGAGAGAGAGAGAGAGAGAGAGAGTGAGAGAGAGAGAGAGAGAGAGAGAGAGCATTAGACCGATGTGGTCCGATTTTTTTATCATCATTAATGTAGCCTACCCTACCTACACTTGCATTTTAGAACGTTCAAACTACCATTTTACTAGAACTACCCAGTAGAACAAGTGAACTGCACAACAGCTGTCTGTCTCATTGATTGTCAGTGCTGGCAGCGCATGCATGTGCACATCAAAATCACACTACAAAACCCCACATTTGATCAACAACAAAATATAGATTAATAGACAACATACAGCCAACATCCCAAAATGGAGTCTTATAATATCCAGCAAGTAGCCTAATATAAATTAATAACTGCAAACAAATGACAAGTTTAGGCTATCAAATCAATATCCTACAAAAGTAGAGAAAAGCTGTGACCTCACCGGCGCTCTGATGGACAATAAATACATATTCCTTTTGCAAATTCTCTTGTCAATAATGATACAAATGGAACGTTTATTTCAGCAGCTAAGTTTGACATTGTTTGAGTGCGTTTTGAGCGCAGCTCCTCGTTAAGTTAATTGTCTTCACCCGCTGCGCAACAGGGCAGATCTCCGCAGGCTATTATATTTATATATTATATTTATATGATTTTAAAAAATCAAATTAAGTCATTATTAGTGCAAGTTCATAGGTGGACACAATAGGGACATTTGGGCACCTCGTGTAAAATTGTCTATTTAAGTATCTACATATAAATGCATTTATTGGGCTTTTTTTTTTTTTTTTTTACCCTTTAACGGGAATTCCCGGGAAGCCCGGGAAAAGGTCTGAAAATTCCCGGGAATTAAAATTAGCTATTTCCCGGAAAATGTTAAACCCTAATCTATATAAACGTTCAGATTTCAAATATAAAGTGCTTATCCCATGGCCACGGATGTTACAATTATGCACGGGACTCTCAAAAGTACCCGTATATTCTGTATTGTTCAATGAAAAGCATTTTAATCCGATCAGTGGCCATTTTTTCATAATGTATCGGAGGGCAATACACCTACCAACCGAAAGGGTCACTCAGCTGAAAGCATGTGGAGAAAATGGCCACCGATCAGATTAAAATGCTTTTTATTGAACAATACGAATGATACAGGTACTTGAGAGTCCGTATACATGTAACATCCGTCGCCATGGGATAAGCACTTTATATTTGAAATATGAACGTTTATGTAGATGTACGGGCCATAAATGGAGAAAGTGTAAACACCAGGTTGAAGTTCATCCATGACGGTCGTGACAGTCGACCACGTTGTGTATCCATTACTCCCTCTTAACATTTCCCATGTTTTTAGTTTATTGAAATAATGTCATGCACATTTGTCCAGTGCATAGCCTACTGCAGGCCTTGTTGACTAGATTTAGAAGAGATTTTGAAGCTCTTGCTCCTGAAATGATCGATTATTTTTAAGGGAAAAAGCCATCATTTAACATGCAAGTCAATGGGTGAGAAGCAGAGATTGCCAGGCGCAAATGGTAACCACTAGATTGATGGTGGGTTACTCCAGTTGGGTACGAGACCCGGTCAGACCGGGTGTAGTACATTTGGATTAACCTCGGATCGTTTCGGAACGGGTCCAGTTTTCCTCGGTCCCGTTTCGGGCCGGGTCCAGTATTTTAGAATGTTTTGTCGGTTCCGTTCGGACCGCTCTCCCTCGCGATTGAGATCCCCCCCCCCCCCCCCCCACACACACACACACACACACACACACACACACACACACACACACACACACACACACACACACACACACACACACACACACACACACACACACACACACACACACACACACACACACACACACACACATACCACAATTGCGTTTCTGGGTGTACTGCTTGCGTTTAAAACAAATTCTGCTTCACAACTTTTCACTGTTAATGCAGCTATTTGTCTGCTGCCGACAGAAGGGCTATAGCTTACTTGATTCCTAAAATAGACTGCAGTCTCTCTGAAGAGCGACCAGCGTGACCGCAGTTAAAATAGCAGATCTACAAGCTGACAACGCGTCGTGGATGCGACGCATTGTGAGCTTGTAGGTCTGCTATGTTTTTAAAACATAATAAATACATAAAAATAGCATACTGGATTAAATGTATAATGATACAATCCAGGACCCAGGTCCAGGGTCTTCAACGTTTTTCAGCTCAAGGACCCCTTAGCTGAGAGAGAGATCAAGCAGGGACCCCCAGTAGACTACATAGGCTTGTATAAAACTGTGTTGCAGACTTTCTTTCGTTTAGGCTGTTTCTGTAACCTCAAGAGGACACATATGGAACCAAATGGACCCCGACGTGAAATAGGGCGCTAAATTCGCCTATAATAACTTCAGAAAAGATCAGCATTCATTTTATGTTCTACTCCTATTGTTGGTGTCAATATAAAAAAATATGGTTTATAGGGGGGGGCATGCATTTTCCTCCAGTCACTCGGGGCGGGGGGTACAGACAAGTATTTGGAGGTCGGGGGGGAGGGGGCAAGGAAATAAAAATAAATACATTACATCTGGAACCCCCCCCCCAACTGAATAACAAACAGTCCCTAACAGCATACATTTCCATTACAAATGAGGGGCTAAATACATATAATACCCCCCCCCCCCTCAATTACAGTACATTTAGGGCCCAATACAGAATATTTGAATACATTTAGGAGTAAATGACAGATTTCTTTGATATCTGCTCAGTGTTGCCATGTCCTCTAATTATAAGCGACATGCCCTTGTTTTTCTGTGAAGGTACTTGTAAAGACTGGTGGTTGGGCTTTGCCCCTGTTTCTAAAACGTTGTTGATATTTGGCATATAATTTATGGCTCATTTTATATTTATGTTGATAGCTTGTAGATCTGCTTTTCTACTACCACCACCACTAGTAATAATATTAAGAACTAGAAAAAGTGCTCCTCGGAGCACAGGTCTCCACCAGGTCAGGTAGGTTATTATGGCCTCCTGGTGGCGCTATAATAGGCCAATGTGAAAAGGGTGGCATTTCTTCTTAGGCCTTTTACGGCAAACGGACACTTCATTCATGATTTGAGGCATTTTGTTCCAAAAATGTGTCTTGCTAAGTTGTATGGATTTAAACTTGTAACAGAGTATTTCTATATTGCAATATTGGTACTTAACTTAAGTTACCACTTTGAGTACTTTTTCCACCACTGCCAAAACATATCGCCTATACATAATTTAGTAAACTATAATAGCTGTTCAAACAGCTTTTCAGGTAATAATGGTGCTTCAAGGTGATGCCTTTCTGTGCTATTGAAGTGGTGCTAATCACAGCATATGGAAGTTTCGAAGTAGTTCACACGTCTGTTTACCAATAGATATGTTACACTTAATCAGTATTCACATTCCACGTACATCACCAGCACAATAGAGATGGGATGTATGGCTCTTTTAAGGAATTCGTTCCTTTTACAGAGCCGTTCAAAAGACTGGCTCATTTATGGCTCATTTGTATATTTATATATTTAAAAAACATATATAAATGTATATAAATATATATACATATTTTTATATTTATATCTCATAACATTATTTATATTTATATTATATGCATATGATCTAATTGTTGTTATATCATATATATACAATATCATAAAACATTATGATAATATATTATTATATTTAAAAAATATATAACAATATAATAGATTACATCATTAATACAATATTTATTATATTATAATATATCATATACATTATAATACATATTATTATAATATATAAAATTATAATCTAACATTTTATTACAATAATTAATTTAATATATCTCTGCTGTCCAACAGGAACCAGCTACCTCCAAAACACTCATCTTTTTAGTTAGCTGGTTCCTGCTGGACAGCGACAATATAATACATTTATATATAATATATAACATATGCATAATATACTATGTTATAACTACCAATGCCAAACACATCAATCACCTACAGCAGAAATCACACACCCTCACAAACCCGCATCCTACAAGTAACCAGCTGCTGCCAACTCTTGTTAGAAGGCCAAAACTTGTTTGGCCTTCTATTGTTTTCCTGTTTGATCTCCTTCCCACTTGCCCCCCACCCCTCTTCTTCTTCTCTCTCCCCACTCTTCTTTCTATGGAAATTAACGTTGCGATGGGAATGATGTACAAAAACGAATTTCACCCACTTTTTTACCTTGTAAACCTGTGATGTGACAATAAACCTGATTCTGATTCTGATTCTCTCTGTCCACCATGACATCATTCTTGATGTCATTTTTTCCTTGTTTTTTTTGCTATTCGAATATATATTTTTGCACTGTACAAAGCTACCCTGGAGTTTGGTGGAGGAGAAGTGGGAGAAATAAAACCCCCAAAATAGCATCTCTGACTGTTTTTGTAGCCTCGACCTCCGGTCAACTTTACACTAACTATTACTACTAAACTAATAATAATAGTAACTAGAAAAAGTGCTCCTCGGAGCACAACTCTCCGCCAGAAGACTTGTGTTGGTTCGAAGGTCGCGAAGGTCGCTATCCCTCTTGTATATGTAAGTGTCCTATCCATCCTGTCTGAGTAAGTGTCCTCTTCCGTTCATTCTGTGTAAGTGTCCTATCCCTCCTGTCCTATCCGTCCTGTCTATGTAAGTGTCATATCCCTCCTGTCTATATAAGTGTCCTATCTGTCCTATCTGTCCAATAAGACAGATAGGAACAATTGGACCGCGACTACTTGACTACTTCCGGTTCGAAGGTCTGGGTTCCCGTCTTACCTCACTCTGACAGTGGCGGAGACACTGTCAGAGTGATGCCATGTATATATAGGCCCGGTGGCGTCACTAGCCAATCAGATCACAGTATTTCACGTGTCACGTGAGGCTTGACCAATCGGTGTGTCATGTTTAGAAAGTGAAAACGCAGTGATAACAATACTCTCCTGGCGGAGAGTAATAATAATAATAATAATAATAATATACAGCACATATAAATTAGTAAATTAGAGGTTCAAAGCGGCCCAAACATCCAGAGTTCGGGCCATTTTGCGGCCCTCACACCTACGTTGCACCGCCGATCCCTCTGTATCTGTCAATAACCCCTTTTGTGCCCGTATATGGAGATGCCTGATGCCATGATGATACATTGAGGTTAGACAACACACTCCATATTTGGGCGTAGCTGCAGCATTGGGAACTCCTATGGTGCTCAGTGAGTCATAGTGACATGAGTGTGACGGCGTGGTATGCCGGCCTGCCAACCCTTTGTATCTGTTTGTCTACCTGTGTCCCTTTTATGCCCATATATGGAGATCTTTGTATCTGTCAGTCCTTGTCCCTTTTATGCCCATATATGGAGATCCCTGATGTCATTACTATATTGCCAATGCCATACCCTGTATATTGGCATGCCCATATATGGGCATATTGGTGAATCGGTTGTTCTGCAAATCCTGAACCTATAGAAGCTATTGCATGGACATGAATTCAGGTGTGCCTTGAGATATTGACTTGCCCTCTGGTATGCATTGGGCACAAAATGTGTAATCCACTGGTCTAATGTATGGCTAACGTATGTCCCTTGTATACTGCATAATGTGATCATAGTAGCCCAATAGCATGTAGTTGGTTATTATGATTTTCAGTAAGTAGTAGTAAAACAAAGACAAATTATTGTATAATTATGGTTGTCTGCAAATTGAATTATTAGGATTAATAAATAAAATTGGTTGTTTATGCCTCTGCATTGAAAATGAAGTTGAATTAGTTTAAGCTTAGTCTTGCTTCATTACCATCATTTCTTGTGGAATAAGGACACAGGTCCCAGGGGGGCAGCATGTGTTTTGATTCACATGAATGGCATTATGTTTCATATTTTCAGCCCTGGCAAAGATGCATATCCCAACCTACAAATAAATTCCTCATTATGAACACGAGCCTGCTCCCAAATAATAGTTTCCCCTACTTTGAAAGCATCCGTCAACCTCACATGATATTAACGATGTGTCATTTCTTTCAAGGCATTAGCTCTAATTGCTGATGTTGTTGAGAACACTGGCACCACAGTGCTGGGAGGGTCAGGATATGTAGTCCGCCCACCCAGTGTTATCTGAGGCAGACGAGTGGGAGGAAGCGCTGTGAAGCCTAGAATTATTTTTTAAGTCAGCTGCAGAGAGTAGAGCGATGCAAGTGCATACAGTATAATCTAACTGTATTATAATCACAAAAACACTTTCACTTTTCACCGCAAACAAGTTGGGCTGGGCCCCTAGTGGTCTGTTTGCAGAAACCCCAAGATTACACGGGTCAGTATATGGTTTAACCCCCAGAGGACTTTTCAATGGATTCTGTTACTATTGGACATGCTAAATGTCTTACAAAAAATCTAGGAAAATCTAACTTCTGGAAAGGCGTCATTTTCAAGATGCCGTCTGCGATGGCTGCCGGAAGCTTAACATGGCTATATATCAATTACTATTCAACCTAGAACGGTGGTTTTAGTGCTCAAGGAATGCAACTGAATCAGTGAAATTGCCACAATAATGTATTGCCAGATCCAAGACGGTGTCCCAAGGTTATGCAAAAAATTAACAAAGTAGCTCACATTAAATGTATTCAAGTCAAATGGTAAAACATTTTGGAAGCATATACTATATCTATTACTTACTTATGAAATGACTTAAATAGCCACAAAGTTGTCAAGTAATCCTGTAATCCAGGTTTATCAGCCCATTATAAGCACTTGTGTTATACATGTGTTGTCCTTGTCATCTGACTCCAACAGAAGAAACGTAAGTGTAATTGTCACATTCCACAGACAGTAGTACATGGTAGTCCATTATATTGTACAAAAGCTGCAGATTGTCTTGCAGGCAGTGGAGCAGTTACTGTACGAGGAATGATCTTCAAGAAAGCAGCATTCATTCTTGACATACAGTAAGTGGACAAAATGTATTATCCTGCAGGTTCCACACCTAGTTCATGGCATTCATCATACCCCGTTTCTTTTCCCATCCCTGATCAGGGGGGAGCAGGTAGGGGCTAAGTGTCTTGCTCATGGATACTTCGACACATATCCGTGGCCGAGCATCGAACCTGGGACCTTTTGTTTCCCAGGCGACCTCTCTACCCATTCAGCTGGACCACCCACAAGAGTGAAGGACAGGGTAGTTTTTTACAGTGTAAGTGTACAGTATCAACCATTTAAAATAAATCCTCAGAAATGCTGTGTCCTCTGTTATACATCCATGCTGTGTGACTGCTTGTGACACGACCTCTCAGATTTTCAGTGTTGGCAAAAAGGAGCTTGTAAAAGGAGACCATGTCCTTTGGTCTTGAGGGCAGCTATAGTTGAATGAATGGTAAGAGAGGCTGCCTGGAAAACAGAATGTCCCAGGTTCAATTCCCAGCCCGGGCTATGTGTCAAGGTGTCCATAAGGAACCCTAACTGCTCCCCTCCAGTGGTGGAAAAGGTACTCAAATGTTTTACTTAAGTAAAAGTATCAATACTGCAATGTAGAAGTACTCTGTTACAAGTAAAAGTCCGGAATTAAAAATGTACTTGAGTAAAAGTACATTGGTATCAAAATGTACTTAAAGGAGACATACCATGAATTAAAAAAAAATATTTGATATTTAATATCATATGGTGTATGTCCCTCAAACCATTTTCAAAAGGTTTGAGCCTAAATCAAC
Source organism: Gymnoscopelus microlampas (assembly GCF_963454915.1). Lineage (NCBI taxonomy): Eukaryota > Metazoa > Chordata > Actinopteri > Myctophiformes > Myctophidae > Gymnoscopelus > Gymnoscopelus microlampas. The sequence continues at coordinate 29,587,660 of NC_139955.1, forward strand.
ACTCAGATATACTCATCCCAAGTCAATTCTCTCAGGCTTATAAAGCACTTTCAGCTGCAATACCAAAACGTCCTGTTGGGCAGAGGGGTGCTACTGAGCAATTCTGTCTGTCAAAATACATGGGCAGAAAGTTTCGTGATGTAAGCAAACATTGCCATTCTGAGATGGCCTGTTCAGACACGCCCATTCTGAAAATCTCTGAAATGAGAATGAATGACTGAATGTTAAAAAAAAATATTTTTTGGGGTACAAGAGACACTGGGGAGCCCAAAAAATACAAAAAAAAAAAAAAAGTGAAATTCATGGTGTGTCTCCTTTAAAGTACCAAAAGTAAAAGTACTAAAATGTTTGAAAATAGCAGATCTACAAGCTCACAACGCGTCGCGATGCGACGCGTTGTGAGCTTGTAGATCGGCCATTTTCAAATAGCCTGTGTATAAAATAGGGTTAAAGTGGTTAATGTATGTTTTATAACGTAATCATTTATATCTGCAAGTAACTATTAACTAAAAGTTTTCAAATAATTGTAGGGGAGTAAAAGTACAATATTTGCCTCTGAGGTGGTGGAGTAGAAGTAAAAGTATTGGAAATTGGAAACTCAACTAAAGTAAAAAAAATACCTCAAAAAACTTAAGTACAGTACTTGAGTACATATACTTAGTTACTTTCCACCACTGGTCCATAAGCAACCCTAACTGCTCCCCTCTGAGTGCTCATTATAACTAACTAAGGGTTAGGGGTGGAACCTGCAGGATTATCGATTAGTCCCACTTAATGCATGTCAAGAATGAATGCTACTGCAGAAAGTCGTCGTTGTCTTTGCAGACTTTAGTAGAATGGGACATCACCCTGGGACGCCACCTTGAGTTTGGCAATAACTAATTAACTGATGGTAATTACACGGATTCAGTTGCATATCTTGAGCCCTATAACCTAGGGTTAGACACCAAAACCACCTCTCTAGTAATTGAGGCAGCCATCGCATACGCGATATGCATTTTCCTAGAATGTTTGTATGATATGTAGCATGGCCAATAGTAACAGAATCCATCAAATATTTTGTACCAATACTGATCTGTCTAATATTGGATGTTTTGCAAACAGACCACTAGGGGGCCAGCCTAAATTGTTTGCGATGGTTTTTGTAAACCTTATGCCCGCCCCATACCTAACACAATACCAAAAATCTAAAACTTGTCACCAAGTTCTGAATCGTGATTAATTCCCTCCCAGCTTTAACATTACCTGAAACAACCACCTTGTCCTACCCTTAAAAATTGCCTTGCTGATATTTGGCACATAGCAATGTAAAAAGAGACAGAGGATCAAAGTGTCAGAATGAAGGTATGCGAAGGTATCTTTCAAAAGAAAGAGGGAAGGAAAAGTTTAATGGTGCGACAGCCATGAAAGGTTCCTTAATGTTCTACTGTAACTCTCGTAACTCAGCACCCTAATGCCTTCAGAGGAGAAAGGATGCCGTTTCATCTTAACAACTGAGAATTCAACTGTGTGCCAAGCTAAATTCAAAATGCTCATAGCCTAAGCATGCTTCGATTACATTTCACATTCCTGCTTCCCAGTTCCCAGCACAGTTATTCACGAGGTAACTCAGTATAATGGACTGAGTGACCTTGTTAATAACAATCATGGTCTAAAGGCAGTGAAAACAGAGGTTGCCCTAATGACAGTTAAAGGGAAAACCTTTGCTATGGACACAGTGGACAGGATTAACATTTTGTGTATGGGCACAGCTCCCGGTTTGCCCCTTTTGATCACAGATGTTCCTTTTGTTTTTACTGCATCTTCAGTTGAATATGGTTTATCTTGCCAAAAACGCTTTGATTGAACTGTCTATGATAGTTGTTTGCAGTTTGAATCTGTCACTTCTTCCTCAAATTCAAAATACTGAATAAACTATCCAGTACTAAAATCACAACTTTGGTTGTCTTCAATCTCGACTCAGGAACAAGTTCCTGCCTAAGGGCCTGGAGGGAATGGATAGTGTGTATGGAAACAAACAAACATGTTGATATAAGAAGAAACATTCTTGAGCGCCTGCTTGATCTTTTTATTATCTTAATAAAAAGTTCTGAGGATAGTTCCAAGTTCATCACAGAGGGATTAACTCTAGCTTTATCTGAAGAAAAGTGGAGAGGAGGCTAAAGAGAAAGAAACTGAGAAATAATTAGCCAGAGAGGGACAGAGTGAGACCAAGAGATACGGCGAAGGAGAGGGCAAGAGATGGCAAAAGCTTTTTACCAAGCTACCATATTAGGGATACACGATATTGAAATTTTGGCCGATATCTGATTACGATTAACAGCGTGGTCAAATCGACCGATAGATACCGCAATAAACCGTTTCCAGTAAGGTTTACCTGGGTGCAGGTGCACTAAAAAAAAACAGGGAATCACCTGGTTTATTATTAGGGCTACTGATGTGCACATATTAGTTCAACCAACTTAAAAACTTAACATTTTCCAATTGTTGACCAGAAAACTCTGATTGAATCTGCAGCCTTCATCACCACAGAAGTTTTTTTTCAGATTCAGATAAAATTTAGCTTTTTTTAATTTATTTATATCCGATACCGATATGATGACCAATAAATCGTGCATTCCTAATTATTTCTAACAACAAATCAACATTTTAGTGGTTTCGTGAGCTAGTCTTTCTACATCGAAGTGTGACATAGCTCTGTTTACACATTTCTTTATCCACTTTAATTATTAGTTTTTATTGTTTTTATTTGACACTTACGTATTTTTCAACTTTTCTCATGCCAATAAAGCTCAATCTCAAGCTGAATTGAGAGAAAGAAAGGGAGAGACCATGATAGAGCAAGAAAGTCTGAACGAGATACATAGAGACGGGGGGAGATTCTGAACTGCCGGTCCCTACATTGTGAGTGCTATCTCCCCCATTTAGCATAAATTACAATGGCTGAGTGTTGCCCCTGCTTGAGGGATTGACGGCGATCATCCTAATCTCCTGGTGCCAGCTAAATCTGATGACTCTCCAAAGTTTAATCATGCCACCAGGGCTAGAGAGGACCTGATGAGCAGAGTGGTGTAAAGTAACCAAGTACATTTACTCAAGTACTGTACTTCAGTACACTTTTGAGGAATTTTGACTTAACTGTAGTGTTTCCAATTTTCAATACTTTTACTCCACTACATCTAAGAGGCAAATATTGTACCACTACAAACTTTAGTAACTTTGTCGATTTTGATTATTATTACAAAGCCCTATGCATAGGCTATTTGAAAATAGACGATCTACAAGCTCACAATGTGTTGTTGTGAGCTTGTAGATCCACTATTTTCAAAGCATTTGTATACATTTGGAAACTTGTGAAATGGGACATTCTGCAAAATGAGTACTTTAACTTTCAGTACTTAAGTATATTTTAATGCAAATACTTTTGTGGTATTGGTGCCATTACTTAAGTACAAAATGTGAGTACTTCTTCCACCACTAATACCAGGGTAATATATCCACTCTAGAAAGACAGCTCCTTTTATGAGCATTGCAGGATCCCCTACGTGGTCTTCCCAAAGGACATTCCCAGATTCTGTGTCGGCTGGCCACAGATTGCCCACAGCTAAACTTTATCACATTTAAGGGATGAAGTGAAATCTGTCAAAATTAGATCACTCATCATCAGAAATTGTGTCCTGATCACGCTTATGGCCAACTGTGTTGAGTTATAGCTATCATAAGAGAGGAGGTTTATTTGTCATCGGGGAGAAAATAAGGAGAAAAACCAGTACGAGTTTGTGCAAGCCCTAAACTTGTCAGATTGAGTCTAAATATCCCGTCTAAATCGAGATGGCTTGGAGATTGGCCTTTAGGCTGACTCTCAAAGCGGGACCCCTACTGCGAGGGCCTTGCTGCTCTGAAAAAGAGGGTTGGAATTGATGGGTATAGCGGGGAGAGTTTATCTCACTGACTGTTAGAGAGAGGGGAAGTCTATGGTCAGGATGGTGTGGCCTTTTCTTCCTGTATAAAGAGTTCATGTCTTCATGTTTTTCTACAACAAAAGTGCATCTATGCATATCAACGTGAACACAGGCACACATCAAATTTAGAAAAAAATTGCATTCATCATCTAGTACACCTAGGGCATGCACAAAAACGAGAGACACCTTATGTTTCACTCTCATACACACACACACACACACACACACACACACACACACACACACACACACACACACACACACACACACACACACACACACAGAGAATAGCTTTGCATATTATGCAGAAAGGAATTACTCCAATTTGCCCCTTTGCAATACATCGGTTAATTTTCTAAATTGAAAGTTCACATAATTACATGCTTTTTAGCTTTGTCTCTTCACTAATAAATTAGCATTATTAATATTGAGGTACTGTGCTCATTATAGGGCTTTCAACTAGTCGACTAGTATAACCACTAGTCGACCTTGTTGGTACTGGTATTTCATTGTTTTAATGCCATGGTAATGGCCCATTATTATTATTATTATTATCCTCCGGCCTTTATCTTTATCGAAAGGGGGTCAAAAGTATCCTCAAAAGGGGGTTATTGCCCAATAATAGGCTATTATTGGGCAATAACCCCCTTTTGTGTGGCAGCGGTGGCCTAGTGGTTAGAGGGGCGGCCTTGATACCGGAAGGTCCCTAGTTCGATTCCCCAATTCATCACATCAATCATGAATCACCGCTGAACAGCCCTTGAGCAAGGCTTCCATGCAGGGTCCGGCTGGAAACAAGTTTCGTACTTAGTCCGACACCCTGGGTAAACAACAAACTTTTGAGGATCCTTGGAGACGCTGCTGTGCTGCTGTGCCAGAAGCACTTCCCTTAAAACGGCATGAAAATAAAGGCAGGAGGATAATAATAATAGTAATGGCATTTTAAACGGTGGCAAAAAATATATATATATTTTTAAAGTCGAGTAGTCGACTACCACTGGGTCAAATTAGTCGACCAGTAAAAATCTCTAGTCGTGAAAGCCCTAGCTCATTATGCTTAATCCCAATGAAAGAAGTAATGTAAGTTGCATATATAAATATAAATAAATTGGTATTAAATTACAATGCATCGGTCCATCCAGATTAAAGATGCTGTAAGTGATTTATTTTCCTTTTGTTTTATTTTGTTTAAGTTAAAGCTCTAAATTCTGATTATTTGTGTTTGTTCCGTAACAGGGATCTCTACAGCCCTTTAATAAACAAACAGAATACATTTTCAGGTGGGTTACAAAGTCCATACAATCAGGAGAGAGAGAGAGAACCCATTCATTTATCAGCTTCAATTGTTTGCGGGAGTCATGTGACAATGAGTGTCAAACAGGTTTTTGATATTTAATACTGTTGCCTGTAATTTGCTTCCAAATGTATTGGCAGGAACGCACTATTATATAGGTCCACACATTTGTTTGTATGTATATTATCATCAAAATATTATCATAACAAAAGCCATACATCATGAACAACATCCAATCAACCCTAATTCGAAATGCAATGTTGAGGGGCCTCTAGAGCACAGCCCCAAATGTGCTTTCACCATATGTCGTTAAAACACTATTCCAACCCACAATGTACACAGCCCTGGGTAGGCAACCCAGCCTGTTGGAGATATGAGTTGTGCGGAGCACCCCTTTCTAGGTTTTTATACAGTATAGCTAAGCAACCCAAAGGGCATTATCAGTTGCCGCCCCCTTTTCTTTCACCTTTATTTATTCAGGAAGGACAATTACCCCCTCCCTATGGAACTCACTCCCAGCTCACATCAAAGCTGCCCCCACCCTCGACACGTTTAAAACCACACACAAAACCCACCTTTTTAGACTTGTATTCCCTACCTAATTCAAACCCCCCTTTTACCTTTAATTTTTTTTTAAAAATGTAAACGTTTTTTTTTATAACATTAACGAGTGTCAACGAGCGTCAGCTGGACACAGACACACACACACCTGATGCACCAGAATATGATGGAATATGATTAAGGATTACTGTGATTACGGTAAGCTCACATTTCATATCACACACACCATACAGTTAGAACTCCTGTAACTTATGAAAACAATATATATACACAGTATATACTATATATATATATATAATTTATTTTACCGATACCGATATTTTCCAATATTACATTTTTAAGCTAATATCGTCCGATAATTTTGGGTGGGCGATAATATCAGACATCCTCAATTATTATTAAAAAGTGGGACATGGCTGGTTTTGTGTGTAGTCCCTGGCTATTGACCAGAGGGGAAGACACATCCTGTGTACCTACTGCACTACCACCTTCCTCTCATGACTCAAAAACCTCAAATATATTAATGCATTACAAAACACCACCACATAACTGTATTATCCAGTTTCACCATACACACCGTGGGCCTTTACTGGGTTTGTGAGCTTGTTCAAACATAAAATCCTGGTTTCATGGAGAGGGTAAATTTAACCTGTGTTTGCACATGTCTGGGAGTGAGAGTCCATGATATTATGCAGATTGCTCCATTATTTTTTCCTTACCATCAGCTTATTGTCTTGCACCACTTGTCACCCATAATTGCCTACACCTCAACATGCCGCCATTAATGGAGAATAGGAAATGCATGAATCAAAGCTGAGTGCAACTGAATCGCTTAGTTTGTACATACTGTACAGTAGGCCACGTGCTTGTGCAAGTCAGTATATTATCCGCTTACAAAATTTCTGCGCAAAAACATAGGATTACGCTCAACAGTGAGGATATTTAATATTCATTTTTGGTATTTAACTAAGATTCACACAATGTTTGGAGCTTTCTACCTATCAGTGTCTGAGGAGATGAACCCAAGTCACAGAAGATATGGAATGAAAAAGACAACTTGATTTGTATACATACATAAATACTGTACATCATTGTGAATTTAACAGAGAATTAACCACATTTCTACTTAACATCCTGTTATTCCATTCGACAAAAGTTGGGGTCAGAATACACAGAAGTAGTTCATGTTGTTCACTTCTACTTTCTTGTCTTGGGGATTGTGAGTGTTTGCATTTGATCTTTACAACTCAAGTGCCAGTAAAAGCTAATGCTGTAGATTTAAATTAATTCCAGAATTCACCCCGTCTCTTTAAAGGACAACTTTAGTTTTTTACAACCAAGGTTTATGTTTTAGATTGTAATTAAAGTAAATAAAATATGAGTGTTAAAAATTTTAAATGTACTGCTTTCTATAGTTTTAGCAATTTTCGCCATCTTTTTTACAGTGGGCGGGGGCATTCTGTCCGGTGGCTAAATATGTCTTTTTTTACACAATAACCTGGTGTTTTCTTTATTATTATGTACAGTAGCTCTTCTAGCCCCCAATAACTCACATCTGGCCATCAAAGACCACAGGACCTTTTTTATTGTGTAAAAAAGGCATATTTAGCCACTGTAAAAAATATCGCAAAAATTGCCAAAACTGTAGAAAGCAGTACATGAAAAAAAAATAACACTCATCTTTTATTTACTTTAATTACAAGCTAAAATATAAACCTTGGTTGTAAAAAACTAAAGTTGTCCTTTAACCACACGAACCCTAGAGTCCCTATTCGGGAGTGAACATTCAGCGAAAACAGAAGATCTACGAGCTTATAAGACGTGGGTTTAAATGGTCAAGAACAGTTCCTCAAGAAGTTCCATCACTTGGTGAACTTCAAAAGGCAGACAAACTGGGCTTTGGTTGGAGATTTTCCAACCAAGTCAAATAAGGAACCAAGTGATTTAACCACTTTCAGACTGGTGTCCCCAAGTCGATCTACAAGCTCATAACGCATCGCGATGCAAAGTATTGTGGGCTTGTAGATGGGCAAATTTTGCAATATAAAAATGTTTAAAGATATAATAAACTAGAACTTAAGTGGTAAATATAATCAAATGAGTTTATTGCAGCACTACATGACAACATTCCCTACGTTATTGACTCAGAGTTCAAGGTGGTGTGCTTCTCTATGAATAGATCATAGAGAATAGATCATAGAGAAGCGTGTGTCCGTAAAAACGTTTTTGCCATCTTTGTTTCATGCAGGGAAAAAATAAGACTGTGTGCAGGGCTTTACAACAGGGCGGGAACCCCTTTTTGTAACTATACCTTTCAGGACGGTAACCCTTTTTGTTCCTGTTGCTATGTACAGTATATAGCAACATACATTTTTTGTAATTTTTTAATAAATATTTGACGTTTTTTAGAAAACCTAGGTCAGGATTTAGAAGGTGTTTTTAGAATCGGCCTCAGGTCTAAATGGGTTAAGTTAGCAGAAGTTCTCTTTTCTGTGCAAAATGCATTTAGCCAATAAGATGTCTAAAACAACATTCTTCCACACTTTCTATAACTACTTAAACCCTATACTTTAATTGACCGTGGTCCCCCAGGGGCCTATACTTGTTTACAATCTCTCACAAAAATAGCCTACCTATAAGCTCCGCGTTGTGAGCTCGTAGATCTTTGCAAAGAAAATATTCGCACATCCACTTCGTTCAGATGCAGGTGCGTTGGACAGTGACAAATGAAGCGATCCTCTCTGCTCTTGCTCAGCGTCAGTTTTATTCAAATTGACATGACGTTTCGGTCCCTCTGGACCTTCCCTCAAGAGTGTCTTGCTTGTAGATCTGCAATTTTTGCAGAACGTTCATATTATGACATCCTCAGGTTCATGTGCAAAACCAACACAAACCCGACTGAGGACTTTCAAAATCCAGGGACGTGCACAGATAGACTCTAGGTGGTGCTACAGCACCTGCCCTTTGCCCTCTTGACCAGAAGTGCCCTTTTTTCCAGTTTACAGCAGGGGTCTTCAACAGGGGGTCCGGGACCCCTAGGGGGTCCTCAGAGTTACTACAGGGGGTCCGCCAAATGTTTGTGTGATATGATTTTTCATTTACATTAACCACTCGAAACCTAGCATCCCTTTTCTGAGGAGAACTTTAGCCAAAAATAGCCGATCTACAAGTCCACAACGCCTCGCGCTGCGAGGCGTTGTGGGCTTGTAGATCGGCTATTTTTGGCAAAGAGGTATAGGTGTAGAGGGAAAAAAGAGCAGACCAAGTAAACAAAAAAAGTATAATTTACTTGAGCACCTGCCCCTCAAAATGTCTGTGCACGCCACTGTCAAAATCTATAGGGAAAAATCATGTTGGAAAAAAGTTTCTCCCTGTTCCTTTCCTCTTCTCCCTGGCTTCTGCTGCTGACTACTTGAAACAACAGATTGTACGACTCCAGCTCCGACAGAGCTTGCCAAAAGAAAGAGGGAAAAAAAAAACAAGCACGGCAAGGAAGAGAATGTGCCCCGTCTTATCATCTGCTGCCACCATACAGATTAGTGCTGAACGGAATAGAAAAGGGTTGTGAGGGAGGGCGAGGGGAAAAAAATATTAAAAGCTGCTCTCCAGTATTAGAACAGACAGTTGTATTAGGTTTCTAATAAGAAGAGACAGAGCAATACTGAGCCTTGAAAGGGGATAGAGAACCATTTCCCTGCACCTCACAGCACACAGCAAAAGTCTTAGTGTTCATTTGAGTCTGTACGTGTACAGAATGGAACCTTGCACTTACAGAGTTAAATGAATACTCAGGGTTTTACTGTGCATCTCCCAGCACACATTCATATATACTCATACCTTCCTCTTGTCCCACTAAGCTTGCCCCCCACCCCTCTATTTTCTCCTTCAGTCTTTTCCACTTGAATCAGATAGTAGCAGCAGGAGTATGTCATAGCTTTAACTCATACAGTATTAATTATACTACCCCCCATCCCTGACCTCGCTTGTACTGATAATCTACTTCTCACAAACCCCGGCCTAGGCACGTGGCTCTTATCGTTGCTGAAGTTGAACCCCTTCGGTGTCCGCTAGCGCCCTGGTGCTGTGTGATCCTCTTTGTCCTATGGGTCTGCCGATGATTTATGAGACTTGCTGCTAGTAATCACAGCAATACTCTGGGATGCATCAGTGAAGGCGAGAAAAACTCCCTCTCACTTTTCACTCAGCAGACTGACTGTATTATGGCAGTGAGTTTGTGGGCCGCTGAAATGATAGGGCATAGTTACGCGGCGCAATATGCTGTTAGTGGATTTAACTGTACATTATGGCAGAGATTTACTGCCTATGTAAATGTGACAGAAATGGTACCAACTCGGTGTGTCACTGAAATCTGAGATGTGGACTTCATTTGGGTGGCTGGCTCGGGTTTGGCTGGACAGTAAAAAGATTACTGTTTTTTATCTCTGGTGCAATGGCTCCCAAGTGTTATACATAAAGTATGTCTGCCTTCTCGGTGAGCAGGTACAGTATAACAAGATTAGCTCTTACTGATGATACACTTTGCTTTTAAAGTCATGGCTGTTATCTGTGTTCTTGTCAGAGTTAATGTTAATGTAATATTTGGCTTTATGGTTAAGGCATAGTTTTATTAGTGAAGTGAGGGCAGGAGAAATGCTGTCCTGCTGGAGAAGTAGGTTGATCCATTGAAGTGGATCACTTCAATGGATGCTTTGAATTTAAAACCCAAACCAGATGGCTCCTCTTACAAAATGGCATTCCCATGGAATCGGTAGACAGATAAAACTTTATTGAGCCCTGTGGAGAAATTCAGGTGTTGTAGCACCAACTATAGAGGTCATGACGGGTCCACCCGAACCGAGAATACCCGACAGGACCCGAGACCCAAACGAGTCTGGGTGCGTGTTTTATCACGGTCACTCAGGTCCGGGTCAGTTCAGGTACTATTACCTCGGATCCCAAGTCTGTTTACCATTATATGTAATAATACCCGATGAATCCGAGAAGACCTTTACTCACCGCTGATCAGGACAGAAAAGCACAAAGTGCTGCGGGATGATTAGGCTGACCTGGGATCAGATCAGTGGTGGAAAAAGTACTCAATTGCTTTACTTACAGTAAGTAAAAGTATCAATACTGCAATGTAAAAATACTCTGTTACAAGTAAAAGTCCATTATTCAGAATTTACTTAAGTAAAAGTACATAAATATTAGCATCAAAATGTACTTAAAGTACCAAAAGTAAAAGTACTCATTATGCACAATGTCCCATTCCAAGTTTTTAAATGTATACAAATCTTTTGAAAAGATTCACAATGCGTCGCATCGCGACCCATTGAGAGCTTGTAGATCGGCGATTTTCAAATGGCCGAAATGTATATCGGGCTGAAGGGGTTAATGTATGTTTTGTAATAATTATATAAATCTACAAAGTAACTAGTAACTAAAGTTGTTCAAATAATTGTAGTGGAGTAAAAGTACAATATTTGGATCCGAGATGTAGTGGAGTAGAAGTAAGTACTGTAAGTACAGAAAATTGTAACAGTACTTAAGTAAATGTACTTAGTTACTTTCCACCACTGGATCAGATTACTGCAGCGTAATATAAAGGGGGTAAAAGGTTGAGCTGCGCATGCGTGCCAGGCTGCCTGTTCAGTGACTTGCATCAAACTAACCCTTAATGGAATCAATGGCATGCACAATAATGGATTCCTTCTTCATCTAGGTGAAAACATGCAATTTGATTTCATTGTCTCTTACTGTCTTACTGGCTACATAGCTGCTAGATTACATTATGGAGTAGCCATCATTCTGGGTCCAATCGGGTCTGGAAACAAATTTCAGGGGTCCATTTGGGTTCGGGTCTATCATTTTGGACCCGTGAAGAGCTCTAGCCCCTACAGCAATAAGCATGAAACACTAGGTAGGTACAGGTAAGAGTAGAGAAATATGAATAAGATGTATAAGATTTAATAAAATCATTTACACACAAGTATTGACTATCGACAATGGCTATGAGGTTGGTACAGTGACAGCCATCCTACATTTGCAGTATATGTACAATATATCAACTGAATATAATTACTTAATATACCATCTGTCATCAATGAGACGTTTACAGTGGTTATCCTTAACGGGTATATGTCATGGTTCTGTTCACTCTGGGTGTGATTATGCCCGAGTCAAGCAGGAATCATTAAAAAAAGAACAAAATAGAACGCATGGGGGCTTGGTTGTGGAGCTTGATACTGGCACAAAGGACTGACTGACTGATTGGATTGATTGATTGAATACTTTATTTAGCAGTTTGCCAATAGCACTATTGCACTGACTGCCCTCCTTTATGACCAAGTCACTATGTGTTTTACCAGGGGATGATCCGTCTGTGACGGAATATACTCCTCATCCCTGCTAGCTCATCATACAAGGGATGGCAGGGGTTCATCTGGATAGAGTCCAGCATCCTCCAAATCTGAACTGTCTGAACTGGACTGAACTAGAGAGATAACGTGGAGGCCCTCTACAAGAAGGGCCAGAGCAAACTGTTCATCCTGAGGAGGCTCAGGTCCTTTGGCGTGTGCAGCAGGATGCTACAGATGTTCTACCAGTCTGTTGTGGCAAGCGTCCTCTATTCTCCCCAATTGCATGCTGGGGGAGTTACTGTACATCAAAAGGGACAGTAACAGGCTGAACAAGCTAGTGAAAAACCCTCGGTAAACCCTCGATAAACAGGATGGCGTGGAGGTGGTGGCGGAGGTGAGCTGAGCACAATGAGGAATCTGGTTGCCATCATGGCTAACCCTTTAACCCATTATCCTACAGTGGACAGGGGGAGACGTAGATAGGCTATGACAAAAAAAACTAAAGGGTACTTTTTGTCAAATCATACTTCAGCCAGAATCATACAATTCGCTGACCAGTAAAGCTCACAACAAGTCGTGGATGCAACGCGTTGTGAGCTTGCAGGTCTGCCATTTTAGACGTGAGGCACCGTTGTGCGACTAAGAATAAATTAGGCTTCATGAGACAACCGGTAACTGCCGTGCCGACAGGGCTGAGTGGACGCAAAAAGATCACAGAGCCCTCAATTACCGCCACAGCAGGTGTCCAGTGGACTGCTAGATGAGTGAGTGTACAGAACGAGACACTGTACCGCCTTAGTATTTGATGTCACGTACGCCCTGCTGAGGAAGCGAGGGAGCGAGAGAGGGTGAGTGAGTGGAATATTAACACCTGGCTTTAATGAGATTGGCATGCACACCCCTACAGCCATTACATCCAAACCTCGGCCGTGTGCAATGTAGATTCCCAGAGATGACCAAAACAAACAGGATTAGTCTTGCAGGCCTTTTGTCAAAATACATTAGCTGTGCTGTTGTATGTTTGCACCATGCTAACCTAAGAATATGGGGATTTAACTAGACCGGAGCAAAAAAAGAATAGGAAAACTAGAAAACTAGTATTAATGTGTTTTAAAGGGACTACACCATGAATTTTAACTTTTTCTTCTTTTTGGTTTCCCCTACCTCTCTTCTACCCCCCCCCCCCCATGACGTCACGCCAGGGAACAATCCCTCCCGTTTTTCAGTTCTAACCCAAAAAAAAAAATATATATATATTATTTTTTCGTATTATTATTTTTTTTACTTTTTCCACACAGAACCAGGAGATAACGTGCATACAAACTGGCTCAATAGCGCCCCGTGCTGAACAGGACAATGTGGTATTGGAGGTGAAAGTGCTTTATAAGCCAGAGAGAAGTAGTTGGAATGAGTATATCTGAGGCTTGATTTAGGCTCAAACCTTTTGAAAAACGTTTGAGGGACATAAACAATATGATATTAAATATTATTATTATTTTTGAAATTCATGGTGTAGATCCTTTAAGTCATTCTACTTGTGCATTGTACATTACAGTCATTTAGCAGACACTTTTATCCAAAGCGACTTACAGTAAGTACTTTAATTGTATTTTTCAGTTACTGGTATACTGTAGGTGTGCATGTGTCTTGGTGTTTGCTTATTTGATATGCAAGGCATACCATCCCACTGCTATTTGGAGTAGATAACTAGAAGTATCGACCACTCGTGGCCAATTATTCTGTGGAGCAGGCGTGTTCCTATCTCATGGTGTGCTTAATGGTGATTCTGCTTTTTCTCCACGTGGCTTTGTTACTCGACATCAAGCAATTAAAACTTTAATTATGCTGAAATGAGAAACTGTCTCTGATGCTTAATTTCTCGTTTACTCATGTAAAAGTGAGGCTATGATGTTTCATTAAATGCTTTCCACCAGGAAAACTACCAGTGCTTTGCCAAACGATATGGACAAAATCTAGAAGTGACTGCTAAGAATTAACTGAGCCTTGCATTGAGGAAAAACAGATGGTGCATTTGGATATCAAGCACCAGTAAATCAAATGTATACATTTAAAAGAATGCCACATTAGGGATAAATAATCGTTTCATTTTCTCCTATTTAAATTGTATATTTAATGGGTCTATGCTTTATGCCTTTTGTTATTCTCCCATTTGTGGGGATGTATTGCTTTTATGGTCTGCTGCAAACCAAAATTCCCATTTGGAAGTCTTAAATGATTTTTCTTTGGTAACATTATTGCAGTTCAGTGCTGTACCTGAACAGGACAGGCTAATGACAAAAGCAGACTTAATGTCTGAAAAATGTACCAAAAGCAAAACACATTATGAATCATTTTAAGAGAAGAATTTGGGAGCATAGACAGAATAAATGTCTTGAGTGGTTTTCATTAACCAGCTTTAGTGCTACACAATTTACAATGATTTCATGGAGTACTGTAGGAACCCCAGGAACATTTCTAAAACCATTAGGTACTTCATGGGGACTAATTTTGATCCACAAAAGCTGGACCAGAGCTTTTGACTCCCTGCTGGCCACGTTAAGATAACCAAAGTTTAAAATTCGGCTAGACTGAGAACAATGTTATAGTGTCCTTTTGAATCTATTTAAATGTATGGTAACTTCAATACGACCCAATTATCTACAAAATAATGACTGTCCTCCTTTATTAACAAGCCCACTCTGCTGATTATTTATGCAGTTTTGTACATTTGAAGTTTCCTCCATGGCATATCTGTGGAGGATGTGAACTGGAGGACGGATTTAGGATTTTTGTACAATTTAGGCATTTGTCAGGAGCTCTTATCTAGAGTGACTCATATCTAAATAACATTTGTAGCTATTTGTGGTTAAGCAAAAATCATTAGAAGTAACCACAATATCTGCATAGCATAACTGGCATCTATCAAAAGAAAGTGACAAGAAGAGATCAAGGGGAGAGGGGTGATAGGGTGGAGTCTGAAGAGGTGAGTTTTCATACTGTGCGGAAAATGGAGAGTGACTGTCTGCAGTTCTGACTTTTTAGGTTTGGTTATTTTACGTCTCTGGTTCAAGGACTGTGCCAACTTTTTTTCCATAGCTTCAAAGATTGTGGTGGGGAAGGATGAAAGTGGTCATCTGTTTGAGAGTCACTCCCCGTCTGCACTCACTTCTCGGGCCACACAAACACTCCTGGAATCAGAAATGAGGAGAACTCCCCAGCAATGTCTCCCAGTGGACTCGCTGAAGCATTTGTTTAATAATGATAGGGACCCCGCTCTCTCAAGATCCACCAACTGTCCCCTGAGGGCAAAATAAGCCAACTGCAATGTAAACCATCACTGAGTATTCCTGGCTCACCCGTCTAAATCTCAAAAACAGCATTAAGGATTTTGTCCACACTGCTTCCAATGTCATTTCCCAGATTATTAGTGTTTTCCGTGTGAGTACCGGAATCCTGGTTGCCTTTTGCGTCGCAGCCTGTCACGTACGCTTCCATTTGAAGCTGTGCTCAAACTGCAAGCAAAACCAAATCAACTACAAGCAGCTACAGTGATGATTAAATGTACCCCGGTGGAGGTTATTTTGTTAGCTCCCGTTTTTAGGTGCACTTATTCAACCTGATCAGGGTTTGTAAAATCCAGCTTGTTACAAATTACTGCAGTGAATTCTCACCAAATCCGCTTTACTCCCTTCGCATTTTAAGCGCTTCTGTTGCACACCGTTTAGGCAGAAGCATTTGAACATTGTGTGAGCCAACAGTCTGGCTCAAGAGACTATTTGGTTCCTAACTTTCAGTCAGCGAGTCCAATCTACACTGTAAAATCCTCAGTATTAATTTAATTTCATCCGTTTTTGGTTTAATTTGTACAGACCCTTAAGGGTCCATTCCATTTGGTTCCATTTGTAAAGACCCTTAGGGTCCATTTGGTTCCTAACTTTCAGTCAGCTGTGATCCCCGGTCCAGACATTAAGAAGCAGTGATGTCCTCGTTTG
Source organism: Gymnoscopelus microlampas (assembly GCF_963454915.1). NCBI lineage: Eukaryota > Metazoa > Chordata > Actinopteri > Myctophiformes > Myctophidae > Gymnoscopelus > Gymnoscopelus microlampas. Next base: position 29,603,828 of record NC_139955.1, read on the forward strand.
CATATCAAATCCACTTGTGTGCTTTACGTAAACTTGTGTAATCTAGCCTGGGGTAAACACTGTTGACTCATCATTAGTTTCTGACCAAATTTGTATTGAAAACATGCCACTCAGTTCAACGCTTATGGGCATTTAGCTGATTTTTTCCACAATGAGGGAGCCGGTACAGTAGCAGTTTTGTGGCCTTGCTCAATGACATTAACAAGGCGGCAGGACTGACAGCAACCAAACCTAACACCATAGGCCATGCCGTGGTTCCCAACTCTGCTCTATAATAATTCCAGGTCTAACTAGTCCCTGAGTAGACAGAGTTCAAGACCAGTTGAATGCAATTGGTCCTGGTATAGGATGGAAAACCAGTAGTAACCCTACTAGAGGGGACCAGGTTTGGCCACCCTGCTCAAGTTCTAGCACAGAACGAAATGTTCAACAGAATGAATACCCTTTATTGTGTACTGTAAGAGTAACACTCACTTCTTCCTTCAAACAGAAAAGCATAAGGGCTTGGTTAAAATATACCTCCGTCAGCCATGTACTCTGCATGGAGAGCAGAACCATGTCGAACTGATATTTTTGATTGCAAAATGAATGCAAAAACAACAAGAACATATAATATGAGATCCGGTTATCCAGAACCGCCAATCCAACAAATATGCCAAGATATGACTGTCTTTGGCGACTGAATTTCCCTCGCGGGATCAATTAAGGTCTTGTCTTATGTTATTCCCATATATGGGCATATACTGATGACATCAGTGATCTTTTGAATAGCTAGTAGTGATGTGCGGGTCGGGTTTTTTCATGACCCACCCCGCACCGCCACGGAACCCAACCCACCTCAACCTGCCCCGCGAACCCATATATAAATCTATGGCTCAACCCGCCCCGCGACCCGCAGTGGGAAAAAAAAGATAATCATCATAATAATAGCTCAGATTTATATAGCGCTCTTTTAAGTACCCAAAGTCGCTTTAAATGTCTACAGTAGTACAACATTGTCATGGGCTAAATAAACAAGCGTGCGAGAGCGGCTGACCCGCTCACCCGCAGCCCACATAATTGCCTCTGAAATCCTGACTCGACCACCCGCGCCGCGGGTTGACCCGCGGGACCCGCAGGTTACGGGTCGGCCCGCTCAACACTAATAGCTAGCGAGTATGCAGTACCATGGATTTCTTTGTAGCAGTTTAAAATGCCACTAGTTTCACTTCAGATCATGTTGTCTGCATTCAGCAACTGAGGCACTTGAACAAACCAGAGAATACGCAGATGTTTTAAATTCCCCATCATTATGAGACAGGGACAATCTAACTATATAAATGGCGACCGACTTCCGCACCCTCGGTGTCGACAGCCCACAGCTCTGTTATCGAATAAACAACGCACCGCCAGACCACATGTCGCCAACTGACTCGCCACGGCGGCCGCGCTGAATTTACGCCTCGCGTAGGGGACATCTCACTGCTCACTACACCTTTTCCACCGCGCAACATAATTAATTCTACTCACCAAATGTCGGACAAAACGGAAGGGGAGGCAGCTTCGTACCGTTTACCGTGCGCACGACCTCATCACCACAACAGCAGCCAGCCGCTGCGGGGGTTTTTTCCTTTTTTTCCAAACTTTTTTTTTGGTCACCATTTTCTCCAGGCACCATTTCTGGTGTAACGTGCGGCAGCATGCGCTGGGTTGCCAGGTTTGCACAGCCAGCGGCAGAAACAAGCAACCACCTTCATGAAAAAAAAAAAAACACCGAAATGGTCCGCCATGTTCCAGGGGGGTCCCCGCGCGTCCCAACACTCCACAGGGGGTCCGTCGACCAGCAGGGGGTCCGCGGGGGTCCCCCTCAAACATCAAAAATATTTTTTTTTCAATTTTTTCAATTTTTTTTTTTAACTTTTCCACAGTTTTACTCCGGCGATTTGGGTCCCCCAATATACACGCGGCCACGCTGGGCCCCGTGCGCGGCTGGGGTTGAGGGGGGCGTAGCCCCCCGAAACTCTAGTATATCATAAATAATACATCAAGACTCGAATCAAGGTGTATTGAGAGCAGCGACTAAGAAACCTCAAGTCACAAGATCCACTTATTTCCATAGCCGTGGGAAGTAGGGGCGTTGAAAGGCGCCTGCACTCCCGCCCCCCTGCTGCCACACCCCCAGGAGGTTAACAATGAAAGAACATTGATGCGTTCATGTATTATTTATTGTGTTTTCTTTGTAAAGAAATTGATCGCGACTTGCTGTGCGTGTAAATAAGTCAGATGGTTTATTATTAAGCGATTCGTGGTATGTTCTGATGGGCCGCCTTGCCATACTGTGTTATGTTATGTTGTGCTGTGTGTTATAATACACTGCAGCATGTGCACGTGACACATGATGTCTCATAAAATCTTAATTCTGAACAAAATGCTGTCATTCACATTTCTCTGTAATCTGCAAAGTCTGGTTATGAATTCCTTGTGTCGATTATGTTTGTATCATCAGTCAATCAAAGGTTATGAGTTTGTGTCAGCCTTTTCAGCTGCCTGCACCTCACTAGCGAGAGAGAAGCACACCACCCCCTACTCAAAACATCAAAACATCTATGCTATTTTGCAGTGATTATTGGAGTAAAATAAGCATGTAAATTATGCCGTTTAAAACAATCGGCTAATGCTTCACAAGGGGAGATAAAGGAGGGATGAGTAGCCGCCAGACAGCCCCAGCCAGGTGCTCGTCGTCATTCACCATCTCATCAATGACTCAGTTCTTAAGCAGTATTTGAATGTGCGTACAATGGAGTACAAACACCCACTCACAAAACACAAGTGTTCTTGCATTTGCATCTTGAGTGAAACACTGTACATGTTTGCATGTAGGAATGGGTTCTTCTCACAGGCACTCAACACGCACGTGTCATCTTTCTCAAGCACACTTGTGTCAGTGGGATGTCTGTCTGTCTGTCTGTCTGTCTGTGTGTATGTGTATGTATGTGGTGTGGTGTGGTTTGGGTACACACCAAGTGTGTTCATGTACATGCCAGCTTATATGCGCAGATATGTGTATGCGAGTGTGGGCTCATCTCCTTCAAAATGAACTCATTATGTACTGTAAGCAGGGGGGGGGGGTAAGGGTTTTACCCCTGTACTGGGCAGCTCGCACGGAGCGCAAAGGTACATGTAACTACAGCCAAGGTTGGCAACACAAAGATGCATCCTTAACCCTTCCATTGTGTTAGGGTCATTTTTGATATCCTCAGAAATAGCCATTTTAACGCAACAAAAATATGTATCATCATTTTAATCAATTCTGATCTCTATAAAAAAAAGTGACACTTCCGAAATGACCCGGCAGAGAAGTGTGGCTCAATTCCCCCCAAATTGTCAATATTCAATGTTTACATGTGTGAGAGTGAGAGAGACTTGTCCTCAATTAGCATTTGCTATCAGGAGTAAAATAAAGTTTGAGTTTATAAAAAAATAAATGACTTACTTTTTACCTTAATAATATTAACATTTTTTAAAGCTAAAAAATGACCACCTCATAGCAAGTCAGCTATGAGGTGGGAGAAAAATAAATAATGAAAATAATATTCTTTTGAGTATTTTGGGCTGATTTAAATCACGGGTCAAATTTGACCCGCTAACACCACAAGTGGATGCAGTTTTCTAACACAATGCAAGGGTTAAGTGAAGGTTTTGGGTCTTAAGCCTAATAAAATCAAATATACATATTGGCAGCTATTAATATCCATAACGGTATATTACACTGGTATATTACATGATATACATATATATATAGTAAAGCCTATGTTTAGGAAACACTTTGTTAGAATGAATTGAGAGTGAAATACCAATCGCAGCACCACTTGTCCAGGAGCTTAATGGTATTTTGGTTCTGACAAATCAGGTTCCCATCAAGCCACTGCAACACGGCAAAATGAGAATGCACCCATCTGCTGCGTGCCTCATTCCAGTGCACCTGTCCCAAAGTGGGGGTCTATGACTTGTTTTAAAGGCGAGTGGGCAGCCCACTTTTTTTCCTTTATATTGACAAAAGGAAATTAAGGTTTCCAAGGATCCCAAAAGTTGTCTTCTGAATCACCTTTCACACTGTACGAATTCAATAATCCCTAGTGTCTAGACAAAGCCTTGCAGTTTATTTGGTGCAGACCTTTTGTTTAATGCCAACTGAGCTTAAATGCACTCACTGCGAAATTGCAGAAAACAAAGCAGAAAAGAAAGAAATTGCTCATCTGGTGGCTGACTGTTCCGTTTGGATCAAGATAAAAAGGGAAAAAACAAAAACAAGGAACGTGTGAGGTAAAGCTTAACTCCTTGGGCCATTACTCATTGAAGAAGAACACAGTGCTCAATCCACTGGCCTGCCAGGGGACACACTCTCAACTCTTAGCATTATGTAAGAATTAGGCTCCAGACTGCAAACGACTAAATGGGGAAATCTAATTAAATGCAGGATTTGCAAAAGTATCTATGCCGAGGATTACAAAGGCTGAGCCTCATCAAATCCACAGAGTGATAGTTCAGCGGCACTTGCATAAATGGGCGAGCGAAGCAGACATCCCACAGAAGGCCACCTCTGCACCGCTTTGTAGTGGGAAATGGCCAGCTATATGATGCATGCCAATCAGTTTCTTTGCCAGGGCCTTTTTGATGAGATGTAAAAGGCTGAGCAATGCCATTAACCAACAAGGGCACTGAAAAGGAGAAACAGTGCAACTGTGATGAATAGGGGGGTCACCAATCTCTTATGCACTGAAAAAGGACTTTCAATTTGACTGTGCTCATTAGATTATATGACAATAAAAATGAGTAGGCGATGTACAGTGTTTGGGGTATTTGTGGGATGATTACCTATTTATGGTATCAAATAAAATGTTATGTAGTTCATGTGGGTTTTTATAGGAATGATTGATTCTTTGCCTGGCCTTACACTAAGACCTGAAAACAGTTCATTTAATTCTAGCCTAGCCTATGATATCTGTGAAAGGAATAACAGTAACACATTATTAGTATGTGCATTTTCTGAAACTCTTGACCATGACATTATAATGTCACACCCTTTGTCAGCAAAATTAGAAGTACAAGGTTTCTTTAAAGGAGTCAATCTAATATAAATGTAACTCTCAGCAGACAGAACTCAATAGTTGGTCTAGGGATATTGAGTGGTGTGTGTGTGTGTGTGTGTGTGTGTGTGTGTGTGTGTGTGTGTGTGTGTGTGTGTGTGTGTGTGTGTGTGTGTGTGTGTGTGTGTGTGTGTAGGGGGGGGGGGGGGGGGGGGTTTGAATTCTGACCCCCAACAAGGTGCTTCTTCAACAGTGCAGATGATTTGGGAGCTTTGGGAGCTTCTGCCAACCCCACGGCACAAATCCATGTCCAATTATTTGCTTCGCAAATTGCCTGAATTAATGTCTGACTGACCCACACCCACCTCCATGTAGTTTGCGGTTTGCCCACCCTAATATTACTATTGAAGACTGGAGAGGGGCCATCATGTATTAGGCCACTGTCATCTCCCTCTGCTGAGAGGCAATGATTGCTTCACCACTGTAGGCTTTAATGAATGATAAGAGTGTCTGATCGCAGGAAGGTGCCTTCAATGTCATCTTCGTTATCAGGCGTTTCAATCTGCCGACAACGAAGTGAAGATGTCCACGTGAACGGTTTCACAAAGTGTGCGAGAGGGGATTAGACACATTTGAGAAAATATGCTTTTATTTACTTATCTATTCCCATTTGAAATGGAGAATGGCAATAAGTCCGCTTCCCTTTGCATTGCTTTCACCACAGAGACAAAGCACTTAAGCCAAAAAGAAAACTTGTGTCGCCAGTGTCGACAGACACGATTTAGCAAAAATAAGCCCTAATGGAGATGTAATAGGATAATATCTCTGGATTTGAACAGGCTCACGTCATCATGTTGGTGCCTCTTCACCAGTACAGCATAAATTCCATGAGCTTCCTTCTCCTTGAAATAAATACAAAAGTGAATTGTATTTTAGGGAGAAAAATAAATAAACAAATAGTATTACTTGAATTTTGTCATTTAATATCTCCAAAAAAATACATGATTGGTCGTTCAAAAGTGGTGTCAATTGGTAAGGCAATGATATGCAGTACATTTTCTTCCCACACTCCACATTGTGAGGTATTCTTACAGTATGTCAAGGGCAGAGTGATGAACAAATAAGCAATGGTTAAAGATTACGCTCATAAGTTTTAAGTAGTATAATACTGTGTGAATAAGCACTCAGCATGGCAACAACAAGAAGAGAGGTGCCTCATTAGATAAAACCAACTTAATGCTCCTGTGGGGTGGTTAAGCTTAAAAATAGGCTCTTCCTTATCGCTCCCCCTTTTTCGGTCTCTGCTTTTCATGCGTTTTATCTCACAGCGAGGTGTTTGTGAAATAATCATTCTGTGTGGTATGGGGAAACCTGCTGAGCAGGCCGCTCTCACTGGGGTGTTCCACAGAATGCTGGAGCAAGGCATTACAATTCTGACGGCATTCAGGATGCTCCTGAAGAGCTGCATTCACAGCTCATCTGTGTCATTTAATATACGACGAGGGGCATATGTAATTGCTTACCTGCTGGGTTATATCATTTAATGTGATAATACAGTATGTGGCTTTTAATTTCAGACCTAAACTCCAGCAGTACCACCATGGTAGAAGTCTACAGTACCATCCTGCCTTCTGCAAATGTACAAGCATGGTAGCCATGCATCTTATATACAGGGTCATCTTATTACCCTGCCCGCAACAGGATATTGTTTGAAATCAGTCCTGTCCCTTTGTTCGTGTGTGTTTGTTTGTCATCAAGATATGTCAGCAACATTTTCACGAAACATAAAGGGAAAGAGTAGGCCAAAGACATGCTTAATGCTTGGGTCGAAAGGGTCAAAGGTCAAGGTTTGTAAAATACCAGCCAAACAGATGGTCGGATTTTCAAGAAACTTGGTGGGAGTGATCAGTAGGCTGCTCCAAACAGATGATATTGTTTTTAGTTGAAAGGTCAAGGTCAGAATTGAGACACATGGAAGAAGATAGGTGCAAGGTTTGCAACGCCAGGTGCCATTTATCTTGCATTATACTATTATACTATTACTAAGTCGAAGTCCACCACTGCATCCATGTTATTTGTACTATTGGTTGCACAACTGTTCAGTAGCCAATAAGGCTTATTTATTTATTATTAAAGTTAGAAGATTTAGCCAAGTTATGCTTAGGGTTGGGGATGGAAATATAATAGCTGGAATAGCTGAATGGTTAGGGCACATACTACATAAGCTCCGATACCCAACAGTGACTCCCTGGTTCAGCTCCTGGACCAGGCGGACCATTTTGCTGCAATATCACTCCATTACTCTCTCCCTTTTTCCTGTGAATCCTGTCTTTCTGACTGGCTATCAATAAAGGCAGAAAAAGCAACACACAAAAAAGTGTATAAATAATTGAATGAATAAATAAATACTGTACTGCCTCAAGGGTCTTGTGTCTTTAAGTGCCAGTATTTCATTATGTACTGTAGATTCTTGATATGCATAGTACGCCTTTCACCTCCATGTAGGCCATCCTGCAGACAAGTTTCAGGGCTTTGCGCTAGCACAGCATTTCCTGACAGTTCCCACAGGTACACCACCAGGGTTGCCCACAGTCTTCCATATACACATATCCTGGACTTGCAGCCCTGTAATCCATTACTGTATAATATATCCAGCACTACGCCAGGTACAAAGTACACACACATGACAACCAGTTCCAGCACATTAGCATTAGAGTGCTCGTCCACAGACAGAATTGCCAATGCATTTTTATGAATAGTAACCAGTAGCTAAGCTTAGGAGCTTGCCCAACACTGCAAATACCATTAGAACAAATCCTTGGAACCACTGGTGGAAAGTAACTAAGTACATTTACTCGAGTACAGTACAATTTTGAGGTACATTTACTTTACTATTTCCATTTTTTCATACTTTATACACCACTATATATATATCCTATATTAAAATTGGCTTAAGGGAGGCCGGCCGACGGGCGGTCGGACCTCTGATGTCACGCTCACGTCACCATGACTCAGCCATAACCATATAAGGAGTATACTCTCAAGTTTCCTCATGACATCTCAGTGGAAAGATTTACGTACAATACACCTCCCCCCTTCTTTTTTTTTTTTACTCCACCACACTTATTTGACAGTATTATTTACTTTGCAGATTTTGATTATTAATACAAAACATACATTAAAATAACCGCCTCAGCCCTATTTTATACTTCACACATGCTCGCTTGCAGCTTGAGGTGTCTAGACTTAGTAATGAGCCTGGCTGGGACTGTAGTGTTGAATGCTGAGCTGTAGTCCACAAACAACATATTTGTATTTGTCCTTCAGCTTCCTGTCATCCAGGTGAGAGGGCAGTGTGAAGGGCCATGGCAATTGCATCGTCTCTGGATCTGTTTTGACGGTATGCAAATTGTCAAGGGTCCAGCGAGGCAGGTAGCGTGGAGCAGATGTAATCTCTCAAGAATTAGCCTCTCAAAGAATTTGCTGACTATTGAGGTGAGGGCGACAGGTCTCCAGTCATTCGGGCATGTAACCTTGGAGCACTTGGGGATGGGCACCCTTACGTCATTTGTTGATGAATTGAATACATAGGACCACAATGGAAACAAGTCCCAAGGACTTTTTTTGTGTTATCCTTTTAGCCTTAATGTCTGACTGTACTGTACCTCGTGCTGTTTACATTTCTGACTAATAAAGTATTCAATCAATTAATCAGGAAATCAGTGAGCGATCTCTGTTCTAATGTCGAGAAGTGATGTCCATCATATCTGATTGTACCCTGACACTGTAGATGAGGGAAGAAAGACTAAAAAACGCACAAAAGAATAGTACTAAACAATGTTACAGAGCGCCCACAGAAGCAGCCACAGCCTGCCATCAGTGCTCCCGTTTGTCCCCTTTGATCCTAGCTGTTGCCTTGACATTGTAGGCATAAACGAAGGAGACAACCTCATCAGGCTAGTTGTATTTTTATAAATAATCATAATTCTGAGGGGCAGTGACAGACAGATGGATTAACCAATAGGGAGCCTGCTGCTGGCGAGGCATGTAAATAATGACTTAAATCGCTAAAGCAGCAAACTCTGGTGTGGCTTTGGATGTCATCACTAATGTGACACCATCACTGTCCTGTTAGCTATGTGTTTTTAGTTTCAGTGGCAATGACTCATAACTTTGTAGCAAGGGTGATTTGTTATTATCAATCCCAAAAGCTGCATCATCCCAGTCAGTATTAATTTAGAGAGTAATTAGTCAAATGGCCTCTGATCCCAAACTGTCAGGCAAATGGCACTGGGGGACAATCAGTTGGCTAATGTGACTATATAAGATATCAAATTCTTTTGAGGATGGTATTTTGGCACCTACTGTAACTCAACAGATATTGAAGAAAAGGAAGTAAATAGATGGGGACATTGGTGATGTTGGTCTAAAAAGAAGCTACAGTGGCAGCGGTGGCCTAGTGGTTAGAGGGGCGGCCTTGATACCGGAAGGTCCCTAGTTCGATTCCCCAATTCATCACATCAATCATGAATCACCGCTGAATAGCCCTTGAGCAAGGCTTCCATGCAGGGTCCGGCTGGAAACAAGCTTCGTGCTTAGTCCGACACCCTGGGTAAACAACAAACTTTGCTTTACAGAATGCATTATTAAAGGGAAACAAATACATCTGAAACTCATTTCATTTCTCTTTCAGCTTTCCCTTGCAGTACTTTTTCTATTGCTCCTGTACTTTTCCTGTATGGAAAAGTACTTCCTGTATGGAAGGTGTAGGGATGAACACACCTATAGAAATGTGGGAGAGTGTCTGGGCAAATGGACAAATGGAAAGCAAGGGCTTATTTCCAAAACATTTCTGGACTTAATCTTGGCTGATGAAGATAATGGCCAAGATCAAAAGAGTGGTCCAGGTGAATACAACTTTCTCTGAATGCGATGTTAAGCATGTGCAGTACTGTAGTATTTAGCCAGCACATTTACTCAATCCCTTCCCCTCGTGTTAAGATATCAACATGGCGTGCATTAAGGTGTCGCGATATATCGTACCGCGATATATCGTTTAATTTTTTTTTAAATATTATATATTTTTCATTTCTTTTTTTTTTTTTTTTAAGTGAACGTTTTACTGTAGGGTGTGTGTGATGTGAAATGTGAGCCTACCATAATTAGTCTTCCATCATATTCAAGGGCTTTTGGAGAGAAATGAGACAGACCCCAGTCACTTTCAGCACTGCAGAGGGGAGGTGTATGTATTGTCTGTGTATCGTGAAATTAGTGTACCGTGACACCCCTAGCGTGCATGGAAGAGATAGTTCTTTGGTGCTGGGTATAATTGCCACAGGCTGTGAGAAATATGAGTCATTGGCACTTTGTTTAAATTTACGAGTATTTTTTAATCACATCTTAAACATTTTAACCCCGAGGAGCAGAAGAGCTCTGTAGAAGGAACCAGCTGTCTAAAGGCTTTGCTCAGACTGCAGGCCAATCCCATTTGTTTCTCAAATACCATCATGCCTGTCCACAGTGTCCAGTCATACTGTTATTTGCAAGTGATCAGCTAATTGGATAGGCAAAAAAAATCTGATCTGGGCTGCCAGTATGAACAATAGCACTAACAGCTTTTAGGATTTGGGAGGGGGATCCCATGGCTTGTGTCTGTACAGCATTGGTTCTCAAAGTGGGGTCTGGGGACTCCCATGGGTCCTTATCATTTTAACCACTTTCACCATATTTTATACTTTGGCCATTCAGAAATAGCAGATATACAAGCTCATAGTGTGGCACCGAGTGCAGCGCTATGAGCTTGTAGATCTGCTATTTTTGAAAAATAGTGAAAATGTGTTCAAATCTTTGAAGATATATTTTAAAGCAAACATTTTGACCTAAAATCTTTGCTTTTGGAGGCCCCTCGCAAACTGTTTTTGAGAAGATGGGGAGAATACATATCAATTTGGGGGTCCTTGACATGAAAACGTTTGAGAACCACTGCTGTAGACTCAGCTGTGGCCCCCAACAATGCTTGCTTCAGCAGGGCACGCACATTCATGGGCCCTGGCTCAACTCTGACGGGCTTGCTCATGGACGTGTTTGTAACGGAGGACACACATTGAAATGAATGGGTGGGTTTTTTCTATGCCTTTCCCAGTACTTATATAGCTCTATTGGTTGTTGTGAGAAAATCTTTTTTTGTGTGCTCAAGTGGAGAAGTTGCAGTTGCATTCCTCCAGCAGTTCCTACACGATACATAAATCCTTTGAGGTAGTATTTTGTTCAATAAATGCATGGGCTATCATAAATGTTTAAAGTCTACGGACACCTGTCTTCTCAAGTTGCATGTGAGAGAGTGAGGAAGATGGCGAAAGAGTTCAGAAATGAGCAAACATCATAAATGGAGAGAGACCGAGAGTGAAAGGACTGATGGATTATGGATGAGTTTTGCAACTTTAGAATGATCAACAACTGAGTGGGTTACACTACTCAACATGTTCTTCTTATTTGGAAAAACAAACAGCCTTTATGTCACAAAATGCTATAGGCTCCCAGAAGCTTCGGTGACAAGTTTATCCATTTTGTGTTGGTACAGTTTTTTTGTGAAACAGCCTAGTGTAAAACTAGAAGCTAGCACTGTTGTGTTACCTTGTGTAAAAGGATGTACGAAAGCCATAGGCACATCCGTGCATCTAATGTGTCTCTGTCCGGAAATTCAAAAATGTTGTGTTGAAATTAATAACACCCAAGGGGCAGAATCCCCACATATGAAAGTTTTTTTTGAAACCATTACGGATTGGAAGTTCCTGTAAAATAGACACTCAAAAATTGCCCTATAAACTACTGTGCAAATCACAGTAGTTCAAGTATCTCTAGTCTAGAATTGCCCCAACGCATGTTAAAGTTTGTATTGAAACAATAATGTGTTTGTGAGGAAGTAGTATCATGATATGAATATGACATAACTTAGACATGTTTGAAAAGTATGAATAACACCGTTATTATCAGCATATGATATGTGATATGAAAGAGAAACAGTCATACCAGAACATTCCCCAGTCATGGTGATTCTTTCCCCATGCAAGGAGCAAATTGTGACATTACAAGTGATTCTTAAAGGAATCCCTCCAGGACACCTTATTGTTCTGATTGCTGGTCAAATCTGTTATACTGTGGATTTCCCTGTCAGCTAGAAGTGATTGTGATATGTCAATAAGAAAACGGCATCAAAAATAATTGCTATTCTTGGAAGCAAATGGGTAGGGCATTGGGAGACACCATGGGTTTGCATCACTCAATAAGCCATACCATGTTTCGTCTTATTTTGAGAGCAAAACACTAATGTCACCTTGCCCCACCCAATGCAGGCAGTCCCAGAACGAAACATATACTGCACAAGGATACATGGACACGCATCATTTAGATGTGTCCTCTTTGGAGGCCAACTAATAGACCGTTAAAACAAAAAGCCACGGACTTCAAAGAACCACAGACCAGAAAGAAAAAAAAAGACAAAAAAAATCCAATAGCTAGCTCATTAGACTGGTTGCTATTGATGTGTATACAGCCTTCAGCCATCAACATGAGGCCTCTACTGTTCCTGGGAGTCGATGAGTCAGAGCTGTGCGCTGAACATGGCCCTGTAGTTCTTGCTGCTATTATAGCCAGGCTGTCCATCAATATTCTTCTCAAGCTCATGTTCAAAGCCGGAGAAGGGCCGTCTGCATTCTTGACATTTATAAAGACCTACATACATTTCGGCATAAAACGATGTTTGTGCGCACACAAAATCTCATTATAAAACTTATTTTGGATAATATGATTGGCTGAAACATCATGGATACTGCATCACTAAGAAAAATAAAGTGCTTCGATACCAGCAAAACATGATGTGGTTATGGCTAGCTGTCTCCTGCTTGCACAGACTGTTGAAAAACATATCACTTGTCCCCTACTGTAGTTAGCAAGCCACTGTGTACAACTGCTGAGCATAAGAATAGAATTATAACCGTAAAATATAGCCCGACAACTTCATGAAAAGTCATAGCTGTGTCAGCATTATTCACTTAATTTTATGCTCTCATTCATAACCTATTGGACACAAATAGACCATTGCAATTACTTGCCGTTTCATTATTATGCAATCACCAGTAGGATTACAGGACCCCCTGAGACAGTATCTCCTGCAGCAATACATTTATGATACCAGCTCACCTGTCTGATGGGCTGCATCCAGTGCCCCAGAGTATAATAATGCTATTTAAAGACTCACCACCTGATCTGAGCCAGGTTTCACAACTCCACAGACAAATGCTAATGGTTGTCGATAATGAAAAAGCAGCTTTAAGGTGTGAAAATTATTTTTGTCTGTGAGTATCTGCCCAAGACTAAAGTAGGCAATTACTTCCCAAGGCAGCTTTAATAGCACTCAACATCTGGGTTGCATTTCCTCTGAACCAGTGCATTTCCCTTGTGTTCTGATAACAGAGCAGTGTCAAGAGCTACAACAATAAAGTAATTTCCATTGCATTAAATGACATATTACTCACCATTTCCTCCCCCTCCTTCGGAAATCCCGAGAAACAAGACAGATTGATAACTTTAGATGAAAGCTGGTGAAACATCTATTAAGCACCATATGGTAGAGGATAAAACGGTCAAAGTCACACTAAGTTAAAGCGGAAATAAATAATATTTTTAATAATATATATATTTTTAAAGGCCCAGACTGATGTAATAGCAATGTATTAAGAAGCACTGAAGAACCAAAACAAATGCCTTCATTGCAATCTACTGCAAACACCTATCAATTCAGCCCATTGTTATCTCTGTCAGGCAGAGATCTTGTGATCCTGTCTATAGCGTTATGTCTGTCCAACACACTACTAGGCCAATCAACGTCATATGTCTTGTGCTCACTGTCAGCGGGCCAAGGACCTCAAATATATTTGTTTTTTGGTTGTTGTTTTTTCACTACGTAATTTGAAAAATCACACCCTGTGTGAAGGAAGCGGTGCCTTTGGGGCGGGGCTTAACTCATTTCAGTTCGTCCCTATTGGTGGTCTGAGTCGACTTACCAAATTTGTACTTGGTAGCATGCTGCAAACTGGAATGATGGCTGTTTAAAGCCCAGCCAATGGGCAGACAGAGGGGGCGGGGCTTAAGTAATTACAGTTCGTCCCTATTGCTGGTTTTAGTCCATGTACAAAATTTGTACTCCGTAGCATGCTGCGAACTTGAGTTATGGCTGTTTGAAGGCCAGCCAATGGGAAGACAGAGGGGGCGGGGCTTCAGCAATTCATGCTGGTCCCTATTGGTGGTCTAAGTCCACATACCAAATGTGGACTTGGTGGCATGCTGCAAACTGGAGTTATAGCTGTTTAAAATCCCGTGCTCATCCCGTGCTCATACGGGCGCTGGGGGTCCCTGGACCCCTCTTTGATAACGTCAGCAAGTCATGCGCCTCGCTATTGGTGGTGTAAGTCCACATACCAAATTTGGACTTGGTGGCAGGCTTCAAACTGGAGTTATAGCTGTTTAAAATCCCGTGCCCTAAACGGGCGGACGGACATAGCATACGCGGGGGGTCCCTGGACCCCGCTTTGATAACTTCAGCAATTCATGCTCGTCCCTATTGGTGGTGTAAGTCCACATACCAAATTTGGACTTGGTGGCAGGCTTCAAACTGGAGTTATAGCTGTTTAAAATCCCGTGCCCTAAACGGGCGGACTGACATAGCATACGCGGGGGGTCCCTGGACCCCGCTTTGATAACTTCAGCAATTCATGCGCGTCCCTATTGGTGGTGTAAGTCCACATACCAAATTTGGACTTGGTGGCAGGCTTCAAACTGGAGTTATAGCTGTTTAAAATCCCGTGCCCTAAACGGGCGGACGGACATAACATACGCGGGGGGTCCCTGGACCCCGCTTTGCTAACTTCAGCAAGTCATGCTCGTCCCTATTGGTGGTCTAAGTCCACATACCATATTTGGACTTGGTGGCATGCTGCAATCTGGAGTTATAGCTGTTTAAAATCCCGTGCTCATCATCCCGTGCTGATACGGACGGACATACGGACAAAGTCAAGCTTAGAGCGGTTGGCACCGCTAAAAATATTAAAGCAATCAGCCCTCCAGGCCATGGTCCAGAACTAGCCAATCACAGACATGCGCAATGTGACAGTGGTGTTGCCGCATGAACACAAGCAGACCCCACTCCGATATCATCAGAGCAACTGACTAAGGTGCCTGAATTTATGGTTGTCGACTATGTTTTACAAGTTGCCCAACTTGAAATGAATAACAGATAATGCTTCTGCCTCTTCCACACAGCACCTTACTGATGAAAATGAAACTCCTGTTAGTGCAACGCACACACCACCAGACGTGAACTCACACAGATGCACACACGGTTTCCTCTCCTGTTTGGAAAACAGTAGCTACTAGAGTAGCTAATTAGAAATTTAAATTCTAGCACAAATCAAAAAAAGTCGACTTGAAAGTCGATGAGTGAGTGAGTGAGTGAGTGAGTGAGTGAGTGAGTGAGTGAGTGAGTGAGTGATACATTTAATACTGGTTGAGAATGACCACCAGCAAAAGACCAGACTGATGAATTGAGCGACATGAGCAGTAGCAACCTCTGGATAGTATACAAGACAATGAACATTTGGACAGTTCAGAAGAAGAACTGAGCAATGGTACAGTAAGTATACCATATATAAGTAAATTGTTTACTTCCTTTGGTAAATATATGTCACTGTCTGTATTCATCTTTATTCTTCTTTCATTCTAAGGACTGTATGTGTTTATTCATGCTAGTACAGGTGTTAATTTTTCAAGGGTAAACACATCTGAACAGGTTGAGCCAGTGCGTACCCTCCACATCTGCTGTAGCATCCCTGAGAGACACTACTGGCTTCACTTTCAGCAGAAACTGAACAGAATCTGAACAGGTTGAAAGAGCCATTGAACAGTGAGTGTGTAGGCTCCACATCTGCTATAAAATGTCCAATTACAAGCATAGGCATTTAGCAGACGTTCTTATCCAGAGAGCCTTAAACGTGTGAGATCAGTTTAAGTGTCATGAATCCAGAGTGCAATGAAAAAAAGAAAAAAGTATATTGTATTATATGTATACAAAACATGCTAAGTAACATAAATAACATTATTGTGACCACCTCTCAGCAGAATTTGAACAGGTTAAAAAAGCCAGTACACAGTGTGTACCCTTCACATCTGCTATAGCATCCCTGAAAGAAGATGCTGCCACCACCTTTGAGCAGAGAACTTGGACCACACATATTGTGCAGCACCAGGTAGGATATTCCTGAGGATAACAATCAAAATGATATCCCTCTCATTTGAGTACAAACGCCATGCATTACTATCCCTTGTGCCATATGCAGGAGCACATTATGAACAATCATCGATTGTCATACTGTGATATTAACATAATGGCACAGCTTCACGTCAAATCTTAAAACAGGTGGCAGTGTGTTCTCTATATACCAAGATCCGATCCACTACCTTGATTCTTTCCCAGTATTTAGGATTTTGTTTAGTTTGACAGTTCACTCCTCTCCATACTGCCTCTTCAGAGAGACAGCGAGAGAGGCATTCCATTGCTGCAAAAAGGCGAGCCGAGGTACATGCATTCCCCAGAGGGACTGCATGTGCCACTATGACCACAATGCCAATGCACTTACAGTCGGTCCATCAGTAGAAACGACAAGCGGTTTATAGTGTCTTGCTGCTAACAAGCATTCCAAACATTACACATGGGGGTTGAGAGTAAATAGAAAAGTTGGAAAGTACATAAAGTAAACACTTATTAATCAATTAATCATAGGCTTATTTTTATTTGCCACAGCACACTGGCAGCATCATCTACTTTTCCCTACAGTCATGTCAGATCGTAAACATTAACAAGGGAAAATAGTGCCATGATACTGCTTACAGAGCTGTGACAGTAAAGAAGGCAGTTGGTCGTTATAGCGTTTTCAAAGACCGCCTTTCTTGAAGCTACTTTAATATGCACTGTTTGGAATGCTTGTTAGCAGCAAGAGGCTAGAAAAGGATGCACATAATTTCTACTGACAGCTGACTCTGGAGCCTATATATTCTCTGCAGGTTCAAATGCCACAGGTATGCGAGAGGCAAATCACACACACACACACACACACACACACACACACACACACACACACACACACACAAGAAGTTTGGTGCTGATCAGTCCAGCAATTTGTGGGATTAGACCCAGACACACACAGACAGACTCCCAGACCTTCTTCTAGACTGACTATTCCTCCTATGGGTCTAGTACAGAAAGTATGCAAGCGAGTAATGTATTTTACCCGGAATGATTCTTTCCCCCCTTGCCGCCAGTCACTGTAGATGAAACATAAAGCAAGATAAATGCCGCCCTTGGACTGGTTGTCGTTGCTTACGGACCACAAGATTATTTATGAAGCCTTGATTGCTTGCCGAACAGCCAAGCCACAATGTATGTTATCTACAGAGGTTGGATACATATAATAGGCGTATGACAAGCGTACTGCAGGTAGGGCATGCTGGTGTAGCTTGAGAATTATGTTAGTAATTATATGTGAGAATGGGGCGCTCAGTTTCATTAGGTACTGAAAGCAAGTGAACGGCTTTATTCTCAGGAGGTTATTGCTGCTGGCTATTTGTGCTTATTACCGTAGAGATCATAGATTCTCTGCTGCTTATCAATGCAGCCTTGATGGTGTGTGGGTGCTTATACCAGTTTTCTACATCAGAATGACTTTAAATCCTTTTAAAGTACATTAATGCATTCGTCTTCTTGATGGCATCATCGCAGAGACATAATGGGATCCAACAAAATATTACAGTGCATTCTCAAGCTGTGCCGTATAAAGCAGTGGTTCTCAAAGTGTGGTCTGGGGACCCCGAGGGCCCTTGACGGCTCCAGGGGGTCCCCAGCAATATTTGTTGATATAGCATCACAATTACTTTAACCACTTTAGCCCTATTTGATACTTCGGCTATTTAAAAATAGTCAATCTATTCTACGTACAACCTCACAACGTGTCGAGTATATATATATATATATATATATATATATATATATATATATATATATATATATATATATATATATATATATATATATATATATATATTTATTTGTTTCACCACCCAGCATGTTAGGAAAGGAATCTGGGAATGAGGGATTTGAGGACGTAGGAAGCAGGTCTTCCACGGATGTGTGAGAGTTGCTTTGCAACATGGTATGGCGCTGAGACGGTGCCTCAGGGTGCCGTTTGTTATCTCCACCACACATTTGCACTCAAATCACGACTTAAACATAAATTCACACACACCAATCTAAATGTACAAATAGTGAAAAACAAACACCAATCTAACAACACACATAGTTGCATCAGCAATGTTTCCACACACTGCCACCAAACATCGCACCACACTGAGCTTATCATCCTGTGTAAACAGACCCCGAACACTGCCGCATTCAGATGTCAGAGCATCTCGCCAGGACCCTCTTTTCTAAACTGACATATGTTCCCCACTCAACTGCAGACCCCCCACCACTCAGCGTAGGCCATTTTCCCCTCTGTTAATTGCCCGAGGTGCTTGCTGGCATATTGTCTTTCTGTGGGGCTGCAGAGAGCGCGAGGCTTAGAAGATGCCCTGCAGTCATCATAGCCCGTCTCCTGTAGCGATGACAATGAAGAGAGTTTGGGGAGCAGCAGATTAGAATACAAAAGAGATATACCAGGGGGCTATGTGACCTATGTGACAGCCAGGACAGGTTCATAAATGGCAGGCTTGAATTTGCACTTGGGATTTTTTTTCAATACTGTATTAATCTTACACAGGTACAGTATGGAGATCTTTGTTGACTTTGATGAGATAGGGGGATTTCATCTTGTTATGGCTCTGTACAATGACAAAGGACAGAGAACATGATGGTGTGGTTGTCTAGGCAACGTGGTTACGGAGACAAGGCAAAAGGCAAGCAGAGGCACACTCACAGACACGCGCGTACGGACGGACACACTCACAGCCATGCGCACACACCAAAACATGCATGCAGGTGAACACGGACATGTACACATATGTACAAGACACGTGAAGTGGCACAGTGTACAGCAGACATGTACTGTAAGGTACACAGACACTCAAGAGACATGACCTACAGATACAGGTGTGCGTACACATATACCGAGGAAAAGACACTGACAGACATGTGGAGACATGTGTGACACACACACACACACACACACACACACACACACACACACTGACAGACATGTGACACACACACACACACACACACACACACACACACACACACACACACACACACACACACACACACACACACACACACACACACACACACACACTTAAAAGATATTCAATATATAATGTAGACATTGGCAGCTCCAGAGCCTCAACAGTTGGTCATTAGAGGAGAAGAGAGGGTTGGGAAGGAGGCTACGAATAATACTGGCAGTGCCATGGCAAGAAAGTGCCATGGACGGAGAGAATGTTCCATTATAAATGACAATGTACCAAATAATTTGGTACGGATCATTGTGCACAGTCATGCCGACCTGCACCAGTAGCGACGGGCCCGCAATGATTTGGTCTCAGATTGGGTAGGCCTAAATTACAGAGTAATTTTCCACCTCAAATCTATGCTCTGAGATGTCACTGAGCTCATTTTTACTTTTACGTACACTAGAGGTTCGAGGTTCAGGTCGCCCAAACCTCTAGTGTACATGTCACTACGACATGCCTATATGGGCGTATAGTTTTTTTTTTATTGTTATGTCTAAGTCATAGCCTATATATTATGTCTAAGTCATAGCCCATAGCCACATGCCTATATATCGGCTTATCGGGTTTGTTTATGGTTACGTCTGAGTTATAATGACGTGGCCATGGTCCGCTGGCCCTCCCATTAGTCAATTTTAATATAGGATTATGTATACTTTACAAATGAAATTTTCTTTGTGGAACAGTACAGATTTTACATTGAACTTCAACATTGTCCCCCTGGTTGCCATAGTGGTGTGATGTATGATTTCCAACCGCAACCATGCAGTTCAGTTGATGTATTATGATGGAGGAAAACAGGACATCAAATTATTTGGAGGGGGGCTACAGTATAAGTTGCATTTGGATCAAACCAAGCATATTGTTTTTTTTTTTTTACTGTACTGCCGTACTGTTATCAAACTGCTAATAAAGTACTTTTCTGTCTGCGACTCAACACATGATATTATTTCTCAAAATGGCAGCAACACACATGTCGATTATGTGGTGATGTCCATTTCACACAGTCAGTGGATTGACTGCACACAGTCAGAAGATTTATCACCACATAAGCAGCATAGAGCTACACAAGGCTCCCATAAGCCATCCAGCAGTAGCCTGATTATCAGCCTGAAGCTGCGTGGAAATTCAGTCTGAAATTGGCTGCAGTGTCGGCGATTACAAGGGGGAGGGGATTCGAATTTCCCTAAACCAATCACAAGAGATCCACGGATCCGCCTACATCTGATGTCATCGCACAGCTAGTTTTAGCAGATATTCGCTGATTGGCTTGTCATTAGACCCATCCCCACCTCCGTCTCTCATTGGACGGTACTTTTTGTATCGAAGATATCCCAGGCTCACATTTCAACACCAGACCAAGAGGCAGTCCACTCAGAGTGGGGTCTATGGTTTGGAACCAGGCTAATCCAGCAGCACACACCCGTCCACCCACCGCCGCTACCATCACCAACACAACACTATCAGCACCCTCTGCCCACCTGCCCAGACAATGAGGCAACACAAACAACTACCGTTTGCTTTCTGCCAGTTAAAGTCCACTGCCTCAAATCTATTGTTTGGTTGTGTCTTGGCAATCTAGGAATTCAAGCTTCAACTAGAAAAAGTGCTCCTCGGAGCGCAGGTCTCCCCCAGGTCAGGTAGGTTATCGTGGGCCAGCAATGTTGGAAATTCGCCAATCAGGATGGAATATGAAAAATCGGAAAGATCCGTCTCGATCGCATGACTATAGAGATACTGTGTACCAATTTGCGCCACATTTGACAAGCAAATGTACTTTGAACCTCACGTTAAAAAAAGTAGTCTAAACCTGTTTATTTCAAGACCTGATTTCCAAAATCAGGTCTTTACTAACACCTCAAGACCTGGGAAAATAGTTGCAATTCCTTGTTTACCACCCTGAGTCGCTCCTCTATACACCGCCTCCAGCTGGTGCAGAATGCGGCTGCTAGACTTTTAACCAATACCAAGGTCACATATCACACCTGTGCTTGCTGCATTACATTGGCTACCAATTGACTGCAGAATTGTCTTTAAAATGAATTTAACCACTTTTAAAGCTCTCCATGGGCTGGCCCCGAACTATTTAACCGAACTACTGCGCCCCAAGGTCAATGTGAGATTACTTAGGTCTTCAGACAAAGGCCTTCTCAACTTCCCTACAACGGGGCTGAAAACAAAAGGTGATCGAGTTTTTGCATTGGTAGCCCCTACTCTCTAGAATGGCTTACCACTGTCCTTAAAAAAAGAGTCAGTCGATGCCTTTAAAAAGCTACTAAAACTCATTTGTTTCCATGTTTCATATGTGGGATAGGCTGTCTCCGTGTGTGTGTGTGTGTGTGTGTGTGTGTGTGTGTGTGTGTGTGTGTGTGTGTGTGTGTGTGTGTGTGTGTGTGTGTGTGTGTGTGTGTGTGTGTGTGTGTGTGTGTGTGTGTGTGTGTGTGTGTGTGTCTGTGTTCCTAATGACGTAGGGCTAGGTCCTGCGGTGCGGGCAGACCATAGGGGCAGACAGAGTTAAACAGGCGATAACTACAATACACCGATCTATCTGCGCTAGATAGATTTGTATTATAGCATGAATGCTAGTTCAGTGCCCTGGAGACAAAAAGGTAACTTTCTTTTTTTACAATAGCATCAAAAGCAACCATTTCAAAAGGAAAGTGTAAAGTTGTTTCTTTTCTATTTTTAAAGTCTTCATCAATTCATCATGCTGCCTCGAGCTCAAACCTTTTCTTTTTTTTGCCTCCTTTTGTTTTTAAGGTGAGTGAAATTTGTCGGAAATAAAAAGTCTCAAACGGCATCCATTGCTCTCCTGTGCAACACATTTCTTATGTTTGTCAAGCTTCATTAATCGCCCCATTCAATTGCATCCAGAGCAGTCACTGAAAAACACTTTCCACTTTCACAACTGGTCCTTGGAGGCACAACAGAGAAACCCAGACAAGGGAGGGAGAGACGTGTGTGTGTGTGTGTGTGTGTGTGTGTGTGTGTGTGTGTGTGTGTGTGTGTGTGTGTGTGTGTGTGTGTGTGTGTGTGTGTGTGTGTGTGTGTGTGTGTGTGTGTAGCCTCCTAGATTGATTTTCCCATCATGACTTGAAATAGCATATTTATTGATCGGGGGGAAGGGGAGGGGGTTAAGGGTGAAGGTAGCCACGGAATGGGTGATTTTATGAAAAGGCACTCAAAGACCCTTTTCCCCCTCTTGGTTGATCGGGCCAGCACTACTGTGGTGTCAGGTGTAATGTAACGTGTAGGGGGCGGGGTACTGTATAAGCAGCACATTTTGTCTGTAAAGGGACATTTTTTCTACCAATGTAGAATTAAATTAAATATTCATGCTGGAGGCTGAGGGGAGAAAGAAAAAAAAGATTGTAATATCCTCGAATAATTACAGTTTGGGCGTGATGTGTCTGTTGACCAGCAGATAATGCATGTCAATGACAATATTCAGTAGTTTATTAAGCAAGAAAACAGCAGCACATCAACTTCAGATGGTGAAAATTGATAGACTAATAATAGTAACATGGCTTCCAAAATTGCATAAGCTTGATTGTTGAGGTAATGGAATCAGTTCAATATCCCATGTCCTTAACATTCCAGTCAGATCCCAGCTGAGAACCAGCACTGCGTTACCAGTTTCAGTTCATTTTCCAATGGTGACACTACCTTTTTCCAACTATAGTGCAACTAACAGAAACCTTCGTTGCAAACTTGCAATAGATTATTTTCAAATGGCTTAACCACTTGGGTCTCTGTGACTTTCACTGGATCAGCAATATCTAGGTATGCAGCTACAAGTGCCTACCTGAAAAATGAATTTCTGTTCTGAGAACAATCAAATAGCAATTGCATTTAAATGTTAAATGAAATGTCCAGTCACTTAAACAGCCACAATTCCTTCACTTCAATCATGCTCAAATCATGAACATGATTAAATTATCCCTTTTAGATGTCTCCAATGACCACGTTCTAAACCAATTAAAGGGACAATTTAGAAACAAAGCCCTAAATATCAGCCAACAGTCTGATCCATCAACCTACCAAAGGTTGCGTTAGGCATTTAATTACCGGTTTTGGACATTTTGTTTATGACAAATTACAGAAAATATATTTCCCTCCGGACATATTGGCCGGTAAAAAAAAAAAGAAACATGGCTGCAAGCGTGCTCTCTCTCACATACGTTCACACAGCATTATGAAGAGATGGCATATATGAGATGTTCTATGTAGTGATGAAAACAAGGTCAAATTCAAGCTGTGCAACACCAAGTTGTCCTACCACAAATCAAAAACCATACACGCGCATTTGAAGATGAAGCATCCAACAAAGATGCCTAAAGGCACTTCTCTCAGCAGCTGTCCATTACTAGCAGCATTGCAAGGTTGTGGCGCGTGCAGGTAAAACCACGGCACTAATCACAAAAATGGATACATGGAAAGCATGGGCCTGTTCCCTACAACATTACGTTACCACTCGATTTGGAAAGCTCTATGAGGAGGCTGTACAAGATCTCCTCGAAAGCTTAATCAACAGTCCCAAAGCTGGCTCTAACCACAGATGCACAGACAACACTATCACTACTTAATATGTCACCATGACCTGTGAGTAGCCTATATTTAGATGTATTGCTGACTAGCTAAGCCAATCAATGTTATGAAGGATTATTCTGAACTAAGTGCTTATTTTTGTGCAGTACCCTTTTATTGCTCGTTATTCTGAAGAAAATGTGTTCTTAAATGCTGCAATCATCTACAGTATCATTACGCACGCATGGCACGCACAATTAAAATACACAATTTTAAGATGCTGTTAGGCTTTAAAAATGTTTTTTTTACTACTTCATGTTCAATAGTTTTCAATACAAAATATAATGCTATAACATTATGTTATTCATTCATGCATAAAATTGCATTATTTTATACCAGATGTTTGGTAAGCTGTATTCATTCCAGATGTTCTGGGTGGCAGTTTAAAATCCCTGTGCGACCTCTGCTACCTACCAAATGCATTATCCATTGATACTTATTTATAAAACATATTTATACTAAAGCAAATATAGAAAGAGTGACTTCACTGAAGTGTTTCATACTTGAAACACTCAGTAATATGTTTGCAGTTTGTTCAGATATATTTTCGCTCAGTGCCTTTTAGCACTAGACAAAGTGTTTTGGACCTTGTATTACTTTGGGCCAATGGGGGAGTTTCAAATGTTTGAGTTATCAATAGGGATGTCCGATATTATCGGCCTCCCGATATTATCGGCCGATATTAGCATAGAAATTGATATCGGGAAAATATCGGTATCGGTTTTTGATTTTTTTTTTTTTTTTTGCTTTATAAATAAGTTACAGGAGTTCTTACTGTATATGGTGTGTGTGATATGAAATTTGAGCTTACCCTAATCACAATAATCCCCGCATATATCGGTATCGGTTGATATCGGTATCGGTAATTAAGAGTTGGACAATATCGGTATATCGGTTATCGGTAAAAAAGCCAATATCGGACAACCCTAGTTATCAATGATGTGTGCTGACCACATGCTGCCCTTAAGAGTCTGCAAAGAATGCACACCGCATAATCTCACAGAAGCAACACCTCCAAAGGCCTATGTTAAGCCTGGAAACATTATCTCACAGAAGCAACACTTCCAAAGGCCAATGTTAAGCCAGGACATATTTAAGGCACATGAAAACTAACATACTGTGAAGGGACACTTTTATCCACAGTAATATACAAAGAGGTGGCTTTTAGTTCTGGTCTATTTCCTGTTGCTAAAGTTGGCAGACACATTTAACTATTAGGGTGCTTCCACTAGGTGTGCCTAGTCATCAAATATAATACATTATTAATTTCATTATTGCCAACAATTTACTAATTCAGTGCATAGAACAGTTATTTTTCATTTAGTAACATTTCGGTAAAAGCACATGAATATTGCTTGATTTACCTTCCCTCCCATTTGACGGGGGAGGAGGTGTGGGAGACAGTATTTGGGAGAACTCAAAAAATGCATCAGAAGCTCATTTGCATCCTGAAATGATATTATTTGTTTGCCCAATTGACTGAAAGCTGCTTCTCCACCCCAAAGCCACAAAATTGTGTCAGTGATTGAGATGCAGTGAATGGCCACAAAGCCCTTCTGTGCCAAAAAGGATTTCAAATATCCAGGAGCAACAAAATACAATCTCTCTAATCCCTAAAAATCATTTCTCTGAATTCAAATTTGCCACTTTGTGCACAAAGTATTGCATACCTCTCGACATGAAAGGCCAGTCAATGTATGCCGATTGGGTATTCCTTGTGCGTATTGTACGCAGCCAGGATGAAAAATCTAAATAGAATAAAATGTACAGGCACAGACAGTGCATTAACGTTGATAACCTTTCATTAGGTTGTCACCGTCATGCAGTCGGCTGGAAAGACGGGAAGCCAGGGCCCTGTTCTCCTCCTCTGGAATGAATCTGTCCCAGCCTTTTAGTCTCCCGGTGTCTTCCTGCCATGTGGTGCAAAAATTACATTGATTAGAAATTCACATTTAAGCTATAAAGGTGTCACCATCCATTTCTTGCCACTTACTCTACCTCCCGCTTGTGTTCCTCATTTACTTTTACAAATAATTTTCTGTAAATCTAGATTGCTTTGTGGAAAATCATTCATGTCCACAGGTTTACAGGGCATGCAGCTCGTCTGTGATTGATGGTTTCATAATGCAGGAAAACCAAATGTGTGCAAGAAAGGGCCACACACACACACACACACACACACACACACACATTTAAATTGACCCTAGTGACACAAACACATGTTTTGATATTACTCCTTCAGATTGTATCCAAATTTCTCGCAAATCGGTACATGATCTCTATCATATATACATGGAGGATGGACCAAGCATTTTAGATACACTAATGATCAAGACGGATCTTTTTTTTATTTTTAGCGGTGCCAACCGCTCTATATCTGACTTTGTCTGTGTGTCCGTGTGTCCGGGTGTCCGTGTGTCTGTCCGGGTGTGTGTCTGTCCCATAAACAAATATTGATGACAACATCAATACGGGGCTCATCAAAGGCACCGCTTCCTTCACACAGGGTGTGATTTTTTGGGGCGGTGTAACCGCCCCCTATAAGTGAGTTTTGGACACTGACCAATCCTGCACCGTGATTGGCCAATAGTCTACAACGCAGTCTACACCCCTAACCCTTCCACAGTCAATGCAAATCTATACTTTTGCAAAGTCAGCCAATCACATTACAGCTAGTGTCATCACCACTTGGCTGACTTTGCAAATTCAGGACTGCGATTGATTGGCTAGCGAAACACATGACACATGTGCAGCCCTATGAATAGCAGTATGGACTTAAAAAAAAGTCATTATCCTTTTTAGCCGCTAGCTAGCGCGGCGGCTCTACAGACAGCCTCAGTCATCATCATCCGCAACACGACATGTTTTCGCGACACCTATTTGTCTATTGGCTGTCCTGGCTGTCCTTCACTACTTTACAGCCAATGGGGAGACACTACTTTAAAGCCCATGGACGGCCGTCATTCGCAGCACCCGCCTCCCCTCGCAGCACCTCCCCTCCGTCTCCATCTGTCCCTCTCCCAAGTCCCTCTCTCTCTCTCTCTCTCTCTCTCACACACACACACACACACACACACACACACACACACACACACACACACACACACACACACACACACACACACACACACACACACACACACACACACACACACACACACACACACACACACACACACACACACACACACACACACACACACAGCTAACCGTAATAGTGAGAGGACAGAGTGAGAGGCTGAGAGTCATAGGACAGAGTGAGAGGCTGAGAGTCATAAAGTCATTAAGTCATAAAAACTCGGCCAGCGGAGAACAACGCGTCGCGATGCGACACGTTGTGAGCTTGTAGATCAGCTATTTTCAAATAGCCTTGGTATAAAATAGGGCTAAAGTGGTTAATGTATGTTTTATAATGTAATAATTTATATCTGCAAAGTAACTAGTAACTCAAGTTTTCAAATAATTGTAGTGGAGTAAAAGTACAATATTTGGCTCTGAGATGTAGTGGAATAGAAGTACAAGTACTGAAAACTGGAAATACAACAGTAAAGTGAAAAATACCTCAAAATTGTACTTAAATACAGTACTTGAGTACATGTAGTTACTTTACACCACTGATGACATGCCTGTCTAAGACAAGTCCCAGAGTATTCCTAAAACTGTATATATCTGTAGGCTATTTTTATTTATTTATTATTGTCCATTTTATTTTCTTGCTTAATATTTTCTTTTCTTCATTATATCAATTATATGTAGAACCATCTGTGGTACAAGTTCCAACAACATTTAGCTGCTTGTATCTTTATGAGTCAGTAACAAATAAAGCTTCTTGCATTCTGCACAATCCTAATGTTGTAATTCACTGCAGAAGGACTTGTTTTGTACCACAATAGGTAGGCTAGTCCTATACCAGTTACTTATTTTTATTTTAATGTTAAGACATTTATGCTTGAATGACAGTGATTAGGCCATAACATGTTACAGCACTATAAAAAAACAAGAAATGACAAAGTCATAATATAGCCGCAAAATGTCATATTGAGGTATGCCATTTTTTGGCAGAGTTCTTCTACATTGCAGTATTGATACTTTAACTTGAGTAGTTGGGGGGGGGCACACACACAATACAGCTGCTAATAATATGAATGTCAAATCATATTTATTCTTGTTTTCTTTCAAAAGAGCATATATTTTTTCAAAAAAGTTTTTTTTTTTTTTTTTTTTTTTTTTTTTAATTTTTTTCAAAAAGTTTTTTTTTTTTTTTTTTTTTTTAAATTTCATTTTTTCAACAGCAGATTGGGGCAAAAAAAGCCTGCCGCTAGCGGCTATATTATGACTTTAGTCATTTCTTGTTTTTAAGTGAGTCATGTTGTGATGACCACACACCGCCCACTTCACAGTGGGTGTGATTTTTATATTCCATCCTGTTTGGCTAAGATTGACATCTAAAGTTTGCAGGAGTGGACCGTTTTGAACAAAATGCCACAAACCATATTTCCATATTAGGCGATCAGTCATCGGCTTCCTTTATTGACAAACCCAACTGATCAGCTTTTGTGGATTGGCCACTGACCCAATAGAGGCAATAACGTGCACATTAGGACTCCAGTGTTGTTCAGACGAGACTTTAAAGATCCAACCTGATCTACGGTGTGAGATATGTTCTGCTGGACGGTAGATATGAATGGAGGACCAGAAGGATCAGATTATGCTGCTGTTGCAATAGAGCACGAGGTGTACTACTTTGGAGGGTACTTTAAATATAACACTAAAATGCCGATTGCCTTGCATGTTTTCAACACAGTGTCTTTGCGCTGGAGGAAGTTACCTCCAGTGACAACTGAAAGAGGAGAGCCTCTCCTTGATGTTCCCTCCAGGCGCTGGGAACACACAGCTGTGCTGATAGAAGATATAGTCTACATCTGGGGAGGGTTTCCTTTCTGCAATGTCCTTTATGCATTTGATGTCGACACCCACAGATGGTTCACACCCAGGGTTTCAGGGACTGTTCCAGAGGCGAGGAGGAACCACTCAGCCTGTGTCTTGAGGAAGGTCATGTATATACATGGAGGATGGGGCAAGCATATTAGATACACTAATGCCTTGTACAAGTTGGACACCACCACAATGGTCTGGTCTTTAATTAAAATCAGAGGCATTCCACCAAATGCTACAGAATGTCACTCTGCCACCATCATCGGGACGAATATGTTTGTAATTGGGGGTGAAGGGGCAGGGTGGCACGAGAAGAACCCCTTCCACCACTTCTACCACAGAATCAGAATATTTGACTCAGAGACCAACTGTTGGCTGCACACACAGTGTGCACCTATTCTTTCAGAAATACGCTGGCATTATTCAGCTTTAACCTACAATGGAGAGCTGTACATAGTGGGTGGTAAGAACCGGGACCAGACCTTCAGTGATCTGAGTATATTCAACCTAGAGACCTTCTCCTGGAGGACGGTTGAGCCCAAGAGGAGAAGACAGGGTCCAATGTTTAGTAGGTTCAGCATTGAACGTATCAAACCAGTAGCGTCTATGTGCTGTTGCATGGTGGGAGATCTTATCATTGTACTTGCTGATAACCTCTACATCTTAGACTTAAATCCTAGTCTGAAGACGTTATGCAAGCTGGCAGTGATTCAGTGCGGTCTGGAGCAGTCAGAACTCCCACACAACATCAGGTGGGAACTGGCAGCCATGACTACCAACAGCAACTGAGAACAATTCAAAGATGACTTGAGTACAGTCCATAATGCTCTTCTGTATTTTGCAGTGGAAGCATTAATAATAGGCTAATACTTATTATTGTCTCCGCCAGGTCCAAAGGCATGGCCGAGATTGTTTTGCACCCCGTCCGTCCGTGAACAGCCAATCTCCCACTACGTAGGCCCCATTGCAGTCCCTGGATGCCACACACACACACACACACACATTATTTAATCATTACCACTGACATTTATGTACTGTAGGTTTGCAATATCCTGTGTGTGTGTGTGTGTGTGTGTGTGTGTGTGTGTGTGTGTGTGTGTGTGTGTGTGTGTGTGTGTGTGTGTGTGTGTGTGTGTGTGTGTGTGTGTGTGTGTGTCCATTTCCTGAAAACGAGATACAAGGTTTCTGCCAGAAAGCGACAATATACTACGTGACACATTGTGACCTTGCAGATCTGCAAGGTCCCAAAATAGGGACGCCTGTCAAGTCTTTAAGACATCTTTTTGTAATTAGATACTGCAAACGAGAAAGACACGGCACACACAGGAGAGAGAAGAGAGGCCAACACAGCGGACATTGTACAATGTACAGCTGAGCCATCAGGAACTCTGTTGGTCTGACGAGACTTTTAGGCTTTGTTCAGACCGTACCACGATGTCACTCACTAAATATAGCAAATGTGATGCATTGCAAACCACACAGGAATGTGGTTCAAATCTGCAATACACTTTTTTTTTGCTGTTCAGACTTGATCAAACGAATCTGGATAGGCCAAAACGTTTGGGCCAGTCGGAGTTTCCACTGACCTACTGTAGTTCTCTGACCTCAACATTCATGGCCAATAACAGTGAACATACTGAGAATGACTTTCAAT
Organism: Gymnoscopelus microlampas; assembly: GCF_963454915.1. Classification (NCBI taxonomy): domain Eukaryota; kingdom Metazoa; phylum Chordata; class Actinopteri; order Myctophiformes; family Myctophidae; genus Gymnoscopelus; species Gymnoscopelus microlampas. The sequence goes on from NC_139955.1 coordinate 29,634,401, forward strand.
TATAGCAGTTTGACATGGATTTAAAAAGCTACTGTCAAGATGCGAGTTCGGAGGACCCAAATGCAGTACAACACAAGGCAGGAATCAGAGTTGTGGAGGTTTATTAATAAACTTAAACTTCCCATGAAATGGGGCAGGCAAAACAAGTACTCAAAATACCGAATGGCTGGTAGCCAAAGCACAGTACATAACACGCTAACATTAAACGGCTCAAATACAGAAAGGCTAGTAGCCAACACACAACATAACTCACTTGACAATAAACGACGACCTGACAAGGAACTGAACAAACAGGGGAATATATAGACACAGGGTTAACTGGACACAGGTGAACACTAGACAAATCTGCACAGGGATTGGCTGGGGCACAACAGGACACAGGTGGAGAACATCACTAATGCATACTGGTGAGACAAGACAAAACAAGGCAAACAGGAAACAATACTACAAAATAAGGTACACAACATCAGGGCAGAAGACAACAGTAACCACCAATACAAATATACAAACTAGAAAAAGTGCTCCTCGGAGCACAGGTCTCCGCCAGGTCAGGTAGGTTATTGTGGGGCAGCAATGTTCGGAATTTGGCAATCAGGATGTAATATGAAAAATCGAACGGAATCATCTTTACCACTTGACTATAGAGATAATGGGTACCGATTTGTATGATGTTTGGACACAATTTGTAGGAGTAATATAAAAAAGAAAACTGTTGCAAAAATTGGCCTCAAGGTGGCGCTATAATAGGGCAATGTTAAAATGGTGGCATTTGTTCCTCAACGTAGTGCGAATGTGCGAGCAAAGTTTCACTGCAATCGGACCCTGCGTTCATGATTTGCGGCATTTTGTTCAAAACGGGCCACTCCTGCAAACTTTAGATGTAAATTTTAGTCAATCAGGATCGACTATGAAACATCTAACAGATCCTTCTTGATCACATGACTATAGAGATCATGTGTACCGATTTGCGTGAAATTTGGATAAAATCTGAAGGCTTACAATCAAAAAATGTGTTTTACATAAGTCGGCCTCCTGGTGGCGCTATAAAAGGCAGATGTGAAAAATGCAGGGCAAAGGTTTTTCCTTGGCCTCTAGAGAGTGTGCATACAAAGTTTTACACAGATCGGTACAGTTATAGGCAAAAACACAAATTGGCCTGTTATAGCGCCACCATGATGCTGATTTTAACATTTTCAAGTAGCATTTCTTTCTTGACGTAGTGGGAATGTGCGTGCAAAATTTCACGGAAATTGCATGCTGTGTTCATGATTTGAGGCATTTTGTTCAAAACGGAGCAGTCCTGTAAACTTTGGAAGCCATTTTTAGCCAATCAGGATGGAATATGAAAAATCTGAAACACCCGTTTCGTTTAATGACTATAGAGATACTGTGTACCGATTTGCGTGCTGTTTGGACAAAATCTGTAGGAGAACTGTCAAGAAATGTGTTTTGCACCAATCGGCCTCCTGGTGGCGCTATAACAGGCCCCTGTGAAAAAATTGGGGCAGAGGTTCTGCTCTGGTATCCAGGGAGTGTGTGTGCACAGTTTCGCTGCGAGCAAGCCAACGGTGCCGGAGATTAGCTGTACACAGACAGATAGAATGACGGACGGACGGACGGACGGACACACGGACGGACGGACAGGGGGTAAAACATACTCTCTCGCCATGCCTTTCGGCCTGGCGGAGACAATAAAACGTGAAGTATTCAGAAACATACAGTATGCACTTTAGGCCTAACCGGCCAAAAGTGTCCACGACCATAAACGGGCATTCAAGGTCTAAATAATAACGTTGGCCTAACCGGCCTGACGTGTCCATGACCATATAAGGGCATTCAAGCTTTAAATAATAAAGTCAAGTCCACGGCCCGAGGAGCGGACCGTGACAGCTACAAGATAGTAATGACATACAGTACATGATACTGTACATGATACAATTTCCTCTTGGCATTCTATTGGCTACTTTGTTGCATCTTTATTTCCCATAGAAGACATATAAGTTCTCTTATGTATTATGAAAGCAGACCTGTTTTACTGTACTTTAACATCATCCTTCAGAATTTTGACTCGAGGATCAACCAATTAAAGAGTTAACATGCTGTCCAAAAGTGTTAATTACCATACCTATATACGCACCATGATTACTTTACATTTTGTCTTGTGCGCCAACAATAATTTTATTAGATCAGGTATCGGACCACTTTACTGAAATGGTGAGTCCTATATCTCCACTGAGGCTTTGAAATCCAACAAATCCACTTGTTACCTGTGGGGATCGTCTGTCCCTGATGTAATAAAGAGGCGAGGTGTGATTGTTCAAAGCACAATTCAATCCTCAACCTTGCAATCTTATATGGTGAGTGGTTTGCAGGTCATTCCCCCATAGGAGTGGTGTGTGTGTGTGTGTGTGTGTGTGTGTGTGTGTGTGTGTGTGTGTGTGTGTGTGTGTGTGTGTGTGTGTGTTTGTGTTTCTATGTGCACAGTGCACACGCGCCGGGAGGATGGGGGGGGGGTGCAGAGTTGTACTCGACAGCAATGGACACAGGATCTAACTCAATATCAGGCTGTGGTCAGGATTCCCCCAGGGACCTGCTTCATTCACTTGTTTTGCTCCGTTTGGGCCCTCTGATGTATGTGCATAGCCATCCCCTGGAGGGAGCCATTCAAAGGCCTTCTTGTTATGCTGCTCATAAAGAGAAGAGACATGCGGCTGGGAGTCGGAGGTGGGAGGGGCTGCTTGTTTCCAACTGTTGGACTGTGGAGTCTTAATCTCCCCAAGGTCATCAACGCCCAGGTGCTTGGTGACCGACTCATACGGTTGAGGCCAAGATTTTCTTTTGGGGCAGCTTTATTAAATAGACTGACCATAGCACTGGAGTCTTAAGTATTAAAAAATGAAGTCTTTGATTTTCTTGGCAAACGATCACTCACTCAGGCAGGGCAATGGGGGTGTGTGTGTGTGTGTGTGTGTGTGTGTGTGTGTGTGTGTGTGTGTGTGTGTGTGTGTGTGTGTGTGTGTGTGTGTGTGTGTGTGTGTGTGTGTGTGTGTGTGTGTGTGTGTGTGTGTGTGTGTGTGTGTGCGCGCGCGCGTGCGTGCGTATCACTACATGCATACGCATACGTGTGCTTCTGAGAGGATGTTTGTCTGTGCATGCACGTGTGTATGATGGAGTGTATGCCTGTATGGGAACCCTTTTAAAAGATGAAAGGCATTTCTTTTGGCGGTGCACGCGACACATCCCAAATGGGAAGGAATGAGGTTGCCACGAGCCAAGCTGCCTGACTAGGTAAACTTTTTCCACTTCAGTGACATTGAAAGGCAGTTCCACTTGTGCTGGAACCCTGCTCAACAGTACCGAACCCGCCCCTATCCAACTACAATATAGAGAAAACTCTGCCCATCTGTCCTCAGCCCATTTTCCTCAGCAGGTATGAAAAATCTATCTTAAATTGCACATGGGCATTGACCATTGGCATATGCAGAGTGAGAAAGGTGATTTTTCATGTTCCCAAATTTAAGCGGTTTAGTAGAAATAAGCATGATCTCAGTCACTCAATTAAGACTATCAGCCCTCATCCATTCCAAAAATGTCGGTTGACCAGTCGATCGGACATTTCACATGGGCATTGACATTTGACAATTGGCGTAATACAGGCCGAGGAAGTTGTAACTCAACTAAGACTCTGTCCTTCCTAATTTTTCTCTTAGTGGGTTGACCAATCGATCGAGATTTGCACATGGGCATTGGTATATAGGGAGTCCGGAATCTGATTTCACCAGGCAGGGCTACAGAAAATGATTTTAAAATCGCACACATGCATGTAGGGAACGATGAAGCGTTTTTTTACTTGCTCCTCTTACTAGATTTTCAGGCCCCTACACGGCCTTCAAATCTAGTCCTATATTGTGCTGATCAGAGAGCAGTCAGCGAATTATTTCCGGATGTTATGTTTGTGACGTCCACCCACCGTCTACTCACAACGCAATTTAAATAGGATTTAGAAGCATTTTTGCCATGAGCTATACACGTAGTTGGGTTGCGTGCATCCCCAGATATGGACTAGCCGTTATAGAGAATAGATAATTGTCCGTTGGATGTCTGCTGTAAACACGGAGAAAGAGCTGTTGAATGTGTGGAACAGTGAGTAAATAAGGAAGCCTTTATTTATTATCATCTTCACTAAGAGGTGCTATACATGAATGAAATACAATTTAAAAAAGCGGACAAACAAGAAACAATACTCAATACATTCATAAAGTGATGTGCGGTAAGAAAATGGAGATCATCCACTGGTCTCTGACCAATGTGATGGGATTGCAGTCAAGGTAATGGGAAAAAAGATTCCCATCGAAATTCATCCACGATTGCATCACATGCACCTTTCTTATGGGCCAGGGTGGAAGAGTGATAGGAGGAAGAAGAGTGAGATGACGTGAAGAGGGGAAAGTGAATAAGAGAGGTACAGAGAAGGGGTGACAGAGGGTGGTAGAGAGACAGGAATGGAAAGAATGAGCAGTGAGAGACTTGACGGGGAGCAGGTTGGAGGGAGTGGTGGAGAAAGTGAGAAGAGATAGAAAAATGACAATATGATTTGATTTGTGGGGCACAATGGAGTCTCTGTACCCAAAGAGAGGGAGGCAAAAGAGGGTGAAGGCAGATGGAGGCAGGTGAAGGAGGTGGGGGCGGTGTAAGGAATAGAGCCATGGAGCTCATTTAGCAGCAGGCTGTTGGATGGCCTGACAGCTTTAGACCAATTAGACTGACACTTCCGACCAATTTCTCTTTTCTCCCCTTCCTGCATATCTCTCTCTCCCCTCTCTCCCCCTCTCCCAAAAGTGGCCTTTCACTATTTCCCTTTATATACAACTGTATTGGCACATCTCTACATACCCTTTTCTCATCTTTCTTTCCTTTCTCTAACCACGTCTCTATCATTCCATAACGACTTCTTCCTCCTCCTCCTCTCTATAATAGCCTTTATAGCGTTGGTGTCTTAACGCTGTATGAGTCGGCTATAGATTTTGGATAAATGAAACGGTACAAGACTTTGATTCTCGAACACTGGCCAAACAATAGGATAACAGTTCATTATAGGATGACTGTCAGTGAAACAGCCACATTTGATTAGAATGAAGAGTCTTACTCCAAAACGTCAGTAAACGTTGGAGGGTGGGTGCACTGCAGACACAGGTCTACTCCTGCAAAATGACTCATATCACAAACTGACATTTATTTATGTGGTGTTAAAGTGTTTTACAGACTAGATGCACAGAATTTTTTTTTTAAATTGTTAAAAATCATTTTGACCATTTTGTTTTCCAAAGAGGATGTATGTGACATTTTGGGAATTAGCTCTACAGCTTTGAACATCCAACCAAATCTCTTTTGGTTATGCGCTACAGCTAACCATGATGTAACCGGAAATTAAAGCAAATAAATTGTTTAGCTCCCTTCACACTGGGAGAGTTTCACAGAGAGGCTAAGGGCTGGTACACACTGCAAGACCTTAAAGTGGTCGGGGGGTCATCTGATCGTTAAGCATAACACACTGCAGGAGTTTATTTCTTGAAATCGGCTGTCATAATATCGTTGTGGTCTTCACAACACGATTGATCCCCGACAAGGGCTGACACACTGTAGGATAGTTCACTAGGATGCTATCTCCAGAGTCAGACCCAATACATACATTTGTGTTTATTCCAATTCATTTTAATCGACGTATCCCGTGATATGCCTCTCTCCCTCTCCCCCTGGGCCCTCTCTCTCTCCCCCCCCCCCCCTCTCTCTCTCGCTCGCTCGTCAAGAGCGCAGAAGCGGTCAGTGCCATGTCTGCTTATTATAAGCGACTTTGGGATTGTTTTTCTGTAAAGTTGCTTGAAAGTGTAGTTGTTTTTTTGGCCTTGTTTCCTAATGTTGTTTGAACCAGTTGTTCTCAAACATTTTCATGGCAAGGACCCCCCAAATTAATAATAATAATTGTCCACAGAGGCTCAGACCTCCCCCTTCTGAAAACATGTTGTGCCATAGACCCCCATTCAAGATCTGTGTGGATTTTGTAAATATCCCCCCCCCCCCAAAAAAAAATGTCTTCTTTAAAAATTGCCTATCTACAACGTGAGCTTGTAGATCGTCTATTTTCAAGTATCCAATGTATTTGTATATAGGCTTAAAGTGCTCATAGTCGCTTTTGTTGGGCTTGTTTTCACAAACCTGGCTGCTTATTTCTCTCGCAAAATCTGGCAACACAGACAACGACACACACACACACACACACACACACACACACACACACAGAGAGAGAGAGAGCGCTCGCTCTCTGTCTCTCTCTCTCTCTCTCTCTCTCCCTCTCTCTCTCTGTACAATTCCTCTAAAATAAACAGCCCACCAGGCTCGCTCACTTTTTCATTTTGTTTTATAATGTTAACTTATTAGAGGACTGGACGGTAATATTGCGGTAGGGACTGTTTGTTGTGGTCAGGTCCAGCGACGCTCCCCACTGTGGCTGTAATGTGCTATCATTGGCTGTAGCGTGCATCTCCTCGCAAGGTGCTCGCAGCCCCGTTCATAGTGTATGATATCGTCTGTTGTCCTGTCCCAGACAGAGATGAATATCTAACAATTTAGATATCTGAAAACGGTCGGAAAGCCGTCGCAGAGCGGAGAATCGCGGCCACATCGGGTCGCAGAGCCTTTCACACACACAGAGCATTATCTCGCCGATCAAAGGCCGATCTGCGTCAGGTCGGGAGGTTTTGTCGGCGAGAGCCAAAAAATGTCGGCGACAGCAATATCGGACCTAATGTCTTGCAGTGTGTACCAGCCCTAACAAGCAACCATAATTACCTCTCTTTCCCTCTACTGATGCCTCTTACAGCATGGCAAACAAGCAACATTACCTGTTAACAGCTCTGTTCTCTTGGCTCACTTTCACACTAAAAGTATGAAAAAGAATGAAATTTGATTTCCGGCATTTCCAGGTCTGGTCTCTATGGGAAGAAAGAATGTATGGATAGATATTTGTGTTAATATATACTAATGCGTCTTAAAAATATGCGTCAGAGACGTATTGTGTTCAACATCTCTGAATAATGGTACCCCTATACTGCTAGAAATCTCCAGCCAAGAGTGCGCTGACTTTTCTTCTTATCCAAAATGGTCATGCCTACACTATACATTTATTCCAGTTGATCATAGTCCCCCACGGCCCTCCCTTTCCGCTGCTGCTCCCTCCAGGCCTATTTCAAAGCATTTTTTTAACTACTGGGGTGAGCAAGGAAACAAAACTGGGAGTTTCATCACCCTTGAAGAATGCTACAGCAGAGGTGAATAGAACCTGAGATTATAGTACAGTTGTACCTCCTTGTGTTGACATTTACAAAAAATACAATGTTAAAGCAACCTTATGAACAGTGATTAAACGGGCGCAACTTTTATTTGCACAACTGCACTAACTAGGCTATCTTTAACTTCAAGTGCATCTATAAATGTACTGTATGTCGATCTCACGATGTAACCCCAAATGTCTCGCCGATTGTAATCTGCGATGAACGTTTCATCTCATCTGTCTGGACTAGTGTTTAACACCGGGATTCCCGGGATGCGGGAATTCGGGTTTTTTTACCATCCCGGGAATTCACTTCGGTTCCCGGGCTTCCCGTTTTTTTTTTTTTTCTTGTTAGAAATGAATACTAATTAGTAGAAAGCCCTATCTACAGCGTGGAGGAATTACTATTATAATTAGGCAAGTTACTTGCCGCGTTGCCGACCAGGGCAGGGTCCCATCGTCCCGTTGTGAACCAATATGGGACGCACTGAATGAATGTAACAGTAATGAACAAAATAAAACACAAGTGGCCGTGATGCCCCATGCCTGCCCTGCACAGTGCGCACGCTGATTTCACTGTTTCCTCTGCTGTCAATATGGTAGACACCAGTTGACTAGTTCAGATTCAACATCATCGAGTGAAACGCTGCATAAACAGTAGGCCTAGGTAGGTTTGATCGAGCCTATATTCCAGCTTAAAATGCGCACAAGCCAAGCAATGCTTTTGATAGAGAGAGAGGACAGACCGGAGAGCTGAAGAGAGAGAGCAAGAGAAAGTGCGTGCGAGAGAGAGAGAGAGAGAGAGAGAGAGAGAGAGAGAGAGAGAGAGTATTAGACCGATGTGGTCCGATTTTTTTATCATCATTAATGTAGCCTACCCTACCTACACTTGCATTTTAGAACGTTCAAACTACCATTTTACTAGAACTACCCAGTAGAACAAGTGAACTGCACAACAGCTGTCTGTCTCATTGATTGTCAGTGCTGGCAGCGCATGCATGTGCAGCACATCAAAATCACACTACAAAACCCCACATTTGATCAACAACAAAATATAGATTAATAGACAACATACAGCCAACATCCCAAAATGGAGTCTTATAATATCCAGCAAGTAGCCTAATATAAATTAATAACTGCAAACAAATGACAAGTTTAGGCTATCAAATCAATATCTTACAAAAGTAGAGAAAAGCTGTGACCTCACCGGCGCTCTGATGGACAATAAATACATATTCCTTTTGCAAATTCTCTTGTCAATAATGATACAAATGGAACGTTTCTTTCAGCAGCTAGAGTTTGACATTGTTTGAGTGCGTTTTGAGCGCAGCTCCTCGTTAAGTTAATTGTCTTCACCCGCTGCGCAACAGGGCAGATCTCCGCCAGGGCAGGGCACTATAGGCTATTATATTTATATATTATATTTATATGATTTTAAAAAATCAAATTAAGTCATTATTAGTGCAAGTTCATAGGTGGACACAATAGGGACATTTGGGCACCTCGGTGTAAACTTGGCTATTTAAGTATATAAATGCATTTTAGTGGGCACTTTTTTTTTTTTTTACCCTTTAACGGGAATTCCCGGGAAGCCCGGGAAAAGGTCTGAAAATTCCCGGGAATTAAAATTAGCTATTTCCCGGAAAATGTTAAACCCTAGTCTGGACTGCCACAGGCCACAGTATTCATTCAGTAAGTATTCGTGTTTACTTCACTTAGGTGCTAGGTGTATGAATGTCACGTGCCGACAGGTTATGTTGTTCTACTTTGGTGTAAAAGGGGGTCGTGTCTGGCAGAGGAGACGCAGCCTATTATGGCTGCTTTATGGATTACGAGGCTGGAGTGTGACCCTTGTCTCAAGGTGACTGCCAGCGGCTGCTCTTGTTGCAGTTCATCATACCACTGCTCCCCTATTACTGTACAGGTGCCTGCGCTGACAGCACTACGACTCAGCGAAAGCCCAAAACACAGACCAAAACACAGACAAATTGAAAAAATGTGCATGCCTGGAAACACACACACGCAGACACACATTTACAGCAAATCCTCAGTGTTAATTACATTTTAATTGAGTGTAAAAATGTACCTGTAAGGAATTTGGGTTATTTTGTTCATTCAATCCAATCTATATACAGACCTTAATGGAGAACGAGATGTCTATTCATTTCTGGGTTAATATAGCAATGGAAGATACAGCTAGTTAGCTTAGCCAGCTGGCTGTTTACAAGTGACCTTTACAGGTATATCATAGTCAAGTAAGTGACACTGCAGGTTGCATAGTTTTACATGTAATAATGTCACGCCTTATTCTCTGTGTCAAGAAACTAATAAACACCACCAGGTAATAGTTGAGCTTTCTGGAAATACCTTTCAAATTAGCTGACCAAGATTAAACTGAGAGCCATCCCATTCACATATATTCTTTTTTTTTTTACACACACGTGCATTCAGTGTACTGTATAGCATACATGCCACCCATACAAACACATAATGAGGTCTTCTGTTCGAGCAGGCCCCGTTATTGTGACGGACTTTTCATATTGTCGTGTTGCTCTGTAGGACAGTGTGGTATGGACCAGACAACCGGGAGAAAATCCCGCCTCGTCAGCACTTGCAAGGCATGGCAAGGTCGCGAGTTTTAAATCGAGTGCACAATTAAAGTGTCCCATGTGGATTGTCCTGCTTGGTTGTCAGCGTGATGGAATGGCAGTACTCGTTAACCCCCACAAGCAATGGTTTTTGACGATGAAAAAAAAATATATTGCGTCTGCAGTTTTTGATTGTGAAGCAGTCAGACCATAATGCTTGATAAGGTTGTGATGGGATTGCTGATGAACTTGTGCAGCGAAGTCTATTAATGTCAATATTGGATGTGGGACCCTGATTACAAGGATACGCCGTTATTCATCCTGTCAGAAATACCAATATAATCGCATGATGATGATGATGGCCTTACAGGTGAGAAAAGCTTGGCTTAATGTGTTAAGACGTGTATGTTGACCTCTCTGCAAAAGGAGATCTGTCACAATGACACTGTATGACCCCATGAATAACCCCGCAGTATTACTGCACTGCAAGTATTGATGTGGTATTACTGCACTACTACTAATATGAAAACTAACATCCATCTGCCTGCTGCAGATCTATGTCAGGCTCTATGCACAGATGACAGAAGGACAGCTAGCATGTATGTATGTATGTATGTATGTATGTATGTATGTATGTATGTATGTATATATATATACACACACATACACATACATATACACACACATATATATACATACACACACTATATAGTAGTCAAGTACAAACATATAAGATGCTCTGACATGAGTCAAGCGAGCATGTGCATTCGTGAATCATTCTCTGTGTGATCTGACTCCATAATGCTGTACGGGGCCGAGATATGGACAGTCACAGCACAGCAGGAAAAGGCTCTGGATAGAATGCTATGATTATGAATGGCACTTGGGTGGACCACGTCAGAAACGTGGACCTCTACGGAGGCATCCCACGGGTCACAGACAAGGTCAGAGAGAGAAGGATGAGGCTGGCAGGGCACTGCGTCAGGCACCCGGAACTGGAAGCGAGCAAACTGACATCGTGGGAGCCAACCTAAGGTACAAACTAACCTGAACTAGCCTGGTAGCACAGGCCCTAGGCCTCTGTCCTTGAAGGTTTGTAAACATACATGTCCAAGAGTCCATCACAGAATGAACTTTTCAAAACAGGCTACCTCAGGCATAATATGGCACACTCTCACATAGAGGAAATTATTTCAAACATTATTATTAACAGAGTATGTTTTACCCCCTGTCTGTCCGTCGGTCCGTCCGTGTGTCCTGTCCGTGTGTTACCAGCTAATCTCCGGCACCGTTGGCCCGGTCGCTGCCAATTCGGATGCCAATTCAGAACCTCTGCCCCAAATGTTTCACATGGGCCTGTCATTGCGTCACCAGGAGGCCGATTTGTGCAAAACCCATTTTTCCCCATTACTCCTACAGATTTTATCCAAACGTCATGCAAATCGGTACACAGTATCTCTACAGTCATGTGATCAACACGGATCTGTCCGATTTCCTATATTCCAGGGGTCCTCAACAGGCGGACCGCGGTCCGTTTCCGGACCGCGGGGCACCTCTCTGTGGACCCTGGGAAAATTATAATAAAAAAAATTAAAATCTTTTTTTTTTTTTTTTTTTTTTTTTTAAATAACTATAACCCTAACCCTAAAACCGAATTAAAGTAAGAAAAAACGGGGGGAAAAGTACCCGAATCCGCCCAAATCCGCGAAAAAATCGCGCGCACGCTTCGCGCGCGCGGGGGGCACATGCGCGCGCGTGCATGTGCGGACCCTAGCCTTATTCAAAAACGGATTTGTGGACCTTCAAGATTTGTTGTTGAGGACCCCTGCTATATTCCATCCTCATTGGCTAAGGTTGGCTTCCAAAGTTTGCAGGAATGCCTCAAATCATGAACGCAGCTTGCGATTTCCGTGAAATTTCACACGCACATTCCCACTAGGCCCAGGAAGAAATGCCACCATTTTCACATTGGCCTGTTATAGCGCCACCAGCAGGTCTAATTTAGCAAAACACTTTTTTGGAACAAAATGCCTCAAATCATGAATGCAGTGTCCGATTGCCGTGAAAGGCCTAAGAAGAAACGGCCACCCGTTTCACATTGGCCTATTATAGCGCCACCAGGACGCCACGATAACGTACCTGACCTGGCGGAGACCTGTGCTCCGAGGAGCACTTTTTCTAGTTCACAATATTTCCTGCAGATATGTCCATGTTCACTAGCTCCACTGTAGGAATGTTACTTACAGTATGTTGTGGTTTATAAGCATCCACTAATCTAGTCAAGTGGATAGCCTAGAAATGACACATTGCCCATTGACGTGCATTAACAAGTGTCAATGTTAGTTGTTGAGGGAAAGAAAGCCTTTTCCTAACCAGATTTGTAACCACACAGGGATTGGTGACTTTCTGCCTCTCCAATGGTGTCTGACATAAATTTACTTTTAATTATTGAGCAAATACTATCAAGTTACATTTGTTTCCACCAAAGTCTAAAAACACCTTTTTGAAACTAAACCCATTTCAGCACTGACAAAAACATAAATAAGCCAAGTCGCTCTATTTTGGACTGAAGCAATTCCTTGTGTTTACTCTTGTCCTTTGTATTGATAGCTTTGGGACAAAAGTTAGAAGTTAAGGAAGAGGGAGCAGCAGTCTTGCCTGCAGATTTAGATTTCCCTGACTAGAGGCTGGGTTGTGTGTACTCAGTGCCTCTGAGACGCCGACTCTTAACCTGAATTGTCTCTGAATGTGTCAAAGCGGGACATTAGTTCTGCCTGGGCAACTGCTAGGATAAAGCCTTAAGTCACTTTGGACAGCACAGACAGCCAAGAGCTTGGAGTGATACAGTGTCCTGGGCCCTCGGAATGTCTCTCTGACTGGCCTTTACTTGTTTATTAGTCTGTCCCATAGGTAGCTCCATATAACTGTCCAAGGCCTTCCCATACAGATGGAGCCATCAAAGAGATCTTACCTTTTCTTTTCTTTTTAACCCCCTGTTGAATTTCATAATCTGCCATGACAGCCACTGTGCTACCATGTGCAGGATGGCTGACAGTTTGCTGAACACGGGCAAACATTTTAGAATGACTCCAAAGACCCTGAGTTGACAGGGGGCCTCAAAGCTGCCATAGTGGGGCATGGGGCATGCTGGTATCCTACAGCCGGAAGGTGATCCGGTCATCTACCGGCTGTAGCATCGCCAGTTCAACCTGGGTTGCATATCCTTCCCCATCTTTCTGCCCTCAGTTCCCTGTCTCTGTATACGCTCAACAACAAAAAAGCAACAATACTGCATAAGAAAATATTAAAACAAATGCCATGGTATTTAATAAATAAAGGTCCAGCGAGAAATGTTGTCATTCACCCAAACCCCTAGAGAACTAATGCAAATAGCATGGTGGGTTGATCATGCCATGTAAAGCATTCAATAATCATGTTTGAAATTGACTATATAGTAGAAGATGCCACAGTTTCTTGGAGTAACCATATGGCAGTGACTACTGACTATGCATTACAAAACGAATAATTTAAGAATAAATCCATCATTCTTAATCTAGTTGTAGATTCCCAGCAGACCTGTATGGCAACGGCTGAATGATTAAGCGATCACTTTAACATAATGTGGCTGCAACTAGGCAAGAAAACTTTCAAGAGAACTTGCCCAGTGCACTTTATAATGCCTTGACGCTGTAAAGACCTCGCTCCAAGCAGGTTGAAACAAACACCAAGGATCGTTTGAAAGTACTTTCTTTCTGACCCAAGTCTAATGACCAGCAAAGTGTCACGGCAAGGCACTGTCATATTCTAAATGAAATGATGGTGTATAATTCATCATGTCCACATAATCCTCATCCCCTACATCATTAGTAACAATAAAACGCTCAGAACAAATCGTATGTCTTCTGGGGGAACCCATTTGTCACAGTCTACGTGCCAGTAATGTTTTTTTAAGCGATAGGGATATCAGTGAAATTCCATTACTTGCAAATACAGACAGAAGCGAGTGACAGAGCTTATTGTATAAAGAGCCGCCTTACACCGGCGCTCGAGAGGGTTGTCTCATTGCACCTGCAAATGAAATAGCCATATTGGTCTTGGGCTTAACCCATTTAGACCGGGAAGGGAATCTCTGTCATTTTTAGATTTGAGCTAAAAAGCATTATTTTACTATTTGGCTTTAAATAAATAGCAGATATACAAGCTCATAGCGCGGCACCGAGTGCCGCGCTACGAGCTTGTAGATCTGCTATTTTTGAAAAATCGTGAAAATGTGTGCAAACCTTTGAATATATATTGTTTTAAAGCAAACATTTTAACTCAAATCTTTGCTTCTGGGGGTCCCTGGAACAAAATATTTTGAGATGGGGGTCCGCGGCCAAATACCTATACATTTTGGGGTCCTTGACATTAAAAAGTTTGAAAACCACTGACATAGCAACATACGTTTTTTTTTTAACTGTTAGGATTTAGAAGACATTTTGTAGAATCGGAACCTCAGGCCTTAATAGGTTAAGCACATGAGGAAGAAGATCACCAGGAAGAATACTGCCCAATGGGGGCTTCTATCATGTACTACCACTGTAGTAATAGCACAGTGCAGATGCAAGTGTGGAGCATCTACCAGAGTTAATGAAAAGTGGCTTCTAAGACACTAAGGGCTATTCATTATTAATGTACTTTTTCCTTTGTTGCCACATTTTTTGGTTCAAATTCAGTGATTTTATTTCTACTGAGCGAGACGATAGTATGTACTCTGGGCTTTAAGGCCCTGGGCTGACAGAGGTCATGAAAAGTGCACTGCAAATATGGCTTCATAAAAACTGCCAGTCCAGTCGTGTTTTCTCAACTTTTCTGTCTGCATGGCAAATTGTATGGAATATCAAAACCCTGCTTGACATTATCACAGATATTTCTGCAACAAAAGTGACATTTGTAGCATTTGCGGTGCACCGAATGGGTGTCAGTGAAATTGATTTGTTTAGAGGCTTCTCAATGTGTGAATCAAATTTGGGTATATCAGATGCTGCATTCATACTTTTTGCCATAAAAAAGGGAAAAAAGACATTTGGAAGACAATCATAGCCAATCGAAATGGATAATTACAAATCTGAATGACGTTTATCTACTACAGAGATAATGTGTACCAATGTGTGTGAGATTTGGACAAAATCTGAGTGTTTTGAAGAAAATGCGAAATGGTGTAAAATCTAGTTGGGTGGAAGTAGGTGGGTTTTATATCGGAGTTGCATTATGAGCCAAGGAATCCAGAGAAATTTTGTTTTGATTGTGAGTGTTTTTTTTGGCCTACTGGGAGTGTTAATGCACAGTTTGAAGGCGATTGTTCCAGGAGAGTCCAGGATCAGCTGTATACAGTCAGTCAGTCACACATACAGTACAGACACACGGACAGGGGCAAAAACAAAGTCTCCGCCTCCCAGCCTGTCGGTCTGTCAAAGACAACAAAATGTGACTTAACATCCTTCTACCAATTGTGCAAGGTGGCCGACGTTTGTACTAACGTTTGATTGAGAACAGCTCTAAAGAGTTATAGTCTCCTCAATAAGGCGGTAGCTACTACAAGCAACCTTTTGGGTACAACCAAGCTTCACCAGGGGTCAATGCACCTTCCAACGACACTGATTTTATGCAAAATTGTATTGCAAGTATAGATTTATTGTCCCCTTCATTTTGTATTCTAAGAATCAATATATTATCAAAGATGAATAAGAAGAAAAAGAAAACCACAGGTGCTGTGGTGAAGTTTCTGATTTTCAGTTGCTCCTGGAAAATGAATGGCCATGATGGGTTATGGGCCACGGTGGGTTGGCTGGATGTATTGCCATTTTATCTATTACCGACTATAAATTCCAATTATTTGCCTCGTCAGATAAGATCAAAGGCGCATAAACACACAGGCGAGTTCATGCATGCAAACCAGCAAAGCAGGAACAAAAAAATCCTTTGAAAGCAATAAAATAAAATATTATCTTGCCCTTGAACCTAATGTGTACTACCTCGTCTGTGGTGTTGACAAACTCAACTCCAGTGTAATTAAAGCTGATTTAGCATGATTTACACGCTACGGGCAAGATAAAATAAACATGATTAGGTTAGACAAATACCGGGGTCAATATTTTTGCAGGCTTAGAAATTAATAATACATTTGGTGTGATAAACAGTTGCACAGTCAGTTCCGAGGACGGAATGCTAAACAGTTTGTGGTTTATGCACCAGCCAAGGATTTGGGGCCCCCTGCTGTTACAGTCTCCTGCCTTTGTTAACCACTGAGAATTATGTCCGGAGGCACTGCCCAGGAATTGCACTGCATATGCTAGTTTTACCATTCAAATTGCACCATTGATTGATTTCTTTTTAAGTTTCAAATAACAAGTTCATTTGTGACAATTACTGAAGATCAATGGGCCATTTTGAACTTCCATTTTCTATTATGCAGTTATCCAATTATGTGATATATTATGACAGTCGTTTTGGAACAAAACTCTTCAGATCAAAATATTGGACATTTAAAGTCATCTTCCGACTAGTCTCGCGTAGCCAGACCCCACAGAAAATGAAAAACAGCGACCTCTGCTTTTCTGATATTCTGTGGAGTCTGGCAGGAGTATAATGTTAGACTAGAGCGCAGGGAAACACCGGTTACATGTCTGCCTATAGCGCATCACTTCCGGTTGGTGCGACCATGTTTTCATTCCCACTAACAATATTTCTACACGGAACACTAACACCAATTCTCCCAGAGAACTTGGATGGTTTTGGTTATAAGCCCACTTGTTTCTATGATGAAAGAGTAATTTAAAATGTGAATATCTTTCCGTGGTTTTGTCCGCTCCGAGGACGCTATTGTTAAATTAGTTTCGGCTAGTTTCGAGGGGGGGAGGGTGGATCATGGTGGATGGACACGTGAATCCCGCCCACTACATTTGATTGGGTAAAGCGCGGCCCACTTCCTGATCTGAAGGCACGCCCACTTTTAGCCAATGCGCACTGGTTAGGACGAACCGCTCCGACAGATTCCACCGCAGGTCGGAATCTGTTCTTGAGAGATTATCTTCCGACCAACACGTTTCTTCAAACACTAAATGGCTGTAGGTGGTTGTGATGACACACATTTAAAAAACAGACTGAACCTGTGAGCCTCAAGAGAATAACAACCACAAAAGGAAACAAAAGTGTGCCATGTGCATGCTTCAATACTATGAAAATTATGTTTAGCTATTTCTGCAAGCTTCTACGTCTACGTGCATGCGTGCATGCGTGCGTGCCTGCGTGTTGGGGGGTTATAGAGATTCCCACCTGAGAACCTAAGAGGGAAGATATATAATAATATTCCACTCATTGTGAGCGTCTTATCACAAGCACTCAGCAGTGTCATCCTTGTGCATTAGCTTGTGCAGGCTGAGCACTATCGGGGAGGCAGGGAGGTCCGCTACACTGCATTATGTTTCTTGAGATGTGGAGAGGAAGAGGGATAGCTTAATTTAATTGAGATCGGTGGAAGGGGTCAGGAGAGAAGGAAAAAAAAGGAAAGATAACTTCCATTTTGAACTCTGCAGCTCTTAGGGGGGAAAAATACAAGATTAAAAACATTTAAACGTTTAGCCAAATGGAGGTAGCCACTCTGACTTGGCACAGTTCTAAATAGAGGGGAAGGACAGGCGAGCCCGACACTGGCTTAGATTGGAAAGGAAAGCTGCTGGGCAGATAATTATCGTCACCAGGCTGGAGGGATATCAGTGCATCCAGGGAAGCGTGGGAAATAGATAGACACACACACACACACACACACAGCAATGGGAGCAACAGAACTGCATGGCTGGTGTACTGTAGAGGGTGCGCCCCAAGAAACATTCTGGGGTGTCCCAATTTAACCTAAATATAATCTCTCTCTCTCCCTCTCCCTCTCTCTCTCTCTCTCTCTCTCTCTCATATACACAGACTCCAACTCCTTGACAGCATTTAATACTCCATCAATCCTGGGTATCAGGATTCAAATGTATTACAATGCCAGTGATGCAGATTACTGCCATGTGTGTTATTATTAATGGCTTTGCTTCTGTGGATAAACTTGCAGTTGGATTTATTTCCCTTTTCTGGCACAGAGTGTATGATAAAGAATACCATTTGATAGTCATTATGTAAATAGCTGCTTATCCAGAGTGACTGCTTTACAGCGCACATTTTCTATAGTTTGGCAAACCTTAGTTAGCTACAGTATAGTTAACAAACACCTTGTGGAGTTATATGTGCTTTATCTGGGCAGTCTGTTGGAAAAGATAAGGGGACAGCCAGTATACCAGTAATTCCACTGTAGAAGGGTTTTCCCCATATGGAACATTTCTGTTTATTTACCATGAAAGCTGCTAATATGATGGCCACAAGCTTAGAAGCAAAAAAACAGAAAAGAAAAAGAAAGAAAAAACACAGAAAAGAAAATGACATTTTCTACGGTCGGCTGCGTATGGAAATGTCATCAGCGAAAACAAGGAGTCCATCAGTGCCATATCCACAATTTATGAATTCATGCATTCGGGCAGGTCAGATAAAAAACGCAGACGAGGCACTTCATCCACCAATGATGAGAAACCCGATGGTGATCGGCCAGGGTGGCTCAGGACAGCCAGTGGTTTTTGAGGGATAACGCTGATATGAAAAATGAATGACTATTTGGAACAAACACGGTGGCTTCTGAATCATTCATGGGCCGTGTAATGGAAAAGTAGAAGGGAAAGAATGACAGAGGGAACCCTTTTTACCCGAGCAAACCTCTGTGGTACAACTGGATTCAAGGGATTGATATCATATACTACTCTACTATCACAATCAGATACGCACACTGTGAGGCGCTCAGGTGGCGCAGTGGTAAAGTGCCTGCCCACCACCTCGGAGATTGTGGGTTCGAATCCACCGTGGTGGATCCAGCTTTGTCGAGCGTCTATATGAACCCATTTGCCCCGTGTTTGGGGGACGGAAGCCGCACGGGGAGGGTGAGATATGTCATTGCACGTAATCGCATTCCTACGGACTGGGTGGTACCTGTCAGCAGTGTTGAGCGGGAGGAGTAGGACAAAGGCTCTACAGTACGTTCTCCTCACTGGCAGGTCAGTCAGTAGAATACAACACAGGGAGGAATCAATTGGCATAACGTCGGAGAAAAAAATGCAAAATAATTGCCAAGGAGGGGGTACAGTGCATATAATTGCTTTGGTTATTTGACAACATTTTAACGGTTGATGTATGATAGCAAAGTACATGGACATACGACTCTTGTAAATGCAACTGCACATATCGCACAAACTACATCACACAGTAGACCATACATTAGAGACTAGAGAGCAGGTAAAGCTCAAAACAGACACTGCTCGAATCAAAGAATCTCTGCCGACTGAGGGGTCTTCCACTAAATTCTATGTCATCCCAAGCAGAAAGATGGAGCAAACTGAGAAAAAAAGTGGATTCAGACATGGATGTCGGAGCTATTATATGAATGGTGCAATACAGTATATCCCACCCTCCATATAATAATTTAAAAGGTAGTTAAGACATCCCCACTTGTTTTTACCATGTTGAAAATCTGTCTATCCACTCGGTGCTCCTTTCAGAGCACAGGCTTGCACCCAGGCAGAGAACACACACAATACATGTGAACGCAATACTAACATAAATACCAGAATGCCATAAGGAGTAAATGGTGGGTCATACCATTATCACACACTAGAGGGTAGCATGGGTCCCAAAAATTGGACCCGAACCGAAACGGATCCGAGGATATTTGAACCGAACCGAACGGACCCTAGAAAGAAATCAAATGTACTGGACCCTGCCCGAAACGGCACCGAGAATGAGTGGATCCGGTCCGAAACGGAGCCGATTAAAATTGGACCCGATCTTAAATGGACCAGGGGAAAATGGAGCCGATCCGGCCGGGTCTTTAGACCCGAACCGTGTCCGATGCTTTATTATGCTTATTTTCTCCATAACATCGAGACTGCTCGTCTCAGCGAGTCAGCGCCACCCTCCCCCGCCTCTCTGAGGCGAGCTACAGCGGAAGGTTGCGCCATGCAGAAGTTGAACAGCTAAGTTTTCACAGACTTTCATATCCCCCCAGCTCAACCTATAAATTAACATAGGAATGAGCCTAGATGCATATCAATTGTCCATTGTGTGACCTGTCCTGTTGTAGGTGTTAAAAATGAAATGAATAAAGTGGGCATGAGTGAACTGCTGCACAACGAATACCAAAACTATGAAAACGCCCACTCGCCCCAAAACACAGTCGCCCCGGGGAAAATCCGGCGGTATTAGCCTGGTATTCCTAAACATATCAGTAAACTATGCCTAATTTTTATTTAACCTTTATTTAACCAGTAAAAACACGTTGAGACACAGTCTCTTTTTCAAGTGGGAACTGGCCAAGATGCAGCGTTAAAATTACACATTCTAAGCTTAACATACGAATACAAAAACAAACAAAATAGTCATCCAAGATACATCACAAATACATAAGATAACTCCAAATGATACACTTTACACAATAGAAAAAAGACAATAATCAAACAAGAAATAGTAATACACACAGTGTACAACCAATACAAATAACCAAAAGCCTACCGCTAGGCTAGTAAACCTCCGGACAGGTGCAGTTGTTTGTGAATAAAACTAAGGTGATTATTTTGAAGCTTTTCAAGGGAATTAGAGCAGCCAATTTGAGTTTAGTCTGGAGATCATGCTACCCTCTACCACACACCAACATAGTGTGTGTGTGTGTGTGTGTGTGTGTGTGTGTGTGTGTGTGTGTGTGTGTGTGTGTGTGTGTGTGTGTGTGTGTGTGTGTGTGTGTGTGTGTGTGTGTGTGTGTGTGTGTGTGTGTGTGTGTGTGTGTGTGTGTGTGTGCGTGCGTGCGGCCATTTGATTGTTACTGTAGAGTAGTAGACTTGAGAGTTAATTGGACTCAAAGTGGTCAATTATGGGCCAACTTCTACAGTTGAGTTAAATGAACACGTACGATTTTAAAGTGTATATCTCCTCCTATATCTCCTCTTTCACCTTAATGTATTCTCTTGTAAGACACACATTACAAATGTGCACAAAGATGTTTACAGACAGCGTACACCAAATCCTCTCTCCTTTTCCCAAGTTAAGACTGTAATCCAGGTGGGTTTGACATCTGGGGCGCGGACCAGAATAAATACACGGTTATATCATGTTCAGTACTTTTGTTTATAGCTTGTTTCAAATACAAGGTGGCTTTATCCTGTTATGCTGTGGAGGAAGAAAATCAATAGACGGGGATAATGATGTTGCTCCTGTCTGCACTGCATCTCCTTTATATTCACCGTCATCAATTTACCACACAACCTTTGGTTTTATTCATATGCTCTCTCATTTGTTACAGCAGTGGGTGAACGAGCAAAAGAGCATGTGTGCATCTGTGCAATTGTACATACAGTAGTACTGTGTGTGTTTACATCATGTGCAGAAAGCAAGGAAGGAAATAAATGAGAGAAAGCGGGGGGGGGGGGGGCTGTTGTGACAAGACATTAAGGGGGAAATAGAGAGAAGGGCTGTGTCAGATGGTGAGGGAGAGGCAGAAGAAGTGAAGGAACCAAAGTCATGAAGAGTGTGTGACATTCTCCAAAAGCCCTCTTGAATGCACTCCAAAAAAAAGAAAAAGAAAGGGGCAAACAACCCAACGAACTAATCACTTTGGTTAATGAGGTTGGCTAGTGGTCCGCGCACTGGTGGCTAGCCTGCGTGACGACACCGGGGGGGGGGGTGTTCCAACACAGAGCCAGAGATAAAAGGATTTGTAAGGGTATGTAAGTACAGAAGAGGAGTCAAGAGAGCAATCAATAATTAATTTACTTTGAACAGTCAGGGGCAATTAACATTCTTTTTTGCCCATTACCCACCTAAAAGGGCAGATGCCGTGGCTCCAGCCCCTAATCTCACTGACCACTGTCACGATCGGGGATTACTGAATCAGCAAATCGATACACAACACATACGCAGACAAAATACGTACACAGCTACCTGAACACAGTGGAGTTGGATTAAAGGGCATGTTTGTATGGTTACAAATGTCAAACATGTAGGATTTCATTGCAATAATCTTCACCCCCCCCCCCCCCAAAATGGAATGAGTCAAAAAAGAAGTAGCTACTCTCTGGCACAAACATTAATATCTGACACAGTCTGCATATGAAGAGGACAGACAAATTGACACAATTTGGTGTCAGAAAATGTGCACTGAAAATCACTGCTGCAAGCACATATTATACGTTCTTCAACATCTTTATTAAGGTGACAGCAGGTCGTCCTGGTGGCAGAAATGCTATTGTACCACCTTATTCGGATGCTATCAATGCATAGAATGGGAGATTATCACGTTCTATCAGACCATTGAATGGGCGAAGTAGGCGACCTACTGTCTACCCCGCGATTTATCAGACCATTCATTGGGCGTAATCAGGAATACTGACCTACCGACGGAGATGACTTAAATACTTCAGTTTCGGTTTTGGTTTTGCTTGTTTTGGTTTCGGACCATGACGGAGGCGCGCAGTCTCAGGCGAGCTGGAGCCCCGCGACGGGCCACCGAAGGAGCTAAGGCGACTGAGTTGCCGTCCGGAGCGGTGCGACGCTCGCCTGTGCCTACTCAGCGCCGTTCGAGTTATGTACCGATACGCACAGAATCGTAAATATTGTTGTCGGGACTGCTCCGCCTCCGTCGGTAGGTCAGTAGCTCCTGATTACGCCCAATGAATGGTCTGACAAATCGCGGGGTAGACAGTAGCTCGCCTACTTCGCCCATTCAATGGTCTGATAAAACGTGATAATCTCCCATTCAATGCATTGATAGCATTCGAAGCCGGTGATTGTACAGCCAGGCAGACTTGGATCTGACAAAAGTTTGATTTTCTTCCATTTCTTCCAAGTGTCCTTGACAAAGGTGCTGAACTTGACTGTACTTGCCAGTTTTTCCTACTTCTCTACTAGCATCTATTTCAGAAGCTACAAGAGCCCAATTTCCCTTTTTTGACCCTATCATTATCAGTAGCGTAATCTTTGTTACAGTACCAACTGTGCCTAATCTCAACCAAAGCCGTTTTGAAACCAGTTCCAAGCTGAATGACCTCCCCATTCTTTCCCTAACCCTACGAAAACCATGCCTATACTTCACTTTACCAACTGTGCCGATCCTCAACTAAAATTAATCAATTAGCTATACATAAACAGATGGGTAAACACTTTTATAAAGAATTATGAAAATGAAAAAGAAAAGTCTGAGAGAATTATCAGTGTGTTTTTTTTAAGCTAAAAACTTTTAACACGTGGTAAGGATATATATATATATATATATATATATATATATATATATATATATATATATATATATATATATATATATATAAATCTTTAAACACCAATTAAAAAACAATTCCACTTTACAAATGTGGGTATTTCCTCTACTGCCTCCCAATTTGCAGAGCAGACAGAAAGAGGGCAAGATCATTATTGACTCTGGGACGCTGTCAGTGTAGGCCCTGTAACGTACCTGGTGAGCCTTGCCAAGAGCTTTTAGGAGACAACCACAACCCAAAATAGTTCAGTTGCACCCGTCATGAAATACCGAGGGTACCGCTGTCTCCCATAGACATGAAGAGCTATTTGGAGCCATTTAAGCTGTGTGACCACCTTCAGAGCAATGACTTGTCACTTAAGAATAACTTCTCCACGTGCACACGTGCACATAGGAGGTGGTAAATAATTATTGAATTCATAAAACTCGAGTAAGAGTGCACATGGCTTGACTCTGTCCCCTTGTGTGTGCCATCCAGGGTCTGGTGAACAAAAGGTTGACAGTTGCCTTAAGGCATCGGGGGAGAGGTTGTTAAAAAACAAAATGTTGAGGGAAGAAAGAAGGAAAACACCACCCAGCTGCTATTTACAGATATCTTCTTTCCCCAGTGCTCGTGCAACAGAAAGGCATCCAATGGAATCCCAATTTCTTCTCCCAAACCACTTGTCAGGGAAGCCATGGCAGAAGACTAAAGCGGTCAAAGGTGCAGCTACACTGCCTAACGTTTTTCAACAAAATATACCCCAGAACACTAGTCTAAAAGTGCTCTGCAGCATATACCTGACAGACAATACCCCATCGTTACGCTAGAGTGGACTCAAGATACATAACTTATCCTTTTTTTAATACAGTACTAATAGCATAGTGTACATGACTTCCACACACACACACACACACACACACACACACACACACACACACACACACACACACACACACACACACACACACACACACACACACACACACACACACACACACACACACACACACACTCTTTATAAAGACAAATATATATATATATATATATACAAAAATGTACTTGTGTTAGTAGTTCAGTGCAAATCTCCCATTGGCCATAATTGTGCTTTACTGTGCTTCGAGTGCCCTCTGTTGGTAATACTAAAGTCGTTCCTCTTCCCTGTTTTGGTTGTTTAATCTCAGCAGTCATTATGGCACTGCAAAATATTCTTCTATAGCTATATCTTATTCATAGCCCATGTGCCCAAACTGTCACAACATGACTGACTGTTTCATGTAAATTGAGATAATTTTTTTAATGCAAAGCGTAGAAGCCGAAATGAATGGCAATTGATTCAAATACAAATTAACAACCAGCAGATGGCGTAGCTCTGCACTACTCTAACATTTCCAACCCAGATGTAACCAAGTGTACTACACCAGGGTGTCAGGGTTTCTTAAAGTGGGTGCTGTCACTGCCATGGCACCCTAGGGTGCCGTGACACAAGTCCAGGGGTGCCGCAGAATACTTTGATAATATTTGGAATTCATCAATATCTCAGAGCTATATCTCTAACCACTTAGAGCCTCTATAGTTAGTAAAACTTACCTCAGTTGCACTGTACTTTTTTTTATCTACATAAAGTCTATTTTTGGCGAATGTTCCACCTAGAATATGGATCCTGGGGTTATTTTCAATCTGTCCTATAATGGAAACAGATATTCTCTCCTGTTTTTCTCTTGACACGCTGTATCAGATTCTCAGGGGCAAAGATTTATATATTTCCATACCATAATATGACATAAATGTAAGGTGTTATAAAGTAACAATGTCATTCAGTGCCGTTGATGAAAACGTTATTTACAGGAGTGCCCTGTGCCAAAAAAAATTGAGAACTGTACCACTGTACTACACACACTCAGACTACAAAGCCTATATTTCTAACTTTGGTGTTAACGCAATTATGTCTCCTGCAATTAACATTGACAAACGTGGTTGGGTTGGGAAATACTGCAACATTCAATTGTGAAAACTGTCAATTTATACTGGAACCCTAGCAGTGGTGGAAAGTAACTAAGTACATGTACTCAAGTATTGTAGCCTACTTAAGTACAATGTTAACTTTACTGGAGTATTTCCAATGTTTAGTACATTTACTTCTACCCCACTATATCTCAGAGGCAAATATTGTACTTTTACTCCACTACAATTATTTGACAACTTTAGTTACCAGTGACTTTACAGATTTGGATTACATTACAAAACATATATTAACCACTTCAGCCCCGTGTACAGCAGTGGTTCTCAACCTGTGGGTCGGGACCCCCAGGGGGATCCCCACATGATTGGGGAGTGGGGGGGGGGGGGGGGGGGGGGTGACAGTGAAGTGACAATTTAAGTAACCATTTTAATACCTAAAAAAATAAAAATAATACAAATAAAATAATTACTGCATCAAAAGTAATCAACAAACTATACTAAAAAACTGGTCAAATGTTGGCCAAATAGCAAAATAATATAAGAAAGAGGCAAAATAGCCCATCAAGGCGTTGTGAGCTTGTTGATCGGCTATTTTCAAAATATTGATCTGTGGAACTGAGTCAATTAAAACTAAATGCCTCAACTCCTACATTACAAGTACATATTAGGGTTGGGGTCCCCAGTTCAAATATGATTATTTTGGGGGGTTGTGGCCTGAAAAGGTTGAGAACCACTGGTGTACAGTAGGCCTACAGTTCAGCCATTTGAAAATAGCCGAGGAGTGCCGTGCTATGAGCTTGTAGATCTTCCATCTTACAATAAATGCACCGAATCTCTGTAGGCCTATGCATGCACACTGTACGTCTGTAAACCACGTCCATCTCTGTAAACCATCTGGAGAACCATTCAACCGCACACGACTCCATATTCGCCACACACGTCACACGGTCACAGACGACCCGAGGGAGTGCAGTGCCTGGCGTCGAGTCGTCCGGATAGGCGGTTGTCCAGAACCGCCATATAAGGCTCTGGTCGTGGCCCAAATGAGCCAATTGATTGGCATGGCAACCCCAGCCTAAGCTTGATTTGACAAATCCCCCACACCTGCCATTTGATTTCCAAGTCCACTTTCCAATCAAGTCAATTCGCACTCTTCAGATCAGACATTCTCCACAGACTTTTAGGCCCACCACTGTACAAGGAGGACTTAATGGACATACATTCAGGGATCTCCATATGCAAACAAAAGGGACAAGGACAGACAGATATAAAGATCTTCATATATGGGCATAAAAGGGTCACAGAGACAGACGGTTACAGCGGGTACTCTAAATCAGTGGTTTTCAACCTTTTTCATGCCAAGGACCCCTACATTGATACACATTTGGTCGCGGATCCCCATTTGAAAATATTTTGTGCCAGTGACACCCAGAAGCAAAGATATCAGTTAATTTTCGCTTTAAAAAAATATAAATATTCAAAAACGTTTTTTCAAGTTTTTTCAAAAATAGCAGATCTACAAGCCAGGGACGCGGGAAGTGGGGTGCTGAGGGTGCTGCAGCACCCCCTGGCGTGGGGAGGGAAAAACATTTTTTTTTGAATTTTTTTTTTGTAAAAAAAAAAAAATCTTCCAAATTTTTTTTTTCCCATTAAAAAAATATTTATATACATATATATTATATATATATACACACATATATATTAAAACAATAATGTATTCAACTTATAAAATAAATGTTGAAAAACGTAAACACATGGTCACCTGGTCACCTGGCCGGGACCGGGGACCCGGGACCGGATCACTCAGTACGGAAGACGCAACGGATGTTGATTGTTGTTGCTGTTGTTGACAGAGAGGAGACTCGATAATATGGCGCAAAAAAGAATCAGTGATTTTTTCGGTTCGAAATCAGCTAAAGCAAAATCATCTAGGATTCAACTTGATGCAGAAATCGAGGATGAAGAAGATGATGATTGTTCTAGTTCTATAATGATCCCCAGCAGCACGGATGAGGATGAGGAGGATGAGCAAGCCTCTTGTAGCACGGTCACAACTGCACACCGTGCCCCAGTGGGAGCGACATCATCAACGCCGCCCGAGCCCTCGGATCTCCGGAGGAGCTCCGAGGCCTTCCCGGACCAGCGCAGGCCCCCCTGTCCCCGGGGGGGGGCCGGGGGTTCACCACCAGCCCGGGCAGCCCCAGCCCCAGCGGGAACCGACGAGCCTTGTCAGCCAGACATGCATTTTCCTGGGAAGAAGTTTGGATCCGAAACTTTTGAAAGGTCTTTTCAGAAGAGTTGGTTCACCAAGTGGAAATGGTTGAGTTATGACACAGAGAGAGATGCCATTCTATGCTTCACATGCTGCAGAGCCATAGAAAAAGGATTAAAGCATCATGATAAGACCAGTTCATTTACGAGTGGAGGCTTTAGCAACTGGCGTAAAGCAACTACAAAGTTTGGCGTTCACGAGCTGTCTGATATACATTCAGACTCTGTCAGAATGCTAGCTTCATTAAATAAGACCCCCATTAATGCGCTGCTGTCAGAGTGTGTTGCTAAGGACCAAGAAACGGCCAGAACAGTCCTGGAACTTATATTTAGGTCAATACGATTCCTTGGCAGTAACGGTCTTCCACTGAGAGGGCAGGACCATAGAGGTGGAGTTCTATGGAAAATGATGATGGAGCGCACCTATTCACTGCCAAAATGTCAGGAGTGGCTACAGAGACGAGACAACTGGATGTCTAGCACTATTCAGAACGAGATCCTGCAAATCTTCGCTCATGCTGTTCAAAGACATATTGTGAAAGACGCGAGAGAGAGCACTTTCTATGGGTTAACTGCAGACGGGACCACCGATATAACGTCATCAGAGCAGTTTTCCTGTAGTCTACAGTATGTCAATTCACAAATGGAGGCAGTTAATGTTTTTCTAGGGTTTTACAATGCACCAGATTCAACTGGGGAAACGCTTTTTTCCTGCATTAAAGATGTTTTCATTCGCCTGAACTTGCCACTGGAGCGTTTAAAGGGATTTTGTTTTGATGGGGCTGCTAATATGTCAGGGCGCATCTCGGGTGTGCAAGCTAAACTCAAAGAGCAGTGCATAGATGCACTGTATGTGCACTGCTGTAATCATTCTTTGGATTTAGTGTTACAAGAAGTGGCGAGGGAAATTCGTCTTGTTGCAGACACGTTAAACTTTGTTCAGGGCGTCTCAGTGGTGATAGGGGAGTCATCAAAGCGAAAGTCGCTGTTCCAGTCATTGTTTGGTGGTGATGATGTCGTCTGCAACTTGTTGTCATTATGCCCCACAAGATGGGCTGTACGCACACGGGCCATTTCACGCGTGATTACCGCATATCCAACCTTGTTGGAGACACTAAAAATATTGGAGAAGGATAAGTCAGTGAGACATGATGCTCGCGCAAAAATAGCAGGTTTATACAGACAAGCTACAAAAGGCAGGACATATTTTGGGCTTTTGTGCTGCCAGGCTCTTTTTGCTCCATGTGAAGCTGTAGCCACGTCTTTACAAAGTGAGAAGGCAAGCGCGAGGGGAACACAGGAGATTGTGACTGCGTTACGAGGGCGCATGCATGCCCAGAGAAAAGAAAGTGTTGTCCATGAGATGTATTCCAAAGTGACCGCTTGTGCAAAAAACAACAATCTGCAAATGCCCCTTCCTCCACGAACCAGCAAAACACCTGCCCGTTATAGGGACACAGAGGCGACAGAGGACATAGTGACAGATGTGGGAGAGAAGCAGTGGAGGCGTGAGTACTATGAGGCCTTAGAACTTGTGACATCCGAGCTAGATCGTCGTTTTGACCAAGAAGGAATGCAAGTTGCTGCCATGAGAGAGCAAACTCTTATGGATGGTGCAAATGGAGTCTATACAGCAATGAATGAGGATGTTGTGGCAAAGCTCCCCGATCAGATTGACAGAGACCGTCTCCATACGGAGCTCACATTGCTGGGTGACCTCTCCAAGAAAGAAAGATTCAAGACAACTCAAGATGTAGCTGGATTCGTCGGAAGATTACATCCTCAAACAAGATCATCACTCAAAGAAGTGGAAAAGTTGATACAACTCTGTCTCTGTCTACCCGTCTCTGCTGCGTCCTCGGAGAGGACGTTCTCCACTCTACGCCGCCTAAAAACTTGGCTGAGGAATACAATGACTCAGCAAAGGCTGACGCACCTGACAACACTAAACATCCACAGTGACATCCTTGATACGATGGATATTAAGCCACTGATGAAGAAGTTCATTGGCAACACACCAGAAAGGAAAGCTACCTTTGGAGTCTTCAAATAAGTAAGACATGCATTATATTAAGACTGTTTATTATTGTTTATTGCTGCTGCTGCTGCCGCCGCGCAGCCAGAGCGGCAGACCTGTTGGATATTATCCATGTGCAATTTATTTTATTTTGTATTCTATTAGTGTTGTGAAAACAGAGTGTTTTTACTTTGTAACTGAGGCTTATTGTTATTGGACCTTTTTGTGGTAAAATGTGTGCGCGTGTCATTGTTGATCGTCTAGCTGCTGCTGCTGTGATTTGCATAATAAACGGGCTCTTTAATTTCCAATAAAAGTAACGGTAAAATCCAACACACTGCTGTTGGTGAAATGGAACACTGTCTTTGTAGTATGTATGTTTGTGTGTATGTATGCTGCATGGTAAATAAATAGTATCTATGCAGTGTGCTGTCTGCAGCCATACGCCGTTGTGAGAGGAAAAAAAAAAGTGAGAGTGTGTGAGAGATTTTCTCCGGTGGGCGCGGCTCCCCCAAAATAATTAAATCACATAACCCTAATCCAACCCTAACCATAACCCTAAAACCGAAATAAAGTAACAAAAAAAGTAACTTTATCCGCGCGAAACCCGAAAAAAATCGCGCGCGCGCGCTTCGCGCGCGCGCGCACGAGGGACCCATGCACGCGCGCTGCGCGCGCGTGCATGTGTCCCGTTGCCAGCACCCCTTGCTCTAAAGTACTTCCAGCGTCCCTGCTACAAGCTCATATGAGTGCTGCACTGTGAGCTTGTCGATCTGCTATTTTTGAATAGCCAAAGCTAAGTGGTTAAAAATGATTGTGACACTATGTTAACTAATTTCGCTGGGGACCCTCTGGTACTCCCTCAAGGACCACTGGTTGAGAACCAATGAGTATCGCATAACAGGGTGAGGCTTACATTCCCTGTTTGCATCGTTCCCACTTTGCAATATTCCCAAGTATAAGGCGAGACATGGGTAACTACAAACAAAGATGGCGCTGGGCCCATGTTACAGGGGTCCCTGGAACAAAATATTTTGAGATGGGGTCCGCGGCCAAATACATATTTTGGGGGTCCTTATCATGAAAAAGTTTGAGAACCACTGATATAGCCAAGTACCCCTCTCGATATAGCAGCATGCGTTTTTTTTTTTTCAAAAAACAGTTAGAATTTAGAAGACATTTGTAGAATCGGCCTCATAGCTCACCAAAAAAAAGATTTATTTTTCTTTCAATTACACACCCCATGAAGCCTTGAGCTCAGTTTTTTTGTTTAAGTCGCATTCCTGAGCCAATAATTTGATGAATGGGTCATCATCATTCAGAACTGGAGACTACGCAGGTCATCAAATTATAGGCGCGGGAATGTGACAAAAATGAAAAAAATCTCCATGACTTCAAGGCTGCTTCATGGGGTGTTGGAAAATAAGTCATTTTTGGGGTGAACTACTCCTCTAATGGGTTGTATTATAGCCGTTAAAATGTGTTGTTGCACTGACTTACCTAGAAAAGCATCTTCTAAACCTTGGGCTTCTGTCAAAGATGTCCGCCAGGAAAAGTTCATGTCCAGCTGTTTTACATTTTGCATAAAGGCTATGGGCTTCATTTCATTGTTAAGCAGCCACTCTAATAACCAATCTTTGAATTAACCAGCTGTCTTGAATAGGCCTACTAACTAGTTTTTGCTGCAAGAACAGTAGGCCGCGGGTCTTCTCCCTCGTCGTCCTCCAGATTCCCAAGCTGTGTGGAATCAATGTCCTCTCCTCGCCGCTGTCTGAAAGCCCGCGCAGCGCAGCGCGCGCACCCATCTGCACCAGTGATGGAAGTACTCACGTCACATGTTTTACTTAAGTAAAAGTATCAATAGTGCAATGTCGATATACTCTGTTAAAAAGAGAAGTCCCGTATTCAAAATGTACTTGAAGTAAAAATACAAAAGTATCGGCATCAAAATGTACTTAGTACAGTAGTAGTAGTAACAACTAACAAAAGTAGAAGTACTCATTGTGCAGAATGTTCAATGTATAACAAATATTTTAAAAATAGCTGATCTAAAAGCAAGGCATTGTGAGCTTGTATATCTATTTTCAAAAGGAGAAAATATTTGTAAAATATAAGCGGTTAGTGTGTTTTGTAATAATCAAAATCTGTAACGTAAGTACTGAGTAAAAGTACAATATTTTCATCTGAGAGGTTTACACCACTGCTCTGCACTGATTGCAACCGTTTGTAAACCTGGCATGTTTGTTATCAAAGCACTTTCATTCCTTGACCACGTTTGTGTTAAGCATAACATTCATTGTCAATGGACTATTTATGCTCAACTTGAATAGAAATCTTGACATGCCTTATAAAGCATTTATTCCCTCACATTTGTTGATGACAGATATTTAGTTTAGTCAGAAATTAATTTGCATTTAAATCAGTGGAAACAAAAGCCACCACATACAGTACCAGATATACTACACCAGTCACCATAATGTCTAACCCACACAATTGAGATTATAGTTCAAAAGACATAATAGGGTGAAAATATTTATTTACAACACTGTTTTGTACGTTCAGGTACAGAAAACTGTTTTTCAATTCAGGCATATTCATTCACCCCAATCAATACTCTGTTGCCATTAAATATCCTACTGATTTACATAACAAAATCCTTTGCCCCCTTCCAAGAATAAAGACGTCACAATATTCAACATAAATAAAATAAAAACCTGTTTTACATGACAGTAGCAATATACATGCAACATGTCAACCAACTATTGGATGTGTGACCAGTCAAGGGAATGCAAAGATAACAATGAAAATATCCAGCTGGTTTGGAGAACAAATTCACACCAAAATAAATGTTGACATCGAGATGGAATACAAATAAATGCTGATTTGAAGACAGAAGGGGAGGGGTTCATATTGGAAATAAACTGCTGCACTTGTCTTCATCAATATCAAGTATCCTTCATACCTACCATTAAAGTGCTAGCATTTGCATCAACCCGTGTCATTCTGTAAGTTATTTTGTTTTTTAACACTTTCTATGCCAACTTTTTACATTTTGCAACTCAGAAGCAGACGTATTAAGTTACTCAGACTTTGAGTACATAAACAGTACAATTAGGTAAAGGTACAAGTAAAAATATGCCACAGGCTATACCAATGCAAAAAAAACGAAAGTAAAATCTTTTTCCTCTTTTTAATTTAAACTTTTGTCAAAAGAGCAGAACATTTAAAGATATTTAAGGACAATAAGTACAATGTGCTCCATGCAGTTAAAGAAAATACATAAGCCTCAGAACATTCTCAGTGAAACTTAAACCTTAAAGGAGAAGACCACTCATTTTCAACATTGAACTATGTCTTTAATACACCTCAGAGCTGTTGTGTGGAAATAAGAATAAAGTCCCCCCCCCCTCTATGTTGCCCATGTATGCTATGACCTCAATCAATTATCCTTTTCTAGGCAACATAGAGGGGGGGGGTTTCTTATTTCCACGCAACAGCTCTAAGGTGTATTAAAGACATAGTTCAATGTTGAAAATGAGTGATCTTCCCCTTTAAACAGTAAACTAAGACAAAAACAAATGCTCCAACGCCATTGACAAAGAATTAGCATCAATGTACCCCCTTAAATAAATAAATAAGGCCATGCAAAATCTCAGCTTTTAAAGGCTTTTTTGGGTGTCGCTTTCATTTATATAAATTTGAAAAGCTACTGGGAATAGTGTAAACAGAAGTAGGTAGAAAATGACACCCTCTTCAATCATCAAACTTAATCTTGGTGAACTGCATCTCCTCAGGCGACAAACTTATTCTTGCTGCTTGAACTGCTCTTGGTAGCTGTATCTGCATGTGACTGGTATCCGATGATCACCCTAGGTGGAACACCCAGTCTCTCTTTATAGACACGCCTGAGAAGAGTACACGCATAAGGAAAAATGAATGGGAAACGCAAGGTATTGCATGTGAAAAGGGTAGGCCCGTTTTCCAATCTGAGACCCATTTTCAAAGTAGTTTCCATCACGTCGAAATTTTAAGATAAAAAATGTCTTGATCTTTTTCAATATTGAACTTTCACACACTGAAATCACCACACTGTACAGCAGTGGTTCTCAAAGTGGGGTCCGGGGTCCGCAAAATGTTAATACAGCATCACAATAATCTCAACCACTTTATCCATATTTTATACGTTGGCTATTCAAAAATGGCAGATATACAAGGTCACAGCGCGTCACTTTGTTGTGAGCTTGTACATCTGCTATTTTTGAAAAACCTTGAACGTGTTTAACTTTCATTTAACACAAATCTTCCATTCTGGGGTCCCTGGCACTAAACATTTTCAGATGGGGGTCCGTGGCCAAATACTGTACATATCAGTTTGGGGGTCCATGGCATGAAAAAGTTTGAGAAACACAGCTGTACAGGTATCAATTAAAATAATAATTTCAATACAACCGAAAGCTCATTTTAATAAACGTGCCTAAACCAACCAACACATCTCACTATATTTTCTTTATGCATTAATCATTCAGAGTTAAATCTATCACTGAACTTAAGCAATGAGAAAGATTAGAGTTAGTAGCGCAAGTATTCTATTCTATCCGTTTGGTCACCTTTTTATTTCCCCGGCAGATGATTTTCAGTGCAATAAAAATGTATTGTGATAAGGTGGTTCGGGCATCTAGTACGGATACCTCCCGAGCGTCTCCCTAGGGGGAGGTCCTCGCTGCAGGTCTCAATGTGCATCTCAATACGTAACAGGCCTGTTACAGATGCCTTTGAGGTACAAATCCAAAATGAAATTATTACTGAAACGAGTGAAATAAAATATTTGGGAATTATTTTGGATAAACATTTAAAATTTGACAGACAGGTAAAGCATATATGCAAGAAGGTTAAACCGAACTTAAACTGTTTTCGTCATATTAGAAGGGATTTATCATGTAAAACTGCACAGCTGTACATGCATGCTATGATTTTTTCACACCTGTCATACTGCATTACATCATGGTCACAATCTTCTCAAACTGTCTTGAAACCAATAACATCAATATACAAACAGGCTATAAAAGTCATGGATCAGAAACCGATGAGATGGCACCATTGTGGTATTTTAAGAAAACACAACCTTTTTACCTTTGAAAATTTTGTGGCTTTTTGTAATATCAAATTGGTTTTTAAATGTTTACATAATCATGTTTCACCTCCGTTTTCTGGACTGGTTGATAGGCGTCAGAGCTCTGGTAGAGCAACCACACGTGCATCTACTCATGGTGATTGTATTGTACCTAAAAGCAAAAACACCTTCGGGCAGTCTGCCTTCTCAGTAAAGGGGGTAAACCTCTGGAACTCTTTGCCTACGGTTCTAAAACTAGAGTCGGATGGTAATGTGTTTAACAGAGAACTCAAATTATGGCTGAAATCAAATCAAATGTGCTCACACGTATAGTTGCTGACTGGTTATCTGAATGATTATGTCTTCTTTTGTTTGGTTGATGTATTGGGTCTAAATATTGATTTTGATGATGTTAATTATTAGTGTATGTGTGCATGTGTATGTATGTATATATGTATATACATGTACAGATAGATATATATATATTATTCCTTTTTGTACTTGATTGGGTTTTAGATTGGTATTACTGTATTTTAGAAAAGCTTCCTGTGGACAGGTGTTGAAAATTAGCACTCGTGCTATATACACTGTAAACAATGCATCTGGTTTTGTCCAATGTAACTGTGATGTCCATATCAAATAAATAAAACATAACATAACATACTGGGAGACGACCTCGTGGCAGACCAAGGACCAGATGGGGGGGATTATATCTCCACACACACTGGCCTTGGAACGCCTTGGGATCCCCCAGGAGGAAGTTGCTAATGTTGCCCTGGAAAGGGCAGTCTGGAAATCCCTGTTGGAACAGTTACCCCCGCGACCCGATTCCGGATAAGTGGTTGAATATGTATGGATGGATGGATGGATGTGATTAACTAAACGGACTCTCTTAAACTCACCCTATGTGTGTGATGGCCTCTTTGTTCTCATAGTCTGTTGTCCATATTGCTATTTTATCTCCTTTGGATCGGATGTTAATGACACCACCACACACGTCATCACTGTGGTCGTCAAAGGCTTCACCAACAAGACATAGGAGCTGCAGGAACAACAGTTGACATTTCCACCAAGTTAACAACTGTTCTGGCATTTACGGATTAATACGCTAGTGAATGTACAACTACTGTATATAAAAGGCGTTTGTTTTGAGGCAATAGGTTTTTACAATTGGACATTTCATCTTAAGTTATAATTCTTCATTCCTTCTCTATTAATTCACTGTCGAGTTGGTTCATCACTTGTCAGTGTTTATTATGAAAATGCATGGAAATATAATTATGGCCAAATAAGATTTGCTGGCAGTCATTAATAATGGCCGGGCAATGGGCAAAAAAGTGGTGGTCAGTGGCTAATTTTGGGTGGGAAAGATGGAAAGCTGAAAGAAGTGAAAATAAATTACAGACCGTCTCCAACCAGAAGCGGTCCAGGTCAGCCTTGCGCTGCTGCTTGGAAAGTGTGATCAACCAGCGTCCTCCTCGTCTGTTCCTCTCATCCTCCCACATTGGCTCGATCCCATCCTGCACCAAAAAGATGAATGGTCAAACCTCAGGTTTCCCCAAGGGACAGATGTATTGAATATGTACCTACAGTATCCATCTATCTCAGTTAGCCAAAGGTCAGGGGACGTATAGAAAACTGCAGCCCCATCTCTAGCAGCAAAACTTTCCCCTCAAGACAGGGACTGTGCCATTCAGAATCAATAAGTGTTAAATAGATGTCAGAGCTAGCAGCCAGTTTGGGCTCCGTTATGAAATGTGGCTGGCTAAGCTATGCTCCTTCCAGGTTTGGCAAGGTGCTTAAGACAGTGGAGACACAGGCATTCAGCCAGACTTGCAAAAGTACAGCTAAACTCTGGCCAGTGGAGACGTGATAACGCAGAAAAAAGCATAACCTCCACAAGGAAAAAAACAGGGGGAAAAAATAAAAATCACATGGCTCTTAACCACCTTCCAACATAAAACCAAACAAAATCTTGTTTTAAGCTGACCCGTCATCGCACAGCGAACGCTTACTTACTGCTTATGTAATAAATAATTGACCATGTAGGGTTGTGCAGCAAAGTGCTCTGGCTATTTGGGCAGGTTGACCAGCTGAGAGCATTCTTTACTTAAGATCTTAACAGACTCCTGCCATCACATGGAGTTGATAGATACGCTTTTTTAAAGCACCGTAGAGTACCATAATTGGATACATGCACCCTGGCAGTAGTGCCAAGCTGTATTCATAGCAATTTCTGGAAAGATAAGGATTTAACATACCCCAGCATGAAAAATGTGACTCATTACATAGTCAAGACAAAGATTGCAAGCCAAGTTCTCTTACCTTAAACAGTGAGTAGTCACAGCCAGACATCAAATTACTTGACAGCTGAATGTGATTATACAATCTAGGAGTGAACAGAAGTTAATTAATTTAACAAAGCATTTTTATGACAGCTACAGCCTGTGTAGGAGAGTGACTGAACACACTTTTTAAAGCAAACTAAATTACAGCACTTACTCCACTCTCCTTTGTGTCTTCTATTCAACAATGACACAAACATCTGCAAGCTCAACTTAGTTTCTGGCTGCACATACATAAAATAATCTCCAATAAACAAGCCTGAACATTTCACTGTAGCGTACTGATTTGATTTGGACTTTATGCAGCTATGGGCGAGTGCTTCAACAACAAAATCAAGACTGATTAAGGTTATTCCAGGCTTTTTCGCAACAGGTTAAGAACAAATCCAGAGGCAATGACCAGTTAATGTGACATTTAATATCTACTGTAGTTTGTTTTAGGGATATTTTGTCAAAACATTATAATTTACTAATATGTTACTAATAATTACAACATTTTCATTCAGTTTTGCTAGTCACTTTCTAAGCATTTATGTCACCTTCTTATAATGTCATTTAATTTATATAACATGACAGATATGATCTAAAGCCCCAATAAACGTTCCATGGGGGCAGAGTTGCTGCTTGGAGCCACACACAAACTCAACAAAGTTGCAGGACCCATGCTCAGGTGCCAGTCACACACCTACTGTATGACTGGCATACCTCCTGCCAGCAGGTGTGTGCTGGCAGGTCGCTCAAAACGGGAGTGATCTGGGCACCTATTATTGGGCTGCTCGATGAGATGACTTGAGTGAATATAGTGTCGTGTTGCCCCCGGGGTAGTATCTGTTGTATGCCTTTATATTATACTAGATCGTGATGCTGTTCGTTTTGCCCTCTGGATGTGTACTATCATCAGCCTCATGTTGTTTGTATGTCATTTAGTTTAGTTAAGTTGTGTATGTTGTTGTTATGTTTTGTATGCCTCTGTTTTGTTTCATGTTGTTTTTGTATTCCTAATTTCATTTATATTTTGTCTTATATTTCTTTTATCTGTGCAAATCCTGTTGTCGATATTTGAAAATACCTATGTGAGTGGAAAAAACTGCAATAAACAGATGTTTAAAAAAAAAAAAACGGGAGTGATTACCAACAGAAGAATATTGGGGGATTTGGGCATTTTAGGCTGTGTTGCTCATTCCACGATCCTTAAAAGTTATATCTCGTTGGAAAGGGGACTAATCAACGATAATGATATAAAATACAATATACAGGGGAGAGATAATTGACCGAAGTGAAGTTTCCCAACAGTTTTTTTTTTAGATATACACACACATACACACTTACGCCCAAAAGTCTTCCACTGAGTCAAACTTGGAGATCAGACGCAGATTGGCTTGCCAGGTTTTGCTTTTGTCATTCTTGAAAAACCAAAGAGCCCACCTGAAATTCAGTTAGACAGCAACCATTGATGTCAAACAACTTGATCTGTTGCCCCACGATATTCAAGGGATTTTAGACACAGCATGTACACCTGTGGCCATACCTGTTCTGCAATGGATGTTTGATGTACTCCGGGCTCACAATCATGTGAGCTGCTCTATCACGTTTTTCTTTCTCAACCGGAATTAAAGCTGACACCTGAGGAAATGGAAAGACAAAAAAGAATAAGGAAATATGAATTATTAGTTAGTATTCCCATCCTGTGAACAAGATGTAGAATTTACACTAAGATCAATGTTTTGACCACCATAATTCATGTGTCATCTAACAAGTCTCAGATGGGCAGACAGTGCCAAGTCACTCCCAAAACCCCTGCAATACCAGTTGGCACCGTGGCGTCAACGTTTAACATTAGTCTTCCAATCCCAGCACCTCGGGATCAAATCCCTCTCATAGCAATGTTTATTTATCATCCAATACGCGTCACAAATTATTAGGTTTAGGCATAACTTTTGTCAACCCCTGGTAGACCACTCAGCCCACTTGGTGAGAACGGACTACAGCAGTAGTTAGGCAAAAAAGACGTTACACAACGGAAGCACGCCGTCTCTAGTGGATTTGAGCAACAAGAGCGAGTCGCCATGCCGACCACTAGACCACTAGAGCTGACTCACCGTTCAAGTTATGTACCGATGGGACGGAATCATAAATTATCGCCCCCACCCCAGGCAGTGCCACGGAGGAAAGCCGGCCAGTGCCATCCTCCTGGAATGTGACACAGTGACTACTGGCGAAGCAGTTCCGCATGCATCACAGAAGGGGGCGTAACACATACGTTACTAAGATCAGGTGGGAAAAGCGCGGTTGCGTCCAAAACAGACTTCTACAGTAGGTATTACAGTATTTTAGGTAGGATAATATTTGGTGCATGGAGCCAATGCAGTACACCCTGCATTTCACCCATAAATGTACTACTACTGTAAAAGGGCCATGTTTTCTCATGTTTAGCTCACCGTCTAGAAGCCTATACTGTATGCTACATCAGTCAGTGATTCTCAAAAATTCATACTTCCCTTTATTAAATTTGGCCGCGGAACCCCATCTGAAAAGATTAAGTCATTTTGCTGGGGTCCCTCTGGAACCCCCTCAAGGTCCCCTGCCAGTCCTTTGAGACCCCACATTGAGAACCACTGCTTTGCATTACTGCTGACTATTTCATTTTTCTTGACATTCCAAGAAGACATTGGACAAATTGTATTCCATAGACCAGGGGTCTTCAACAGGGGGTCCTCAGAGTTACTACAGGGGGTCCGCCAAATCTTTGTGTGATGTGATTCTTCTTTTTACCTTACCCACTTGAACCCTAGCATCCCTTTTCTGAGGAGAACTTTAGCCAAAAATAGCAGATCTACAAGCTCACAACGCCTCGCAGTGAGCTTGTAGATCGGCTATTTTTGGCAAAGAGGTATATAAGTGTAGAGGGAAAAAAAGAGAAGACCAAGTAAACAAAAAAAGTATAATCTGAAACACAATTTTATACAATATAGAGGGGGTCCCTGCTTCATCCCTCTCTCAGCTAGGGGGTCCTTGGCCTGAAAACGTTGAAGACCCCTGCCATAGACTAACATTAAACATGCAATAACACCAGTACTGTACTGACTGAATATCAATTGATGCAGACAGTATATCTTTTTTTTAAAAAGTGTAGTAGTATACTCTTAACAGTTAACAGAAATAAGCTACCCACTTAAACCCCAGATCGACAAGCTCACAATGCGGCATTGTGAGCTTGTCGATCAGCTATTTTCAGCTAAAGCTTTACCCACAATAACAGAAAAGACACTAATATTGAGCCCTGAGGAACTGCAGTTACCCATATGGGGTTAAAGTGGTTAACTATACAAACAAAAAAACTAGGATTAAACGCAATTGCAGCTGTTCCCCAATCATTAATCCTTACTACACATTTCACCAGCAGTAAAGTACAGTATAAACCAAGCTCATTTCGATGGGACAATGACACATCTAACACATTGAATAGACCACTGTTTCTCAAACACTGGGTCGGGACCCATTTGTTTTAATTTCAAAAATATTTACAAAACAAATCCACAAAAATGCAAAGAAATCCCATAAATTAGAAAACAAATGTTTAAGAAGTAGTGGAAATAGACGATCTACAAGCTCACAACGTTGTAGATCTGCTATTTTCACAGATATGTGACAGATGAGCGTCATGTGAACCATGGTTGTCTTGAGCTAAAACGTTTGGGAACCAGTGGAATAGACAGTGAGTCTTCTAAAGTGAAAACATTCTGTGAAAACTTGATATTACATGCTACCATGGCTGGACAATTAAACCACCACACCGTCAATGCAAACATGTGATTAGGTCAACAACGTGGAGAAAATATCTTGATATAGGAGGCCTAATAAAGCAACACGTACCACAGCGGTCGCCATCTTGAAGAAAAGGAAGTCACACGTTTGGACGTCCATGTGGTTGTTAAAATACCTGATTGCCAGTGTTGCCAGATTCTGCGAGAGAAATAAGCAACCAGGTCTATAAAAACAAGCTCAAAAGAAAACGACTAGGCTAACGGCTATTAGAAAATAGCCGATCTACAAGCTTGTAGATCTGCTATTGTCAAAAAAAAGAAAAAAATATCTCGAGAGAAAAAAAAGAGAGGTAATTTTGGAATATTTTAAAAACATTTTAACAACACAATTCTTGTATGAGCGGTCCCTGGCACAAAATATTTTCAGATATGGGGGTCTGTGGACAAATACATTAATTTGGGGGTCCTTGACATGAACATGTTTGAGAACCACTGGAGAAGCACCACACAACATTAGGAAACAAGTCCAAATAATATTTACAAGCGACTTTACAGAAAAACAAGCCCAAAGGCGCTTATAATAAGCGGACATGGCAACGCTGCTGATGCACTGGGGACAGAACCACCTGCTTCTAGTGTTTACATGATGAGGGTTTGAAAAGATCAGTGATTTGGGATTTTTTTTAAATGCTTTTCAAAAAAAATAAAAGCATTAAATAATTTTGGAAAATAT
Organism: Gymnoscopelus microlampas; assembly: GCF_963454915.1. NCBI lineage: Eukaryota > Metazoa > Chordata > Actinopteri > Myctophiformes > Myctophidae > Gymnoscopelus > Gymnoscopelus microlampas. The sequence continues at coordinate 29,675,879 of NC_139955.1, forward strand.
ATTTGGTATAGAATTTGACTCTGTATTGGGGAAAATCAACACTGAAATAGTCAGGTTTCTATTTTTTAAAACCCTTTGCATACATTTCATTCTTGACATGCACAAAATAGGGATGCCAGTTTGAAAGTCAATATTTTCAATAAGTTCAATAAGTTTAAGCTATTTTCGAATATCCTAATAAACATACAGTACAGTTTGGATTAATATGTAATTTATGCTTCACATACTACTGTGTCCACACATGTACTCACACACCACTGACTAGACAGGGTTCTTCAACAGGGGGGTCCGGGACCCCTAGGGGGTCCTCAGAGTTACTACAGGGGGTCCGCCAAATCTTTGTGTGATGTGATTTTTTTTTTACCTTTACCACTTGAACCCTAGCATCCCTTTTCTGAGGAGAACTTTAGCCAAAAAAATTGCAGATCTACAAGCTCACAACACCTCGCGCTGCGAGGCGTTGTGAGCTTGTAGATCGGCTATTTTTGGCAAAGAGGTATAGGTGTAGAGGGGAAAAAAGAACAGTGAACGTCAAAAAAACAAAGTTGAATCTGAAACACAATTTTATACAATATAGAGGGGGTCCCTGCTTCATCTCTCTCTCAGCTAGGGGGTCCTTGGGCTGAAAACGTTGAAGACCCGTGGACTAGACTACATTTCACACTCAAACTTGTATTTTTTCTTTGTGAAGTTTTTGAAACACCTTTTCTATTGCTGGCTGTTTTGTGTGCATCTCTCTCTTGTCAGAGCTCTTGAGCAGTCATGACAATAAGTTTCAGCAAAATGATACATTGTAATACAGCAATATGTCTGAGTAGTTGAGTGTATATCTCCCACCTAATATTTAGCTATAGGAGCAAAAATAAAAGATACAAGGAGCTCAACTGTTTAGTAGAGAACTGAATGCAAGGTGCTCAGAAGTCATGTGTATACTACAGTATAGAAAAAGGAGAAGCCCTTAGGCTTACTTCAGGCACACTCGTACCAAATCACCATGCATATGGTTTAACCATATCCTTGTTTCCGCACAAATGCGCCTGAAGTAAGCCTAAGGGCTTCTCATTTTTCTGTAATATTTATCTATACTGAAATGTACCATCAGCAATTTCCTGTGTTACATACAATACATGTTTTTGATCTGTAGTCTTAAGTTGATCGTTATGTATGCCATGGCTGAACTTGAATGAACACCTTCTGATTCCAGTGGTGGACAGTAATGAAGTTTTTACTTCAATACTGTACTTAAGTACATTTGAGTGTCTGTACTTTACTTGAGTATTTGTATTTTTGGATACTTCTGACTTTGACTTTCACTCCACTACATTTCAAAGACAAATATTGTACTTTTGACATCACTACATTTCTAGGAAGGGAAAAAGTACAATAATTAACCACTTAAAGGACGACTTCACCCATTTTCAACCCGTCTTCATATAATTGGTCCTCACTAATGCTCCTGCTATTTTCACCATTATTAACTTTTGAAAGTCTTTGAATTGTTTTGGAAAATGTCAAGCTGAACAACAACAATGCCATTTGAAAGACATTTAATAACCACATGGAGAACATTATATGCCAAACATTCTGCTGTGAAGACTTCATTTATAATAAGGACACATGTGGTAAAAGTGCGCAATATTAAGTTCTACAACTTGGCTATGCAAATGCCATGGCTGAACTTTTCATATAACGATCTATTAGATGATCAAGTGATCAATGTAATTTGAAAAACTTTGACTGACCACACAGAACATTTCACACCACAGAGATTCTGCTGTGAATACCTGCATTCTAATAAGGAGATACAGTATGTCAAGTAAAAATACAAGTATAAGTGCACAAGATGAAGTGTTCTGTAAAGGAAGATTGCTTTAAGGCCGGATGTGATAGATAGCAGGGAATCAAGAACTTCAGAACTCCGGCACTGCTTTCAGTTCTTTCTTCATGTAAGCTTCCACCAGTTTGGGGACACTCTCCACACTCTTCCAGCCTGGGAAACAGGGTATCACAAGATGGTTGGAGAATTGAGTCATTAGCCAAATCTTGGGTGTGTGACAGAGACACTCCTGTTACCTGGAGAAGTACTGGCTGAACATAATCCAGAGAAATTGCCAAATTACATCAAGATAACATAAGTGTATGTAACATGACAAATGGAATGGAATCACATTGCAGTAACAAGGAATATGGTACATATAGTATCACCCTCCTTGCCCGGCTTCCCACCAGCAAATGGGGCCAATGGTGTTCCTTGGAGCGTACGCCAAAACCCTAGTCCCACCTAGATGCCCCTTTGTAAATTTAACTTATGGTATGGTATTAGAGCAATCTGCATACCAATACAGTAACGTTGGCCGGTTATACCAATACAATGAAACATTGTTTTTGGAGCTCATGAGCTACAAAGCCACACGCGACCGCGACTGTCCATGTTTTACCCATTTTAGTAACTCAAACACGGAGGTAAGTAACAAAGCAATCCTACTTCCCACCTCTAACCATTAATGAAAGCAGCATCAGTCTATATTGGGCTTAGTATATTGGAACAATGTTCTCCAAATCCTCTGCTCACTCCTACCAATGCACCTGAGGCTCAGTGAGGTTTGTCTGGGTCAAGTTAAAAAGCAAAGCAAGCAGAACTATACACACATCACAAAGCCTCCTGCCAAAACATGTCGGTTAGCCATGACCAAATAAGGTGTATCGTGGACTTCTCTTGGATAATCAAAATAATTAATAATTAAATTGACCGAGGCATGAGGAGAAAAATATTGAAAAAAATGAAATAAAATTTGTCCAAGCCCTGTTATTTTTTAAACATGTTGCTTACATCCACATACTGTGCCCTTTCACACTCTGCCTGTGGAAAGCTGGAAAGGTCTTGTGGAGATCTGCCCTACTTCAGCCCCCCGATGATCACGCTCTCACCCCAGCCTTTGTGGCATGCTTCCGGAGCAGCTCTCTGAAATGACAAATTAAAAAGCATTAAAATTATTGTTCGCTAAAAGTGCAACATAGTTTTGTACTCAATGTAGACTGCCATCTTGGAGTGCTGGCATTACATGAGCATGAATTAGTCAAACAGACTGGCAAATTAATGTTATTAAATTGTGAGTGTTGTGTTTTACAATGAACACTGCTGTGAGTGCCATTTAGCAGGTTTTCTATGCGCTGGACTCGCAAACAGAATTTACTCAAAACTAAATTGCTGTCTAATATGTGTACGGTCACTGGATCACACATGCAAAAGAAAATTCATTGTATAAACCTCATACATAAGAGAAAACAAGCTTTTGCTTGAAAGCAGTGCCCTCTGTTGGAGATGTTGCTGCACTACATCTATGCGATTCATTATTAGATTAATAATTATCCACATGCCAGGTTACCAATTCACTTCAAAATTGAAGTTTCATGGAGAAATAAGCCAGTGGCAAGAATTCTGGAGTCAATATGACACTGCTATTCATTCAAATGATGCGCTGTGTAAGGAGGAAAAGTTCACTTATCTGAAATCCTACCTGATTGGAGCGGTCCTGTAGGAACTAGGACTGTTTTTATTGCACAGATTAGAAAGATAGTCATCTTTTTCGTTAAACATACTGATGTGAGAAGTATGCAGGGTCAGTCATAAAATAAATACATCTTAACCACCTTCTCTTGGACAGCACAATATGGCGCAGTCAAGTAAAGTTCTATCCTCAGTTGAGCTATGAAGTCATTCATTGGATATGACCAGTGATGGAAGAAGAAATACGCACATGTTTTACTCAAGTAAAAGTATCAATACTGTACAAGTATCAATACTGCAATGTAGATATATTCTGTTACAAGTAGAAGTCCCGTATTAAAAGTGTCCCGTACCTCAAAAGTACAAAAATATCGGCATCAAAATATACTTGAAGTACCAAAAGTAAAATGACTCATTGTTCAAAATGTGTTAAAAAAAATATTTTGAAAATAGACGATCTACAAGCTCACAATGATGCATTGTGAGCTTGTAGATCTGCCATTTTCAAATGGCCGAAATATATAGGGCTGAAGTGGTTAGTGTGTTTTGTAATAATAATCAAAATCTACAAAGTAACTAGTAACTTAAGTTTTGGAGTAAAAGTAGCCTACGGCATTTGCCTCTGGGATGTAATGGAGTAGAAGTAGAAGTACAAAATATAGCTGCAAGCAGCGATAATACGGGGCCAGCGATTGCAGAGAGAAGAAAGAAAGAAGCAATGATAAGTAATATGCACAATAAGCCATAAAAACATAGACGACTTAACTTGAGAGAAAGAAGACCATGCAATTAACAAATGAGCATTTTAAACCCTCACTAACCCTAACCTCAGTAAAACTATGCCTACCCTTAACCTCAAGAAATACTACGCGTAAGCCTACGAATGCCAAATCATGATCACCTCAACACATCATCTGGGACGGGGATCGAACCGGTGACCTCCAGACTCAAAGGCTGCCTTTCTTCTCATTGAGCTAGACATATGGTAACCCTGTCAGCGTCTGTTGATATATATAACTCTTTCCGACCCTGATGAACCAAGCCTATGTTTTGCTAACTACTCTAGATCACTGGTTCCCTAACCATCTACCGATGGAGAAATTGTAAGTCTCCTCGGAACAGATACTAGTGAAAGTATTCGTCTACAAGCTCACAAAACGTTGCGAGATTGTAGATCGGCTATTTTCACAATGAAGTATGTCATACATTGAAAAAACATAATCTCAAATAAGCATTTCATCTCATCTTTAACAATTGTACATGTATTCATTGATAACGTCATGCTGTTTGCAATTCACTTTAAATGAAGTCTGCCTGAAGTGATGTTTGAACTGGCGACCTTGCGGTTGTAAGGCAGTAGCTTTGGCGAGAAGCCATTGGACCAACGGACCTTAACCGGTGAAAAAGGAGCTCAAACAGATAATACAGTTTCATGCAAATAGCTGAAAAATCCTGAGTTTAAGTTTTTCAAACTGCTCAGAATTGAGGACAATCTAAGGGCGGAGCTTACTGGTCAAAGTGATAGATGTGTTCCTCATGAGTCAAGGCACAAGTGGAAGCCAGTTTCACGACTTTCGGCCAAACGAGGCATGACTTATGCCTGTTTAAAGTTAGCATTTTCAAAAACAATCTATAGCGCCCCCCTTTGGCCAATTGGAGTAAGATTGGTTTCAGTGATATTTGGAATGACCCTCTACATTACTGCAAAGTTTCAAAGAAATGTGAGTCTTGCATGTATGTGTTAGGGGCAGATGAATAATTTTCATAAAACTGCAATAGTTAAAACCTATCTCTAATCTGCACGAAACATTTTACACATGAACTTATGACCTTTGCCGACAAAACGATAGCGGCGGATTTTCCATAAGTGATAAAATGCAGAAGTTATGAGCCAATGAATATTTTTCATATAATTCAAAATCGTGGGAGATCTAAAGGTCAGAGGTCAAAAGTCAGACCACAAAAGTTATCGGCATGAAGAGACGCATGTGTGTATCGAAGTTTCATGGCTGTATGTCGAACAGGGCATGAGTTGTACCTGTTCAAAGTTGGCATTTTCAATTGAGTGCTATAGCGCCACCTTTTGACGAAAGATTGTGAGAATTATTTCTTGATAGTTTTTCATGACCCTCTACCATATGGCCGAGTTTCGTAAAAAGCATATGCACGGTTAAGCCAGAACTGGCAAAAACGGCAGAAGAAACAGAATAATGCCAATAATAAAACGGAGCCTTGCTCTGTAGAGCCTGGCCCCATAATATGAAAAAGGTTATGTACACTACGGCACTCGGCTTTTGCCCGCATGCCACAGCAGACCAACTCCATCTTGTACTGTATATTGGTGCAAGACCTGAGGCCCAAAATGAATCCCAAATTAATATATATTTGGCCACTGACCCCCCCTCCCATCTGAAAATGTTGTGCCAGGGACCCCCCCCTCAGATGTTAAAAAGCTCAAAATTATAAAAAATCATTCAAACACTTTCCCCCCCCCAAATCTTTAAAAAATGTGTGCAAGCTTGTATATCTGCTATTTTTGAGAACCAATGTTCTGAAAACTAAAACTTTTCTGAAACACTTTATACATACCACACAGACAGAGACAGACAGACAGAAACTTTCCCGGTTTTAATGGGTTAAATGGCCTGTCTTGGTTTAAAGCCCACTCACCACGACAAGGTGCAGGCCGAGAGTGGGGACCCCCCCCCCATCAATCAGGGTGGGGGGAGGGGGGGGGGACAAAACAAACTGACGGGACAACAAGAAACTTACTGTATGTTACAAACATAAGCAAGCAGATATTACATAAATTACAAACAGAAGAGAGTTTGTAATAGCAGCAAGTACCCGACCGATCGCAGCGTGACGGCACATACTGTACTGATATGTGCGACAATACCGCAGCAATCACCCGACCGATCGCAGCGTGAAGGCACATACTGTACTGATATGCGAGGCAATACCGCAGCAAGGACCCGAACGATCGCAGTGTGACGGCACATACTGTACTGATATGCGCGACAATACAAGCGCAAGAACCCGACCGACAACGATCGCAGCGTAGCGTGACGGCGCATACTGTACTGACAGGCGCCACAATACCGGTGCAAGGACCCGACCGACGACGATCGCAGCGTGACGGCGCATACTGTACTGACATGCAGCGTAGCGTGACAGCGCATACTGTACTGACATGCGCCACAATACCGGCGCAAGGATCCAACCGACCGACGACGATCGCAGCGTGACGGCGCATACTGTATTGACATGCGCCACAATGCCGGCGCAAGGACCCGACCGACGACGATCGCAGCGTAGCGTGACGGCGCATACTGTACTAACATGCGGCACAATACCGGCGCAAGGACCCGACCGACAACGATCGCAGCGTAGCGTGACGGCGCATACTGTACTGACATGCAGCGTAGCGTGACAGCGCATACTGTACTGACATGCGCCACAATACCGGCGCAAGGACCCGACCGACGACGATCGCAGCGTAGCGTGACGGCGCATACTGTACTAACATGCGGCACAATACCGGCGCAAGGACCCGACCGACAACGATCGCAGCGTAGCGTGACGGCGCATACTGTACTGACATGCAGCGTAGCGTGACAGCGCATACTGTACTGACATGCGCCACAATACCGGCGCAACGACCCGACCGACGACGATCGCAGCGTAGCGTGACGGCGCATACTGTACTGACATGCGCCACAATACCGTCGCAAGGATCCAACCGACCGACGACGATCGCAGCGTAGCGTGACGGCGCATACTGTACTGACATGCGCCACAATACCGGCGCAAGGATCCAACCGACCGACGACGATCGCAGCGTAGCGTGACGGCGCATACTGTACTGACATGCGCCACAATACCGGCGCAAGGATCCAACCGAACGACGTCGATCGCAGCGTAGCGTGACGGCGCATACTGTACTGACATTCGCCACAATACCGGCGCAAGGATCCAACCGACCGACGACGATCGCAGCGTAGCGTGACAGCGCGTACTGACATGCGCCACAATACCGGCGCAAGGACCCGACCGACGACGATCGCAGCGTATCGTGACGGCGCTTACTGTACTGACATGCGCCACAATACCAGCGCAATGATCCAACCGACCGACGACGATCGCAGCGTAGCGTGACGGCGCATACTGTACTGACATGCGCCACAATACCGGCGCAAGGATCCAACCGACCGACGTCGATCGCAGCGTAGCGTGACGGCGCATACTGTACTGACATTCGCCACAATACCGGTGCAAGGATCCAACCGACCGACGACGATCGCAACGTAGCGTGACAGCGCGTACTGACATGCGCCACAATACCGAAGCAAGGATCCAACCGACCGACGACGATCGCAGCGTAGTGTGACGGCGCATACTGTACTGTACTGACATGCGCCACAATACCGGCGCAAGGACCCGACCGATGACGATCGCAGCGTTACGTGACGGCGCATACTGTACTGACATGCACCACAATACCAACGCAAGGATCCAACCGACCGACGACGATCGCAGCGTAGCGTGACGGCGCATACTGTACAGACATGCGCCACAATACCGGCGCAAGGACCCGACCGATGACGATCGCAGCGTAGCGTGACGGCACATACTGTACTGACATGCGCCACAATGCCGGCGCAAGGATCCAACCGACCGACGACGATCACAGCGTGACGGCGCATACTGTACTGACATGCGCCACAATACCGGCGCAAGGATCCAACCGACCGACGTCGATCGCAGCGTAGCGTGACGGCGCATACTGTACTGACATTCGCCACAATACCGGTGCAAGGATCCAACCGACCGACGACGATCGCAGCGTAGCGTGACAGCGCGTACTGACATGCGCCACAATACCGGCGCAAGGACCCGACCGACGACGATCGCAGCGTATCGTGACGGCGCATACTGTACTGACATGCGCCACAATACCGGCGCAAGGATCCAACCGACCGACGACGATCGCAGCGTAGTGTGACGGCGCATACTGTACTGACATGCGCCACAATACCGGCGCAAGGACCCGACCGATGCCGATCGCAGCGTAGCGTGACGGCGCATACTGTACTGCCATGCGCCACAATACCGGCGCAAGGACCCGACCGACGACGATCGCAGCGTATCGTGACGGCACATACTGTACTTACATGCGCCACAATACCGGCGCAAGGACCCGACCGACGACGATCGCAGCGTATCGTGACGGCGCATACTGTACTGACATGCGCCACAATACCAGCGCAATGATCCAACCGACCGACGACGATCGCAGCGTAGCGTGACGGCGCATACTGTACTGACATTCGCCACAATACCGGTGCAAGGATCCAACCGACCGACGACGATCGCAACGTAGCGTGACAGCGCGTACTGACATGCGCCACAATACCGGCGCAAGGATCCAACCGACCGACGACGATCGCAGCGTAGTGTGACGGCGCATACTGTACTGACATTCGCCACAATACCGGTGCAAGGATCCAACCGACCGACGACGATCGCAACGTAGCGTGACAGCGCGTACTGACATGCGCCACAATACCGAAGCAAGGATCCAACCGACCGACGACGATCGCAGCGTAGTGTGACGGCGCATACTGTACTGTACTGACATGCGCCACAATACCGGCGCAAGGACCCGACCGATGACGATCGCAGCGTTACGTGACGGCGCATACTGTACTGACATGCACCACAATACCAACGCAAGGATCCAACCGACCGACGACGATCGCAGCGTAGCGTGACGGCGCATACTGTACAGACATGCGCCACAATACCGGCGCAAGGACCCGACCGACGACGATCGCAGCGTAGCGTGACGGCACATACTGTACTGACATGCGCCACAATACCGGCGCAAGGATCCAACCGACCGACGACGATCACAGCGTGACAGCGCATACTGTACTGACATGCGCCACAATACCGGCGCAAGGATCCAACCGACCGACGTCGATCGCAGCGTAGCGTGACGGCGCATACTGTACTGACATTCGCCACAATACCGGTGCAAGGATCCAACCGACCGACGACGATCGCAGCGTAGCGTGACAGCGCGTACTGACATGCGCCACAATACCGGCGCAAGGACCCGACCGACGACGATCGCAGCGTATCGTGACGGCGCATACTCTACTGACATGCGCCACAATACCGGCGCAAGGATCCAACCGACCGACGACGATCGCAGCGTAGTGTGACGGCGCATACTGTACTGACATGCGCCACAATACCGGCGCAAGGACCCGACCGATGACGATCGCAGCGTAGCGTGACGGCGCATACTGTACTGCCATGCGCCACAATACCGGCGCAAGGACCCGACCGACGACGATCGCAGCGTATCGTGACGGCACATACTGTACTGACATGCGCCACAATACCGGCGCAAGGACCCGACCGACGACGATCGCAGCGTAGCGTGACGGCGCATACTGTACTGACATGTGCCACAATACCGGCGCAAGGATCCAACCGACCGACGACGATCGCAGCGTAGCGTGACGGCGCATACTATACTGACATGCGCCACAATACCGGCGCAAGGACCCGACCGATGACGATCGCAGCGTAGCGTGACGGCAAATACTGTACCGACATGCGCCACAATACCGGCGCAAGGACCCGACCGACGGCGCATACTGTACTAATATGCGGCAAAATACCGGCGCAAAGACTCGACCGACGACATTCGCAGCGTAGCGTGACGGCGCATACTGTACTGACATTCGCCACAATACCGGTGCAAGGATCCAACCGACCGACGACGATCGCAACGTAGCGTGACAGCGCGTACTGACATGCGCCACAATACCGGCGCAAGGATCCAACCGACCGACGACGATCGCAGCGTAGCGTGACGGCGCATACTGTACTGACATTCGCCACAATACCGGTGCAAGGATCCAACCGACCGACGACGATCGCAACGTAGCGTGACAGCGCGTACTGACATGCGCCACAATACCGGCGCAAGGATCCAACCGACCGACGACGATCGCAGCGTAGTGTGACGGCGCATACTGTACTGACATTCGCCACAATACCGGTGCAAGGATCCAACCGACCGACGACGATCGCAACGTAGCGTGACAGCGCGTACTGACATGCGCCACAATACCGAAGCAAGGATCCAACCGACCGACGACGATCGCAGCGTAGTGTGACGGCGCATACTGTACTGTACTGACATGCGCCACAATACCGGCGCAAGGACCCGACCGATGACGATCGCAGCGTTACGTGACGGCGCATACTGTACTGACATGCACCACAATACCAACGCAAGGATCCAACCGACCGACGACGATCGCAGCGTAGCGTGACGGCGCATACTGTACAGACATGCGCCACAATACCGGCGCAAGGACCCGACCGACGACGATCGCAGCGTAGCGTGACGGCACATACTGTACTGACATGCGCCACAATACCGGCGCAAGGATCCAACCGACCGACGACGATCACAGCGTGACAGCGCATACTGTACTGACATGCGCCACAATACCGGCGCAAGGATCCAACCGACCGACGTCGATCGCAGCGTAGCGTGACGGCGCATACTGTACTGACATTCGCCACAATACCGGTGCAAGGATCCAACCGACCGACGACGATCGCAGCGTAGCGTGACAGCGCGTACTGACATGCGCCACAATACCGGCGCAAGGACCCGACCGACGACGATCGCAGCGTATCGTGACGGCGCATACTCTACTGACATGCGCCACAATACCGGCGCAAGGATCCAACCGACCGACGACGATCGCAGCGTAGTGTGACGGCGCATACTGTACTGACATGCGCCACAATACCGGCGCAAGGACCCGACCGATGACGATCGCAGCGTAGCGTGACGGCGCATACTGTACTGCCATGCGCCACAATACCGGCGCAAGGACCCGACCGACGACGATCGCAGCGTATCGTGACGGCACATACTGTACTGACATGCGCCACAATACCGGCGCAAGGACCCGACCGACGACGATCGCAGCGTAGCGTGACGGCGCATACTGTACTGACATGTGCCACAATACCGGCGCAAGGATCCAACCGACCGACGACGATCGCAGCGTAGCGTGACGGCGCATACTATACTGACATGCGCCACAATACCGGCGCAAGGACCCGACCGATGACGATCGCAGCGTAGCGTGACGGCAAATACTGTACCGACATGCGCCACAATACCGGCGCAAGGACCCGACCGACGGCGCATACTGTACTAATATGCGGCAAAATACCGGCGCAAAGACTCGACCGACGACATTCGCAGCGTAGCGTGACGGCGCATACTGTACTGACATGCAGCGTAGCGTGACAGCGCATAGTGTACTGACATGCGCCACAATACCGGCGCAAGGACCCGACCGACGACGATCGCAGCTTAAAGTGATGGCGCATACTGTACTGAAATGCGCCACAATACCGGCGCAAGGATCCAACCGACCGACGACGATCGCAGCGTAGCGTGACGGCGCATACTGTACTGACATGCGCCACAATACCGGCGCAAGGACCCGACAGACGACGATCGCAGCGTATCGTGACGGCACATACTGTACTGACATGCGCCACAATACCGGCGCAAGGACCCGACCGACGACGATCGCAGCGTAGCGTGACGGCGCATACTGTACTGACATGTGCCACAATACCGGCGCAAGGATCCAACCGACCGACGATCGCAGCGTAGCGTGACGGCGCATACTGTACTGACATGCGCCACAATACCGGCGCAAGGATCCAACCGACCGACGACGATCACAGCGTGACGGCGCATACTGTACTGACATGCGCCACAATACCGGCGCAAGGATCCAACCGACCGACGACGATCGCAGCGTATCGTGACGGCGCATACTGTACTGACATGCGCCACAATACCAGCGCAATGATCCAACCGACCGACGTCGATCGCAGCGTAGCGTGACGGCGCATACTATACTGACATTCGCCACAATACCGGTGCAAGGATCCAACCGACCGACGACGATCGCAACGTAGCGTGACAGCGCGTACTGACATGCGCCACAATACCGAAGCAAGGATCCAACCGACCGACGACGATCGCAGCGTAGTGTGACGGCGCATACTGTACTGTACTGACATGCGCCACAATACCGGCGCAAGGACCCGACCGATGACGATCGCAGCGTTACGTGACGGCGCATACTGTACTGACATGCACCACAATAACAACGCAAGGATCCAACCGACCGACGACGATCGCAGCGTAGCGTGACGGCGCATACTGTACTGACATGCACCACAATACCAACGCAAGGATCCAACCGACCGACGACGATCGCAGCGTAGCGTGACGGCGCATACTGTACAGACATGCGCCACAATACCGGCGCAAGGACCCGACCGACGACGATCGCAGCGTAGCGTGACGGCACATACTGTACTGACATGCGCCACAATACCGGCGCAAGGATCCAACCGACCGACGACGATCACAGCGTGACAGCGCATACTGTACTGACATGCGCCACAATACCGGCGCAAGGATCCAACCGACCGACGTCGATCGCAGCGTAGCGTGACGGCGCATACTGTACTGACATTCGCCACAATACCGGTGCAAGGATCCAACCGACCGACGACGATCGCAGCGTAGCGTGACAGCGCGTACTGACATGCGCCACAATACCGGCGCAAGGACCCGACCGACGACGATCGCAGCGTATCGTGACGGCGCATACTCTACTGACATGCGCCACAATACCGGCGCAAGGATCCAACCGACCGACGACGATCGCAGCGTAGTGTGACGGCGCATACTGTACTGACATGCGCCACAATACCGGCGCAAGGACCCGACCGATGACGATCGCAGCGTAGCGTGACGGCGCATACTGTACTGCCATGCGCCACAATACCGGCGCAAGGACCCGACCGACGACGATCGCAGCGTATCGTGACGGCACATACTGTACTGACATGCGCCACAATACCGGCGCAAGGACCCGACCGACGACGATCGCAGCGTAGCGTGACGGCGCATACTGTACTGACATGTGCCACAATACCGGCGCAAGGATCCAACCGACCGACGACGATCGCAGCGTAGCGTGACGGCGCATACTATACTGACATGCGCCACAATACCGGCGCAAGGACCCGACCGATGACGATCGCAGCGTAGCGTGACGGCAAATACTGTACCGACATGCGCCACAATACCGGCGCAAGGACCCGACCGACGGCGCATACTGTACTAATATGCGGCAAAATACCGGCGCAAAGACTCGACCGACGACATTCGCAGCGTAGCGTGACGGCGCATACTGTACTGACATGCAGCGTAGCGTGACAGCGCATAGTGTACTGACATGCGCCACAATACCGGCGCAAGGACCCGACCGACGACGATCGCAGCGTAAAGTGATGGCGCATACTGTACTGAAATGCGCCACAATACCGGCGCAAGGATCCAACCGACCGACGACGATCGCAGCGTAGCGTGACGGCGCATACTGTACTGACATGCGCCACAATACCGGCGCAAGGACCCGACAGACGACGATCGCAGCGTATCGTGACGGCACATACTGTACTGACATGCGCCACAATACCGGCGCAAGGACCCGACCGACGACGATCGCAGCGTAGCGTGACGGCGCATACTGTACTGACATGTGCCACAATACCGGCGCAAGGATCCAACCGACCGACGATCGCAGCGTAGCGTGACGGCGCATACTGTACTGACATGCGCCACAATACCGGCGCAAGGATCCAACCGACCGACGACGATCACAGCGTGACGGCGCATACTGTACTGACATGCGCCACAATACCGGCGCAAGGATCCAACCGACCGACGACGATCGCAGCGTATCGTGACGGCGCATACTGTACTGACATGCGCCACAATACCAGCGCAATGATCCAACCGACCGACGACGATCGCAGCGTAGCGTGACGGCGCATACTGTACTGACATGCGCCACAATACCGGCGCAAGGATCCAACCGACCGACGTCGATCGCAGCGTAGCGTGACGGCGCATACTGTACTGACATTCGCCACAATACCGGTGCAAGGATCCAACCGACCGACGACGATCGCAACGTAGCGTGACAGCGCGTACTGACATGCGCCACAATACCGAAGCAAGGATCCAACCGACCGACGACGATCGCAGCGTAGTGTGACGGCGCATACTGTACTGTACTGACATGCGCCACAATACCGGCGCAAGGACCCGACCGATGACGATCGCAGCGTTACGTGACGGCGCATACTGTACTGACATGCACCACAATACCAACGCAAGGATCCAACCGACCGACGACGATCGCAGCGTAGCGTGACGGCGCATACTGTACAGACATGCGCCACAATACCGGCGCAAGGACCCGACCGACGACGATCGCAGCGTAGCGTGACGGCACATACTGTACTGACATGTGCCACAATACCGGCGCAAGGATCCAACCGACCGACGACGATCACAGCGTGACGGCGCATACTGTACTGACATGCGCCACAATACCGGCGCAAGGATCCAACCGACCGACGTCGATCGCAGCGTAGCGTGACGGCGCATACTGTACTGACATTCGCCACAATACCGGTGCAAGGATCCAACCGACCGACGACGATCGCAGCGTAGCGTGACAGCGCGTACTGACATGCGCCACAATACCGGCGCAAGGACCCGACCGACGACGATCGCAGCGTATCGTGACGGCGCATACTGTACTGACATGCGCCACAATACCGGCGCAAGGATCCAACCGACCGACGACGATCGCAGCGTAGTGTGACGGCGCATACTGTACTGACATGCGCCACAATACCGGCGCAAGGACCCGACCGATGCCGATCGCAGCGTAGCGTGACGGCGCATACTGTACTGCCATGCGCCACAATACCGGCGCAAGGACCCGACCGACGACGATCGCAGCGTATCGTGACGGCACATACTGTACTGACATGCGCCACAATACCGGCGCAAGGACCCGACCGACGACGATCGCAGCGTATCGTGACGGCGCATACTGTACTGACATGCGCCACAATACCAGCGCAATGATCCAACCGACCGACGACGATCGCAGCGTAGCGTGACGGCGCATACTGTACTGACATTCGCCACAATACCGGTGCAAGGATCCAACCGACCGACGACGATCGCAACGTAGCGTGACAGCGCGTACTGACATGCGCCACAATACCGGCGCAAGGATCCAACCGACCGACGACGATCGCAGCGTAGTGTGACGGCGCATACTGTACTGACATTCGCCACAATACCGGTGCAAGGATCCAACCGACCGACGACGATCGCAACGTAGCGTGACAGCGCGTACTGACATGCGCCACAATACCGAAGCAAGGATCCAACCGACCGACGACGATCGCAGCGTAGTGTGACGGCGCATACTGTACTGTACTGACATGCGCCACAATACCGGCGCAAGGACCCGACCGATGACGATCGCAGCGTTACGTGACGGCGCATACTGTACTGACATGCACCACAATACCAACGCAAGGATCCAACCGACCGACGACGATCGCAGCGTAGCGTGACGGCGCATACTGTACAGACATGCGCCACAATACCGGCGCAAGGACCCGACCGACGACGATCGCAGCGTAGCGTGACGGCATATACTGTACTGACATGCGCCACAATACCGGCGCAAGGATCCAACCGACCGACGACGATCACAGCGTGACGGCGCATACTGTACTGACATGCGCCACAATACCGGCGCAAGGATCCAACCGACCGACGTCGATCGCAGCGTAGCGTGACGGCGCATACTGTACTGACATTCGCCACAATACCGGTGCAAGGATCCAACCGACCGACGACGATCGCAGCGTAGCGTGACAGCGCGTACTGACATGCGCCACAATACCGGCGCAAGGACCCGACCGACGACGATCGCAGCGTATCGTGACGGCGCATACTGTACTGACATGCGCCACAATACCGGCGCAAGGATCCAACCGACCGACGACGATCGCAGCGTAGTGTGACGGCGCATACTGTACTGACATGCGCCACAATACCGGCGCAAGGACCCGACCGATGACGATCGCAGCGTAGCGTGACGGCGCATACTGTACTGCCATGCGCCACAATACCGGCGCAAGGACCCGACCGACGACGATCGCAGCGTATCGTGACGGCACATACTGTACTGACATGCGCCACAATACCGGCGCAAGGACCCGACCGACGACGATCGCAGCGTAGCGTGACGGCGCATACTGTACTGACATGTGCCACAATACCGGCGCAAGGATCCAACCGACCGACGACGATCGCAGCGTAGCGTGACGGTGCATACTATACTGACATGCGCCACAATACCGGTGCAAGGACCCGACCGATGACGATCGCAGCGTAGCGTGACGGCAAATACTGTACCGACATGCGCCACAATACCGGCGCAAGGACCCGACCGACGGCGCATACTGTACTAACATGCGGCAAAATACCGGCGCAAAGACTCGACCGACGACATTCGCAGCGTAGCGTGACGGCGCATACTGTACTGACATGCAGCGTAGCGTGACAGCGCATAGTGTACTGACATGCGCCACAATACCGGCGCAAGGACCCGACCGACGACGATCGCAGCGTAAAGTGATGGCGCATACTGTACTGAAATGCGCCACAATACCGGCGCAAGGATCCAACCGACCGACGACGATCGCAGCGTAGCGTGACGGCGCATACTGTACTGACATGCGCCACAATACCGGCGCAAGGACCCGACAGACGACGATCGCAGCGTATCGTGACGGCACATACTGTACTGACATGCGCCACAATACCGGCACAAGGACCCGACCGACGACGATCGCAGCGTAGCGTGACGGCGCATACTGTACTGACATGTGCCACAATACCGGCGCAAGGATCCAACCGACCGACGACGACGATCGCAGCGTAGCGTGACGGCGCATACTGTACTGACATGCGCCACAATACCGGCGCAAGGATCCAACCGACCGACGACGATCACAGCGTGACGGCGCATACTGTACTGACATGCGCCACAATACCGGCGCAAGGATCCAACCGACCGACGTCGATCGCAGCGTATCGTGACGGCGCATACTGTACTGACATGCGCCACAATACCGGCGCAAGGATCCAACCGACCGACGACGATCGCAGCGTAGTGTGACGGCGCATACTGTACTGACATGCGCCACAATACCGGCGCAAGGACCCGACCGATGACGATCGCAGCGTAGCGTGACGGCGCATACTGTACTGCCATGCGCCACAATACCGGCGCAAGGACCCGACCGACGACGATCGCAGCGTATCGTGACGGCACATACTGTACTGACATGCGCCACAATACCGGCGCAAGGACCCGACCGACGACGATCGCAGCGTAGCGTGACGGCGCATACTGTACTGACATGTGCCACAATACCGGCGCAAGGATCCAACCGACCGACGACGATCGCAGCGTAGCGTGACGGCGCATACTGTACTGACATGCGCCACAATACCGGTGCAAGGACCCGACCGATGACGATCGCAGCGTAGCGTGACGGCAAATACTGTACCGACATGCGCCACAATACCGGCGCAAGGACCCGACCGACGGCGCATACTGTACTAACATGCGGCAAAATACCGGCGCAAAGACTCGACCGACGACATTCGCAGCGTAGCGTGACGGCGCATACTGTACTGACATGCAGCGTAGCGTGACAGCGCATAGTGTACTGACATGCGCCACAATACCGGCGCAAGGACCCGACCGACGACGATCGCAGCGTAAAGTGATGGCGCATACTGTACTGAAATGCGCCACAATACCGGCGCAAGGATCCAACCGACCGACGACGATCGCAGCGTAGCGTGACGGCGCATACTGTACTGACATGCGCCACAATACCGGCGCAAGGACCCGACAGACGACGATCGCAGCGTATCGTGACGGCACATACTGTACTGACATGCGCCACAATACCGGCGCAAGGACCCGACCGACGACGATCGCAGCGTAGCGTGACGGCGCATACTGTACTGACATGTGCCACAATACCGGCGCAAGGATCCAACCGACCGACGACGACGATCGCAGCGTAGCGTGACGGCGCATACTGTACTGACATGCGCCACAATACCGGCGCAAGGATCCAACCGACCGACGACGATCACAGCGTGACGGCGCATACTGTACTGACATGCGCCACAATACCGGCGCAAGGATCCAACCGACCGACGTCGATCGCAGCGTAGCGTGACGGCGCATACTGTACTGACATGCGCCACAATACCGTCGCAAGAATCCAACCGACCGACGACGATCGCAGCGTAGCGTGACGGCGCATACTGTACTGACATGCGCCACAATACCGGCGCAAGGATTCAACCGACCAACGACGATCGCAGCGTAGCGTGACGGCGCATACTGTACTGACATGCGCCACAATACCGGCGCAAGGATCCAACCGACCGACGACGATCACAGAGTAGCGTGACGGCGCATACTGTACTGACATGCGCCACAATACCGGCGCAAGGATCCAACCGACCGACGACGATCGCAGCGTAGCGTGACGGCGCATACTGTACTGACATGCGCCACAATACCGGCGCAAGGATCCAATCGAACGACGTCGATCGCAGCGTAGCGTGACGGCGCATATTGTACTGACATTCGCCACAATACCGGCGCAAGGATCCAACCGACCGACGACGATCGCAGCGTAGCGTGACAGCGCGTACTGACATGCGCCACAATACCGGCGCAAGGACCCGACCGACGACGATCGCAGCGTATCGTGACGGCGCATACTGTACTGACATGCGCCACAATACCAGCGCAATGATCCAACCGACCGACGACGATCGCAGCGTAGCGTGACGGCGCATACTGTACTGACATGCGCCACAATACCGGCGCAAGGATCCAACCGACCGACGTCGATCGCAGCGTAGCGTGACGGCGCATACTGTACTGACATTCGCCACAATACCGGTGCAAGGATCCAACCGACCGACGACGATCGCAACGTAGCGTGACAGCGCGTACTGACATGCGCCACAATACCGGCGCAAGGATCCAACCGACCGACGACGATCGCAGCGTAGCGTGACGGCGCATACTGTACTGACATTCGCCACAATACCGGTGCAAGGATCCAACCGACCGACGACGATCGCAACGTAGCGTGACAGCGCGTACTGACATGCGCCACAATACCGGCGCAAGGATCCAACCGACCGACGACGATCGCAGCGTAGTGTGACGGCGCATACTGTACTGACATTCGCCACAATACCGGTGCAAGGATCCAACCGACCGACGACGATCGCAACGTAGCGTGACAGCGCGTACTGACATGCGCCACAATACCGAAGCAAGGATCCAACCGACCGACGACGATCGCAGCGTAGTGTGACGGCGCATACTGTACTGTACTGACATGCGCCACAATACCGGCGCAAGGACCCGACCGATGACGATCGCAGCGTTACGTGACGGCGCATACTGTACTGACATGCACCACAATACCAACGCAAGGATCCAACCGACCGACGACGATCGC
The DNA here is from genome assembly GCF_963454915.1 of Gymnoscopelus microlampas. Lineage (NCBI taxonomy): Eukaryota > Metazoa > Chordata > Actinopteri > Myctophiformes > Myctophidae > Gymnoscopelus > Gymnoscopelus microlampas. The sequence goes on from NC_139955.1 coordinate 29,695,974, forward strand.
AGCGTAGCGTGACGGCGCATACTGTACAGACATGCGCCACAATACCGGCGCAAGGACCCGACCGACGACGATCGCAGCGTAGCGTGACGGCACATACTGTACTGACATGCGCCACAATACCGGCGCAAGGATCCAACCGACCGACGACGATCACAGCGTGACAGCGCATACTGTACTGACATGCGCCACAATACCGGCGCAAGGATCCAACCGACCGACGTCGATCGCAGCGTAGCGTGACGGCGCATACTGTACTGACATTCGCCACAATACCGGTGCAAGGATCCAACCGACCGACGACGATCGCAGCGTAGCGTGACAGCGCGTACTGACATGCGCCACAATACCGGCGCAAGGACCCGACCGACGACGATCGCAGCGTATCGTGACGGCGCATACTCTACTGACATGCGCCACAATACCGGCGCAAGGATCCAACCGACCGACGACGATCGCAGCGTAGTGTGACGGCGCATACTGTACTGACATGCGCCACAATACCGGCGCAAGGACCCGACCGATGACGATCGCAGCGTAGCGTGACGGCGCATACTGTACTGCCATGCGCCACAATACCGGCGCAAGGACCCGACCGACGACGATCGCAGCGTATCGTGACGGCACATACTGTACTGACATGCGCCACAATACCGGCGCAAGGACCCGACCGACGACGATCGCAGCGTAGCGTGACGGCGCATACTGTACTGACATGTGCCACAATACCGGCGCAAGGATCCAACCGACCGACGACGATCGCAGCGTAGCGTGACGGCGCATACTATACTGACATGCGCCACAATACCGGCGCAAGGACCCGACCGATGACGATCGCAGCGTAGCGTGACGGCAAATACTGTACCGACATGCGCCACAATACCGGCGCAAGGACCCGACCGACGGCGCATACTGTACTAATATGCGGCAAAATACCGGCGCAAAGACTCGACCGACGACATTCGCAGCGTAGCGTGACGGCGCATACTGTACTGACATGCAGCGTAGCGTGACAGCGCATAGTGTACTGACATGCGCCACAATACCGGCGCAAGGACCCGACCGACGACGATCGCAGCTTAAAGTGATGGCGCATACTGTACTGAAATGCGCCACAATACCGGCGCAAGGATCCAACCGACCGACGACGATCGCAGCGTAGCGTGACGGCGCATACTGTACTGACATGCGCCACAATACCGGCGCAAGGACCCGACAGACGACGATCGCAGCGTATCGTGACGGCACATACTGTACTGACATGCGCCACAATACCGGCGCAAGGACCCGACCGACGACGATCGCAGCGTAGCGTGACGGCGCATACTGTACTGACATGTGCCACAATACCGGCGCAAGGATCCAACCGACCGACGATCGCAGCGTAGCGTGACGGCGCATACTGTACTGACATGCGCCACAATACCGGCGCAAGGATCCAACCGACCGACGACGATCACAGCGTGACGGCGCATACTGTACTGACATGCGCCACAATACCGGCGCAAGGATCCAACCGACCGACGACGATCGCAGCGTATCGTGACGGCGCATACTGTACTGACATGCGCCACAATACCAGCGCAATGATCCAACCGACCGACGTCGATCGCAGCGTAGCGTGACGGCGCATACTATACTGACATTCGCCACAATACCGGTGCAAGGATCCAACCGACCGACGACGATCGCAACGTAGCGTGACAGCGCGTACTGACATGCGCCACAATACCGAAGCAAGGATCCAACCGACCGACGACGATCGCAGCGTAGTGTGACGGCGCATACTGTACTGTACTGACATGCGCCACAATACCGGCGCAAGGACCCGACCGATGACGATCGCAGCGTTACGTGACGGCGCATACTGTACTGACATGCACCACAATACCAACGCAAGGATCCAACCGACCGACGACGATCGCAGCGTAGCGTGACGGCGCATACTGTACAGACATGCGCCACAATACCGGCGCAAGGACCCGACCGACGACGATCGCAGCGTAGCGTGACGGCATATACTGTACTGACATGCGCCACAATACCGGCGCAAGGATCCAACCGACCGACGACGATCACAGCGTGACGGCGCATACTGTACTGACATGCGCCACAATACCGGCGCAAGGATCCAACCGACCGACGTCGATCGCAGCGTAGCGTGACGGCGCATACTGTACTGACATTCGCCACAATACCGGTGCAAGGATCCAACCGACCGACGACGATCGCAGCGTAGCGTGACAGCGCGTACTGACATGCGCCACAATACCGGCGCAAGGACCCGACCGACGACGATCGCAGCGTATCGTGACGGCGCATACTGTACTGACATGCGCCACAATACCGGCGCAAGGATCCAACCGACCGACGACGATCGCAGCGTAGTGTGACGGCGCATACTGTACTGACATGCGCCACAATACCGGCGCAAGGACCCGACCGATGACGATCGCAGCGTAGCGTGACGGCGCATACTGTACTGCCATGCGCCACAATACCGGCGCAAGGACCCGACCGACGACGATCGCAGCGTATCGTGACGGCACATACTGTACTGACATGCGCCACAATACCGGCGCAAGGACCCGACCGACGACGATCGCAGCGTAGCGTGACGGCGCATACTGTACTGACATGTGCCACAATACCGGCGCAAGGATCCAACCGACCGACGACGATCGCAGCGTAGCGTGACGGTGCATACTATACTGACATGCGCCACAATACCGGTGCAAGGACCCGACCGATGACGATCGCAGCGTAGCGTGACGGCAAATACTGTACCGACATGCGCCACAATACCGGCGCAAGGACCCGACCGACGGCGCATACTGTACTAACATGCGGCAAAATACCGGCGCAAAGACTCGACCGACGACATTCGCAGCGTAGCGTGACGGCGCATACTGTACTGACATGCAGCGTAGCGTGACAGCGCATAGTGTACTGACATGCGCCACAATACCGGCGCAAGGACCCGACCGACGACGATCGCAGCGTAAAGTGATGGCGCATACTGTACTGAAATGCGCCACAATACCGGCGCAAGGATCCAACCGACCGACGACGATCGCAGCGTAGCGTGACGGCGCATACTGTACTGACATGCGCCACAATACCGGCGCAAGGACCCGACAGACGACGATCGCAGCGTATCGTGACGGCACATACTGTACTGACATGCGCCACAATACCGGCACAAGGACCCGACCGACGACGATCGCAGCGTAGCGTGACGGCGCATACTGTACTGACATGTGCCACAATACCGGCGCAAGGATCCAACCGACCGACGACGACGATCGCAGCGTAGCGTGACGGCGCATACTGTACTGACATGCGCCACAATACCGGCGCAAGGATCCAACCGACCGACGACGATCACAGCGTGACGGCGCATACTGTACTGACATGCGCCACAATACCGGCGCAAGGATCCAACCGACCGACGTCGATCGCAGCGTATCGTGACGGCGCATACTGTACTGACATGCGCCACAATACCGGCGCAAGGATCCAACCGACCGACGACGATCGCAGCGTAGTGTGACGGCGCATACTGTACTGACATGCGCCACAATACCGGCGCAAGGACCCGACCGATGACGATCGCAGCGTAGCGTGACGGCGCATACTGTACTGCCATGCGCCACAATACCGGCGCAAGGACCCGACCGACGACGATCGCAGCGTATCGTGACGGCACATACTGTACTGACATGCGCCACAATACCGGCGCAAGGACCCGACCGACGACGATCGCAGCGTAGCGTGACGGCGCATACTGTACTGACATGTGCCACAATACCGGCGCAAGGATCCAACCGACCGACGACGATCGCAGCGTAGCGTGACGGCGCATACTGTACTGACATGCGCCACAATACCGGTGCAAGGACCCGACCGATGACGATCGCAGCGTAGCGTGACGGCAAATACTGTACCGACATGCGCCACAATACCGGCGCAAGGACCCGACCGACGGCGCATACTGTACTAACATGCGGCAAAATACCGGCGCAAAGACTCGACCGACGACATTCGCAGCGTAGCGTGACGGCGCATACTGTACTGACATGCAGCGTAGCGTGACAGCGCATAGTGTACTGACATGCGCCACAATACCGGCGCAAGGACCCGACCGACGACGATCGCAGCGTAAAGTGATGGCGCATACTGTACTGAAATGCGCCACAATACCGGCGCAAGGATCCAACCGACCGACGACGATCGCAGCGTAGCGTGACGGCGCATACTGTACTGACATGCGCCACAATACCGGCGCAAGGACCCGACAGACGACGATCGCAGCGTATCGTGACGGCACATACTGTACTGACATGCGCCACAATACCGGCGCAAGGACCCGACCGACGACGATCGCAGCGTAGCGTGACGGCGCATACTGTACTGACATGTGCCACAATACCGGCGCAAGGATCCAACCGACCGACGACGACGATCGCAGCGTAGCGTGACGGCGCATACTGTACTGACATGCGCCACAATACCGGCGCAAGGATCCAACCGACCGACGACGATCACAGCGTGACGGCGCATACTGTACTGACATGCGCCACAATACCGGCGCAAGGATCCAACCGACCGACGTCGATCGCAGCGTAGCGTGACGGCGCATACTGTACTGACATGCGCCACAATACCGTCGCAAGAATCCAACCGACCGACGACGATCGCAGCGTAGCGTGACGGCGCATACTGTACTGACATGCGCCACAATACCGGCGCAAGGATTCAACCGACCAACGACGATCGCAGCGTAGCGTGACGGCGCATACTGTACTGACATGCGCCACAATACCGGCGCAAGGATCCAACCGACCGACGACGATCACAGAGTAGCGTGACGGCGCATACTGTACTGACATGCGCCACAATACCGGCGCAAGGATCCAACCGACCGACGACGATCGCAGCGTAGCGTGACGGCGCATACTGTACTGACATGCGCCACAATACCGGCGCAAGGATCCAATCGAACGACGTCGATCGCAGCGTAGCGTGACGGCGCATATTGTACTGACATTCGCCACAATACCGGCGCAAGGATCCAACCGACCGACGACGATCGCAGCGTAGCGTGACAGCGCGTACTGACATGCGCCACAATACCGGCGCAAGGACCCGACCGACGACGATCGCAGCGTATCGTGACGGCGCATACTGTACTGACATGCGCCACAATACCAGCGCAATGATCCAACCGACCGACGACGATCGCAGCGTAGCGTGACGGCGCATACTGTACTGACATGCGCCACAATACCGGCGCAAGGATCCAACCGACCGACGTCGATCGCAGCGTAGCGTGACGGCGCATACTGTACTGACATTCGCCACAATACCGGTGCAAGGATCCAACCGACCGACGACGATCGCAACGTAGCGTGACAGCGCGTACTGACATGCGCCACAATACCGGCGCAAGGATCCAACCGACCGACGACGATCGCAGCGTAGCGTGACGGCGCATACTGTACTGACATTCGCCACAATACCGGTGCAAGGATCCAACCGACCGACGACGATCGCAACGTAGCGTGACAGCGCGTACTGACATGCGCCACAATACCGGCGCAAGGATCCAACCGACCGACGACGATCGCAGCGTAGTGTGACGGCGCATACTGTACTGACATTCGCCACAATACCGGTGCAAGGATCCAACCGACCGACGACGATCGCAACGTAGCGTGACAGCGCGTACTGACATGCGCCACAATACCGAAGCAAGGATCCAACCGACCGACGACGATCGCAGCGTAGTGTGACGGCGCATACTGTACTGTACTGACATGCGCCACAATACCGGCGCAAGGACCCGACCGATGACGATCGCAGCGTTACGTGACGGCGCATACTGTACTGACATGCACCACAATACCAACGCAAGGATCCAACCGACCGACGACGATCGCAGCGTAGCGTGACGGCGCATACTGTACAGACATGCGCCACAATACCGGCGCAAGGACCCGACCGACGACGATCGCAGCGTAGCGTGACGGCACATACTGTACTGACATGCGCCACAATACCGGCGCAAGGATCCAACCGACCGACGACGATCACAGCGTGACAGCGCATACTGTACTGACATGCGCCACAATACCGGCGCAAGGATCCAACCGACCGACGTCGATCGCAGCGTAGCGTGACGGCGCATACTGTACTGACATTCGCCACAATACCGGTGCAAGGATCCAACCGACCGACGACGATCGCAGCGTAGCGTGACAGCGCGTACTGACATGCGCCACAATACCGGCGCAAGGACCCGACCGACGACGATCGCAGCGTATCGTGACGGCGCATACTCTACTGACATGCGCCACAATACCGGCGCAAGGATCCAACCGACCGACGACGATCGCAGCGTAGTGTGACGGCGCATACTGTACTGACATGCGCCACAATACCGGCGCAAGGACCCGACCGATGACGATCGCAGCGTAGCGTGACGGCGCATACTGTACTGCCATGCGCCACAATACCGGCGCAAGGACCCGACCGACGACGATCGCAGCGTATCGTGACGGCACATACTGTACTGACATGCGCCACAATACCGGCGCAAGGACCCGACCGACGACGATCGCAGCGTAGCGTGACGGCGCATACTGTACTGACATGTGCCACAATACCGGCGCAAGGATCCAACCGACCGACGACGATCGCAGCGTAGCGTGACGGCGCATACTATACTGACATGCGCCACAATACCGGCGCAAGGACCCGACCGATGACGATCGCAGCGTAGCGTGACGGCAAATACTGTACCGACATGCGCCACAATACCGGCGCAAGGACCCGACCGACGGCGCATACTGTACTAATATGCGGCAAAATACCGGCGCAAAGACTCGACCGACGACATTCGCAGCGTAGCGTGACGGCGCATACTGTACTGACATGCAGCGTAGCGTGACAGCGCATAGTGTACTGACATGCGCCACAATACCGGCGCAAGGACCCGACCGACGACGATCGCAGCTTAAAGTGATGGCGCATACTGTACTGAAATGCGCCACAATACCGGCGCAAGGATCCAACCGACCGACGACGATCGCAGCGTAGCGTGACGGCGCATACTGTACTGACATGCGCCACAATACCGGCGCAAGGACCCGACAGACGACGATCGCAGCGTATCGTGACGGCACATACTGTACTGACATGCGCCACAATACCGGCGCAAGGACCCGACCGACGACGATCGCAGCGTAGCGTGACGGCGCATACTGTACTGACATGTGCCACAATACCGGCGCAAGGATCCAACCGACCGACGATCGCAGCGTAGCGTGACGGCGCATACTGTACTGACATGCGCCACAATACCGGCGCAAGGATCCAACCGACCGACGACGATCACAGCGTGACGGCGCATACTGTACTGACATGCGCCACAATACCGGCGCAAGGATCCAACCGACCGACGACGATCGCAGCGTATCGTGACGGCGCATACTGTACTGACATGCGCCACAATACCAGCGCAATGATCCAACCGACCGACGTCGATCGCAGCGTAGCGTGACGGCGCATACTATACTGACATTCGCCACAATACCGGTGCAAGGATCCAACCGACCGACGACGATCGCAACGTAGCGTGACAGCGCGTACTGACATGCGCCACAATACCGAAGCAAGGATCCAACCGACCGACGACGATCGCAGCGTAGTGTGACGGCGCATACTGTACTGTACTGACATGCGCCACAATACCGGCGCAAGGACCCGACCGATGACGATCGCAGCGTTACGTGACGGCGCATACTGTACTGACATGCACCACAATAACAACGCAAGGATCCAACCGACCGACGACGATCGCAGCGTAGCGTGACGGCGCATACTGTACTGACATGCACCACAATACCAACGCAAGGATCCAACCGACCGACGACGATCGCAGCGTAGCGTGACGGCGCATACTGTACAGACATGCGCCACAATACCGGCGCAAGGACCCGACCGACGACGATCGCAGCGTAGCGTGACGGCACATACTGTACTGACATGCGCCACAATACCGGCGCAAGGATCCAACCGACCGACGACGATCACAGCGTGACAGCGCATACTGTACTGACATGCGCCACAATACCGGCGCAAGGATCCAACCGACCGACGTCGATCGCAGCGTAGCGTGACGGCGCATACTGTACTGACATTCGCCACAATACCGGTGCAAGGATCCAACCGACCGACGACGATCGCAGCGTAGCGTGACAGCGCGTACTGACATGCGCCACAATACCGGCGCAAGGACCCGACCGACGACGATCGCAGCGTATCGTGACGGCGCATACTCTACTGACATGCGCCACAATACCGGCGCAAGGATCCAACCGACCGACGACGATCGCAGCGTAGTGTGACGGCGCATACTGTACTGACATGCGCCACAATACCGGCGCAAGGACCCGACCGATGACGATCGCAGCGTAGCGTGACGGCGCATACTGTACTGCCATGCGCCACAATACCGGCGCAAGGACCCGACCGACGACGATCGCAGCGTATCGTGACGGCACATACTGTACTGACATGCGCCACAATACCGGCGCAAGGACCCGACCGACGACGATCGCAGCGTAGCGTGACGGCGCATACTGTACTGACATGTGCCACAATACCGGCGCAAGGATCCAACCGACCGACGACGATCGCAGCGTAGCGTGACGGCGCATACTATACTGACATGCGCCACAATACCGGCGCAAGGACCCGACCGATGACGATCGCAGCGTAGCGTGACGGCAAATACTGTACCGACATGCGCCACAATACCGGCGCAAGGACCCGACCGACGGCGCATACTGTACTAATATGCGGCAAAATACCGGCGCAAAGACTCGACCGACGACATTCGCAGCGTAGCGTGACGGCGCATACTGTACTGACATGCAGCGTAGCGTGACAGCGCATAGTGTACTGACATGCGCCACAATACCGGCGCAAGGACCCGACCGACGACGATCGCAGCGTAAAGTGATGGCGCATACTGTACTGAAATGCGCCACAATACCGGCGCAAGGATCCAACCGACCGACGACGATCGCAGCGTAGCGTGACGGCGCATACTGTACTGACATGCGCCACAATACCGGCGCAAGGACCCGACAGACGACGATCGCAGCGTATCGTGACGGCACATACTGTACTGACATGCGCCACAATACCGGCGCAAGGACCCGACCGACGACGATCGCAGCGTAGCGTGACGGCGCATACTGTACTGACATGTGCCACAATACCGGCGCAAGGATCCAACCGACCGACGATCGCAGCGTAGCGTGACGGCGCATACTGTACTGACATGCGCCACAATACCGGCGCAAGGATCCAACCGACCGACGACGATCACAGCGTGACGGCGCATACTGTACTGACATGCGCCACAATACCGGCGCAAGGATCCAACCGACCGACGACGATCGCAGCGTATCGTGACGGCGCATACTGTACTGACATGCGCCACAATACCAGCGCAATGATCCAACCGACCGACGACGATCGCAGCGTAGCGTGACGGCGCATACTGTACTGACATGCGCCACAATACCGGCGCAAGGATCCAACCGACCGACGTCGATCGCAGCGTAGCGTGACGGCGCATACTGTACTGACATTCGCCACAATACCGGTGCAAGGATCCAACCGACCGACGACGATCGCAACGTAGCGTGACAGCGCGTACTGACATGCGCCACAATACCGAAGCAAGGATCCAACCGACCGACGACGATCGCAGCGTAGTGTGACGGCGCATACTGTACTGTACTGACATGCGCCACAATACCGGCGCAAGGACCCGACCGATGACGATCGCAGCGTTACGTGACGGCGCATACTGTACTGACATGCACCACAATACCAACGCAAGGATCCAACCGACCGACGACGATCGCAGCGTAGCGTGACGGCGCATACTGTACAGACATGCGCCACAATACCGGCGCAAGGACCCGACCGACGACGATCGCAGCGTAGCGTGACGGCACATACTGTACTGACATGTGCCACAATACCGGCGCAAGGATCCAACCGACCGACGACGATCACAGCGTGACGGCGCATACTGTACTGACATGCGCCACAATACCGGCGCAAGGATCCAACCGACCGACGTCGATCGCAGCGTAGCGTGACGGCGCATACTGTACTGACATTCGCCACAATACCGGTGCAAGGATCCAACCGACCGACGACGATCGCAGCGTAGCGTGACAGCGCGTACTGACATGCGCCACAATACCGGCGCAAGGACCCGACCGACGACGATCGCAGCGTATCGTGACGGCGCATACTGTACTGACATGCGCCACAATACCGGCGCAAGGATCCAACCGACCGACGACGATCGCAGCGTAGTGTGACGGCGCATACTGTACTGACATGCGCCACAATACCGGCGCAAGGACCCGACCGATGCCGATCGCAGCGTAGCGTGACGGCGCATACTGTACTGCCATGCGCCACAATACCGGCGCAAGGACCCGACCGACGACGATCGCAGCGTATCGTGACGGCACATACTGTACTGACATGCGCCACAATACCGGCGCAAGGACCCGACCGACGACGATCGCAGCGTATCGTGACGGCGCATACTGTACTGACATGCGCCACAATACCAGCGCAATGATCCAACCGACCGACGACGATCGCAGCGTAGCGTGACGGCGCATACTGTACTGACATTCGCCACAATACCGGTGCAAGGATCCAACCGACCGACGACGATCGCAACGTAGCGTGACAGCGCGTACTGACATGCGCCACAATACCGGCGCAAGGATCCAACCGACCGACGACGATCGCAGCGTAGTGTGACGGCGCATACTGTACTGACATTCGCCACAATACCGGTGCAAGGATCCAACCGACCGACGACGATCGCAACGTAGCGTGACAGCGCGTACTGACATGCGCCACAATACCGAAGCAAGGATCCAACCGACCGACGACGATCGCAGCGTAGTGTGACGGCGCATACTGTACTGTACTGACATGCGCCACAATACCGGCGCAAGGACCCGACCGATGACGATCGCAGCGTTACGTGACGGCGCATACTGTACTGACATGCACCACAATACCAACGCAAGGATCCAACCGACCGACGACGATCGCAGCGTAGCGTGACGGCGCATACTGTACAGACATGCGCCACAATACCGGCGCAAGGACCCGACCGACGACGATCGCAGCGTAGCGTGACGGCATATACTGTACTGACATGCGCCACAATACCGGCGCAAGGATCCAACCGACCGACGACGATCACAGCGTGACGGCGCATACTGTACTGACATGCGCCACAATACCGGCGCAAGGATCCAACCGACCGACGTCGATCGCAGCGTAGCGTGACGGCGCATACTGTACTGACATTCGCCACAATACCGGTGCAAGGATCCAACCGACCGACGACGATCGCAGCGTAGCGTGACAGCGCGTACTGACATGCGCCACAATACCGGCGCAAGGACCCGACCGACGACGATCGCAGCGTATCGTGACGGCGCATACTGTACTGACATGCGCCACAATACCGGCGCAAGGATCCAACCGACCGACGACGATCGCAGCGTAGTGTGACGGCGCATACTGTACTGACATGCGCCACAATACCGGCGCAAGGACCCGACCGATGACGATCGCAGCGTAGCGTGACGGCGCATACTGTACTGCCATGCGCCACAATACCGGCGCAAGGACCCGACCGACGACGATCGCAGCGTATCGTGACGGCACATACTGTACTGACATGCGCCACAATACCGGCGCAAGGACCCGACCGACGACGATCGCAGCGTAGCGTGACGGCGCATACTGTACTGACATGTGCCACAATACCGGCGCAAGGATCCAACCGACCGACGACGATCGCAGCGTAGCGTGACGGTGCATACTATACTGACATGCGCCACAATACCGGTGCAAGGACCCGACCGATGACGATCGCAGCGTAGCGTGACGGCAAATACTGTACCGACATGCGCCACAATACCGGCGCAAGGACCCGACCGACGGCGCATACTGTACTAACATGCGGCAAAATACCGGCGCAAAGACTCGACCGACGACATTCGCAGCGTAGCGTGACGGCGCATACTGTACTGACATGCAGCGTAGCGTGACAGCGCATAGTGTACTGACATGCGCCACAATACCGGCGCAAGGACCCGACCGACGACGATCGCAGCGTAAAGTGATGGCGCATACTGTACTGAAATGCGCCACAATACCGGCGCAAGGATCCAACCGACCGACGACGATCGCAGCGTAGCGTGACGGCGCATACTGTACTGACATGCGCCACAATACCGGCGCAAGGACCCGACAGACGACGATCGCAGCGTATCGTGACGGCACATACTGTACTGACATGCGCCACAATACCGGCACAAGGACCCGACCGACGACGATCGCAGCGTAGCGTGACGGCGCATACTGTACTGACATGTGCCACAATACCGGCGCAAGGATCCAACCGACCGACGACGACGATCGCAGCGTAGCGTGACGGCGCATACTGTACTGACATGCGCCACAATACCGGCGCAAGGATCCAACCGACCGACGACGATCACAGCGTGACGGCGCATACTGTACTGACATGCGCCACAATACCGGCGCAAGGATCCAACCGACCGACGTCGATCGCAGCGTATCGTGACGGCGCATACTGTACTGACATGCGCCACAATACCGGCGCAAGGATCCAACCGACCGACGACGATCGCAGCGTAGTGTGACGGCGCATACTGTACTGACATGCGCCACAATACCGGCGCAAGGACCCGACCGATGACGATCGCAGCGTAGCGTGACGGCGCATACTGTACTGCCATGCGCCACAATACCGGCGCAAGGACCCGACCGACGACGATCGCAGCGTATCGTGACGGCACATACTGTACTGACATGCGCCACAATACCGGCGCAAGGACCCGACCGACGACGATCGCAGCGTAGCGTGACGGCGCATACTGTACTGACATGTGCCACAATACCGGCGCAAGGATCCAACCGACCGACGACGATCGCAGCGTAGCGTGACGGCGCATACTGTACTGACATGCGCCACAATACCGGTGCAAGGACCCGACCGATGACGATCGCAGCGTAGCGTGACGGCAAATACTGTACCGACATGCGCCACAATACCGGCGCAAGGACCCGACCGACGGCGCATACTGTACTAACATGCGGCAAAATACCGGCGCAAAGACTCGACCGACGACATTCGCAGCGTAGCGTGACGGCGCATACTGTACTGACATGCAGCGTAGCGTGACAGCGCATAGTGTACTGACATGCGCCACAATACCGGCGCAAGGACCCGACCGACGACGATCGCAGCGTAAAGTGATGGCGCATACTGTACTGAAATGCGCCACAATACCGGCGCAAGGATCCAACCGACCGACGACGATCGCAGCGTAGCGTGACGGCGCATACTGTACTGACATGCGCCACAATACCGGCGCAAGGACCCGACAGACGACGATCGCAGCGTATCGTGACGGCACATACTGTACTGACATGCGCCACAATACCGGCGCAAGGACCCGACCGACGACGATCGCAGCGTAGCGTGACGGCGCATACTGTACTGACATGTGCCACAATACCGGCGCAAGGATCCAACCGACCGACGACGACGATCGCAGCGTAGCGTGACGGCGCATACTGTACTGACATGCGCCACAATACCGGCGCAAGGATCCAACCGACCGACGACGATCACAGCGTGACGGCGCATACTGTACTGACATGCGCCACAATACCGGCGCAAGGATCCAACCGACCGACGTCGATCGCAGCGTAGCGTGACGGCGCATACTGTACTGACATGCGCCACAATACCGTCGCAAGAATCCAACCGACCGACGACGATCGCAGCGTAGCGTGACGGCGCATACTGTACTGACATGCGCCACAATACCGGCGCAAGGATTCAACCGACCAACGACGATCGCAGCGTAGCGTGACGGCGCATACTGTACTGACATGCGCCACAATACCGGCGCAAGGATCCAACCGACCGACGACGATCACAGAGTAGCGTGACGGCGCATACTGTACTGACATGCGCCACAATACCGGCGCAAGGATCCAACCGACCGACGACGATCGCAGCGTAGCGTGACGGCGCATACTGTACTGACATGCGCCACAATACCGGCGCAAGGATCCAATCGAACGACGTCGATCGCAGCGTAGCGTGACGGCGCATATTGTACTGACATTCGCCACAATACCGGCGCAAGGATCCAACCGACCGACGACGATCGCAGCGTAGCGTGACAGCGCGTACTGACATGCGCCACAATACCGGCGCAAGGACCCGACCGACGACGATCGCAGCGTATCGTGACGGCGCATACTGTACTGACATGCGCCACAATACCAGCGCAATGATCCAACCGACCGACGACGATCGCAGCGTAGCGTGACGGCGCATACTGTACTGACATGCGCCACAATACCGGCGCAAGGATCCAACCGACCGACGTCGATCGCAGCGTAGCGTGACGGCGCATACTGTACTGACATTCGCCACAATACCGGTGCAAGGATCCAACCGACCGACGACGATCGCAACGTAGCGTGACAGCGCGTACTAACATGCGCCACAATACCGGCGCAAGGATCCAACCGACCGACGACGATCGCAGCGTAGTGTGACGGCGCATACTGTACTGTACTGACATGCGCCACAATACCGGCGCAAGGACCCGACCGATGACGATCGCAGCGTTACGTGACGGCGCATACTGTACTGACATGCACCACAATACCAACGCAAGGATCCAACCGACCGACGACGATTGCAGCGTAGCGTGACGGCGCATACTGTACAGACATGCGCCACAATACCGGCGCAAGGACCCGACCGACGATGATCGCAGCGTAGCGTGACGGCACATACTGTACTGACATGCGCCACAATACCGGCGCAAGGATCCAACCGACCGACGACGATCACAGCGTGACGGCGCATACTGTACTGACATGCGCCACAATACCGGCGCAAGGATCCAACCGACCGACGTCGATCGCAGCGTAGCGTGACGGCGCATACTGTACTGACATTCGCCACAATACCGGTGCAAGGATCCAACCGACCGACGACGATCGCAGCGTAGCGTGACAGCGCGTACTGACATGCGCCACAATACCGGCGCAAGGACCCGACCGACGACGATCGCAGCGTATCGTGACGGCGCATACTGTACTGACATGCGCCACAATATCGGCGCAAGGATCCAACCGACCGACGACGATCGCAGCGTAGTGTGAAGGCGCATACTGTACTGACATGCGCCACAATACCGGCGCAAGGACCCGACCGATGACGATCGCAGCGTAGCGTGACGGCGCATACTGTACTGCCATGCGCCACAATACCGGCGCAAGGACCCGACCGACGACGATCGCAGCGTATCGTGACGGCACATACTGTACTGACATGCGCCACAATACCGGCGCAAGGACCCGACCGACGACGATCGCAGCGTAGCGTGACGGCGCATACTGTACTGACATGCGCCACAATACCGGCGCAAGGATCCAACCGACCGACGACGATCACAACGTGACGGCGCATACTGTACTGACATGCGCCACAATACCGGCGCAAGGATCCAACCGACCGACGTCGATCGCAGCGTATCGTGACGGCGCATACTGTACTGACATGCGCCACAATACCGGCGCAAGGATCCAACCGACCGACGACGATCGCAGCGTAGTGTGACGGCGCATACTGTACTGACATGCGCCACAATACCGGCGCAAGGACCCGACCGATGACGATCGCAGCGTAGCGTGACGGCGCATACTGTACTGCCATGCGCCACAATACCGGCGCAAGGACCCGACCGACGACGATCGCAGCGTATCGTGACGGCACATACTGTACTGACATGCGCCACAATACCGGCGCAAGGACCCGACCGACGACGATCGCAGCGTAGCGTGACGGCGCATACTGTACTGACATGTGCCACAATACCGGCGCAAGGATCCAACCGCCCGACGACGATCGCAGCGTAGCGTGACGGCGCATACTGTACTGACATGCGCCACAATACCGGCGCAAGGACCCGACCGATGACGATCGCAGCGTAGCGTGACGGCAAATACTGTACCGACATGCGCCACAATACCGGCGCAAGGACCCGACCGACGGCGCATACTGTACTAACATGCGGCAAAATACCGGCGCAAAGACTCGACCGACGACATTCGCAGCGTAGCGTGACGGCGCATACTGTACTGACATGCAGCGTAGCGTGACAGCGCATAGTGTACTGACATGCGCCACAATACCGGCGCAAGGACCCGACCGACGACGATCGCAGCGTAAAGTGATGGCGCATACTGTACTGAAATGCGCCACAATACCGGCGCAAGGATCCAACCGACCGACGACGATCGCAGCGTAGCGTGACGGCGCATACTGTACTGACATGCGCCACAATACCGGCGCAAGGACCCGACAGACGACGATCGCAGCGTATCGTGACGGCACATACTGTACTGACATGCGCCACAATACCGGCGCAAGGACCCGACCGACGACGATCGCAGCGTAGCGTGACGGCGCATACTGTACTGACATGTGCCACAATACCGGCGCAAGGATCCAACCGACCGACGACGACGATCGCAGCGTAGCGTGACGGCGCATACTGTACTGACATGCGCCACAATACCGGCGCAAGGATCCAACCGACCGACGACGATCACAGCGTGACGGCGCATACTGTACTGACATGCGCCACAATACCGGCGCAAGGATCCAACCGACCGACGTCGATCGCAGCGTAGCGTGACGGCGCATACTGTACTGACATGCGCCACAATACCGTCGCAAGAATCCAACCGACCGACGACGATCGCAGCGTAGCGTGACGGCGCATACTGTACTGACATGCGCCACAATACCGGCGCAAGGATTCAACCGACCAACGACGATCGCAGCGTAGCGTGACGGCGCATACTGTACTGACATGCGCCACAATACCGGCGCAAGGATCCAACCGACCGACGACGATCACAGAGTAGCGTGACGGCGCATACTGTACTGACATGCGCCACAATACCGGCGCAAGGATCCAACCGACCGACGACGATCGCAGCGTAGCGTGACGGCGCATACTGTACTGACATGCGCCACAATACCGGCGCAAGGATCCAATCGAACGACGTCGATCGCAGCGTAGCGTGACGGCGCATATTGTACTGACATTCGCCACAATACCGGCGCAAGGATCCAACCGACCGACGACGATCGCAGCGTAGCGTGACAGCGCGTACTGACATGCGCCACAATACCGGCGCAAGGACCCGACCGACGACGATCGCAGCGTATCGTGACGGCGCATACTGTACTGACATGCGCCACAATACCAGCGCAATGATCCAACCGACCGACGACGATCGCAGCGTAGCGTGACGGCGCATACTGTACTGACATGCGCCACAATACCGGCGCAAGGACCCGACCGACGACGATCGCAGCGTAGCGTGACGGCGCATACTGTACTGACATGTGCCACAATACCGGCGCAAGGATCCAACCGCCCGACGACGATCGCAGCGTAGCGTGACGGCGCATACTGTACTGACATGCGCCACAATACCGGCGCAAGGACCCGACCGATGACGATCGCAGCGTAGCGTGACGGCAAATACTGTACCGACATGCGCCACAATACCGGCGCAAGGACCCGACCGACGGCGCATACTGTACTAACATGCGGCAAAATACCGGCGCAAAGACTCGACCGACGACATTCGCAGCGTAGCGTGACGGCGCATACTGTACTGACATGCAGCGTAGCGTGACAGCGCATAGTGTACTGACATGCGCCACAATACCGGCGCAAGGACCCGACCGACGACGATCGCAGCGTAAAGTGATGGCGCATACTGTACTGAAATGCGCCACAATACCGGCGCAAGGATCCAACCGACCGACGACGATCGCAGCGTAGCGTGACGGCGCATACTGTACTGACATGCGCCACAATACCGGCGCAAGGACCCGACAGACGACGATCGTAGCGTATCGTGACGGCACATACTGTACTGACATGCGCCACAATACCGGCGCAAGGACCCGACCGACGACGATCGCAGCGTAGCGTGACGGCGCATACTGTACTGACATGTGCCACAATACCGGCGCAAGGATCCAACCGACCGACGACGACGATCGCAGCGTAGCGTGACGGCGCATACTGTACTGACATGCGCCACAATACCGGCGCAAGGATCCAACCGACCGACGACGATCACAGCGTGACGGCGCATACTGTACTGACATGCGCCACAATACCGGCGCAAGGATCCAACCGACCGACGTCGATCGCAGCGTAGCGTGACGGCGCATACTGTACTGACATGCGCCACAATACCGTCGCAAGAATCCAACCGACCGACGACGATCGCAGCGTAGCGTGACGGCGCATACTGTACTGACATGCGCCACAATACCGGCGCAAGGATTCAACCGACCAACGACGATCGCAGCGTAGCGTGACGGCGCATACTGTACTGACATGCGCCACAATACCGGCGCAAGGATCCAACCGACCGACGACGATCACAGAGTAGCGTGACGGCGCATACTGTACTGACATGCGCCACAATACCGGCACAAGGATCCAACCGACCGACGACGATCGCAGCGTAGCGTGACGGCGCATACTGTACTGACATGCGCCACAATACCGGCGCAAGGATCCAATCGAACGACGTCGATCGCAGCGTAGCGTGACGGCGCATATTGTACTGACATTCGCCACAATACCGGCGCAAGGATCCAACCGACCGACGACGATCGCAGCGTAGCGTGACAGCGCGTACTGACATGCGCCACAATACCGGCGCAAGGACCCGACCGACGACGATCGCAGCGTATCGTGACGGCGCATACTGTACTGACATGCGCCACAATACCAGCGCAATGATCCAACCGACCGACGACGATCGCAGCGTAGCGTGACGGCGCATACTGTACTGACATGCGCCACAATACCGGCGCAAGGATCCAACCGACCGACGTCGATCGCAGCGTAGTGTGACGGCGCATACTGTACTGACATTCGCCACAATACCGGTGCAAGGATCCAACCGACCGACGACGATCGCAACGTAGCGTGACAGCGCGTACTAACATGCGCCACAATACCGGCGCAAGGATCCAACCGACCGACGACGATCGCAGCGTAGTGTGACGGCGCATACTGTACTGTACTGACATGCGCCACAATACCGGCGCAAGGACCCGACCGATGACGATCGCAGCGTTACGTGACGGCGCATACTGTACTGACATGCACCACAATACCAACGCAAGGATCCAACCGACCGACGACGATTGCAGCGTAGCGTGACGGCGCATACTGTACAGACATGCGCCACAATACCGGCGCAAGGACCCGACCGACGATGATCGCAGCGTAGCGTGACGGCACATACTGTACTGACATGCGCCACAATACCGGCGCAAGGATCCAACCGACCGACGACGATCACAGCGTGACGGCGCATACTGTACTGACATGCGCCACAATACCGGCGCAAGGATCCAACCGACAGACGTCGATCGCAGCGTAGCGTGACGGCGCATACTGTACTGACATTCGCCACAATACCGGTGCAAGGATCCAACCGACCGACGACGATCGCAGCGTAGCGTGACAGCGCGTACTGACATGCGCCACAATACCGGCGCAAGGACCCGACCGACGACGATCGCAGCGTATCGTGACGGCGCATACTGTACTGACATGCGCCACAATACCGGCGCAAGGATCCAACCGACCGACGACGATCGCAGCGTAGTGTGAAGGCGCATACTGTACTGACATATGCCACAATACCGGCGCAAGGACCCGACCGATGACGATCGCAGCGTAGCGTGACGGCGCATACTGTACTGCCATGCGCCACAATACCGGCGCAAGGACCCGACCGACGACGATCGCAGCGTATCGTGACGGCACATACTGTACTGACATGCGCCACAATACCGGCGCAAGGACCCGACCGACGACGATCGCAGCGTAGCGTGACGGCGCATACTGTACTGACATGTGCCACAATACCGGCGCAAGGATCCAACCGACCGACGACGATCGCAGCGTAGCGTGACGGCGCATACTGTACTGACATGCGCCACAATACCGGCGCAAGGACCCGACCGATGACGATCGCAGCGTAGCGTGACGGCAAATACTGTACCGACATGCGCCACAATACCGGCGCAAGGACCCGACCGACGGCGCATACTGTACTAACATGCGGCAAAATACCGGCGCAAAGACTCGACCGACGACATTCGCAGCGTAGCGTGACAGCGCATAGTGTACTGACATGCGCCACAATACCGGCGCAAGGACCCGACCGACGACGATCGCAGCGTATCGTGACGGCGCATACTGTACTGCCATGCGCCACAATACCGGCGCAAGGACCCGACCGACGACGATCCCAGCGTATCGTGACGGCACATACTGTACTGACATGCGCCACAATACCGGCGCAAGGACCCGACCGACGACGATCGCAGCGTATCGTGACGGCGCATACTGTACTGACATGCGCCACAATACCGGCGCAAAGACCCGACCGATGACGACCGCAGCGTAGCGTGACGGCGCATACTGTACTGCCATGCGCCACAATACCGGCGCAAGGACCCGACCGACGACGATCGCAGCGTATCGTGACGGCACATACTGTACTGACATGCGCCACAATACCGGCGCAAGGACCCGACCGACGACGATCGCAGCGTATCGTGACGGCGCATACTGTACTGACATGCGCCACAATACCAGCGCAATGATCCAACCGACCGACGACGATCGCAGCGTAGCGTGACGGCGCATACTGTACTGACATGCGCCACAATACCGGCGCAAGGATCCAACCGACCGACGTCGATCGCAGCGTAGCGGCGCATACTGTACTGACATTCGCCACAATACCGGTGCAAGGATCCAACCGACCGACGACGATCGCAACGTAGCGTGACAGTGCGTACTGACATGCGCCACAATACCGGCGCAAGGACCCGACCGACGACGATCGCAGCGTATCGTGACGGCGCATACTGTACTGACATGCGCCACAATACCAACGCAATGATCCAACCGACCGACGACGATCGCAGCGTAGCGTGACGGCGCATACTGTACTGACATGCGCCACAATACCGGCGCAAGGATCCAACCGACCGACGTCGATCGCAGCGTAGCGTGACGGCGCATACTGTACTGACATTCGCCACAATACCGGTGCAAGGATCCAACCGACCGACGACGATCGCAACGTAGCGTGACAGCGCGTACTGACATGCGCCACAATACCGAAGCAAGGATCCAACCGACCGACGACGATCGCAGCGTAGTGTGACGGCGCATACTGTACTGTACTGACATGCGCCACAATACCGGCGCAAGGACCCGACCGATGACGATCGCAGCGTTACGTGACGGCGCATACTGTACTGACATGCACCACAATACCAACGCAAGGATCCAACCGACCGACGACGATCGCAGCGTAGCGTGACGGCGCATACTGTACAGACATGCGCCACAATACCGGCGCAAGGACCCGACCGACGACGATCGCAGCGTAGCGTGACGGCACATACTGTACTGACATGCGCCACAATACCGGCGCAAGGATCCAACCGACCGACGACGATCACAGCGTGACGGCGCATACTGTACTGACATGCGCCACAATACCGGCGCAAGGATCCAACCGACCGACGTCGATCGCAGCGTAGCGTGACGGCGCATACTGTACTGACATTCGCCACAATACCGGTGCAAGGATCCAACCGACCGACGACGATCGCAGCGTGACAGCGCGTACTGACATGCGCCACAATACCGGCGCAAGGACCCGACCGACGACGATCGCAGCGTATCGTGACGGCGCATACTGTACTGACATGCGCCACAATACCGGCGCAAGGATCCAACCGACCGACGACGATCGCAGCGTAGTGTGACGGCGCATACTGTACTGACATGCGCCACAATACCGGCGCAAGGACCCGACCGATGACGATCGCAGCGTAGCGTGACGGCGCATACTGTACTGCCATGCGCCACAATACCGGCGCAAGGACCCGACCGACGACGATCGCAGCGTATCGTGACGGCACATACTGTACTGACATGCGCCACAATACCGGCGCAAGGACCCGACCGACGACGATCGCAGCGTATCGTGACGGCGCATACTGTACTGACATGCGCCACAATACCAGCGCAATGATCCAACCGACCGACGACGATCGCAGCGTAGCGTGACGGCGCATACTGTACTGACATTCGCCACAATACCGGTGCAAGGATCCAACCGACCGACGACGATCGCAACATAGCGTGACAGCGCGTACTGACATGCGCCACAATACCGGCGCAAGGACCCGACCGACGACGATCGCAGCGTATCGTGACGGCGCATACTGTACTGACATGCGCCACAATACCGGCGCAAGGATCCAACCGACCGACGACGATCGCAGCGTAGTGTGACGGCGCATACTGTACTGACATGCGCCACAATACCGGCGCAAGGACCCGACCGATGACGATCGCAGCGTAGCGTGACGGCGCATACTGTACTGACATGTGCCACAATACCGGCGCAAGGATCCAACCGACCGACGACGACGATCGCAGCGTAGCGTGACGGCGCATACTGTACTGACATGCGCCACAATACCGGCGCAAGGATCCAACCGACCGACGACGATCACAGCGTGACGGCGCATACTGTACTGACATGCGCCACAATACCGGCGCAAGGATCCAACCGACCGACGTCGATCGCAGCGTAGCGTGACGGCGCATACTGTACTGACATGCGCCACAATACCGTCGCAAGAATCCAACCGACCGACGACGATCGCAGCGTAGCGTGACGGCGCATACTGTACTGACATGCGCCACAATACCGGCGCAAGGATTCAACCGACCAACGACGATCGCAGCGTAGCGTGACGGCGCATACTGTACTGACATGCGCCACAATACCGGCGCAAGGATCCAACCGACCGACGACGATCACAGAGTAGCGTGACGGCGCATACTGTACTGACATGCGCCACAATACCGGCGCAAGGATCCAACCGACCGACGACGATCGCAGCGTAGCGTGACGGCGCATACTGTACTGACATGCGCCACAATACCGGCGCAAGGATCCAATCGAACGACGTCGATCGCAGCGTAGCGTGACGGCGCATATTGTACTGACATTCGCCACAATACCGGCGCAAGGATCCAACCGACCGACGACGATCGCAGCGTAGCGTGACAGCGCGTACTGACATGCGCCACAATACCGGCGCAAGGACCCGACCGACGACGATCGCAGCGTATCGTGACGGCGCATACTGTACTGACATGCGCCACAATACCAGCGCAATGATCCAACCGACCGACGACGATCGCAGCGTAGCGTGACGGCGCATACTGTACTGACATGCGCCACAATACCGGCGCAAGGATCCAACCGACCGACGTCGATCGCAGCGTAGCGTGACGGCGCATACTGTACTGACATGCGCCACAATACCGGCGCAAGGACCCGACCGATGACGATCGCAGCGTTACGTGACGGCGCATACTGTACTGACATGCACCACAATACCAACGCAAGGATCCAACCGACCGACGACGATCGCAGCGTAGCGTGACGGCGCATACTGTACTGACATGCGCCACAATACCGGCGCAAGGATCCAATCGAACGACGTCGATCGCAGCGTAGCGTGACGGCGCATATTGTACTGACATTCGCCACAATACCGGCGCAAGGATCCAACCGACCGACGACGATCGCAGCGTAGCGTGACAGCGCGTACTGACATGCGCCACAATACCGGCGCAAGGACCCGACCGACGACGATCGCAGCGTATCGTGACGGCGCATACTGTACTGACATGCGCCACAATACCAGCGCAATGATCCAACCGACCGACGACGATCGCAGCGTAGCGTGACGGCGCATACTGTACTGACATGCGCCACAATACCGGCGCAAGGATCCAACCGACCGACGTCGATCGCAGCGTAGCGTGACGGCGCATACTGTACTGACATTCGCCACAATACCGGTGCAAGGATCCAACCGACCGACGACGATCGCAACGTAGCGTGACAGCGCGTACTAACATGCGCCACAATACCGGCGCAAGGATCCAACCGACCGACGACGATCGCAGCGTAGTGTGACGGCGCATACTGTACTGTACTGACATGCGCCACAATACCGGCGCAAGGACCCGACCGATGACGATCGCAGCGTTACGTGACGGCGCATACTGTACTGACATGCACCACAATACCAACGCAAGGATCCAACGGACCGACGACGATTGCAGCGTAGCGTGACGGCGCATACTGTACAGACATGCGCCACAATACCGGCGCAAGGACCCGACCGACGATGATCGCAGCGTAGCGTGACGGCACATACTGTACTGACATGCGCCACAATACCGGCGCAAGGATCCAACCGACCGACGACGATCACAGCGTGACGGCGCATACTGTACTGATATGCGCCACAATACCGGCGCAAGGATCCAACCGACCGACGTCGATCGCAGCGTAGCGTGACGGCGCATACTGTACTGACATTCGCCACAATACCGGTGCAAGGATCCAACCGACCGACGACGATCGCAGCGTAGCGTGACAGCGCGTACTGACATGCGCCACAATACCGGCGCAAGGACCCGACCGACGACGATCGCAGCGTATCGTGACGGCGCATACTGTACTGACATGCGCCACAATATCGGCGCAAGGATCCAACCGACCGACGACGATCGCAGCGTAGTGTGAAGGCGCATACTGTACTGACATGCGCCACAATACCGGCGCAAGGACCCGACCGATGACGATCGCAGCGTAGCGTGACGGCGCATACTGTACTGCCATGCGCCACAATACCGGCGCAAGGACCCGACCGACGACGATCGCAGCGTATCGTGACGGCACATACTGTACTGACATGCGCCACAATACCGGCGCAAGGACCCGACCGACGACGATCGCAGCGTAGCGTGACGGCGCATACTGTACTGACATGCGCCACAATACCGGCGCAAGGATCCAACCGACCGACGACGATCACAACGTGACGGCGCATACTGTACTGACATGCGCCACAATACCGGCACAAGGATCCAACCGACCGACGTCGATCGCAGCGTATCGTGACGGCGCATACTGTACTGACATGCGCCACAATACCGGCGCAAGGATCCAACCGACCGACGACGATCGCAGCGTAGTGTGACGGCGCATACTGTACTGACATGCGCCACAATACCGGCGCAAGGACCCGACCGATGACGATCGCAGCGTAGCGTGACGGCGCATACTGTACTGCCATGCGCCACAATACCGGCGCAAGGACCCGACCGACGACGATCGCAGCGTATCGTGACGGCACATACTGTACTGACATGCGCCACAATACCGGCGCAAGGACCCGACCGACGACGATCGCAGCGTAGCGTGACGGCGCATACTGTACTGACATGTGCCACAATACCGGCGCAAGGATCCAACCGACCGACGACGATCGCAGCGTAGCGTGACGGCGCATACTGTACTGACATGCGCCACAATACCGGCGCAAGGACCCGACCGATGACGATCGCAGCGTAGCGTGACGGCAAATACTGTACCGACATGCGCCACAATACCGGCGCAAGGACCCGACCGACGGCGCATACTGTACTAACATGCGGCAAAATACCGGCGCAAAGACTCGACCGACGACATTCGCAGCGTAGCGTGACGGCGCATACTGTACTGACATGCAGCGTAGCGTGACAGCGCATAGTGTACTGACATGCGCCACAATACCGGCGCAAGGACCCGACCGACGACGATCGCAGCGTAAAGTGATGGCGCATACTGTACTGAAATGCGCCACAATACCGGCGCAAGGATCCAACCGACCGACGACGATCGCAGCGTAGCGTGACGGCGCATACTGTACTGACATGCGCCACAATACCGGCGCAAGGACCCGACAGACGACGATCGCAGCGTATCGTGACGGCACATACTGTACTGACATGCGCCACAATACCGGCGCAAGGACCCGACCGACGACGATCGCAGCGTAGCGTGACGGCGCATACTGTACTGACATGTGCCACAATACCGGCGCAAGGATCCAACCGACCGACGACGACGATCGCAGCGTAGCGTGACGGCGCATACTGTACTGACATGCGCCACAATACCGGCGCAAGGATCCAACCGACCGACGACGATCACAGCGTGACGGCGCATACTGTACTGACATGCGCCACAATACCGGCGCAAGGATCCAACCGACCGACGTCGATCGCAGCGTAGCGTGACGGCGCATACTGTACTGACATGCGCCACAATACCGTCGCAAGAATCCAACCGACCGACGACGATCGCAGCGTAGCGTGACGGCGCATACTGTACTGACATGCGCCACAATACCGGCGCAAGGATTCAACCGACCAACGACGATCGCAGCGTAGCGTGACGGCGCATACTGTACTGACAGGCGCCACAATACCGGCGCAAGGATCCAACCGACCGACGACGATCACAGAGTAGCGTGACGGCGCATACTGTACTGACATGCGCCACAATACCGGCGCAAGGATCCAACCGACCGACGACGATCGCAGCGTAGCGTGACGGCGCATACTGTACTGACATGCGCCACAATACCGGCGCAAGGATCCAATCGAACGACGTCGATCGCAGCGTAGCGTGACGGCGCATATTGTACTGACATTCGCCACAATACCGGCGCAAGGATCCAACCGACCGACGACGATCGCAGCGTAGCGTGACAGCGCGTACTGACATGCGCCACAATACCGGCGCAAGGACCCGACCGACGACGATCGCAGCGTATCGTGACGGCGCATACTGTACTGACATGCGCCACAATACCAGCGCAATGATCCAACCGACCGACGACGATCGCAGCGTAGCGTGACGGCGCATACTGTACTGACATGCGCCACAATACCGGCGCAAGGATCCAACCGACCGACGTCGATCGCAGCGTAGTGTGACGGCGCATACTGTACTGACATTCGCCACAATACCGGTGCAAGGATCCAACCGACCGACGACGATCGCAACGTAGCGTGACAGCGCGTACTAACATGCGCCACAATACCGGCGCAAGGATCCAACCGACCGACGACGATCGCAGCGTAGTGTGACGGCGCATACTGTACTGTACTGACATGCGCCACAATACCGGCGCAAGGACCCGACCGATGACGATCGCAGCGTTACGTGACGGCGCATACTGTACTGACATGCACCACAATACCAACGCAAGGATCCAACCGACCGACGACGATTGCAGCGTAGCGTGACGGCGCATACTGTACAGACATGCGCCACAATACCGGCGCAAGGACCCGACCGACGATGATCGCAGCGTAGCGTGACGGCACATACTGTACTGACATGCGCCACAATACCGGCGCAAGGATCCAACCGACCGACGACGATCACAGCGTGACGGCGCATACTGTACTGACATGCGCCACAATACCGGCGCAAGGATCCAACCGACAGACGTCGATCGCAGCGTAGCGTGACGGCGCATACTGTACTGACATTCGCCACAATACCGGTGCAAGGATCCAACCGACCGACGACGATCGCAGCGTAGCGTGACAGCGCGTACTGACATGCGCCACAATACCGGCGCAAGGACCCGACCGACGACGATCGCAGCGTATCGTGACGGCGCATACTGTACTGACATGCGCCACAATACCGGCGCAAGGATCCAACCGACCGACGACGATCGCAGCTTAGTGTGAAGGCGCATACTGTACTGACATATGCCACAATACCGGCGCAAGGACCCGACCGATGACGATCGCAGCGTAGCGTGACGGCGCATACTGTACTGCCATGCGCCACAATACCGGCGCAAGGACCCGACCGACGACGATCGCAGCGTATCGTGACGGCACATACTGTACTGACATGCGCCACAATACCGGCGCAAGGACCCGACCGACGACGATCGCAGCGTAGCGTGACGGCGCATACTGTACTGACATGTGCCACAATACCGGCGCAAGGATCCAACCGACCGACGACGATCGCAGCGTAGCGTGACGGCGCATACTGTACTGACATGCGCCACAATACCGGTGCAAGGACCCGACCGATGACGATCGCAGCGTAGCGTGACGGCAAATACTGTACCGACATGCGCCACAATACCGGCGCAAGGACCCGACCGACGGCGCATACTGTACTAACATGCGGCAAAATACCGGCGCAAAGACTCGACCGACGACATTCGCAGCGTAGCGTGACAGCGCATAGTGTACTGACATGCGCCACAATACCGGCGCAAGGACCCGACCGACGACGATCGCAGCGTATCGTGACGGCGCATACTGTACTGCCATGCGCCACAATACCGGCGCAAGGACCCGACCGACGACGATCCCAGCGTATCGTGACGGCACATACTGTACTGACATGCGCCACAATACCGGCGCAAGGACCCGACCGACGACGATCGCAGCGTATCGTGACGGCGCATACTGTACTGACATGCGCCACAATACCGGCGCAAAGACCCGACCGATGACGACCGCAGCGTAGCGTGACGGCGCATACTGTACTGCCATGCGCCACAATACCGGCGCAAGGACCCGACCGACGACGATCGCAGCGTATCGTGACGGCTCATACTGTACTGACATGCGCCACAATACCGGCGCAAGGACCCGACCGACGACGATCGCAGCGTATCGTGACGGCGCATACTGTACTGACATGCGCCACAATACCAGCGCAATGATCCAACCGACCGACGACGATCGCAGCGTAGCGTGACGGCGCATACTGTACTGACATGCGCCACAATACCGGCGCAAGGATCCAACCGACCGACGTCGATCGCAGCGTAGCGGCGCATACTGTACTGACATTCGCCACAATACCGGTGCAAGGATCCAACCGACCGACGACGATCGCAACGTAGCGTGACAGTGCGTACTGACATGCGCCACAATACCGGCGCAAGGACCCGACCGACGACGATCGCAGCGTATCGTGACGGCGCATACTGTACTGACATGCGCCACAATACCAACGCAATGATCCAACCGACCGACGACGATCGCAGCGTAGCGTGACGGCGCATACTGTACTGACATGCGCCACAATACCGGCGCAAGGATCCAACCGACCGACGTCGATCGCAGCGTAGCGTGACGGCGCATACTGTACTGACATTCGCCACAATACCGGTGCAAGGATCCAACCGACCGACGACGATCGCAACGTAGCGTGACAGCGCGTACTGACATGCGCCACAATACCGAAGCAAGGATCCAACCGACCGACGACGATCGCAGCGTAGTGTGACGGCGCATACTGTACTGTACTGACATGCGCCACAATACCGGCGCAAGGACCCGACCGATGACGATCGCAGCGTTACGTGACGGCGCATACTGTACTGACATGCACCACAATACCAACGCAAGGATCCAACCGACCGACGACGATCGCAGCGTAGCGTGACGGCGCATACTGTACAGACATGCGCCACAATACCGGCGCAAGAACCCGACCGACAACGATCGCAGCGTAGCGTGACGGCACATACTGTACTGACATGCGCCACAATACCGGCGCAAGGATCCAACCGACCGACGACGATCACAGCGTGACGGCGCATACTGTACTGACATGCGCCACAATACCGGCGCAAGGATCCAACCGACCGACGTCGATCGCAGCGTAGCGTGACGGCGCATACTGTACTGACATTCGCCACAATACCGGTGCAAGGATCCAACCGACCGACGACGATCGCAGCGTGACAGCGCGTACTGACATGCGCCACAATACCGGCGCAAGGACCCGACCGACGACGATCGCAGCGTATCGTGACGGCGCATACTGTACTGACATGCGCCACAATACCGGCGCAAGGATCCAACCGACCGACGACGATCGCAGCGTAGTGTGACGGCGCATACTGTACTGACATGCGCCACAATACCGGCGCAAGGACCCGACCGATGACGATCGCAGCGTAGCGTGACGGCGCATACTGTACTGCCATGCGCCACAATACCGGCGCAAGGACCCGACCGACGACGATCGCAGCGTATCGTGACGGCACATACTGTACTGACATGCGCCACAATACCGGCGCAAGGACCCGACCGACGACGATCGCAGCGTATCGTGACGGCGCATACTGTACTGACATGCGCCACAATACCAGCGCAATGATCCAACCGACCGACGACGATCGCAGCGTAGCGTGACGGCGCATACTGTACTGACATTCGCCACAATACCGGTGCAAGGATCCAACCGACCGACGACGATCGCAACATAGCGTGACAGCGCGTACTGACATGCGCCACAATACCGGCGCAAGGACCCGACCGACGACGATCGCAGCGTATCGTGACGGCGCATACTGTACTGACATGCGCCACAATACCGGCGCAAGGATCCAACCGACCGACGACGATCGCAGCGTAGTGTGACGGCGCATACTGTACTGACATGCGCCACAATACCGGCGCAAGGACCCGACCGATGACGATCGCAGTGTAGCGTGACGGCGCATACTGTACTGCCATGCGCCACAATACCGGCGCAAGGACCCGACCGACGACGATCGCAGCGTATCGTGACGGCACATACTGTACTGACATGCGCCACAATACCGGCGCAAGGACCCGACCGACGACGATCGCAGCGTATCGTGACGGCGCATACTGTACTGACATGCGCCACAATACCAGCGCAATGATCCAACCGACCGACGACGATCGCAGCGTAGCGTGACGGCGCATACTGTACTGACATTCGCCACAATACCGGTGCAAGGATCCAACCGACCGACGACGATCGCAACATAGCGTGACAGCGCGTACTGACATGCGCCACAATACCGGCGCAAGGATCCAACCGACCGACGACGATCGCAGCGTAGTGTGACGGCGCATACTGTACTGTACTGACATGCGCCACAATACCGGCGCAAGGACCCGACCGATGACGATCGCAACGTTACGTGACGGCGCATACTGTACTGACATGCACCACAATACCAACGCAAGGATCCAACCGACCGACGACGATCGCAGCGTAGCGTGACGGCGCATACTGTACAGACATGCGCCACAATACCGGCGCAAGGACCCGACCGACGACGATCGCAGCGTAGCGTGACGGCACATACTGTACTGACATGCGCCACAATACCGGCGCAAGGATCCAACCGACCGACGACGATCACAGCGTGACGGCGCATACTGTACTGACATGCGCCACAATACCGGCGCAAGGATCCAACCGACCGACGTCGATCGCAGCGTAGCGTGATGGCGCATACTGTACTGGCATTCGCCACAATACCGGTGCAAGGATCCAACCGACCGACGACGATCGCAGCGTAGCGTGACAGCGCGTAATGACATGCGCCACAATACCGGCGCAAGGACCCGACCGACGACGATCGCAGCGTATCGTGACGGCGCATACTGTACAGACATGCGCCACAATACCGGCGCAAGGACCCGACCGACGACGATCGCAGCGTAGCGTGACAGCGCGTACTGACATGCGCCACAATACCGGCGCAAGGACCCGACCGACGACGATCGCAGCGTATCGTGACGGCGCATACTGTACAGACATGCGCCACAATACCGGCGCAAGGATCCAACCGACCGACGACGATCACAGCGTGACGGCTCATACTGTACTGACATGCGCCACAATACCGGCGCAAGGATCCAACCGACCGACGTCGATCGCAGCGTAGCGTGACGGCGCATACTGTACTGACATTCGCCACAATACTGGTGCAAGGATCCAACCGACCGACGACGATCGCAACATAGCGTGACAGCGCGTACTGACATGCGCCACAATACCGGCGCAAGGATCCAACCGACCGACGTCGATCGCAGCGTAGCGTGACGGCGCATACTGTACTGACATTCGCCACAATACCGGTGCAAGGATCCAACCGACCGACGACGATCGCAGCGTAGCGTGACAGCGCGTACTGACATGCGCCACAATACCGGCGCAAGGATCCAACCGACCGACGACGATCACAGCGTGACGGCGCATACTGTACTGACATGCGCCACAATACCGGCGCAAGGATCCAACCGACCGACGTCGATCGCAGCGTAGCGTGACGGCGCATACTGTACTGACATTCGCCACAATACCGGTGCAAGGATCCAACCGACCGACGACGATCGCAGCGTAGCGTGACAGCGCGTACTGACATGCGCCACAATACCGGCGCAAGGACCCGACCGACGACGATCGCAGCGTATCGTGACGGCGCATACTGTACTGACATGCGCCACAATACCGGCGCAAGGATCCAACCGACCGACGACGATCGCAGCGTAGTGTGACGGCGCATACTGTACTGACATGCGCCACAATACCGGCGCAAGGACCCGACCGACGACGATCGCAGCGTATCGTGACGGCACATACTGTACTGACATGCGCCACAATACCGGCGCAAGGACCCGACCGACGACGATCGCAGCGTAGCGTGACGGCGCATACTGTACTGACATGTGCCACAATACCGGCGCAAGGATCCAACCGACCGACGACGATCGCAGCGTAGCGTGACGGCGCATACTGTACTGACATGCGCCACAATACCGGCGCAAGGACCCGACCGATGACGATCGCAGCGTAGCGTGACGGCGCATACTGTACTGCCATGCGCCACAATACCGGCGCAAGGACCCGACCGACGACGATCGCAGCATATCGTGACGGCACATACTGTACTGACATGCGCCACAATACCGGCGCAAGGACCCGACCGACGACGATCGCAGCGTATCGTGACGGCGCATACTGTACTGACATGCGCCACAATACCAGCGCAATGATCCAACCGACCGACGACGATCGCAGCGTAGCGTGACGGCGCATACTGTACTGACATTCGCCACAATACCGGTGCAAGGATCCAACCGACCGACGACGATCGCAACATAGCGTGACAGCGCGTACTGACATGCGCCACAATACCGGCGCAAGGATCCAACCGACCGACGACGATCGCAGCGTAGTGTGACGGCGCATACTGTACTGTACTGACATGCGCCACAATACCGGCGCAAGGACCCGACCGATGACGATCGCAGCGTTACGTGACGGCGCATACTGTACTGACATGCACCACAATACCAACGCAAGGATCCAACCGACCGACGACGATCGCAGCGTAGCGTGACGGCGCATACTGTACCGACATGCACCACAATACCGGCGCAAGGACCCGACCGACGGCGCATACTGTACTAACATGCGGCAAAATACCGGCGCAAAGACTCGACCGACGACATTCGCAGCGTAGCGTGACGGCGCATACTGTACTGACATGCAGCATAGCGTGACAGCGCATAGTGTACTGACATGCGCCACAATACCGGCGTAAGGACCCGACCGACGACGATCGCAGCGTAGCGTGACGGCGCATACTGTACTGACATTCGCCACAATACCGGTGCAAGGATCCAACCGACCGACGACGATCGCAACGTAGCGTGACAGCGCGTACTGACATGCGCCACAATACCGGCGCAAGGATCCAACCGACCGACGACGATCGCAGCGTAGTGTGACGGCGCATACTGTACTGTACTGACATGCGCCACAATACCGGCGCAAGGACCCGACCGATGACGATCGCAGCGTTACGTGACGGCGCATACTGTACTGACATGCACCACAATACCAACGCAAGGATCCAACCGACCGACGACGATCGCAGCGTAGCGTGACGGCGCATACTGTACAGACATGCGCCACAATACCGGCGCAAGGACCCGACCGACGACGATCGCAGCGTAGCGTGACGGCACATACTGTACTGACATGCGCCACAATACCGGCGCAAGGATCCAACCGACCGACGACGATCACAGCGTGACGGCGCATACTGTACTGACATGCGCCACAATACCGGCGCAAGGATCCAACCGACCGACGTCGATCGCAGCGTAGCGTGACGGCGCATACTGTACTGACATTCGCCACAATACCGGTGCAAGGATCCAACCGACCGACGACGATCGCAGCGTAGCGTGACAGCGCGTACTGACATGCGCCACAATACCGGCGCAAGGACCCGACCGACGACGATCGCAGCGTATCGTGACGGCGCATACTGTACTGACATGCGCCACAATACCGGCGCAAGGATCCAACCGACCGACGACGATCGCAGCGTAGTGTGACGGCGCATACTGTACTGACATGCGCCACAATACCGGCGCAAGGACCCGACCGATGACTATCGCAGCGTAGCGTGACGACGCATACTGTACTGCCATGCGCCACAATACCGGCGCAAGGACCCGACCGACGACGATCGCAGCGTATCGTGACGGCACATACTGTACTGACATGCGCCACAATACCGGCGCAAGGACCCGACCGACGACGATCGCAGCGTATCGTGACGGCGCATACTGTACTGACATGCGCCACAATACCAGCGCAATGATCCAACCGACCGACGACGATCGCAGCGTAGCGTGACGGCGCATACTGTACTGACATTCGCCACAATACCGGTGCAAGGATCCAACCGACCGACGACGATCGAAACATAGCGTGACAGCGCGTACTGACATGCGCCACAATACCGGCGCAAGGATCCAACCGACCGACGACGATCGCAGCGTAGTGTGACGGCGAATACTGTACTGTACTGACATGCGCCACAATACCGGCGCAAGGACCCGACCGATGACGATCGCAGCGTTACGTGACGGCGCATACTGTACTGACATGCACCACAATACCAACGCAAGGATCCAACCGACCGACGACGATCGCAGCGTAGCGTGACGGCGCATACTGTACAGTGATGCGCCACAATACCGGCGCAAGGACCCGACCGACGACGATCGCAGCGTAGCGTGACGGCACATACTGTACTGACATGCGCCACAATACCGGCGCAAGGATCCAACCGACCGACGACGATCACAGCGTGACGGCGCATACTGTACTGACATGCGCCACAATACCGGCGCAAGGATCCAACCGACCGACGTCGATCGCAGCGTAGCGTGACGGCGCATACTGTACTGGCATTCGCCACAATACCGGTGCAAGGATCCAACCGACCGACGACGATCGCAGCGTAGCGTGACAGCGCGTACTGACATGCGCCACAATACCGGCGCAAGGACCCGACCGACGACGATCGCAGCGTATCGTGACGGCGCATACTGTACAGACATGCGCCACAATACCGGCGCAAGGACCCGACCGACGACGATCGCAGCGTAGCGTGACGGCACATACTGTACTGACATGCGCCACAATACCGGCGCAAGGATCCAACCGACCGACGACGATCACAGCGTGACGGCGCATACTGTACTGACATGCGCCACAATACCGGCGCAAGGATCCAACCGACCGACGTCGATCGCAGCGTAGCGTGACGGCGCATACTGTACTGACATTCGCCACAATACCGGTGCAAGGATCCAACCGACCGACGACGATCGCAGCGTAGCGTGACAGCGTGTACTGACATGCGCCACAATACCGGCGCAAGGATCCAACCGACCGACGACGATCACAGCGTGACGGCGCATACTGTACTGACATGCGCCACAATACCGGCGCAAGGATCTAACCGACCGACGTCGATCGCAGCGTAGCGTGACGGCGCATACTGTACTGACATTCGCCACAATACCGGTGCAAGGATCCAACCGACCGACGACGATCGCAGCGTAGCGTGACAGCGCGTACTGACATGCGCCACAATACCGGCGCAAGGACCCGACCGACGACGATCGCAGCGTATCGTGACGGCGCATACTGTACTGACATGCGCCACAATACCGGCGCAAGGACCCGACCGACGACGATCGCAGCGTATCGTGACGGCGCATACTGTACTGACATGCGCCACAATACCGGCGCAAGGATCCAACCGACCGACGACGATCGCAGCGTAGTGTGACGGCGCATACTGTACTGACATGCGCCACAATACCGGCGCAAGGACCCGACCGACGACGATCGCAGCGTATCGTGACGGCACATACTGTACTGACATGCGCCACAATACCGGCGCAAGGACCCGACCGACGACGATCGCAGCGTAGCGTGACGGCGCATACTGTACTGACATGTGCCACAATACCGGCGCAAGGATCCAACCGACCGACGACGATCGCAGCGTAGCGTGACGGCGCATACTGTACTGACATGCGCCACAATACCGGCGCAAGGACCCGACCGATGACGATCGCAGCGTAGCGTGACGGCAAATACTGTACGGACATGCGCCACAATACCGGCGCAAGGACCCGACCGACGGCGCATACTGTACTAACATGCGGCAAAATACCGGCGCAAAGACTCGACCGACGACATTCGCAGCGTAGCGTGACGGCGCATACTGTACTGACATGCAGCATAGCGTGACAGCGCATACTGTACAGACATGCGCCACAATACCGGCGTAAGGACCCGACCGACGACGATCGCAGCGTAAAGTGATGGCGCATACTGTACTGAAATGCGCCACAATACCGGCGCAAGGATCCAACCGACCGACGACGATCGCAGCGTAGCGTGACGGCGCATACTGTACTGACATGCGCCACAATACCGGCGCAAGGACCCGACAGACGACGATCGCAGCGTATCGTGACGGCACATACTGTACTGACATGCGCCACAATACCGGCGCAAGGACCCGACCGACGACGATCGCAGCGTAGCGTGACGGCGCATACTGTACTGACATGCGCCACAATACCGGCGCAAGGACCCGACCGATGACCGACGACGATCGCAGCGTAGTGTGACGGCGCATACTGTACTGACATGCGCCACAATACCGGCGCAAGGACCCGACCGATGACGATCGCAGCGTAGCGTGACGGCGCATACTGTACTGCCATGCGCCACAATACCGGCGCAAGGACCCGACCGACGACGATCGCAGCGTATCGTGACGGCACATACTGTACTGACATGCGCCACAATACCGGCGCAAGGACCCGACCGACGACGATCGCAGCGTAGCGTGACGGCGCATACTGTACTGACATGTGCCACAATACCGGCGCAAGGATCCAACCGACCGACGACGATCGCAGCGTAGCGTGACGGCGCATACTGTACTGACATGCGCCACAATACCGGCGCAAGGACCCGACCGATGACGATCGCAGCGTAGCGTGACGGCAAATACTGTACCGACATGCGCCACAATACCGGCGCAATGACCCGACCGACGGCGCATACTGTACTAATATGCGGCAAAATACCGGCGCAAAGACTCGACCGACGACATTCGCAGCGTAGCGTGACGGCGCATACTGTACTGACATGCAGCGTAGCGTGACAGCGCATAGTGTACTGACATGCGCCACAATACCGGCGCAAGGACCCGACCGACGACGATCGCAGCGTAAAGTGATGGCGCATACTGTACTGAAATGCGCCACAATACCGGCGCAAGGATCCAACCGACCGACGACGATCGCAGCGTAGCGTGACGGCGCATACTGTACTGACATGCGCCACAATACCGGCGCAAGGACCCGACAGACGACGATCGCAGCGTATCGTGACGGCACATACTGTACTGACATGCGCCACAATACCGGCGCAAGGACCCGACCGACGACGATCGCAGCGTAGCGTGACGGCGCATACTGTACTGACATGTGCCACAATACCGGCGCAAGGATCCAACCGACCGACGACGACGATCGCAGCGTAGCGTGACGGCGCATACTGTACTGATATGCGCCACAATACCGGCGCAAAGACCCGACCGATGACGATCGCAGCGTAGCGTGACGGCGCATACTGTACTGACATGCGCCACAATACCGACGCAGGGATCCAACCGACCGACGACGATCGCAGCGTAGCGTGACGGCGCATACTGTACTGACATGCGCCACAATACCGGCGCAAGGATCCAACCGACCGACGACGATCGCAGCGTAGCGTGACGGCGCATACTGTACTGACATGCGCCACAATACCGGCGCAAGGATTCAACCGACCAACGACGATCGCAGCGTATTGTGACGGCGCATACTGTACTGACATGCGCCACAATACCGGCGCAAGGATCCAACCGACCGACGACGATCACAGAGTAGCGTGACGGCGCATACTGTACTGACATGCGCCACAATAGCGGCGCAAGGATCCAACCGACCGACGACGATCGCAGCGTAGCGTGACGGCGCATACTGTACTGACATGCGCCACAATACCGGCGCAAGGATCCAACCGACCGACATCGATCGCAGCGTAGCGTGACGGCGCATAGTGTACTGACATTCGCCACAATACCGGCGCAAGGATCCAACCGACCGACGACGATCGCAGCGTATCGTGACGGCACATACTGTACTGACATGCGCCACAATACCGGCGCAAGGACCCGACCGACGACGATCGCAGCGTAGCGTGACGGCGCATACTGTACTGACATGCGCCACAATACCGGCGCAAGGACCCGACCGATGACCGACGACGATCGCAGCGTAGTGTGACGGCGCATACTGTACTGACATGCGCCACAATACCGGCGCAAGGACCCGACCGATGACGATCGCAGCGTAGCGTGACGGCGCATACTGTACTGCCATGCGCCACAATACCGGCGCAAGGACCCGACCGACGACGATCGCAGCGTATCGTGACGGCACATACTGTACTGACATGCGCCACAATACCGGCGCAAGGACCCGACCGACGACGATCGCAGCGTAGCGTGACGGCGCATACTGTACTGACATGTGCCACAATACCGGCGCAAGGATCCAACCGACCGACGACGATCGCAGCGTAGCGTGACGGCGCATACTGTACTGACATGCGCCACAATACCGGCGCAAGGACCCGACCGATGACGATCGCAGCGTAGCGTGACGGCAAATACTGTACCGACATGCGCCACAATACCGGCGCAATGACCCGACCGACGGCGCATACTGTACTAATATGCGGCAAAATACCGGCGCAAAGACTCGACCGACGACATTCG
Source organism: Gymnoscopelus microlampas (assembly GCF_963454915.1). Taxonomy (NCBI): domain Eukaryota; kingdom Metazoa; phylum Chordata; class Actinopteri; order Myctophiformes; family Myctophidae; genus Gymnoscopelus; species Gymnoscopelus microlampas. Next base: position 29,735,194 of record NC_139955.1, read on the forward strand.
CAGCGTAGCGTGACGGCGCATACTGTACTGACATGCAGCGTAGCGTGACAGCGCATAGTGTACTGACATGCGCCACAATACCGGCGCAAGGACCCGACCGACGACGATCGCAGCGTAAAGTGATGGCGCATACTGTACTGAAATGCGCCACAATACCGGCGCAAGGATCCAACCGACCGACGACGATCGCAGCGTAGCGTGACGGCGCATACTGTACTGACATGCGCCACAATACCGGCGCAAGGACCCGACAGACGACGATCGCAGCGTATCGTGACGGCACATACTGTACTGACATGCGCCACAATACCGGCGCAAGGACCCGACCGACGACGATCGCAGCGTAGCGTGACGGCGCATACTGTACTGACATGTGCCACAATACCGGCGCAAGGATCCAACCGACCGACGACGACGATCGCAGCGTAGCGTGACGGCGCATACTGTACTGATATGCGCCACAATACCGGCGCAAAGACCCGACCGATGACGATCGCAGCGTAGCGTGACGGCGCATACTGTACTGACATGCGCCACAATACCGACGCAGGGATCCAACCGACCGACGACGATCGCAGCGTAGCGTGACGGCGCATACTGTACTGACATGCGCCACAATACCGGCGCAAGGATCCAACCGACCGACGACGATCGCAGCGTAGCGTGACGGCGCATACTGTACTGACATGCGCCACAATACCGGCGCAAGGATTCAACCGACCAACGACGATCGCAGCGTATTGTGACGGCGCATACTGTACTGACATGCGCCACAATACCGGCGCAAGGATCCAACCGACCGACGACGATCACAGAGTAGCGTGACGGCGCATACTGTACTGACATGCGCCACAATAGCGGCGCAAGGATCCAACCGACCGACGACGATCGCAGCGTAGCGTGACGGCGCATACTGTACTGACATGCGCCACAATACCGGCGCAAGGATCCAACCGACCGACATCGATCGCAGCGTAGCGTGACGGCGCATAGTGTACTGACATTCGCCACAATACCGGCGCAAGGATCCAACCGACCGACGACGATCGCAGCGTATCGTGACAGCGCGTACTGACATGCGCCACAATACCGGCGCAAGGACCCGACCGACGACGATCGCAGCATATCGTGACGGCGCATACTGTACTGACATGCGCCACAATACCAGCGCAATGATCCAACCGACCGACGACGATCGCAGCGTAGCGTGACGGCGCATACTGTACTGACATGCGCCACAATACCGGCGCAAGGATCCAACCGACCGACGTCGATCGCAGCGTAGCGTGACGGCGCATACTGTACTGACATGTGCCACAATACCGGCGCAAGGATCCAACCGACCGACGACGATCGCAGCGTAGCGTGACGGCGCATACTGTACTGACATGCGCTACAATACCGGCGCAAGGACCCGACCGATGACGATCGCAGCGTAGCGTGACGGCAAATACTGTACCGACATGCGCCACAATACCGGCGCAAGGACCCGACCGACGACGATCGCAGCGTATCGTGACGGCGCATACTGTACTGACATGCGCCACAATACCAGCGCAATGATCCAACCGACCGACGACGATCGCAGCGTAACGTGACGGCGCATACTGTACTGACATGCGCCACAATACCGGCGCAAGGATCCAACCGACCGACGTCGATTGCAGCGTAGCGTGACGGCGCATACTGTACTGACATTCGCCACAATACCGGTGCAAGGATCCAACCGACCGACGACGATCGCAGCGTATCGTGACGGCACATACTGTACAGACATGCGCCACAATACCGGCGCAAGGACCCGACCGACAACGATCGCAGCGTAGCGTGACGGCGCATACTGTACTGACATGTGCCACAATACTGGCGCAAGGATCCAACCGACCGACGACGACGATCGCAGCGTAGCGTGACGGCGCATACTGTACTGATATGCGCCACAATACCGGCGCAAGGACCCGACCGATGACGATCGCAGCGTAGCGTGACGGCGCATACTGTACTGACATGCGCCACAATACCGACGCAGGGATCCAACCGACCGACGGCGATCGCAGCGTAGCGTGACGGCGCATACTGTACTGACATGCGCCACAATACCGGCGCAAGGATCCAACCGACCGACGACGATCGCAGCGTAGCGTGACGGCGCATACTGTACTGACATGCGCCACAATACCGGCGCAAGGATTCAACCGACCAACGACGATCGCAGCGTAGCGTGACGGCGCATACTGTACTGACATTCGCCACAATACCGACGCAAGGACCCAACCGACCGACGACGATCGCAGTGTAGCGTGACAGCGCATACTGTACTGACATGCGCCACAATACCGGCGCAAGGACCCGACCGACGACGATCGCAGCGTATTGTGACGGCGCATACTGTACTGACATGCGCCACAATACCGGCGCAAGGACCCGACCGACGACGATCACAGCGTAGCGTGACGGCGCATACTGTACTGACATGCGCCACAATACCGTAGCAGTCTCAGAGCGGAGCGTCTCAGAGCAGAGCGTCTCAGAGCGGAGCGGAGCAGAGCGTCTCAGAGCGGAGCGGAGCAGAGCGTCTCAGAGCGGAGCGGAGCAGAGCGGAGCAGAGCGTCTCAGAGCGGAGCGTCTCAGAGCGGAGCGTCTCAGAGCGGAGCGGAGCAGAGCGGAGCGTCTCAGAGCGGAGCGGAGCAGAGCGTCTCAGAGCAGAGCGGAGCAGAGCGTCTCAGAGCGGAGCATCTCAGAGCGGAGCGGAGCAGAGCGTCTCAGAGCGGAGCGTCTCAGAGCAGAGCGTCTCAGAGCGGAGCGTCTCAGAGCAGAGCGTCTCAGAGCGGAGCGGAGCAGAGCGTCTCAGAGCGGAGCAGAGCAGAGCGTCTCAGAGCAGAGCAGTCTCAGAGCGGAGCGTCTCAGAGCAGAGCGTCTCAGAGCGGAGCAGAGCGTCTCAGAGCGGAGCAGAGCAGAGCGTCTCAGAGCGGAGCGTCTCAGAGCGGAGCGTCTCAGAGCGGAGCGGAGCAGAGCGTCTCACAGCGGAGCGTCTCAGAGCGGAGCGGAGCGTCTCAGAGCGGAGCGTCTCAGAGCGGAGCGTCTCAGAGCGGAGCGGAGCAGAGCGTCTCAGAGCGGAGCGTCTCGGAGCAGAGCGGAGCAGAGCGGAGCGTCTCAGAGCGGAGCGTCTCATAGCGGCGCAAGGATCCAACCGACCGACGACGATCGCAGCGTAGCGTGACGGCGCATACTGTGCTGACATGCGCCACAATACCGGCGCAAGGATCCAACTGACCGACGACGATCGCAGCGTAGCGTGACAGCGCGTACTGACATGCGCCACAATACCGGCGCAAGGACCCGACCGACGACGATCGCAGCGTATCGTGACGGCGCATACTGTACTGACATGCGCCACAATACCGGCGCAAGGATCCAGCCGACCGACGACGATCGCAGCGTAGCGTGACGGCGCATACTGTACTGACATGCGCTACAATACCGGCGCAAGGACCCGACCGATGACGATCGCAGCGTAGCGTGACGGCAAATACTGTACCGACATGCGCCACAATACCGGCGCAAGGACCCGACCGACGACGATCGCAGCGTATGGTGACGGCGCATACTGTACTGACATGCGCCACAATACCAGCGCAATGATCCAACCGACCGACGACGATCGCAGCGTAGCGTGACGGCGCATACTGTACTGACATGCGCCACAATACCGGCGCAAGGATCCAACCGACCGACGTCGATCGCAGCGTAGCGTGACGGCGCATACTGTACTGACATTCGCCACAATACCGGTGCAAGGATCCAACCGACCGACGACGATCGCAGCGTATCGTGACGGCACACCCTGTACTGACATGCGCCACAATACCGGCGCAAGGACCCGACCGACAACGATCGCAGCGTAGCGTGACGGCGCATACTGTACTGACATGTGCCACAATACTGGCGCAAGGATCCAACAGACCGACGACGACGATCGCAGCGTAGCGTGACGGCGCATACTGTACTGATATGCGCCACAATACCGGCGCAAGGACCCGACCGATGACGATCGCAGCGTAGCGTGACGGCGCATACTGTACTGACATGCGCCACAATACCGACGCAGGGATCCAACCGACCGACGGCGATCGCAGCGTAGCGTGACGGCGCATACTGTACTGACATGCGCCACAATACCGGCGCAAGGATCCAACCGACCGACGACGATCGCAGCGTAGCGTGACGGCGCATACTGTACTGACATGCGCCACAATACCGGCGCAAGGATTCAACCGACCAACGACGATCGCAGCGTAGCGTGACGGCGCATACTGTACTGACATTCGCCACAATACCGGCGCAAGGACCCAACCGACCGACGACGATCGCAGTGTAGCGTGACAGCGCATACTGTACTGACATGCGCCACAATACCGGCGCAAGGACCCGACCGACGACGATCGCAGCGTATTGTGACGGCGCATACTGTACTGACATGTGCCACAATACCGGCGCAAGGACCCGACCGACGACGATCACAGCGTAGCGTGACGGCGCATACTGTACTGACATGCGCCACAATACCGTAGCAGTCTCAGAGCGGAGCGTCTCAGAGCAGAGCGTCTCAGAGCGGAGCGGAGCAGAGCGTCTCAGAGCGGAGCGGAGCAGAGCGGAGCAGAGCGTCTCAGAGCGGAGCGGAGCAGAGCGTCTCAGAGCAGAGCGGAGCAGAGCGTCTCAGAGCGGAGCGGAGCAGAGCGGAGCGTCTCAGAGCAGAGCGTCTCAGAGCGGAGCGTCTCAGAGCGGAGCGGAGCAGAGCGGAGCGTCTCAGAGCGGAGCGGAGCAGAGCGTCTCAGAGCAGAGCGGAGCAGAGCGGAGCAGAGCGTCTCAGAGCGGAGCATCTCAGAGCGGAGCGGAGCAGAGCGTCTCAGAGCGGAGCGGAGCAGAGCGTCTCAGAGCGGAGCGTCTCAGAGCAGAGCGTCTCAGAGCGGAGCGGAGCAGAGCGTCTCAGAGCGGAGCAGAGCAGAGCGTCTCAGAGCAGAGCAGTCTCAGAGCGGAGCGTCTCAGAGCAGAGCGTCTCAGAGCGGAGCAGAGCGTCTCAGAGCGGAGCAGAGCAGAGCGTCTCAGAGCGGAGCGTCTCAGAGCGGAGCGGAGCAGAGCGGAGCGTCTCAGAGCAGAGCGTCTCAGAGCGGAGCGGAGCAGAGCGGAGCGGAGCGGAGCAGAGCGGAGCGTCTCAGAGCAGAGCGTCTCAGAGCGGAGCGTCTCAGAGCGGAGCGGAGCAGAGCGTCTCAGAGCGGAGCGTCTCAGAGCGGAGCGGAGCGGAGCGGAGCGTCTCAGAGCGGAGCGTCTCAGAGCGGAGCGTCTCAGAGCAGAGCGGAGCGGAGCAGAGCGGAGCGTCTCAGAGCGGAGCGTCTCATAGCGGCGCAAGGATCCAACCGACCGACGACGATCGCAGCGTAGCGTGACGGCGCATACTGTACTGACATGCGCCACAATACCGGCGCAAGGATCCAACCGACCGACATCGATCGCAGCGTAGCGTGACGGCTCATAGTGTACTGACATTCGCCACAATACCGGCGCAAGGATCCAACCGACCGACGACGATCGCAGCGTATCGTGACAGCGCGTACTGACATGCGCCACAATACCGGCGCAAGGACCCGACCGACGACGATCGCAGCGTATCGTGACGGCGCATACTGTACTGACATGCGCCACAATACCAGCGCAATGATCCAACCGACCGACGACGATCGCAGCGTAGCGTGACGGCGCATACTGTACTGACATGCGCCACAATACCGGCGCAAGGATCCAACCGACCGACGTCGATCGCAGCGTAGCGTGACGGCGCATACTGTACTGACATGTGCCACAATACCGGCGCAAGGATCCAACCGACCGACGACGATCGCAGCGTAGCGTGACGGCGCATACTGTACTGACATGCGCTACAATACCGGCACAAGGACCCGACCGATGACGATCGCAGCGTAGCGTGACGGCAAATACTGTACCGACATGCGCCACAATACCGGCGCAAGGACCCGACCGACGACGATCGCAGCGTATCGTGACGGCGCATACTGTACTGACATGCGCCATAATACCAGCGCAATGATCCAACCGACCGACGACGATCGCAAGGATCCAACCGACCGACGCAATGATCCAACCGACAATACCGGCGCAAGGACCCGACCGACAACGATCGCAAGCGTATCGTGACAGCGCGTACTGACATGCGCCACAATACCGGCGCAAGGACCCGACCGACGACGATCGCAGCGTATCGTGACGGCGCATACTGTACTGACATGCGCCACAATACCAGCGCAATGATCCAACCGACCGACGACGATCGCAGCGTAGCGTGACGGCGCATACTGTACTGACATGCGCCACAATACCGGCGCAAGGATCCAACCGACCGACGTCGATCGCAGCGTAGCGTGACGGCGCATACTGTACTGACATGTGCCACAATACCGGCGCAAGGATCCAACCGACCGACGACGATCGCAGCGTAGCGTGACGGCGCATACTGTACTGACATGCGCTACAATACCGGCACAAGGACCCGACCGATGACGATCGCAGCGTAGCGTGACGGCAAATACTGTACCGACATGCGCCACAATACCGGCGCAAGGACCCGACCGACGACGATCGCAGCGTATCGTGACGGCGCATACTGTACTGACATGCGCCATAATACCAGCGCAATGATCCAACCCACCGACGACGATCGCAGCGTAGCGTGACGGCGCATACTGTACTGACATGCGCCACAATACCGGCGCAAGGATCCAATCGACCGACGTCGATCGCAGCGTAGCGTGACGGCGCATACTGTACTGACATTCGCCACAATACCGGCGCAAGGATCCAACCGACCGACGACGATCGCAGCGTATCGTGACAGCGCGTACTGACATGCGCCACAATACCGGCGCAAGGACCCGACCGACGACGATCGCAGCGTATCGTGACGGCGCATACTGTACTGACATGCGCCACAATACCAGCGCAATGATCCAACCGACCGACGACGATCGCAGCGTAGCGTGACGGCGCATACTGTACTGACATGCGCCACAATACCGGCGCAAGGATCCAACCGACCGACGTCGATCGCAGCGTAGCGTGACGGCGCATACTGTACTGACATGTGCCACAATACCGGCGCAAGGATCCAACCGACCGACGACGATCGCAGCGTAGCGTGACGGCGCATACTGTACTGACATGCGCTACAATACCGGCGCAAGGACCCGACCGATGACGATCGCAGCGTAGCGTGACGGCAAATACTGTACAGACATGCGCCACAATACCGGCGCAAGGACCCGACCGTCGACGATCGCATCGTATCGTGACGGCGCATACTGTACTGACATGCGCCACAATACCAGCGCAATGATCCAACCGACCGACGACGATCGCAGCGTAGCGTGACGGCGCATACTGTACTGACATGCGCCACAATACCGGCGCAAGGATCCAACCGACCGACGTCGATCGCAGCGTAGCGTGACGGCGCATACTGTACTGACATTCGCCACAATACCGGTGCAAGGATCCAACCGACCGACGACGATCGCAGCGTATCGTGACGGCACATACTGTACTGACATGCGCCACAATACCGGCGCAAGGACCCGACCGACAACGATCGCAAGCGTAGCGTGACGGCGCATACTGTACTGACATGTGCCACAATACTGGCGCAAGGATCCAACCGACCGACGACGACGATCGCAGCGTAGCGTGACGGCGCATACTGTACTGATATGCGCCACAATACCGGCGCAAGGACCCGACCGATGACGATCGCAGCGTAGCGTGACGGCGCATACTGTACTGACATGCGCCACAATACCGACGCAGGGATCCAACCGACCGACGGCGATTGCAGCGTAGCGTGACGGCGCATACTGTACTGACATGCGCCACAATACCGGCGCAAGGATCCAACCGACGAACGACGATCGCAGCATAGCGTGACGGCGCATACTGTACTGACATGCGCCACAATACCGGCGCAAGGATTCAACCGACCAACGACGATCGCAGCGTAGCGTGACGGCGCATACTGTACTGACATTCGCCACAATACCGGCGCAAGGACCCAACCGACCGACGACGATCGCAGTGTAGCGTGACAGCGCATACTGTACTGACATGCGCCACAATACCGGCGCAAGGACCCGACCGACGACGATCGCAGCGTATTGTGACGGCGCATACTGTACTGACATGCGCCACAATACCGGCGCAAGGACCCGACCGACGACGATCACAGCGTAGCGTGACGGCGCATACTGTACTGACATGCGCCACAATACCGTAGCAGTCTCAGAGCGGAGCGTCTCAGAGCAGAGCGTCTCAGAGCGGAGCGGAGCAGAGCGTCTCAGAGCGGAGCGTCTCAGAGCGTCTCAGAGCGGAGCGGAGCAGAGCGTCTCAGAGCAGAGCGGAGCGGAGCGGAGCGGAGCAGAGCGGAGCGTCTCAGAGCGGAGCGGAGCGGAGCAGAGCGGAGCGTCTCAGAGCGGAGCATCTCAGAGCGGAGTGGAGCAGAGCGAAGCGGAGCAGAGCGTCTCAGAGCAGAGCAGTCTCAGAGCAGAGCGTCTCAGAGCAGAGCGTCTCAGAGCGGAGCAGAGCGTCTCAGAGCGGAGCGGAGCAGAGCGTCTCAGAGCAGAGCAGTCTCAGAGCAGAGCGTCTCAGAGCAGAGCGTCTCAGAGCGGAGCAGAGCGTCTCAGAGCGGAGCGGAGCAGAGCGTCTCAGAGCAGAGCGTCTCAGAGCGGAGCGGAGCGTCTCAGAGCGGAGCGGAGCAGAGCGTCTCAGAGCAGAGCGTCTCAGAGCGGAGCAGTCTCAGAGCGGAGCGTCTCAGAGCAGAGCGTCTCAGAGCGGAGCAGTCTCAGAGCGGAGCGTCTCAGAGCAGAGCGTCTCAGAGCGGAGCAGAGCAGAGCGTCTCAGAGCAGAGCGTCTCAGAGCGGAGCGGAGCAGAGCGGAGCGTCTCAGAGCGGAGCGTCTCAGAGCGTCTCAGAGCGGAGTGGAGCAGAGCGTCTCAGAGCGGAGCATCTCAGAGCGGAGCGGAGCAGAGCGTCTCAGAGCAGAGCGGAGCATCTCAGAGCGGAGCGGAGCAGAGCGTCTCAGAGCGGAGCGGAGCAGAGCGGAGCGGAGCAGAGCGGAGCAGAGCGTCTCAGAGCAGAGCGGAGCAGAGCGTCTCAGAGCGGAGCGGAGTAGAGCGTCTCAGAGCAGAGCGGAGCAGAGCAGAGCGGATCAGAGCGGAGCGGAGCAGAGCGTCTCAGAGCGTCTCAGAGCGGAGCGGAGCAGAGCGTCTCGGAGCGGAGCAGAGCGTCTCAGAGCGTCTCAGAGCGGAGCGTCTCAGAGCAGAGCGTCTCAGAGCAGAGCGTCTCAGAGCGGAGCGTCTCGGAGCGGAGCGGAGCGGAGCAGAGCAGAGCGTCTCAGAGCGGAGCGGAGCAGAGCGTCTCAGAGCAGAGCAGTCTCAGAGCAGAGCGTCTCAGAGCAGAGCGTCTCAGAGCAGAGCAGTCTCAGAGCGGAGCGTCTCAGAGCGGAGCGTCTCAGAGCGTCTCAGAGCAGAGCGTCTCAGAGCGTCTCAGAGCAGAGCGTCTCAGAGCGTCTCGGAGCGGAGCAGAGCAGAGCGTCTCAGAGCGGAGCGGAGCAGAGCGTCTCAGAGCAGAGCAGTCTCAGAGCAGAGCGTCTCAGAGCAGAGCGTCTCAGAGCAGAGCAGTCTCAGAGCGGAGCGTCTCAGAGCGGAGCGTCTCAGAGCGTCTCAGAGCAGAGCGTCTCAGAGCAGAGCGTCTCAGAGCGGAGCGGAGCAGAGCGTCTCAGAGCAGAGCAGTCTCAGAGCAAAGCAGTCTCAGAGCGGAGCGGAGCGTCTCAGAGCGAAGCGGAGCAGAGCGTCTCAGAGCGTCTCAGAGCGTCTCAGAGCGGAGAAGAGCGTCTCAGAGCGTCTCAGAGCGTCTCAGAGCAGAGCGTCTCAGAGCAGAGCAGAGCGTCTCAGAGCGTCTCAGAGCATAGCGTCTCAGAGCGGAGCAGAACGTCTCAGAGCAGAGCGTCTCAGAGCGTCTCAGAGCAGAGCGTCTCAGAGCGTCTCAGAGCAGAGCAGAGCGTCTCAGAGCGTCTCAGAGCAGAGCGTCTCAGAGCGGAGCGGAGCAGAGCGGATTCTGGTAATGCTCCATGTTGCTATTCAGAACTGAACACCTTTATTCCCAATGTACACATTGAGAGAGAGACACACACACACACACACACACACAAATGTGTGCATGTTTTAAATGCTAGATGGCAGCCTAGAGGTCCTGTATTGTTGTTACCTGGTAGTATTTGATGGCCTTGGTGAGTGGCTCCACTTGAATGGTCTCATCCAGCTGGTCTTTGTGCAGCAGGTCGATGAAGTAGTCCAGAGAGCGCTTGTGGACGCTCATTTCAGAGTACAGCGTGCCCATCCTCTTAAACACCTCCACACTGCAGCCACTCATAGCCCTGGATGAGAGGAGGACATGACAATGGAAGGACAGATAATGTTAGAAGTGGCGAGAGTGGAGAGACCGATAACGTTAAGGTTTTTGTGATACACAGGACGCTCAAAAGTAATGCATTAAGTGTGTTTTCAAACCAGTAGTGCGTTTGCTTTGTTCAGATTCAGAACCAATATGATACAATGTTGCACTTTCCCTTGCAGCAAAAATAGCAGATTGTTGTGAGCTTGTAGAATTGCTAGTTTCACTATTCGTCATACGGTATGACGGTAAGTATGTAGGGCTTAAGTAGTTAACAGAGGACAAAACTTATAAACGAAATACGAGCGAGAAAAGTTGTCTCTCATTGGACTGAATTTTTATTGAAGATATTCAATACATTGGGAATAAAGGTGTTCAGTTCTGAATAGCAACATGGAGCATTACCAGAATCTTTTAATTTATTTAGAATCTTGTTATAAAGTTTTAGCATGGTGGGTATTCTCCAATGACAACATTCCCAATTTAGTCTCTCATGTGCGATAGTCACTCACGGTTCATATTTGTTTTATATTTCAGAGCGTCTCAGAGCGGAGCGTCTCAGAGCAGAGCGTCTCAGAGCAGAGCGTCTCAGAGCGGAGCGTCTCGGAGCGGAGCGGAGCGGAGCAGAGCAGAGCGTCTCAGAGCGGAGCGGAGCAGAGCGTCTCAGAGCAGAGCAGTCTCAGAGCAGAGCGTCTCAGAGCAGAGCGTCTCAGAGCAGAGCAGTCTCAGAGCGGAGCGTCTCAGAGCGGAGCGTCTCAGAGCGTCTCAGAGCAGAGCGTCTCAGAGCGTCTCAGAGCAGAGCGTCTCAGAGCGTCTCGGAGCGGAGCAGAGCAGAGCGTCTCAGAGCGGAGCGGAGCAGAGCGTCTCAGAGCAGAGCAGTCTCAGAGCAGAGCGTCTCAGAGCAGAGCGTCTCAGAGCAGAGCAGTCTCAGAGCGGAGCGTCTCAGAGCGGAGCGTCTCAGAGCGTCTCAGAGCAGAGCGTCTCAGAGCAGAGCGTCTCAGAGCGGAGCGGAGCAGAGCGTCTCAGAGCAGAGCAGTCTCAGAGCAAAGCAGTCTCAGAGCGGAGCGGAGCGTCTCAGAGCGAAGCGGAGCAGAGCGTCTCAGAGCGTCTCAGAGCGTCTCAGAGCGGAGAAGAGCGTCTCAGAGCGTCTCAGAGCGTCTCAGAGCAGAGCGTCTCAGAGCAGAGCAGAGCGTCTCAGAGCGTCTCAGAGCATAGCGTCTCAGAGCGGAGCAGAACGTCTCAGAGCAGAGCGTCTCAGAGCGTCTCAGAGCAGAGCGTCTCAGAGCGTCTCAGAGCAGAGCAGAGCGTCTCAGAGCGTCTCAGAGCAGAGCGTCTCAGAGCGGAGCGGAGCAGAGCGGATTCTGGTAATGCTCCATGTTGCTATTCAGAACTGAACACCTTTATTCCCAATGTACACATTGAGAGAGAGACACACACACACACACACACACACAAATGTGTGCATGTTTTAAATGCTAGATGGCAGCCTAGAGGTCCTGTATTGTTGTTACCTGGTAGTATTTGATGGCCTTGGTGAGTGGCTCCACTTGAATGGTCTCATCCAGCTGGTCTTTGTGCAGCAGGTCGATGAAGTAGTCCAGAGAGCGCTTGTGGACGCTCATTTCAGAGTACAGCGTGCCCATCCTCTTAAACACCTCCACACTGCAGCCACTCATAGCCCTGGATGAGAGGAGGACATGACAATGGAAGGACAGATAATGTTAGAAGTGGCGAGAGTGGAGAGACCGATAACGTTAAGGTTTTTGTGATACACAGGACGCTCAAAAGTAATGCATTAAGTGTGTTTTCAAACCAGTAGTGCGTTTGCTTTGTTCAGATTCAGAACCAATATGATACAATGTTGCACTTTCCCTTGCAGCAAAAATAGCAGATTGTTGTGAGCTTGTAGAATTGCTAGTTTCACTATTCGTCATACGGTATGACGGTAAGTATGTAGGGCTTAAGTAGTTAACAGAGGACAAAACTTATAAACGAAATACGAGCGAGAAAAGTTGTCTCTCATTGGACTGAATTTTTATTGAAGATATTCAATACATTGGGAATAAAGGTGTTCAGTTCTGAATAGCAACATGGAGCATTACCAGAATCTTTTAATTTATTTAGAATCTTGTTATAAAGTTTTAGCATGGTGGGTATTCTCCAATGACAACATTCCCAATTTAGTCTCTCATGTGCGATAGTCACTCACGGTTCATATTTGTGCAGAGTGGCCTGCAGCAGGCCCAGGGAGTAGACCAGTCCTGAGGCGAAGCTGAGCTGCTCTCCACGGGATCCCCTCATCGCGGTTCCCTGCAGGGGGTCAACTCCGCCTGCAGGGGAAATGACACACGGACATGTTGGGAACAGGTGGTAAGCAGAGCCTGAGCGATACATCGGTTGGCTGCCGATGTGTCCCAATGTTTTACCACTTTCAACAGAGTGTCCCTATTTGGGCATGTCATTTTAAGTGAACATTAACAAACGTTTTCAAAACAATAACAAAAATAGTCGATCTACAAGCTCACGACACATTGTGAGCTTGTAGATAGGCTACTTCTGAAAATGTATGAACAGGGCTTATGTTGTTAAATACATTAAAATACTTTTTTTTTTACAAAAGATCGGTCAAACATTAGTGGTCTAGGACTCTCCAAAATCAGGATCGAACCCATGTGGCATTGGTCAGACTATTTTTTTCGTTTTTTTGCAGATCACACACACCTTGCAGATGAGCCTTGGAATGAGCAGCAGCACCAGGATACAGTCGTGGTCTCCTCCATGGCGGAGCGGAGCGGAGCGGAGCGGAGCGTCTCAGAGCGGAGCGGAGCAGAGCGTCTCAGAGCAGAGCGGAGCGGAGCGTCTCAGAGCGGAGCGGAGCAGAGCGTCTCAGAGCGGAGCAGTCTCAGAGCGGAGCGTCTCAGAGCGGAGCGGAGCAGAGCGGAGCGTCTCAGAGCAGAGCGGAGCGTCTCAGAGCGGAGCGGAGCAGAGCGTCTCAGAGCAGAGCGGAGCGTCTCAGAGCGGAGCGGAGCAGAGCGTCTCAGAGCGGAGCGGAGCAGAGCGGAGCGTCTCAGAGCGGAGCGGAGCAGAGCGTCTCAGAGCAGAGCAGTCTCAGAGCGGAGCGGAGCAGAGCGGAGCGGAGCGTCTCAGAGCGGAGCGGAGCAGAGCAGTCTCAGAGCAGAGCAGTCTCAGAGCGGAGCGGAGCAGAGCGGAGCGGAGCGTCTCAGAGCGGAGCGGAGCAGAGCAGAGCAGAGCAGAGCAGAGCGTCTCAGAGCGGAGCAGAGCGTCTCAGAGCGGAGCGGAGCAGAGCGTCTCAGAGCAGAGCAGTCTCAGATCGGAGCAGAGCGTCTCAGAGCGGAGCAGAGCGGAGCGTCTCAGAGCGGAGCGGAGCAGAGCGTCTCAGAGCAGAGCAGTCTCAGAGCAAAGCAGTCTCAGAGCGGAGCGGAGCGTCTCAGAGCGAAGCGGAGCAGAGCGTCTCAGAGCAGAGCAGAGCGTCTCAGAGCGGAGCAGAGCGTCTCAGAGCGGAGCAGAGCGTCTCAGAGCGTCTCAGAGCAGAGCGTCTCAGAGCGTCTCAGAGCAGAGCGTCTCAGAGCGGAGCAGAGCGTCTCAGAGCAGAGCAGAGCGTCTCAGAGCGTCTCAGAGCAGAGCGTCTCAGAGCGGAGCAGAGCGTCTCAGAGCAGAGCAGAGCGTCTCAGAGCGTCTCAGAGCAGAGCGTCTCAGAGCGGAGCGGAGCAGAGCGGATTCTGGTAATGCTCCATGTTGCTATTCAGAACTGAACACCTTTATTCCCAATGTACACATTGAGAGAGACACACACACACACACACACACACACACACACACACAAAAATGTGTGCATGTTTTAAATGCTAGATGTCAGCCTAGAGGTCCTGTATTGTTGTTACCTGGTAGTATTTGATGGCCTTGGTGAGTGGCTCCACTTGAATGGTCTCATCCAGCTGGTCTTTGTGCAGCAGGTCGATGAAGTAGTCCCGAGAGCGCTTGTGGACGCTCATTTCAGAGTACAGCGTGCCCATCCTCTTAAACACCTCCACACTGCAGCCACTCATAGCCCTGGATGAGAGGAGGACATGACAATGGAAGGACAGATAATGTTAGAAGTGGCGAGAGTGGAGAGACCGATAACGTTAAGGTTTTTGTGATACACAGGACGCTCAAAAGTAATGCATTAAGTGTGTTTTCAAACCAGTAGTGCGTTTGCTTTGTTCAGATTCAGAACCAATATGATACAATGTTGCACTTTCCCTTGCAGCAAAAATAGCAGATTGTTGTGAGCTTGTAGAATTGCTAGTTTCACTATTCGTCATACGGTATGACGGTAAGTATGTAGGGCTTAAGTAGTTAACAGAAAACAAAACTTATAAACGAAATACGAGCGAGAAAAGTTGTCTCTCATTGGACTGAATTTTTATTGAAGATATTCAATACATTGGGAATAAAGGTGTTCAGTTCTGAATAGCAACATGGAGCATTACCAGAATCTTTTAATTTATTTAGAATCTTGTTATAAAGTTTTAGCATGGTGGGTATTCTCCAATGACAACATTCCCAATTTAGTCTCTCATGTGCGATAGTCACTCACGGTTCATATTTGTGCAGAGTGGCCTGCAGCAGGCCCAGGGAGTCGACCAGTCCTGAGGCGAAGCTGAGCTGCTCTCCACGGGATCCCCTCATCGCGGTTCCCTGCAGGGGGTCAACTCCGCCTGCAGGGGAAATGACACACGGACATGTTGGGAACAGGTGGTAAGCAGAGCCTGAGCGATACATCGGTTGGCTGCCGATGTGTCCCAATGTTTTACCACTTTCAACAGAGTGTCCCTATTTGGGCATGTCATTTTAAGTGAACATTAACAAACGTTTTCAAAACAATAACAAAAATAGTCGATCTACAAGCTCACGACACATTGTGAGCTTGTAGATAGGCTACTTCTGAAAATGTATGAACAGGGCTTATGTTGTTAAATACATTAAAATACTTTTTTTTTTACAAAAGATCGGTCAAACATTAGTGGTCTAGGACTCTCCAAAATCAGGATCGAACCCATGTGGCATTGGTCAGACTATTTTTTTCGTTTTTTTGCAGATCACACACACCTTGCAGATGAGCCTTGGAATGAGCAGCAGCACCAGGATACAGTCGTGGTCTCCTCCATGGCGGAGCGGAGCGTCTCAGAGCGGAGCGGAGCGTCTCAGAGCGGAGCGGAGCAGAGCGTCTCAGAGCAGAGCGGAGCGGAGCGTCTCAGAGCGGAGCGGAGCAGAGCGTCTCAGAGCGGAGCAGTCTCAGAGCGGAGCGTCTCAGAGCGGAGCGGAGCAGAGCGGAGCGGAGCAGAGCGGAGCGGAGCAGAGCGTCTCAGAGCAGAGCGGAGCGTCTCAGAGCGGAGCGGAGCAGAGCGTCTCAGAGCAGAGCGGAGCGTCTCAGAGCGGAGCGGAGCAGAGCGTCTCAGAGCGGAGCGTCTCAGAGCGGAGCGGAGCAGAGCGTCTCAGAGCAGAGCAGTCTCAGAGCGGAGCGGAGCAGAGCGGAGCGGAGCGTCTCAGAGCGGAGCGGAGCAGAGCAGTCTCAGAGCAGAGCAGTCTCAGAGCGGAGCGGAGCAGAGCGGAGCGGAGCGTCTCAGAGCGGAGCGGAGCAGAGCGTCTCAGAGCAGAGCAGAGCGTCTCAGAGCGGAGCAGAGCGTCTCAGAGCGGAGCGGAGCAGAGCGTCTCAGAGCAGAGCAGTCTCAGATCGGAGCAGAGCAGAGCGTCTCAGAGCGGAGCAGAGCGGAGCGTCTCAGAGCGGAGCGGAGCAGAGCGTCTCAGAGCAGAGCAGTCTCAGAGCAAAGCAGTCTCAGAGCGGAGCGGAGCGTCTCAGAGCGAAGCGGAGCAGAGCGTCTCAGAGCAGAGCAGAGCGTCTCAGAGCGGAGCAGAGCGTCTCAGAGCGGAGCAGAGCGTCTCAGAGCGCCTCAGAGCAGAGCGTCTCAGAGCGTCTCAGAGCAGAGCGTCTCAGAGCGGAGCAGAGCGTCTCAGAGCAGAGCAGAGCGTCTCAGAGCGTCTCAGAGCAGAGCGTCTCAGAGCGGAGCAGAGCAGAGCAGAGCGTCTCAGAGCGTCTCAGAGCAGAGCGTCTCAGAGCGGAGCGGAGCAGAGCGGATTCTGGTAATGCTCCATGTTGCTATTCAGAACTGAACACCTTTATTCCCAATGTACACATTGAGAGAGACACACACACACACACACACACACACACACACACACACACACACACAAATGTGTGCATGTTTTAAATGCTAGATGTCAGCCTAGAGGTCCTGTATTGTTGTACCTGGTAGTATTTGATGGCCTTGGTGAGTGGCTCCACTTGAATGGTCTCATCCAGCTGGTCTTTGTGCAGCAGGTCGATGAAGTAGTCCCGAGAGCGCTTGTGGACGCTCATTTCAGAGTACAGCGTGCCCATCCTCTTAAACACCTCCACACTGCAGCCACTCATAGCCCTGGATGAGAGGAGGACATGACAATGGAAGGACAGATAATGTTAGAAGTGGCGAGAGTGGAGAGACCGATAACGTTAAGGTTTTTGTGATACACAGGACGCTCAAAAGTAATGCATTAAGTGTGTTTTCAAACCAGTAGTGCGTTTGCTTTGTTCAGATTCAGAACCAATATGATACAATGTTGCATTTTCCCTTGCAGCAAAAATAGCAGATTGTTGTGAGCTTGTAGAATTGCTAGTTTCACTATTCGTCATACGGTATGACGGTAAGTATGTAGGGCTTAAGTAGTTAACAGAGGACAAAACTTATAAACGAAATACGAGCGAGAAAAGTTGTCTCTCATTGGACTGAATTTTTATTGAAGATATTCAATACATTGGGAATAAAGGTGTTCAGTTCTGAATAGCAACATGGAGCATTACCAGAATCTTTTAATTTATTTAGAATCTTGTTATAAAGTTTTAGCATGGTGGGTATTCTCCAATGACAACATTCCCAATTTAGTCTCTCATGTGCGATAGTCACTCACGGTTCATATTTGTGCAGAGTGGCCTGCAGCAGGCCCAGGGAGTCGACCAGTCCTGAGGCGAAGCTGAGCTGCTCTCCACGGGATCCCCTCATCGCGGTTCCCTGCAGGGGGTCAACTCCGCCTGCAGGGGAAATGACACACGGACATGTTGGGAACAGGTGGTAAGCAGAGCCTGAGCGATACATCGGTTGGCTGCCGATGTGTCCCAATGTTTTACCACTTTCAACAGAGTGTCCCTATTTGGGCATGTCATTTTAAGTGAACATTAACAAACGTTTTCAAAACAATAACAAAAATAGTCGATCTACAAGCTCACGACACATTGTGAGCTTGTAGATAGGCTACTTCTGAAAATGTATGAACAGGGCTTATGTTGTTAAATACATTAAAATACTTTTTTTTTTACAAAAGATCGGTCAAACATTAGTGGTCTAGGACTCTCCAAAATCAGGATCGAACCCATGTGGCATTGGTCAGACTATTTTTTTCGTTTTTTTGCAGATCACACACACCTTGCAGATGAGCCTTGGAATGAGCAGCAGCACCAGGATACAGTCGTGGTCTCCTCCATGGCGGAGCGGAGCGTCTCAGAGCGGAGCGGAGCGTCTCAGAGCGGAGCGGAGCAGAGCGTCTCAGAGCAGAGCGGAGCGGAGCGTCTCAGAGCGGAGCGGAGCAGAGCGTCTCAGAGCGGAGCAGTCTCAGAGCGGAGCGTCTCAGAGCGGAGCGGAGCAGAGCGCAGCGGAGCAGAGCGTCTCAGAGCAGAGCGGAGCGTCTCAGAGCGGAGCGGAGCAGAGCGTCTCAGAGCAGAGCGGAGCGTCTCAGAGCGGAGCGGAGCAGAGCGTCTCAGAGCGGAGCGTCTCAGAGCGGAGCGGAGCAGAGCGTCTCAGAGCAGAGCAGTCTCAGAGCGGAGCGGAGCAGAGCGGAGCGGAGCGTCTCAGAGCGGAGCGGAGCAGAGCAGTCTCAGAGCAGAGCAGTCTCAGAGCGGAGCGGAGCAGAGCGGAGCGGAGCGTCTCAGAGCGGAGCGGAGCAGAGCGTCTCAGAGCAGAGCAGAGCGTCTCAGAGCGGAGCAGAGCGTCTCAGAGCGGAGCGGAGCAGAGCGTCTCAGAGCAGAGCAGTCTCAGATCGGAGCAGAGCAGAGCGTCTCAGAGCGGAGCAGAGCGGAGCGTCTCAGAGCGGAGCGGAGCAGAGCGTCTCAGAGCAGAGCAGTCTCAGAGCAAAGCAGTCTCAGAGCGGAGCGGAGCGGAGCGTCTCAGAGCGAAGCGGAGCAGAGCGTCTCAGAGCAGAGCAGAGCGTCTCAGAGCGGAGCAGAGCGTCTCAGAGCGGAGCAGAGCGTCTCAGAGCGCCTCAGAGCAGAGCGTCTCAGAGCGTCTCAGAGCAGAGCGTCTCAGAGCGGAGCAGAGCGTCTCAGAGCAGAGCAGAGCGTCTCAGAGCGTCTCAGAGCAGAGCGTCTCAGAGCGGAGCAGAGCAGAGCAGAGCGTCTCAGAGCGTCTCAGAGCAGAGCGTCTCAGAGCGGAGCGGAGCAGAGCGGATTCTGGTAATGCTCCATGTTGCTATTCAGAACTGAACACCTTTATTCCCAATGTACACATTGAGAGAGACACACACACACACACACACACACACACACACACACACACACACACACAAATGTGTGCATGTTTTAAATGCTAGATGTCAGCCTAGAGGTCCTGTATTGTTGTTACCTGGTAGTATTTGATGGCCTTGGTGAGTGGCTCCACTTGAATGGTCTCATCCAGCTGGTCTTTGTGCAGCAGGTCGATGAAGTAGTTCCGAGAGCGCTTGTGGACGCTCATTTCAGAGTACAGCGTGCCCATCCTCTTAAACACCTCCACACTGCAGCCACTCATAGCCCTGGATGAGAGGAGGACATGACAATGGAAGGACAGATAATGTTAGAAGTGGCGAGAGTGGAGAGACCGATAACGTTAAGGTTTTTGTGATACACAGGACGCTCAAAAGTAATGCATTAAGTGTGTTTTCAAACCAGTAGTGCGTTTGCTTTGTTCAGATTCAGAACCAATATGATACAATGTTGCATTTTCCCTTGCAGCAAAAATAGCAGATTGTTGTGAGCTTGTAGAATTGCTAGTTTCACTATTCGTCATACGGTATGACGGTAAGTATGTAGGGCTTAAGTAGTTAACAGAGGACAAAATTTATAAACGAAATACGAGCGAGAAAAGTTGTCTCTCATTGGACTGAATTTTTATTGAAGATATTCAATACATTGGGAATAAAGGTGTTCAGTTCTGAATAGCAACATGGAGCATTACCAGAATCTTTTAATTTATTTAGAATCTTGTTATAAAGTTTTAGCATGGTGGGTATTCTCCAATGACAACATTCCCAATTTAGTCTCTCATGTGCGATAGTCACTCACGGTTCATATTTGTGCAGAGTGGCCTGCAGCAGGCCCAGGGAGTAGACCAGTCCTGAGGCGAAGCTGAGCTGCTCTCCACGGGATCCCCTCATCGCGGTTCCCTGCAGGGGGTCAACTCCGCCTGCAGGGGAAATGACACACGGACATGTTGGGAACAGGTGGTAAGCAGAGCCTGAGCGATACATCGGTTGGCTGCCAATGTGTCCCAATGTTTTACCACTTTCAACAGAGTGTGCCTATTTGGGCATGTCATTTTAAGTGAACATTAACAAACGTTTTCAAAACAATAACAAAAATAGTCGATCTACAAGCTCACGACACATTGTGAGCTTGTAGATAGGCTACTTCTGAAAATGTATGAACAGGGCTTATGTTGTTAAATACATTAAAATACTTTTTTTTTTACAAAAGATCGGTCAAACATTAGTGGTCTAGGACTCTCCAAAATCAGGATCGAACCCATGTGGCATTGGTCAGACTATTTTTTTCGTTTTTTTGCAGATCACACACACCTTGCAGATGAGCCTTGGAATGAGCAGCAGCACCAGGATACAGTCGTGGTCTCCTCCATGGCGGAGCGGAGCGTCTCAGAGCGGAGCGGAGCGTCTCAGAGCGGAGCGGAGCAGAGCGTCTCAGAGCAGAGCGGAGCGGAGCGTCTCAGAGCGGAGCGGAGCAGAGCGTCTCAGAGCGGAGCAGTCTCAGAGCGGAGCGTCTCAGAGCGGAGCGGAGCAGAGCGCAGCGGAGCAGAGCGTCTCAGAGCAGAGCGGAGCGTCTCAGAGCGGAGCGGAGCAGAGCGTCTCAGAGCAGAGCGGAGCGTCTCAGAGCGGAGCGGAGCAGAGCGTCTCAGAGTGGAGCGTCTCAGAGCGGAGCGGAGCAGAGCGTCTCAGAGCAGAGCAGTCTCAGAGCGGAGCGGAGCAGAGCGGAGCGGAGCGTCTCAGAGCGGAGCGGAGCAGAGCAGTCTCAGAGCAGAGCAGTCTCAGAGCGGAGCGGAGCAGAGCGGAGCGGAGCGTCTCAGAGCGGAGCGGAGCAGAGCGTCTCAGAGCAGAGCAGAGCGTCTCAGAGCGGAGCAGAGCGTCTCAGAGCGGAGCGGAGCAGAGCGTCTCAGAGCAGAGCAGTCTCAGATCGGAGCAGAGCAGAGCGTCTCAGAGCGGAGCAGAGCGGAGCGTCTCAGAGCGGAGCGGAGCAGAGCGTCTCAGAGCAGAGCAGTCTCAGAGCAAAGCAGTCTCAGAGCGGAGCGGAGCGGAGCGTCTCAGAGCGAAGCGGAGCAGAGCGTCTCAGAGCAGAGCAGAGCGTCTCAGAGCGGAGCAGAGCGTCTCAGAGCGGAGCAGAGCGTCTCAGAGCGCCTCAGAGCAGAGCGTCTCAGAGCGTCTCAGAGCAGAGCGTCTCAGAGCGGAGCAGAGCGTCTCAGAGCAGAGCAGAGCGTCTCAGAGCGTCTCAGAGCAGAGCGTCTCAGAGCGGAGCAGAGCAGAGCAGAGCGTCTCAGAGCGTCTCAGAGCAGAGCGTCTCAGAGCGGAGCGGAGCAGAGCGGATTCTGGTAATGCTCCATGTTGCTATTCAGAACTGAACACCTTTATTCCCAATGTACACATTGAGAGAGACACACACACACACACACACACACACACACACACACACACACACACACACAAATGTGTGCATGTTTTAAATGCTAGATGTCAGCCTAGAGGTCCTGTATTGTTGTTACCTGGTAGTATTTGATGGCCTTGGTGAGTGGCTCCACTTGAATGGTCTCATCCAGCTGGTCTTTGTGCAGCAGGTCGATGAAGTAGTTCCGAGAGCGCTTGTGGACGCTCATTTCAGAGTACAGCGTGCCCATCCTCTTAAACACCTCCACACTGCAGCCACTCATAGCCCTGGATGAGAGGAGGACATGACAATGGAAGGACAGATAATGTTAGAAGTGGCGAGAGTGGAGAGACCGATAACGTTAAGGTTTTTGTGATACACAGGACGCTCAAAAGTAATGCATTAAGTGTGTTTTCAAACCAGTAGTGCGTTTGCTTTGTTCAGATTCAGAACCAATATGATACAATGTTGCATTTTCCCTTGCAGCAAAAATAGCAGATTGTTGTGAGCTTGTAGAATTGCTAGTTTCACTATTCGTCATACGGTATGACGGTAAGTATGTAGGGCTTAAGTAGTTAACAGAGGACAAAATTTATAAACGAAATACGAGCGAGAAAAGTTGTCTCTCATTGGACTGAATTTTTATTGAAGATATTCAATACATTGGGAATAAAGGTGTTCAGTTCTGAATAGCAACATGGAGCATTACCAGAATCTTTTAATTTATTTAGAATCTTGTTATAAAGTTTTAGCATGGTGGGTATTCTCCAATGACAACATTCCCAATTTAGTCTCTCATGTGCGATAGTCACTCACGGTTCATATTTGTGCAGAGTGGCCTGCAGCAGGCCCAGGGAGTAGACCAGTCCTGAGGCGAAGCTGAGCTGCTCTCCACGGGATCCCCTCATCGCGGTTCCCTGCAGGGGGTCAACTCCGCCTGCAGGGGAAATGACACACGGACATGTTGGGAACAGGTGGTAAGCAGAGCCTGAGCGATACATCGGTTGGCTGCCAATGTGTCCCAATGTTTTACCACTTTCAACAGAGTGTGCCTATTTGGGCATGTCATTTTAAGTGAACATTAACAAACGTTTTCAAAACAATAACAAAAATAGTCGATCTACAAGCTCACGACACATTGTGAGCTTGTAGATAGGCTACTTCTGAAAATGTATGAACAGGGCTTATGTTGTTAAATACATTAAAATACTTTTTTTTTTACAAAAGATCGGTCAAACATTAGTGGTCTAGGACTCTCCAAAATCAGGATCGAACCCATGTGGCATTGGTCAGACTATTTTTTTCGTTTTTTTGCAGATCACACACACCTTGCAGATGAGCCTTGGAATGAGCAGCAGCACCAGGATACAGTCGTGGTCTCCTCCATGGCGGAGCGGAGCGTCTCAGAGCGGAGCGTCTCAGAGCGGAGCGGAGCAGAGCGTCTCAGAGCAGAGCGGAGCGTCTCAGAGCGGAGCGGAGCAGAGCGTCTCAGAGCGGAGCAGTCTCAGAGCGGAGCGTCTCAGAGCGGAGCGGAGCAGAGCGGAGCGGAGCGGAGCGGAGCAGAGCGTCTCAGAGCAGAGCGGAGCGTCTCAGAGCGGAGCGGAGCAGAGCGTCTCAGAGCAGAGCGGAGCGTCTCAGAGCGGAGCGTCTCAGAGCGGAGCGGAGCAGAGCGTCTCAGAGCGGAGCGGAGCAGAGCGGAGCAGAGCGGAGCGTCTCAGAGCGGAGCGGAGCAGAGCGTCTCAGAGCAGAGCAGTCTCAGAGCGGAGCGGAGCAGAGCGGAGCGTCTCAGAGCGGAGCGGAGCAGAGCAGTCTCAGAGCAGAGCAGTCTCAGAGCGGAGCGGAGCAGAGCGGAGCGGAGCAGAGCGTCTCAGAGCAGAGCAGAGCGTCTCAGAGCGGAGCAGAGCGTCTCAGAGCGGAGCGGAGCAGAGCGTCTCAGAGCAGAGCAGTCTCAGATCGGAGCAGAGCGGAGCGTCTCAGAGCGGAGCGGAGCGTCTCAGAGCAGAGCAGTCTCAGAGCAAAGCAGTCTCAGAGCGGAGCGGAGCGTCTCAGAGCGAAGCGGAGCAGAGCGTCTCAGAGCAGAGCAGAGCGTCTCAGAGCGGAGCAGAGCGTCTCAGAGCGGAGCAGAGCGTCTCAGAGCGTCTCAGAGCAGAGCGTCTCAGAGCGTCTCAGAGCAGAGCGTCTCAGAGCGGAGCAGAGCGTCTCAGAGCAGAGCAGAGCGTCTCAGAGCGTCTCAGAGCAGAGCGTCTCAGAGCGGAGCAGAGCGTCTCAGAGCAGAGCAGAGCGTCTCAGAGCGTCTCAGAGCAGAGCGTCTCAGAGCGGAGCGGAGCAGAGCGGATTCTGGTAATGCTCCATGTTGCTATTCAGAACTGAACACCTTTATTCCCAATGTACACATTGAGAGAGACACACACACACACACACACACACACACACACACACAAATGTGTGCATGTTTTAAATGCTAGATGTCAGCCTAGAGGTCCTGTATTGTTGTTACCTGGTAGTATTTGATGGCCTTGGTGAGTGGCTCCACTTGAATGGTCTCATCCAGCTGGTCTTTGTGCAGCAGGTCGATGAAGCAGTCCCGAGAGCGCTTGTGGACGCTCATTTCAGAGTACAGCGTGCCCATCCTCTTAAACACCTCCACACTGCAGCCACTCATAGCCCTGGATGAGAGGAGGACATGACAATGGAAGGACAGATAATGTTAGAAGTGGCGAGAGTGGAGAGACCGATAACGTTAAGGTTTTTGTGATACACAGGACGCTCAAAAGTAATGCATTAAGTGTGTTTTCAAACCAGTAGTGCGTTTGCTTTGTTCAGATTCAGAACCAATATGATACAATGTTGCACTTTCCCTTGCAGCAAAAATAGCAGATTGTTGTGAGCTTGTAGAATTGCTAGTTTCACTATTCGTCATACGGTATGACGGTAAGTATGTAGGGCTTAAGTAGTTAACAGAGGACAAAACTTATAAACGAAATACGAGCGAGAAAAGTTGTCTCTCATTGGACTGAATTTTTATTGAAGATATTCAATACATTGGGAATAAAGGTGTTCAGTTCTGAATAGCAACATGGAGCATTACCAGAATCTTTTAATTTATTTGGAATTTTGTTATAAAGTTTTAGCATGGTGGGTATTCTCCAATGACAACATTCCCAATTTAGTCTCTCATGTGCGATAGTCACTCACGGTTCATATTTGTGCAGAGTGGCCTGCAGCAGGCCCAGGGAGTAGACCAGTCCTGAGGCGAAGCTGAGCTGCTCTCCACGGGATCCCCTCATCGCGGTTCCCTGCAGGGGGTCAACTCCGCCTGCAGGGGAAATGACACACGGACATGTTGGGAACAGGTGGTAAGCAGAGCCTGAGCGATACATCGGTTGGCTGCCGATGTGTCCCAATGTTTTACCACTTTCAACAGTGTCCCTATTTGGGCATGTCATTTTAAGTGAACATTAACAAACGTTTTCAAAACAATAACAAAAATAGTCGATCTACAAGCTCACGACACATTGTGAGCTTGTAGATAGGCTACTTCTGAAAATGTATGAACAGGGCTTATGTTGTTAAATACATTAAAATACTTTTTTTTTTACAAAAGATCGGTCAAACATTAGTGGTCTAGGACTCTCCAAAATCAGGATCGAACCCATGTGGCATTGGTCAGACTATTTTTTTCGTTTTTTTGCAGATCACACACACCTTGCAGATGAGCCTTGGAATGAGCAGCAGCACCAGGATACAGTCGTGGTCTCCTCCATGGCGGAGGAAGGACTCAGGCATGAAGGCGGTGAGGAGGGACACCTGGCGGTTAGCCTGGCCCACCTCCATCTTCCTCAGTTCCATCTCGATGGCCTGGAAGACACACAGTCACGGTTGGGTATAGAAATTAGGAACCATATCCAAACTGCCAGGTACCCATGAAAAACTTAAACTTTTATTAATGTAAAACTTTTAAACTAAATGTCCATTGATGCCATTAACAAGAATTATGATCACGTAAGCCTAGTGCTCAGTTAAACTGGATACAACCTTTTCCAATCCATTTCTTTCCAGTATGGCTTGGCTTGAGTTTTGTGGTAGTGGTACCAAAGTGTCACTTTAGACATTTTATTGTCATTGGATTGATTAAAATCCCCATCAACTCCCAATCAGATTCCTATCATTCTGACATTCGTCTCAGCCGTACCTTGGCATAAGCTTTGGTCTCTGCAAACTTTATCTTGAAATCAAACATCTCTGCAGGAGGATGCAGCAGGACCTGCTCAGCTCTCTGTTGGTCTCCTGGTGCACAGGGAAAAGCACACACAGACAGCAGTGAGCAATGTGCATTTACTGACGACCTACTGATAATCATAGCAGCTCACTTCTCATTCCTGTGTGTGTGTGTGTGTGTGTGTGTGTGTGTGTGTGTGTGTGTGTGTGTGTGTGTGTGTGTGTGTGTGTGTGTGTGTGTGTGTGTGTGTGTGTTTATGAATATACTTGAGGGCCGCGTGTCCCCATAAGTATAGTAGAAATTGACCTTGTGAAGGCCATTTTCCTGGACACCACAAGAGAATTTGTTAACAAAGACTTTTAGAGCCAAGGTTACAATTAGGAAAAGATTCAGGTTGGGGTCAGAATTAGGATTTAGAGTTAGGTTCAGGGTTACAAACGGCAAAAAAACTCATGGGGGAAAAAATGCATTTAAAACGAAAATCCATCCTAAAATGTTGCGGTAAGTAAGTATAGTAGTACAACGTGTATGTGTGTAGTGATCTATGCACCTGCAGGCTGGCAGTGAGCTCTCTGTACTTGTTGATGGTCTGCTGGTAATCGGCCATGGTCTCCTGGGCAGCATCAACTCTCTTGTGGGCCTCGCAGACCTTTCACCCCCGCTCATGTCCAGCTGCTCTCTCAGCTCCATCTCAGTCTCCCTGCCGTTCTCCTGGAGCTCGTCGTTCATGTCATTAATGGCCTCCTGTTGGGAGGACAGAAGAGGGGACCGACCGTCATGTGTGGTAGTATATACATTGTAAGGCATAGAACAAAGCCAAATGCAGTGGTGGAAGGAGTACTCAAATCTTTTTACTTAAGTAAAATTATCAATACTACAATGTAGGAAAACTGTTACAAGCTAAGGTCTGGTATTCAAAATTTACTTGGGTAAAACTACAAAAGTAGTGGCATCAAAATGTACTTAAGGATAGTAAGGGGTCACGCCCAAAATGACGTTTTCTATCGATTACTCACCGGCAGCGGTTCTGTATGGAGATACAAAGAATCTCCTTTGTGTCTCCATACGGAACCGCTGCCGGTCATCAAATTATTGGCTTAGGAATGCGACGGAAAGTTATTTTCGGGGTAAACTATTCCTTTAAAATACCAAAAGTAAAAGTATTCCTTATGCAGAATGTCCCATTTTAAGTTTTCAAAATGTATACCGGTACAAATCTTTTGAAAATAGCAGATCTACAAGCTCACAACGTGTCACTTCGTGCCACGCTGCAAGCTTGTACAACAATTTGTGTACAATTCCTTGACATGAAAAGGTTTGAGAACCACTGAGAGGGCGTTTGTAAAATGGGCCTCAGGTCTTAATGGGCTATGAAACACTGATTGCATGCAAGTCGGGGTGAAGAACACAGGTGCACTGACCAGGTCAGTGACCGTCTCTCTCAGCTCCCGGACTTTCTCCTCCAGGTCCAGGTTCCTCTCCGTCAGGGTCTCCACCATCTCCTCTGACCCCAGCGCAGCATCCACCTGTGACACACACACACAATCATTACAAGAGGCACATGGTTTGAAAGTCACGTACAATTATCCATATCCATTTAAATGTCACTTCACCCAATCCCATTCACTAATATCTGCAAATTTGACAGAATGACATTCATATCTGCAAAGGAAACCTGTTTAACCCAAATGGATTGCCTCTTACATTTTTTCATCACTTTGTATTGTGTTTCTTTTGCTGTGCTTTTGTTCTTTTAAACATTCTATTTTTTTGACAATATCAGCATCAGCAAATACAATATTTAACCACTTTCATTCAACGTCCCGTCCCAATTTTGGGCATGTAAGTGAGAATTTTAGGGCTTAAGTGGTTAAATAAAATTAAGTTCATGTGTATTGCATACTTAGCTGTTTGATTGTTCATTGTATAATTAAAGTGTGTAAAATGTATTGTTAAAGTAGTTTAGATATGGTGAAATAGTAAACTAGAACATGTTACCCCTTAAAAACGGGAAAGGATCTGTGTCATTTTAGATTTTATCTGCCATTTTTTAACATTTTTGAAAGATCTTGGAAAAACTACTGGTTTAGAAGGCATTTGCAGAATCGGCCTCAGGTCTTAATGATAAAGAGCATTAGCAGTCATCTTTTTAAAGAAAAAGATGAAATGATCTTCATTTTAAGCATGTGGTTCATATCCTATACAGGGGAAGACAGTACCCCCTCTTCAAAATGATAGTGATTCGCTCTAACTGTCCGTACCTGTTCTTTCAGCTCATCGATAGTTGCCTCGGCTAGTGTCATGTCCTCTTGGAGTTTCTCCTTCTGGCTCCTCACAGTGTCCAGCTCCACGTTCTTCTTCTCCGTCTGCTTCTGCAGCTTCACGTGCTCCTGCTTCTCTGACGAGGACAGGTCACGCGTCCTGTGAACATAACAGGGGGGTTAACAACTTACAATTAGAGATGTAACCGATACCATTTTTTCCCTTACCGATCCCCATAACTTGCGCATCTCATTTAAGCAAATCTAGGACAGTGGTTCTCAAAGTGGGGTTCAGGGACCATCTGGGTTCCTTGAGGGGGTTCCAAGAGTATATAATTTGTACACTCTCAGGTAAATAGTACAAGTAAAAGTATAAAACAGTCGTGCAACATCAATTGAAGAAATCAAAATATGAATGAAATATCATGTAATTTATGTGGTATCGGAATGGCATCCTCGCCAATACAGATGCCAGCATTTTAGGCAGTATCGGCAGCTTTTCCGATACAAGTATCGGTACAACTCTGCTTACAATTTGACAGGGAGGCAATGCCATAACCAGACTATGTCTTCTTATTGTAAAAGTACAATGTGCGTGTGTCCGAGGCAGCAGAGGACACCTACATATCATTTAAGTCAAGTGGTTTATTTTTAAACCACTTGCTTTTGTGGATAATGGTTATTATGACTATCATGCTGTTGTCAAGTCATTCCTGATTGGAAACCATTTGGGTCAACTGCTGTTGTTTTTAAACAGATGTACACATTTTGACTGACCTGACCAAGGCCTCCTTCAGCCTGCCGTTCTGCTCCTCCAACTGTTTGACATGGTAGCTGGAGGCCGCGCCGTCTGTACCTGGAGGGACAGCGTGATGAGAGGAACCCGGTAGAGGTGGGAGAGAAAGATACACACAGGGAGATAGGGTTGATAGAGAGAGTGGCGTAGAGAGAGGAGTCAGAGAGAGAGAAAGAATGAGAGAGACAGCAAGGAACCATTGGACAGAGAGACAGGGGTGGATGGGTGAGAAAGAGAGACAGATACAAAAACATTAAGAAACATGTGTACATAGATTTTTGAGCAGTGATTATCAACCTTTATCATTTTGAGGACCCCCAGTTTGTTTTGCATGAGGTCGCGGACCCCCATTTCATACGATTCTCATCTCTGGGAGCCCAATCTACATGGCAAGGCATCAGTCTGAGTGTGTAAATGGAACCAAATGGACCACTACGGGTCCATTTGGTTCCCGCTATAGACTCTGAGTTAAAGACCCATTAAGGGTCGATTTGGTTCCTAGCAATCAATCAAGCTGGGGACCCCCTGGAACCCCCCCAAGGACCCCTTCAAGTTCCTCAGTCTGGCCCTACAGGCCACTACATTTGGTGGCCAAGTATATTTAAGGAAATTGGAATGGAATTGCTTGCAGAGGGGCTCACTGAATCTAGCAATAATGTTGACATAAGTGTGATTAGCAAGAGAGGAATGTGTGTGGCAAGTGTAATGTAAAAAGCTCACATTAGATACGGAAGGATCCACACACCAACAAAGTTCTTCCTCAGACACTTTCTCTCTTTTATTTACATTGGGCGTATAGAAACAAAGATCATTTCAAAGTACAAAAATATACCTGTGTGACATTTTAGGTTAGCCAGGACTGTATGGATGAGGCTATAAGGCTCCATGTTGATAAGCAACAGAACTCACCTTCAGGATTTGGGTCTTGGGGTGAACAAATCTCCAACACACCAAGGTCTGGTTTCTTTATAAAAAACTGAAACGCCTCCTCGTCAACTTCAGTGTTCAAGTCATCATAGACTTTTAAGTCTGAGGTACTAGGAATTTCAAATTTCTTGGCAACTGAAGACAAAACAAGATTGCACAAGCTTATTGATAAATCTGTTGTGCAATTGATTTAATTTGTATTAATGTGTCATAAAAATGGATTAAAATAGCCACAGAAAATTCAATCATATGAGGAAGATTGACAGCCCTACTGAAGACATTGAATCACTCTATCCTAAATAAAATGGATTGTGCCTTCCTTGTACGTGGGGATTAGAGGGGGAAAAGTACTTTTAAGAATTTGTGAAAATAGCAGATCTACAAGCTCGCAACATGCCGCATCTTGTGAGCTTGTAGATCGGCTATTTTCACTAGTTTGGGTCACGGGGAGACATAAGATTTATTTTGGGTCTCGAGCTAAAAGGTTTGGGAACCACTGCTCTAACGGACATGATTTCATAGTCTGTGTGATACATGGTCAGCGCTGATGTACTTAAATACAATTTTGAGGTATTTCTACTTTACTTGAGTAATTCCAATTTCCAATACTTTTACTTCTACTCCACTACATCTCAGAGGCAAATATTGTACTTTTACTCCACTACAATTATTTGAAAACTTTAGTTACTAGTTACTTTTTATGATATAAATTATTACATTATAAAACATACCTTAACCAGCGCGACCATAGCGCGACGCGTTGTGAGCTTGTAGATCAGCTATTTTCAGCAGTGTGACAGTGAAACGTGTCTGGGCGGAAACAATTGCTTGACAGTTTGGTTCCGCATCGACAGTTTCTCCACAATTTAGAGGCAAATGTGGGCACATAATCATAAAATTGATGATCCTAATATACAATTGAGAGTGGCGCGCATGCGCGACCGACACGGTACGACCGACCGTGTACCGTCTACTCTCATACGGTCCTTTTCAACCCCAAAACAAGCCCCAAAAGAAGCGCAACCATCCGCTTTACAATAAGCGGACATGGCAGTTGCCAGGTATAGCGAGAGAAACAAGCGAAAGACTTGAGAAACAAGAGAAAGGCACGGCGTCCTCTAACATTAGTCAACCCCAGTACAATGCTCGGTGCAGATAAACACTTGTTGAACCAAACAGTGCGTCAAATGAATGTCTATTTACTGTAGCTGTCAAATTACAACAGCATCTCCTTCTAGAGTTAAACTCATGTTATACTCAATACAGTCAAAGCCAAGTTGTTTGCCTTTGTCTCAGTAAAGTCCACCAACATTAAAATATAATTGTTCTGTCTCCTGTACTATGTCTATTCTGGTCTTGTATGGTATTAATACAACCGTTTTTGTATGGATAATTATATCACCACTTTTAACAGCCTGCTCAGGGACTACAGATGAAAGCTAGCTTCTGGCTAACTCTGGTTCATTACACGGATGTGAAAACCAACATGTTGATTAATGTGCACTGTCCCTGGTAAATAAATAAACATGATAGCAATACTGTTGATAATGTAATCATTTAAAACGTCACTGCCATGCGGAAGTTGTAGGCATACGTTTATAGCCGTTAGCACTGCTTAGCCTAGTTTTTTTTTAACCCAGTTTCAGAGGCTGCTTAAAGTTAGTTTTAGCAGATCTACAAGCTCAATTTTAACAGACAAGATATAACAAATGCAATGTTGATTAAAAGCTGCATTCTGCGTTGTATAATGAATCGTTATGGACAGGTCGATTGTGACATAAGTTTATGAAAACAAACCAACAGAGTCCTGGGGCCTGAAACAAACTTAACCTGGCGTTTGCACTTAATTCATTTAAGGCCCGTACATGTACATAAACGTTCAAATTTCAAATATAAAGTTCTCACCTCACGGCCACGGATGTGAAAATTCTGTTCGAGCCCTCAGAAGTAACCGTATCTTCAGTATTGTTCAATAAAAAGCATTTTAATCCGATCGGTGGCCATTTTCTCAGCATGTCCGCCGTATGCTTTCAACTGCATTACCCATCGGTTGGTACGTGTACTGCACTCTGATAGAGTGTGCCAGCTATGAGCAAATGGCCACCGATCGGATTAATATGCGTTTTTATTGAACAATACGGAAGATACGGCTACTTCTGAGGGCCCGTAC
The DNA here is from genome assembly GCF_963454915.1 of Gymnoscopelus microlampas. Taxonomy (NCBI): domain Eukaryota; kingdom Metazoa; phylum Chordata; class Actinopteri; order Myctophiformes; family Myctophidae; genus Gymnoscopelus; species Gymnoscopelus microlampas. Next base: position 29,767,071 of record NC_139955.1, read on the forward strand.
ATAATTATAACATCCGTGGCCATGGGGTAAAAACTGTGTTTGAAATCTGAACGTTCATGTAGTCCAAAAAAGGCGGGAAAAAATAAAAATAAAGTAATAAAGGCGGGAAAAAAGTATATATCAAGGAATATTACTCACCTCAGACATAAGACGACGAAATTAAAGTAGATCAGTGATATATGAACCGAAATCAAGTAAAACAGTTTCCAATAGTGATCTATCATCGACCGGAGAGACCTAGTATCGAGCGACCTAGCATCCGCTGGAAACCTTGGGAAATGAGCCGAGCCCTGCGGGAGCGGTGGATTTAAGGGGCGGGACAAAACAGCAAGGGCTGTGATTGGTCTGACAAGAAGACATGCGTACATGCAAGAGGGCATCCCCGGGAATGCCCTCTCGCGTGTACGCAAGCACAGCCCCCCCCCCCCGCCCACACACACACGCTGTTACACGCACGCACATGCGCACGCACCCAAACAACTCTATGACGTGCACACACAAACACGACACGAACACGACACAAGCCCCGCCCCCCTTCCCCCCACACACACACACACACACACAGACACACACACACACTATTACAAGCACGCACATGCGCACGAACCAAAAATAGATACCTTTGTTTTCAATGCAAACGTCATTTCACTAATTTAAAAGTTAAAGAGAAGAAGTTAGCGAAATATATAACAGCAATGATAATAATAATAATAATAATAATGAATATTGATAACATTATATATATATTGTTTTAAATAAGAAATACATCAACTCTAAATTAGAATTAACAATGCAAGGAATAAATATAATAGCAACAGAATAAGAATAATAAAAACAACAAAGCTAAAAAAACAAAACAACTGGGGAGCAATTAATCTTTGGAATTATTCAGTAGTAGTATTATCTGATTATATGATTGGATATTATTGAATAAACACTGGTTATTGTGTTCAATCATTTTAAACAGGGCAGTCATGTTAAAAAAACATCAACAGTGGTGGAACAAGTACTCAACTGTTTTGCTTAAGTAAAAGTATCAATACTGCAAAGTAAAAGTACTCTGTTATAAAAAATATGTGCTGACCGATTGTGAGAGACCACTGTTGTTATCAATACTGTACAATCAATTGAAAAAATAGCATACAGATGTGTCTACAGTGCCACAACTGTACAGTTAAGCCAGATCAAAGTGAAAGTATCAGTAGTTAAACCACTGTGCACAGTAGTTGAGATTTAGACCCAAGACCTGATCTCTCTGTGTGTGTGTGTGTGTGTGTGTGTGTGTGTGTGTGTGTGTGTGTGTGTGTGTGTGTGTACATCTCTCACAGACAGACATCTCACTCATTGTTTTTTAATCAGTAATTGTGCAATAGTCTGTGTTCTTATCTCTCTCTCTCTCTCTCTCTCTCTCTGAGCCCCCCCCCCCCCCCCCCTCTCTGAACCCCACACCTCCCATTGTTTGAACAAACCTCTAATTTGCATGTGTAAGGAACATTCCCTAGCAGAGAAAAGAGAGACGTCCAGGTATCTTAAAGGCATTTTAAGGTAAACAGTCCTCTCCCGCATTCATTGAAAAACTCCCACCAATCATTTATGTTAGGTGGGTGTATGCCTTGCCCATGTATCCAGGTATATCACCTTTTTCACCCAGTACTTCTTCACAGCTTGTTCTCAGCAACCAAAACAAAACCATCTGGAAGGAAGTGAAAATTACAGAACAGGAAGCAGTTGCTGAATATATAGAGAAAAGTGTATTGCGCCCTCTGGTGGAAACAACATGCTACAACACCTCTAAAGTTTCCAGTAGCCCTATGACTCATATGGGTATAAATGACCATAACAATGATAAGATCAGAATATAGAGCTTTAACGTACAGTAGGGTTAAAACAAAAGTTTTTTTGTTAAAAGGTTAAAGCACCATATTCTGATAGTAATCATTACTATAGAGCTTTGTTCAGTTACAGGAGTCTCCATGTCTCTCCAGCTCTTTATTAAACAGAAAATACAATATCAGGTAGGTGACAAATTCAGCCAATCAGGAGAGAGTACCCATTTAATCAGCTTAATTTTTTATTGCGTTTCAGTACCAATACTGTCTGCTCATTTCTTTGTGGCACCACTTCCAATTGTTTAATATATATCCTGTCTTAGTTCTCCATCCTAATTGGATAAAATTGGTATCCTGACCTGAAAATGAAGTGAATAAGTATACATCTGGATACAGTGTCTTCATATACATTCATATTCAGATAGAAGTAATCTTTAAATATTAGTTAAAAGGTTGAAGCTCTATATAGTGATACATACTGAGACAGGATGATGCCTGTATAATACATGTAACAATTCAATGTGAGAGTTCAAATATAAACGCCAACACAATGAGTAGGGCACAGCAGGGAATCGAACCCCATTCCAGTAAAACCAGGAGCTCCATGCCTGTGCCTTTGTTTTGTGTGTTCTCTTTTTTACGCGAACGACGCGGCGCAAATGAAACGCGACGCAAAACCCCTAGCAGCAGCAAAAGGAATAAAAACATGGTTCTTACCTTGAACACCAATCTTCACTGCATAGAGGCAGCTCTTCACTGCAGCAGCAGCATAAGAGTTCTTACCTTGAACACCAATCTTCACTGCAATGAAGCAGCTCTTCACTGAACAAGCAGCATAGTTCCTACCTTATGTCTTCTTCTGGTGAATTTTCTTCTTCGACTTTATATCCTGAAAAGACAGAGGCAAAAAAAAGTGTTCAGTTGTGTAGGCCTACATGACCATGGTCACATTTAGGAAAACATGTATGCACCCTTGTGGATGTAGCTTTGCCAGCCCCATCCACACTTCTAATTACCAGAGGTGGAAAAATAGCTAAAATGTTACTAAGTAAAAGTATCACCAAATTGTAACCAAATGGACCCTTACTGGTCTAACTCTGATAGTGTACACATTGTAACCAAATGGACCCTTGCATTGGTTCACTGGTCTAAAAGGAATCAAATGGACCCCAACAGGTCCATTTGGTTCCAGTTGTACACTGTCAGAGTTGAAATGTAAATGTTTAAGAACCATTGGTTTAGATGACACTATAAACCATTGGAACAGAGTGTAGATTGAAAGAGTTTTCCTTCACTCTGTTATGAAATACAATGCCTCACTTTGTCCATTTCAATGTCACTAATTAACAGACTAGTTCTCCAAACTGAATTATTTTAAACAAAGCTGTTAAAAGTTGGTGGTTAATAATAATCTTTAGTTACCTGCTTGCCAGTGTGAAGGGCTGGAGTTCCATCTGAACTGAACCAAACGGACACCTGGAGTCTGTCTCACACCTGAGCTCTATTTATACCCAATTAATCACTGCTCACCACGCCTAGAGCCCGCCCCCCTATATAGCTCACTGTGTTAATGTGCTCTCTACACGGTCCAAAGGTCCAAATAAGCATTTTGAAGATTTTTTGGGAAAAACCTGTTGAACACAACTATGGGGTCCCCCTGACAAAGCATCTTCTTCAGATAGGGGTCCAGAACCCGGCAAAATACACATTAATTTGGGTGTCCTTGACATGAAAATGTTATAGAACCACTAGTCTGGTAGGAAGGGGGGGGGGGTGTCACATGCCCCTGAAAGATATATATTTCTAACCTACCTTTTTAGAATCCTTAAGGTGTCTAGTTAATGAATTTTGATGTTCCCAGAGACAGTTATTGTCCATATGTTTGTTTGTTTTTTACCATATGTTGTGTCCATCCTGGATTTTCGGCTGTGAAAAATAAAAACTTCAAATCAAAATCTTCAAATCAGCTCCTGAACTATACATAATACATCCGACAGAAACGATTCACCCCATTTTATTTTCGTCTTTTCATGACAAATAGATTGATATGTAGGATGCCATAGTTCCATCATGTTTAGTGCATAAAAACCCAAATCAACACAAAGAAATGTTAAAATTCGCCTAAACAAGATCACAACAACTCCTCCCCCATGCACCCTATTGATATATTTTTTCTAACATTTGCATTTTTACAATCTTCAAGATGTGTAGTAAACAAATGTTGTTGTTCCCCACTTGAAATATTGTGGGTTGGATGTTTATTCTGGCATATTGGATGCTATAGTGAATTTCCACAAATGCAAAAAAGAGAATGTAAAATCTACATAAGGTCTTAACTATACATTATTCTGAGACAAATGTCCCATTTTCTGTTTCATTTTCGCATGAGGCATTGAGGCAGATGGCTAGTGACATAACAGGAACATTTATGGAACATTAACACTAAAGGAAATGCTAAAATGTGGGCAAATCAATAGGCAGAATTGGGCCAGAGGACCTTTACCTACTAGAGAGACAGTGTAGTGTCTCAGTAAACTATAGGATCATAGAATACAGAGAGACAGTGTAGAGTCTCAGTAAACTATAGGATCATAGAATACAGAGAGACAGTGAAATCATGTCTCAGTAAACTATAGGATCATAGATGTCACGGTCCGCTCCTCGGGCCGTGTCTGGCCGCGTACTCTGTCATGTTTATTTGGACCTTTTGCCCTAAGAGTGTACAAATGGAACCAAATGGACCCGTTAGAGTCCATTTGGTTCCATTTGTACACTCTCAGAGTTACAGACCCATAACGGCCCATCATTTGGTCCCTAACTATGGCATGGCCAGACTAATATCACTAGTGTAGTCCAAGGGGCAGACTAATGTCTCCAAGGGGCAAATAAAAAAATGCCTCTGGTGATAAACCCGCCCCACATTTGCATACTGGGCCCTGATTGGTCCCTCACAACTTCGGAGGGAGATAAATCCAATCTCTATTGAGAGGGGCCAAACGTAATCTGCCAAGGGCATTTTGTTTTTTTTGCAATGGCACTATGGCAGATTCGTCTGGAACCAGGCTATAACTACCCATCATTTAGTTGTGGACCCCCTGGAACTCCCTCAAGGACCCCTGGGGGTCACCGGACCCCACTTTGAGAACCAATGATTTATGACATCAGAGATCTTCATACATGCGTATTTATGGATTTATGTATTTATGGGAAACCGCTGATCCGGCCGATTCCCCACCAGGCAACGCACTTCTTTGGCTCCTTTGGGGTACACGTGCCAGGTTTGGTTCTCGCAATACACGGGTAGTTATGTCAGTTATTATGCAATACTGTACCTGTTTCACCCGTTGTCAGTGTACTTAGGGAAACACATTGATTAACATTGCACTTGGAGGCCCGTCTATGACGTCAGCTCAAGCAGTGATCAAGTGAATGGGGAAGCCATATGTTTAAAGGGACGGCCCTGTTGAGAGCACGAGCTGAGCTGTGATTGTTACGTAAAAGCATGGCTGATTAGAAATACTTATTCAATGGCTGATTAGAAACACTTATTCAATGGGCAGTCTGACAGACAGCTGATTACAGCTGGGGTGTGTACAGTAGGCTATGACTCCCATGTCCTACGTAAACTAACGCCATCATGCTGACGAACTGACGAAAACGAAATAAAAACGAAATAAAAACTAAGCTACGATGACTAAAACTAAGACTAAATATATTGACATTTTAGTCAACAAATAAAAACTAGATTAAAATGTTAGGGAGGCACTAGTGGAGAAGAGATCCAGTAGAACTAAAAGACAAGTCATTTTATGTTTGGTTTGCGCTTGGGTGTTGCGTTCTGAAAATAGCAGATCTACAAGCTCACTATGTGTCGCGCTGCGACGCGTTGTGAGCTTGTAGATTGGCTATTTTCAGCATGCAACCAAGTTTAAAATCAGCCATTACGACGCCATCAAGGCACCGCCAAAATACATTTTAGTCGACTAAATCAACTGTACATTTAGTCGACTATATCTTATGATATTTAGTCGACTAAAATTAGACAAAAACTAAAACATTTCAGATGACTAAAATATGACTAAAACTACATGGAATTGTATTCAAAAGACTATGACTGAAACTAAATCAAAATTTGCTGTCAAAATCAACACTGGCCATGCCTCATTTCTTAACCACCTGAACTCTTGCCATGATGAGGGCCACTCACTCCCTCTCGCGCTATCAGCCATATATATTTTTGGCACGCTCTATAGAGCGTGCCAACGCGGCGTCACCACGGGGAGCGTTGGCATTGGGCGTGGCATTGGGCAATGTTAAGTCAACCTGGTTTTTACCCCTCAAAGATGTCCGCCGCTACCAAAAGACACTTGTTGACGCCCCTTTCAGGAATTTTGGCACGCTCTATAGGCAGTGGTGGAAAGTAACTAAGTACATTTACTAGGTGCATAATGATGAGTAGCCTACTTTCAACTTTTGGTACTTTAAGTACATTGTGATACCAATTTTTGCACTTTTACTCAAGTAGGCCTACATTTTGAATTCTGGACTTTTAATTGTAACAGAGTATTTCTATATAGCCTATTGATCAATAGCAGTATTGATACTTTTACCTAAGCAAAACATTTGAGTACTTTTTCCGCCACTGTGATGTGTTCAGTGCAGGATACCAGCGCTTACAGTCTAGTCTTATTATAGCCTGGTCCTTGAAATGAAAAACTTAACACTGTGTGTGTGTGTCTGCACAAACTAAAAACCACAGCACCTGCTATGACCAGTGCCAAAAAAAAAGACCTCGGCTTTCCAACAAGCTCTTCAGCGAGCCAGGCTTCAACCAAGGTCACACTTTAATAACAACACTTGACACATTGCTAATTACGGTCTAATCAACCCGTTTCTTTGCCCAATCAGCACAACACACTCATACCCTTTGACGCATGACATCCTTGAGTCAATTATTTCTATAGGCACAGTTATCAGATCATTTTGCTGTGGCGCTGTGACGCGTTGGTAGTTTCTTCCTTTTTTTTAGCAAGCGAAAATTCGGCTTGTAGACTAGACCAGGGGTCTTCAACGTTTTCAGGCCAAGGACCCCCTAGATGAGAGAGAGATGAAGCAGGGACCCCCTCTATTGTAAAAAAAATAATATAAAATCACACCCAGTGTGAAGTGGGCGGTGTGGTCACAGTGCTCATCACAGTGATGGAAGTTCACTTAAAGAAAAGTAATATTTCTGAAGTGTGTGGTGATATCTATAGTAGTTATTAATTTCATCATGCGTCTTGTTAGCTAATCACAGTACTGGGTTAAGGGTGTGAATAGAGGTGTCACGTGCAAGGCAGGAGTGTTGGACCCAAATGCAGAACAGAACAGGCAGGAGAAGAATAGGTCTAATACACAAGGATTTATTAACAGACTGTGGACAGAACACCATAACAACAACTATAATCGAACAAGGAAACACTGAACACAGGGAGGGTTAAATACACAAACACTAACAAGACACAGGTGAAACAACACTACAATCAACACATGAATGGCTGAGACTGAACAGGACACAGGTGAACTACAAATGCAATTATATACAGGCAAGACAAGACAGGAAGCGGCAACAAGGCAAAACAGGAAACACTAGGACAACACTACAAAATAACAGTACAAGGAGAACAGGGAACAATACAACAGAAAGACACAAATGAGACAGATCCTGACAGTACCTCCTCCTCAAGGGATGGATTCCAGACATCCCATAACAAAAGTCATAAACCCAAACAGAGTGGGTGGAGGGGTCGGACGGAGGGAAAACTGGGGCAAAGCACAAAACACTGGACTGGCAAGGCAAGGAACTAGACTGGGCAAGGCGGAAACACACTGGACTGGGCTTATTCCAGGGCAACACAGAAACAGGCAGAGAAACTAGAAAACACTGACAGACAGAGACAGAGGAACGCACAAACATACAACCAGAAATCACACAGAAAGGCAGGAGGACAGACACGCAGACAAGCACACAGACAAACAGACAGGCACAAACTGAGACAAACCCAAAGACAAACATACTAGCTGACAGACAGACAGACAAGCGGACAAACAGGCGGTCTGACACAGCAGGTGGTTAAACAGGACAGAATGGAAATTAGAGGACTGGGGAGTAGACAGACGCACAAACAGATTAGCAGACAGACATGCAGACATACAAACTGGAAGACAGGCGGACAGACAGACAGGTAGAGTGGCCCAAGGACTGGTGCTGGGCGGCGGAGTGCTGGGCAGAGGGGTACCGGGCGGCGGCGTGCTGGGCAGAGGCGTGCCGAGCGGCGGTGTGCTGGGCAGAGGGGTGCTGGGCAGAGGGGTGCTGGGCAGCGGCATGCTGGGCAGAGGGGTGCTGGGCAGAGGCGTGCCGAGCGGCGGTGTGCTGGGCAGAGGGGTGCTGGGCAGAGGGGTGCTGGGTAGCGGCATGCTGGGCAGAGGGGTGCTGGCCAGGGTGGTGCGGTGCAGAGGGATGCTGGGCGGTGGCGGCATGTCGTCATCACTGGACGGGGACGACTCAGTATCGCTGGACGGGGGCGACTCGGTATCGCAGGACGGGGGCGACTCAGTATCGCTGGGTGGGGGCGACTCAGTATCGCTGGGTGGTGGGGTGCGTCGGTGGCGACGGGAGCGGCGGCGACCAGACCTCTTACGAGGCCTCGACTGGGTACTAGTAGAAGTGGCAACACGACCCAAGGCAACGTTCCTGGTGCCAGCCCGACGAGGACCTCCCAGAGCCAAGCTGGTGCCGACATAAGGATTCAGATCTGGACCCGGAGTGGGACAGGCAGGCTGCAGGCTCATGATCCCGATTCTGACAGGACGAGCAGGCTGGGAAGCAGGGGAGACAGATCTGGCCTGGAGATAGGTCTTTAGTCTCTCCTGGACAATGTTCAGATGAGGGACAAAATGGCTGACCCAAGGTCTCTCCTTTAACCACAACTGCTGGGTCTTAACACACTCATGAAGCCCAGCCCGCTGACTGGAAGGAGCGGCGGCGAGGCAAGATACAGCATGGTCAAACTTCTCTACCTTTTCTCTGAAAAGTCTTTGTTCTGCTGGGTCCATCGTGGTTCGATTATACTGTCACGTGCAAGGCAGGAGTGTTGGACCCAAATGCAGAACAGAACAGGCAGGAGAAGAATAGGTCTAATACACAAGGATTTATTAACAGACTGTGGACAGAACACCATAACAACAACTATAATCGAACAAGGAAACACTGAACACAGGGAGGGTTAAATACACAAACACTAACAAGACACAGGTGAAACAACACTACAATCAACACATGAATGGCTGAGACTGAACAGGACACAGGTGAACTACAAATGCAATTATATACAGGCAAGACAAGACAGGAAGCGGCAACAAGGCAAAACAGGAAACACTAGGACAACACTACAAAATAACAGTACAAGGAGAACAGGGAACAATACAACAGAAAGACACAAATGAGACAGATCCTGACAAGAGGTGTACAATGGTTGGTCCACAATGGGTGATTCACTTAAAAAAAAAACATAAATGTGTTTTTTTTTAAAGTGAATAGTCCTATTTATAGGGCTATGCACATGTGTCATGTGTAGCCAATCACAGTCCTGAATAGAGTCAGCCAATAAGGTCAGCCAATCATATTACAGCTAGTGGTCATCACAGTGATGGAAGCTCACTTAAAGAAAAGTATAGACTTGCATTGAATGTGTAGGGGTTAGGGGTGCACAATGGTGGCCAATCACGGTGCAGGGTTAGGGGGGTACAATGGTGGATAGTATAGATTTGCATTGAATTATGTAGGGGTTAGGGGTGTACAAATTGTGTTTCAGATTAAACTGTTGTTTATTTGGTCTGCTCTTTTTTCCCTCTCCACCAAACACCTCTTTGCCCAAAATAGCCGATCTACAAGCTCACAATGCCTCGCAGCGTGAGACATTGTGAGCTTGTAGATCTGCTATTTTTTGGCTAAAGTTCTCCTCAGCATAGGGATGCTAGGGTTCAAGTGGTTAAGGTAAAAAAAAATATCATATCACACAAAGATTTGGCGGACCCCTGTAGTAACTCTGAGGACCCCCTAGGGGTCCCAGACCCCCTGTTGAAGACCCCTGGACTAGACCTCAAGTGACAGTTATTGCGCTGTAACTTGTGCTATAATAGCAGACATGATTAGCTTGTCTTTCCTACATCAGACAAGACTACGAATTTAACACAGTAGCCTAATAGGCAATACAGTGTCTTTTGGCTGATACAGGGTCACTTTAATTTGACTGAATGAATGCATGCATTCTTCTATGCGCACAGCAGTGGTGGAAAAAAGTACTCCAACTTTTTTTTACTTAAGTATAAAGTAACAATACCACAATACAACACAATATTGTTTTACTCTGTTACAAGTAAAAATTCGATATTCAAAATTTACTTGAGTAAAGGTATAAAAGTATTGGCATCAATGTACTTAAAGTACCAAAAGTAAAAGTACTCATTATTCAGAAATGTCCCATAGAAATGTCCCTTAGAAATCTTTTGAAAATAGCATATCTACAAGCTCACAACGCATCATGATGTGAGGCATTGTGAGCTTGTAGATCGGCAATTTTCAAATAGCCGCAGTATAGGGCTGAAGAGGTTAATGTATGTTTTGTAATAATAATACAAATCTGCAAAGTAACTAAAGTATTCAAATAATTGTAGAGGAGTAAAACTAAGTACAGTAGCCTACAATATTTGTCTCTGAGATATAGTGGAGTAGCTTATAAAAGTAAACGTATAGAACATTGGAAATACTCCAGTAAGTAAAAATACCTAAAAAAGTACAGTACTTGAGTAAATGTAAATGTACTTTACACCTATGATGCGCACAGACCCGAATGACGTCGGCTTCATATCCCAGCGACGCAGAGACGTCCGCGATAATAGTTAATGAAACTTATGTACACACAGTACACAGTTACTAAAGAACTCGGCTGCTGCTCGGTAAATGACCAGCTGCTCCCGTGGGAGGAAGGAGGAGAGACGGTAACACAAAAACACGGCTGAGAGATCATGATGGATCCGGATACTTTTTGGAACGAAACGGCTGCCGCGCGCGGCGACGAGGCGGCAGACGACGCGACCACGGACGCGATATTCCTCGCGTTCAACTGCGCAATCCTGAGTTTAACCCTGGTCCTGGGTTTACCCGGGAACCTGCTGGTGTGCTGGGTGGTGTACCGGACCAAGAGCCTGCAGAACTCCAACAACGCGCTGCTGGTCAGCCTGGCCACCAGTGACCTGTTGAAGTGCTCCGTGGACACGCCGCTGTTGCTCTTCTCTCTCCTGCGCTACGGCCAGGAGGGCTCGGTGTCGCCCGCCCTGTGCGCCCTGCAGCAGTTCATCTACGCGCTGTGCAGCTGCGTCCAGCTGCTGACGCTGGTCGGCATCAGCGTGGAGCGCTTCCAGGCCATCGCCCACCCGTTCATGCAGACCGAGCGACGCAGGGCGCGGATCCGCCTGTGGATCCTCTCCATCTGGGCGTGCGGGCTCGTCCTGGCCGTGGTCTCGCTGACCCTCTCCAAACAGGCCGTGTTTTACATGCTCTTCCGTCGGCTGGTGTGGGGCCAGTTCCGCGACGAGTCTCACGCCGATTACACGGACCCGTTCGGGGCTTACGTGCTGGTGCCGGTGTGGGGCTGCTCCCTGACCATGATCATCGTCCATTACCTGAGGATATTCCGCATCGTGAGGCAGCACAGCAAGAAGGTGTTCGACAGCGGGATCCAGCTGAGGCCGACGGTGGTGGGACACGTGTGGAGCTGGCTCAGCCTCACAGTCGGTGGTGGAAAAAGTACTATTTCTTTTTTTTAACTTAAGTTAAGTATCAATACTGCAATGTAGAAGTATAGGCTACTCTGTTACAGGTACATGTCTGGAATTCAAAATTTACTTGAGTAAAAGTACAAAGGTATTGGTATCAAAATGTACTTAAAGAACCAAAAGTAATAGGCTTACTCATTATGCAGACTCAAAATGTATAAAAATCTTTTGAAAATAGCTGATCTTCAAGCTCACAACGCGTCGCTTTGCGACGCGTTGTGAGCTTGTAGATTGGCTATTTTCAAATAGCCAAAGTGTATATATATATATATATATATATATATATATATATATATATATATATATATATATATATATATATATATAGGGCTGAAGTTGTGTATGTTTTGTAATAATACTCAACATCTACAAAGTAACTATAACGTTTTCAAATTGTTGTAGTGCAGTAAAAGTAAAAATTTTGCCTCTGAGATGTAGTGGAGCAGTAAGTAAAAGTACAGAAAATTTGAAATACTTCAGTATGAATGTACTTAGTTACTTTACACCACTGCCTCACAGCTTCAGGACCGAGGACAGTTCCAGCAGCTTCAGCACCCCGGACAGCTCCCGCCGATTCTTCTCTCCCCGCCGCCGCCGCTGTGGGCTCGTCCAGCGGGCAGCAGTGCCCGGTCATCACCGTGGCAGAAGCGGCCAGTCCTCCTTCCAGAGAGAAGAACCGATCATCTCTAAAAAGATCCGCCACGGTGGTATCACGTCCGGAGATCGTGGGGGCGGTGTGTCTCTTGACCCCCCACGCGAGGGAACGGGGAAAGAAACGCATGGAGGGGAAGTTGGCCAAGCGTTTCGGGTACATCATCATCGCGTTCACGCTCTTCTGGATGCCCATGGTGGTGACTCTGCTGATCAACATCATCTCAGGGCACGGGCCTGACTTGGTGAGTTATTGCACTATATAGCAGCATGCCAATATAATAATCACCTAATCAAAGCAATGTACTATTATCATAATCTTTGTTGCTATGCAGAAGAAACGTTACTTTTCATGAAATGGGGAAAAGAAACCTGTGTTCAAATGGATCCAATGTAGTTATTTAGTCACAAAAATAGCAGATCTACAGGAGCTTGTAGATCTGCTGTTTTCGCTACTTTTGGGGCGACACTGCTGTATGACAAAGTAGGGCATTAAAAAAACACGTTGAAATACGGAGCTCGACATCAAAGATATAATGAATTTTATAACATATCCTAGTGGTTCTCAGCCTGAACCCCAGGTGGGCCCCCACATGATTGTTGGGGGGTCCCCAGTGAAATGACAATTTAAGGACTTATAAGACATTTTTAATACCCACAAAAAATAAGAAAAAATAAAGAGAGAAAAGAAAAAGAAAATGTAGTGCTTTTGCTTAAGTGACAGTCTTCCCTCACCAAATGTAACATATAGAATTGACATTGTGTCAACAAATCTCATCATGTCCATGTAAACTTTTGATATAGGCCGTGTGGTGACCCTCCAAAAAGTGCCTAGAAAATGAATTTCGTTCCCACGTCTTGGATCGACTTTTTCAATGCATTTTTGCATAGACAATACCCTCGTGGACTTTGGGTTAAAATACCTCCGCACAAAATCCTGCAGTATTTTTTCACAAGCCAGAAATGTATATTAAAGTGAATAACCAAAAAACAAAAATCTTGTGCTGCTATTTTTGCTTGTAAAATATTGAAAACTGATTTTGGCAACACAAAATCTTTCTCAAATGTCATAAATACATACCTAACATCTGAAACAAGTATTGGTGCCTCATGTTTGAATTTTGATCATGAAATGTAGAAAGAAAACGCTTCTACTGAAGTGATTGGTGCCCAGCACAATGAAACATACACATAGCACATTTAGCTAAAAGCTTATATTTCATACATAGAAAATGTCATAACCTACTGTGTACTGAAAGGTAGGAGAAAAAAAGCAGCACTAATGGCTGAAAATCAGCCCTCTAGATTGGAATAATGCCAAAAATGGACTACAGTAAAATAAAAACACTAAAGCTCCAAATTATTACAACATATGGTATGAAATATTTATTAAAATACCAAAGTGTGTCACAGCATGTGTCAGTGGTACATCAACCCTCCCTCCCACCCACCCCCCAGATCAGGCCTTCTGTGTCACTCACAGGTATGAACAGAGAAATGTTGGTTGACAGTGCAACGGCAGCTAAATAGTATACAAATATGACAAAATATGAAAGTGCAGACTGAATCTCCTGTGGATGACCACTGATCACACCATTGATGGATTTGGGGCACCAACTTGACTCAATGAGTATGTCTTGCAGCCCTGCATCACCAAACCTTTTTCCTAAAATACCTAGGAAGGACATGTATGTATGTTCAGAGATGTTGCACTTGGTAGGGCAGTGAAAAACCAGCTGGGGGAAAATCAAGGGTCAACCTCCGCTTCAATTTATCCTGCCTGCAACATAAAATGTTAGGGAAAGATGAGCACAAGTGTATCAATAAAGACGTATTAACAATGATCACCAATTTAGTTTAAATATACTCTCATAGACGTTTTTTGTGAGGGAATACATCTATAATATACTTTTCAGCAAAAAGGTTTTTGTTTTGTTTCCCAGAACTGTCAGAGACACACATAGTATTTGATTTACCTGTAGTTTGAAGCATCAAGATCCTCATGCTTCTTCACTGTGAACATCCTTCGTAGCTGGTTTATTTTCAGCACCTCTTGCTCAACTATAAGCCATGGCAGATGACTCTCACAGAAGATCTTGTATCGGTCAGTGAAGGGTGGTTCATTTACTCACACACACACACACACACACACACACACACACACACACACACACACACACACACACACACACACACACACACACACACACACTAACCATTTATTTATGTTCACATAAAGGAGAAACATACAGGGACGCAAATATTATAGTGCAGTAAGGTTACATTCACATAATCCTGGCATATGACTTCACGATACAATAAACATGTCACTCAGTACTCTATGGGTATAAGTAACACCGTCTGCCAATTACAGCACAATACTTTGCCAACCTTTTTGGGCATCCAAAGTGGTTGAAACCCTCTAACAGCCAGTATGTGGGTATGTCCTATAGGCTGCCAAATATAAAAACAAATAGTCTGCACCTAATAGCCCAGCTCTGAGATGGTATGTAGGAGTGGTTGCTATTTAATGACCTTTGTCATAAAGGCTTCCTCTAGGCTAGAGTCAAAGGTGCAGGCTATCTAATACTTAAATGACACACGAATGTTTAAAATACAGTAATAGCACCCATACAATCATAAAATGACAAATCAATATTTGACAGTCCAATATTGACATGCATGTTTTGTTTACAATCTCTTACTTGGCCATATTGCCAATTAGCTTATGGGCTTTATCAGCACTGGTGAGATGCAGTGGTGGACATTCACTTGAGTACTGTACGTTTTTTTAGTACCTGTACTTTCAGTGGTGTAAAGTAACTAAGTACATTTACTCAAGTAGGCTACTGTACTCAAGTAGAATTTTGAGGTACAGTAGTTTTACTTTCACAACCCGACGTGTGAGCTTGTAGATATGCTATTTTCAAAAAACATTTTTTTCATGTGATAACATAAAAAATGATTTCAGTCTCATGATAAAATGTGTCTCCCCCAAATAAATCTATTGAAAATAGCAGATCTACAAGCTCACAACGAGTTGTGATGTGTTGTGAGCTTGTAGATCTGCTATTTTCAATGCTTTTATCTAATAACACAATAAATTATTTCAGTCTCATGTTAAAATGTGGCTCACCTGCTGACGTTTCTGTTTGAGAGTTGATCCTTCTGCCGTTTTCCTCTCACATTAATCACATTAATGTATTTTAGTCAATAAAACGCTGGTAGAATGTTGCGTGAAACCCAGCGTCCTCAGGAGGCTTGTAAGAACCCATATCCACACAATGTTGATGTCTATAAGTAACGTTGATGCACGTTCTAGTAGCCCTGAAACATTCAACCAGTCCAGGTGTTTGCACTTTCTCCATTAACGGCCCGTACATCTACATAAACGTTCATATTTCAGATTTAAAATGCTTACCCATGGCCATGGATGTTACAATTATGTACGGGCCCAGAGAAGTACCTGTATCTTCCGTATTGTTCAATAAAAAGCCTGTTAATCCGATCGGTAGCCATTTTCACCATATCCTTTCAACCATGCGACCCTATCGGATGGGAGGTGTATTGCATTCTGATACATTATAAATCTATGAGAAAATGGTCACCGATCGGTTAAGAATACTCTTTATTGAACAACACGGAATATACGGGTATTTCTGTGGGACCATATAGAATTGTAACATCAATGGCCATGCGGTAAGCACTTTATATTTGAAATCTGAACGTTTATGTAGATGGATGGAAAATGGAAAAGTGCAAACACCTGGTTGAAGTTCGGTCGGGACAGACGACCGTCGTGCATCCATGGCTTGTTGTTCATGTGTCCCATCTTGTCCGTGTAAATTCCTGAACCTCTTCTTTCTGGTCAGACATAAGATTCATATAGCATCGTTTCGAGTCCTTTTGACGTGCTTTTGAAGGATATTTTCTTTGTTTTCATGTATTTTCTTCGGACGTTACCGTTGCTATGGCCGTTGTTGCAGGAAGTGGTGAGGCGGAAGAGGCAACTCCATTGGTTGTAACGGGAATCACGTGTCAAAAACCGCACCACTCCTTTGAATGTATTACTGCGCTGCTAAGAAAATAGTACCGACTTTTAAACTCTAATTATAAAAATACTGCGCCGAATCAGATGTCGGTAGTTTTTTTTCTTACTACCAATAGATCTTTTTTAAGAAGCAGAGATTATTTAGATCCACTTGATGGGAACGAAACTGAAGGAAAAGGAGCTAGACAATATGGCCTAATATCGTGAGTCACAAAGAACTGTACCAGCATCATGCAACTAATGGGAATACTTAGTGCCCGCCCCAACAGAAAAACATTTCAAATTATTTCATTTTATATTAACTTTTTTTTTTGTACTCTCAGTCACTCTCAAAACCCAATTCTACAATCAATCATAGTATATAATAAACCTGAAGACCCCCCACAGGGGAAAGTTCAATATCGCTAGTTACCTTTCCTTTTTTTATGTTACTGCATCAAAAGTAATCAACAAATGATACAATAAAAACTGGTCAAACATTGAAAATAGCCGATCTACAAGCTCACAATGCCAAACACAATTGAATACCTCACTCCTACATTCCAAGTGTCAGGGTGGGGGGGTCCCCAGTTCAATTATGATTATTTGGGTTGGGGGGGGGGGGGGGGGGGGGTCACGGCCTGAAAAGGTTGAGAACAACTGTCCTATAACATATCCCCCTCCTGTTCCCTCTGCACTGTGTTGCCACAGTTCTTCATGGAGCTGGAGACGTCAGCGATGGTCCTGACCTGCGTGCCAGCCGCGGTGGACCCCCTCATCTACACCATGGTCACTCGACAGTTCCGCTCCGAGTTCAGTAAGATCCTGTCCTCCACCCCGGGGTGTCCACTGAGACTGAAGGGCTGAGAAGATGGCAGCCAGCAAATACTTGAGGCCGACTGCTTGAGCCCGAGGCAGACTTCATCGTACGACGATGTCGAGTGGCGAAAAATACACCATCTACAAGATCACAACAACGTGTAGCGGGTGCGACACGTCAGCTTGATGTGTGTGACACCGTCGTATGACAGGACATTAGGCACCAGCTTGTCGGAATACAACGCTTGCCCCAAAACACGCTCGCCCCGGTTCAAATCCGGCGACCTCGGAATGGTCGCCACCAGGTATTCCTATAAACGTAACCTCAGTAAAACTATGCCTAAACCTAACCTTATTCCTAAACGTATAACCTCAGTAAAACTATGCCTAAACCTAACCTTATTCCTAAACGTATAACCTCAGTAAAACTATGTCTAAACCTAACCTTATTCCTAAACTTAACCTCAGTAAAACAAGTGAACCAGGAGACCTGGTACTGCCAGACCCCTAGTAGTTGAGATCTGGATGGCTTCGCATGACGTGTGTGCAGAGGAAAAGAGGGACAGACCGACCGACCGACCGACCGACCGACAAAGCCTCATGTAGGCCGACCCCCTGGGTCTGGCAACAATGCCTAAACCTAACCTTATTCCTAATCTTAACCTCAGTAAAACTATGCCTAAACCTAACCTAATTACTAACCTTAACCTCACTAAAATAACTACAAGAACCGCTCAGGGCGAGCGGTCCGTGGAAAAAATAATTGTAAGGACTGTACACGCACACACACACACACACACACACACACACACACACACACACACACACACACACACACACACACACACACACACACACACACACACACACACACACACACACACACACACACACACACACACACACACACACACACACAGAGAGAGAGAGACAGACTCGGAAGCATTTGGAAAGTAGAGCCCACAGGTTTTGGATTTGTGGCAGATATAGATGTTTTTTTATCAGGCGTTTCACAGTCGGGACACAAGACAAGGTCATAAATAATATCCAACACCTGATGAGACACGCACAGCAGTAGTCTCAACGACGACAGAAGGCAGAGGAAGGGAAAGCAAAAAGAGTGAAAGAGAAACTGACTGCTCGCGCGCGGAGGGGAAAAAGACAATCAAAGAGCGTGAACAACAAAGAGAGAAAGAGAGACAGACCCAACACAATCACAGACCTGTTTTAGTCGCCTGTAAGGAAAACACAATCATTTGACACTTTTGCGCAGACTTGTCGACGTAGTCACCTGAATCGTGTCTCACACAATCCGACCTCCATCTCGAAACAGTACATCTAGGAATGAATCAGATATCGTTCTTTTGACAAAATCTAAAAAGAAAGATAAATAAAAAGTAAGACCCCACAACAAAACGGTGAACCTCGTCTCCGCCACTATTTACATCATATCCTTGCTACAGCATTAGCACGTCCAACAGATTTAAAAGCCTATTATGTGTCAGACGATGCTGTGAATATGAAGTCAATATGTGAGCAACCCCCCTTCGTTTCAAGTTCACAGAAAACTCTACCCTGTCTGTCTGTGCTTGTTTTCTTTTATTACCCGAGGTGAATTTGCCTACAGTTTCAACTAAATACTAATACTGGGTCTATAGGCATCTGTTGTCACTTTATACAGTACTAAATTACCAGTGTCATAGTGCTAGGTCACTACTAGTAATACCATAGGAGGTAACAACCTCCTGATCCAACTCAATGTTGAACATTTTTGGCTTTTTTATATTTTATTTTATTATTGTGGGGGTCTGGTACAATACCCTGAATCAGCAAGAACTACTTCACAAAATAATAGGATAATTAGACCCCAGGGTCCCGTATCCTGTCTGTGTACACTAAAGCAGGGGTCTTCAACAATTTTGAAGTCCAAGGACCCCTTAGCTGAGAGAGGGATGAAGCAGGGACCCCCCACTACATATTTTATAAAATTGTGTTGCAGATTTAACTCTTTCATAGATAACTCCATAGACTTGTTTGATAGCACTATTATGTTGGATTCATGTTAATGTTTCAGACATTTAACCACTTAAAAGCATCAATAATTAGTAAACTTGACATTTCACTCCGTACTTGTTTCCCTCCCCACCAAACATCTTGGTCAAAAATAGCCGATCTACAAGCTCACAGCTTGTAGATCTGCTATTTTTGGCTAAGGTTCTCCTCAGAATAGGAATGCTTGGGTTCAAGTGGTTAATGTAAAAAAAAACATCCTATCACACCAAGATTTGGCGGCCCCCACCATTATGTAGTAACTCTGAGGACCCCCTAGGGGTTCCTGGACCCCCTGTTGAAGACCCCTGCTCTAAAGAAATATGTAATTTATATATGGATGATGGAGCAAGGACTGGCAACCCACTTTTTCTTTGTTGCTGAGGTTGCCCCACCTTGCTGTAGTGATACCCTGGTCTCGTGCACTTGAGTCACACAAGTCTAAATGCTGTTTCTGGAGCTGCTGAACTGATGATCGTGACAGAATGGTAAACAAGACCAATTGAGAGGAACATAAACATTAAATGTCATTAATTATAGGTGGGTGCTATAGTCACTTAAACCTAGAGTCCCCCAGGGGTCTATACTTGGTCCCGTCACCTTTTTTCCCTCTATACAAAATCACTGCGCCTGAAAATAGCCGATCTCTCGTAGATCTGATATTTTCAGGCGTTTGTGTTCGCTTTATTTTCACTGAACGATCACCCATTATGACATGACCCAGAATAGGGATGCTAGGGTTAAGTGGCCAGATGCCTATAGCATCCCAGATCTTAGTGGTCTGTCTTAGATCAGTTGGTTCTCAACCTGTGGGTGGGTCGTAGCTTGTAGATCTGCTATTTTATAAAAATCGTGAAAGTTTGTGCAAATCTTTTAATATATATATATATAACACTTTTAACTCAAATCTTTGCATCTGGGGGTCCCTGGAACTAAATATTTTGAGATGGGGGTCCGCGGCCAAATACATATAATTTTGGGGGTCCTTGACATTAAAAAGTTTGAGAACCACTGATATTAGAAACATTACGTTTTTCAGAAAACTGTTAGGATTTAGAAAACACTTGTAGAATCGGCCTCTCAGGTCTTAATGGGTTACAGAAAAAATTCCATCGCATTTGTTTCACATACATGTCTTCATATTGTTATTATCAATACAACGTTCTGGACAATTATTTGGGGGCCGACTTGCAGTTTCCTCCCGGCCCACAGGTTGGTAAAAAAGCTGATCTATAGAGTAATGGATGGCTTCTGTACGGTGTCCTCTCCTCCATGTCCTTTTGCTGACACGGAGGACGGACGTCCCCGCTTCAAGTTCTCCAGAGAGTCAAACGAAAACTAAAAAGTAAAACCCAAGAGCGATAAATTCCTTGAAAACCACAGAGTGGGACAAAAAAGTACATACATCAAGTTTCCTCTAATCACAAAGAGTACACATACTTTAAAAAAAGAAAAGGAAAGAAAAATGCCCGAGTTGTAAGAGAGAAACGTTGAACACTAAAACGACTACTGAAAGCATACTTCTGTTCCAGTGGTGGAAAGTAACTAAGTACATTTACTTAAGTACAATTTTGAGGTATTTGTACTTTACTTGAGTATTTCCAATACTTTTTTACTACTCCACTACATCTCAGAGGCAAATATTGTACTTTTACTATAATTATTTGAAAACTTTAGTTACTAGTTACTTTTAAGATATAAATTATGATATTATGAAACATACATTAACCACTTTAGCCCTATTTTATACATTGGCTATTTGAAATAGCCGATCTACAAGCTCACAACGCGTCGCATCGCGACGCGTTGTGAGCTTGTAGATCTGCTATTTTCAAACATTTTAGTACTTTTACTTTTGGTACTTTAAGTACATTTTGATGCCAATACTTTTGTACTTGTAACAGAGTATTTCTATACTGCAGTATTGGTACTTTTACTTAAGTAAAGAACTTTTACTGTACTTTTTCCACCACTGTGCTGTTCACACAGGAGGGGGGGGGGGGGGGGGGATTACAACAGGACAACAACGAGAGAGCGAGAGAGGTAGAGAGAGAAAGGTAGAGAAAAAGAGAGAGAGAGAGAGGAGGAGACAGAAGAAAGAGGACAGCTTCACTGGTTCTGCCCGACGATGGCCAAATATTACAAAATGTTCTATTAACAATATTCACAAAAGAACCCAGAGGCTCAGAACAGATCCGTGTCAGAAATTCTCAGCAAATTGCCTTGTGCTTCTAGTTAACTGTGGTGTATTATTGAGTTGAAAAATGTACCTCATTTGGTCTGTCTGTTCTGTTTGTTTGTTTGTTTGTTAGACAAGTGAGTTATTTTGAGTTCTGTTGAGCTATAAGAGGGAACAGAGAAGAGAAGGGAAGGGTAATTAAGCATTTGAAGAGAAAAATAAATAAAATACAAACAAATGGTTCTCTTTTTTACCCAAACAAAACAGGCACATATTGTGTAAAAAGGCTCTGCTATAGCTGAGAATTTTGGACAGAAATGTGTACGGTGAACCAGTGGCGGAACAACTGAAAGCCGGGCCGGGAGGCAGAGCACAGTGATCAGGCCCCCCCCCGTGCCACCACGCACGCGCGCGCAGCGCGCGTGCGTGGGTGCACACAATTTTGCGGGTTTGGGTCGGGTCGGGTCACCTTTTGGGGGGCTTTTTGTCACTTTATTTCGGTTTTAGGGTTAGGATAGGGTTAGGTTAGGGTTATGTTGTTGCTTTAATTAAATGAGAGGCGGAGAGGCGCCGCGGAGAGGTCGCGGCCCCGGCCCGGTCGCGGCGACCGGGTCGGGGCCGCGACCCTGGAGGGCCCGGCGGCCGGGCCCTCCAGGGTCGCGGGCCGGGAGGCGGCCGCCTCCCTTGCCTCCCCGGACGCTCCGCCACTGCGGTGAACCCTTCAGAGTGGCAGCTAGTCAAATATACTGTATACAAGCCATAGAGACTTCCAGAAGAATTCAAACAGGTTTCTGATTTACACACACACACACACACACACACACACACACACACACACACACACACACACACACACACACACACACACACACACACACACACACACACACTCGCTCGCACGCACGCACACACGTCCTACCGATAAGCACAAAATTCAACACACACATTCCAATACACACACACACACACACACACACACACACACACACACACACACACACACACACACACACACACACACACACACACACACACACACACACACACACACACACACACACACACACACACACACACTCACAAATATCAAACTCACTAGATACAGACACCTTCTTTAAAAGAATAATATTGCACCTGAAAAGGAATAAGTGGTATACTGATGAATAGGTAAAACGGACCAAAATGACACAAAAACAATAACATAAGGGCAAATCACCTCATTGCAAAAATATTTATGCAATGACTCATTGCAAAAAAATATACTTTTTGATAATTCAATCAGTCGTCTCTCTCACGTTTTTGATCCATTTCTTTTCATTTAAATCACCGTCTGAAAAGATGGTACAGGACAAACTGAACTTCAAATCATAGAAAGGTGCACTGTGCACAGTGACGTATTGAAGCCCTGTTATACTTGGTTTGCGCATGGTGTCGCGCACCGTCAATAGCCGATCTACAAGCTGGCACCGCGCCATGACGCGAGCTTGTAGATCGGCTATTTCCTGGTGCGCGACGCTGTACGCGCGAAACCAAGTATAGATCAAGGATTAACTTTTACTCTGGTATGAGGTCTCTCTGGTGCTTTGGAAATGCACTGTCACACACACACACACACACACACACACACTCCCTCCATCTAAAATGACACGCACGCACGCTTGCACATCACACACACACATACGCACGCACGCGCACACGCACACATACGCACAGACTGTTATCTAAAAGCCCTCCTCTGTCTGTACAGTGAGTCCATGTCGTTACAGTACATGTCCAGCAGAGGGCAGGCTCCACTGTGGCCTGACTGGGACTCTTTTAAAAAGCCTTCCACCGACTTCACTGTCGTTCCCCAGTCCGTCCCTCCGTCCGTCCCTCCGTCCGTCCCTTCGTCCGTCCGTCCGTCCTGTCCTTCACAAAGAGTCTTTATCCTTCGTTCTTGGTCCTTTCTTTTTTTCCCTTTATGTCGTCGTCCTGCCTGCGCCGCAGGCCTCACAGTGCCGACACCTTCACAATGTTCTGAGGGGCGGGGCAGGGGGCGGGGTGCGGATGGTGGTGGGCGTCGCCCTCCGGGGTGGTGACCGGCGGCGTGGGGATGCTGATGATGGCCGTGGTGATCTGACCGCCGCCCTGGCAGTTGTGTGGTGTGCCGTCGTCCATGCGACTGTTGAGACTGGAGCGACTGCGAGGGAGAGAGAGAGAGAAGGAGAGAGAGAGAGAGAGAGAGAGAGAGAGACAGACAGACAGAGACATATGAGTCAAGACATTTCTTCTTAACGAACACATACAGTGTCAAATCTTGACTATTAAGTTAACTCTGAGAGGGAGTACAAATGTAACCAAATGAACCTGTGTGCCCCTTTGAGACTGGAGCGACTGCGAGGGAGACGGAGAGAGAACGAGAGAGAGAGAGACATAGAGAGTCAAGACATTTCTACTTAAGTCAAACCCCTCAATAAACAACACAGTGTTAAAACTTGAGTATATTAATTGACTCTGAGGAAGTGCAAATGTAACCAAATGGATCCCTTAAAGTCTGGCATGTTTAGCCCAAGGTCTATGAATCACCGTATATGTGACATTTTTATTTTATGATCTGATTTGTTTCATAAAAGCCCTCTGGGCTTCCCTTCTCTCCCTCCCAGCACTGTTTATCACTATCCACTCCACAGAGCGTCTCAGAGCGGAGCAGAGCAGAGCAGAGCGTCTCAGAGCGGAGCAGTCTCAGAGCGGAGCGTCTCAGAGCAGAGCGGAGCGGAGCGTCTCAGAGCGGAGCAGAGCGTCTCAGAGCGGAGCGGAGCAGAGCGTCTCAGAGCAGAGCGTCTCAGAGTGGAGCGGAGCAGAGCGTCTCAGAGCGGAGCGTCTCAGAGTGGAGCGGAGCAGAGCGTCTCAGAGCAGAGCGGAGCGTCTCAGAGCAGAGCAGTCTCAGAGCAGAGCGTCTCAGAGCGGAGCGGAGCAGAGCGTCTCAGAGCGGAGCGGAGCAGAGCGTCTCAGAGCAGAGCGTCTCAGAGCAGAGCGGAGCATCTCAGAGCAAAGCGGAGCGTCTCAGAGCGGAGCAGAGCAGAGCGTCTCAGAGCGGAGCGTCTCAGAGCAGAGCGTCTCAGAGCGGAGCAGAGCGTCTCAGAGCAGAGTGTCTCAGAGCGGAGCGTCTCAGAGCGGAGCGTCTCAGAGCAGAGCGTCTCAGAGCGGAGCGGAGCAGAGCGTCTCAGAGCGTCTCAGAGCAGAAAGTCTCAGAGCGGAGCGTCTCAGAGCGGAGCGGAGCAGAGCGTCCCAGAGCGGAGCGTCTCAGAGCAGAGCGGAGCGGAGCGTCTCAGAGCAGAGCGTCTCAGAGCGGAGCGGAGCAGAGCGTCTCAGAGCGGAGCGTCTCAGAGCGGAGCGTCTCAGAGCGGAGCAGAGCGTCTCAGAGCGGAGCGGAGCAGAGCGTCTCAGAGCAGAGCGTCTCAGAGTGGAGCGGAGCAGAGCGTCTCAGAGCGGAGCGTCTCAGAGTGGAGCGGAGCAGAGCGTCTCAGAGCAGAGCGGAGCGTCTCAGAGCAGAGCAGTCTCAGAGCAGAGCGTCTCAGAGCGGAGCGGAGCAGAGCGTCTCAGAGCGGAGCGGAGCAGAGCGTCTCAGAGCAGAGCGGAGCATCTCAGAGCAAAGCGGAGCGTCTGAGAGCGGAGCGGAGCAGAGCGTCTCAGAGCAGAGCGGAGCATCTCAGAGCAAAGCGGAGAGTCTGAGAGCGGAGCGGAGCAGAGCGTCTCAGAGCAGAGCGGAGCATCTCAGAGCAAAGCGGAGCGTCTGAGAGCGGAGCGTCTCAGAGCGGAGCGTCTCAGAGCGGAGCGGAGCAGAGCGTCTCAGAGCGGAGCGGAGCAGAGCGTCTCAGAGCAGAGCGTCTCAGAGCGGAGCGGAGCAGAGCGTCTCAGAGCGGAGCGGAGCAGAGCGTCTCAGAGCAGAGCGGAGCATCTCAGAGCAGAGCGGAGCGTCTGAGAGCGGAGCGGAGCGGAGCAGAGCGGAGCATCTCAGAGCGTCTCAGAGCAGAGCGTCTCAGAGCCGAGCGGAGCGTCTCAGAGCGGAGCGTCTCAGAGCGGAGCGGAGCAGAGCGTCTCAGAGCAGAGCGGAGCATCTCAAAGCAGTCTCAGAGCAGAGCGTCTCAGAGCGGAGCGGAGCATCTCAGAGCGGAGCGTCTCGGAGCAGAGCGTCTCAGAGCAGAGCGTCTCAGAGCGGAGCGTCTCAGAGCGGAGCAGAGCGTCTCAGAGCAGAGCGGAGCAGAGCGCCTCAGAACGGAGCGGAGCGCCTCAAAGCGTCTCAGAGCAGAGCGTCTCAGAGCGTCTCAGAGCGGAGCGGAGCAGAGCGTCTCAGAGCGGAGCATCTCAGAGCGGAGCGGAGCAGAGCGTCTCAGAGCAGAGTGTCTCAGAGCGGAGCGTCTCAGAGCGGAGCGGAGCAGAGCGTCTCAGAGCAGAAAGTCTCAGAGCGGAGCGTCTCAGAGCGGAGCGGAGCAGAGCGTCTCAGAGCGGAGCGGAGCATCTCAGAGCGGAGCATCTCAGAGCAGAGCGGAGCGGAGCAGAGCGGAGCATCTCAGAGCGGAGCATCTCAGAGCGGAGCGGAGCAGAGCGTCTCAGAGCGGAGCGTCTCAGAGCAGAGCGTCTCAGAGCAGAACGGAGCAGAGCGTCTCGGAGCGGAGCGGAGCAGAGCGTCTCAGAGCGGAGCATCTCAGAGCGGAGCGGAGCAGAGCGTCTCAGAGCGGAGCGGAGCAGAGCGGAGCATCTCAGAGCGGAGCGGAGCAGAGCGTCTCAGAGCGGAGCAGAGCAGAGCGTCTCAGAGCGGAGCGGAGCAGATCGTCTCAGAGCAGAGCAGAGCGTCTCAGAGCGGAGCGGAGCAGAGCGTCTCAGAGCGGAGCGGAGCAGAGCGTCTCAGAGCGGAGCGGAGCAGAGCGTCTCAGAGCGGAGCGTCTCAGAGCGGAGTGTCTCAGAGCGGAGCGGAGCAGAGCGTCTCAGAGCGGAGCGTCTCAGAGCGGAGCGTCTCAGAGCGGAGCGGAGCAGAGCGTCTCAGAGCGGAGCGGAGCAGAGCGTCTCAGAGCGGAGCGTCTCAGAGCGGAGTGTCTCAGAGCGGAGCGGAGCAGAGCGTCTCAGAGCGGAGCGTCTCAGAGCAGAGCGTCTCAGAGCGTCTCAGAGCGGAGCGGAGCAGAGCGTCTCAGAGCAGAGCGTCTCAGAGCGGAACACTCTCAGAGCGGAGCGGAGCAGAGCGGAGCGTCTCAGAGCGGAGCACTCTCAGAGCGGAGCGTCTCAGAGCGGAGCGGAGCAGAGCGTCTCAGAGCTGAGCACTCTCAGAGCGGAGCGTCTCAGAGCGTCTCAGAGCGTCTCAGAGCGGAGCGGAGCAGAGCAGAGCGTCTCAAAGCGGAGCGGAGCAGAGCGTCTCAGAGCGGAGCGGAGCAGAGCAGAGCGGAGCAGAGCGGAGCAGAGCAGAGCGTCTCAGAGCGGAGCAGTCTCAGAGCGGAGCGTCTCGGAGCAGAGCATCTCAGAGCAGAGCGGAGCGTCTGAGAGCGGAGCGTCTGAGAGCGGAGCGGAGCAGAGCGTCTCAGAGCGGAGCGGAGCAGAGCGGAGCATCTCAGAGCGTCTCAGAGCAGAGCGTCTCAGAGCGGAGAGGAGCAGAGCGGAGCATCTCAGAGCGTCTCAGAGCAGAGCGTCTCAGAGCAGAGCGTCTCAGAGCGGAGCAGAGCGTCTCAGAGCGGAGCGGAGCAGAGCGGAGCAGAGCGGAGCATATCAGAGCGGAGCGTCTCGGAGCAGAGCGTCTCAGAGCGGAGCGTCTCAGAGTGGAGCGGAGCAGAGCGTCTCAGAGCGGAACGGAGTAGAGCGTCTCAGAGCAGAGCGTCTCAGAGCGGAGCGGAGCAGAGCGGAGCATTTCAGAGCGGAGCGTCTCGGAGCAGAGCGTCTCAGAGCGGAGCGTCTCAGAGTGGAGCGGAGCAGAGCGTCTCAGAGCGGAACGGAGTAGAGCGTCTCAGAGCAGAGCGTCTCAGAGCGGAGCAGAGCGTCTCAGAGCAGAGCGGAGCGTCTCAGAGCAGAGCGGAGCGTCTGAGAGCGGAGCGGAGCAGAGCGTCTCAGAGCGGAGCGGAGCAGAGCGGAGCATCTCAGAGCGTCTCAGAGCAGAGCGTCTCAGAGCGGAGCGGAGCAGAGCGTCTCAGAGCAGAGCGTCTCAGAGCAGAGTGTCTCAGAGCGGAGCGTCTCAGAGCGGAGCGTCTCAGAGCAGAGCGTCTCAGAGCGGAGCGGAGCGTCTCAGAGCGGAGCGGAGCAGAGCGTCTCAGAGCGGAGCGGAGCAGAGCGTCTCAGAGCAGAGCGTCTCAGAGCGGAGCGTCTCAGAGCGGAGCGTCTCAGAGCGGAGCGTCTCAGAGCGGAGCGGAGCAGAGCGTCTCAGAGCGGAGCGTCTCAGAGTGGAGCGGAGCAGAGCGTCTCAGAGCAGAGCGGAGCGTCTCAGAGCGGAGCGTCTCAGAGCAGAGCAGTCTCAGAGCAGAGCGTCTCAGAGCGGAGCGTCTCAGAGCGGAGCGGAGCAGAGCGTCTCAGAGCAGAGCGTCTCAGAGCGGAGCGGAGCAGAGCGTCTCAGAGCAGAGCGGAGCATCTCAGAGCAAAGCGGAGCGTCTGAGAGCGGAGCGTCTGAGAGCGGAGCGGAGCAGAGCGTCTCAGAGCAGAGCGGAGCATCTCAGAGCAAAAGGAGCGTCTGAGAGCGGAGCGTCTCAGAGCGGAGCGGAGCATCTCAGAGCTTCTCAGAGCAGAGCGTCTCAGAGCGGAGCGGAGCAGAGCGGAGCGGAGCGTCTCAGAGCGGAGCAGTCTCAGAGCAGAGCGTCTCAGAGCGGAGCAGTCTCAGAGCAGAGCGTCTCAGAGCAGAGCGTCTCAGAGCGGAGCGTCTCAGAGCAGAGCGTCTCAGAGCGGAGCGTCTCAGAGCGGAGCGTCTCAGAGCGTCTCAGAGCGGAGCAGTCTCAGAGCGGAGCGTCTCAGAGCGGAGCGGATCAGAGCGTCTCAGAGCGGAGCGGAGCGGAGCATCTCAGAGCGGAGCGGAGCAGAGCGTCTCAGAGCAGAGTGTCTCAGAGCGGAGCGTCTCAGAGTGGAGCGGAGCAGAGCGTCTCAGAGCGGAGCGGAGCGGAGCATCTCAGAGCGGAGCGGAGCAGAGGGTCTCAGAGCAGAGGGTCTCAGAGCGGAGCGTCTCAGAGCGGAGCGTCTCAGAGCGGAGCAGAGCGGAGCATCTCAGAGCGGAGCATCTCAGAGCAGAGCGTCTCAGTGCGGAGCGGAGCAGAGCGTCTCAGAGCGGAGCGGAGCAGAGCGTCTCAGAGCAGAGCGTCTCAGAGCGGAGCGGAGCAGAGCGTCTCAGAGCAGAGCGGAGCATCTCAGAGCAAAGCGGAGCGTCTGAGAGCGGAGCGGAGCAGAGCGTCTGAGAGCGGAGCGGAGCAGAGCGTCTCAGAGCAGAGCGGAGCATCTCAGAGCAAAGAGGAGCGTCTGAGAGCGGAGCGTCTCAGAGCGTCTCAGAGCAGAGCGTCTCAGAGCGGAGCGTCTCAGAGCGGAGCTTCTCAGAGCGTCTCAGAGCGGAGCAGTCTCAGAGCGGAGCGTCTCAGAGCGGAGCGGAGCAGAGCGTCTCAGAGCGTCTCAGAGCGGAGCGGAGCGGAGCATCTCAGAGCGGAGCGGAGCAGAGCGTCTCAGAGCAGAGCGTCTCAGAGCGGAGCGGAGCAGAGCGTCTCAGAGCAGAAAGTCTCAGAGCGGAGCGTCTCAGAGCGGAGCGGAGCAGAGCGTCTCAGAGCGGAGCATCTCAGAGCGGAGCGGAGCAGAGCGTCTCAGAGCAGAGCGTCTCAGAGCGGAGCAGTCTCAGAGCGGAGCGTCTCAGAGCGGAGCGTCTCAGAGCGGAGCGTCTCAGAGCGGAGCAGAGCGGAGCATCTCAGAGCGGAGCGTCTCAGAGCGGAGCGGAGCAGAGCAGAGCGTCTCAGAGCGTCTCAGAGCGGAGCGGAGCAGAGCGTCTCAGAGCGGAGCGGAGCAGAGCGTCTCAGAGCGGAGCATCTCAGAGCGGAGCATCTCAGAGCAGAGCGGAGCAGAGCGTCTCAGAGCGGAGCAGTCTCAGAGCGGAGCGTCTCGGAGCAGAGCATCTCAGAGCAGAGCGGAGCGTCTGAGAGCGGAGCGGAGCAGAGCGTCTCAGAGTGGAGCGGAGCATCTCAGAGCGTCTCAGAGCAGAGCGTCTCAGAGTGGAGCGGAGCAGAGCGGAGCAGAGCGTCTCAGAGCAGAGCGGAGCGTCTCAGAGCGGAGCGTCTCAGAGCAGAGCAGTCTCAGAGCAGAGCGTCTCAGAGCGGAGCGGAGCAGAGCGTCTCAGAGCAGAGCGTCTCAGCGCGGAGCGGAGCAGAGCGTTTCAGAGCAGAGCGGAGCATCTCAGAGCAAAGCGGAGCGTCTGAGAGCGGAGCGGAGCAGAGCGTCTCAGAGCAGAGCGGAGCATCTCAGAGCAAAGCGGAGCGTCTGAGAGCGGAGCGGAGCAGAGCGTCTCTGAGCAGAGCGGAGCATCTCAGAGCAAAGCGGAGCGTCTCAGAGCGGAGCGGAGCAGAGCGGAGCATCTCAGAGCGTCTCAGAGCAGAGCGTCTCAGAGCGGAGCGGAGCGGAGCAGAGCGTCTCAGAGCAGAGCGGAGCGGAGCGTCTCAGAGCGGAGCAGTCTCAGAGCGGAGCGTGTCAGAGCAGAGCGTCTCAGAGCGGAGCAGTCTCAGAGCAGAGCGTCTCAGAGCAGAGCGTCTCAGAGCGGAGCGTCTCAGAGCAGAGCGTCTCAGAGCGGAGCGTCTCAGAGCGGAGCGTCTCAGAGCGTCTCAGAGCGGAGCAGTCTCAGAGCGGAGCGTCTCAGAGCGGAGCGGAGCAGAGTGTCTCAGAGCGGAGCGTCTCAGAGCGGAGCGTCTCAGAGCGGAGCAGAGCGGAGCGTCTCAGAGCGGAGCGTCTCAGAGCAGAGCGTCTCAGAGCGGAGCAGAGCGTCTCAGAGCAGAGTGTCTCAGAGCGGAGCGTCTCAGAGCGGAGCGGAGCAGAGCGTCTCAGAGCAGAAAGTCTCAGAGCGGAGGGTCTCAGAGCGGAGCGGAGCAGAGCGTCTCAGAGCGGAGCGGAGCATCTCAGAGCGGAGCGGAGCAGAGCGTCTCAGAGCAGAGTGTCTCAGAGCGGAGCGTCTCAGAGCGGAGCAGAGCGGAGCATCTCAGAGTGGAGCATCTCAGAGCAGAGCGTCTCAGTGCGGAGCGGAGCAGAGCGTCTCAGAGCGGAGCGGAGCAGAGCGTCTCAGAGCAGAGCGTCTCAGAGCGGAGCGGAGCAGAGCGTCTCAGAGCAGAGCGGAGCATCTCAGAGCAAAGCGGAGCGTCTGAGAGCGGAGCGGAGCAGAGCGTCTGAGAGCGGAGCGGAGCAGAGCGTCTCAGAGCAGAGCGGAGCATCTCAGAGCAAAGCGGAGCGTCTGAGAGCGGAGCGGAGCAGAGCGTCTCTGAGCAGAGCGGAGCATCTCAGAGCAAAGCGGAGCGTCTCAGAGCGGAGCGGAGCAGAGCGGAGCATCTCAGAGCGTCTCAGAGCAGAGCGTCTCAGAGCGGAGCGGAGCGGAGCAGAGCGTCTCAGAGCAGAGCGGAGCGGAGCGTCTCAGAGCGGAGCAGTCTCAGAGCGGAGCGTGTCAGAGCAGAGCGTCTCAGAGCGGAGCAGTCTCAGAGCAGAGCGTCTCAGAGCAGAGCGTCTCAGAGCGGAGCGTCTCAGAGCAGAGCGTCTCAGAGCGGAGCGTCTCAGAGCGGAGCGTCTCAGAGCGTCTCAGAGCGGAGCAGTCTCAGAGCGGAGCGTCTCAGAGCGGAGCGGAGCAGAGTGTCTCAGAGCGGAGCGTCTCAGAGCGGAGCGTCTCAGAGCGGAGCAGAGCGGAGCGTCTCAGAGCGGAGCGTCTCAGAGCAGAGCGTCTCAGAGCGGAGCAGAGCGTCTCAGAGCAGAGTGTCTCAGAGCGGAGCGTCTCAGAGCGGAGCGGAGCAGAGCGTCTCAGAGCAGAAAGTCTCAGAGCGGAGGGTCTCAGAGCGGAGCGGAGCAGAGCGTCTCAGAGCGGAGCGGAGCATCTCAGAGCGGAGCGGAGCAGAGCGTCTCAGAGCAGAGTGTCTCAGAGCGGAGCGTCTCAGAGCGGAGCAGAGCGGAGCATCTCAGAGTGGAGCATCTCAGAGCAGAGCGTCTCAGTGCGGAGCGGAGCAGAGCGTCTCAGAGCGGAGCGGAGCAGAGCGTCTCAGAGCAGAGCGTCTCAGAGCGGAGCGGAGCAGAGCGTCTCAGAGCAGAGCGGAGCATCTCAGAGCAAAGCGGAGCGTCTGAGAGCGGAGCGGAGCAGAGCGTCTGAGAGCGGAGCGGAGCAGAGCGTCTCAGAGCAGAGCGGAGCATCTCAGAGCAAAGCGGAGCGTCTGAGAGCGGAGCGTCTCAGAGCGTCTCAGAGCAGAGCGTCTCAGAGCGGAGCGTCTCAGAGCGGAGCGTCTCAGAGCGGAGCTTCTCAGAGCGTCTCAGAGCGGAGCAGTCTCAGAGCGGAGCATCTCAGAGCGGAGCGGAGCAGAGCGGAGCAGAGCGGAGCAGAGCGGAGCAGAGCGTCTCAGAGCGGAGCGGAGCGGAGCATCTCAGAGCGGAGCGGAGCAGAGCGTCTCAGAGCAGAGCGTCTCAGAGCGGAGCGGAGCAGAAAGTCTCAGAGCGGAGCGTCTCAGAGCGGAGCGGAGCAGAGCGTCTCAGAGCGGAGCATCTCAGAGCGGAGCGGAGCAGAGCGTCTCAGAGCAGAGCGTCTCAGAGCGGAGCAGTCTCAGAGCGGAGCGTCTCAGAGCGGAGCGTCTCAGAGCGGAGCAGAGCGGAGCATCTCAGAGCGGAGCGTCTCAGAGCGGAGCGGAGCAGAGCAGAGCGTCTCAGAGCGTCTCAGAGCGGAGCGGAGCAGAGCGTCTCAGAGCGGAGCGGAGCAGAGCGTCTCAGAGCGGAGCATCTCAGAGCGGAGCATCTCAGAGCAGAGCGGAGCAGAGCGTCTCAGAGCGGAGCAGTCTCAGAGCGGAGCGTCTCGGAGCAGAGCATCTCAGAGCAGAGCGGAGCGTCTGAGAGCGGAGCGGAGCAGAGCGTCTCAGAGCGTCTCAGAGCGGAGCGGAGCATCTCAGAGCGTCTCAGAGCAGAGCGTCTCAGAGTGGAGCGGAGCAGAGCGTCTCAGAGCAGAGCGGAGCGTCTCAGAGCGGAGCGTCTCAGAGCGGAGCGTCTCAGAGCAGAGCAGTCTCAGAGCAGAGCGTCTCAGAGCGGAGCGGAGCAGAGCGTCTCAGAGCGGAGCGGAGCAGAGCGTCTCAGAGCAGAGCGTCTCAGCGCGGAGCGGAGCAGAGCGTCTCAGAGCAGAGCGGAGCATCTCAGAGCAAAGCGGAGCGTCTGAGAGCGGAGCGGAGCAGAGCGTCTCAGAGCAGAGCGGAGCATCTCAGAGCAAAGCGGAGCGTCTGAGAGCGGAGCGGAGCAGAGCGTCTCAGAGCAGAGCGGAGCATCTCAGAGCAAAGCGGAGCGTCTCAGAGCGGAGCGGAGCAGAGCGGAGCATCTCAGAGCGTCTCAGAGCAGAGCGTCTCAGAGCGGAGCGGAGCAGAGCGGAGCGGAGCAGAGCGTCTCAGAGCAGAGCGGAGCGGAGCGTCTCAGAGCGGAGCAGTCTCAGAGCGGAGCGTGTCAGAGCAGAGCGTCTCAGAGCGGAGCAGTCTCAGAGCAGAGCGTCTCAGAGCGGAGCGTCTCAGAGCGGAGCGTCTCAGAGCGGAGCGTCTCAGAGCGGAGCGTCTCAGAGCGTCTCAGAGCGGAGCAGTCTCAGAGCGGAGCGTCTCAGAGCGGAGCGGCGCAGAGTGTCTCAGAGCGGAGCGTCTCAGAGCGGAGCGTCTCAGAGCGGAGCGTCTCAGAGCGGAGCGTCTCAGAGCGTCTCAGAGCGGAGCGGAGCAGAGCGTCTCAGAGCGGAGCAGAGCGGAGCATCTCAGAGCGGAGCATCTCAGAGCAGAGCGTCTCAGAGCGGAGCGGAGCATCTCAGAGCGTCTCAGAGCAGAGCGTCTCAGAGCGGAGCAGAGCAGAGCGTCTCAGAGCGGAGCGTCTCAGAGCAGAGCGTCTCAGAGCGGAGCAGAGCGTCTCAGAGTAGAGTGTCTCAGAGCGGAGCGTCTCAGAGCGGAACGTCTCAGAGCAGAGCGTCTCAGAGCGGAGCGGAGCAGAGCGTCTCAGAGCGTCTCAGAGCGTCTCAGAGCAGAAAGTCTCAGAGCGGAGCGGAGCAGAGCGGAGCATCTCAGAGCGGAGCATCTCAGAGCAGAGCGGAGCAGAGCGTCTCAGAGCGGAGCAGTCTCAGAGCGGAGCGTCTCGGAGCAGAGCATCTCAGAGCAGAGCGGAGCGTCTGAGAGCGGAGCGGAGCAGAGTGTCTCAGAGCGGAGCGGAGCATCTCAGAGCGTCTCAG
The DNA here is from genome assembly GCF_963454915.1 of Gymnoscopelus microlampas. Classification (NCBI taxonomy): domain Eukaryota; kingdom Metazoa; phylum Chordata; class Actinopteri; order Myctophiformes; family Myctophidae; genus Gymnoscopelus; species Gymnoscopelus microlampas. Next base: position 29,800,892 of record NC_139955.1, read on the forward strand.
AGCAGAGCGTCTCAGAGTGGAGCGGAGCAGAGCGTCTCAGAGCAGAGCGGAGCGTCTCAGAGCGGAGCGTCTCAGAGCAGAGCAGTCTCAGAGCAGAGCGTCTCAGAGCGGAGCGGAGCAGAGCGTCTCAGAGCGGAGCGTCTCAGAGCGGAGCATCTCAGAGCGGAGCGGAGCAGAGCGTCTCAGAGCGTCTCAGAGCGGAGCGGAGCAGAGCGTCTCAGAGCGGAGCAGAGCGGAGCAGAGCGGAGCATCTCAGAGCGGAGCATCTCAGAGCAGAGCGTCTCAGAGCGGAGCGGAGCATCTCAGAGCGTCTCAGAGCAGAGCGTCTCAGAGCGGAGCAGAGCAGAGCGTCTCAGAGCGGAGCGTCTCAGAGCAGAGCGTCTCAGAGCGGAGCAGAGCGTCTCAGAGTAGAGTGTCTCAGAGCGGAGCGTCTCAGAGCGGAACGTCTCAGAGCAGAGCGTCTCAGAGCGGAGCGGAGCAGAGCGTCTCAGAGCGTCTCAGAGCAGAAAGTCTCAGAGCGGAGCGGAGCAGAGCGGAGCATCTCAGAGCGGAGCATCTCAGAGCAGAGCGGAGCAGAGCGTCTCAGAGCGGAGCAGTCTCAGAGCGGAGCGTCTCGGAGCAGAGCATCTCAGAGCAGAGCGGAGCGTCTGAGAGCGGAGCGGAGCAGAGTGTCTCAGAGCGGAGCGGAGCATCTCAGAGCGTCTCAGAGCAGAGGGTCTCAGAGTGGAGCGGAGCAGAGCGTCTCAGAGCAGAGCGGAGTGTCTCAGAGCGGAGCGTCTCAGAGCAGAGCAGTCTCAGAGCAGAGCGTCTCAGAGCGGAGCGGAGCAGAGCGTCTCAGAGCGGAGCGGAGCAGAGCGTCTCAGAGTAGAGTGTCTCAGAGCGGAGCGTCTCAGAGCGGAGCGTCTCAGAGCGGAGCAGAGCGGAGCATCTCAGAGCGGAGCGTCTCAGAGCAGAGCGTCTCAGAGCAGAGCGTCTCAGAGCGGAGCGGAGCAGAGCGTCTCAGAGCAGAGCGTCTCAGCGCGGAGCGGAGCAGAGCGTCTCAGAGCAGAGCGGAGCATCTCAGAGCAAAGCGGAGCGTCTGAGAGCGGAGCGGAGCAGAGCGTCTCAGAGCAGAGCGGAGCATCTCAGAGCAAAGCGGAGCGTCTGAGAGCGGAGCGGAGCAGAGCGTCTCAGAGCAGAGCGGAGCATCTCAGAGCAAAGCGGAGCGTCTCAGAGCGGAGCGGAGCAGAGCGTCTCAGAGCGGAGCGTCTCAGAGCAGAGCGTCTCAGAGCGGAGCAGAGCGTCTCAGAGTAGAGTGTCTCAGAGCGGAGCGTCTCAGAGCGGAACGTCTCAGAGCAGAGCGTCTCAGAGCGGAGCGGAGCAGAGCGTCTCAGAGCGTCTCAGAGCGTCTCAGAGCAGAAAGTCTCAGAGCGGAGCGGAGCAGAGCGGAGCATCTCAGAGCGGAGCATCTCAGAGCAGAGCGGAGCAGAGCGTCTCAGAGCGGAGCAGTCTCAGAGCGGAGCGTCTCGGAGCAGAGCATCTCAGAGCAGTATTTGGAGCGTGCGTGGGGTATGTATTTGGAGCGTGCGTGGGGTGTGTATTTGGAGCGTGCGTGGGGTGTGTATTTGGAGCGTGCGTGGGGTGTGTATTTGGTGCGTGCGTGGGGTGTGTATTTGGAGCGTGCGTGGGGTGTGTATTTGGAGCGTGCGTGGGGTGTGTATTTGGAGCGTGCGTGGGGTGTGTATTTGGAGCGTGCGTGGGGTGCGTATTTGGAGCGTGCGTGGGGTGCGTATTTGGAGCGTGCGTGGGGTGCGTATTTGGAGCGTGCGTGGGGTGCGTATTTGGAGCGTGCGTGGGGTGCGTATTTGGAGCGTGCGTGGGGTGCGTATTTGGAGCGTGCGTGGGGTGCGTATTTGGAGCGTGCGTGGGGTGCGTATTTGGAGCGTGCGTGGGGTGCGTATTTGGAGCGTGCGTGGGGTGCGTATTTGGAGCGTGCGTGGGGTGCGTATTTGGAGCGTGCGTGGGGTGCGTATTTGGAGCGTGCGTGGGGTGCGTATTTGGAGCGTGCGTGGGGTGCGTATTTGGAGCGTGCGTGGGGTGCGTATTTGGAGCGTGCGTGGGGTGCGTATTTGGAGCGTGCGTGGGGTGCGTATTTGGAGCGTGCGTGGGGTGCGTATTTGGAGCGTGCGTGGGGTGCGTATTTGGAGCGTGCGTGGGGTGCGTATTTGGAGCGTGCGTGGGGTGCGTATTTGGAGCGTGCGTGGGGTGCGTATTTGGAGCGTGCGTGGGGTGCGTATTTGGAGCGTGCGTGGGGTGCGTATTTGGAGCGTGCGTGGGGTGCGTATTTGGAGCGTGCGTGGGGTGCGTATTTGGAGCGTGCGTGGGGTGCGTATTTGGAGCGTGCGTGGGGTGCGTATTTGGAGCGTGCGTGGGGTGCGTATTTGGAGCGTGCGTGGGGTGCGTATTTGGAGCGTGCGTGGGGTGCGTTTTTGGAGCGTGCGTGGGGTGCGTATTTGGAGCGTGCGTGGGGTGCGTATTTGGAGCGTGCGTGGGGTGCGTATTTGGAGCGTGCGTGGGGTGCGTATTTGGAGCGTGCGTGGGGTGCGTATTTGGAGCGTGCGTGGGGTGCGTATTTGGAGCGTGCGCGGGGTGCGTATTTGGAGCGTGCGCGGGGTGGGTATTTGGAGCGTGCGCGGGGTGGGTATTTGGAGCGTGCGCGGGGTGCGTATTTGGAGCGTGCGCGGGGTGGGTATTTGGAGCGTGCGCGGGGTGGGTATTTGGAGCGTGCGCGGGGTGGGTATTTGGAGCGTGCGCGGGGTGGGTATTTGGAGCGTGCGCGGGGTGGGTATTTGGAGCGTGCGCGGGGTGGGTATTTGGAGCGTGCGTGGGGTGGGTATTTGGAGCGTGCGTGGGGTGGGTATTTGGAGCGTGCGTGGGGTGGGTATTTGGAGCGTGCGTGGGGTGGGTATTTGGAGAGTGCGTGGGGTGGGTATTTGGAGCGTGCGTGGGGTGGGTATTTGGAGCGTGCGTGGGGTGGGTATTTGGAGAGTGCGTGGGGTGGGTATTTGGAGCGTGCGTGGGGTGGGTATTTGGAGCGTGCGTGGGGTGGGTATTTGGAGCGTGCGTGGGGTGGGTATTTGGAGCGTGCGTGGGGTGGGTATTTGGAGCGTGCGTGGGGTGGGTATTTGGAGCGTGCGTGGGGTGGGTATTTGGAGCGTGCGTCGGGTGGGTATTTGGAGCGTGCGTGGGGTGGGTATTTGGAGCGTGCGTGGGGTGGGTATTTGGAGCGTGCGTGGGGTGGGTATTTGGAGCGTGCGTGGGTGGGTATTTGGAGCGTGCGTGGGGTGGGTATTTGGAGCGTGCGTGGGGTGGGTATTTGGAGCGTGCGTGGGGTGGGTATTTGGAGCGTGCGTGGGGTGGGTATTTGGAGCGTGCGTGGGGTGGGTATTTGGAGCGTGCGTGGGGTGGGTATTTGGAGCGTGCGTGGGGTGGGTATTTGGAGCGTGCGTGGGGTGGGTATTTGGAGCGTGCGTGGGGTGGGTATTTGGAGCGTGCGTGGGGTGGGTATTTGGAGCGTGCGTGGGGTGGGTATTTGGAGCGTGCGTGGGGTGGGTATTTGGAGCGTGCGTGGGGTGGGTATTTGGAGCGTGCGTGGGGTGGGTATTTGGAGCGTGCGTGGGGTGGGTATTTGGAGCGTGCGTGGGGTGGGTATTTGGAGCGTGCGTGGGGTGGGTATTTGGAGCGTGCGTGGGGTGGGTATTTGGAGCGTGCGTGGGGTGGGTATTTGGAGCGTGCGTGGGGTGGGTATTTGGAGCGTGCGTGGGGTGGGTATTTGGGGCGTGCGTGGGGTGGGTATTTGGGGCGTGCGTGGGGTGGGTATTTGGAGCGTGCGTGGGGTGGGTATTTGGGGCGTGCGTGGGGTGGGTATTTGGGGCGTGCGTGGGGTGGGTATTTGGGGCGTGCGTGGGGTGGGTATTTGGGGCGTGCGTGGGGTGGGTATTTGGGGCGTGCGTGGGGTGGGTATTTGGGGCGTGCGTGGGGTGGGTATTTGGGGCGTGCGTGGGGTGGGTATTTGGGGCGTGTGGGGTGGGTATTTGGAGCGTGCGTGGGGTGGGTATTTGGAGCGTGCGTGGGGTGGGTATTTGGAGCGTGCGTGGGGTGGGTATTTGGAGCGTGCGTGGGGTGGGTATTTGGGGCGTACGTGGGGTGGGTATTTGGGGCGTGCGTGGGGTGGGTATTTGGGGCGTGCGTGGGGTGGGTATTTTGGGCGTGCGTGGGGTGGGTATTTGGGGCGTGCGTGGGGTGGGTATGTGGGGCGTGCGTGGGGTGGGTTTGTGGGGCGTGCGTGGGGTGGGTATGTGGAGCTTGCGTGGGGTGGGTATGTGGGGCGTGCGTGGGGTGGGTATGTGGAGCGTGCGTGGGGTGGGTATGTGGAGCGTGCGTGGGGTGGGTATGTGGAGCGTGCGTGGGGTGGGTATTTGGGGCGTGCGTGGGGTGGGTATTTGGGGCGTGCGTGGGGTGGGTATTTGGGGCGTGCGTGGGGTGGGTATTTGGGGCGTGCGTGGGGTGGGTATTTGGGGCGTGCGTGGGGTGGGTATTTGGAGCGTGCGTGGGGTGGGTATTTGGAGCGTGCGTGGGGTGGGTATTTGGAGCGTGCGTGGGGTGGGTATTTGGAGCGTGCGTGGGGTGGGTATTTGGAGCGTGCGTGGGGTGGGTATTTGGAGCGTGCGTGGGGTGGGTATTTGGGGCGTGCGTGGGGTGGGTATTTGGGGCGTGCGTGGGGTGGGTATTTGGAGCGTGCGTGGGGTGGGTATTTGGGGCGTGCGTGGGGTGGGTATTTGGGGCGTGCGTGGGGTGGGTATTTGGGGCGTGCGTGGGGTGGGTATTTGGGGCGTGCGTGGGGTGGGTATTTGGGGCGTGCGTGGGGTGGGTATTTGGGGCGTGCGTGGGGTGGGTATTTGGGGCGTGCGTGGGGTGGGTATTTGGGGCGTGTGGGGTGGGTATTTGGAGCGTGCGTGGGGTGGGTATTTGGAGCGTGCGTGGGGTGGGTATTTGGAGCGTGCGTGGGGTGGGTATTTGGAGCGTGCGTGGGGTGGGTATTTGGGGCGTACGTGGGGTGGGTATTTGGGGCGTGCGTGGGGTGGGTATTTGGGGCGTGCGTGGGGTGGGTATTTTGGGCGTGCGTGGGGTGGGTATTTGGGGCGTGCGTGGGGTGGGTATGTGGGGCGTGCGTGGGGTGGGTTTGTGGGGCGTGCGTGGGGTGGGTATGTGGAGCTTGCGTGGGGTGGGTATGTGGGGCGTGCGTGGGGTGGGTATGTGGAGCGTGCGTGGGGTGGGTATGTGGAGCGTGCGTGGGGTGGGTATGTGGAGCGTGCGTGGGGTGGGTATTTGGGGCGTGCGTGGGGTGGGTATTTGGGGCGTGCGTGGGGTGGGTATTTGGGGCGTGCGTGGGGTGGGTATTTGGGGCGTGCGTGGGGTGGGTATTTGGGGCGTGCGTGGGGTGGGTATTTGGAGCGTGCGTGGGGTGGGTATTTGGAGCGTGCGTGGGGTGGGTATTTGGAGCGTGCGTGGGGTGGGTATTTGGAGCGTGCGTGGGGTGGGTATTTGGAGCGTGCGTGGGGTGGGTATTTGGAGCGTGCGTGGGGTGGGTATTTGGAGCGTGCGTGGGGTGGGTATTTGGAGCGTGCGTGGGGTGGGTATTTGGAGCGTGCGTGGGGTGGGTATTTGGAGCGTGCGTGGGGTGGGTATTTGGAGCGTGCGTGGGGTGGGTATTTGGAGCGTGCGTGGGGTGGGTATTTGGGGCGTGCGTGGGGTGGGTATTTGGGGCGTGCGTGGGGTGGGTATTTGGGGCGTGCGTGGGGTGGGTATTTGGGGCGTGCGTGGGGTGGGTATTTGGGGCGTGCGTGGGGTGGGTATTTGGGGCGTGCGTGGGGTGGGTATTTGGGGCGTGCGTGGGGTGGGTATTTGGGGCGTGCGTGGGGTGGGTATTTGGGGCGTGCGTGGGGTGGGTATTTGGAGCGTGCGTGGGGTGGGTATTTGGAGCGTGCGTGGGGTGGGTATTTGGGGCGTGCGTGGGGTGGGTATTTGGGGCGTGCGTGGGGTGGGTATTTGGGGCGTGCGTGGGGTGGGTATGTGGGGCGTGCGTGGGGTGGGTTTGTGGGGCGTGCGTGGGGTGGGTTTGTGGGGCGTGCGTGGGGTGGGTATGTGGGGCGTGCGTGGGGTGGGTATGTGGAGCGTGCGTGGGGTGGGTATGTGGAGCGTGCGTGGGGTGGGTATGTGGAGCGTGCGTGGGGTGGGTATTTGGGGCGTGCGTGGGGTGGGTATTTGGGGCGTGCGTGGGGTGGGTATTTGGGGCGTGCGTGGGGTGGGTATTTGGAGCGTGCGTGGGGTGGGTATTTGGAGCGTGCGTGGGGTGGGTATTTGGAGCGTGCGTGGGGTGGGTATTTGGAGCGTGCGTGGGGTGGGTATTTGGAGCGTGCGTGGGGTGGGTATTTGGAGCGTGCGTGGGGTGGGTATTTGGAGCGTGCGTGGGGTGGGTATTTGGAGCGTGCGTGGGGTGGGTATTTGGAGCGTGCGTGGGGTGGGTATTTGGAGCGTGCGTGGGGTGGGTATTTGGAGCGTGCGTGGGGTGGGTATTTGGGGCGTGCGTGGGGTGGGTATTTGGGGCGTGCGTGGGGTGGGTATTTGGGGCGTGCGTGGGGTGGGTATTTGGGGCGTGCGTGGGGTGGGTATTTGGGGCGTGCGTGGGGTGGGTATTTGGGGCGTGCGTGGGGTGGGTATTTGGGGCGTGCGTGGGGTGGGTATTTGGGGCGTGCGTGGGGTGGGTATTTGGAGCGTGCGTGGGGTGGGTATTTGGAGCGTGCGTGGGGTGTGTATTTGGAGCGTGCGTGGGGTGGGTATTTGGAGCGTGCGTCTCAGAGCAGAGCAGTCTCAGAGCAGAGCAGTCTCAGAGCGGAGCAGAGCGGAGCGGAGCAGAGCGGAGCGGAGCGGAGCGTCTCAGAGCGGAGCGTCTCAGAGCAGAGCAGAGCGTCTCAGAGCTGAGCAGAGCGTCTCAGAGCGGAGCGGAGCGGAGCAGAGCGTCTCAGAGCAGAGCAGTCTCAGATGCGTTATTATGAATCCCACGCCGCGTCCTGGATTTAGACCCGCCTTACGTGTCTGATTGGCTCCCCGGCGGGCATAGTTTTACTGAGGTTAGGGTTAGGGTTAGGGTTAGGTTTAGGCATAGTCTTACTGAGGTTAGGGTTAGGGTTAGGGTTAGGTTTAGGCATAGTTTTACTGAGGTTAGGGTTAGGGTTGAGGTTACGTATAGGCATAGTAGCAAAAACGAGAACTGTCAATCACAGCGACTACTGACCAATCACAGCGCCCGCTCAGCGGGTTTGCCACGACGCGGTGTGGGAATCATAATAACGCGTCTCAGATCGGAGCAGAGCAGAGCGTCTCAGAGCAGAGCAGTCTCAGATCGGAGCAGAGCGGAGCGTCTCAGAGCAGAGCGTCTCAGATCGTCTCAGAGCAGAACGTCTCAGAGCAGAGCGTCTCAGAGCGGAGCGGAGCAGAGCGTCTCAGAGCGGAGCGGAGCAGAGCGGAGCGGAGCAGAGCGTCTCAGAGCGGAGCAGAGCGTCTCAGAGCGGAGCGTCTCAGAGCGGAGCGTCTCAGAGCGGAGCGTCTCAGAGCGGAGCGGAGCAGAGCGTCTCAGAGCGGAGCAGAGCAGAGCGTCTCAGAGCGTCTCAGAGCAGAGCGTCTCAGAGCGGAGCAGAGTGTCTCAGAGCAGAGCAGAGCGTCTCAGAGCGTCTCAGAGCAGAGCGTCTCAGAGCGGAGCAGAGCGTCTCAGAGCAGAGCAGAGCGTCTCAGAGCGTCTCAGAGCAGAGCGGCTCAGAGCAGAGCAGAGCGTCTCAGAGCGTCTCAGAGCAGAGCGTCTCAGAGCAGAGCGTCTCAGAGCAGACGGAGCGTCTCAGAGCGGAGCGGAGCAGAGCGGAGCGTCTCAGAGCGGAGCGGAGCAGAGCGTCTCAGAGCAGAGCAGTCTCAGAGCGGAGCGTCTCAGAGCGGAGCGGAGCAGAGCAGTCTCAGAGCAGTCTCAGAGCAGAGCAGTCTCAGAGCGGAGCGGAGCAGAGCGTCTCAGAGCAGAGCGGAGCGGAGCAGAGCGTCTCAGAGCAGAGCAGTCTCAGATCGGAGCAGAGCAGAGCGTCTCAGAGCAGAGCAGTCTCAGATCGGAGCAGAGCGGAGCAGAGCGTCTCAGAGCGTCTCAGAGCAGAGCGTCTCAGAGCGGAGCGGAGCGTCTCAGAGCGTAGCGTCTCAGAGCGGAGCGGAGCAGAGCGTCTCAGAGCGGAGCGGAGCAGAGCGTCTCAGAGCGGAGCGTCTCAGAGCAGAGCGTCTCAGAGCAGAGCGTCTCAGAGCAGAACGGAGCGGAGCAGAGCGTCTCAGAGCGGAGCGTCTCAGAGCGGAGCGTCTCAGAGCGGAGCGGAGCAGAGCGTCTCAGAGCGGAGCGTCTCAGAGCAGAGCGTCTCAGAGCAAATCGGAGCAGAGCGTCTCAGAGCGGAGCATCTCAGAGCGGAGCGGAGCGGAGCGGAGCAGAGCGTCTCAAAGCGGAGCGGAGCAGAGCGTCTCAGAGCAGAGCGGAGCATCTCAGAGCGGAGCGGAGCGTCTCAGAGCGGAGCGGAGCAGAGCGTCTCAGAGCAGAGCGGAGCGTCTCAGAGCGGAGCGGAGCAGAGCGTCTCAGAGCGGAGCAGAGCGTCTCAGAGCGGAGCGTCTCAGAGCAGAACGTCTCAGAGCAGAGTGTCTCAGAGCGGAGCGTCTCAGAGCGGAGCGGAGCAGAACGTCTCAGAGCGGAGCGGAGCAGAGCGTCTCAGAGCGGAGCATCTCAGAGCGGAGCATCTCAGAGCGGAGCGGAGCAGAGCGTCTCAGAGCGGAGCGGAGCAGAGCGTCTCAGAGCGTCTCAGAGCAGAGCGTCTCAGAGCGGAGCGGAGCAGAGCGTCTCAGAGCGGAGCATCTCAGAGCGGAGCATCTCAGAGCGGAGCGGAGCAGAGCGTCTCAGAGCGGAGCGGAGCAGAGCGTCTCAGAGCGTCTCAGAGCAGAGCGTCTCAGAGCGGAGCAGAGCGTCTCAGAGCGGAGCAGAGCGTCTCAGAGCAGAGCGTCTCAGAGCGTCTCAGAGCAGAGCGTCTCAGAGCGGAGCGTCTCAGAGCGGAGCGGAGCAGAGCGGAGCGTCTCAGAGCGGAGCGGAGCAGTGCGTCTCAGAGCAGAGCAGTCTCAGAGCAGAGCAGTCTCAGAGCGGAGCGGAGCAGAGCGGAGCGGAGCGTCTCATAGCGGAGCGTCTCAGAGCACAGCAGAGCGTCTCAGAGCGTCTCAGAGCGGAGCGGAGCAGAGCGTCTCAGAGCAGAGCAGTCTCAGATCGGAGCAGAGCAGAGCGTCTCAGAGCAGAGCAGTCTCAGATCGGAGCAGAGCGGAGCGTCTCAGAGCAGAGCGTCTCAGAGCGTCTCAGAGCAGAGCGTCTCAGAGCAGAGAGTCTCTCAGAGCGGAGCGGAGCAGAGCGTCTCAGAGCAGAGCAGTCTCAGAGCGGAGCGGAGCGTCTCAGAGCGGAGCGGAGCAGAGCGTCTCAGAGCAGAGCAGAGCGTCTCAGAGCGTCTCAGAGCGTCTCAGAGCAGAGCAGTCTCCGATCGGAGCAGAGCAGAGCGTCTCAGATCGGAGCAGAGCGGAGCAGAGCATCTCAGAGCGTCTCAGAGCAGAGCGTCTCAGAGCGGAGCGGAGCGTCTCAGAGCGTAGCGTCTCAGAGCGGAGCAGAGCGTCTCAGAGCGGAGCGGAGCAGAGCGTCTCAGAGCGGAGCGTCTCAGAGCAGAGCGTCTCAGAGCAGAGCGTCTCAGAGCAGAACGGAGCGGAGCAGAGCGTCTTAGAGCGGAGCGTCTCAGAGCGGAGCGTCTCAGAGCGGAGCGTCTCAGAGCGGAGCGGAGCAGAGCGTCTCAGAGCGGAGCGGAGCAGAGCGTCTCAGAGCGGAGCGTCTTTGAGCAGAGCGTCTCAGAGCAAATCGGAGCAGAGCGTCTCAGAGCGGAGCATCTCAGAGCGGAGCGGAGCGGAGCGGAGCAGAGCGTCTCAAAGCGGAGCGGAGCAGAGCATCTCAGAGCAGAGCGGAACATCTCAGAGCGGAGCGGAGCAGAGCGTCTCAGAGCGGAGCGGAGCAGAGCGTCTCAGAGCGGAGCGTCTCAGAGCAGAACGTCTCAGAGCAGAGCGTCTCAGAGCGGAGCGTCTCAGAGCGGAGCGGAGCAGAGCGTCTCAGAGCAGAGCGTCTCAGAGCGGAGCGGAGCAGAGCGTCTCAGAGCGGAGCATCTCAGAGCGGAGCATCTCAGAGCGGAGCGGAGCAGAGCGTCTCAGAGCGGAGCGGAGCAGAGCGTCTCAGAGCGTCTCAGAGCAGAGCGTCTCAGAGCGGAGCAGAGCGTCTCAGAGCGTCTCAGAGCAGAGCGTCTCAGAGCGGAGCGGAGCAGAGCGGAGCGTCTCAGAGCGGAGCGGAGCAGTGCGTCTCAGAGCAGAGCAGTCTCAGAGCAGAGCAGTCTCAGAGCGGAGCGGAGCAGAGCGGAGCGGAGCGGAGCGGAGCGTCTCAGAGCGGAGCGTCTCAGAGCAGAGCAGAGCGTCTCAGAGCGTCTCAGAGCGGAGCGGAGCAGAGCGTCTCAGAGCAGAGCAGTCTCAGATCGGAGCAGAGCAGAGCGTCTCAGAGCAGAGCAGTCTCAGAACGGAGCAGAGCGGAGCGTCTCAGAGCAGAGCGTCTCAGAGCGTCTCAGAGCAGAGCGTCTCAGAGCAGAGCGTCTCAGAGCAGAGCGTCTCTCAGAGCGGAGCGGAGCAGAGCATCTCAGAGCAGAGCAGTCTCAGAGCAGAGCAGTCTCAGAGCGGAGCGGAGCAGAGCGGAGCGGAGTAGAGCGGAGCGGAGAGTCTCAGAGCGGAGCGGAGCAGAGCGTCTCAGAGCAGAGCAGAGTGTCTCAGAGCGGAGCAGAGCGTCTCAGAGCAGAGCAGTCTCCGATCGGAGCAGAGCAGAGCGTCTCAGAGCAGAGCAGTCTCAGATCGGAGCAGAGCGGAGCGTCTCAGAGCGGAGCAGAGCAGAGCGTCTCAGAGCGGAACGGAGCAGAGCGTCTCAGAGCGGAGCGGAGCGTCTCAGAGCGGAGCGTCTCAGAGCGGAGCAGAGCGTCTCAGAGCGGAGCGGAGCAGAGCGTCTCAGAGCAGAGCGTCTCAGAGCGGAGCGGAGCGTCTCAGAGCGGAGCGTCTCAGAGCAGAGCGTCTCAGAGCAGAGCGTCTCAGAGCAGAGCGTCTCAGAGCAGAACGGAGCGGAGCAGAGCGTCTCAGCGGAGCAGAGCGTCTCAGAGCGGAGCGTCTCAGAGCGGAGCGGAGCAGAGCGTCTCAGAGCGGAGCAGAGCGTCTCAGAGCGGAGCGTCTCAGAACGGAGCGTCTCAGAGCGGAGCGGAGCAGAGCGTCTCAGAGCGGAGCGTCTCAGAGCAGAGCGTCTCAGAGCAGAACGGAGCAGAGCGTCTCAGAGCGGAGCATCTCAGAGCGGAGCGGAGCAGAGCGTCTTAGAGCGGAGCGGAGCAGAGCGTCTCAGAGCAGAGCGGAGCGTCTCAGAGCGGAGCGGAGCAGAGCGTCTCACAGCGGAGCGGATCATCTAAGAGCGGAGCGGAGCGTCTCAGAGCGGAGCAGAGCGGAGCGTCTCAGAGCGGAGCGGAGCAGAGCGTATCAGAGCGGAGCGGAGCAGAGCGTCTCAGAGCGGAGCGTCTCAGAGCAGAGCGTCTCAGAGCAGAGCGTCTCAGAGCGGAGCGGAGCAGAGCGTCTCAGAGCGGAGCGGAGCAGAGCGTCTGAGAGCGGAGCGGAGCAGAGCGTCTCAGAGCGGAGCGGAGCAAAGCGTCTCAGAGCGTCTCAGAGCGGAGCGGAGCAGATCGTCTCAGAGCAGAGCGGAGCAGAGCGTCTCAGAGCGGAGCGGAGCAGAGCGTTTCAGAGCGGAGCATCTCAGAGCGGAGCGTCTCAGAGCAGAGCGTCTCAGAGCAGAGCGTCTCAGAGCGGAGCGGAGCAGAGCGTCTCAGAGCAGAGCGTCTCAGAGCGGAGCGTCTCAGAGCAGAGCGTCTCAGAGCAGAGCAGAGCGTCTCAGAGCGTCTCAGAGCAGAGCGTCTCAGAGCGGAGCAGAGCGTCTCAGAGCAGAGCAGAGCGTCTCAGAGCGTCTCAGAGCAGAGCGTCTCAGAGCAGAGCGTCTCAGAGCGGAGCAGAGCGTCTCAGAGCAGAGCAGAGCGTCTCAGAGCGTCTCAGAGCGTCTCAGAGCGGAGCGGAGCAGAGCGTCTCAGAGCAGAGCAGTCTCAGAGCAGAGCAGTCTCAGAGCGGAGCGGAGCAGAGCGGAGCGGAGCGTCTCAGAGCGGAGCGGATCAGAGCGTCTCAGAGCAGAGCAGAGCGTCTCAGAGCGGAGCAGAGCGTCTCAGAGCGGAGCGGAGCAGAGCGTCTCAGAGCAGAGCAGTCTCAGATCGGAGCAGAGCGGAACATCTCAGAGCAGAGCGTCTCAGAGCGGAGCAGAGCAGAGCGTCTCAGAGCGGAGCGGAGCAGAGCGTCTCAGATCGTCTCAGAGCGGAGCGTCTCAGAGCGGAGCAGAGCGTCTCAGAGCGGAGCGGAGCAGAGCGTCTCAGAGCGGAGCGGAGCAGAGAGTCTCAGAGCGGAGCGTCTCAGAGTGGAGCGGAGCGTCTCAGAGTGGAGCGTCTCAGAGCAGAGGGTCTCAGAGCAGAACGGAGCGGAGCAGAGCGTCTCAGAGCGGAGCGGAGCGTCTCAGAGCGGAGCGTCTCAGAGCGGAGCGTCTCAGAGCGGAGCGGAGCAGAGCGTCTCAGAGCGGAGCAGAGCGTCTCAGAGCGGAGCGTCTCAGAGCGGAGCGGAGCAGAGCGTCTCAGAGCGGAGCGGAGCAGAGCGTCTCAGAGCGGAGCGGAGCAGAGCGTCTCAGAGCGGAGCGGAGCGTCTCAGAACGGAGCGTCTCAGAGCGGAGCAGAGCGTCTCAGAGCGGAGCGGAGCAGAGCGGAGCAGAGCGGAGCAGAGCGGAGCAGAGCGTCTCAGAGCGGAGCGGAGCAGAGCGTCTCAGAGCAGAGCGTCTCAGAGCGGAGCGGAGCGTCTCAGAGCGGAGCGTCTCAGAGCAGAGCGTCTCAGAGCAGAACGGAGCGGAGCAGAGCGTCTCAGAGCGGAGCGGAGCAGAGCGTCTCAGAACGGAGCAGAGCGTCTCAGAGCGGAGCGTCTCAGAGCGGAGCGGAGCAGAGCGTCTCAGAGCGGAGCGTCTCAGAGCGGAGCGTCTCAGAGCGGAGCGTCTCAGAGCAGAGCGTCTCAGAGCAGAACGGAGCGGAGCAGAGCGTCTCAGAGCGGAGCAGAGCGTCTCAGAGCGGAGCGTCTCAGAGCGGAGCGGAGCAGAGCGGAGCAGAGCGGAGCAGAGCGTCTCAGAGCGGAGCGTCTCAGAGCGGAGCGGAGCAGAGCGTCTCAGAGAGGAGCGGAGCAGAGCGTCTCAGAGCGGAGCGTCTCAGAGCAGAGCGTCTCAGAGCGGAGCGGAGCAGAGCGTCTCAGAGCGGAGCGTCTCAGAGCAGAGCGTCTCAGAGCGGAGCGGAGCAGAGCGTCTCAGAGCAGAGCGTCTCAGAGCGGAGCGTCTCAGAGCAGAGCGTCTCAGAGCGGAGCGGAGCATAGCGTCTCAGAGCAGAGCGTCTCAGAGCGTCTCAGAGCAGAGCGTCCGGGGCGGAGCGGAGCAGAGCGGAGCGGAGCGTCTCAGAGCGGAGCGGAGCAGAGCGTCACAGAGCAGAGCGGAGCGTCTCAGAGCGGAGCGGAGCAGAGCGTCTCAGAGCAGAGCAGTCTCAGATCGGAGCAGAGCGGAACATCTCAGAGCAGAGCGTCTCAGAGCGGAGCAGAGCAGAGCGTCTCAGAGCGGAGCGGAGCAGAGCGTCTCAGATCGTCTCAGAGCGGAGCGTCTCAGAGCGGAGCAGAGCGTCTCAGAGCGGAGCGGAGCAGAGCGTCTCAGAGCGGAGCGGAGCAGAGAGTCTCAGAGCGGAGCGTCTCAGAGTGGAGCGGAGCGTCTCAGAGTGGAGCGTCTCAGAGCAGAGGGTCTCAGAGCAGAACGGAGCGGAGCAGAGCGTCTCAGAGCGGAGCGGAGCGTCTCAGAGCGGAGCGTCTCAGAGCGGAGCGTCTCAGAGCGGAGCGGAGCAGAGCGTCTCAGAGCGGAGCAGAGCGTCTCAGAGCGGAGCGTCTCAGAGCGGAGCGGAGCAGAGCGTCTCAGAGCGGAGCGGAGCAGAGCGTCTCAGAGCGGAGCGGAGCAGAGCGTCTCAGAGCGGAGCGGAGCGTCTCAGAACGGAGCGTCTCAGAGCGGAGCAGAGCGTCTCAGAGCGGAGCGGAGCAGAGCGGAGCAGAGCGGAGCAGAGCGTCTCAGAGCGGAGCGGAGCAGAGCGTCTCAGAGCAGAGCGTCTCAGAGCGGAGCGTCTCAGAGCAGAGCGTCTCAGAGCAGAACGGAGCGGAGCAGAGCGTCTCAGAGCGGAGCGGAGCAGAGCGTCTCAGAACGGAGCAGAGCGTCTCAGAGCGGAGCGTCTCAGAGCGGAGCGGAGCAGAGCGTCTCAGAGCGGAGCGTCTCAGAGCGGAGCGTCTCAGAGCGGAGCGTCTCAGAGCAGAGCGTCTCAGAGCAGAACGGAGCGGAGCAGAGCGTCTCAGAGCGGAGCAGTGCGTCTCAGAGCGGAGCGTCTCAGAGCGGAGCGGAGCAGAGCGGAGCAGAGCGGAGCAGAGCGTCTCAGAGCGGAGCGTCTCAGAGCGGAGCGGAGCAGAGCGTCTCAGAGAGGAGCGGAGCAGAGCGTCTCAGAGCGGAGCGTCTCAGAGCAGAGCGTCTCAGAGCGGAGCGGAGCAGAGCGTCTCAGAGCGGAGCGTCTCAGAGCAGAGCGTCTCAGAGCGGAGCGGAGCAGAGCGTCTCAGAGCAGAGCGTCTCAGAGCGGAGCGTCTCAGAGCAGAGCGTCTCAGAGCGGAGCGGAGCATAGCGTCTCAGAGCAGAGCGTCTCAGAGCGTCTCAGAGCAGAGCGTCCGGGGCGGAGCGGAGCAGAGCGGAGCGGAGCGTCTCAGAGCGGAGCGGAGCAGAGCGTCACAGAGCAGAGCGGAGCGTCTCAGAGCGGAGCGGAGAAGAGCGTCTCAGAGCAGAGCGTCTCAGAGCGGAGTAGAGCGTCTCAGAGCGGAGCAGAGCAGAGCGGAGCAGAGCGTCTCAGAGCGGAGCGTCTCAGAGAAGAGCGTCTCAGAGCGGAGCGTCTCAGAGCGGAGCGGAGCAGAGCGTCTCAGAGCGGAGCGGAGCATCTCAGAGCGGAGCGTCTCAGAGTGGAGCGTCTCAGAGCGGAGCAGAGCGTCTCAGAGCGGAGCAGTCTCAGAGCGGAGCGGAGCAGAGCTCTGAGACGCTCTGCTCTGAGACGCTCTGCTCCGCTCCGCTCTGAGACGCGGAGTGGAGCAGAGAGCGGAGCGTCTCAGAGCGGAGCGTCTCAGAGCGGAGCGGAGCAGAGCGTCTCAGAGCAGAGCGTCTCAGAGCAGAAAGTCTCAGAGCGGAGCGTCTCAGAGTGGAGCGTCTCAGAGCGGAGCGTCTCAGAGCGTCTCAGAGCGTCTCAGAGCGGAGCGTCTCAGAGCGGAGCGGAGCAGAGCGTCTCAGAGCAGAGCGTCTCAGAGCGTCTCAGAGCAGAGCGTCTCAGAGCGGAGCGGAGCGTCTCAGAGCGTAGCGGAGCAGAGCGTCTCAGAGCGGAGCGGAGCAGAGCGTCTCAGAGCGGAGCGTCTCAGAGCAGAGCGTCTCAGAGCAGAGCGTCTCAGAGCAGAACGGAGCGGAGCAGAGCGTCTCAGAGCGGAGCGTCTCAGAGCGGAGCGTCTCAGAGCGGAGCGGAGCAGAGCAGAGCGTCTCAGAGCGGAGCGGAGCAGAGCGTCTCAGAGCGGAGCGTCTCAGAGCAGAGCGTCTCAGAGCAAATCGGAGCAGAGCGTCTCAGAGCGGAGCATCTCAGAGCGGAGCGGAGCGGAGCGGAGCGGAGCGGAGCAGAGCGTCTCAAAGCGGAGCGGAGCAGAGCGTCTCAGAGCAGAGCGGAGCATCTCAGAGCGGAGCGGAGCGTCTCAGAGCGGAGCGGAGCAGAGCGTCTCAGAGCAGAGCGGAGCGTCTCAGAGCGGAGCGGAGCAGAGCGTCTCAGAGCGGAGCAGAGCGTCTCAGAGCGGAGCGTCTCAGAGCAGAACGTCTCAGAGCAGAGCGTCTCAGAGCGGAGCGTCTCAGAGCGGAGCGGAGCAGAGCGTCTCAGAGCAGAGCGTCTCAGAGCGGAGCGGAGCAGAGCGGAGCGGAGCAGAGCGTCTCAGAGCGGAGCATCTCAGAGCGGAGCATCTCAGAGCGGAGCGGAGCAGAGCGTCTCAGAGCGGAGCGGAGCAGAGCGTCTCAGAGCGTCTCAGAGCAGAGCGTCTCAGAGCGGAGCGGAGCAGAGCGTCTCAGAGCGGAGCATCTCAGAGCGGAGCATCTCAGAGCGGAGCATCTCAGAGCGGAGCGGAGCAGAGCGTCTCAGAGCGGAGCGGAGCAGAGCGTCTCAGAGCGTCTCAGAGCAGAGCGTCTCAGAGCGGAGCAGAGCGTCTCAGAGCGGAGCAGAGCGTCTCAGAGCAGAGCGTCTCAGAGCGTCTCAGAGCAGAGCGTCTCAGAGCAGAGCGTCTCAGAGCGGAGCGGAGCAGAGCGGAGCGTCTCAGAGCGGAGCGGAGCAGTGCGTCTCAGAGCAGAGCAGTCTCAGAGCAGAGCAGTCTCAGAGCGGAGCGGAGCGGAGCAGAGCGGAGCGGAGCGTCTCATAGCGGAGCGTCTCAGAGCACAGCAGAGCGTCTCAGAGCGTCTCAGAGCGGAGCGGAGCAGAGCGTCTCAGAGCAGAGCAGTCTCAGATCGGAGCAGAGCAGAGCGTCTCAGAGCAGAGCAGTCTCAGATCGGAGCAGAGCGGAGCGTCTCAGAGCAGAGCGTCTCAGAGCGTCTCAGAGCAGAGCGTCTCAGAGCAGAGAGTCTCTCAGAGCGGAGCGGAGCAGAGCGTCTCAGAGCAGAGCAGTCTCAGAGCGGAGCGGAGCGTCTCAGAGCGGAGCGGAGCAGAGCGTCTCAGAGCAGAGCAGAGCGTCTCAGAGCGTCTCAGAGCGTCTCAGAGCAGAGCAGTCTCTGATCGGAGCAGAGCAGAGCGTCTCAGATCGGAGCAGAGCGGAGCAGAGCATCTCAGAGCGTCTCAGAGCAGAGCGTCTCAGAGCGGAGCGGAGCGTCTCAGAGCGTAGCGTCTCAGAGCGGAGCAGAGCGTCTCAGAGCGGAGCGGAGCAGAGCGTCTCAGAGCGGAGCGTCTCAGAGCAGAGCGTCTCAGAGCAGAGCGTCTCAGAGCAGAACGGAGCGGAGCAGAGCGTCTTAGAGCGGAGCGTCTCAGAGCGGAGCGTCTCAGAGCGGAGCGTCTCAGAGCGGAGCGGAGCAGAGCGTCTCAGAGCGGAGCGGAGCAGAGCGTCTCAGAGCGGAGCGTCTTTGAGCAGAGCGTCTCAGAGCAAATCGGAGCAGAGCGTCTCAGAGCGGAGCATCTCAGAGCGGAGCGGAGCGGAGCGGAGCAGAGCGTCTCAAAGCGGAGCGGAGCAGAGCATCTCAGAGCAGAGCGGAGCATCTCAGAGCGGAGCGGAGCAGAGCGTCTCAGAGCGGAGCGGAGCAGAGCGTCTCAGAGCGGAGCGTCTCAGAGCAGAACGTCTCAGAGCAGAGCGTCTCAGAGCGGAGCGTCTCAGAGCGGAGCGGAGCAGAGCGTCTCAGAGCAGAGCGTCTCAGAGCGGAGCGGAGCAGAGCGTCTCAGAGCGGAGCATCTCAGAGCGGAGCATCTCAGAGCGGAGCGGAGCAGAGCGTCTCAGAGCGGAGCGGAGCAGAGCGTCTCAGAGCGTCTCAGAGCAGAGCGTCTCAGAGCGGAGCAGAGCGTCTCAGAGCGTCTCAGAGCAGAGCGTCTCAGAGCGGAGCGGAGCAGAGCGGAGCGTCTCAGAGCGGAGCGGAGCAGTGCGTCTCAGAGCAGAGCAGTCTCAGAGCAGAGCAGTCTCAGAGCGGAGCGGAGCAGAGCGGAGCGGAGCGTCTCAGAGCGGAGCGTCTCAGAGCAGAGCAGAGCGTCTCAGAGCGTCTCAGAGCGGAGCGGAGCAGAGCGTCTCAGAGCAGAGCAGTCTCAGATCGGAGCAGAGCAGAGCGTCTCAGAGCAGAGCAGTCTCAGATCGGAGCAGAGCGGAGCGTCTCAGAGCAGAGCGTCTCAGAGCGTCTCAGAGCAGAGCGTCTCAGAGCAGAGCGTCTCAGAGCAGAGCGTCTCTCAGAGCGGAGCGGAGCAGAGCGTCTCAGAGCAGAGCAGTCTCAGAGCAGAGCAGTCTCAGAGCGGAGCGGAGCAGAGCGGAGCGGAGCAGAGCGGAGCGGAGCGTCTCAGAGCGGAGCGGAGCAGAGCGTCTCAGAGCAGAGCAGAGTGTCTCAGAGCGGAGCAGAGCGTCTCAGAGCAGAGCAGTCTCCGATCGGAGCAGAGCAGAGCGTCTCAGAGCAGAGCAGTCTCAGATCGGAGCAGAGCGGAGCGTCTCAGAGCGGAGCAGAGCAGAGCGTCTCAGAGCGGAACGGAGCAGAGCGTCTCAGAGCGGAGCGGAGCGTCTCAGAGCGGAGCGTCTCAGAGCGGAGCAGAGCGTCTCAGAGCGGAGCGGAGCAGAGCGTCTCAGAGCAGAGCGTCTCAGAGCGGAGCGGAGCGTCTCAGAGCGGAGCGTCTCAGAGCAGAGCGTCTCAGAGCAGAGCGTCTCAGAGCAGAGCGTCTCAGAGCAGAGCGTCTCAGAGCAGAACGGAGCGGAGCAGAGCGTCTCAGCGGAGCAGAGCGTCTCAGAGCGGAGCGTCTCAGAGCGGAGCGGAGCAGAGCGTCTCAGAGCGGAGCAGAGCGTCTCAGAGCGGAGCGTCTCAGAACGGAGCGTCTCAGAGCGGAGCGGAGCAGAGCGTCTCAGAGCGGAGCGTCTCAGAGCAGAGCGTCTCAGAGCAGAACGGAGCAGAGCGTCTCAGAGCGGAGCATCTCAGAGCGGAGCGGAGCAGAGCGTCTTAGAGCGGAGCGGAGCAGAGCGTCTCAGAGCAGAGCGGAGCGTCTCAGAGCGGAGCGGAGCAGAGCGTCTCACAGCGGAGCGGATCATCTAAGAGCGGAGCGGAGCGTCTCAGAGCGGAGCAGAGCGGAGCGTCTCAGAGCGGAGCGGAGCAGAGCGTATCAGAGCGGAGCGGAGTAGAGCGTCTCAGAGCAGAGCGTCTCAGAGCGGAGCGGAGCGGAGCAGAGCGTCTCAGAGCGGAGCGTCTCAGAGCGGAGCGTCTCAGAGCAGAGCGTCTCAGAGCGGAGCGGAGCGTCTCAGAGCGTAGCGGAGCAGAGCGTCTCAGAGCGGAGCGGAGCAGAGCGTCTCAGAGCGGAGCGTCTCAGAGCAGAGCGTCTCAGAGCAGAGCGTCTCAGAGCAGAACGGAGCGGAGCAGAGCGTCTCAGAGCGGAGCGTCTCAGAGCGGAGCGTCTCAGAGCGGAGCGGAGCAGAGCGTCTCAGAGCGGAGCGGAGCAGAGCGTCTCAGAGCGGAGCGTCTCAGAGCAGAGCGTCTCAGAGCAAATCGGAGCAGAGCGTCTCAGAGCGGAGCATCTCAGAGCGGAGCGGAGCGGAGCGGAGCAGAGCGTCTCAAAGCGGAGCGGAGCAGAGCGTCTCAGAGCAGAGCGGAGCATCTCAGAGCGGAGCGGAGCGTCTCAGAGCGGAGCGGAGCAGAGCGTCTCAGAGCAGAGCGGAGCGTCTCAGAGCGGAGCGGAGCAGAGCGTCTCAGAGCGGAGCAGAGCGTCTCAGAGCGGAGCGTCTCAGAGCAGAACGTCTCAGAGCAGAGCGTCTCAGAGCGGAGCGTCTCAGAGCGGAGCGGAGCAGAGCGTCTCAGAGCAGAGCGTCTCAGAGCGGAGCGGAGCAGAGCGTCTCAGAGCGGAGCATCTCAGAGCGGAGCATCTCAGAGCGGAGCGGAGCAGAGCGTCTCAGAGCGGAGCGGAGCAGAGCGTCTCAGAGCGTCTCAGAGCAGAGCGTCTCAGAGCGGAGCGGAGCAGAGCGTCTCAGAGCGGAGCATCTCAGAGCGGAGCATCTCAGAGCGGAGCGGAGCAGAGCGTCTCAGAGCGGAGCGGAGCAGAGCGTCTCAGAGCGTCTCAGAGCAGAGCGTCTCAGAGCGGAGCAGAGCGTCTCAGAGCGGAGCAGAGCGTCTCAGAGCAGAGCGTCTCAGAGCGTCTCAGAGCAGAGCGTCTCAGAGCAGAGCGTCTCAGAGCGGAGCGGAGCAGAGCGGAGCGTCTCAGAGCGGAGCGGAGCAGTGCGTCTCAGAGCAGAGCAGTCTCAGAGCAGAGCAGTCTCAGAGCGGAGCGGAGCAGAGCGGAGCGGAGCGTCTCATAGCGGAGCGTCTCAGAGCACAGCAGAGCGTCTCAGAGCGTCTCAGAGCGGAGCGGAGCAGAGCGTCTCAGAGCAGAGCAGTCTCAGATCGGAGCAGAGCAGAGCGTCTCAGAGCAGAGCAGTCTCAGATCGGAGCAGAGCGGAGCGTCTCAGAGCAGAGCGTCTCAGAGCGTCTCAGAGCAGAGCGTCTCAGAGCAGAGAGTCTCTCAGAGCGGAGCGGAGCAGAGCGTCTCAGAGCAGAGCAGTCTCAGAGCGGAGCGGAGCGTCTCAGAGCGGAGCGGAGCAGAGCGTCTCAGAGCAGAGCAGAGCGTCTCAGAGCGTCTCAGAGCGTCTCAGAGCAGAGCAGTCTCCGATCGGAGCAGAGCAGAGCGTCTCAGATCGGAGCAGAGCGGAGCAGAGCATCTCAGAGCGTCTCAGAGCAGAGCGTCTCAGAGCGGAGCGGAGCGTCTCAGAGCGTAGCGTCTCAGAGCGGAGCAGAGCGTCTCAGAGCGGAGCGGAGCAGAGCGTCTCAGAGCGGAGCGTCTCAGAGCAGAGCGTCTCAGAGCAGAGCGTCTCAGAGCAGAACGGAGCGGAGCAGAGCGTCTTAGAGCGGAGCGTCTCAGAGCGGAGCGTCTCAGAGCGGAGCGTCTCAGAGCGGAGCGGAGCAGAGCGTCTCAGAGCGGAGCGGAGCAGAGCGTCTCAGAGCGGAGCGTCTTTGAGCAGAGCGTCTCAGAGCAAATCGGAGCAGAGCGTCTCAGAGCGGAGCATCTCAGAGCGGAGCGGAGCGGAGCAGAGCGTCTCAAAGCGGAGCGGAGCAGAGCATCTCAGAGCAGAGCGGAGCATCTCAGAGCGGAGCGGAGCAGAGCGTCTCAGAGCGGAGCGGAGCAGAGCGTCTCAGAGCGGAGCGTCTCAGAGCAGAACGTCTCAGAGCAGAGCGTCTCAGAGCGGAGCGTCTCAGAGCGGAGCGGAGCAGAGCGTCTCAGAGCAGAGCGTCTCAGAGCGGAGCGGAGCAGAGCGTCTCAGAGCGGAGCAGAGCGTCTCAGAGCGGAGCGTCTCAGAGCGGAGCGGAGCAGAGCGTCTCAGAGCGGAGCGGAGCAGAGCGTCTCAGAGCGGAGCGGAGCGTCTCAGAACGGAGCGTCTCAGAGCGGAGCAGAGCGTCTCAGAGCGGAGCGGAGCAGAGCGGAGCAGAGCGGAGCGGAGCAGAGCGTCTCAGAGCGGAGCGTCTTTGAGCAGAGCGTCTCAGAGCAAATCGGAGCAGAGCGTCTCAGAGCGGAGCATCTCAGAGCGGAGCGGAGCGGAGCAGAGCGTCTCAAAGCGGAGCGGAGCAGAGCATCTCAGAGCAGAGCGGAGCATCTCAGAGCGGAGCGGAGCAGAGCGTCTCAGAGCGGAGCGGAGCAGAGCGTCTCAGAGCGGAGCGTCTCAGAGCAGAACGTCTCAGAGCAGAGCGTCTCAGAGCGGAGCGTCTCAGAGCGGAGCGGAGCAGAGCGTCTCAGAGCAGAGCGTCTCAGAGCGGAGCGGAGCAGAGCGTCTCAGAGCGGAGCATCTCAGAGCGGAGCATCTCAGAGCGGAGCGGAGCAGAGCGTCTCAGAGCGGAGCGGAGCAGAGCGTCTCAGAGCGTCTCAGAGCAGAGCGTCTCAGAGCGGAGCAGAGCGTCTCAGAGCGTCTCAGAGCAGAGCGTCTCAGAGCGGAGCGGAGCAGAGCGGAGCGTCTCAGAGCGGAGCGGAGCAGTGCGTCTCAGAGCAGAGCAGTCTCAGAGCAGAGCAGTCTCAGAGCGGAGCGGAGCAGAGCGGAGCGGAGCGTCTCAGAGCGGAGCGTCTCAGAGCAGAGCAGAGCGTCTCAGAGCGTCTCAGAGCGGAGCGGAGCAGAGCGTCTCAGAGCAGAGCAGTCTCAGATCGGAGCAGAGCAGAGCGTCTCAGAGCAGAGCAGTCTCAGATCGGAGCAGAGCGGAGCGTCTCAGAGCAGAGCGTCTCAGAGCGTCTCAGAGCAGAGCGTCTCAGAGCAGAGCGTCTCTCAGAGCGGAGCGGAGCAGAGCGTCTCAGAGCAGAGCAGTCTCAGAGCAGAGCAGTCTCAGAGCGGAGCGGAGCAGAGCGGAGCGGAGCAGAGCGGAGCGGAGCGTCTCAGAGCGGAGCGGAGCAGAGCGTCTCAGAGCAGAGCAGAGTGTCTCAGAGCGGAGCAGAGCGTCTCAGAGCAGAGCAGTCTCCGATCGGAGCAGAGCAGAGCGTCTCAGAGCAGAGCAGTCTCAGATCGGAGCAGAGCGGAGCGTCTCAGAGCGGAGCAGAGCAGAGCGTCTCAGAGCGGAACGGAGCAGAGCGTCTCAGAGCGGAGCGGAGCGTCTCAGAGCGGAGCGTCTCAGAGCGGAGCAGAGCGTCTCAGAGCGGAGCGGAGCAGAGCGTCTCAGAGCAGAGCGTCTCAGAGCGGAGCGGAGCGTCTCAGAGCGGAGCGTCTCAGAGCAGAGCGTCTCAGAGCAGAGCGTCTCAGAGCAGAGCGTCTCAGAGCAGAACGGAGCGGAGCAGAGCGTCTCAGCGGAGCAGAGCGTCTCAGAGCGGAGCGTCTCAGAGCGGAGCGGAGCAGAGCGTCTCAGAGCGGAGCAGAGCGTCTCAGAGCGGAGCGTCTCAGAACGGAGCGTCTCAGAGCGGAGCGGAGCAGAGCGTCTCAGAGCGGAGCGTCTCAGAGCAGAGCGTCTCAGAGCAGAACGGAGCAGAGCGTCTCAGAGCGGAGCATCTCAGAGCGGAGCGGAGCAGAGCGTCTTAGAGCGGAGCGGAGCAGAGCGTCTCAGAGCAGAGCGGAGCGTCTCAGAGCGGAGCGGAGCAGAGCGTCTCACAGCGGAGCGGATCATCTAAGAGCGGAGCGGAGCGTCTCAGAGCGGAGCAGAGCGGAGCGTCTCAGAGCGGAGCGTATCAGAGCGGAGCGGAGTAGAGCGTCTCAGAGCAGAGCGTCTCAGAGCGGAGCGGAGCGGAGCAGAGCGTCTCAGAGCGGAGCGTCTCAGAGCGGAGCGGAGCAGAGCGTCTCAGAGCGGAGCGTCTCAGAGCAGAGCGTCTCAGAGCAGAGCGTCTCAGAGCGGAGCGGAGCAGAGCGTCTCAGAGCGGAGCGGAGCAGAGCGTCTGAGAGCGGAGCGGAGCAGAGCGTCTCAGAGCGGAGCGGAGCAAAGCGTCTCAGAGCGTCTCAGAGCGGAGCGGAGCAGATCGTCTCAGAGCAGAGCGGAGCAGAGCGTCTCAGAGCGGAGCGGAGCAGAGCGTTTCAGAGCGGAGCATCTCAGAGCGGAGCGTCTCAGAGCAGAGCGTCTCAGAGCAGAGCGTCTCAGAGCGGAGCGGAGCAGAGCGTCTCAGAGCAGAGCGTCTCAGAGCGGAGCGTCTCAGAGCAGAGCGTCTCAGAGCAGAGCAGAGCGTCTCAGAGCGTCTCAGAGCAGAGCGTCTCAGAGCGGAGCAGAGCGTCTCAGAGCAGAGCAGAGCGTCTCAGAGCGTCTCAGAGCAGAGCGTCTCAGAGCAGAGCGTCTCAGAGCAGAGCGTCTCAGAGCGGAGCAGAGCGTCTCAGAGCAGAGCAGAGCGTCTCAGAGCGTCTCAGAGCGTCTCAGAGCGGAGCGGAGCAGAGCGTCTCAGAGCAGAGCAGTCTCAGAGCAGAGCAGTCTCAGAGCGGAGCGGAGCGGAGCAGAGCGGAGCGGAGCGTCTCAGAGCGGAGCGGAGCAGAGCGTCTCAGAGCAGAGCAGAGCGTCTCAGAGCGGAGCAGAGCGTCTCAGAGCGGAGCGGAGCAGAGCGTCTCAGAGCAGAGCAGTCTCAGATCGGAGCAGAGCGGAACGTCTCAGAGCAGAGCGTCTCAGAGCGGAGCAGAGCAGAGCGTCTCAGAGCGGAGCGGAGCAGAGCGTCTCAGATCGTCTCAGAGCGGAGCGTCTCAGAGCGGTTCAGAGCGTCTCAGAGCGGAGCGGAGCAGAGCGTCTCAGAGCGGAGCGGACCAGAGAGTCTCAGAGCGGAGCGTCTCAGAGTGGAGCGTCTCAAAGCAGAGCGTCTCAGAGCAGAACGGAGCGGAGCAGAGCGTCTCAGAGCGGAGCGGAGCGTCTCAGAGCGGAGCGTCTCAGAGCGGAGCGTCTCAGAGCGGAGCGGAGCAGAGCGTCTCAGAGCGGAGCAGAGCGTCTCAGAGCGGAGCGTCTCAGAGCGGAGCGGAGCAGAGCGTCTCAGAGCGGAGCGGAGCAGAGCGTCTCAGAGCGGAGCGGAGCAGAGCGTCTCAGAGCGGAGCGGAGCGTCTCAGAACGGAGCGTCTCAGAGCGGAGCAGAGCGTCTCAGAGCGGAGCGGAGCAGAGCGGAGCAGAGCGGAGCAGAGCGTCTCAGAGCGTCTCAGAGCGGAGCGGAGCAGAGCGTCTCAGAGCAGAGCGTCTCAGAGCGGAGCGGAGCGTCTCAGAGCGGAGCGTCTCAGAGCAGAGCGTCTCAGAGCAGAACGGAGCGGAGCAGAGCGTCTCAGAGCGGAGCGGAGCAGAGCTTCTCAGAGCGGAGCAGAGCGTCTCAGAGCGGAGCGTCTCAGAGCGGAGCGGAGCAGAGCGTCTCAGAGCAGAGCAGAGCGTCTCAGAGCGTCTCAGAGCGTCTCAGAGCGGAGCGGAGCAGAGCGTCTCAGAGCAGAGCAGTCTCAGAGCAGAGCAGTCTCAGAGCGGAGCGGAGCGGAGCAGAGCGGAGCGGAGCGTCTCAGAGCGGAGCGGAGCAGAGCGTCTCAGAGCAGAGCAGAGCGTCTCAGAGCGGAGCAGAGCGTCTCAGAGCGGAGCGGAGCAGAGCGTCTCAGAGCAGAGCAGTCTCAGATCGGAGCAGAGCGGAACGTCTCAGAGCAGAGCGTCTCAGAGCGGAGCAGAGCAGAGCGTCTCAGAGCGGAGCGGAGCAGAGCGTCTCAGATCGTCTCAGAGCGGAGCGTCTCAGAGCGGAGCAGAGCGTCTCAGAGCGGAGCGGAGCAGAGCGTCTCAGAGCGGAGCGGAGCAGAGAGTCTCAGAGCGGAGCGTCTCAGAGTGGAGCGTCTCAGAGCAGAGCGTCTCAGAGCAGAACGGAGCGGAGCAGAGCGTCTCAGAGCGGAGCGGAGCGTCTCAGAGCGGAGCGTCTCAGAGCGGAGCGTCTCAGAGCGGAGCGGAGCAGAGCGTCTCAGAGCGGAGCAGAGCGTCTCAGAGCGGAGCGTCTCAGAGCGGAGCGGAGCAGAGCGTCTCAGAGCGGAGCGGAGCAGAGCGTCTCAGAGCGGAGCGGAGCAGAGCGTCTCAGAGCGGAGCGGAGCGTCTCAGAACGGAGCGTCTCAGAGCGGAGCAGAGCGTCTCAGAGCGGAGCGGAGCAGAGCGGAGCAGAGCGGAGCAGAGCGTCTCAGAGCGTCTCAGAGCGGAGCGGAGCAGAGCGTCTCAGAGCAGAGCGTCTCAGAGCGGAGCGGAGCGTCTCAGAGCGGAGCGTCTCAGAGCAGAGCGTCTCAGAGCAGAACGGAGCGGAGCAGAGCGTCTCAGAGCGGAGCGGAGCAGAGCTTCTCAGAGCGGAGCAGAGCGTCTCAGAGCGGAGCGTCTCAGAGCGGAGCGGAGCAGAGCGTCTCAGAGCAGAGCGTCTCAGAGCGGAGCGTCTCAGAGCGGAGCGTCTCAGAGCAGAGCGTCTCAGAGCAGAACGGAGCGGAGCAGAGCGTCTCAGAGCGGAGCAGAGCGTCTCAGAGCGGAGCGTCTCAGAGCGGAGCGTCTCAGAGCGGAGCGGAGCAGAGCGTCTCAGAGAGGAGCGGAGCAGAGCGGAGCAGAGCGTCTCAGAGCGGAGCGTCTCAGAGCAGAGCGTCTCAGAGCGGAGCGGAGCAGAGCGTCTCAGAGCGGAGCGTCTCAGAGCAGAGCGTCTCAGAGCGGAGTGGAGCAGAGCGTCTCAGAGCGGAGCGGAGCAGAGAGTCTCAGAGCGGAGCGTCTCAGAGTGGAGCGGAGCGTCTCAGAGTGGAGCGTCTCAGAGCAG
Source organism: Gymnoscopelus microlampas (assembly GCF_963454915.1). Taxonomy (NCBI): domain Eukaryota; kingdom Metazoa; phylum Chordata; class Actinopteri; order Myctophiformes; family Myctophidae; genus Gymnoscopelus; species Gymnoscopelus microlampas. The sequence continues at coordinate 29,827,156 of NC_139955.1, forward strand.
AGCGTCTCAGAGCAGAACGGAGCGGAGCAGAGCGTCTCAGAGCGGAGCGGAGCGTCTCAGAGCGGAGCGTCTCAGAGCGGAGCGTCTCAGAGCGGAGCGGAGCAGAGCGTCTCAGAGCGGAGCAGAGCGTCTCAGAGCGGAGCGTCTCAGAGCGGAGCGGAGCAGAGCGTCTCAGAGCGGAGCGGAGCAGAGCGTCTCAGAGCGGAGCGGAGCAGAGCGTCTCAGAGCGGAGCGGAGCGTCTCAGAACGGAGCGTCTCAGAGCGGAGCAGAGCGTCTCAGAGCGGAGCGGAGCAGAGCGGAGCAGAGCGGAGCAGAGCGTCTCAGAGCGTCTCAGAGCGGAGCGGAGCAGAGCGTCTCAGAGCAGAGCGTCTCAGAGCGGAGCGGAGCGTCTCAGAGCGGAGCGTCTCAGAGCAGAGCGTCTCAGAGCAGAACGGAGTGGAGCAGAGCGTCTCAGAGCGGAGCGGAGCAGAGCTTCTCAGAGCGGAGCAGAGCGTCTCAGAGCGGAGCGTCTCAGAGCGGAGCGGAGCAGAGCGTCTCAGAGCAGAGCGTCTCAGAGCGGAGCGTCTCAGAGCGGAGCGTCTCAGAGCAGAGCGTCTCAGAGCAGAACGGAGCGGAGCAGAGCGTCTCAGAGCGGAGCAGAGCGTCTCAGAGCGGAGCGTCTCAGAGCGGAGCGTCTCAGAGCGGAGCGGAGCAGAGCGTCTCAGAGCGGAGCAGAGCGTCTCAGAGCGGAGCGTCTCAGAGCGGAGCGGAGCAGAGCGTCTCAGAGAGGAGCGGAGCAGAGCGTCTCAGAGCGGAGCGTCTCAGAGCAGAGCGTCTCAGAGCGGAGCGGAGCAGAGCGTCTCAGAGCGGAGCGTCTCAGAGCAGAGCGTCTCAGAGCGGAGCGGAGCAGAGCGTCTCAGAGCAGAGCGTCTCAGAGCGGAGCGTCTCAGAGCAGAGCGTCTCAGAGCGGAGCGGAGCAGAGCGTCTCAGAGCAGAGCGTCTCAGAGCGTCTCAGAGCAGAGCGTCCGGGGCGGAGCGGAGCAGAGCGGAGCGGAGCGTCTCAGAGCGGAGCGGAGCAGAGCGTCACAGAGCAGAGCGGAGCGTCTCAGAGCGGAGCGGAGAAGAGCGTCTCAGAGCAGAGCGTCTCAGAGCGGAGCAGAGCGTCTCAGAGCGGAGCAGAGCAGAGCGGAGCAGAGCGTCTCAGAGCGGAGCGTCTCAGAGCAGAGCGTCTCAGAGCGGAGCGTCTCAGAGCGGAGCGGAGCAGAGCGTCTCAGAGCGGAGCGGAGCATCTCAGAGCGGAGCGTCTCAGAGTGGAGCGTCTCAGAGCGGAGCAGAGCGTCTCAGAGCGGAGCAGTCTCAGAGCGGAGCGGAGCAGAGCTCTGAGACGCTCTGCTCTGAGACGCTCTGCTCCGCTCCGCTCTGAGACGCGGAGTGGAGCAGAGAGCGGAGCGTCTCAGAGCGGAGCAGAGCGGAGCGTCTCAGAGCGGAGCGGAGCAGAGCGTCTCAGAGCAGAGCGTCTCAGAGCAGAAAGTCTCAGAGCGGAGCGTCTCAGAGTGGAGCGTCTCAGAGCGGAGCGTCTCAGAGCGTCTCAGAGCGGAGCGTCTCAGAGCGGAGCGGAGCAGAGCGTCTCAGAGCAGAGCGTCTCAGAGCATCTCAGAGCAGAGCGGAGCAGAGCGTCTCAGAGCGGAGCGGAGCAGAGCAGAGCGTCTCAGAGCGGAGCGGAGCAGAGCGTCTCAGAGCAGAGCGTCTCAGAGCGGAGCGGAGCAGAGCGTCTCAGAGCAGAGCGTCTCAGAGCGGAGCGGAGCAGAGCGTCTCAGAGCGGAGCGTCTCAGAGCGGAGCGTCTCAGAGCAGAGCGTCTCAGAGCGGAGCATCTCAGAGCGGAGCGGAGCGTAGCGGAGCAGAGCGTCTCAAAGCGGAGCGGAGCAGAGCGTCTCAGAGCAGAGCGGAGCATCTCAGAGCGGAGCGGAGCGTCTCAGAGCGGAGCGGAGCAGAGCGTCTCAGAGCAGAGCGGAGCGTCTCAGAGCGGAGCGGAGCAGAGCGTCTCAGAGCGGAGCAGAGCGTCTCAGAGCGGAGCGTCTCAGAGCAGAACGTCTCAGAGCAGAGCGTCTCAGAGCGGAGCGTCTCAGAGCGGAGCGGAGCAGAGCGTCTCAGAGCAGAGCGTCTCAGAGCGGAGCGGAGCAGAGCGTCTCAGAGCGGAGCATCTCAGAGCGGAGCATCTCAGAGCGGAGCGGAGCAGAGCGTCTCAGAGCGGAGCGGAGCAGAGCGTCTCAGAGCGTCTCAGAGCAGAGCGTCTCAGAGCGGAGCGGAGCAGAGCGTCTCAGAGCGGAGCATCTCAGAGCGGATCATCTCAGAGGGGAGCGGAGCAGAGCGGAGCAGAGCGTCTCAGAGCGGAGCGGAGCAGAGCGTCTCAGAGCGTCTCAGAGCAGAGCGTCTCAGAGCGGAGCAGAGCGTCTCAGAGCGGAGCAGAGCGTCTCAGAGCAGAACGTCTCAGAGCGTCTCAGAGCAGAGCGTCTCAGAGCAGAGCGTCTCAGAGCGGAGCGGAGCAGAGCGGAGCGTCTCAGAGCGGAGCGGAGCAGTGCGTCTCAGAGCAGAGCAGTCTCAGAGCAGAGCAGTCTCAGAGCGGAGCGGAGCAGAGCGGAGCGGAGCGTCTCATAGCGGAGCGTCTCAGAGCAGAGCAGAGCGTCTCAGAGCGTCTCAGAGCGGAGCGGAGCAGAGCGTCTCAGAGCAGAGCAGTCTCAGATCGGAGCAGAGCAGAGCGTCTCAGAGCAGAGCAGTCTCAGATCGGAGCAGAGCGGAGCGTCTCAGAGCAGAGCGTCTCAGAGCGTCTCAGAGCAGAGCGTCTCAGAGCAGAGCGTCTCTCAGAGCGGAGCGGAGCAGAGCGTCTCAGAGCAGAGCAGTCTCAGAGCGGAGCGGAGCGTCTCAGAGCGGAGCGGAGCAGAGCGTCTCAGAGCAGAGCAGAGCGTCTCAGAGCGGAGCAGAGCGTCTCAGAGCAGAGCAGTCTCCGATCGGAGCAGAGCAGAGCGTCTCAGATCGGAGCAGAGCGGAGCAGAGCGTCTCAGAGCGTCTCAGAGCAGAGCGTCTCAGAGCGGAGCGGAGCGTCTCAGAGCGTAGCGTCTCAGAGCGGAGCAGAGCGTCTCAGAGCGGAGCGGAGCAGAGCGTCTCAGAGCGGAGCGTCTCAGAGCGGAGCGTCTCAGAGCAGAGCGTCTCAGAGCAGAGCGTCTCAGAGCAGAACGGAGCGGAGCAGAGCGTCTTAGAGCGGAGCGTCTCAGAGCGGAGCGTCTCAGAGCGGAGCGTCTCAGAGCGGAGCGGAGCAGAGCGTCTCAGAGCGGAGCGGAGCAGAGCGTCTCAGAGCGGAGCGTCTCAGAGCAGAGCGTCTCAGAGCAAATCGGAGCAGAGCGTCTCAGAGCGGAGCATCTCAGAGCGGAGCGGAGCGGAGCGGAGCAGAGCGTCTCAAAGCGGAGCGGAGCAGAGCATCTCAGAGCAGAGCGGAGCATCTCAGAGCGGAGCGTCTCAGAGCGAAGCGGAGCAGAGCGTCTCAGAGCAGAGCGGAGCGTCTCAGAGCGGAGCGGAGCAGAGCGGAGCAGAGCGTCTCAGAGCGGAGCGGAGCAGAGCGTCTCAGAGCGGAGCGTCTCAGAGCAGAACGTCTCAGAGCAGAGCGTCTCAGAGCGGAGCGTCTCAGAGCGGAGCGGAGCAGAGCGTCTCAGAGCAGAGCGTCTCAGAGCGGAGCGGAGCAGAGCGTCTCAGAGCGGAGCATCTCAGAGCGGAGCATCTCAGAGCGGAGCGGAGCAGAGCGTCTCAGAGCGGAGCGGAGCAGAGCGTCTCAGAGCGTCTCAGAGCAGAGCGTCTCAGAGCGGAGCAGAGCGTCTCAGAGCGTCTCAGAGCAGAGCGTCTCAGAGCGGAGCGGAGCAGAGCGTCTCAGAGCGGAGCGGAGCAGAGCGTCTCAGAGCGGAGCGGAGCAGAGCGTCTCAGAGCGGAGCGGAGCAGAGCGTCTCAGAGCGGAGCGGAGCAGAGCGTCTCAGAGCGGAGCGGAGCAGAGCGTCTCAGAGCGGAGCGTCTCAGAGCGGAGCGGAGCAGAGCGTCTCAGAGCGGAGCGTCTCAGAGCAGAGCGTCTCAGAGCAGAGCGTCTCAGAGTGGAGCGGAGCAGAGCGTCTCAGAGCGGAGCGTCTCAGAGCAGAACGTCTCAGAGCAGAGCGTCTCAGAGCGGAGCGTCTCAGAGCGGAGCGGAGCAGAGCGTCTCAGAGCAGAGCGTCTCAGAGCGGAGCGGAGCAGAGCGTCTCAGAGCGGAGCATCTCAGAGCGGAGCATCTCAGAGCGGAGCGGAGCAGAGCGTCTCAGAGCGGAGCGGAGCAGAGCGTCTCAGAGCGTCTCAGAGCAGAGCGTCTCAGAGCGGAGCAGAGCGTCTCAGAGCGTCTCAGAGCAGAGCGTCTGAGAGCGGAGCGGAGCAGAGCGGAGCGTCTCAGAGCGGAGCGGAGCAGTGCGTCTCAGAGCAGAGCAGTCTCAGAGCAGAGCAGTCTCAGAGCGGAGCGGAGCAGAGCGGAGCGGAGCGTCTCAGAGCGGAGCGTCTCAGAGCAGAGCAGAGCGGAGCGGAGCAGAGCGTCTCAGAGCAGAGCAGTCTCAGATCGGAGCAGAGCAGAGCGTCTCAGAGCAGAGCAGTCTCAGATCGGAGCAGAGCGGAGCGTCTCAGAGCAGAGCGTCTCAGAGCGTCTCAGAGCAGAGCGTCTCAGAGCAGAGCGTCTCAGAGCAGAGCGTCTCTCAGAGCGGAGCGGAGCAGAGCGTCTCAGAGCAGAGCAGTCTCAGAGCAGAGCAGTCTCAGAGCGGAGCGGAGCAGAGCGGAGCGGAGCGTCTCAGAGCGGAGCGGAGCAGAGCGTCTCAGAGCAGAGCAGAGTGTCTCAGAGCGGAGCAGAGCGTCTCAGAGCAGAGCAGTCTCCGATCGGAGCAGAGCAGAGCGTCTCAGAGCAGAGCAGTCTCAGATCGGAGCAGAGCGGAGCGTCTCAGAGCGGAGCAGAGCAGAGCGTCTCAGAGCGGAACGGAGCAGAGCGTCTCAGAGCGGAGCGGAGCGTCTCAGAGCGGAGCGTCTCAGAGCGGAGCAGAGCGTCTCAGAGCGGAGCGGAGCAGAGCGTCTCAGAGCAGAGCGTCTCAGAGCGGAGCGGAGCGTCTCAGAGCGGAGCGTCTCAGAGCAGAGCGTCTCAGAGCAGAGCGTCTCAGAGCAGAGCGTCTCAGAGCAGAACGGAGCGGAGCAGAGCGTCTCAGCGGAGCAGAGCGTCTCAGAGCGGAGCGTCTCAGAGCGGAGCGGAGCAGAGCGTCTCAGAGCGGAGCAGAGCGTCTCAGAGCGGAGCGTCTCAGAACGGAGCGTCTCAGAGCGGAGCGGAGCAGAGCGTCTCAGAGCGGAGCGTCTCAGAGCAGAGCGTCTCAGAGCAGAACGGAGCAGAGCGTCTCAGAGCGGAGCATCTCAGAGCGGAGCGGAGCAGAGCGTCTCAGAGCGGAGCGGAGCAGAGCGTCTCAGAGCAGAGCGGAGCGTCTCAGAGCGGAGCGGAGCTGAGCGTCTCACAGCGGAGCGGATCATCTAAGAGCGGAGCGGAGCGTCTCAGAGCGGAGCAGAGCGGAGCGTCTCAGAGCGGAGCGGAGCAGAGCGTATCAGAGCGGAGCGGAGTAGAGCGGAGCGGAGCAGAGCGTCTCAGAGCGGAGCGTCTCAGAGCAGAGCGTCTCAGAGCAGAGCGTCTCAGAGCGGAGCGGAGCAGAGCGTCTCAGAGCGGAGCGGAGCAGAGCGTCTCAGAGCGGAGCGGAGCAGAGCGTCTCAGAGCGGAGCGGAGCAGAGCGTCTCAGAGTGGAGCGGAGCAGAGCGTCTCAGAGCGGAGCGGAGCAGAGCGTCTCAGAGCGGAGCGTCTCAGAGCGGAGCGGAGCAGAGCGTCTCAGAGCGGAGCGTCTCAGAGCAGAGCGTCTCAGAGCAGAGCGTCTCAGAGTGGAGCGGAGCAGAGCGTCTCAGAGCGGAGCGGAGCAGAGCGTCTGAGAGCGGAGCGGAGCAGAGCGTCTCAGAGCGGAGCGGAGCAAAGCGTCTCAGAGCGTCTCAGAGCGGAGCGGAGCAGATCGTCTCAGAGCAGAGCGGAGCAGAGCGTCTCAGAGCGGAGCGGAGCAGAGCGTTTCAGAGCGGAGCATCTCAGAGCGGAGCGTCTCAGAGCAGAGCGTCTCAGAGCAGAGCGTCTCAGAGCGGAGCGGAGCAGAGCGTCTCAGAGCAGAGCGTCTCAGAGCGGAGCGTCTCAGAGCAGAGCGTCTCAGAGCAGAGCAGAGCGTCTCAGAGCGTCTCAGAGCAGAGCGTCTCAGAGCAGAGCGTCTCAGAGCGGAGCAGAGCGTCTCAGAGCGTCTCAGAGCGTCTCAGAGCGTCTCAGAGCGGAGCGGAGCAGAGCGTCTCAGAGCAGAGCAGTCTCAGAGCAGAGCAGTCTCAGAGCGGAGCGGAGCAGAGCGGAGCGGAGCGTCTCAGAGCGGAGCGGAGCAGAGCGTCTCAGAGCAGAGCAGAGCGTCTCAGAGCGGAGCAGAGCGTCTCAGAGCGGAGCGGAGCAGAGCGTCTCAGAGCAGAGCAGTCTCAGATCGGAGCAGAGCGGAACGTCTCAGAGCAGAGCGTCTCAGAGCGGAGCAGAGCAGAGCGTCTCAGAGCGGAGCGGAGCAGAGCGTCTCAGATCGTCTCAGAGCGGAGCGTCTCAGAGCGGAGCAGAGCGTCTCAGAGCGGAGCGGAGCAGAGCGTCTCAGAGCGGAGCGGAGCAGAGAGTCTCAGAGCGGAGCGTCTCAGAGTGGAGCGGAGCGTCTCAGAGTGGAGCGTCTCAGAGCAGAGCGTCTCAGAGCAGAACGGAGCGGAGCAGAGCGTCTCAGAGCGGAGCGGAGCGTCTCAGAGCGGAGCGTCTCAGAGCGGAGCGGAGCAGAGCGTCTCAGAGCGGAGCAGAGCGTCTCAGAGCGGAGCGTCTCAGAGCGGAGCGGAGCAGAGCGTCTCAGAGCGGAGCGGAGCAGAGCGTCTCAGAGCGGAGCGGAGCAGAGCGTCTCAGAGCGGAGCGGAGCGTCTCAGAACGGAGTGTCTCAGAGCGGAGCAGAGCGTCTCAGAGCGGAGCGGAGCAGAGCGGAGCAGAGCGGAGCAGAGCGTCTCAGAGCGGAGCGGAGCAGAGCGTCTCAGAGCAGAGCGTCTCAGAGCGGAGCGGAGCGTCTCAGAGCGGAGCGTCTCAGAGCAGAGCGTCTCAGAGCAGAGCGTCTCAGAGCAGAACGGAGCGGAGCAGAGCGTCTCAGAGCGGAGCGGAGCAGAGCGTCTCAGAGCGGAGCAGAGCGTCTCAGAGCGGAGCGTCTCAGAGCGGAGCGGAGCAGAGCGTCTCAGAGCAGAGCGTCTCAGAGCGGAGCGTCTCAGAGCGGAGCGTCTCAGAGCAGAGCGTCTCAGAGCAGAACGGAGCGGAGCAGAGCGTCTCAGAGCGGAGCAGAGCGTCTCAGAGCGGAGCGTCTCAGAGCGGAGCGTCTCAGAGCGGAGCGGAGCAGAGCGTCTCAGAGCGGAGCAGAGCGTCTCAGAGCGGAGCGTCTCAGAGCGGAGCGGAGCAGAGCGTCTCAGAGAGGAGCGGAGCAGAGCGTCTCAGAGCGGAGCGTCTCAGAGCAGAGCGTCTCAGAGCGGAGCGGAGCAGAGCGTCTCAGAGCGGAGCGTCTCAGAGCAGAGCGTCTCAGAGCGGAGCGGAGCAGAGCGTCTCAGAGCAGAGCGTCTCAGAGCGGAGCGGAGCAGAGCGTCTCAGAGCAGAGCGTCTCAGAGCGGAGCGTCTCAGAGCAGAGCGTCTCAGAGCGGAGCGGAGCAGAGCGTCTCAGAGCAGAGCGTCTCAGAGCGTCTCAGAGCAGAGCGTCCGGGGCGGAGCGGAGCAGAGCGGAGCGTCTCAGAGCGGAGCGGAGCAGAGCGTCACAGAGCAGAGCGGAGCGTCTCAGAGCGGAGCGGAGAAGAGCGTCTCAGAGCAGAGCGTCTCAGAGCGGAGCAGAGCGTCTCAGAGCGGAGCAGAGCAGAGCGGAGCAGAGCGTCTCAGAGCGGAGCGTCTCAGAGCAGAGCGTCTCAGAGCGGAGCGTCTCAGAGCGGAGCGGAGCAGAGCGTCTCAGAGCGGAGCGGAGCATCTCAGAGCGGAGCGTCTCAGAGTGGAGCGTCTCAGAGCGGAGCAGAGCGTCTCAGAGCGGAGCAGTCTCAGAGCGGAGCGGAGCAGAGCTCTGAGACGCTCTGCTCTGAGACGCTCTGCTCCGCTCCGCTCTGAGACGCGGAGTGGAGCAGAGAGCGGAGCGTCTCAGAGCGGAGCAGAGCGGAGCGTCTCAGAGCGGAGCGGAGCAGAGCGTCTCAGAGCAGAGCGTCTCAGAGCAGAAAGTCTCAGAGCGGAGCGTCTCAGAGTGGAGCGTCTCAGAGCGGAGCGTCTCAGAGTGTCTCAGAGCGTCTCAGAGCGGAGCGTCTCAGAGCGGAGCGGAGCAGAGCGTCTCAGAGCAGAGCGTCTCAGAGCGTCTCAGAGCAGAGCGGAGCAGAGCGTCTCAGAGCGGAGCGGAGCAGAGCAGAGCGTCTCAGAGCGGAGCGGAGCAGAGCGTCTCAGAGCAGAGCGTCTCAGAGCGGAGCGGAGCAGAGCGTCTCAGAGCAGAGCGTCTCAGAGCGGAGCGGAGCAGAGCGTCTCAGAGCGGAGCGTCTCAGAGCAGACGACTCAGAGCAGAGCGTCTCAGAGCGGAGCAGAGCAGAGCGTCTCAGAGCAGAGCGTCTCAGAGCGGAGCGGAGCAGAGCGTCTCAGAGCGGAGCGTCTCAGAGCAGACGACTCAGAGCAGAGCGTCTCAGAGCGGAGCGGAGCAGAGCGTCTCAGAGCGGAGCGGAGCAGAGCGTCTCAGAGCAGAGCGTCTCAGAGCGGAGCGGAGCAGAGCGTCTCAGAGCAGAGCGGAGCATCTCAGAGCGGAGCAGAGCGTCTCAGAGCGCACCAACCTTGGGGGCTTTACCTAACAGCGTGAGAATAAAAAAAACGGCGAAAATCTGCGGAATTTAGAAGTAGTGTCCTTTTTTCTCGCGCAGAATCTTGTTATAAAGTTTTAGCATGGTGGGTATTCTCCAATGACAACATTCCCAATTTAGTCTCTCATGTGCGATAGTCACTCACGGTTCATATTTGTGCAGAGTGGCCTGCAGCAGGCCCAGGGAGTAGACCAGTCCTGAGGCGAAGCTGAGCTGCTCTCCACGGGATCCCCTCATCGCGGTTCCCTGCAGGGGGTCAACTCCGCCTGCAGGGGAAATGACACACGGACATGTTGGGAACAGGTGGTAAGCAGAGCCTGAGCGATACATCGGTTGGCTGCCGATGTGTCCCAATGTTTTACCACTTTCAACAGAGTGTCCCTATTTGGGCATGTCATTTTAACACATTGAGTGCCAAAAACGGTCCGGACCGTTTTTCATAATCCTAACAAGGTGTGCCAAAAACGGTTATGGCCGTTTTTGGGAAAAAATATGAAAAATTCAAAAAAAACCCGAAGATTTAGACTCCAATCCACTTCCTTGTTAAGTTATGACTTCAAAAGCCTGTATCTCGGCTCTACTGTACTTTTAGTTTTTACGATGTATTTTCAACTATTTTCAACTGGCTGCAACTATGGAACGGATTACCGAATGTTTTTAATCTTTTTCCCCGGATTGTACGAGACCTCTATGTGTGTAATGAGGGTATCACCGTGAGGACGGTGATCACTGAAAATGTTTTGTGACTACTTGAAAAAGGTCCAAAAATGGTTAAAATTCCAGGCACTGGAGGTACCCTGTTTTGAAAAAACCCTGGCACTCAATGTGTTAAGTGAACATTAACAAACGTTTTCAAAACAATAACAAAAATAGTCGATCTACAAGCTCACGACACATTGTGAGCTTGTAGATAGGCTACTTCTGAAAATGTATGAACAGGGCTTATGTTGTTAAATACATTAAAATACTTTTTTTTTTACAAAAGATCGGTCAAACATTAGTGGTCTAGGACTCTCCAAATCAGGATCGAACCCATGTGGCATTGGTCAGACTATTTTTTTCGTTTTTTTGCAGATCACACACACCTTGCAGATGAGCCTTGGAATGAGCAGCAGCACCAGGATACAGTCGTGGTCTCCTCCATGGCGGAGGAAGGACTCAGGCATGAAGGCGGTGAGGAGGGACACCTGGCGGTTAGCCTGGCCCACCTCCATCTTCCTCAGTTCCATCTCGATGGCCTGGAAGACACACAGTCACGGTTGGGTATAGAAATTAGGAACCATATCCAAACTGCCAGGTACCCATGAAAAACTTAAACTTTTATTAATGTAAAACTTTTAAACTAAATGTCCATTGATGCCATTAACAAGAATTATGATCACGTAAGCCTAGTGCTCAGTTAAACTGGATACAACCTTTTCCAATCCATTTCTTTCCAGTATGGCTTGGCTTGAGTTTTGTGGTAGTGGTACCAAAGTGTCACTTTAGACATTTTATTGTCATTGGATTGATTAAAATCCCCATCAACTCCCAATCAGATTCCTATCATTCTGACATTCGTCTCAGCCGTACCTTGGCATAAGCTTTGGTCTCTGCAAACTTTATCTTGAAATCAAACATCTCTGCAGGAGGATGCAGCAGGACCTGCTCAGCTCTCTGTTGGTCTCCTGGTGCAAAGGGAAAAGCACACACAGACAGCAGTGAGCAATGTGCATTTACTGACGACCTACTGATAATCATAGCAGCTCACTTCTCATTCCTGTGTGTGTGTGTGTGTGTGTGTGTGTGTGTGTGTGTGTGTGTGTGTGTGTGTGTGTGTGTGTGTGTGTGTGTGTGTGTGTGTGAATATACTTGAGGGCCGCGTGTCCCCATAAGTATAGTAGAAATTGACCTTGTGTGACCTTGTTTTCCTGGACACCACAAGAGAATTTGTTAACAAAGACTTTTAGAGCCAAGGTTACAATTAGGAAAAGATTCAGTTTTTTCCATGGAGAGAGAGACACACACACACACACACACACACACACACACACACACACACACACACACACACACACACACACACACACACACACACACACACACACACACACACACACACACACACACACACACACACACACACACAAATGTGTGCATGTTTTAAATGCTAGATGGCAGCCTAGAGGTCCTGTATTGTTGTTACCTGGTAGTATTTGATGGCCTTGGTGAGTGGCTCCACTTGAATGGTCTCATCCAGCTGGTCTTTGTGCAGCAGGTCGATGAAGTAGTCCAGAGAGCGCTTGTGGACGCTCATTTCAGAGTACAGCGTGCCCATCCTCTTAAACACCTCCACACTGCAGCCACTCATAGCCCTGGATGAGAGGAGGACATGACAATGGAAGGACAGATAATGTTAGAAGTGGCGAGAGTGGAGAGACCGATAACGTTAAGGTTTTTGTGATACAAAGGACGCTCAAAAGTAATGCATTAAGTGTGTTTTCAAACCAGTAGTGCGTTTGCTTTGTTCAGATTCAGAACCAATATGATACAATGTTGCACTTTCCCTTGCAGCAAAAATAGCAGATTGTTGTGAGCTTGTAAAATTGCTAGTTTCACTATTCGTCATACGGTATGACGGTAAGTATGTAGGGCTTAAGTAGTTAACAGAGGACAAAACTTATAAACGAAATACGAGCGAGAAAAGTTGTCTCTCATTGGACTGAATTTTTATTGAAGATATTCAATACATTGGGAATAAAGGTGTTCAGTTCTGAATAGCAACATGGAGCATTACCAGAATCTTTTAATTTATTTAGAATCTTGTTATAAAGTTTTAGCATGGTGGGTATTCTCCAATGACAACATTCCCAATTTAGTTTCTCATGTGCGATAGTCACTCACAGTTCATATTTGTGCAGAGTGGCCTGCAGCAGGCCCAGGGAGTAGACCAGTCCTGAGGCGAAGCTGAGCTGCTCTCCACGGGATCCCCTCATCGCGGTTCCCTGCAGGGGGTCAACTCCGCCTGCAGGGGAAATGACACACGGACATGTTGGGAACAGGTGGTAAGCAGAGCCTGAGCGATACATCGGTTGGCTGCCGATGTGTCCCAATGTTTTACCACTTTCAACAGAGTGTCCCTATTTGGGCATGTCATTTTAAGTGAACATTAACAAACGTTTTCAAAACAATAACAAAAATAGTCGATCTACAAGCTCACGACACATTGTGAGCTTGTAGATAGGCTACTTCTGAAAATGTATGAACAGGGCTTATGTTGTTAAATACATTAAAATACTTTTTTTTTTACAAAAGATCGGTCAAACATTAGTGGTCTAGGACTCTCCAAAATCAGGATCGAACCCATGTGGCATTGGTCAGACTATTTTTTTCGTTTTTTTGCAGATCACACACACCTTGCAGATGAGCCTTGGAATGAGCAGCAGCACCAGGATACAGTCGTGGTCTCCTCCATGGCGGAGGAAGGACTCAGGCATGAAGGCGGTGAGGAGGGACACCTGGCGGTTAGCCTGGCCCACCTCCATCTTCCTCAGTTCCATCTCGATGGCCTGGAAGACAAACAGTCACGGTTGGGTATAGAAATTAGGAACCATATCCAAACTGCCAGGTACCCATGAAAATGAAGGAATCGGAATTGATAAATATCGTAATAATTTTCAGAGCGTCTCAGAGCAGAGCGTCTCAGAGCGGAGCGTCTCAGAGCGGAGCGGAGCAGAGCGTCTCAGAGCGGAGCGTCTCAGAGCAGAGCGTCTCAGAGTAGAGCGGAGCGTCTCAGAGCGGAGCAGAGCGTCTCAGAGCAGAGCGTCTCAGAGCAGAGCGGAGCGTCTCAGAGCAGAGCGGAGCGTCTCAGAGCGGAGCGGAGCAGAGCGTCTCAGAGCAGAGCGGAGCGTCTCAGAGCGGAGCGGAGCAGAGCGTCTCAGAGCAGAGCGTCTCAGAGCGGAGCGGAGCAGAGCGTCTCAGAGCGGAGCGTCTCAGAGCAGAGCGTCTCAGAGCGGAGCGGAGCAGAGCGTCTCAGAGCAGAGCGTCTCAGAGCGGAGCGGAGCAGAGCGGAGCAGAGCGGAGCAGAGCGGAGCAGAGCGGAGCAGTCTCATAGCGGAGCGGAGCAGAGCGTCTCAGAGCGGAGCGTCTCAGAGCGGAGTGGAGCAGAGCGTCTCAGAGCGGAGCATCTCAGAGCGGAGCGGAGCAGAGCGTCTCAGAGCAGAGCGGAGCATCTCAGAGCGGAGCGGAACAGAGCGTCTCGGAGCGGAGCAGAGCGTCTCAGAGCAGAGCAGTCTCAGAGCAGAGCGTCTCAGAGCAGAGCGTCTCAGAGCAGAGCAGTCTCAGAGCGGAGCGTCTCAGAGCGGAGCGGAGCAGAGCGGAGCGGAGCAGAGCGTCTCAGAGCGGAGCAGAGCGTCTCAGAGCGGAGCGTCTCAGAGCGGAGCAGAGCGGAGCAGAGCGTCTCAGAGCGGAGCGTCTCAGAGCAGAGCGTCTCAGAGCAAAGCGTCTCAGAGCAGAACGGAGCGGAGCAGAGCGTCTCAGAGCGGAGCGGAGCAGAGCGTCTCAGAGCGGAGCGTCTCAGAGCAGAGCGTCTCAGAGCGGAGCATCTCAGAGCGGAGCGGAGCAGAGCGTCTCAGAGCGGAGCGGAGCAGAGCGTCTCAGAGCAGAGCGGAGCATCTCAGAGCGGAGCGGAGCAGAGCGTCTCAGAGCAGAGCGGAGCGTCTCAGAGCGGAGCGGAGCAGAGCGTCTCAGAGCAGAGCGTCTCGCGGAGCAGAGCGTCTCAGAGCAGAGCGGAGCGGAGCGTCTCAGAGCGGAGCGGAGCAAAGCGTCTCAGAGCGGAGCAGTCTCAGAGCGGAGCGTCTCAGAGCGGAGCATCTCAGAGCGGAGCGGAGCAGAGCGTCTCAGAGCAGAGCGGAGCATCTCAGAGCGGAGCGGAGCAGAGCGGAGCAGAGCGTCTCAGAGCGGAGCGGAGCAGAGCGTCTCAGAGCAGAGCAGTCTCAGAGCAGAGCGTCTCAGAGCAGAGCGTCTCAGAGCAGAGCGTCTCAGAGCAGAGCGACTCAGAGCAGAGCAGTCTCAGAGCAGAGCGTCTCAGAGCGGAGCGTCTCAGAGCGGAGCGTCTCAGAGCGGAGTGGAGCAGAGCGTCTCAGAGCGGAGCATCTCAGAGCGGAGCGGAGCAGAGCGTCTCAGAGCACAGCGGAGCATCTCAGAGCGGAGCGTCTCAGAGCGGAGCGGAGCAGAGCGTCTCAGAGCAGAGCAGTCTCAGAGCAGAGCGTCTCAGAGCAGAGCGTCTCAGAGCAGAGCAGTCTCAGAGCGGAGCGTCTCAGAGCGGAGCGTCTCAGAGCGGAGCGTCTCAGAGCGTCTCAGAGCAGAGCGTCTCAGAGCGGAGCGGAGCAGAGCGGAGCGGAGCAGAGCGGAGCGTCTCAGTGCGGAGCGGAGCAGAGCAGTCTCAGAGCAGAGCAGTCTCAGAGCGGAGCGGAGCGTCTCAGAGCGGAGCGGAGCAGAGCGTCTCAGAGCAGAGCAGAGCGTCTCAGAGCGGAGCAGAGCGTCTCAGAGCGGAGCGGAGCAGAGCGTCTCAGAGCAGAGCGTCTCAGAGCGGAGCGTCTCAGATCGGAGCGTCTCAGAGCAGAGCGTCTCAGAGCAGAGCAGTCTCAGAGCAGAGCGTCTCAGAGCGGAGCGTCTCAGAGCGGAGCGTCTCAGAGCGGAGCGGAGCAGAGCGGAGCGGAGCAGAGCGGAGCGTCTCAGAGCGGAGCGTCTCAGAGCGGAGCGTCTCAGAGCGTCTCAGAGCAGAGCGTCTCAGAGCGGAGCGTCTCAGATCGGAGCGTCTCAGAGCGGAGCGGAGCAGAGCGTCTCAGAGCGGAGCGTCTCAGAGCGGAGCAGAGCGTCTCAGAGCGGAGCGTCTCAGAGCGGAGCGGAGCAGAGCGTCTCAGAGCGGAGCGGAGCAGAGCGTCTCAGAGCGGAGCGGAGCAGAGCGTCTCAGAGCGGAGCGGAGCAGAACGTCTCAGAGCGGATCGTCTCAGAGCAGAGCGTCTCAGAGCAGAGCGTCTCAGAGCGGAGCGGAGCAGAGCGTCTCAGAGCGGAGCGTCTCAGAGCGGAGCGTCTCAGAGCGGAGTGGAGCAGAGCGTCTCAGAGCGGAGCATCTCAGAGCGGAGCATCTCAGAGTGGAGCGGAGCAGAGCGTCTCAGAGCAGAGCATCTCAGAGCGGAGCGGAGCAGAGCGTCTCAGAGCAGAGCGGAGCATCTCAGAGCGGAGCGGAGCAGAGCGTCTCAGAGCGGAGCGGAGCAGAGCGTCTCAGAGCAGAGCAGTCTCAGAGCAGAGCGTCTCAGAGCAGAGCGTCTCAGAGCAGAGCAGTCTCAGAGCAGAGCGTCTCAGAGCGGAGCGTCTCAGAGCGGAGCATCTCAGCATCTCAGCATCTCAGAGCGTCTCAGAGCAGAGCGTCTCAGAGCGGAGCAGAGCAGAGCGTCTCAGAGCGGAGCATCTCAGAGCGGAGCGGAGCAGAGCGTCTCAGAGCGGAGCGGAGCAGAGCGTCTCAGAGCAGAGCAGTCTCAGAGCAGAGCGTCTCAGAGCAGAGCGTCTCAGAGCAGTCTCAGAGCGGAGCAGAGCAGTCTCAGAGCGGAGCAGAGCAGAGCAGAGCGTCTCAGAGCGGAGCGTCTCAGAGCGGAGCGTCTCAGAGCGGAGCGTCTCAGAGCGGAGCGTCTCAGAGCGGAGCATCTCAGAGCGGAGCGGAGCAGAGCGTCTCAGAACGGAGCGTCTCAGAGCGGAGCGTCTCAGAGCGTCTCAGAGCGTCTCAGAGCAGAGCGTCTCAGAGCGGAGCGTCTCAGAGCGGAGCGGAGCAGAGCGTCTCAGAGCGGAGCGTCTCAGAGCAGAGCGTCTCAGAGCGGAGCAGAGCGGAGCGTCTCAGAGCGGAGCGTCTCAGAGCGGAGCGGAGCAGAGCGTCTCAGAGCGGAGCGGAGCAGAGCGTCTCAGAGCGGAGCGGAGCAGAGCGTCTCAGAGCGGAGCGGAGCAGAACGTCTCAGAGCGGAGCGTCTCAGAGCAGAGCGTCTCAGAGCGGAGCGGAGCAGAGCGTCTCAGAGCAAAGCGTCTCAGAGCAGTCTCAGAGCGGAGCAGAGCAGTCTCAGAGCGGAGCAGAGCAGAGCGTCTCAGAGCGGAGCGTCTCAGAGCGGAGCATCTCAGAGCGGAGCGGAGCAGAGCGTCTCAGAGCGGAGCGTCTCAGAGCGTATCAGAGCGTCTCAGAGCGGAGCGTCTCAGAGCGGAGCGTCTCAGAGCGGAGCAGAGCGTCTCAGAGCGGAGCGTCTCAGAGCGTCTCAGAGCGGAGCGGAGCCGAGCGTCTCAGAGCGGAGCGTCTCAGAGCGGAGCGTCGCAGAGCGGAGTGGAGCAGAGCGTCTCAGAGCAGAGCGTCTCAGAGCGGAGCGTCTCAGAGCGGAGCGTCTCAGAGCGGAGCGTCTCAGAGCGGAGCGGAGCAGAGCGTCTCAGAGCGGAGCGGAGCAGAGCGTCTCAGAGCGGAGCGTCTCAGAGCGGAGCGGAGCAGAGCGTCTCAGAGCGGAGCGGAGCAGAGCGTCTCAGAGCGGAGCATCTCAGAGCAGAGCGTCTCAGAGCAGAGCGTCTCAGAGCGGAGCGGAGAAGAGCGTCTCAGAGCGGTGCGTCTCAGAGCGGAGCGTCTCAGAGCAGAGCGTCGCAGAGCGTCTCAGAGCGGAGCGGTCTCAGATCGGAGCGTCTCAGAGCAGAGCGTCTCAGAGCAGAGCAGTCTCAGAGCAGAGCGTCTCAGAGCGGAGCGTCTCAGAGCGGAGCGTCTCAGAGCGGAGCATCTCAGAGCGGAGCGGAGCAGAGCGGAGCGTCTCAGAGCGGAGCGTCTCAGAGCGGAGCGTCTCAGAGCGTCTCAGAGCAGAGCGTCTCAGAGCGGAGCGTCTCAGAGCGGAGCGTCTCAGAGCGGAGCGGAGCAGAGCGTCTCAGAGCGGAGCGTCTCAGAGCGGAGCAGAGCGTCTCAGAGCGGAGCGTCTCAGAGCGGAGCGGAGCAGAGCGTCTCAGAGCGGAGCGGAGCAGAGCGTCTCAGAGCGGAGCGGAGCAGAGCGTCTCAGAGCGGAGCGGAGCAGAACGTCTCAGAGCGGAGCGTCTCAGAGCAGAGCGTCTCAGAGCAGAGCGTCTCAGAGCGGAGCGGAGCAGAGCGTCTCAGAGCGGAGCGTCTCAGAGCGGAGCGTCTCAGAGCGGAGTGGAGCAGAGCGTCTCAGAGCGGAGCATCTCAGAGCGGAGCATCTCAGAGTGGAGCGGAGCAGAGCGTCTCAGAGCAGAGCATCTCAGAGCGGAGCGGAGCAGAGCGTCTCAGAGCAGAGCGGAGCATCTCAGAGCGGAGCGGAGCAGAGCGTCTCAGAGCAGAGCAGTCTCAGAGCAGAGCGTCTCAGAGCAGAGCGTCTCAGAGCAGAGCAGTCTCAGAGCAGAGCGTCTCAGAGCGGAGCGTCTCAGAGCGGAGCGTCTCAGCATCTCAGCATCTCAGAGCGTCTCAGAGCAGAGCGTCTCAGAGCGGAGCAGAGCAGAGCGTCTCAGAGCGGAGCATCTCAGAGCGGAGCGGAGCAGAGCGTCTCAGAGCGGAGCGGAGCAGAGCGTCTCAGAGCAGAGCAGTCTCAGAGCAGAGCGTCTCAGAGCAGAGCGTCTCAGAGCGGAGCAGAGCAGTCTCAGAGCGGAGCAGAGCAGAGCAGAGCGTCTCAGAGCGGAGCGTCTCAGAGCGGAGCGTCTCAGAGCGGAGCGTCTCAGATCGGAGCGTCTCAGAGCGGAGCATCTCAGAGCGGAGCGGAGCAGAGCGTCTCAGAACGGAGCGTCTCAGAGCGGAGCGTCTCAGAGCGTCTCAGAGCGTCTCAGAGCAGAGCGTCTCAGAGCGGAGCGTCTCAGAGCGGAGCGGAGCAGAGCGTCTCAGAACGGAGCGTCTCAGAGCAGAGCGTCTCAGAGCGGAGCAGAGCGGAGCGTCTCAGAGCGGAGCGTCTCAGAGCGGAGCGGAGCAGAGCGTCTCAGAGCGGAGCGTCTCAGAGCGGAGCGGAGCAGAGCGTCTCAGAGCGGAGCGGAGCAGAGCGTCTCAGAGCGGAGCGGAGCAGAACGTCTCAGAGCGGAGCGTCTCAGAGCAGAGCGTCTCAGAGCGGAGCGGAGCAGAGCGTCTCAGAGCGGAGCATCTCAGAGCGGAGCGTCGCAGAGCGGAGTGGAGCAGAGCGTCTCAGAGCGGAGCATCTCAGAGCGGAGCGGAGCAGAGCGTCTCAGAGCAGAGCATCTCAGAGCGGAGCGGAGCAGAGCGTCTCAGAGCAGAGCGGAGCATGTCAGAGCGGAGCGGAGCAGAGCGTCTCAGAGCGGAGCGGAGCAGAGCGTCTCAGAGCAGAGCAGTCTCAGAGCAGAGCGTCTCAGAGCAGAGCGTCTCAGAGCAGAGCAGTCTCAGAGCAGAGCGTCTCAGAGCGGAGCGTCTCAGAGCGGAGCGTCTCAGCATCTCAGCATCTCAGAGCGTCTCAGAGCAGAGCGTCTCAGAGCGGAGCAGAGCAGAGCGTCTCAGAGCGGAGCAGAGCAGAGCGTCTCAGAGCGGAGCATCTCAGAGCGGAGCGGAGCAGAGCGTCTCAGAGCGGAGCGGAGCAGAGCGTCTCAGAGCAGAGCAGTCTCAGAGCAGAGCGTCTCAGAGCAAAGCGTCTCAGAGCAGTCTCAGAGCGGAGCAGAGCAGTCTCAGAGCGGAGCAGAGCAGAGCGTCTCAGAGCGGAGCGTCTCAGAGCGGAGCATCTCAGAGCGGAGCATCTCAGAGCGGAGCGGAGCAGAGCGTCTCAGAGCGGAGCGGAGCAGAGCGTCTCAGAGCGGAGCGGAGCAGAACGTCTCAGAGCGGAGCGTCTCAGAGCAGAGCGTCTCAGAGCGGAGCGGAGCAGAGCGTCTCAGAGCGGAGCATCTCAGAGCGGAGCGTCGCAGAGCGGAGTGGAGCAGAGCGTCTCAGAGCGGAGCATCTCAGAGCGGAGCGGAGCAGAGCGTCTCAGAGCAGAGCATCTCAGAGCGGAGCGGAGCAGAGCGTCTCAGAGCAGAGCGGAGCATGTCAGAGCGGAGCGGAGCAGAGCGTCTCAGAGCGGAGCGGAGCAGAGCGTCTCAGAGCAGAGCAGTCTCAGAGCAGAGCGTCTCAGAGCAGAGCGTCTCAGAGCAGAGCAGTCTCAGAGCAGAGCGTCTCAGAGCGGAGCGTCTCAGAGCGGAGCGTCTCAGCATCTCAGCATCTCAGAGCGTCTCAGAGCAGAGCGTCTCAGAGCGGAGCAGAGCAGAGCGTCTCAGAGCGGAGCAGAGCAGAGCGTCTCAGAGCGGAGCATCTCAGAGCGGAGCGGAGCAGAGCGTCTCAGAGCGGAGCGGAGCAGAGCGTCTCAGATCGGAGCGTCTCAGAGCAGAGCGTCTCAGAGCAGAGCAGTCTCAGAGCAGAGCGTCTCAGAGCGGAGCGTCTCAGAGCGGAGCGTCTCAGAGCGGAGCATCTCAGAGCGGAGCGGAGCAGAGCGGAGCGTCTCAGAGCGGAGCTCCTCAGAGCGGAGCGTCTCAGAGCGTCTCAGAGCAGAGCGTCTCAGAGCGGAGCGTCTCAGAGCGGAGCGTCTCAGAGCGGAGCGGAGCAGAGCGTCTCAGAGCGGAGCGTCTCAGAGCGGAGCAGAGCGTCTCAGAGCGGAGCGTCTCAGAGCGGAGCGGAGCAGAGCGTCTCAGAGCGGAGCGGAGCAGAGCGTCTCAGACCGGAGCGGAGCAGAACGTCTCAGAGCGGAGCGTCTCAGAGCAGAGCGTCTCAGAGCAGAGCGTCTCAGAGCGGAGCGGAGCAGAGCGTCTCAGAGCGGAGCGTCTCAGAGCGGAGCGTCTCAGAGCGGAGTGGAGCAGAGCGTCTCAGAGCGGAGCATCTCAGAGCGGAGCATCTCATAGTGGAGCGGAGCAGAGCGTCTCAGAGCAGAGCATCTCAGAGCGGAGCGGAGCAGAGCGTCTCAGAGCAGAGCGGAGCATCTCAGAGCGGAGCGGAGCAGAGCGTCTCAGAGCAGAGCAGTCTCAGAGCAGAGCGTCTCAGAGCAGAGCGTCTCAGAGCAGAGCAGTCTCAGAGCAGAGCGTCTCAGAGCGGAGCGTCTCAGAGCGGAGCGTCTCAGCATCTCAGCATCTCAGAGCGTCTCAGAGCAGAGCGTCTCAGAGCGGAGCAGAGCAGAGCGTCTCAGAGCGGAGCATCTCAGAGCGGAGCGGAGCAGAGCGTCTCAGAGCGGAGCGGAGCAGAGCGTCTCAGAGCAGAGCAGTCTCAGAGCAGAGCGTCTCAGAGCAGAGCGTCTCAGAGCGGAGCAGAGCAGTCTCAGAGCGGAGCAGAGCAGAGCAGAGCGTCTCAGAGCGGAGCGTCTCAGAGCGGAGCGTCTCAGAGCGGAGCGTCTCAGAGCGGAGCGTCTCAGAGCGGAGCATCTCAGAGCGGAGCGGAGCAGAGCGTCTCAGAACGGAGCGTCTCAGAGCGGAGCGTCTCAGAGCGTCTCAGAGCGTCTCAGAGCAGAGCGTCTCAGAGCGGAGCGTCTCAGAGCGGAGCGGAGCAGAGCGTCTCAGAGCGGAGCGTCTCAGAGCAGAGCGTCTCAGAGCGGAGCGGAGCAGAGCGTCTCAGATCGGAGCGTCTCAGAGCAGAGCGTCTCAGAGCAGAGCAGTCTCAGAGCAGAGCGTCTCAGAGCGGAGCGTCTCAGAGCGGAGCGTCCCAGAGCGGAGCATCTCAGAGCGGAGCGGAGCAGAGCGGAGCGTCTCAGAGCGGAGCTCCTCAGAGCGGAGCGTCTCAGAGCGTCTCAGAGCAGAGCGTCTCAGAGCGGAGCGTCTCAGAGCGGAGCGTCTCAGAGCGGAGCGGAGCAGAGCGTCTCAGAGCGGAGCTTCTCAGAGCGGAGCAGAGCGTCTCAGAGCGGAGCGTCTCAGAGCGGAGCGGAGCAGAGCGTCTCAGAGCGGAGCGGAGCAGAGCGTCTCAGAGCGGAGCGGAGCAGAGCGTCTCAGAGCGGAGCGGAGCAGAACGTCTCAGAGCGGAGCGTCTCAGAGCAGAGCGTCTCAGAGCAGAGCGTCTCAGAGCGGAGCGGAGCAGAGCGTCTCAGAGCGGAGCGTCTCAGAGCGGAGCGTCTCAGAGCGGAGTGGAGCAGAGCGTCTCAGAGCGGAGCATCTCAGAGCGGAGCATCTCAGAGTGGAGCGGAGCAGAGCGTCTCAGAGCAGAGCATCTCAGAGCGGAGCGGAGCAGAGCGTCTCAGAGCAGAGCGGAGCATCTCAGAGCGGAGCGGAGCAGAGCGTCTCAGAGCAGAGCAGTCTCAGAGCAGAGCGTCTCAGAGCAGAGCGTCTCAGAGCAGAGCAGTCTCAGAGCAGAGCGTCTCAGAGCGGAGCGTCTCAGAGCGGAGCGTCTCAGCATCTCAGCATCTCAGAGCGTCTCAGAGCAGAGCGTCTCAGAGCGGAGCAGAGCAGAGCGTCTCAGAGCGGAGCATCTCAGAGCGGAGCGGAGCAGAGCGTCTCAGAGCGGAGCGGAGCAGAGCGTCTCAGAGCAGAGCAGTCTCAGAGCAGAGCGTCTCAGAGCAGAGCGTCTCAGAGCGGAGCAGAGCAGTCTCAGAGCGGAGCAGAGCAGAGCAGAGCGTCTCAGAGCGGAGCGTCTCAGAGCGGAGCGTCTCAGAGCGGAGCGTCTCAGAGCGGAGCGTCTCAGAGCGGAGCATCTCAGAGCGGAGCGGAGCAGAGCGTCTCAGAACGGAGCGTCTCAGAGCGGAGCGTCTCAGAGCGTCTCAGAGCGTCTCAGAGCAGAGCGTCTCAGAGCGGAGCGTCTCAGAGCGGAGCGGAGCAGAGCGTCTCAGAGCGGAGCGTCTCAGAGCAGAGCGTCTCAGAGCGGAGCGTCTCAGAGCGGAGCGTCTCAGAGCGGAGCGGAGCAGAGCGTCTCAGAGCGGAGCGTCTCAGAGCGGAGCGGAGCAGAGCGTCTCAGAGCGGAGCGGAGCAGAGCGTCTCAGAGCGGAGCGGAGCAGAGCGTCTCAGAGCGGAGCGGAGCAGAACGTCTCAGAGCGGAGCGTCTCAGAGCAGAGCGTCTCAGAGCGGAGCGGAGCAGAGCGTCTCAGAGCGGAGCATCTCAGAGCGGAGCGTCGCAGAGCGGAGTGGAGCAGAGCGTCTCAGAGCGGAGCATCTCAGAGCGGAGCGGAGCAGAGCGTCTCAGAGCAGAGCATCTCAGAGCGGAGCGGAGCAGAGCGTCTCAGAGCAGAGCGGAGCATGTCAGAGCGGAGCGGAGCAGAGCGTCTCAGAGCGGAGCGGAGCAGAGCGTCTCAGAGCGGAGCGGAGCAGAACGTCTCAGAGCGGAGCGTCTCAGAGCAGAGCGTCTCAGAGCGGAGCGGAGCAGAGCGTCTCAGAGCGGAGCATCTCAGAGCGGAGCGTCGCAGAGCGGAGTGGAGCAGAGCGTCTCAGAGCGGAGCATCTCAGAGCGGAGCGGAGCAGAGCGTCTCAGAGCAGAGCATCTCAGAGCGGAGCGGAGCAGAGCGTCTCAGAGCAGAGCGGAGCATGTCAGAGCGGAGCGGAGCAGAGCGTCTCAGAGCGGAGCGGAGCAGAGCGTCTCAGAGCAGAGCAGTCTCAGAGCAGAGCGTCTCAGAGCAGAGCGTCTCAGAGCAGAGCAGTCTCAGAGCAGAGCGTCTCAGAGCGGAGCGTCTCAGAGCGGAGCGTCTCAGCATCTCAGCATCTCAGAGCGTCTCAGAGCAGAGCGTCTCAGAGCGGAGCAGAGCAGAGTGTCTCAGAGCGGAGCAGAGCAGAGCGTCTCAGAGCGGAGCATCTCAGAGCGGAGCGGAGCAGAGCGTCTCAGAGCGGAGCGGAGCAGAGCGTCTCAGATCGGAGCGTCTCAGAGCAGAGCGTCTCAGAGCAGAGCAGTCTCAGAGCAGAGCGTCTCAGAGCGGAGCGTCTCAGAGCGGAGCGTCTCAGAGCGGAGCATCTCAGAGCGGAGCGGAGCAGAGCGGAGCGTCTCAGAGCGGAGCGTCTCAGAGCGGAGCGTCTCAGAGCGGAGCGTCTCAGAGCGTCTCAGAGCAGAGCGTCTCAGAGCGGAGCGTCTCAGAGCGGAGCGTCTCAGAGCGGAGCGGAGCAGAGCGTCTCAGAGCGGAGCGTCTCAGAGCGGAGCAGAGCGTCTCAGAGCGGAGCGTCTCAGAGCGGAGCGGAGCAGAGCGTCTCAGAGCGGAGCGGAGCAGAGCGTCTCAGAGCGGAGCGGAGCAGAACGTCTCAGAGCGGAGCGTCTCAGAGCAGAGCGTCTCAGAGCAGAGCGTCTCAGAGCGGAGCGGAGCAGAGCGTCTCAGAGCGGAGCGTCTCAGAGCGGAGTGGAGCAGAGCGTCTCAGAGCGGAGCATCTCAGAGCGGAGCATCTCAGAGTGGAGCGGAGCAGAGCGTCTCAGAGCAGAGCATCTCAGAGCGGAGCGGAGCAGAGCGTCTCAGAGCAGAGCGGAGCATCTCAGAGCGGAGCGGAGCAGAGCGTCTCAGAGCAGAGCAGTCTCAGAGCAGAGCGTCTCAGAGCAGAGCGTCTCAGAGCAGAGCAGTCTCAGAGCAGAGCGTCTCAGAGCGGAGCGTCTCAGAGCGGAGCGTCTCAGCATCTCAGCATCTCAGAGCGTCTCAGAGCAGAGCGTCTCAGAGCGGAGCAGAGCAGAGCGTCTCAGAGCGGAGCATCTCAGAGCGGAGCGGAGCAGAGCGTCTCAGAGCGGAGCGTCTCAGAGCAGAGCAGTCTCAGAGCAGAGCGTCTCAGAGCAGAGCGTCTCAGAGCGGAGCAGAGCAGTCTCAGAGCGGAGCAGAGCAGAGCAGAGCGTCTCAGAGCGGAGCGTCTCAGAGCGGAGCGTCTCAGAGCGGAGCGTCTCAGAGCGGAGCGTCTCAGAGCGGAGCATCTCAGAGCGGAGCGGAGCAGAGCGTCTCAGAACGGAGCGTCTCAGAGCGGAGCGTCTCAGAGCGTCTCAGAGCGTCTCAGAGCAGAGCGTCTCAGAGCGGAGCGTCTCAGAGCGGAGCGGAGCAGAGCGTCTCAGAGCGGAGCGTCTCAGAGCAGAGCGTCTCAGAGCGGAGCAGAGCGGAGCGTCTCAGAGCGGAGCGTCTCAGAACGGAGCGTCTCAGAGCGGAGCGGAGCAGAGCGTCTCAGAGCGGAGCGTCTCAGAGCAGTCTCAGAGCAGAGCGTCTCAGAGCGGAGCGTCTCAGAGCGGAGCGTCTCAGCATCTCAGCATCTCAGAGCGTCTCAGAGCAGAGCGTCTCAGAGCGGAGCAGAGCAGAGCGTCTCAGAGCGGAGCAGAGCAGAGCGTCTCAGAGCGGAGCATCTCAGAGCGGAGCGGAGCAGAGCGTCTCAGAGCGGAGCGGAGCAGAGCGTCTCAGAGCAGAGCAGTCTCAGAGCAGAGCGTCTCAGAGCAAAGCGTCTCAGAGCAGTCTCAGAGCGGAGCAGAGCAGTCTCAGAGCGGAGCAGAGCAGAGCGTCTCAGAGCGGAGCGTCTCAGAGCGGAGCATCTCAGAGCGGAGCATCTCAGAGCGGAGCGGAGCAGAGCGTCTCAGAGCGGAGCGGAGCAGAGCGTCTCAGAGCGGAGCAGAGCAGAGCGTCTCAGAGCGGAGCATCTCAGAGCGGAGCGTCGCAGAGCGGAGTGGAGCAGAGCGTCTCAGAGCGGAGCATCTCAGAGTGGAGCGGAGCAGAGCGTCTCAGAGCAGAGCATCTCAGAGCGGAGCGGAGCAGAGCGTCTCAGAGCAGAGCGGAGCATGTCAGAGCGGAGCGGAGCAGAGCGTCTCAGAGCGGAGCGGAGCAGAGCGTCTCAGAGCAGAGCAGTCTCAGAGCAGAGCGTCTCAGAGCAGAGCGTCTCAGAGCAGAGCAGTCTCAGAGCAGAGCGTCTCAGAGCGGAGCGTCTCAGAGCGGAGCGTCTCAGCATCTCAGCATCTCAGAGCGTCTCAGAGCAGAGCGTCTCAGAGCGGAGCAGAGCAGAGCGTCTCAGAGCGGAGCAGAGCAGAGCGTCTCAGAGCGGAGCATCTCAGAGCGGAGCGGAGCAGAGCGTCTCAGAGCGGAGCGGAGCAGAGCGTCTCAGAGCAGAGCAGTCTCAGAGCAGAGCGTCTCAGAGCAAAGCGTCTCAGAGCAGTCTCAGAGCGGAGCAGAGCAGTCTCAGAGCGGAGCAGAGCAGAGCGTCTCAGAGCGGAGCGTCTCAGAGCGGAGCATCTCAGAGCGGAGCGGAGCAGAGCGTCTCAGAGCGGAGCGTCTCAGAGCGTATCAGAGCGTCTCAGAGCGGAGCGTCTCAGAGCGGAGCGTCTCAGAGCGGAGCAGAGCGTCTCAGAGCGGAGCGTCTCAGAGCGTCTCAGAGCGGAGCGGAGCCGAGCGTCTCAGAGCGGAGCGTCTCAGAGCGGAGCGTCGCAGAGCGGAGTGGAGCAGAGCGTCTCAGAACAGAGCGTCTCAGAGCGGAGCGTCTCAGAGCGGAGCGTCTCAGAGCGGAGCGTCTCAGAGCGGAGCGGAGCAGAGCGTCTCAGAGCGGAGCGGAGCAGAGCGTCTCAGAGCGGAGCGTCTCAGAGCGGAGCGGAGCAGAGCGTCTCAGAGCGGAGCGGAGCAGAGCGTCTCAGAGCGGAGCATCTCAGAGCAGAGCGTCTCAGAGCAGAGCGTCTCAGAGCGGAGCGGAGAAGAGCGGAGAAGAGCGTCTCAGAGCGGAGCGTCTCAGAGCGGAGCGTCTCAGAGCAGAGCGTCGCAGAGCGTCTCAGAGCGGAGCGGAGCAGAGCGTCTCAGAGCAGAGCGTCTCAGAGCGGGGCGTCTCAGAGCAGAGCGTCTCAGAGCGGAGCAGAGCAGAGCGTCTCAGAGCGGAGCAGTCTCAGAGCGGAGCGGAGCAGAGCGTCTCAGAGCGGAGCAGTCTCAGAGCGGAGCGGAGCAGAGCGTCTCAGAGCGGAGCGTCTCAGAGCGGAGCGTCTCAGAGCGGAGCGTCTCAGAGCGGAGTGGAGCAGAGCGTCTCAGAGCGGAGCATCTCAGAGCGGAGCGGAGCAGAGCGTCTCAGAGCAGAGCGGAGCATCTCAGAGCGGAGCGGAGCAGAGCGTCTCAGAGCGGAGCGGAGCAGAGCGTCTCAGAGCGGAGCGTCTCAGAGCAGACGACTCAGAGCAGAGCGTCTCAGAGCGGAGCGGAGCAGAGCGTCTCAGAGCGGAGCGGAGCAGAGCGTCTCAGAGCAGAGCGTCTCAGAGCGGAGCGTCTCAGAGCGGAGCGGAGCAGAGCGTCTCAGAGCGGAGCGGAGCAGAGCGTCTCAGAGCGGAGCGTCTCAGAGCAGAGCGTCTCAGAGCAGAGCAGAGCAGAGCGTCTCAGAGCGGAGCGTCTCAGAGCAGAGCGTCTCAGAGCAGAGCGGAGCAGAGCGTCTCAGAGCGGAGCGTCTCAGAGCAGAGCGTCTCAGAGCAGAGCGTCTCAGAGCAGAACGGAGCGGAGCAGAGCGTCTCAGAGCGGAGCAGTCTCAGAGCGGAGCGTCTCAGAGCGGAGCATCTCAGAGCGGAGCGGAGCAGAGCGTCTCAGAGCAGAGCGGAGCATCTCAGAGCGGAGCGGAGCAGAGCGTCTCAGAGCGGAGCGAAGCACAGCGTCTCAGAGCAGAGCAGTCTCAGAGCAGAGCGTCTCAGAGCAGAGCGTCTCAGAGCGGAGCGTCTCAGAGCGGAGCGTCTCAGAGCGGAGCGTCTCAGAGCGGAACGTCTCAGAGCGGAGCGTCTCAGAGCGGAGTGGAGCAGAGCGTCTCAGAGCGGAGCATCTCAGAGCGGAGCGGAGCAGAGCGTCTCAGAGCACAGCGGAGCATCTCAGAGCGGAGCGGAGCAGAGCGTCTCAGAGCGGAGCGGAGCAGAGCGTCTCAGAGCAGAGCAGTCTCAGAGCAGAGCGTCTCAGAGCAGAGCGTCTCAGAGCAGAGCAGTCTCAGAGCAGAGCCTCTCAGAGCGGAGCGTCTCAGAGCGGAGCGTCTCAGAGCGGAGCGTCTCCGAGCGGAGCGTCTCAGAGCGTCTCAGAGCAGAGCGTCTCAGAGCGGAGCGGAGCAGAGCGGAGCGTCTCAGAGCGGAGCGGAGCAGAGCAGTCTCAGAGCAGAGCAGTCTCAGAGCGGAGCGGAGCGTCTCAGAGCGGAGCGGAGCAGAGCGTCTCAGAGCAGAGCAGAGCGTCTCAGAGCCCACCCACCCCAAATACCCACCCCCCCCACGTGGGGTGTGTATTTGGAGCGTGCGTGGGGTGTGTATTTGGAGCGTGCGTGGGGTGGGTATTTGGAGCGTGCGTGGGGTGGGTATTTGGAGCGTGCGTGGGGTGGGTATTTGGAGCGTGCGTGGGGTGGGTATTTGGAGCGTGCGTGGGGTGGGTATTTGGAGCGTGCGTGGGGTGGGTATTTGGAGCGTGCGTGGGGTGGGTATTTGGAGCGTGCGTGGGGTGGGTATTTGGAGCGTGCGTGGGGTGGGTATTTGGAGCGTGCGTGGGGTGGGTATTTGGAGCGTGCGTGGGGTGTGTATTTGGAGCGTGCGTGGGGTGGGTATTTGGAGCGTGCGTGGGGTGTGTATTTGGAGCGTGCGTGGGGTGGGTATTTGGAGCGTGCGTGGGGTGGGTATTTGGAGCGTGCGTGGGGTGGGTATTTGGAGCGTGCGTGGGGTGGGTATTTGGAGCGTGCGTGGGGTGGGTATTTGGAGCGTGCGTGGGGTGGGTATTTGGAGCGTGCGTGGGGTGGGTATTTGGAGCGTGCGTGGGGTGGGTATTTGGAGCGTGCGTGGGGTGGGTATTTGGAGCGTGCGTGGGGTGGGTATTTGGAGCGTGCGTGGGGTGGGTATTTGGAGCGTGCGTGGGGTGGGTATTTGGAGCGTGCGTGGGGTGGGTATTTGGAGCGTGCGTGGGGTGGGTATTTGGAGCGTGCGTGGGGTGGGTATTTGGGGCGTGCGTGGGGTGGGTATTTGGGGCGTGCGTGGGGTGGGTATTTGGGGCGTGCGTGGGGTGGGTATTTGGGGCGTGCGTGGGGTGGGTATTTGGGGCGTGCGTGGGGTGGGTATTTGGGGCGTGCGTGGGGTGGGTATTTGGGGCGTGCGTGGGGTGGGTATTTGGGGCGTGCGTGGGGTGGGTATTTGGGGCGTGCGTGGGGTGGGTATTTGGGGCGTGCGTGGGGTGGGTATTTGGGGCGTGCGTGGGGTGGGTATTTGGGGCGTGCGTGGGGTGGGTATTTGGGGCGTGCGTGGGGTGGGTATTTGGGGCGTGCGTGGGGTGGGTATTTGGGGCGTGCGTGGGGTGGGTATTTGGGGCGTGGGGTGGGTATTTGGGGCGTGCGTGGGGTGGGTATTTGGGGCGTGCGTGGGGTGGGTATTTGGGGCGTGCGTGGGGTGGGTATTTGGGGCGTGCGTGGGGTGGGTATTTGGGGCGTGCGTGGGGTGGGTATTTGGGGCGTGCGTGGGGTGGGTATTTGGAGCGTGCGTGGGGTGGGTATTTGGAGCGTGCGTGGGGTGGGTATTTGGAGCGTGCGTGGGGTGGGTATTTGGAGCGTGCGTGGGGTGGGTATTTGGAGCGTGCGTGGGGTGGGTATTTGGAGCGTGCGTGGGGTGGGTATTTGGAGCGTGCGTGGGGTGGGTATTTGGAGCGTGCGTGGGGTGGGTATTTGGAGCGTGCGTGGGGTGGGTATTTGGAGCGTGCGTGGGGTGGGTATTTGGAGCGTGCGTGGGGTGGGTATTTGGAGCGTGCGTGGGGTGGGTATTTGGAGCGTGCGTGGGGTGGGTATTTGGAGCGTGCGTGGGGTGGGTATTTGGAGCGTGCGTGGGGTGGGTATTTGGAGCGTGCGTGGGGTGGGTATTTGGAGCGTGCGTGGGGTGGGTATTTGGGGCGTGCGTGGGGTGGGTATTTGGGGCGTGCGTGGGGTGGGTATTTGGGGCGTGCGTGGGGTGGGTATTTGGGGCGTGCGTGGGGTGGGTATTTGGGGCGTGCGTGGGGTGGGTATTTGGGGCGTGCGTGGGGTGGGTATTTGGGGCGTGCGTGGGGTGGGTATTTGGGGCGTGCGTGGGGTGGGTATTTGGGGCGTGCGTGGGGTGGGTATTTGGGGCGTGCGTGGGGTGGGTATTTGGGGCGTGCGTGGGGTGGGTATTTGGGGCGTGCGTGGGGTGGGTATTTGGGGCGTGCGTGGGGTGGGTATTTGGGGCGTGCGTGGGGTGGGTATTTGGGGCGTGCGTGGGGTGGGTATTTGGGGCGTGCGTGGGGTGGGTATTTGGGGCGTGCGTGGGGTGGGTATTTGGGGCGTGCGTGGGGTGGGTATTTGGGGCGTGCGTGGGGTGGGTATTTGGGGCGTGCGTGGGGTGGGTATTTGGGGCGTGCGTGGGGTGGGTATTTGGGGCGTGCGTGGGGTGGGTATTTGGGGCGTGCGTGGGGTGGGTATTTGGGGCGTGCGAGGGGTGGGTATTTGGGGCGTGCGTGGGGTGGGTATTTGGGGCGTGCGAGGGGTGGGTATTTGGGGCGTGCGTGGGGTGGGTATTTGGGGCGTGCGTGGGGGATACCCACCCCACGCACGCCCCAAATACCCACCCCACGCACGCCCCAAATACCCACCCCACGCCCCAAATACCCACCCCACGCACGCCCCAAATACCCACCCCACGCACGCCCCAAATACCCACCCCACGCACGCCCCAAATACCCACCCCACGCACGCCCCAAATACCCACCCCACGCCCCAAATACACACCCCACGCACGCCCCAAATACCCACCCCACGCACGCCCCAAATACCCACCCCACGCACGCCCCAAATACCCACCCCACGCACGCCCCAAATACCCACCCCACGCACGCCCCAAATACCCACCCCACGCCCCAAATACCCACCCCACGCACGCCCCAAATACCCACCCCACGCACGCCCCAAATACCCACCCCACGCCCCAAATACCCACCCCACGCACGCCCCAAATACCCACCCCACGCACGCCCCAAATACCCACCCCACGCCCCAAATACCCACCCCACGCACGCCCCAAATACCCGCCCCACGCACGCCCCAAATACCCACCCCACGCACGCCCCAAATACCCACCCCACGCACGCCCCAAATACCCACCCCACGCCCCAAATACCCACCCCACGCACGCCCCAAATACCCACCCCACGCACGCCCCAAATACCCACCCCACGCACGCCCCAAATACCCACCCCACGCACGCCCCAAATACCCACCCCACGCCCCAAATACCCACCCCACGCACGCCCCAAATACCCACCCCACGCACGCCCCAAATACCCACCCCACGCACGCCCCAAATACCCACCCCACGCCCCAAATACCCACCCCACGCACGCCCCAAATACCCACCCCACGCACGCCCCAAATACCCACCCCACGCACGCCCCAAATACCCACCCCACGCACGCCCCAAATACCCACCCCACGCCCCAAATACCCACCCCACGCACGCCCCAAATACCCACCCCACGCACGCCCCAAATACCCACCCCACGCACGCCCCAAATACCCACCCCACGCCCCAAATACCCACCCCACGCACGCCCCAAATACCCACCCCACGCACGCCCCAAATACCCACCCCACGCACGCCCCAAATACCCACCCCACGCACGCCCCAAATACCCACCCCACGCCCCAAATACCCACCCCACGCACGCCCCAAATACCCACCCCAGGCACGCCCCAAATACCCACCCCACGCACGCCCCAAATACCCACCCCACGCACGCCCCAAATACCCACCCCACGCACGCCCCAAATACCCACCCCACGCACGCCCCAAATACCCACCCCACGCCCCAAATACCCACCCCACGCACGCCCCAAATACCCACCCCACGCACGCCCCAAATACCCACCCCACGCACGCCCCAAATACCCACCCCACGCACGCCCCAAATACCCACCCCACGCACGCCCCAAATACCCACCCCACGCACGCCCCAAATACCCACCCCACGCACGCCCCAAATACCCACCCCACGCACGCCCCAAATACCCACCCCACGCCCCAAATACCCACCCCACGCACGCCCCAAATACCCACCCCACGCACGCCCCAAATACCCACCCCACGCACGCCCCAAATACCCACCCCACGCACGCCCCAAATACCCACCCCACGCCCCAAATACCCACCCCACGCACGCCCCAAATACCCACCCCACGCACGCCCCAAATACCCACCCCACGCACGCCCCAAATACCCACCCCACGCACGCCCCAAATACCCACCCCACGCACGCCCCAAATACCCACCCCACGCACGCCCCAAATACCCACCCCACGCCCCAAATACCCACCCCACGCACGCCCCAAATACCCACCCCACGCACGCCCCAAATACCCACCCCACGCACGCCCCAAATACCCACCCCACGCACGCCCCAAATACCCACCCCACGCCCCAAATACCCACCCCACGCACGCCCCAAATACCCACCCCACGCACGCCCCAAATACCCACCCCACGCACGCCCCAAATACCCACCCCACGCACGCCCCAAATACCCACCCACGCCCCAAATACCCACCCCACGCACGCCCCAAATACCCACCCCACGCACGCCCCAAATACCCACCCCACGCACGCCCCAAATACCCACCCCACGCCCCAAATACCCACCCCACGCACGCCCCAAATACCCACCCCACGCACGCCCCAAATACCCACCCCACGCACGCCCCAAATACCCACCCCACGCCCCCAAATACCCACCCCACGCACGCCCCAAATACCCACCCCACGCACGCCCCAAATACCCACCCCACGCACGCCCCAAATACCCACCCCACGCACGCCCCAAATACCCACCCCACGCCCCAAATACCCACCCCACGCACGCCCCAAATACCCACCCCACGCACGCCCCAAATACCCACCCCACGCACGCCCCAAATACCCACCCCACGCCCCAAATACCCACCCCACGCACGCCCCAAATACCCACCCCACGCACGCCCCAAATACCCACCCCACGCACGCCCCAAATACCCACCCCACGCACGCCCCAAATACCCACCCCACGCACGCCCCAAATACCCACCCCACGCACGCCCCAAATACCCACCCCACGCACGCCCCAAATACCCACCCCACGCACGCCCCAAATACCCACCCCACGCACGCCCCAAATACCCACCCCACGCACGCCCCAAATACCCACCCCACGCACGCCCCAAATACCCACCCCACGCACGCCCCAAATACCCACCCCACGCCCCAAATACCCACCCCACGCACGCCCCAAATACCCACCCCACGCACGCCCCAAATACCCACCCCACGCACGCCCCAAATACCCACCCCACGCCCCAAATACCCACCCCACGCACGCCCCAAATACCCACCCCACGCACGCCCCAAATACCCACCCCACGCACGCCCCAAATACCCACCCCACGCACGCCCCAAATACCCACCCCACGCACGCCCCAAATACCCACCCACCCCACGCACGCCCCAAATACCCACCCCACGCACGCCCCAAATACCCACCCCACGCACGCCCCAAATACCCACCCCACGCACGCCCCAAATACCCACCCCACGCACGCCCCAAATACCCACCCCACGCACGCCCCAAATACCCACCCCACGCACGCCCCAAATACCCACCCCACGCCCCAAATACCCACCCCACGCACGCCCCAAATACCCACCCCACGCACGCCCCAAATACCCACCCCACGCACGCCCCAAATACCCACCCCACGCACGCCCCAAATACCCACCCCACGCACGCCCCAAATACCCACCCACGCACGCCCCAAATACCCACCCCACGCACGCCCCAAATACCCACCCCACGCACGCCCCAAATACCCACCCCACGCCCCAAATACCCACCCCACGCACGCCCCAAATACCCACCCCACGCACGCCCCAAATACCCACCCCACGCACGCCCCAAATACCCACCCCACGCCCCAAATACCCACCCCACGCACGCCCCAAATACCCACCCCACGCACGCCCCAAATACCCACCCCACGCACGCCCCAAATACCCACCCCACGCCCCAAATACCCACCCCACGCACGCCCCAAATACCCACCCCACGCACGCCCCAAATACCCACCCCACGCACGCCCCAAATACCCACCCCACGCACGCCCCAAATACCCACCCCCACGCCCCAAATACCCACCCCACGCACGCCCCAAATACCCACCCCACGCACGCCCCAAATACCCACCCCACGCACGCCCCAAATACCCACCCCACGCCCCAAATACCCACCCCACGCACGCCCCAAATACCCACCCCACGCACGCCCCAAATACCCATCCCACGCACGCCCCAAATACCCACCCCACGCCCCAAATACCCACCCCACGCACGCCCCAAATACCCACCCCACGCACGCCCCAAATACCCACCCCACGCACGCCCCAAATACCCACCCCCACGCCCCAAATACCCACCCCACGCACGCCCCAAATACCCACCCCACGCACGCCCCAAATACCCACCCCACGCACGCCCCAAATACCCACCCCACGCACGCCCCAAATACCCACCCCACGCCCCAAATACCCACCCCACGCACGCCCCAAATACCCACCCCACGCACGCCCCAAATACCCACCCCACGCACGCCCCAAATACCCACCCCACGCCCCAAATACCCACCCACGCACGCCCCAAATACCCACCCCACGCACGCCCCAAATACCCACCCCACGCACGCCCCAAATACCCACCCCACGCACGCCCCAAATACCCACCCCAAGCCCCAAATACCCACCCCACGCACGCCCCAAATACCCACCCCACGCACGCCCCAAATACCCACCCCACGCACGCCCCAAATACCCACCCCACGCACGCCCCAAATACCCACCCCACGCCCCAAATACCCACCCCACGCACGCCCCAAATACCCACCCCACGCACGCCCCAAATACCCACCCCACGCACGCCCCAAATACCCACCCACGCCCAAATACCCACCCCACGCACGCCCCAAATACCCACCCCACGCACGCCCCAAATACCCACCCCACGCACGCCCCAAATACCCACCCCACGCCCCAAATACCCACCCCACGCACGCCCCAAATACCCACCCCACGCACGCCCCAAATACCCACCCCACGCACGCCCAAATACCCACCCACGCACGCCCAAATACCCACCCCACGCCCCAAATACCCACCCCACGCACGCCCCAAATACCCACCCCACGCACGCCCCAAATACCCACCCCACGCACGCCCCAAATACCCACCCACGCACGCCCCAAATACCCACCCACGCCCCAAATACCCACCCACGCACGCCCCAAATACCCACCCCACGCACGCCCCAAATACCCACCCCACGCACGCCCCAAATACCCACCCCACGCACGCCCCAAATACCCACCCCACGCCCCAAATACCCACCCCACGCACGCCCCAAATACCCACCCCACGCACGCCCCAAATACCCACCCCACGCACGCCCCAAATACCCACCCCACGCCCCAAATACCCACCCCACGCACGCCCCAAATACCCACCCCACGCACGCCCCAAATACCCACCCCACGCACGCCCCAAATACCCACCCCACGCACGCCCCAAATACCCACCCCACGCCCCAAATACCCACCCCACGCACGCCCCAAATACCCACCCCACGCACGCCCCAAATACCCACCCCACGCACGCCCCAAATACCCACCCACGCACGCCCCAAATACCCACCCCACGCCCCCAAATACCCACCCCACGCACGCCCCAAATACCCACCCCACGCACGCCCCAAATACCCACCCCACGCCCCAAATACCCACCCCACGCACGCCCCAAATACCCACCCCGCACGCCCCCCAAATACCCACCCCACGCACGCCCCAAATACCCACCCCACGCCCCAAATACCCACCCCACGCACGCCCCAAATACCCACCCCACGCACGCCCCAAATACCCACCCCACGCACGCCCCAAATACCCACCCCACGCCCCCAAATACCCACCCCACGCACGCCCCAAATACCCACCCCACGCACGCCCCAAATACCCACCCCACGCACGCCCCACATACCCACCCCACGCACGCCCCAAATACCCACCCCACGCCCCCAAATACCCACCCCACGCACGCCCCAAATACCCAACCCACGAACGCCCCAAATACCCACCCCACGCACGCCCCAAATACCCACCCCACGCACGCCCCAAATACCCACCCCACGCCCCAAATACCCACCCCACGCACGCCCCAAATACCCACCCCACGCACGCCCCAAATACCCACCCCACGCCCCAAATACACACCCCACGCACGCCCCAAATACCCACCCCACGCCCCAAATACCCACCCCACGCACGCCCCAAATACCCACCCCACGCACGCCCCAAATACCCACCCCACGCCCCAAATACCCACCCCACGCACGCCCCAAATACCCACCCCACGCACGCCCCA